>NW_024467524.1:2680080-3880080 GCF_001890125.1 Aspergillus versicolor CBS 583.65 | reverse complement strand
ATCTAAAGGGATATATCCATTGGAGGATTGGCCGATACAGCGTTCCCCTTATAGGAAGCCCTAGTCTCCTGCATGGCAGTATTTACTAAAGGGTGGGTGGTAGTCTACTAGCACCAGGTTTGAATACTGGGATCGGTGTACCCGTAAGAATTCGTCCGTTCATGCTTCATTCGTAGCTCGTATCCAACTATAAAGGGCTGCATTCATATCTTCTGCTCCACCTATTTCTTCTTCTTCGTCTTATCAACAACATCAATCCACTGCGACTTCAGGCCCCGGCGAGTAAGTGCGGTATCTATAGCCTTGCGCTGGTCACCCTGTACAAGGACCTCCATGACCCCCTTCGCGGCTCCAGTGGCCTGCGAAACGCTCGTGCTACTGGCACATTTCTTTTGGAGCTCCTCGGCCAGCAGATTCGGAAGAATGCCAAAGACTTCCAGGTTGGAAACCTTTGTGACAGTCTTGGAGCCTGTGCGACGCTCGACAGTTATGTTGGCCTTTGGCGCTGCACCGGCTTTGGGCTTCACGTCGGAGAGCGTTTGTCCTGGTTTGAGGATGACATAGTGCGCCGCCAGTAGAGTTGAGTCTTCCACTAGTTTCTTCAAGAGCATATCGCGAGTTGTCTTGCCGCGGGCGAGAGTGTTTCGGTCCTCTGCCGAGGATGATGAAAAGATGGTGTTGGCGAGGAATGGAGTGAGGGTGAGGATTCGTTTGTTCTGGGGATCGACAATCGAGGGGTCTTGGGACTGAATATACTGATCAAGTTGTTTGGAGACGTCGGTATATTTGTAGTAGTTGCTAGGGTGTGTGCTGGATAGGGGAGGGAATATTGTCGGTGTCAGCTTAGCTGTTGGCCGGTAGAGAGTTTGCACTGTGAGTGTCTGCCCGACGGCAGGGTCGCCATCTGTGCTTGCTACGGGCTTCTTGCCGGCTGCATTTGACGTCTTCCCTGTGCCCTCAATAGCGCTCTTATTTGGTAGCCGGTATGGAGTGAAATTGATGACTCGACGGTCGTCAAAGTCCACGTCCAGGATGACCGTCTCCTGCCCGCTGCGGTCCTTTGATTTCACCAGCACCTGTTTGTCGAGGTATTTGATGAACTTCTTGACATTCTTCCAACTCGTCTTTTTGATTTGATAGAACTGGGCTTGCTGTGCAGTGTATATCGGAAGAAATGGTGTGATCATGTTCGCTATCAGGGCGGACGGAGATATGGGCAGAGACAGGCCGTGGTTTGGCGCAGAAGGGTTGTCCTGTTTCAGTTTATACAAGGAATAAAGGAAAGCCTTCTCAAAGGCGTCGTCGATTTCTGCTTCCGTTAGTACCCAATAGCTTCCATTGTTAGACAGCAACTGACCTTTTGTGGTAGGCTCTTTCTCGACAACAGGCTCTTCGACCTCTTCAGCTGGTTCTCCAGCGTCTGCCTCGCCAGCTTCCTGTTCGCCCTTCTCCTCCAACCCCAGCCCTTCAACCCTTTCCTCGATCTCTCCAGCCTCCCCCTCTTCCGCGACTTCCTCATCCCACCCCTCCAAATACTCTGGCGCAGGCACACCAGGCCGAGAAGACGGACTCCAGCCCCACACCTCATCCCCCTCCCACTGAATCCCCCTAACAGCTTGCCCCTTCGTCCCCTGCACCTCCCCAAGGGCAGAAACATCAATCTCACAAATTCCCACAAACAACGGCACAGTCTCCCGATCCAGACTCGCAACCGCCACAACAGCACCCTTAACCGCGCGCTCATCAAACGGCGGCTCATTCGCCAGACCAGGCGTCATCAAATCCGCACCAGAGCGTAGTTTCCGCATAACAAGCTCCGGCGTGTGAAGCAGCGGCACGATGTTCGGGTTATGCCACAGCGTATAGACGGTGGGGTATAGACGTTTCTCCGCGCCGGGCCCTTGGTCGATCTTGAACCAGAGGACGCGTTCCTCGCTGTCGTCGTGTGTGCCGACGTAGACTGTGCCTTGGACTTCGCGCAGGTCAGGGCCGGCGGTGGTTATGAAGCGTGCCGATAGGCAGTTTTCGGGGAGGAGGGCATTGCGGATGGATGAGAGGGTGGGTTGTGCTGGGTTCGCGGGGGCCGCATTGTCGCTGGATTCCGGTGGGGGTGTTGAGGGGATCTCGATCTTGTAGTCGCTGATGATTTGATCGGCGATTTTGCGACGGTCTGATGATCGCAGCGGCGAAAGGTTTTTGATCTGTCAAGCTAGTGTGAGCATTCAAGTGTTTGTCGAGGGGGTGTAGATAGGGAGGGGTTGATATGCGGGGTAGCACTCACGGTGGGCTTTTTCTTGAACATGATGGCGACAAACACAGTAATATGGCTCTAGAAAACAAGTGAAATGCAGGCTAGACGATGCGAATACCCAGCCGGAGGGAGGGCTTGTGTGGTTTACAGAGCTGAGTGTACGTGGGGGAAAGAAATATTTAACTTGTTCTGGATTTTCGACCCCGCAACAACAATCGCCCGCCGTCCCCGCTCCCAAGAGCCCCAAGAGCTCTACTCTGAGTCAACTACGCAGCAACTACACGGACTAATTATGATTCATGTTCTGTCACTTCGGTTTTTCGTTGTTTATGGGGCTTTACGGCCTCAGGCACTGTGGTGACTCACTGGCGGAATGCTGACGGTCCGCTTTTCACCCGGCGCGATTGATGCAATTACAGTAAACTTGGCAAGGGAAACACGAAGGGGCAAATAATTAACTGAAGTATGGACATGGACGTGGTCTATTCGAGCCCTATGTATCAAATTGATATTCATAAGTTGGTCTAGTTTTTGGTATATTTGTTAGTGACAAGGGACGCTCTATACTTAGGGCAAGGAGTCTAAATGGAAGTTAATGAGTAAAGAGAATGAGAGTCAAGAACTTCGTCCATGGTTCCTCAATAACTTTCTGCTGTGTATTCAAGTTAATTTTACGTATGAAGCTACGATTCCTCCTGTAGAACCATGGCCATGGCTCTGGGAGGTCGTCCAATCCGTGATCCGGAAGAAGAGGATTACGAAGATTAGCAGGTTATGGACATCCCTAGAGAAGTACAGGCAATATATGCAGGAACAAAGAAGAAGAGGTGGACGACGAGCGATCGAAATCCCTGAAACCCAATGGGGAGTCATTGGACCAAACCAAGCACCGCCGAGAAACGGGATGCCTGACTATCGGACTGCTGGTTTTGATGACAATGAAAATTTAGGTACAAGTCTGACATACTCAATGCTGGCACAGCTGCCTGAAATTAGGTGTTAGAGGGGTCTTAGTTGACGTGGTAGTACTCATACTAGTAGTCACTTTTACAGAAAATGCTGCTTTTATAATAGCTTGAATGACGATAACCTCCTGCATGCGTAAATAAGTCAAGTACATGTTGTACTTATGTATTGCCCAGGTCTAGAACCCACCATAACCCGCTGAAGAAATAGTGGAAGGCTACACCCAACGTTAATACTGGCGAACCAACACAAATGGTCGATGAACTTGCATGAGTGATGGACCCAACGAACCCCCTCGGAAGGTAAGGTATTGCCCCTACCAGCCCTCCCCATCATTTGCGTAGCCCATATCATCACCGTCGTCCGGCCCATCACAGTATCCCTCCTGATCCGAGTTATATCCATCCTCATCATCCGAGAACACCGGGTATCCCTCAAACTCCGGCTCATCCAAACCCCACTCAAAGTGACTATACGGCCCATCAACACGACACCCGCTCTCCTCGTCCGAATCATCCTCGTCATCTTCCGCAACTTCAATAAAACCGATAGGAACCCCGCGCGAAGAACCAGAGTCCGAATCTGAATCGTAGTTTTGGTTCATGTTGGACGGTTTGTCGTTCTCGGATGGTCGGTCGTACTCTTGGAAACGGGCTAGGATGTCTTTTGCGTGCTTTACGTCGTCGTCATTGTGCATATTGAGGCTGTGGCTTTGCATGAAATGCTGGAGGTTGTCGTAGCCGCTTTCTTTGAGGACTTGGTGCTGGCTCTTTTCTTCGGGTGGGAAGGAGGAGGGACCGGTGGTGTTTTGAGAGGACATGCTGATTCGAAACGTCTCAGTATAGATCTAGAAGGTATATTTGATGAGGCACAGAGATTTTTGATGAAGCTGGGGAAACTGGAGAAGAGTGGGAAAGAAAGTGTGGAGGAGTGAAGTGTTGGGAGAGGGAGATGCAGACAATTTCATCCGTTTGTTGTGCCTGCCACATTCACCATCAACAGAAGAGACACAACCAGTTTATTCTCTACAACGTGTCAATGACTGCTAAGTTTGTTCCCCAAATCCTGACTGTCCTTCATATCTCCATCTCCTGATATACGCCGATGTCGAGCTATCTACTTCCAATACAATATTGTCAACGACTGATCACTGCATCTATGGAACTAACACACTCCAACATGTATTAGATATTGAACTCACAAGCAAATCCAGAAACCACCTAAATCAATAACTAAGACGGGGAGGCGGCTGAGACTTCGAATAAGCCATAATTCTGGCCGACGAGAGGCCGGCTTCAAGGTCCGTAACCGAAAGTCGTATATCTCCCACAGAAATCTACGTTGCATGACTTTCACCACGGCTTGCACGGTATGTGCGGTGAATGCCTCCCATGTTAAGACGGGTCATAGTTTGTTTTTAACCCAGGAGAGGAAAACATAGTTACCGGTATCGTGATACGTCAGACGCTACGCCCATGCAGGAGCCTGCATGAGAGCTGGTATAACAGACCGAGCTAAATCCCGGAAGCACCTCGTGTATCTCGTTTACCATTATAACATGGAATTGGGGCAAAGTAGGCAAAGGAAAGGTTCAGCACCACTTAAAAGGTACACATAATATAGGTATTCAGTTATATTTATCCATTACACTGCTAGTGGACCCTTACCTTACACTTTTGCAGGAAATGGGAAGGCTACAGTGAATACCTATACATCTAGATGCGAGACGTGAATAACCCCGTTTGCAGGAGAAATGTCTTCCTTTCATCAACGTAGGACAAGAGAGCTCGCTTCGCTATAGTTGTCTTTCAGGCATAAATAGACATTTCTGAGGTGTATCTTGATGACACCCAGACACTTTGATCCATTCCTGATCGATTACTAGTACTATTAACAAACTCTACCATCATATACATACTACAGTATCAAACTAGAAACAGGTACGCATTCCAACCCCTACTATTGTCAGAATACCCAACCAACCAACCAACCACTAACTACAGGATACAGAAACCCTATATCCAAATGGCCCTCCTAGCACAATACCGCACCGTCTCAACAATCGAAGCCATAGTCCACAAAATCGAGCACCCAACCGACGAGCCCAACTGGCAGAACGCCCTCGCAAACGAACTCTTCCACTTCTACTTCCCACCCTCCGCCGGCTGGACGATATTACCCAGACGCGGCCGCGCAGACCGACACGCCGGGGTGGTCCTCCGCGTGGGAAAATGGGGGCCAGGACCCAGCACAGCGCAGAATCCGAATCCGAACTCGAATCCACCATTTGAAGACCGGGTTGTTGTGATTGTTCGAAAAGGCGACACTTATAATCGGTCTGCGCTGAAGCGGGAGGTGAAGGCGCTGCATGATTCGGGGGTGATTGAGAGCAGAGTGCACTGGGCGGCGCTTTTTATGGGGCGGCATGTTTGGTTTTATATCTGTGAGAGGAAGCAGGAGGGGGAGGGGGAATTGGGGTGGGAGGCTTTTGGGCCGCCGATGCAGATGGGGAGGTCTATTTTTGATGTCCGTGAGGAGAGTTTGGCGGTGGAGGAGATGATGAGGTATATGGCTTATAGATGACTCTGTTTCTGATGGTCCAACGGTGGATTTAGGTTGTTCTACTAGCACTATGGTGAAGTTCATGTAAAGTAGCAAAGAAGGATAAATTCACACTATCCGCTATGCCAAGTATAGGTACAAGAAAAGGATGCCCGATCCTATTAGAAGAAGGAAGATCCAACAGTGCAGCGAGCTAACGCGACCATTGAATATAGTAGAAAAAAAATATAGCAACAGAAAAGGGATGGGGGCAGGAGAGGAGGTCTATTTTCGTTCATGTAAGGGAGGCATTATAAACCGCTTACTCGAGGGAACGAGCGTGGACCTTGTCGGTGACCAACCAAGAGAAGGTGGCCTTCAGGTAGCTGAGGAACTCTTCGGCGCTGAGAGAGTTGAACCATTCAGTGAGGCTAGCGCTGTCGGTGGGGAGCTCAGCAGAGCCAGAGCTGGAGCCGCTGGAACCAGAGCTGGAGCCAGAGTCAGAGCCGCTGTCAGAGCCAGAACCGGTGGCAGGCTCGGTAGGGGCAGGGGGGAAAGCAGACTCAGTCTGGGTGACGGTCTGGGTCTGAGCAGGAGGCTGCTCGGTGGAGGTGACAACCTGGGTGGTAGGCTGAGCAACCTGGGTGGCAACCTGGGTAGGAGCAGTGACGGAAACCTGGGCAGTCGAGCTGGGAGCAAGAGGAGTGGAAGAAGCACCGGAGCTGGAGGTGGGGATGACAGGGACGCTGGAGGTGGGAGCGCTGCCGCCACCGTTGCCGCCGGAGGAGCCGCCAGAGTAGAGAGCAGGGCCGGGGATGGGGTAGGAGTCAACCTGAGCGTAGATGTTGAACTTGATACCCTCGTCGGAAGGAGTGTAGAGCTCGGTTCCGACAACACCGGAGGGCTTGTCGCTGCCACCGCCGGTGACCTTGAGGTTGACACACTGGGGGTAGTTCTGGGCGCCGTTCTCCTGGCCGGCGGAGTGCAGGGCGATGATCTCGTGGCGGAGGACGTAGTTGCCCGCGGCGATGCTGCTGGGGATGGTGACGGTCCAGCTGTTGTTGTTGGCGATCAGCTCGTCGGAGGCCCAGGTGCCGGGGGTGCTGCTGCCATCGACGATACCGCTCTCGCTGATCTTGAACCACTCGAGGGTGGTCTTGTCGACGGTCGCGCAGTCGCCGTTGCAGCTGGCCAGGTAGTCGATGACGGGGCCGTGGTGGCTCTCGGGCCACTCGGTCCACTGCAGCTCAACCTCGCCTCCAGCCTTGACCGCAGCAGAGAGCTGGGCGTTCTTTGCATCCTTGTGGCAGATGATGTCGGGGTCGGTGTAGCTGTTGGGCTCGACGAAGCCCAGGTCCTTGGCCTGCTCAGACCATCCGACAACATCGGGAGGGCTGGGGTTGTAGGGGTAGTTGTTGACGAGGTATCCTCCGTAGTACGAGCCGTCGGCGACAATTCCCTGGACGAAGCCGTGGGCCGAAGCCATGGCCGCGGAGGCGAGGGCGAGACCAGCAGTTCTAGCGACAGACATTTTTGTAGTTGGAAGTTTCTTAACGCGCAGCGTTACTCAGAATCTGAAGGATTGAATGAGGGTTGGGGTGGAAAAGAATGTCCGGGCTTCAGTCAATGAAGCGGGAGGTAAGAGAATGAATGGATCGTTGATCCGGGTTGAAAAGAATGCAAAGGTTGGTGGTGAGGAGAGGAGAAGATCATTCCTGGCTTGAGGGCGAAGGCCTTTATATGCATCGAGATGGCATCTCCCAGGCTCCCATGCCAAAGCTCAGACCAGCCAGGCCAGGCACAGTCCTACAATGCCGGCGAATGAAAGGTTCGTGGCCAGCCGCATCTTGATTGCCTGCAAGCCCTA
Organism: Aspergillus versicolor CBS 583.65; assembly: GCF_001890125.1. Classification (NCBI taxonomy): domain Eukaryota; kingdom Fungi; phylum Ascomycota; class Eurotiomycetes; order Eurotiales; family Aspergillaceae; genus Aspergillus; species Aspergillus versicolor. The sequence goes on along the minus strand of NW_024467524.1, from coordinate 3,872,455 downwards.
GTTTCTGTGTCTGTGGTTCCGAGTCCCCGAGGAACCATTGCGATAGGCCAGCCGAGGGCGTGCAGTCTGAAGTAGATGAAAACCCAAGCACCAAGTTCTGGGCGATGAGACACCGATGCCTGCTGGGATGGACGAACACGGGCCCCCATCGACGATTCAAGGCCTGGGGCCGTTGAACGGGTGCAATGGAGAAACAGCGAGCGGAGACGGGGGTCCTCGAGGATTCAGGGCAATGTCGCGCAAAGGCGCCTAAATCCGCCTTCAATTCCTTTTACTTCTGTCTCTGACGGCGCTCGTTTCAACTTAAGGAGCGCCGCTGCAATTCCCCGAGTGTTGGCCCCGCCAAGTGGCCCGCTCATTAAACTGTGCCCTAACTCGGTGGAGCTGCCACAGCGAATATGACGAGCAGCAACTCACGGCCCGACAAAATGTCAGCTCTACCGGGCTCTGAAGACACTGAAGTGTTTCACTGACGAAATGAAAATGTTGGAGAGGATTGGTGGGGGTGACTGGTGAATGGCCTGGGTAGGCCGTTTCACATCAAACACTTGACTCGACATTGAAGAATCAGAATGTCAAAAAAATAAGCAGCTGCTTCATATTCCTGGTAACTTGCGAAATTGATAAACTATTAGACAGCGACTCGCCACAATACACCGTCTGCGTCTGGGAATAATGATGCGGCGCTAAACAAGCACCCCTCAATATATCGGACCGATATGATACGCGCAGTCAACTGCAATCGTACCGGATAAATTAACTGAGTCCATGGCTCGCTCGGTCGAGGCAATAACAGCCGGTGGAGATGTGATCCGTCTGCATGGGTGGCGTTAAAGACAGCAAGAATTCCAACATCCACAAGGTACGAGGCTACCGAGAGGCTAGAGCTAGCCGTCGTCCTTATCGATCTGTTAGTATTAACTTATGGTGATTAAATTTTCTTGGCTGGTTCGGATTCCCGGCTCTCGCTCAGCTGGAGATCGAAGCGAGGGCGCTAAGGATCGGTGTAGGGGATATTCTCGGTCATTTCTCTGATTAGCAGAGAGTTGGCTCCAACGAGATCTTCCCATCCTTGCTGCCATGGTATAAGTAGCTCAGTATACTGCAATTGCGCAGGAGAATTGCGCCTAGAAACATTTCAACTTTCAAGCTGCGGGTCGGTGAAACCCGTTACTAGGGTCATCTCCTGGGCCAGTTCGGTAACTAACGGCGGCGATGTTTCTAGAAAGGCGAAGAACCGTTGTCTTGTCTTGTTTCTGAGCAGCAATCTATTGAAATAAAAGTGAAACGTTTAGACGAAGCTGATGGGTCCCAGATATTGGGTGGGCCCATGCCGACGGCGACCAGATGCCAGGCGGTTAGGGAAGAAGGACGAGCAGGTCTGCTGTCTATATTTGTACCTCTTCTTATTATCTCATATATCACCAATTAACCGCTTTGTGTATCTCACATGGTGCAATTGCCCAAAACCCTTGGGCCAGATCACGACATTCACTCAGGAGGTGAGGTCTTCACTCGGAACCCTGTCGCGGATGTCTAAGAGTTGCCTTCACTATGATAAACGTTAGCGACTATCTATTCAGTAAATAATATCAGGGCACGATCTTGTTTCATCGACCCTAGGGCTGATCGGGCTTATAATGTGTTATCGTCAAGTAAACAGAGGGGCAGCCGCACAATAAGAAGGTTACCCTCGACTTGAATAAATCAGAAATCTAGAAATTTAATAAGATTTATTATTGTTCTGATCTTGAATATTTAGAAAAATGTCTCTTCTAAACATTGTCAGCATATATATAACGTATTTAGAAAGACGGTTAAATAACCACTAGTGGCCTTTTTAGTCGAGCGGTATTCCGTTAAATACACGGGTTGTGGGCGGGCAACATTATATATTTTGGTTGATATGTAAACTACCATATATGCCGCTACTTAACTCGAAAGGCAGAAGCCCCAAGCATGTTTGCTTGTTTACTTCCGCCTTTTTAAACCACTCATATCTATGATACATATAATATTCACAGGGCTAGGTTGATACTCCTAGGTATTCAACTTAATGTGTCTAAATGATAATAAACTCATTATCAAGAACAGAAAGTTATATACTCCGCCAAACCGCCTTAGAAGAGCTCGCCAACGGATTTCTTGCTACACATTTTACAGGATACCTCATCCCACAGAACAAGCATACCTTTCCCCGAATGCAAAAGCCCGAGGCACCAAAAGACGAAGACATTGCTTCCTTTAGACCAGCATGCGGTCAGAAAGTAGTTGGATGCAGCTGACTGGCTGTTTTACACGCCAAGACTGCACCGTCACACAAAGTTATTCCGAACTGCATGCTCTGTCTCAGGAGTCGCTCCAGTGCTATCTCCAATGTATGACGGATTGACGGACGGATGCTCGACCTGATAAGGCTGGCTGTCACTGATAACCCAGAAACGTGGCAGCCTAACCCTGTTGGTGTGGCCCGTTTAACCCAATTCGGACTAATGCATTGCCGAGTGACTAAGCAGGCCTGTTGATTCCACCTTTCTCAGGCCGCTATGGATCAAAATGGGACACGCCTATGGATCACCGCCAAATAAACCTCGTAATCAAAAAACGGCTTGACGTCGAGGTGGCTTCAGAGTCCTGGTACTTTTGAGTCCCTGTGGACAATCTCTTCTTCATCTTCATCGACAGCTATCAGGTACCGTTTTCGGGACCGCCCTCGCACGACTTTGTGGTCATAGCACAAATTTCTGCGTGCGCCTAGGAATCTTGGCTGTCGTGGTGTTTTGCCGCCGTCTGGCTTTTTCCTCCTTTTCAATTTCCACCACCCGCGCCCGCTGTTCTCCGCTCTTCTTCGCCGGCCGACCGCTGACTCCCCTCTCCCAACAAACGCCCTCGCTTCCCCAGATCAAACCCGATTACTGATCCCCCTCCGTCTCGCTGTCCTCGCAAATCATCCAGGCACCAATTTTCACCAAGGGTCTCACATGTTTCCGAGCGGGAATTGCTGTTAGCCTCCAAGCCTGACCGCAACGCAGTGCGCCCGTGGAGCTCGTCTCCTGGCCAATCTGATCGCCTTGACGGCTCGTTCCTTTTCCCACTCTCAACAACCGGACGTGCACAAGGTTTTGCTCGTGCGAGACTACGAATTGTGTGCCGGGAGTTGGTTGAACGGCCTTTGAGGGAGTCTTGCTGGTCTTTCTCCATCGCTTCAATTTTGCCTGCCCTAGGAGGTCAAGGATGGGACCGGGGGGCTCGTCTCCTACATTTGCCGCTTTGGACCCGATTGTCGTGGACGACGACGACATGGCGAACCCTTACCAGGATACCGATATGGACTTTCTCGATACCGCGAGGCTGCAGATGTCGTCCGAGAGTGCTGGACAGGAGTTTGATGACCTCTTTTCACATGCCTCATCTTCCCGCACAGTCGCAGAATCCAACCCACCGTGCCTTTCCCCGTCTGAGTTGTCGCTCAAACGATCGTACCAAGACCACGAATCCCTGCGGCAGCCCAAAGTAATCGCATCGGAATCCCCCGCTGAATCGCCCGAAGACTCCAGCCCTAGCTCAAGCTCAGAATCACCCCGAAACCACCTCCGAAACATCTCCGTCGAGTCCTCCACATCTGCGGTGCATAGTGAGAACACAGTGATGCCGTTCGGCTACACGGGAGACGACCTAGTGAATCTGGATTATGACCACGTGAAGGATGAGTCGCTGTTTGGGTTTGACGCTTCGCTGCCGAACCTGGAAGGCCCATATTCCTCTGGGGCTGACCTTGAATCGAGCAATAAAGCGATGGATGCCGCTTTTGACTTTGAGAGTGCTGCCAGTAGCCCCAGTCCTTTGAAGCCCGGGGCAACACTGCATTCGAGGGCACTGAAGGACTCAAAGTCACGTTTGCGGGGAGCGCATGGCTCCGTGAAACGAAAGTCTACTTCGCCTGTGAGATATAGAAACCCTTCCAAGCCGATTGAGCATTCTATGCTAACCTGACTGCAGCAAATCTCCCATACCACTGCGCCGTTCTTCGCTCATAACACAAACACTACCCCTTCCCCGTTTCAATCTTCAGTGATGCCTCCGGTGAAGTCGCCGCTAAGTCCATGGGGCGAGCATTCGCCCTCTTCCTTTCTCGAGGAAAGTTTCGGTGGCATCAATATGAATGGCGGTCCTCAACCAAACTCGGCTTTCAGCTTCTCCCCCAATGGCCTTCCGTTTGGTTTCGGACTCGTATCTTCACCCCCTTTGACCAACGTGAAGCCAGAACCTACTCAGCACCCCGTCTTAACCGTCCACCCCACCTCTCTTAAGTCGCGCGTGGAGACGCAAATACCAATAAAACTTACCTTACATCCCTTACCGTCTGGGGTCAAAAGGCTACGCCTGCCTAGCCATACGATCTCTAAACCAAAGTTCCTTGCGCCACCGGCCACAGAGCGCTCCCCCGACACCGTCGAACTATACACCAGCCTTTTCTGCACGAGTGCACTGCAGGACAAAGACAAGCTGCGGAAAGCGCTGGCAAGAGCAAGAGGCGAATCACTACGTCGCTCGTCTAGTTCCTCTCCGATGGCCACAGATGGGATCCAGGAGGAGGAAAAACCTGTCGACGGTGCAGAAGTGAAGATTTGCTCTGGCTGTATCCAACGGGAACGAAAACGGGCTTTTCGAAAGAAGCAGCGGAAACCAGAGGAGGATGAGCTGTTCCAGAAGCACGAGGAGAAGCGTGTTATCGTGTTCAACACCCATGAGATCAAAGATTGGACTGAACCATCCAAAACCGCAGCTTCAAGTGAAAACCAGGTGCCTGGAGTTCCGCAGGGTGCCATGCAGGTGGAACTTCCAATGCGAATCGCATGCTACTGCAGGCATCAAAACGAAAAAATCGGATTTCAGTAAGTTGTATCTGGACAATCCACTCCTGGATTGGAAAAAACTGACTGTTTGTAGGGTTATCTTCACGCTAAAGGACTATAAGGACAACGTAATAGCCCAAGCGATTACAAACTCAATCATGATCACAGATGACCACAAGACGCATGCACCTTCAGGACCTCCTGCACCTGGCCCCGCGCCTGCTCTGCCGGATGGAACTGAACTTCCAGGTGTTGGTGTCTTCCCGTCTGGCGCTGGCTTCGATACAAAGAGGTCATCTGGATCTGTGAAGCAGGCGAGCGCCTCACCATCCGCCACAGATCTGCAAAGTCTCCAGCAGAGATTAAACTCGCAGTATCAACCAGGTTCCGGGCCTTTTATGAATTCGACAAACGGTGCAACACCATCCAATTCTCAAGGATCGCGCAGCCTGTCACGGCAAACATCGCCCAATGACTTCCAAGGACCTACAAGCAAACGTCGAAAACATAGCAGTTCGAGCAGACTCCCATCGGAATTGACCATGACTAAACTCGAAAATGGCCAGTCGTCTGCTAGGGCATCGAGCAATGAGTCTCAGTTTTCGGCTTCCCGTGGATTCGCATCTCCTACGGAAAGGCCATTTGTTACCTCCGCTGCCATGTCCAACCACTTCAGCAATGGCCCGTTGACTCCAACTAGCGGGGAAAGCAACCCCTTCTTACCGTCTCTGCAACAACAGCAGCAGCAGCAGAATTTGGATAACTTCATCCAGCAACAGCTGATGTCGGCGCCAAATTCGGCCCAAACTAGCCGTCCGGGAACTCCTGGTGGGTCAGCTAGGAATAGTTTCCAAGAGCAGAACTTGAATCTTTCGCTAGGCCCGACTCCATCTACGCCAATGTGGACGGGCATGACGGGCATGGCGGGCGTGACGAGTGCCGGGAATCGGTTGCCCACGGTAATTCATAAATTGGTTCCAGCCGAGGGTTCTATTAATGGAGGAACGGAAGTCACGCTATTAGGCAGTGGCTTCTACCCCGGCATGGAAGTTGTGTTTGGTGATACCCTCGCGACCACCACTACATTCTGGGGAGATAAGTGCCTCAACTGCCTGACCCCACCAGCCCTCCAACCTGGACAGGTGGTCGTGGTTTTCAAGCATGAGCACCCTAGCTTTAATCAGCTACAACAGCAGCCACAAACGCTACTGCCGAAGCAACAGCAGTTCTTCCGGTATGTAGATGATCGTGAGTTGCAGATGTATCGTCTGGCACTCGGCATACTTGGACACAAGTTGGGCAACCAGGCCGATGCCTTCCACACTGCCCAGCAGATCATGGGTAGTGATTACAAGGGAGCGTTTAACCTCCAGAAAGACTTCCAAGGCTCCTCTGGTGGCAACCAGCGACAAGTCCCTGGATTGGAGTCTCAGGGCAAGCTGGGCGACATGGACTCGAAGATGTTGACTTACTTGGAGTTTATCGACCTGGATGACAATCCTCGCGCGCCAAGGTATAACTCGCGCTGTGCTACCGGCCAGACTTTGCTTCACTTTGCATCTTCGCTGGGCCTTACGCGATTTGTTGCCGGCTTGCTCGCCCGTGGCGCGAATCCAGATGTGCAGGATAACACCGGAAACACGCCAATGCACCTTGCTGCTCTTAACGGCCACGCGCACATCGTCAATAGACTCCGTCTTGCTGGTTCCAGCCCCAACATCCGAAGCATCAGAGGCTTTACCCCGGCCGATCTCGCCAGCACATTGCCTGCCCACCAAGCAGCTTTGATTCCTGCACGTCACCGCTCGCGTAGCGCTGGGTCCTTGACCTCGCGTCGCAGACAGAGCAGCTCGGCCTCTCTCCAATCGCTCTGGGAGTCTTCTTCGGCGTCGGGCTCGTTCGACTATGCTGTTGATGACTCTGAAGAGAGCTCGGATGAGGATGACGAGCTAATCATGACCACTTCTCGCCGGTCTAGCGTGCGCCATGATGCCGTCCCACCAATGCAGACGTCAGAGCCGATTGCCGCAGAGGGCGAGGCGCGACCATTCTCTCCACCAGCAGCGCTCGTTGCCTGGCGCAATCAGCTGCAGACACAAATCAACCAGTTCCAGCAGAGCGTCTCGAATGCTTTCCCTAACCTACCGAACCTCCCAGCCTTGCCACCGATGCCGGCATTGCCAGACTACCAGGCACACCCTATGATGCGTCGTATTACAAACCTCGTCCCGCATCGACCTTCGTCTTCGCGTGGAGCTAAGGAGGGTTGGTGGGATATGCTGACTGGCAATTCCTCACCTGGTTCGCCTGCTTCACCTGGCAACACGGAGCTCCCATCGTATGAAGAGTTGTACCCGCGTAAAGAAGGAGAAGGCCAGGGTGAGGAAGAAGTAGAGCGTGCAAAGAAGGCTAGCGTGCTGCAAGCTGCTGCTGAGGCTGCTCTAGATCAACACTTTGAAACACAAGCCGGCTCCTCCAGAGTCACTGGTGAGCAAGAAAAGGAAGACCTTCAGGACATCCGGATTGGTCGCAATGTTATCTCCCGGGAGCAGCAGAAGCATCTTAGGGAGCAACAAGCTCGACGCATGAAGGGTCTGGGTAGTGACAGGAACCTGTACTTCTTCTGGGTAAGTTACCGACCTTGTACCCCTAATCTTTATTACACATTGCTAATCTTGGTTTAGATTCCTCTTCTCATCTTAGTGATCTTCGCTTGGGCTCGAAGCTACATTCCTGGTATCTCGCAAGGGATTTCTGATGTCTTCGAGTTCGTACAGGACCGCTACACTACGCAACGTGTGTTGGACGTTGGCACCTAGACGTCATTTCTCGCTCGACTATCATCGGTATTTTTTTTTTTTTTTTTCAGCTGAGGCGTTGTGCGTGTTTGGGACACAATACACTGGGACTTGTTTTCGTTTCCTTTGTCTGGATTGACTTCCGTATAATGATGGGATATGACTATTGTTTTTATTGTCTGCTTTTGCTATTCTCTGGGTCAGTATGGAGTTTCCTGTGGCTTTTTGTTAGACCTCGGCCGTCGATAGTTATAGAAGAAGCAGCAGTGCTCGATGGAGAGTTTAATGTAAACAACACTACAATCAATGTATATATGTCAACCATACTCCGAAACCTTACGTAGAGAGATATTCCCATTGCAGTAGTATGATTGCAGTAGTATGATTGCAGTAGTATGTTTAGTCCTGGTGGTGTAGTGCTGCCTGAGGACTGCCAAGAGTCCACCGCGGAGGCCACCGAACAACCACGGAGACAACAACCACCACTCGGCCTCTCGCATTCATCTATAACCTCCCCTCTCGCTCTCTGACCACTAACTCGCACGTCAGGTAGGCAATTCTCATCCGAATTGCTTGACCGGAATGCTCCAGGAGCGCAGCCAGCTTCCCCCCTGAATACTGCGCTGCGCCGCGAATTATGGACTCTCTACCCCAGGCCGCCTCCAGCAGTGTCACCGGTATTTACCCCCTCCGCCGAACAAAAAGCCCACGCTGCACATATCTTTTCTTTTCTTTTTTTTTTCCCCTGGCTAATCTCAGTCTCCTACCACTATAGTTGAATACACCGATCCCTCGGGCCTGTTCCCCTCCGTCCAACCAGTCATCGCGAACAAACTCCCCCTCCGCAACCTGCACTGGAAGTCACCCACGCGCCCCGTCCGCTCAATCGAATCCCTCCGCATCGGGTTCACGCCGGCCAAGAATGAGTCTGACGAACGCAAGTCCTCCAGCGATGCGCCAGGCGGCGCCGTGACGCATCGCCGGCACCAGATCCCCGGCCTCCGACAGACACCTTACCTGAAGATCTACATCCTGCGGTGCGACGATAACGACACGTACAAGAGTACCGCGAGGAAGGCGTTGCGGGAATGGATCAAGACGCATGCGTCGTCCTCTTCGTCGTCCTCGACGTCGGGCTCCGGGGCTGCGGCTGCGGCTTCGAGCCAGGAGAAGCACGATGCGTTTGAGTGGCTTATCCTGCATGTTATCCAGGAAGGGGACGGGACGGAGAAGGTAGCGCCGACGTCGAAATGGGGGCGGGCGAACACGACTGTGCTGGAGAAGGTGAAGGCGGATTTTAATGGGTCGTCCAAGTCGGCTGTTGATCGGGTGGCTCAGTTGCGGATTCCGAAGCCCGAGAGTACGGCCAAGTCGCCGGAGTTGGTTGATCAGATTGAGGACTTTGTGGAGAAGGTGAAGAATGGGATTCTGGCGTCCTTTGATCTGAGGGTTGCGCAGTATGAGGAGGATATCAAGGGGAAGGACTCGCAGCGGAGTTTACCCGGTTGGAACTTTTGCACGTTCTTTATATTGAAGGAGGGTCTTTCTAGGGGGTTTGAGAATGTGGGATTGTTTGAGGATGCGCTGGTTGGGTATGATGAGCTGGCTGCTGGCTTGGATGCCGCGATCCAAGACCAGCTGGCGGGGTCTAGTGAGCAGCATGGCAGCGCTTTCTTAACGAACAGTGAGGACTGGCGGGAACGTGCGAAGGCTGCTCTAGATGCTCGGACGGATTCCAAAGGCCCTGATGGGGAAGGCGAAGATATTGCCCCAATTCCTGATCTTGACCCGGAGGATTTCCCGATTGACCCGGCCAGGAAGACTTATCGAGAGATGATTCTCTCCAGCAATATCTCCATCTTCGATTTCCGCACTTACATCTTCTCCCGACAATTGACGCTCCTCCTCAGAGCATCAAGGGCGCCGTCGCTTGTCACTGAGGACCCAGACGCCGACCCCAAGTCAGGGAAAGGAACAAAAAAGCCTGAAGACTTAATGCTTCTGGCCGAGGTCTGCGAGCGAGCAGCCGAGTTTATCAGCCTTGCTGCGCGGACACTTCGAGCCGACCTGGAAGGCGGCCTCGCGGATGTCGAGAACGCTGCCAAGTCGGAGATTATAAGCAACCTCGTCTCGTCTTGGGCTTATGCCGCTGCATACCAGATTTTGCTACAGACCTTTACACCAGCTCTCACACTTCCTGAGTCTTCCTTACATGCGATGGAAGCCGCCCTGGATGAGAAGCAAAAGCAGGATGTCCCGAAACGCACGACCTCGCTAGTCATGCCTGCAAACCGCCAGTCGCGCTCAGCTAAGACCGAAATAATATCTGCCAACGCGCTCTCATCCGTTCACGAGCAACCAGGATTCGAAGGACCAAAGCTCACCCCTAAAACAGGGTCGGAGCAACTGGCCTCTCAGCGGGGTGAACTCCTCTTGATGGCCCGGAGGCTCCTAGAAGAGATCGCTGGCCGGTGTGGGTGGAAGGAATCGTGGACTGATCTTGGGCTTCTATTCGACGATAGGGATGCTAAGTCTGGAAACATGGCAGACGTGACTTTGGATGATGAGAGCCCAGAGCCAGTGAAGGAGACCCAACCCAGCAACTCTCTTAGGGGGATCGATCTATCGCAACTACAGGCAGCCCTGAAGTCTAGAAAAGCATTCCGTGCGCATTATGAAGAGCTTACGGATCGAATGTACCGTCACTATATCGCGGCGAACCGTACGCATTCGACGCACACTGCATTGGCTGATATGGCCCTTTTACGTTATCGTCAAAGCGATTACGGCGCCGCTGCGTCGTACTTCCACCAGATTGCTCCGTTCTACGGCAACAAACACTGGACTATTCTAGAGGGAGTTATGCTGGAGATGTACGCGCGGTGTCTGAAAGAATTAGGTCGAAATGAGGAGTATGTCAAAGTGGTGGTGCGCCTTTTGGCGAAGTATGCTGCGCATACGCAGTCCAAATTGTCGAGTAGACAGAAGACACTCGATGCGTCTTCAATATTTGCAGAGGATGCATTAATCTCTGAGTATGTGGAGGAACTGTTTCGGGCGTCCGGTGCGCTCCAGAAAGATGTCTCTGCACCGTTGACGGACTTCTTCGGGGATTTGAGCGTCAAACCTGCCATCCTTCATTATAAGGACCGAGATGGATTTCAGCTACAGCTCTACATCCGGTTCCTCCTTGGCAAGCAGATTGATGTTGATTCGATCAAGATTCGACTTGTCAGCGCCAACGCCGGCACTCACAGCAGCGAGCATTGGATAGAAACGCCAGCGAAAGCGACTATCAAATCATCTTCCACAAGGGTCTTGGTTGATTCATCGGTATGTATCTCATCTTCATTGGGTTTTGGGAATCAACTAACTTTGCGTAGACTACGCTGCAGGGGAAATACTTTGTGGACCGCATTGAGATGCGGGCGGAAAACCTCCTATTTTCCATGAGCGGGGGAGCGAATTCTAACTTACCAGTGGGATTCAGGGAAGATGTCGACGAGGAAGAAGATACTCGATCATACATCCTGTGCTACCCACCACCGCAGGGCCTACAAGCAAGGATTGAGTCGCCTCATCTTGTGAACCTGGAGGCCTTGCGTACGCTCGAGCTGGAACTTAACAGTGGCTGGAACGATATCAAGACGGGTGTTTTACGAGTACGGCCTGCAACAGCGGGTCTGAGACTGAGAATCACCGAGGCAGAGATAGTAGAAGGTGACTTGGCGATCAAGACTAACAGCGAGACGGGTAACATCGAGTTTAGCAAACTAGGCGAAAACACGATTGTTCGATTCCGGATCCCATACACGGTCGAAGAGCACCCCGCGACGCTCTCTGCAAGGGCGGAGGTGACCTACGACACAGAGAAGGGACGATTCAACTACTCATCTGCACACAACGTTGCCTCTGCTCTGCCAATCAGCGTGAATGTGCAAGATGTGTTCAAACAGAATATGCTCTTCTCGCGGTTCACGGTCAGCCCGGCTACGATGATTCCGCTCTGGCTTTCGAAATGCAGCATCCCAAGTTCGGATGTTTATGAAGTGCAGTCTAATGTCGGCGATCCCGTCGCCATGAGGGTGTTCCCCAAACAGCCTGCTAGCCTGCTGTACAAGATCCAACCACGAAAAGATACTGCAGCCTCTCCTGGATCGAAGCGAGCTCTACGGCTCACAGTCGACTTCACCTGCGTGGATGACGAGTGCTTCGATGCGGTGGAGAAGACATTCAAAGATAGCATCTCCCGCAGTGAATTCGCGCAGTACACGACATTTCTCACGCCACACATTGTCGATGCCTTCCGGACGCAGCTCTCTCCGCCCGAGCTAGAGGTCGTCGGGCTTGTTCGCGAGGTCGAAGCCTTGCCTTACGCAGCTGTTCGTTGGGAAGGATTGTTGAACGCGTTGAAAGAACCAATGGACGAGCTACGGGCTTGGCTCAGGGCATGGCATGATGTAAGGGTTTACTCCCTCCCCTTATTCTGAAACTGTTGGGAATGTTGGTGTTGAAGTAATCATACTGATCTGTATACCCCTAGAATCATCTGATGCTGTCCCTCCCGGAGCAGCCGTCAATCCGTAGGCGCCACATCATCATCCCCGTCGACATTCCAGAAATCCAGGTCGTGCATACGGCCGAGCTTCGCCTCACCAGCCTGCCAGAGCAAGCACCCCATGCGGCGGTCGGACAAACGATCACCGCGGAGCTGCGGCTTTCGCATACACGACGCTGGTGCACGCCCGATCAACGCGAGGAAACAGCAGGCGGAGGCCCGCTAGAATTTTCGTACGAACTGCACGCCAACCCAGAGCTCTGGATGGTTGGTGGGCGACGGCGAGGAAACTTCTCCGCGAGCGAGGGCGAGACAAAGACATTCGCAGTGATGTTACTGCCGCAGAAGGCGGGCCATCTACTTTTGCCGGGGCTGGAGATTAGGAGCTTTGTGCCGCCACCGCCGCAGTCGCCGTCGACCACCAGCACGGGAACCAATGTGCCGCCCGCGGTGGCGGCAGCGGGGACACCAGCGGTGCAGCGAAGGCCGATCGCCTGCGAGGTCGACTACCGAAATCACGGCGAGACGGTGCTCGTATTACCTGATCTGCGGGCCACGACGGTGAGTCTGAGCTTGTCGGGAGGAGGACATGGGGGCTCCTGGCTGGTAGATTCAGAGCGACGGGTTCACTCATAGCTCTCTCTCACAATAGATACCTCAGTATATACTTCTTAACTACATTGGATACGATGAATGTGTTCAAGCAGGGTGTGCAAAAACCAAAGTTACGGCCCGGTAACTTTGCGTAGTTTATTTTTTTTTTTCTTTCGTAGCGGGCCCCACCGCAGTCAAATTTGCCCAACCTCGAACCCTCAACAGAAATCACGGGCTCCCCAACAAAAAACTGGATCACCACCGCGTCGTCGGAGTTGCGCTGCATGGAGTCACGCCATCTCAGATTTGACAATAGTATCTCATACAGAATATTGTGAACAGTAGCAGGGCGCCCTGATCGGGATCTGAATCAGTTCGAGTTGGGGTTGGGCAATTCTTATTACGTCGCCTTGTATAGTTCTTTGTCACCCAAGGTGGTCAGACTCTCTACCGTACGGTGTAGACGAGATTTGTTGACGAGTACCGATCTATCACATGCAGCAAGATCACACTCCCGTCTCCTTCAGACCGTCAGAGTCTCGTCGAGCACCCAGCGATGTCCCAAGATCGACAGCCCGAAGGAAACCCATGCAGACTGCAGAGAACCATGCGAGTAAACTGGAGCCCAGGGCGAGCGGTGATTGACTGACAAGCTTTATCTGGATAAGCAGTTTGATCCCGGATGTGGCGAGGGCAGTGGCTAGCTGGCTGGTGCACTTGGTCACTGTATTGTTGAAAGTTCCCGTACTTAGGACGTCCTCCAAGTGTCAAGAGTACTCTGTATGATCAATGAGTAACACATGATGCCTCGGAGTTGCCTGATAGGTCGCTATCAGTCAAATCGAGGCATTCTGCCAAGACTGTTGAGAAGGCGATGGTCTTCCATGTGTGGAGTGGAGGCCTTTTGTTTGTTTTCCGAGGCTGTGATTGGGCTTTGTTCAGGCGGTGTGTGGTCTGCGATTCCACCCCCGGGTTTCAATTAATTTGATCGACTCTTAGTCAATAATCAGGGTATTGCGGTATACAGTAGGGGTGGTGTGGTAGAGGTAGTATTTTCAAAGTTCTGATGATGCCATGATTCCGATTCAGAGTTGGAGAGTATCTCTCGACTGTGAACAGGCCATGCAGCCCATCGCCAGTCATGAGAGCACGGGCAGCCGGAAGAACTCGCGTTCGGGGAGGACCAGCTGTGAGTGGGCGGCTGTCTTTTTTGCAATCCAGGGGTCCCTTGATTCCACAACTTTATTCTGCTCCAACTGAGCCTGCCCATCCTGTACCAGTACACGATGTATGAACACAATTATTCATCAGTGGTACGTAGTTAGTAGTGCCTGTTGGCAGTCGACTCGACTGCAGTCGATTTCCAAGCTCGAGTAGCGGACTGCTCCATCGCAGAGCAGACCGAGTATATCCCGTTTGAAAAACGAAAACGCTGGGGATCGCCACGGTAAGGCAGAACAAGGAACAACATTCTTCAGCCAATCACCGCCCGCGAGGTGGCGGAAATCCGCATAAACGGTACCACAGACTGCAAAAATACCGGAACGGTACCAGGATGGAAACGATGTGCCCATTCTTCACGATGGGGGTTGTCCTTCTGGCCGCAGCTCTGCTGATTGCCTTTTAGATTTTGCAATTTTCTTGCCTCAGTTGATTGTCAATTGTTCGAGTTTTCCCCTGTCCCTCATTCGTCCGCTGTTTTCGCAGCTTCCCCTCCCTCTGTCCTTTCGTCCCCTTAAGTTGGCCGGCTTGTGTACATCTTCTGCGTCTCTTTGGGCTTCTTCTTTCTTCATCTCCATTCCTTCTTCCCTCAAGACTCTCCTCGTCAAGGGCTCCCTGGGGACGATCCTGAAGATCTTATCACCCCCCATCTCAGGTCTCCCAGTCATTTCTTCCAGATCTCGTGTAACCTCCAAATTTTCTTGGCCCATTGGTGAGTGCGAAGCGAGCTTCCCAACATTTGGCCGATCACCGCGGAGGTTGTCTCCCACTTGCCGAGACGATATATCAAGCGGCCGTTTTGCTTCTGTTGCTAACGGATTCTTCCTCAGCAATTTCCAGTTGGCAATTCTCTCACTCACCATGTCGTCTACCGCCATCCCCAAGCGCGTTGCGCTTAATCGCAACCCTACCACCGACTCTTCGGTTCCCAGTTCTGTCTCTGTTTCCCCGCTAGAGTCACCTCGCCAGTCTCCCTCGTCGACTTCGCTTTCGTCAATGGCCTCGGACGCCGAGAAGGTGGACAATGGCAAGATGCTGGATACCTATGGCAATGAGTTCAAGATCCCCGATTACACGATCAAGGACATCCGTGATGCCATTCCCGCCCACTGCTTCAACCGCTCCGCCGTGACCAGCTTGTACTATGTTTTCCGGGATATCTCTGTCCTTGCCTCCGTCTTCTATGTCTTCCACAACTATGTCACTCCCGAGACCGTCCCCTCGTACCCGGCCCGTGTTCTGCTGTGGGGGCTCTATACCGTCATCCAGGGACTGTACGGCACCGGTGTCTGGGTTCTGGCCCATGAGTGCGGTCACCAGGCTTTCTCTCCTTCCAAGACTTTGAACGACACCGTTGGATGGATCTGCCACTCTGCTCTTTTGGTGCCCTACTTCTCATGGAAGATCTCTCACGGCAAGCACCACAAGGCCACCGGTAACATCGCCCGTGATATGGTTTTCGTTCCCAAGACCCGTGAGGTGTACGCCTCGCGCATCTCGAAGACCATCTATGACCTGAACGAGCTGATGGAGGAGACCCCCATTGCCACTGCCACCCACATTGTTCTGCAGCAACTGTTCGGCTGGCCCATGTACCTTATCAGCAACGTTACTGGCCACAACAACCACGAGCGCCAGCCAGAGGGACGCGGCAAGGGCAAGAAGAACGGTTACTTTGGCGGTGTTAACCACTTCAACCCCTCTAGCCCTCTGTACGAGGCCAAGGATGCTAAGCTCATCCTTCTGAGTGACCTCGGTCTTGCCATCACCGGATCTGTTCTGTACTTGATCGGCTCCAAGTACGGCTGGATGAACCTGCTTGTGTGGTACGGTATTCCCTACCTCTGGGTGAACCACTGGCTGGTTGCCATCACCTACCTCCAGCACACCGACCCTACTCTCCCTCACTACCAGCCCGAGTCATGGAACTTTGCTCGTGGCGCTGCTGCCACCATTGACCGCGAGTTCGGTTTCGTTGGCCGCAACATCCTCCACGGCATCATCGAGACTCACGTCCTTCACCACTATGTGAGCACCATTCCCTTCTACCACGCCGACGAGGCCAGCGAGGCCATCAAGAAGGTCATGGGTTCCCACTACCGGACGGACGCCCACACCGGCCCTCTTGGTTTCTTCAAGGCCATGTGGAACAGCGCTCGTGTCTGCCAATGGGTCGAGCCCTCTGCGGGAACCAAGGGCGAGAACGCCGGCGTCCTCTTCTACCGTAACACCAACGGTGTCGGTGTTCCCCCCGTGAAGCTCCAAAAATAAAGCGACAAGGTCTGCTCTCTCGCACGTCACGTCGTGTCGGTACATAGAATGTGAATGTGTTCGTCAGGTTTAATCTTATGGCCTGAATGCGATTTATATGGTTGATTTACCTCTCGTGGTGTATCTCGCCGGAACGAAAATGGCCACGGTTAGGTATGCTCTTGTTGCGTTCATTCATAGAGCAAGCTGCAAGTTTCAGTCGGTTGATTGTTAGGCGTATAGGGGGAGTCTGAGAATACTTGACCTTGTTATTTTGGGAGCTTTCTAGAACGTCTTCTTTTCATTATCAGATAGCGAAAGACAGTGTTTTTTCTCCTAACTGGACTCTTGTAGACAGTAAACAGTAGACTGGTAGCTGGCAATCTGACACTGGGGATGCAAAGATGAGAAGAGGCACGAGGCCAAACTGCGGGGTTTGACAGCAGCTGCTTGCTGTTCTCACTAAGTAGGATGTGCTACACTAAGTGGCTTGCTAGCTGCTTCTGACTGACATCGTGATGGTTCTTATTCGTCCCCCGCATCCGGCAAACACCGGACCCCGCGTTGACAGATTTGACGAACTCCACTATGTTATTCTTAACAGGCCAACGTCTACTAGTTTTATAGTACAGGGGTAATTGAAGTGCTTCGTTGCCCTTTCCTGGGGCTGGCAGTATCAACATCCTCAACCTGAGATTCCTCAGATGGATCAGGCCACTGGAAAGTTTGAACTCGTCCACGGTCGATTTTGAGCAGTTAATGTTTATCCTTGTGTTACTAGGTAAGTTCCAACTCTCCTGCATCTCCTGTATCACTTTTATCCACCTCCATGTCCCTTTCCAAGCATTCTACCGTCGTTATACTCCAGCTATTCCAGGATGGAAGAGAACCGAGAATTCCTTAGGAAAGGTTTTAATTCGATTAACAGCAAATCAGAAGAAATCATCTGTACAGATCTCGCTTTTACAACGACTCACCCTCCCGATGTCTCGCACAGAAGCCGCATTGTAGCTGTCTGCGGTATCACCGACCATGACAAGCTTGCGGATCCGGAGAATGATGGATGGCTCTTTAGCGACTTCTATCTATTTCACCATCTATTCAACCCCCTTCGTATGTATCAGTCCTCCCCTTGCATTGCTGCTCGATATGATTAGACCTAACCTGAATGCCGTTTCCGATAGACGTCCGCACTTCATCTCAAACATGGTTGACATGTGTCGACCCAGCGCACCTGGTGGCCAAATATGGTGAATATGGTCACGGCGATCCTCGAAACGAGCGCCGAATTGTCCTCGAAGAAGCGCTTTTGCCAGATATCCACCGAGCTGGGAATATCCGCGTTGTGGATAGACTTGTCTTATTGGAACGTTTCGTGGAGACGGTCGAAGAGCAAGCTAGAGAGGCTGAAAAGAACAGTGAACATCTAGTTATTTTTATTTTCGGCCGTGGTCGGGGCGGTGATTATGGAGTCTACATTGGCGAACCAGGCCATACTGTACTGCAGGTGCGGAGATTAAGGCAGGCTATACCACGGGGGCTGAATACGACTCTCCTTCTGACTTCACGCTATTCGGGACGCTGGTTAATTCAGCCGGATGTGAACTATAATCGCAGATTGAATGTAACTGGAATTGCAGCAGAGACTACTATGTCCTGGTCCATGAGTGACAGCGTCGGCCGTGCCTCTGGAAGCACAATCGCCCCTGCAATACTCAGTCAGTTAATAGACATCGAGGAGAATGAAGGTGCAGAGGATGCTGCAAGCTCCCATCCAACCTATATCGACCTTGCCACATCAATCTATGACAAAGCGATTACACTTGACACATTTTTCAAGGACCAAAATGTGCATTTCTCTGCACAAGACGATGACTGGGAAGTCCATTGGAAGTCACGAACAGGGATTCCACTTGCAAGACTCAAGGAACGGTGGGAATGCCTGCGGCAGATCCTGCCAAGTGAGACCAAGTCTACCGGTGGGGAACACCCTTTGGCGAACCGACAGAAGGGCTCTCTTCAGCGAGATCTTCATCACTTTGCAGTAGAGTATTTGATTGCAAGGCCGGGCCGACATAACGTGGCGTCCAACCTTTCTTTATATGGGCGCCTGAACAAGTTCTTCAGAGGGGACCCTGAGGGGTGCACGACAGAGAGAGTCCAAGGCTTGCTGAACCGGGTAGTATACAGGTTGAACATGATGGCGGACGCGGACGAATACGTCAAGGCGATGGGCTTCAAGTACTCATCGTGCATCGGCTTCTCTGTCGAAGATCACGAACTCCGTGGTTCGCAGCAAAAAAATAGAAGCGCAGCTCTGGATTATGTGTTCCGGGCGAAACTGTTCCCACGCATGTCCCGTGTCGATTTCCCGCATTTTACAAAACCAGAGAACTATCTTGCGATTGTCCTTGTTGAAAACTGCAAATCAGAGGCTGACATCAAGGAGCGAGTGGATAGGGCTTTGTGTTGTGAGCTGTCAATGCCTCAAGGTTTCTGATTATGGTGCTGATCCATTTGATAGGGAAACGAGTGAGAGATACCACGATTCTCCCACAAGTCCAGGCCGGCAAAATCGTAAATGACCATCATGTCCGTGCCAAACTCCACGCATGTGTTTCAGCGCTCAGAGAGATAGGCCACAGGATACACGTAAAGACGAACTTGTTGACGCCTAGCCACCGAGGGTATTCGGCCGTTCATCCTGATGTGCCAACACCTTAGGTTTTCTAGGCCGAAAACCATTGAATGGACAAAGCTGAGGTACTGCACAACTCTTAGGTTTATCATCCTACCATGCTTTTTGTCTTTTTATCCTTCTTCTTCTCCTTCTTCAAGGCCAGCAGCACCGCTGATGGCTCAGTCCTGCTATAGCGAATTAAATGAGAGAGACGGTAACCTCGCTACAACCAGAAACTCGCGATATCCGTTTGGTGTAGAAATATAACGTAAATCACGGGTCAGCCGGTCACCACCGTATGGGGACTTTTCCTTTAAAGATAATGGGGGTTAGAATAGTCTAACCACTCGCGTTGATACATTCAACTGCTGTAACCTATTCCCGGTCGCCTGGTTAAATAAGATGTAGCTTACCAGGCATCTCAGCTCTAGAAACAACTCTAGAAGTTACTATTAGACCTATAGCAAAACCAGTTTTATTAAAGTTAAAGATATCTTGTTAGATACTGTACTTGTCTTGGAATTACTATAGTTGCTTAAACTAAGCTTTAATAACCTTAGGATTCTTATATTAAGCTCGAGAATAGTTGTATGTATGTGTAAAAGTACTTTTAACCTTATCTTACTATTTAATAAAGCTAGTAACCTAATTAATACTAATAGACTCCGGAGTAGTAGTTACACCAGATTAAAGAATAAGATTAGCTATTTCTTATATCTATACATGTTTAGGAGTAACTCCACGGGTATCTCTTAATACTGTCTAATATATTAGAATATTTTCCTGAGTTTCAGAGAGCCGGAGATTATAGTTATATTATTCTAATCGAAATTAGTATCCCTTGAATCAGTCTCGGAGAGTTTTCATGGTGGTTATCTGAATAATTACGTGTTGAACAACGCGTCGACTTTGGGTGGGGTGACCTGCTGACCCCTGATTTACGTTATAAAATTCATTGCAACCACTATATTTATAAAAGGTTTATGTAGAGTCATGCATATTTCAACCTGCTTATTAACAGATTGGTATGGCAAAACAGACAAACTCTACGAATTATGGGTATAAAGGGGTTTAACGAGATGTGTGGGATTTTTATAGCGGGTTTGACTGGAGCAGCCCTGAGCTGTGCGGAGATCCCTACTGTTTTGTCTGGAAGATCAACAAGGTTGGGTCTGAGTGACGAGATGAGAAGAGGTGTTCTGCATGGCCCGAAAAAATTAGAATGGCCTGGACTAAGACTCTCTTTGAATTAGGAAATATTACCGATTCCTTGGTGTTGGAATTCTGTGAAATGAACGATGTTCTCTGGTATTCTAGAGAGTTTCTGTTTTGCAGCTTTATACAACTGCGAATGCCAGTCTTCCTCTAATGTAGCCGTGGAAATGACTAATTAATACTACTAGAATAGCACGTACAACAGCAGCTCAGTACAGTTCAATTAGACAATTCTGGTGATATATAGCAAGAATAGCAAGCAGAGGTTAACTAGCATTTCCCTCTCGGAGCCGAGAACTCCTCTCGTCGCCACTCCTCCTTCCTTCGAGCCATCGATTTACCGACTAATGGGACCCAGTCGGTGATCTCTAGGGCTATGGGTCGATCGTGGGCCCACTTTGAGATCCGATCGACTCTTCAAAAGGATGCCCGAAGTCAAGGTTCTGCGATCCCTCGAAAACAACAATGGCTACCATGAGTTCGACCGCTACCTCCACCAGTGAGCTCAAGCAGATCCAAAAATGGAACTCTCGCGTTGAGCTGGGAAGCGTCGAACGCTGCGTCCACGATGTAATCGCAGAGAAGACCCAGACAGCCCCATCAGCAGAAGCTATTGCCGCCTGGGATGGCACTTTAACGTACTCCCAGATCGATGCTCTATCGACGACCCTGGCGAGCCGTCTGGTTGAGCTTGGCCACAGCCAGGAGAAATTCATCGGCTTGCTGTTTGACAAGTCCAAGTGGACTTCGGTGTCGGTCCTTGCTGTCATGAAAGCCGGAGCTGCATTCTTTCTGATCGATTCATCCCTCCCTGACCAGCGCATCAGACGTATGTGTGAGATTGCCCAAGCTTCGGCCATCATCACCTCGCCGAGCCTGTCGACGCGAGCGGGTCAGTTCGAGCGGCCTATACTGGTGGCTGAACACGAAGCCCAAAGAACGGCCACAGCATTAGCCTCGCTGCCAACGGTCAGCCCCAGGGACGCCCTCTACGTAGCATTTACTTCCGGGTCAACTGGCGATCCCAAATGTGTACGTCCAGCGATTCCTGCTAGTTATCTAGCCTTACTAACCGGCATGACAGGTCGTCAATACTCATTCAGGCGCTTGTAGTGGAATACGACCATACTCTCGCTGCATGGGGTTGACCCAGCAAAGCCGGATGTTTCAACTCTCATCTTACTCTTTCGTCATCAGTATCCTGGACCACCTGGGCGCGTTGATGAACGGCGCTTGCCTGTGTGTTCCATCCGCCGAGCAAGTCCAAAATAGCCTCGCGAGGACTATAACTGAATTGAATGCTAACTGGGCTGAGATCACTCCCTCTGTGGCTCGGGGCCTTGAACCAAGGATGGTACAGACATTGCGCACGGTTGTTCTGGTAGGCGAGGCCACCACCTTGTCCGATCTCGACACGTGGAGGGGCAGTGTAGATCTAAAAACGTGTTATGGACAGACCGAAAATTGCTTGGGTGCGTTGATTGACGACAAGACCGAGACCTCGAGTGCAAGCGATATGGGGTATCCATGGGCAGCGCATTGCTGGGTTGTCAACCCTAACTCCGATGACCTCGTTCCCATCGGGGCTGAAGGGGAGCTTTGGCTCGAGGGGCCATCCCTCGCGAGAGGGTACTTTAACAATGCCGAGCAGACAGCGGCTGTGTTCATTGAAAACCCTACTTGGATGCAGAAGATCCGGCCCGGCGAGAGAGCCCGTTTTCTAAGAACTGGAGACCTGGTTCGGTATCGGCCTGAGACGGGGATGCTGCAATATGTAGGCCGCGGGGGGACCCAGGTGAAGCTGCGAGGACAGCGGATTGAACTGGCAGATGTGGAGAGTCACCTGAAAAAGCAGTTCCCCGAGGCAGATGCAACAATAGCTGAGGTTGTAAATCCCAGTCAAGATGCTAACGGTGCTCTTCTGGTAGCGTTTATCATGGCGGGCCATGCAACGGTGTCTGGTGATGCCGCCACGGATGCACCTCTTTTCGCCGATACAACTGCTGAATTTTCTGCGCAGAGCCAAAACGCCCTGGCTCAATTACAAGATACTTTACCCAAGTATATGGTGCCCACCACCGTTGTACCCCTGGCGGCTCGACCCTTGACGGCGTCGGGGAAGCTGGACCGCAAACTGTTGCGGAGCAAGGCTTGCGAGTTAGGGCTCAAGCTTCAGACGTACCACCTTATAACCGAGACAAAAGCTCATCGCCCAGCGCGCACGGAGAATGAGGTTGTGATTCGAGATATGTGTGCCGGCCTTCTGCGCTCGGCTATAGAGGACATCAACATGGATGCCTCCTTTTTCGAACTCGGCGGCAATTCAATCAGCGCTATGTGGCTGGTTAGTCGTGCCCGCGAAGCAGGCTTTGCCTTTACCTCAGCGAATGTGTTTCAGCAGATGTCTCTGGCAGAAATGGCTGGCATGTATGGAGGCGTTGGATCTGCGAGGGACACTGGTGATGAGACTGCGAGCGAACTCCCTCTAAACGCTGCTCAAAAGGAAGAGCTCACCAAGTTCATTCCTCCTGACATTGACCCATCCAATGTCTCGGACTTTTTCCCATGCAGTCATGGGCAGCAATGGCAGCTGAGCAGTCAAAAAGATGGCGCCTTTCTGTTTCGCTTCTCTGGCCCACTCCAGGTTGACCGTCTTCAAACTGCATGTCGGCGTCTGGTTCAGACACACTCTTCACTACGATCCCTTTTCACTTTGCATGATGGAAGATTCATGCAAGTTATCTTGAAGGATATTGACGATTTCCCATTCACAATCCGGCATAGCAATAGCCCCACGCAAGACCCTCTATCGTTTGCAAAAGACCTGTGTGCCATTGAGCCTGCCGCTGAGCGCCCTGTTCGACCACTGCAGTTCACCCTGATTCCAGGCTCCTCAGGACAAGAACATGTCCTCATTCTCCATCTTTCACACAGCCAATACGACGGCATCTGCCAGCAAACACTGATCTCCGATCTATGTGCCTTGTACCAAAACCCCTCTGACCCAGGGGTAGTCCCAACAAACTTCGCTCATTACGCGCGCCATCTCGCACGCCCGCAGACAGCAGACGAATCTGCCTTCTGGAAGAACTTTCTCGAGGGCTCAAAGATAACCAGACTACCAACCCCTCCTCAAAACCCCAGCCAGAAGGTCATTTTCCTCGATTGCGCAACTACCATACCAATCCCTGACAAGCCCCTGCCCACCGGAGTAACGCTCGCCACAGTCGTGAAAGCCGCGTGGTCCCATGTCCTCCGAAAAGCAACAGGGAGCCAAGACATCGTATTCGCCCAGTACGTCGCCCTCAGAGATCTGGAGAGCGTCCCACAGGCCCACCGACTAGTCGGGTTCTGTGTGAATTCGTGCCCGGTCCGCGTCGATTTCAACGGCAGCAGCGGCAGCAATAACAAGCCCATAAAGACAGCTCTAGACCTTCTCCATGCTCTGAAAACCCAACATACGCAGACTATCCCGTTCAAGGCGTCGCAGTGGGACTATACCGTTTCGAACAACACGGACTGGCCGCGAGGCAGTGAGACGCAGAGTACACATATACACGAGAACTTTGACATTGAGAAAGCATTTGATCTAGGCGGGGGTTTGCGGTGTGAGCTGGTTGACTACCTTGGTATTTTCCCGCCGTTGGATGCTATGAGGGTTATTTCGGAGCCGAAGGGGGATAAGGAGTTGAAGATTGAGTTGATGTCTTCGACGACGATTGTGGAAGAGGATAGGCTGGAGTATCTGCTGGGGGAGTTGAGTAGGACTGTTGCTGATTTTATGGCTAGTCCGGAAAGGCCTTTGGATTGAATCTAGTACAGATATATTAGTCAATTACTATAAGCATAACCCTCTAGTCCAACCTGCTGCAATAACAGTCTGAACAATATACCACCCGGCTTCAACTACTCTTGCTTCTCACACTCTGCACCGCAATCTGACACAACTGCAAGACCGAGTCTCCCCCCAGAATCTTCACGACAGGAACCTCAGCGCCCAGCTCTCGCACAAACCACGTCCGTATCTCCACCGCGACAAGAGAGTCAATACCGAACTCAACGAGTGGCTGTTTCGGACTTTCTCCAACAGACCCCGGCGGCAGCTGCAAAATAGACTCCAACTTGGTCGAGAAAGCCCCCACGATAACCGCCACGGCATCCTCTTCGCTCTGCGCCTCTATCGCTAGCTTCCGGACGTCTCCTAATTTCCCTACCATCTGCTGCTGCTTACTTCCTAGCTTAGTGTAAGGAACGAAATGCCCAAACCGTGGATTCCCTAGCCACACGACAGGCTGGTTCGGGGCCAGAGGCACGGTAGGAGGTTGAACGCCCATAATGATATTGTAAGATCCAGCACCAGGCCTCCCTCCCCGAATCGCCTGAGCAAATGCATGATGCACATCCGTCTCAGATAAAGGCATCGACCGCAGTGTATTGAACTGCCGCTGCATCATGCTACTGGAATTACGCGCCACATAACCCACGTCCCCGACATACCCAATGTGAATTATAGAGGCTGCGTCACCGCGGCCACGGCGCTGTTCCACCAGTGCTTCCATGTAGAGATTGGCGCAGTTGTAGTTTGCCTGTCCGGCATTGCCGACGATTGCAGCGGCTGACGAGAGCAGGATGAAGAAGTCGAGTTTCGTATCTGTATCTGTATTCCTGAACACGGCATCGAGGTTCTCGGAGCCGTCGACCTTGGGCGCGAGTGTATCATTTAGCTGGTCAATGTCCATATCGATGAATAGAGAGTCTGATAGGACCATGGCCGCGTTGCAGACACCGGCGACTGGGGGCATTGTCTGTCGGATCTTGTGAATAACCTCCTCCACTGACTCCTTTTTGGTCACGTCCATGGCAATAACTTGCACTCTGGCTTCCTGGTGATGAGCATCCTCGAGGAGAGAAGTGTTTATTTGCGGATTTCGACTGGTGATTACTATATACTTTGCACCGTTACGCAGCATCCAGCGGCAGATTGAGAGTCCCAAGCCTCCAGCGGCGCCTACCATGAGATACGTCCGGTTGGAATAGAAGAGATTCTGCGTTGAAAGAGGCGGAATTGTGACTTCGAGCAGCCCAGATTCGTGCTGCTGCCAGTCAGTCACGTATTGTCTGTTGAGCAGGCGAAGGTCTGTTCCTGCTAACTGAGCTGCAGGGATAATATCGCTTTCGTCTTGGGAAACGCCTTTGGCAGTGTTATATGCATCTCCAAGTAGTGTTGAAATGTTTACCTGGTCGCCCTGGAGGATCTGCTTCAGGAGCTGGCTGTCAAAATGCCACCGCGGGCAAGTGGGTGGAAGACACGACTGGACCTGGCTCGCAGCCGAACTATCTGGCGTGCAGTCCACGTACAGCTTGACATCTGTAGGGATGATACGCCTGATATCACGCTTCGATGTCAAAGGATGGATCTTGATCCAATCAGCCGGTCCATTAGGATTCGATGTCACGAAGTAAGCTTGTGCTTCAGCGCGCATCAAATCAGTAGTAATTAGAGAAGCTATTGCTGACGGAGGCTCATACACCAGGACTCTCGATACGGGTCCTGCAATCAGGGACAGTGCTCTAGAGAGTAAACAGGTGGTGATTGCTTTGATCGTGCTCACATCAGTATCGTTGTCAACAGGAAATATATCAGATAACCCTAACTGCACTGAAGAGTTGTATTTCGAGATGCCAATCACAGATATACCATTCCGAGTCCCATAAATGAGATACAGTCCATCGCCTTGATTATCTGGAATATGCACAGCGTATTTTACCAAGATAGAAGTGCAACTCGTGGTCATCTCAGTGCCAGCCTGCAGAGTCATCTTGGACGCGCCTGGAACCGCCTTGACGATAGTGTCTGTTGAATCCACTAGCTTCTTCATAGGCCGGGTCGATGCAATGTACACCTCGTTCAGACTGCTGTCCATAATGATCCGCGGAATCAGGACCTGACCGGTGGCAAGAAGCGTAACTTCAGACTCCTGCTTCCAAAATTGCTGGTCTCTATCACTCGCCACGTCATTCTCGCTCAGTTCGTGCAGTCTCAGCAAACCCTCAACCAAGTATCGAGCTGCCACCGGGTCATTTATGCCCGTCTCAAGACTGACAACCTGTGTTCGCAGCTGCGGTATCTCATTTTCAAGGACGCGTGCGATACCTGGGAACATGGCGGCTCGAGGGGTCTGGTCTGCGGGCTTCACCCAAATTAGGACACGGGCGTTTATTAACATATTTTGCAGCAAGGCTAGTCGTCGCGCTGTCATATTAAATAGTGGCTAGTCTAGCTCGTGTAGACAGATTATCTCCGTGTTTGACTCAACCGAATCGAGCGCATCAAGGTTAGGAATGATATGCAAAGACCGATGCCATGGCTCTGGAAGAAACTTTTGAATCTGGCCAACAATATCCGATGTTGCCAGCTTTCCCCCTCCTATCAACAACACAGGAGGCCCTTCTAGAGGAGGTTCAACCAGCGGATTCTGCAAACGAAGGAATGTCCTATCCACTGCTTGACTAACGATCAAGGACAAGGTATGCTTATCCTCATCAGCAACATCATGGACAACTGTATCAGCGCCTGAGAGTCCTGTCTGCCGCAGGAGTCTATCCCAGTCCGCGCATGAGACTGTCGGATTCAGTCTTCGATTCTCCTCCTCGCCGAGCCACAGTCCACTCAAGCCGCCGAAACTAACCAGGATGCGAAGAGAGTGGGTATTTGTGACTTCGAACAGCAGGAGGTATCCCCCAGGACGGAGCAACGACCGGATATTTTGCAGAGTGTGTTCCAGATTGCGAGTGGCGTGGAGGACATTGGCTGAGATGATCACGTCGTATGAGTGTGGCGTGAAGCCCTGGCTCAACGGGTCTTTTTCAATGTCGAGGACTTTGAATACCATTTGATCGAGGGAGTGTGCGAACCGTTCTCTTGCACCGGGGAAAAAGCCAGTGGAGATGTCTGTGTATGTGTATGTCTCGTATGCGGACTGGATGGCTTCCAGGACACTCCAGGTCTATTCACACCATTAACATCAGTCAGGTTATAAGAGATATAATAACATACCGTAGCACCCGTCCCAGCACCTATCTCCAGAATAGTACACCGCGGGAATTTAAACGAGATCTGCTGCATCGCGCGAGCAAGACATTGGTTAACCTTGATGAAGCCACCGTTCTCCATATAAAACCGACTCAGCAGATCATCCTGCTTCAAGATTTCCAGCATGTGCATCTCCCCCCGGACTACTCTTGCAAGACTCTGGCCTGAAGCTTTTAGCATCTCCAGCTCCACTTCATTCGGACTCTCCGCGTGCAGTCGGTCCATGGTTTCCGGTGTATCTTCTAACCACTCTTGCTTCATGATCTGGTGTTGGCCCTTTCGCGTAAGCTCCAGGTGCTTGTCGAATGCCTCCAGCATGCGCTGATGATACCACGAGATATTTTCCCTGTCAATATCAACCTCCACTAGCCGTCTAGCATAAAACAGCGCCATCCGCTCTGCAGTTTCACTCAAGCGTAAGAGCTGCTCTGGCACAATATCATCATCACAAACTAACTTTGCAGCCTCAATACCCTGTACAATATCAACCCCCCAAGCTGTTTTCGAGAAAACAGGCCTGTCATGCGAGACATCCAGCTCCCCAACTATCCGAACTTCCAATCCCTCAAGCTGGAGGAATTCACGCCCATCCGCTGGATTATAGATACTAATATCCCCAGTTACAGCTGCCGCAGTCTGCTGGACGATCCATGTTTCGAATTCAGCCCGTATATCTCCACCTCTGGCTGGATTTAGTCTAGATCCATCAACGCGCACACGCTCTATATACGACGGCAGGAGAGCAGACGAGACCTGGCCGGTATTCGGGTGCGTTCGCGCGAGGAGCAGCACTTGGAATGCGACGTCGAGGAGGGCCGGATGCACCAGGTACTCGTCATCGCCGAATGAATTAGCAGGCCAGACTCCGGTGGCGGTGGAGAAGTCTAGGCACCGCTGGCAGGTATCTATGCTGCGGAAGAGGCCGGAATATGTAAGGCCGATGTGGTGGAATAGGGCGTAGATGTCGTCGGTGTTGAGGGGGGTTAGGTCTGTAGGATGAGGTTCTTTTGGAGGTAGGATGCTGCATTCTCTATTTGATTTTGAGGGTCGACGGAGATGGAGAGTGAGGTTGCCGGTGCAGGTGTGTATCATGGTTCCAGATACTTCATCCGGGCAGACGTAGTATGAGAACTGTGCCTTGATAATCTGGACATCACCCTCTGATGCAGATGATTCCAGCATAACAGTAAAGAGCGTCTCAACCCCAGCCTTGTCATCCGGTACAACCACAGGCCGCAGAATATTCACCTTCTCAACCTCGCTCAGTTCCAGCTGTCTCTTCTGCATTGCTGCAAGATACCGACCCGCCTCCAGCGCAATAGAGACATACGCTGCCCCAGGAAGTAGAATATCACCCAGTACTTCATGCCCACTGAGCCAGGGCAATTCATTCCGTCTGAGGACATTGCGCCAGCGAAGTTCTCGGCTGTTATCATCTGATGTACGCCGGCCTAGTAATTCATGTGGCTTGTCTCTGTCTGTGCGGAATCGGCGAGATATGCGCGACTCCCGCCAGAAGACGCGGTCGTGGTCCCAGGAATACGTTGGCAGGTCTTTTATTAACACAGGGGTTTTGGTCCGTGTATTCTGCAGGGTCCTATCCGAAAACGCCTGGTAGAATCCATGTAGGTCTATGGATGATGGGCACTGCACCCATACACCCGCAACAGTATCGCTCAATGCCTCGATGTCATTCTCCCCACGCTTCAACGTCCCGGTGTAATAAGGAGCAGCGCCTGTTTCTTTGAAGATTTGCCCCGTCGGTCCCTTAAGGGCGGGATGGGGACCGACTTCAATAGCCAGGTCGAATGGCCCATGTTGTAGGGCTAAGGCAATGGCGCGAGAGAAGAGCACCGGTTGGACCATGTTATCCACCCAGTATGGTCCGCGAAGCGCGCTCAAGTCTTGTTCTAGGAGTTTATTTCTGTGTACACTCGAGTGCCATACCGGTGTTCCGGGTTGCTGGACATGTATTTTACACGCCAGCAACGAGTCCAAGTACGCCTGCGCACAGGGCAGCATATGCTGCGAATGGTAGGCCGTATCGACCTTGAGCTGTCTCACAAATATACCATTCGTCTCGAGGCATTCCTTCGCTTGTAAGATAACTTCAAGATCGCCAGAGATAGTCACGCTCTGTGGCGCATTAACCGCCGCGACCTGAATACGGCCTCCGAATTCAGGACGCGTGCAAAATTCCAACGCATCGTCATTCGACATCCCCGCTGCGATCATACCCCCTTTCTCACCATTTGGGCCCTGCGCATGCCGGGCGTGGAACCCGCGGTAGTATGCTATCTGCATTGCTCCTTCAAGGGTGATAATGCCGCTGGCGTACGCAGCGGCAATTTCACCAGATGAGTGGCCAACGACGTGATCGAATTTAATTCCTGCAGCTGTTAATAGGTTAACAAGGCTGATCTGGACAGCGGTGCATAGGGTCTGTGAGATAGCGGCTGAATCAATGTTTGTGCTACTGCCCAGCTCAGTAGCTAGTGAGCAACTCGGGATAGAAGTGGGTAAAGCCTGTAACACTGCTTCGCAGGCTTTTATACCCTGACGGAAAAGAGGGCAGTGGAGGAATAGTTCACGGCCCATAGCTGGCCATTGCGCGCCTTGGCCTGTGAAGATTCCTAGAATGTTAGGGCTCTGATTTATCAGCTGTGGTTCGTATCTATCACGCGAGACGTAGTGTTCCATTTTATTTAAAATGGAATCTCGTGATATACCAGAAAAAGAAGCTCGTATTCGGTGCGTAGAGCGGCGCGAGTACAGAATCCAGCTGAGATCGCGGAGATTTATATCAGGATTGTGCCGCAGGTGCTGTATATATGCCTTGATAGTACGCAGCAACGATGGACCAGACCGAGCTGAGAAGAATAAGAATATCGGACCCAGGAGCTCTAGATTATGTTCGTTATTGATACTCTCGTAGCTTTCGATAATTGCGTGGGCGTTGGTCCCCCCGAATCCGAAACTATTCACACTCGCTCGCAGCGTAGGTTGCTCTGGCCATACCAGGGGCACTTTGGTAATCTGTAACGGACCATAATATGGTTCAATTTCCGGGTTCAGCTCGTCGAAGAGGAGGTTCGGAGGGATAGTATTGTGCTTTATAGCAAGTATAGCCTTCAGTACCCCCGCCAATCCCGCACAGCCCTCCAAATGCCCAATGACGGTTTTTATAGAACCGACATGAATCACATTCGACCTGTTCGAGACGGAAGCATCAATGAATGCCTCGCTGATGGCGCGCGCCTCCACAGGATCCCCAACAGTCGTCCCAGTCCCATGGCACTCCACAAACTGCGGCGCATCCCTAACCGGATCCAACCCAGCACGACGATACGTCTGCCGGATTAGATCCCTCTGCGCCACCGCCGAAGGCACCGTAAGCCCAGCCGTCTGGCCATCCGAGTTAACCCCCGTTCCCCGGATCAAAGCATCAATGTGATCGCCATCCTCAAGGGCACGACTGAGCGGTTTAAGGAGCAGCACTGCAGCGCCCTCGCCGCGCACATACCCATCCGCAGCAGCATCCCACATCCGACACCGCGCGTCTGGCGAGAGCATGTGGAGTTTCGACTCGAGGATGTATCGGCTCGGGTCCAGGATTAGATTGACGCCTGCGACGAGTGCGGTTTCGCAGTCTCCGATGTGTAGAGCGTTTGCTGCATGGTGCAGGGCTACTAATGAGCTCGAGCAGGCGGTGTCGATCGTCTCGGATGGGCCGTGGAGGTCGAATGCGTAGGATATCCGGTTGGATATTATACTGCTTGCTGTACCCGTTGCGGCGTATGTGGTGACTGTTTCCATATCCCTGCGCTGGATGGCGGACCAGTCGTCTGTCATGCACCCGACATACACGCCCGTTTGGGAGCCTTTTATCTGATGGAGAGTAAGACCGGCAGCTTCGAATGCTTCGTACGCGGTTTCTAGTAGGAGTCGTTGTTGAGGATCCATGCTCGCTGCCTCGACGGGGCTGATGCCGAAGAAGGAGGCGTCGAAGAGGCTGATGTCTTCGTCTAGGAGGTAGGATTTGTTGATGACGTCTGTTGACCCGTGGGTGTCTCCATTCTCGTGGAAGAAGCGCTGCAGGTTCAGTCGGTGGTCGAAGTCCTTCAGGACGTCCCGGGGGTGAAGCAGCAGCTCCCACAGTTTTGCAGGCGTATTGGACTGTCCTGGCAATCGGCATGCCGAGCCGATTACGGCGATTGGTTCTTTCATCTTGTTTATCCAGTTCAGATTAAACTGGCAGCAGGATCTCAGGTGAGAGTTCAGTCTGTCAACCGCGGGGTAAAACAGTCAGCTGTTGAGACATTATAAGCGAAACCAGTCCCATTGGCTGGACTGGCTGTAGCTGACTGCAGTTTGAGTATATTATTGAGGATAATCTTTCTACAGAGAGTATATAGATTTAATATAATCTGACTTAATAAACAGACTAGGTACACCTCTTCATCCCACAAGCACAAACATCCCTCGCAAACTGCTCCTCCTCAGGCACCTTGTCATGCAACTGCTGCCTCCTCTGCGCCGGCCAAATCTCCTCTCCCTTCT
This sequence comes from Aspergillus versicolor CBS 583.65, assembly GCF_001890125.1. Taxonomy (NCBI): domain Eukaryota; kingdom Fungi; phylum Ascomycota; class Eurotiomycetes; order Eurotiales; family Aspergillaceae; genus Aspergillus; species Aspergillus versicolor. Next base: position 3,840,630 of record NW_024467524.1, on the reverse strand, counting down.
TCACCTCTCTATCCCAATGCTCCCTCAACTCCCTCTGCACCAGCTCCTTGAAATACAACACCCCGCTCTCCCTCGCCCCATGCAACGGCCCATGCACATAAACCCCGGAATTCAAATTCCTCTGCACCCCGTTACACAAGTCATAATCCTCCAGCTCAATCCCCTCGAAGAACGCAGCGGCGCGGTCAAACGCTTCCCCGGGGGAAGTTGGGTTGCGGAAGACCTGGTATTCTGTTGTAACTGTTGTTGCGGAAGTTGGGACGACGCGCATGATGAAGAAGTACGGCGTCGACAGGTTCACCGACGTGTTGGGGAAATTATACGTGAAGGCGCCGTTGCCGAAGTACTCAAAGTCCGCGGGCTTGATGTCGTCGCGGTTTGGGGGTGAGTGCTCGAAGCGGCCTGAGTGTGGCGTTACGGTGTATCGCTCCAGATTGGTGATTTTGGTGATTCCAGGGTGGCTTGCTTTGCAGTGGTAGCACTATTTCTGTTAGTATATGAATATAACAAGGTAGATTAGGGCTGGGGGTACCTCGTTGTAGTTCTCTCCCACGACTTTCCAGTTGTATTTCCCGTTTGTGGTCCAGGTACGGTGGTAAACATAGTCGTCCAGATTAAAGTCGTCTAGTCTGGGCTGCTCGTCTGTGCCTCCATTCAGCTTATCCCAGGGGATAGGAGTCTCAGCTGCATCAAGGTTCACCCAGACGAAGCCGATCTTGTCGACGTGGGTATGGATCTTGAAGAGACTATACTCCGCCGCATCAAAGTCCTGGAGGTCATCAAACTTGGGCGCTTTGGTTAGTTTTCCATCGAGGTTATACGACCAGCCTAGCCATTAGCTTTAATAAACCCTATGAAGGAGGAGAAAAAGTACCGTGATATCCACAAGACAGAATCGACCTCTTCCCCTCATCCGGGGCGTCCTTGTCAATGAGCGGGTACGCGCGGTGGCGACAGACATTATGGAATGCCTGGATGGTACCCTCCTTGTTCTTGATGAGGAGGAAGTCGAACCCTGCGATCTCGAAGCGGAGGTAGCTTCCGGCTTCTGGGAGGCGCAGACGGTGCGTGGTGAGCAGCCAGTGCTTGGAGAAGATTGCGCGGCGCTCGAATTCGTAGAACAGGGGCTCTGTATACCATGAGGCTGGGAGGTTGCCTTCCAAGATGGGCTTGCCGCTGTTTTTGTTGGTGAATTTATTGTGAATTGCTCCGAGCATAGTGAAGTAGATAAAATTGATTCTTGATAGAAGGAGAGTGCGTTAGACTATATATTATATATTCATCTACCCTCAGTCCATCAACATCAATCTAGAAACCCATCGCGAAGTTGCCCTACTTGGATGTCTATCTCCCTGTAGATAACCTTAACGATGAGGCTTGGCTTCTTTCTAGGGTTAGACCGGTAATTGTAGCTTCAATTACCAACTCCAACTGCAGCATCGGCAGCTGTTCCGATCATTGTTGGAGCAATCTCCAATCAGGGCTGCATCGCGATCGCTGCCCTAATCCGGTAATCCCGACTTACCTTATTAACAGTCCAACCTTGGTTACCCCTCATAGTTCTGTCAGTTTCAGTTGTCAGTCAGTTGTAGTCAGAATGTCAACCTCCCCCGACGGCATCTACGAACCAGGCATCATCGACCCCGGCCTCCCCAGCAACTCCCCCACACAGCCATTCTGGCTCTCCCAGCCCTCCAAGATACACAACCTGCAATCACCATGGCCCAACCAAGCCGACATCATCATCATCGGCTCGGGAATAACAGCAGCAAGCCTCACCCGCACACTCTACACCCACAAGCCAAACCTGCACATCGCCATCCTCGAAGCCCGCGCCCTCTGCTCCGGCGCAACAGGGCGCAACGGCGGACACTGCAAAGTCATGAGCCCGGGCGTCTGGTTCGAGCGACAGCACGCATACGGCACGGCCGAGGCACTGCGCGTTATGCGCTTTGAACATGCCCATCTTGGTGAGCTGGCTCAGTGTGTCAAGGAGAATGAGATCCAGTGTGATCTGCGCCTGCACGAGGGCGTGGATGTCTACCACGACCAACATACTTTTCGCCGTGCTGTGCGCGCACTCGAGGACATGCGCAGGTATGCACCAGACCTCGCGGAGAAATACACCGTGTACACCAGTAAAGCAGACCTCGAGGCCCGACACTGCCCCGTGGAAAGCATCGGCGCGATCAGTATGCCTTCGGGCTCAATGTGGCCGTATAAATTCGTAACGGGACTATTCGAAAAATACCTCCACGACCACAATTTCACCATCCAAACCAACACCGTCGTCACAGACATACTCGAAACCCCAGACTATGGGATAGTGAAAACAACCAGAGGCGAAATCAAAGCACCAATCATCATCCACGCCACAAACGCCTGGATGAGCCATCTCGTCCCCGAACTGCAACCGTTTGTCTCGCCGGTCCGCGCAAATGTCCAGCGCCACGTCCCAGACTCGAGTATCCGCGTCGACAACTCCCTCTGGCTGCGCTACGCAGAGCACGACTATGATTACATGGTGCAGCGCCCAGACGGGGCATTCATAATCGGGCGCGCAAACACAGGGCGGCGGGCCACAAGCGACGACGGGGATATGGACGTCTTACCCCAAACTCATCTACGTACTGTTGTGCCTGCGCTGTTTGACTTCAAGTCTGCCAATGTGCGAGTCACGCATGCCTGGAGTGGGTGTGTTGCGTTTACGCAGGACGGGAACCCGTTTGTTGGGAAGTGGCCGGGGGAGAGGAGGCATCAGTGGGTTTGTGGTGCGTATCAGGGGATTGGCATGGTGAGGGCGTTTAGATCGGCTCAGGCGCTGGCTCGGATGGTTCTGGGCCTGGATGTGGGGGAGTTTCCGCGGTCGATGGTTATAACCACGGACAGGCTGAGGAGGTTGGATTTGTCGGTTAGGGCTAAGCTGTAACGTTTGACCTTGCTGTATTGATCGTTCCTATGGTTGAGTTGCTAAGAAATACTACTTCGCTCTCTCCATATATCTTCCCATCCAGGATAAAACGGACTCTCAGCCAACGTCTCCTCCTCCCAATCCCTCTCTACAACCCCCCTCTCAACCTGCTCCCCCTTCCACGCCTCCAACGCCCCCAACACAACCCCCAGCAAATGCCTATGCACCTTCGGCTCCGTAATCACCCTCTTCCCCTCGGTAACCTGCTTATACAACAACGCAGGGACATAAGGCTCCGCACGCAGTTCCGTCATAGGCGTGAAAACCGCCTTGAAATTAAACACAATTGCCCCGGACAGCGGCAGGCGGCGGAGTGTCTGCCAGTCGACGCGGAGATAGCACTGCTCAATTGAGATGGATTTGGTCTCAGAGTGTCGTGTTCCGCCGTTGAGGGCGTATTCTGCGGGCGTCACGAAGAGCGGTTTCCAGTCTTCGATGAACCAGGCGCCTCGTTGGATGGGGGTGTGTGTGGGGAGTTTGGCGAAGAACCTATATATATATCTATTAGCTTGTTGATTTATTCTGGTAAGAAGTGGGGACGTACTTGTCCATGGATCTGGCCATCTTATCATAGTCGTTTACTTCAGCGTGGATATCCCGCAGCGGTTTCCCGAAATGCGTACCAAACGTCCAGCCGATGGACGAGCAGATATATCCCGCCCGGAGATAATAAAGACCGTCCTCTGGATTGCGCATCATAATTGCAAAGTCCTCGGGGATATTCTCAAACAGCACATGGAGCGGATGGGTAGCGGTAATATCCGTCTTTGTGTTCAGAAGTCTATTGACGAACACGGTATTGGACTCTTCCAGCGCAAACTGGCGCACTAGCAGTCCCCCTATCCTGCATGCCGTCGTACCTCCCCGCCACGTTTGCTACGGTCAATTACTCGTGCGTTGTCTTTGTAGGGTTTATTTCTGTTGCGTCGTTGTGGTATTGTGTTTGGGGATATAAGGGCTTTCAGGGGCCTGTGGTTGATGTTTCTCGGTTTGAGGGTTCGAGTACTGCAGTACATCCATGATAGGGTATTGCCCCTTCTAGATATAATTATGGATGGCTGTACCTTCCTAATATGAATAGCTTTCTGGCTGTGAATGGAAGGTGCGGCGTGCCGTTCTTTCCATATACAGTTCAAAAGACAAAGGAAGGAGCGACCACGGAAATAATACCAGGTAGCTGGTTCCTATTCCAACTATATTTGATATTTCATAAGTGGTTCATGTGAATGATACAGTTGCCCTTTCTATCCCCATCTCTTCAATACAAAAGGAATAACAAAAGAAATACTCCTTGTCAAGACTACCCCCTCACTTCACCTCAACCGTATCCGTAACACGTATTTTCCGATCATATCTTCCATCCCAGAGAACCTCCTGGCTAGGACTCCTCGCAGCATCCACCTCGGCTGTATTCTCAAAAACACCGGAGCCGTGGAAGATGCGGCCCTTGTTTGTGCGCCGGCCCGATGACTCCAGTCCAATGGACTCGGAGCCGTGCGAGTAGCTCTGGTCTCGGGTTGTGCGCTTCTCCTTGAGGAAGCCGAAGATGGTGCGCAGGGCGGGTAGCGAGAGGGCGATGATGGCGGCGCTGATCTCGGCGCAGGTCCAGGCGATGACGGGCGAGAAGTACCAGGTTGCGTCGGCTTCGTTTTCGACAGAGACGATCATGGAGATCATGCGGAAGACGGAGGTTCTGCTTGGTTAGTTGGTTGACTTGTATGGAATAGGAGGACTTACATGACGGCACTATAAAGAAGAACGGTTAGCAGTGAATATAATGTGGTGAGTTGGGTATACTTACAAAACTCCAAAGCACAAGATACCGAGCAGTGCAATCTTCCGCGTGATGCTTGCTTGGAGAGTCATAACGATTTTGATAGGGAGGAGCAGGATCAGCGAGTCGCAGGCAATCGTCAGAGCGCCCGTTGAGATGAAGACGATGCCAGATCCCATGCATTTCCCCTTTACAGTCTGATCCCACATCGCCTGGAGAGGGATGCACTGCAGCGCAATGATGAGTGTCTGCGCAACATATACCGACGTAATAAACGCAAAGGAGAGTCTGAGGTAGAGGATGAACTGCGGCATAGGGTTAATGCGTGCATAAAAGGCCAGCCCTGAGACACGACAGAGCCACAGGTTGAACATGTACACCATCTGAGTCGTGAAGAGCCATTTGTACATGTGGACCAGGTCCTCTGGGGATTCGAGCATCAGCGCTGCTAGATGGCGACCAGAGCCGTAATGCAGAATCATCATACACAGGCTCATAGTCGCCCAGGACACTAGCTACAGTCAGAGATGTTAGCAGGGGTAGCAGGGGTAGCAGGGGTAGCAGGGGTATTAGCAGAAGAGGCACTACTGCTAGAAGCTTACCTGCGCCATCACGATAAAGTAGTCATCCCATCCTATCTCTCGAACCAAGAACTTGCGAGCATAGAGACGCACAAGAACAACAACAAGGGACAGCGACGTGGAGAATATGATCCCAATGTACGCTGGCCGGCTGCGATCCGCTTCCAGATAGCCAGGAGGGAACTGTGAGGGATCCGCCATTTTCCTGGTAGCATCGAGTCCTGCTCAGCAGAGTATACAAGTATACAAAGGCCATCGTCGAGATAAATATCTTCAGCCTGGCAGCCGTTCCAGTCCTGCTGCTGCAACCAGCACAAAGGACCATATCAGGAAAGAAACCCTAAGGACACGCACCAATCCTCGTGATTCGTGCCGTTTGTACTTTTATCGCGCTAGAGGGGATTAAATTAAGGAACTGGATGTGTCCGAAACAAGGAGGAGTCTGGATCCCTCTGTACTTTGGCCATTGCCGGTGCTTTTTTCCGTATCCACTATTGATCCTGCTAAGACCGCGCACTCTAAGAGGTCCATCCCCTCGGCGCGGGTTACGTACAAGCCTCAATGGACTGGTAGACTGCGTGACATGAATACCTGGGATGGCTTTGGTCTACCATTCAACCAGCTACCCAGACAAGTGACAAGCAAAATAGAGTTGGGTGACTCCTCACATTTCGTTCGAATGATTTGGTAGGCACGGGCGAGTCTGGTCTAGAATATGGCCACCTGGCGGTCACTTAACCACTCGGGGCAAGAGATAAGCGACGCCGTTGGACTAGCCGTGCCGTTAAACTAGCATGCTGCTGGACTAGTCACGACGCCAACCAAAAAGACTGGGTCTTGCAGCAGCACAAGTCCGGGACTTTGGGCGTTTCTGAAAAAGAGACTGAATAGCCGAGGGTCTTAGCGAAGAGGCTTTGGTTGCGCCAAAGACAGACAATTGGGCCGATCAAGGCTTTTCGACCTGTCGAGTGTCAGCTCTCCTGTACCAAGCTTAACTGGCCAGCCGTTGACAGGCAGCTAGCGGTTTCACTACTGCAGCTAGCCATTTATATCTCTGTCCGGCTCGTGCCCTAACTGCAAAGGACAGCAGAGACTCCACAGTATCCACTCTCCGCATTGGCGGCACGGGAGGGGCCGCTGTCATATTGGATAGATGCTGATCAAGAAACAAGTACATTTGGTGCTTGCGCCTAAAGTACGGGGTAAACGGAGTACACTGGACGGTGCTCCTATTACCCCAGCACCCCCTCTTGTAGTCACTTAGTCGCTTGGGTGCCGTTCTTGTTGCTTTTTATTTGGACTTCGGTCACCCCGTCCAATATCCACCGTAGACATGTCGAATTCAGCGTCAAACGTGATGGCCATCATGGATGCGCCCCAGTTATTGTCCTTCTTGGACGCCCACCGTGTGCTAGTGTTTCTCGCTGGGGCCGTTGTGGTCCGTGTTCTCTGGAGAAAATACTGCACCTCCATCAGGGATATTCCTGGCCCCTTCTGGGCGTCATTTTCCAGCATCTGGAAAGTGTATCAGGTCTGGAAGGGCCACTCGGAGCTGGAAATTCTGGAACTGCACAAGAAACACGGTATGTCTCTCCTGTCATTTGATCTGGGAGCTTGCTCATATAGTATAGGCCATTTTGTTCGCCTTACCGACAATGAAGTCAGCGTGTCCCACCCAGACGCAGTGAAACAGCTTCTCCACGCAAACATTCCAAAGGTACATTATGACATGCATATCGATCTATATAACCAATTAATCTGAGGCTGCTAGGGCACATTCTACTCTGTCTTCAGCCTGCCTGACTACCGATATGTCAACCAAATGTCCGAGCTCGACCCTACCTATCACATCCACAAGACCCGTAACCTTTCCGCCGGCTTCTCCCTATCCAACATCACAAAGACAGAGCCCTACATCGACTCCGTGCTGAAACTATTCACCACCCGCCTCAACGACCTCAGCGACTCCAACACCCCCGTCCAGTTCCAAGACTGGTTCAGCTTCTTCGCATTCGACGTCCTCGGCGAAGTCACATTCTCCAAATCCTTCGGCTTCGTCGACTCAGGCGCCGACATCCGCAGCGCAATCGCAAACACCGGCCACCTCGTCTCCTACATCGCAGTCTTCGGCAACTATATCTGGTTCCACAACCTCACCCTGGGGAACCCCCTCTTCAGCCGCCTCGGCCTCCAGCCCAACTCGCACATCTTCGATACCTGTCTTCTCGCAATCGAAAGCCGCAAGACAAACCCCGAGCTCCGCCATGATATGATGCAGCGCTGGCTCGACGTCCGGGCTACCCACCCTGAGCGCATGAAGGAGGAAGATATCTTCGGCGCGGCCGTTGCGAATATCGGAGCTGGTGCTGAAACCGTGAGCTCCACGGCACAGGCTGTCATCTATAACCTGCTCCGGCGCCCGGACTTGATGAAGCGCGCCCAGGACGAGATTGACGCTGCAGTGGCCCGTGGAGAACTCTCGCCTTTGGTTCAATATAGTGAGGCTGCCAAGTTGCCCTTCCTCCAGGCTTGTGTAAGTGATCCCCTTTGGAAAGTGTTTAGTATTCTAACCGTGGTATAGTTAAAAGAAGCATACCGATTCCACCCCGGCGTCTCGCACAATCTTCCCCGTGTCGTCCCTAAGGAGGGAATAACCATTGCAGGAAGATACTTCCCAGAGGGAGTACGACTGCCCCCACCATATATATATGCCTTCAGGATATTAACGTAATCTAGGTCATCCTCAGTGTCCACCCCTGGGTCATCCACCGCAACCCCGACATCTTCGGCGCAGACTGCGAAACCTACAACCCCGATCGCTGGCTCCAGGGAGATACCAAGAAGATGGACTATTTCCTGATCCACGTACGTCTCCATTATTTATTTGATAGCATCTCACTGACTTGCCTCTTCCAGTGGGGCGCCGGCTACAACCAATGCCCCGGCCGGAACCTGGCCCAGTTCGAGCTCTCAAAGGTCCTCACGACTGTCCTGCGAGACTATGACATCGAACAGATTGACCCGAAGAAGGACTGGCAGTATGAGTCTCGGTTCCTGGCTGTTCCTTATGGATGGCCGTGTAGGATCAGGAGGCGTCAGGGGGTGTGATGGGCTTACGTTCTTGTTTGTTGAATATGTTAGTTAGGAACGGTTCTGTTTATTAATGCTAATAACTTTATCGATCAAACTGCCAGTTAATATATTTTCGACAGTATATATTAGTAAGGTAGTTTGTTTTTTTCAACCTTAAGTGAGCATACCACCCACCTGCATGCAGTAGCTGCGCTGGGCAATGCAGGCTCGCTCAGGCACAATATGCAGGCTATTTATAGACGATCGGCTTAAAAGCATTTAAGTGCTTACGAGGGAAAGACGAGGATGCTTCCTTTCCAGAATAACCGTTATAAAAACAAACGACATCATTGAATCCTCTAATAATCCGGTCCTCAAAAGTCAAATTGATAGCCTTGACGCCTATTTCCATTTACCTTACTCCTTCCATCCATAAAGCGCCTACATAAGCGCCTATCCATCGAAAAACCGTGCTATACTTCAAATAAATCAAGACCTAAATCCATGGTGATTGTACTCGTCGTTGCTGATCTCGCTCGAGACCTCTGACCAACTAGCAGGAGTGGCAGCTCCCCCCAAAGAACCCTCAAACTCACTGAGTACGCCATCCGACGAAGCGTCCACCGCAACATGACTGAAGTTGTCGGCGGTGGAGGGTGTTGGTGGTGTCGGTGCGCGATCCTGGGTGAAACGAAGGCCTTCTAGATCTGAAAATGGAGACCGAGCATCTTGCGCAGGTCCGCTAGCGGTCGAGTCAGGGTGAGCATAAATTACGTCCGAGAGGTTTCCCTCTGTGTGGCTAGATGAAGATGTTCCTGGCTGGTGTTCATCGGCCGATTGCCTGGACACGATTGAAGCCGACATGCCGTCTGATACTTCGGATACAGGAGTAAAGTCAGCAGCAGTAACGGATGAAGCACGGCTCCTCGGCGTTGGGATATCAAGTCGAAGCTTGTCTTGCTCAGGCACTGGTTCGGCATCGTATATCACCGTCGACTCTGCGGCCGGGGGCTCTGGCTGTTTACCCCGTTGCATAGGCTGCGATGCGCCAAGATCCACGGCAGTTGACCTTGCAGCAGAATTACCTTGGTCTTGGCTATCCAGGAGATGACCCCTGTCATCTACGAGCGTATCGAATGTTCCTAGTGAGCTGTTTGATCGCTTCTTATGGCGCTCCTCCAGGAAGCTTCGTCGTCGCTGGATCTCTTCTCGCGCTATCCGCCGTCGATCCTCGGCGGCCGGGCCCGGCTCTTCCGTCATAGATATATCATGCCGATAAGGAGAGTCAGCTTCGCCGGGATCAACTTCATCCCCAAGGTTGTGCAGCGTCATCGCCAGCTTTCGCCGCGAATTGTCCACCCATCGTCGGAACTGAGGTGATTCATAGACCGCGATGCCGGCGGCAACAAGCGCCGCCACACCAATGATGATTCCTACCACTTGTCAGTGCCCCAATACATGGACAGATAAGTCGTGCAGTATTAAGAGAGTGTATATGTGTTTCGGGAGTAAAGCAAGGCGCCTAGTTCATTCTTTCGAATAGGGATAGATCTCCATTCCAGAGCCATGCATCATCACTGATAAGCACACCGCCCGTCGGAGCAAGTATACAAGGCGTCCGAAGGAGAAGGCATCTAGATGGAAAATAACAACATACCCTTTGCAACTGGAGTAGGCATCTCGGCTTTGGCCAGTTCTATGGCACATTTAAGGCGTATCCGAGAGACTCCGTGTCGTAGGCAACCGTTTGATGTCAAGTCAGGCGGCACTCTGCGGCGTCTTTCCCCGCTGCGCCTCCACGTGATCCTATCGGCCCTTATCCACGTGCCCTAAGTTGCGTCCCCTTTCGGTATCCCGTGTTTTCCCCGCCAGGTCATGTCAACAACTTCGTCACCTCAAACAGACCGCGGACCGCATCTTCAAACAGCTTTACCCGGTCATCGATCTATTCTGTCGCTATGTCGCGTCAATCTACCATGCCTCAGCGTCCGTTGACGCTTACAGAAGAATTAGAGAAGCTGGAACAATCCATCACCCTTACGCTTCAAGGTAAACAAACTTCCCGACACGGTTTCTCTGCAGATAACTGATCAATGGGTTTTTAGAAATCGATCATAACTTCAGCCGTGCCCACCATATTGTCACTACTAGTGTTCTTCCCGTTGTTGAGCAATACTCTGAAGCCTCCCGCGATGTCTGGGATGGCGCAAAGGTCCGTCACCTGTACCCCAATATTGGAACTTAGACTCATTTGCCCCTCCAGTTCTGGAAGCAATTCTTCGAAGCCAGTGCCAATGTCTCTCTGTCTGGATATGAAGAAAAGCCTGATCAGGATACAACTGTTGAAGAAACCCTCACGGAAGATGACTCGGGCAACATCTCCCAAAGCAACCTCACCGAATCCGAATCCTACCAGACTCCGTCTAGCGAACGCATCGATGATCGGAAGCCCGATGATATCGATCTCACGTCTTTAAGCCTTTCACAGCACAGCACTCCGCGCGCTATGCATGATAATCCGCTCAACGATTCGACCGTGACCTCCTCGATCGCACATCCATCCCCTTACGGTCAACCCGAAGGCGATAACAATCATGACTACGACGACGACTCCTACCTTCCAACCACGCCCGGAAAACAGCCATCGCGCGGATCCCACCACCAAGTTTACAACGACGATCTCATGTCCTCGTCCCCCTTCATCCCACCCGTATCCCACGAGAAACCCCACTCCGCTACCCAAAAGGGCGCCGACCCTGTCTTGCACCATCTCAACGACAGGACCTACCGCGTTCAAGCCACGCCCCTCGGGAAGGGCTACGACGCCACTCGGTCTCGGTTCGCCGTCACGCCAAAGGCTTCGGCCACAAAATACGCCTTCGAGGACTCCCCCATGTCCAGCCCCGAGCCCGAAGCCCCGCAACTCAACTCAGAACTTTTCTCCTCCCCGCTTAAACCCCAGACCCCAGGTACGGGCCGCAAGTCTCGCCCCAGCGGCAACCGGCCACGCGGCACTCCAAAGCCAGGAAGAAGTGTTCTCACACCGGCCAAGGGTGGTTTAGGCAGCCACAACGACTGGGACAGCGACGATGACCAGTTCGGCGATGAGGCCGAAGATGAACTTGGCCCTAGCCCGCCCAAGACAATGCAGTTCCATATTCCTCAGAGTCGGCTTATGAAGACACCAGGTTCGTGAAATCCTTACCTGCCCCCTTTGGTCATTCTAGGAACATGTTTGCTAACGTCAGGTGAAACAGCCAAGGAAGCTTCAAAACGAATTGTCGAACAACTGCTTTTCACGGCTGGTGCGAACGACACCACTGAGGAGCTAGGGGAGGACCAAAGCCCGAGCGTTATTCGACGGGTAGAGAGACTTGAGGACGATACTTTCTAATTTATAGCGTAGTACATAATATATTACTCCCGTGGACATGTATAAAGACGAGATACACAAATACAGAAGTACACATTTGTTTACTGATGTATAGCTACGATACTCCAAATTGAAAACAAACAGCAGACTCATTAAAGTCACTCTTTATTCATATCCATACGTTGATAAAACTCAATGTTGCTATTCTCAGCCACCGCCGTAACAACACGAAGGCTAACCCTACTCTAACACAAGCTAACGCAGTCCAAAAAAGAAGCGGGCAACACAGAATACATAGTAACTAGGTTACCATATATCCGCATCGACCGACAATAGAAAGGTAGTAAAGGGGAATCTTCTAAAAGTTTTGAGAACACGCATACACCACACCACCAGAAACTGATAGGGAAACTAGCTTCGAACCTGCGGGATCAAATGGAGGGCAATCAAAATAGCACGCAAGTAATGGAAAAGATACATGAAGGGTATCGAGAGTGAGGCGCTGATCATCAGAAGTTCGAAGGGGGTTTTTTGCCCTTTGCGGGAGTGCGCGACAGTGTAGACATCGCCATGTAGAAAAGTAAGGAAAATAGGGTGGACGGCCGCCCCTGATATATACATGCTGTCGGATTCGACGAAGCTCGGGGTTGTTTTTAAAGGCCAGTCGCGAGGGAACATGGAGGGCGAAAAAAGCAAATGAAAAAATAATGGCCATCAAATCAGGCGGAGTTGGGAACTGGCAAGACAACGCCGGTCAATCATTAGGCGTTGTTCTGCATGCCCATGAAAACTTCCTGGCAGTTGTCCACCAGGAATTTGACCACCTCGTTCTTCTTCTGGACATCCGTCATCTCCCGCGCCAAACTCTGCGGCCTCATGATGGTGGGTGCGAAAACGACGGCAACGTTCTGGCTGGTCATCAAGTTTTCCTTCTCTCGCTCGACAACACGCTTCAAGTGAAACACGAGGAATTCGAGCACATCCTGATGGACACGCGGCAGCTCTCCGAGGCTCTTCTGTAACGTTTCAACCCTACCAGAGTGCGAAGTAATCTCTCCCGTTTCAATGATTTTCTCGTATACATCGTACGTGATCAGGGGCATCGGTAGCTTGCGGAAATACTGCTTAAGCGCCGACGTCACTGCATGAATATCAAGATCCGGGTCTGAAATATCATAATCCTGAGGAGATCGCTCAAAGCCTTCCCGGATTGTCTGGATAGCTGAGCTAGCACCAGATTTACGGTAGATGCCCTCCATGTCCATGCCTGTTTTTATAGTCAGCTTGCTGAAATTAGAATGGATGCCAGGGTAATATACCTCGTAATTCAACCTCCTGGATACAACGGGTGATGATACCCGGGATGATGCTTTTCTCATGCTCCATGCGCTGTTCCAAATCGGTTCCAAAGAGCCCTACAGAGGATATATTAGCACGTGGAATTAACAATGAGAAACGCTGTCGTGGACGTACCTCCTGGTGAGCCTTCAGAGAGCGTTGGGACACTATCAGTGGTGGGCATCCTCGTCCCTCCCTGTTTGCTACGCTGGTTTCCGAAAAACCCAAAGCCTTGGCGACTGGGATCTTGTGTTTGGGAGCGCGGCAAGGTAGTGGCACCGTCTGCCCCACCAGCATTGCTTTCGCTAGACATGAACGCTCCTTTGATTCCTTTCGTAACGCCTTTGGCGACGTTCTGGCCTCCCTTTTTCCAGTTGAACTTGCGGGGTTGTCCTTTGCGGATGCTGACAACTTGGGGACCCGGGACAACGGTAGCAGGTTCAGCCTCTTCGGACATGTTAGGAGCTGATGCGGATGGTGGCAAATCGCCTGCAGCCTTCAATGCATCAATTGAAGATAAAGACTTCTCCTTGCCGTGCGAGTAAATTCCAAGGCCATTGGTTCCACGACCTCCATCATTGTTGTTTGCCTTGTAAAGCTCCTGGATTTGATGCACAAGCTGGTTGTTCAATTCGGCTAGCTGGGCATTCTTCGACGAAAGTTGCTCAAATTCTTGGAAGCTCTTATCCTTCATGCGGTTAGTCTTCGCAAGCTCCTCGGTAGCCTCGTTGCGCTTCTGAATCAATTCTTCGATCTGGGGTGTGAACGAATCTTTCAGACTCTGGATGGATTCGACGAAGTCTCGCAGAGCCTTATTGGTGAGTTTGCTCACATCGAGAGGACCACTATTTCCGCCGCGCTTTTCGGATTCTAGGTGGTCGGTCAAAACGCTGAGCTCCCTCATAACGATTTCCTTTTGGGCATCCAGAACCACCATGGTGGAACGCTTCTCGTTCAATTCGGTGTTGACCTGCTTCACGTCCGCGGCGGCTCTTATAACAGACTCCATCTCTGCAATTTTTTGATCCCGTTCTTGAACCCGTTGACTCTCCTTCCGTAGCTCATTGCGAAGCCACGTCAATTCGTCTGTGTCTTTGTCTGGAGAATCGGTCCACGCATTAGCACCATTCTGTTTCGGCGAGGATCCGTTGACAGGCGCTTTAGACCACTTAGGATCCTTCGACGACAATCTCGAGCCTTTATCGCTATAGCTTCGGCCATGTCGCACGGAGTTGGACACGCGGCGGAGGAAAGACTCACTCGATTGGGAGGGATGTTCATCTGAGCCCATAATCCGCGCCATATCTTCGTCCATAGAGAAGTCGCCCCCACCGCTATAACGCAGAGGAGAGGTCGGGGTACCCTGGTCGGCAGAGCGGAATCCCCCTGGCGGCTGCGGCGTGCTAATTGAATTCGGACGCGCGCGAGCTTTTGTTTGATCATACGAATCGTTACGCTGGATACGGGGCGACCCGCCAACTTGAGGGGTGCCTTTGTTGAGGGCATCCCCAGACCTTTCACTCCACCGGTCAGTTGGACTGACTGAGCTTGCACCGGGAGACCGTGTGAGCTCTTTCCGAGGGACCTTATTATGTCTGGTCTCCAGCGAATCGCCTCGTTTAGGGTGAGCAACTCCAGCCGAGTCCGAAGACCCTCCATGGTCATGTAGACGGCGAAGCTCGTAAGATGGGCGAGTAGGTAATGTAGTCGAACTCTCTACTGCTGTAGATCTTTGAGAATCAAGAGTCGAACCGTCTCTTCCAATGGTTGTTGACGACTTGCCACTCTCCAGCGCGGATGAATAAGATCCAGCCCCCTTATGCCCCAGTGGGATGTCCGATCTAGAACTCCGGGCAGAGCTTGACCTTGCCGCTCTATTCAAAGACTCCTCTTGGCGCCAGCGGTGGGATTCGGACTCTGGGCGATCACGACCTTTCTCCTGGTAGGCAATGTGGGGAGAGGAGCTCTCCGTCGGTAGGCGCTCTGGGGACCTAGTGCGGCTACTAGAAGTGTCACGAGGCGGTCGCTGTTCTTCCGAAGGATCAAATGCAAGAGGAATTAGGAACTCTCCCCCGTCTGCATCGGACTCGGTAGGCACAACAGAGTGTCGGTTGCTGCGGTATGTGCTTGACGGTAGGATCAAATTATCTGTTGAGGCGGAGGAGGCCAGTTAGTTAATTGACCTGCCATCAATGTATCATCTGGACGTGCTTACCCTGATTCTCAGTAGTAGTCGAGGATTTCCCTGCGTCCAGCGCAGGCACTGCCTTCCGAGAGCCAATCTCTATGGTGGTATCACCAAATCCATCAATGTCGACGTCATCGGCGGCTTGTAGCATAGAATCAGCTTCCTCAGGGGGCAGCGAGGGGAGCGATTTGTCTAGCTTCACGTTGGGACTGGCGTGCTTCTTTGCAGCTATTGTACGATTTTTTTTCCTGCGTCGTTGCATCAAGGACTCGTGACAATCCATACAAAATATTCCCTGCGACGTTCGGGCATAGCGTAGGTTCTCAATTTTTCTTTTGCAGTTCCGGCATCGAAAGCATTGGGCACAGAACGCTTGCTCGCCGGTCAAGATAGCCAAGTCCTCGATCTTATTTCCACATGAACTGCAGCTGTATGTACAGTTACTGCAGATCAACGACCCGTCACCGAGAAGGAGGAGATGCGCGTCCGAGTCTAGTAGCGTACTGCACGAGCTGCAGCGAAAACAGTCTATATGCCATCGGTTTCCGGCTAGAATAGGGCGCAATCAGTAAATTGAACAGAAGAAACAATCCAAATCTAGAACCTACCTAGTTCAAAGGCCTTGCCCTCTTCCAAAATCTATTCAAGTCAGCACCATCCCTATTTCTTGGTAGGTTTTTTTTTTTTTTCTTTTTTCCAGTGGGCGCTTCATGCATACCTCTCCACAACCCTTGCAAGGGAACGGGATATCCTCCTGCTCCATGGGAGACTCTGGAGGGTATGAAGTGGGGGACTCCATGATGAGTTCCACTTCCAAGCGGCGCTCAACAAGAAGTATGCAAAGACAACGGCGACGAGATCACCGCAATGCTGCAAGACGGAAACGGTAGCGACAGATGACGGAGTACAGGGCGCACAAGTGATCGGTCGAACCAAGACTATTATTCATCGATGGTTTAAAGCGAGGGGGTCGGGGTCCAGCCACACATCCGCCGAAGATAGAGAGTTTGCGATTTGAGGCACAAGAAGTGAGCCCCTGGAATGACAGCAATCGAGCGAGGGCGTACGACAGGCGGTCGGGAGGGGGGGCGGTTTGCGAGAGAAAAAGGACACGGGGCCCGCGCCTGGAAGGGACGCAATTCGCACGGGAAGGATGAGATGTTGTTTCTGCGGTCCTAGCGAGCCGAGCAAAGCTAAAGAGAGACCAGGATTAGTAGTCGGCTAAGCATCAGCATGGCGAGAGAGGGATGGCGGGACGAAGGGCGAGGCAGGAGGAGGGATTAAGGAAGGTGGAAGGTATGGGGGGAACCAAGAACAATTGGAAGAACAGGGGGGCCAGAACGGAGGAGGGACTGAGGGGGGCCGAACGCCTGGACTGGCTGGACTGTACCATACACTTGAACACCTGTCGATCGCAACAGGGATGCTGTCGCAGATGGAGGCGATGGGCAAGATCGCAGAGTCGACCCTAGCAGCAAGACACAACGAAGAGTGGAGGGCCGACGGAAAATTAATCGGATTAAGAGGTTGAGGCAGGAGAGGAGTCCATGCGAGAGCTGGATTGAAACAGAGGATTGTTTCAGATAAACGCGGCGGGCGGGATTAATTCACCAAAGCCCCTCGCCAACTCACTGCCCTGCATAAATACTGGGCGCCGAGTCGGTGCGCAAAACAATGATACGGCAGTTGCACTGTGATAATGCCCTGGTTGTTATTACTCTCGCTCTGCCGTAGGACGACAGGATTATTAGGGATGGCCAGCAAGCAGTTCATGAAACTACTGTATACAGAAGATGCGGTGTTACGCAGCCATAATTTCTGTATACCCACACCTTGCTGCCTCAGGCATGTATATACTTGCTCCCCAAGAGCCCCCTGAGATTATAACAACCGAAGGAAAATGTTGCAAAATAGTGGTACGATCCACCAGCAATCTTACTGGCACCGCCAAACAAGCGCGATACTCTTATGGGCGCTCTTTGTATAAGGACTTGCAAGGACCTCATTGTCAACACCCACCGACCAAAAACGGTCTCACTTTCAGATCCTCAGCGGTCCCATTCTTGTTGCGATGAACATCAACTGCAGCATCTCGTTGGTGCCCGGTCCATGCATGTCTCAGGAGACGACTGCGGGCAGTAACAAAATCAGAAACCCGTCGACATATTTGCGGGTTGGCGTCAAGGATAACACTTACAAACCCATCACTCTGAATCGACGACCTCTCAACCCCCACCTGATATGCAGTGCATACTAATAGAGCTAATCGTGAATAGGTAAATGGTCAGGCATCGTATCAGAAACCACCACCGCGGGACTCGATCCATGCCTGCCACATGTCCTAGCGGACGGTGTTTCGGTGATTGGGCTCGTGAATTTGGACTCTGAGCGCCCCGAAGCTTTCAACTGTGTATTAACTGCTTGGCCGATATTTAAGAGCCCAGACTCTCGCCTTCCAGTTGAGAGCCTAGCTCTATCCCGGCACCTGACATACTGGTTTACTGCCGGAGTGTCCTTCTAGGGCCCACAACTACTCAGGTATGGATGCGGGAGAACGTGCACACACAATGCTGGGGTCTTTCAGTGACATTCCTCAGTTCAACGTCCAGGAAACGCAGTTGCACGGTGTCCAGTGCCTTGACCAAACCCCCTAATGGACGTATATTAAGAACTTACCAAGAGTCAATATCTGTAATTCTCTTGCATATTTCTTGTCAGATCATTTTTCGTTTCTCTTTAGTTCAATGGCACATGTTATCCTGGAAACATGTATTTCACTCAGTAGTTGAAGCAGGAATGGCTCTGCTGGGCAAACGTAACTGAAGTGAGGTCCAGCTTCAGGTGAACTGGTCAATTGCATCTCACTTTGAAACTCTTCCTCCTTCTTTTCCTCCTCCACCTTCCTTTTCATTCCCGTTTCCAGTTTCTATCAACCCCATCTAGCAAGCTGCTTCAAAGGTTAACAGAGCTCTCGTCGCCATGTTGGACCGACTACCACTTAAGATATGCCATGTCTCAAAGATTTTGCAGATTGAGCATTTGGGCCAACTGGCCTTCCTAAGTTGATGGCCGTCGCTTTCGGTGATTTCTCAAATGGCGAACGCTTCGCATTTTCCCATGTTTTCTTAATTCGCTCTTTTACACCTCAACGAATCTCTATCGCATTGTAGGTCATGGGATGCATGATCATATCATAGAGGGGATATCCGGTGCCCGTCAAATGCTGAGCGCCTGCCCAATAGAGCCGAGTATCATATACGACCCGGGCGATGAAGGCAGCGACACAGTCACAGATTGGAGTGCATGTAGGACTCGGCTGATGGTGCAGACAATAGTTCTGAAGGAGATGACTGAGGGATTCCGTTTAAGCGAGGAGATGCGAATGGTCTAACTTAGGCTTGTATGAAGTAATCATACGCAAAGCAAATGTTCGTCAAGCGAATCCTAATATTGACACATATATAGAGAAGCATACTATATTACCTGCAAGTGCCAGGCTCCCTTTGAGTTTCTTCTAAGCCCTTAGTAGTTGCCCCGATGTCGAAAGAGTTTCCATTTATGGAATCACAGCAATCTAAAATTGGTCCGTGCACCGACGCGAAAATCCGCGTCTTCCCCAATTCTTCAATGAAAGAGCATAACTGCCTCCCACCTTGGCAGCTGCCTGGCGTTGCCCCGGACCCGGCATATATCCTTTCTTTGATCTGCTGTATACTCTCAGTAGCTGTTATTTCGCAATCTGTATTTCACTCATTGATAACCCCTGCCCTCTTCTCCTCCGCGACTCCATCGATTGGCGTCACGCGTATCCGGCGCCACTTTTCTCTGCGTGCCAGTGGCTATGACGAACACCTTTTACCTATGAGGATCGGTTTGTAAATTTAAGCTTTGCGAAACAACAACAAAAATGTCGACCCGAGATTCGCCGGTCACGCCTACCTTTTCGCACGGCGATAACACCATGCAGCCGTCGTCGCCCCTGACGGACGTCGACCAGGATGTGAAAATGGCAAACGAGAATGGAACATCTGGACAAAATGGGGCTGTGGAGGATGAGGAGGATATGGATGTTAAGGCGAAAGCGCTCATGCATCTGCTGAATACAAGCGAGGTGAGGGCGGGATCCCCATTGCATTTCATTGCTGGTTTACGGATTGCTGATGAGTGCGCGGGTGCTGGTGTAGGTCTTTGTCGCGATCATGGCCGAGAAGATGAAAAAGCAGCAGGAACAGGCGAGACTGGAAGCCACGAAGAAACAGGAACAGCAGCAGAAGGAACAACAAGGTGGGAAAGCGGATGGAAGCAAGAAGGGAGCCGCGCGGCCGACTGAACGACGGGGGACTCGTGCAAACGCAAGACAAAGCGGAGCGGCCGAGGCTGAGGTGAATGGTGAACAGAAGGATGAACCGGCAAAGTCTAAGAGAGGGAAAGGGAAAAAGGCGGCCCCTGCGGCCAAGGGCAACTCCATCTCGAACTACTTCAAGAAGGTGGACATGAACGTTGACGAGGCGAAGAACACCACCGTTCAGGAAGCACTGGAGCATGCTGCTGATGAGTTTGAAGCCAAACCTACTGTTCTTGGTGAGCAGGAGCTTGTTGCAACCCAACAACCTGCCCCTGTTACTGGCGGTAAGATGAGGAAGTATCAACTTGAAGGTTTGGAGTGGCTGAAGTCATTGTGGATGAATGGTTTATGCGGTATTCTAGCCGATGAGATGGGCTTGGGAAAGACAGTACAAGCCATATCTCTAATTGCCTTCTTCAAGGAACATAATGTTTCTGGGCCATTCTTAATATCCGCGCCGCTGAGCACCGTAAGTAATTGGGTGGACGAGTTTGCGAGATGGGCCCCTGGAATCAACACGGTCCTGTACCACGGCACCAGAGATCAACGTGCAGATCTCAGGAAGAAGTTCATGAATCTCAGGAACCAGAAGAACCCGGACTTCCCTGTCATCTGCACGTCGTACGAGATTTGCATGAATGATCGGAAATTTCTCGCCCAATACCAATGGCGCTACATCATTGTGGTACGTCTTGGGAACTCCAATCTCTTGCAGGAGGTCAAGTTTACTAACATTGCACAGGATGAAGGACACCGTTTGAAGAATATGAACTGCCGCCTCATCAAGGAATTGTTGTCGTACAACTCCGCCAATCGACTCCTTATCACGGGTACTCCACTACAGAACAACATCACCGAATTATGGTCACTTCTGCACTTCCTGCTGCCCGAAATCTTCAATGACCTGAACAGTTTCCAAAACTGGTTTGATTTCTCATCTGTGCTGGATAACAATGGCCAGACAGGCACAATTGAGCATCGGAAACGGAATCTGGTCTCCACCATGCACTCAATTCTCAAGCCGTTCCTTCTTAGGCGCGTTAAGACGGACGTCGAGACCGGTCTTCCCAAGAAACGAGAGTACATCTTGTATGCGCCTTTGACTGCCGAGCAGAAGGATCTCTACCGGGAGATCCTCAATGGCACAGGGCGTCAGTACCTTGAGGAGAAGGCGACACAGCGTCTGTTGGCGAAGAACGACAGGATATTACGCCCAGGAAGCCTAAAGCGCAGTGCGAGTAATAGCGGAGCCTCGACGCCGAACAAGAGCCTCCGCTCCAGTCGGGATTCTACCCCCGCAAGCAGGGCTAGCTCTGTACGTAGACGCAAGGCACCGCAAACTTACAAGGACATCAGTGATCGCGAATTCAACTCAAAATTGCAACGTCTGGAACAAGGTATTGAAGAGGAGCTAGACATTGAGAGTATCGACGAGTCGGAACAAGAAGAGATTGAAAGAGCAAACACTATCAAACTTGCCAGTATGTGCACACACAATCACTCTCCAAGAATCATATTCTCATACTAACGCTTTCATTGCACAGAGCGCGAAATTGCTCAGAAGAAAATGCAAAACCCTGTAATGCAAGCCCGACTTGCCTGCAACTCACCTCACAACTTCTACTGGCCATGGGCCGACGACTCATCCTCTATTGATGAATCCCTCGTCACAGCATCAGGGAAAATGCTTCTCCTCGATCGCCTCATCCCCTCGCTCCTGAAAAAGGGCCACAAAATTCTGATCTTCTCTCAGTTCAAAACCCAGCTCGACATTCTCCAAGACTGGGCCACCTACCTCCGCTCCTGGAATTGCTGCCGCATCGACGGTGCAATCAGCCAAACAGACCGCCAAGCCCAGATCAAAGCCTTCAACACAGACAAAGACTACAAGCTCTTCCTCCTTAGCACTCGTGCCGGTGGTCAGGGTATCAACCTTGTTGCCGCAGACACAGTCATCCTATTTGACTCTGATTGGAACCCGCAGCAGGACCTGCAGGCTCAAGACCGAGCCCATCGAATCGGCCAAACGAAGCCCGTTATCGTCTACAGACTCGCAACTAAAGGAACAGTCGAGCAGACTCTCCTGGAAAAGGCTGATTCTAAACGCCGTCTGGAGCGTCTCGTCATCCAGAAGGGCAAGTTCAAGAGTCTGCTTAGTGAGTCCACTGTGAGCCGGGATGATGTGGACGAGCTGAAGAGGGCTCTGGGCGAGGATGAGTTTGAACGGTTTGAGGCTAGCTCGGATCCGTCCTCTATCCTGTCAGACGAAGACCTGCGTACCCTTACGGATCGCAGTGAGGAGGCTTATGTGCGTGCTGAGAAGGGTCTTGACCAAGGTGGCAAGGCGTTCAAGGCTGTTGAGACAAAGAGAGATGGTGAAGGCCTTATGGCTCAGCTTGAGCGGAAGTGAATTTAGTTGCTCTTATTCTGGTGTTAGGTCAGCTGGTCCCAGGCTGGGTTGGGAGCTCGCACTGCAATGTTTTTTGTTCCCGGAGGGATTTCTGGGGTTTATTGGGGCGTACTAGCAGTGGTGTTGTTTGGGTATATCCTGCTTCGGGGATTTTGTTATGTACTAGATGTATTATACACGATATAGACTGTGTATCTGACAGCAAGTCTAATTTCGCAAGGTATGAACGCGGAATCAATAATATGGGTTACCTTCAAGATAGGAAACCAGATGCATTCGACGCCTGAACACCTCGCCAAGAAAGTGGCTCTATATAAACATACAGGATCAAAACCACCATAGGTACAAGAAATGAATACGAGCGTAGATTAAGCGATCGGACTATCGAGATGACCGCTCATCTTCAACCTCTCTCCGTAGATCTTCAAGGACCCCTTTCCGTTGAATGAGGTGAGTCTTCAATCCTTCAACCTGCTCGCCAACTGTTCGGACATCCTCACTGAGACGTTCGACATCTCCACCGAGTTTAGACCGCCCTGTGCCTTCGCGTAAATCACGGAGTTCTCGCTCCTTATATTCCAGAAGCTGAAGGGCCTCTTTCTTAATAAGAACCCAATTGGGACGACCATCGCCTCGGTGGCCTGACTTTCGGTCTTCCACGGCCTTGTTCGCGGACTGCAGCTTGGCTTCTATTTCTGAGAGCTCGCGTCGCAGGCGCACCTTTTCCCACTCCTCATCCTGGATCGTGTCGCTAAAGTCCGTGCCCTTGGGAGTGTAGGATGTCTTACCGGCGACACCGAGTCGGCTCAGGTATGTGTCACCGAACTTGGTCTTGCGGCCTGTTGAAGTTTCCGTCTCCCCATTTGCACCCCATCTTTGCGCCGGTCGTGCGCTGTCTAGTTGGTAGTCGATTTGCTTGTTCTCGAATGAGGCACGCAGCGAGGGGGGGATTGCGCGGGGGATGCGGTAGCCCTCGTGGCGGTAGTTCAGGATGTGGAGGAAGGCGAGTGTTGCGTCTTTGTTGATTTCAGGCGCCGCAGATGGGTTTACCAGGTTCCAGGCCGAGCGAATGTCAGTGTCAGGTACATCAAGCGACTCATAGAGCGGTTCCAGGGATCCGACTGGAAAGTTATTTGTCAGTCAGCGTATGGGAGGACTTTGGTAATACTCGGGGGTGGGCACATACAGGCAATTTCACCGCGTTGGTTTTTATTGGCAGAGTATATATCTTCGTACTTGGACTTGTCTCCTGGGTTCATATACCAATCGAATCCGTCTTTCAATCCGGGGGTAAGGTCTTCATCCTCGATGTGCTCAAATTGCTCTTGACCTCCGCTCAGAGCACGGGTAGCGTGGACAAGATGAGATTTGGACTCAGGAACGAGCCAATCGGGAAGTGTTTTAGGGACTTGCGGTAATTCCTTGAACCGATGTCAGCTATAGGGAACTTGTAGATGAACATGCGCGCTTGGCGAGCAACCTAGGTCGGAGAAATGATGACATACCCCGTTGACCAGATCAAAGACTAATCGCATGGCAACACAGAATTCCTCAAAGTCCAACTCGCCATCACCGTCCAGGTCGGCCAGATCCCAGACTTTCTCCAGCTGGTCGTCGCGAAGCCGGCTGTTCCTGAGCACGGAGGCGGCCTGGGAGTTGTTCAAACGGGGTTGGCCGCCAGCCAGCGAGGAGAAGATCTCCCAATATCGCTCAACTTCCCACTGCTCAATCTTTTTGCTCGACATGGCGTCGGTAGCTTTCAGCAGTTATCTTCGGGTAGGAAACGAGGGGGGTTGAGGGAGAGGAAGCAATGGGAGCCGACTGCGGAGATGTCCCCGTGTTGATAGTTGAGCTCCTTTAGATTCGGGCGTCCCGCAATTCGATGTGGCTCCAACGGGGCCCTCGGATTAAGGTAGATCCGCCGTCCTCTATCAATAGAACAGTGAGGACGAAACGGATACAAAGTCCTGTAGGGGTTTTCTAGGTATGAAGTATGGATTTGAGATTGTTTTATCGGAGTGTGCTCTTCTAAATGTTAGGCACATATTATACAGCACTAAACGGTATAGTACACAGACTGATGCAATCTAACAATGTCATCCAAACTGCTTATTTTTGCTTCTTTTCTGATGCCTTTGCGCCGCTATTTTCTTGTTGAGACGCTTCTGGCGCTTTGAGCTGCTCTGAGACTTGAAGAATGGCCCGTTCCGCTTCCAATGCAAGCCCAGGCGCATCGAGCGTCGTGGCAAGCTTCTTCGCATCTTTCATTCGAAGTAATATCCTGTCATCGCTCTTCTCTACATTCTCGACCATCTCTGCAACTGGGCTTTCGCGATTCGTCTCTTCTAAAGTGCGCGAGACGCGTTTCGCGTATAGTTCCACTAACCCGGGGTGCGATATGGGATTGAGCAAATTCTTCTCGACGAGAAACTGCAAATGTTTGGACCCGTTCAAAGCTAGGCTGTTGTAAGTATGAAGTACAGACATAGGGATATGTGGAAAGCCAACCTCGCCAATGTGACCACCCTCGATATGCGAGGTAGAAAAATGGGATATTCGGTATTCTATAGATTCAAAGGTCAGAAACGGATTTGCATTATCCACGCAAGGATTCAGTTCGCGAGTTGCATGAAACATACATAGGGATCAGGGCAACCGGCGCCGTCAAGGGGGCAGCGATGAAGCTCCACCACATCCTCCGTCGATGCAATTCTTGTCGTTCTTTCGAGAGTTGGTGTAGCATGGGAATCAGCTTCTCCTCCTTGATCGCATTGCCTGGGAATAAGACATCTACGCGTGTTTTCTCATGTGATTCGTCAATTCGCCGTTGGGAGCTCAACGAGGGGATGCTTTTAAGACCCCATTCTTCATACGGTATCCGTTGCTGAACTCGATTCCCCCACGACACAATGTGCGTCTTCCAGCCCTTATCAGCCTCCTCCCATTTGGCCCAAGTCTGCGCCGCCTTGTCGGTGATCCGGTCTAGGATGGAACGCTCCTTCGAAACATCTTTGCGCAGGAGTCGGGCGTAGATCAAGGCTCGTCGGGTAGAGATTGGAACAACAAATAATCGCAAGGTCATGGCGCACTGTCCAATGTTGGGCTCTCTTGGGGCTAAATTTTGGGATTGATTGCTTGGTAAGAAAGGAGCTGCGGGCAGCCAAGAAAAGCGCAACTATCGAGCGACGAAGGGGAACAGGCGATGAAAGCGAGCGACGGAAAGTACCATGCCTTTAGCGTTGCCTCTGTAGTACTCTGGAGGGTATTGTGAAACTTTTTTTATCGTATAGTTGGAGCTTCGGCGTTGAAGCAAGTTAAGTGATAAACCATGGACGTCATTCCATGCAGGGCCAGTTCCACAATCCGAGATTTGGGCCGGGGTTTACTCGGCAACGGGACTGTTCCGGGTTAGTCCAGTCCCAACTTTACGATGTCTCACGATACCCAGTTCACGGCCGAGCCTGTTCACTAACACCCTTCGCTCACATTCCTGGGTTCACGGTTTCTGTGCTTTCCTCGCCGCCACTCGTTCGCGCATAATTCACTCGAGCGTCACTGCGAGGTCAGCTCGGCGGCCGGACAGGCCTTTGGAACCCCTTTCACAGAAGGGGCTACGAGGCGATGCAGCCCGTTCCAGCGCAACTCCTGTCAGCACAGCCTCACTTCACCGAACTTTGAACCGCAGGGCAATGGCCCAAGATGCGCGCGAAGTTCGAGTCCAGCCTCCCGACCCAAGCCTACTGCCGGACGATCCGCTGATGGAGAAATCATCCGCCGCAGAATGGACTTCGGCGCCTTCAAACCGTTTCCCCGATTGGCAAAACAACGATAGCCCTTCCATGAATCCTCTTCATACCGAATCGAAGGATAAAGCAACGGCTTTATCGCCAGTGCTATCGGACCGAGTAGAAGATAACTCCGAGGCTATTCCAACATGGGGAAGCAAACTACGGACACTGCCGGGTAAGTAATTTCTCTCTGGGCGCGCTGGGCATTGGAAGTTATTTACTGACTCGGATGTGCATCTAGCTTGGATTCGGTCCTTTGAATACCCAGCCGATGATGATATCGAAGCCAACGCCACGTCCCGGCTATTACCTTCCCAGCCCAATGATGCTCTCGTCGCGCAGCACAATCACTCACCCTACGCAACATCCAAGCAGTCCGGCTATTCTACTCGTGGGGGAAGCCTCGAGTATGATTTGGACCGAGAATCACGGTGGAAAAACTTTTCCAAGACCATGGCATATCCCCGAGAAGCCGGTGTAGAGGAAAAGCTCGTAACGCCAGAATGGCTAGCGGAGAATTATGGCGACTATTCACAACCATGGCGCGGGCAGCTCGAACCCGATGAAAACTCCGATGATCCCCTCAAGAAGAAACGGCGACGTGAAATTTGGTTCAAGCGTTTCCACAATACCCTTCTACAGAGTCCAATTGTGCCGATGATTATCCGATTGACAGTGTGGACATTTTCCCTAGTGGCTTTGGCCCTAGGTGGTTCCATTCAACATCTTTCGAGTAACTTCCCCCGACACCAAGGACCTTCAGCCTTGATGGCGATCATTGTGGATGCCGTTGCCCTGGTTTACCTCATTTACATAACCTGGGATGAATATACATCCAAGCCGCTGGGACTTCGCTCTCCAGCAGCTAAAGCACGACTCATTCTTTTAGATATTTTCTTTATTGTCTTTGACTCAGCCAATCTGAGTATAGCCTTCGGGTCTTTATCGAGCGCGGAAGGCGCATGCACTGAAGCAGAGATCAACCAAATGTTGATCCCTAAGAACGACGCTATCTGTCAGCGTCAGAAAGCCCTGGCTTCTGTTCTACTAATTGCACTCATAGCTTGGCTCGTCACATTTTCGATCAGTGTTCTCAGGTAAGAAGCCACCTCATTATTTGTTGGATCTAAAATGCTAATCACGGTTTATAATGGATAGACTTGTCGAGCGAGTGTCAACAAAGTAGGTCCCAGACGGTCCTCTACGGAAGCGGCACAGACGCCGCAGTCATTCTCTTCCTTGTTTTCCTCCTCTCATTCGCTTGCAACATCTAGTGTCTGTGGCTGGTACCATGTGATTGATGCATATTTGAACCTTTTTTTTTTCTTTTTATCTTCTTTTTATCTTGCCCCAACACGTTGGTTTTGCTTACGAATGTTCTGTCTTTTGGATACAACTCTACGAATGAACCATGTCTCGCTTAGGTTGAAAGGAAGTCTTATTATTAAATACCCTGTGGATCTAGGAGTGCGGATGATAATATGGCTTAATATAATCAAAAGTTGCTCTTGACAAAGTGTCGTTCCCATAAATGAAACCCCCATCAAACATGCAATGCAGGTCCCTCTTCCCCATACAGCGGGTCCGCGTGAAACCAATCTAAGCCCCCAATGTTCCGACAACTGCCTTCCTCCCCGGGCTGTCCATAGCACATATCCCAGGACTTACCTCGTGGATAGGCGCCAACCATCTTAAAGGAGCCAGTGTCACCAGACTCGGAAAGAAGTCGGTGACCTACTCCAGCTGGGACTATAATCAAGTCCCCTTTAGAGACCTCAGGCTCAAACCGATCAGGATTCCCTTCTCCTCCGAAACAAAGACGTGCAGAGCCAGAAACGACACCCAAAACCTCGTGACTAGTGGAATGGAAGTGCGTTTGGCTGTACATAGTGTAAACCCAGCTTGGGGAGACCTCGCCTATTTTGTCAAGATGCTTCGATAAGGCATCGGCTGACGCATCGAAGGCTTGGTGGTAGATCAAGAGAGGCTTGGACTGGATGGAAGTGTTGGGGATCCGCTCCCACTTTTGGATTTGACGGGAGGTGATCTTGATTTCTGAGGGCGGTTGAATTGTCATTGTGTAGAACGAGTTTGAAGAGAGAAAGAATATCTATAGATACTGTGCACTGCGTCCGCAATTAATGGATGCTATGACGTCATACAGAAAGAGCCTCATGGATACCTCCACAACGTATTCAGTATCCGCGAGTCACATTCTGTTCATCAGAAAGGACCAGAAATTAAGCTGTACAGTGTTCTCCATAATTACTATAACCCAGCAGTCCAGTAATGGCTTACAAGAGATCATTGTATTTTTTGACTAGGCGCCATGAATGTTTCAGGCAACAAGACCTCTCTTCCAACCAGTCACAAGTATGTTTGGAGCCTGATGTTAAGCGCTTAACAGCAAGCACCTCCCAAGAAATCTTCTGGGATTTGTAAATGCAGGGGTTCTACTTCCAAAATAAAGAAACAGAGGTGCTTGTCAAGAAACTCAAAGCAAAGAGATAAAGAATAAAAGAATACAACAAGGTGGCTGACGGTGCGAGTAGATTCACAGCTGACCGCCTTTGATCTGGACCACATCTCCGCCAACTCTTTTCAGTCGTCTGTCATCGCCCCAACGCCGCCACGCCCTTCTTGAGTTTGTCTCTATTTTAACTCTCTCCTCCACTTCGATTTCTACAGGGTTCTGCTTCTGCGTTGTAATCCGGGAGCTGGTTCGTCTTCCACCGTCGTTTCTTCCTCTGTTTTCGAGCGTAACTGCCCCCCTCTCTCAACTGCAGTCGAGCTACCCACCGCTCTGGAAGTGAGCGAGTCAAGCCATCTGGGCATCGATCTCATTCTCACCTGCCTCTTGTCTGATCGCGCCTTCGATTCGGTGGGTATTTTTCTTCTTAATTTAACGTTCATCCCTTGACTGCTTGCTCCGCGCTGACGCTCTATAACCAGTTTCCACTTGTATTCGCGTCCATCCGGCGTTATTTCCCCGGATCAATATGGCCCCTATGATTCCTCTGACCCCTCACAAGGATGACCTGGAAGAAACGTGAGTCTATACATCATCTTCTCGCCGGTTGATACTGTGACGGCTTCCATTTCGGATTATCGACTAACCATTACAGATGGGCGTTTCTCGAGAATGGTATCAACAATGTTATGGTAAAGCTGGAGGAGGGTGTGGATATGAAAACCGTATGTTCTTTCATCATTACCGAATTCGGGCTCTGCTACTGGGGGAACTTATTTACTAACTCATCGATCTTCCGATAGTACATGGCCCTCTACACGTGCGTCTGCCCTTTCAAGGGTCCTAATATCCCTCGCCCCCCTCATCACTAACCATCTTTTAGAGCGGTTCACAATTTTTGCACCTCACACAAAGCAGTCAGCGGTCAAGCTATACAATCACAGCGTGGCGGTTCGTCCTCAAACAATTTGGTCCCAACCTCCGAGCTCAGACAACTGACCGTCGCAGCGCATTTGCTCGGAGAGGAGCTCTATAGAAAACTCGGAGAATATTTGACGGGCCACCTTGACCATGTTTACAACGAATCGACAGGCCATGCGGACGAGGCCTTGCTCGCATTCTATATCCGTGAATGGGAGCGATATACCAACGCTGCCAAATATATCAACCACCTTTTCAGATACCTCAACCGTCACTGGGTGAAGCGAGAAATTGACGAAGGGAAGAAAAATGTCTACGATGTATACACACAGCACCTAGTCAAGTGGAAGGAGGACTTTTTCGTCAAGGTACACGACAAGGTCATGGGCGCGGTTCTCAAGCTTGTCGAAAAGCAACGGAATGGTGAAACTATCGAACAGTCGCAAATTAAGAGTATTGTCGATTCATTTGTTTCCCTGGGACTTGATGAAACCGACCCCACGAAGTCCACACTGGAAATTTACCGCTTCTATTTCCAGAAGCCTTTCCTTGCAGCAACCAGAGTCTACTACGAAGATGAATCCCGCCAGTTCGTTGCGGAGAACAGCGTTGTTGAGTATATGAAAAAGGCAGAAGTCCGTCTCGATGAAGAGAAAGCACGTGTCGGGCTCTATTTGCACAATGATATTGCTAGAGAATTAACCGAAACCTGCTTGGATGTGCTTGTTACTGCACACTCTGAGCTTCTGCGCGATGAGTTCCAACCACTACTCGACAATGAACGCCAAGAAGACCTTGCCCGAATGTATCGGCTTTTGTCGCGTATCAAAGATGGGCTGGACCCTCTCCGGACGAAGTTCGAGGCGCACGTGAGAAAAGCTGGTCTATCTGCAGTTGAGAAGGTAGCTGCTGAAGGTGAATCCTTCGAGCCCAAGATGTACGTCGATGCATTGTTATCGGTGCACACCAGATACGACAGTCTCGTAAAGGAAGCTTTCAATGGCGAGTCCGAGTTTGTTCGCTCTCTCGACAATGCTTGCCGCGAATTCGTGAATCGTAACAAGATCTGTAAGTCTGGTTCTACAAAAACACCAGAGTTACTGGCGCGGTACACGGATTCTCTATTGAAGAAGGGGTCAAAGGCTGCGGAGGAGTCAGAGTTGGAAGAGATGTTGGTCCAGATCATGACCGTTTTCAAGTATATTGAAGACAAGGACGTCTTCCAGAAATTCTACTCTAAGATGCTTGCTAAGCGGCTGGTCCACGTGAGCTCAGTATCTGACGATGCTGAGACAAGCATGATTAGCAAACTTAAGGAGGCTTGTGGTTTTGAATACACCAACAAGTTGCAGCGAATGTTCCAGGACATCCAGATCTCTAAGGATCTGAACTCCAGCTACAAAGATTGGCTTGATAAATCTTTCTTAGACGACGATGACCGGAAGAAACTTGTGGACTCACATTTCCAGATTCTCGGAACTGGATTCTGGCCCCTTAACGCGCCATCGACTGATTTCCTTGCGCCTCCTGAAATTGTCAAGACTTCGGAGCGGTTCCAGAAGTTCTATTTCGATAAGCATAACGGTCGAAAGCTGACCTGGCTCTGGCAGTTGTGCAAGGGCGAAATCAAGGCTAATTATATCAAGAACACCAAGGTTCCATACACATTCCAAGTATCGACTTTCCAAATGGGTATTCTTCTGCTCTTCAACGAGAGCGACTCCCTGACATACGAAGATATCCAAAAGGCCACTTCTCTCACACCCGAAATGCTTGATCCGAATCTCAGTATCTTCTTGAAGGCTAAGGTTCTCACCATCGGCCCAGAGGGATCTAAGCCTGGCCCAGGCACGACCTTCACCCTCAATTACAACTTCAAGAACAAGAAGATCAAGGTCAATCTCAACATTCAAATCAAGTCCGAGCAGAAAGTCGAGACGGACGACACGCACAAGACGATTGAGGAAGACCGCAAGCTTCTGCTTCAGGTATGTGTTACTTCTTTTATTTCCTGTTCTCGTATTTGTACAACATTCACTAACGCTTTCAATCCAGTCCGCCATCGTCAGAATCATGAAGTCCCGGAAGAAGATGAAGCATGTGCAACTTGTGCAAGAAGTGATCCATCAAGTCAAGTCACGTTTCCCACCACAAGTACCCGACATCAAGAAGAACATCGAAGCCCTGATGGAGAAGGATTACATCGAGCGTCTGGACGGCGATGAAATTTCTTACATTGCATGATTGCCTAATACAATCAAATCACCATATTCATTGTTATTCCATTACTGCCTTTTATTTTTTATTTTTTTTTCCTCCCCCATCCCAGGCGTTTTTATTGCAAGAACACGGAATTCATCCAGCCAGCGCTATCTCACTATCCCTTTTTCACGTTTCGTCTCCTTCGGTTCCTACCGCCGGCCCATAAGCTGGCCGCGACTTGAGTCTGCACCGTTTTCTATCTAGACAGAGAATGTGCCCACGCCGTAATGTTTTTAGATAAAATAGGTCGTAGTCTAATTGATGAAGTACGCTTAACTATATTTCTTTTTCGCCTTTGGTAGCCTGAATCAGCAACATATCCATTTCATTGCCCAGTTTTTGCATGTTTATCATGTACGCAGTATGTCAGTAGGTCCATGTCCTCAGTATAGGTCGTTTCCAGGAAATCAATTAATCGAAAAACCAAACCACCAACCACCAGCCTATCTCAAAACAAGTCAAGAATATGTATATAATCAATCATATCAATCCCATCGTCGAAGAAATGGCAAAAGCATCAAATGTAAAAGTGGTATCAAGAGAAATGAAAGTGAAAATAAATATGTATATGATTGTTTGTACATCTCACGATAATCCAAACAAGATGAGAAATGACCTAGCAGGAACGAATAATAAAAGCTGGCCAGCCAATGTGCAAGGATTTGATATCAAGGCTGCAGTATGCAAATCGTGTGTGTATGCATGTATATGTAAGTGTAAGGAGGAACATCTGAATATGAATGGGTAGATTAGAAACCCCGATGCCGAGGCCATTCTGTTGTATTTTATGACGACGACTCGTTTGCGGGTGTTGAAGTCGGTGCTGACGGTTTTTCGAGCGAGACTTCAGTCCAAGTATCGGGCTTAACGGCTGGTGTCGTGTCAGCGGGTTTGGCGGCGGCGGCTGCTGATGGTTCTTCTTCTTGTTGTTGTTTTGTATTGTCGCTAGGTACAGACTCCACGGTATTCTCCTTTTCTTCAGGTATTGTGGCAGCGGCCTTCTGTTCGCTCTCAGGCTGCTTTGCTGGAAGTTCCGAAACACCGTTATCGCCCAAATCGGGCGCCTCTCTCGACAAAGGAGATTTCGGGTAGGTGGTCTCGTGGTCGTCGTTGTCGCGGTTGGCAGCGTTGATGTCAAGACTATCGCGCTTTAGGAAGATGTTACTGAGTCGCTTCCTTCGGCTTCCACTACGGGATAGCGTGTTAGAGCCCTCGCTGCGGAGAGACTGCATTGATAGTCGTCTGCCTTTGTCCGTGTTATCGTTCGACTCGGTGACGCTTGCCAAAGTCGGAGTAGAGGGTGATGTCACGGCGGCGCTTCCCGTTGGAGAGGGCGAGGTAGACTTCTTTTCCTGCCACTCCTTCTTCTTCTCATTTGCCCATGATCCCCAAGAACTGAAGTAAGCGCCCGCTTTCTGGCCAACGGCACTGACAGACGCTTGAGCCTGCGTCATATCTACGGCTGGGGCGGGGGCTTTGCGGTTGGGAAACCACGAGGAGCCGGTGGTGGATGACGCCGAGTCCGACGGTGAGACTGGGAGCGAGGCAGATCTGTCCAGTGACGGGCGCGGTGACTGGGTTGCCTTTTCCTCGTTTCGCTTACGCTGGGCTTCTCGCATGGATTCGATATCTGCCCAGAAGCTGTTAAACGCGGCAGACACCTTCTTTTGGCCTGTGGAGAAGTGTCTATTGAGGGCTTCACGGCCTTCACGCACTCTTTCGTCGAGGTGGAGGTCTGCGACTTGTTGGGAGATTCGTCTCTGGACATCATCTATCGTCAGACCGCCAGCGGAAGGGTGTCGAGGTTCGGCGACGGAGAATAGAAGGGCGTCAGAAGTTAGGCGTTGGAACAAAGCATAGTTGGACGTTCCTTTCCATTGGGCGAGGAACTCCTGGTTGAACTCCAACGCAGGGTTTCCTTCGATATTGTAGGAATCCAAATGCGCGCGGCTACGGCGGCTTGGTTCATCCGCAAGGAAGGTGTTGAGTTCTTCGTGGTACTTCATGCACGAGAGCAATGCGAGAAGGTACTCTTCGAATTGAAGTCTAATGAACTCTTCAGATCCCATATACCCATGCGTCTTCGGTTGCTGCGGGTGTGCTTCATCCCAGGTATCGCTCACGATCTGGGTGATGGCATCAATCCAGCGCCGATCCGCCACAGATAGGGTCAGCGCAGTTCGTAAAGATGGTGATGTAATGTTGATCGCGTCTTCGTCGAGCTAAAAGTAGATTTGTTAGAGTAAGCTCGGCGAGTAGGCGGGAATGTCTTACGTTGATTAAGATATCGCTATAACGGTCTTTCTGCTGTAAAAGCAAGGAATTTGTAGAACCAACAACATATGATTTCGTTCCATCATCCGCCAGCAGATCCAGCTGCTGCAGAGGCGTGTACGGTCCAAACATGCTTCCCTATAGACGGTCAGGAAAATTCTTATAGAAAGTACATCTGGGGTGCACATACCTTCCCAAAAATCTGCAACGGGAGGCCCATATATGCCAGCACTGCTAGTAATCAGCACTCACTCTCCGGGATAACCAGTCATTTTCCAAGTATCATACAAGAGTTCCTATCACTCGTCTTCAGGGAAGTCGGCTTCTCAACCGTCTGCGCATAGGCGTCAAAGGACGGATCGGCACAGTCTTGAAGGTAGTTCATGAGACCGGGAATAAGAGACACGAGAGAAAACTGGATCATGCATAGTCTTTCACACCTTGACCCGAAGAAAAGCATCTACCCAATTCACTGTATCAGTATGAGGCGAGAAGATAACGGTAGCAAAATGCGCACCTTCGGTTGCAATAGCAAGGCTTTGAAAAGGACAAGAGTCTGGTATTTAAACTCATGGATCATCTCTCGTAAAGAGAGTCCTGGGGCATATCAGTATGCTAATTTGCAGCTTGACTGTAGTGAAGTTGAATCTCACCCAGAGTTTGGTCCTTAACTGCCTCACCCTTCTCCAAACTGATAACTAGGCCTTCGCGGAATTTCTAACAAAAGCGCGTTAGCGAGAACACCCGGGTTCAAATCATCAGGCTCCCAACCTTCAGGATATCACGGTCCGAAAAGTCCCTGTTTCCAAACTCTTATCATCAGCCATGTTCTACAGACATTCTACAGCCACGTTCTCAACTTGTACTATCCCCAATCTCGACCGGTTGACATACCGCTGCGCGAACCAAGCCGACGTAACAACAGAAAGCTTCTCCCTAAGCTGTCCAAGGCTCTTCGGGTTATCCGTCACAACAACAACGGCCTTCTGTACCGTCGACCTCGTCACATCGGGCGACTTATAGATAAGGGTCTTGGAGTCAATCTGTCTCGAACAAGCGATCCCGAAAAGTGACGTGGGGGGTTCGGCGTCCGTGCCTTTGCGGCGAAGGGTGAAGTATGAGAATTCCTCGGTCGACCTAACAGCGGGCAGAGAGTCATATCAGTAAACAATTTCCGTATGAAAGATATACAATGTTCAGGATCGTACATATGCGCTCCGTCGGAGAGCGCCATAAACGGCAATAGTGACCAGTCATTTTCGGCCGCGGGGTCGGTTCCTTCAGGTCCAAAGCATAGTTCGATTTCGGGGCCCCTGGATACGAACGGTCCGTCAGTGCTCCGTTTAACAATAAAGTGTCTCTCTTTCTTATTCAAGCCAAATTGTGGGCCCCTGGCGTTTTGGCCGCAGTTGCACAACAATCCAAGCAAACAGGGCCCGACGTCGGGTATGCGGAGGTAGACAAGGCAGCAAGCGGAGCATGCTCGTTGTCCACGGCGTTGGTTCTCTTCCCCAGCGGAGATATATCAGATTCAAGCAGCAACTCACCTAGCATGGTGGAAGTCAATGACCATGACAATAGGTTCTTGGTGGACCTGAGCGCACGACATTGTGTCCTGTCTCTGTCGTGTGAGAAAACACAAGACCGGAGCCCGATAGCAACAGGGGAGAGGCCCTCCCAGAAAGAAAAGGACAGGAATCGGCAGGCGCTCAAGTCCGGCGAACAGACAGAAATGCACTACACAACAGGAACTCGAGAATAAATAAATCGGAGGCAAGGGCGAGGAGGCGAGTGTCGGAGGAGATTGGCTCCTGTCGGACCTTTTGTGGGCGGTGACGAAGTTGGCGATAGATTAACGCGGATGGGGAGTTTTGAGCAAGACCCCGCCTCCAATTATCGACCCCTGAATAAAAATAAGTAACTAGTAGTAACTCTGTACTAACTATGGAAGAGGCACTTGGATGATATTCCTGCCGCAGATCTAGTGAGATCTCTGGTCGGGGTTTAACTATAACTGGCTTTATCTAAGGCTTCTCCCCGGTTTATGCGGTTGGAATGCCCC
Organism: Aspergillus versicolor CBS 583.65; assembly: GCF_001890125.1. Lineage (NCBI taxonomy): Eukaryota > Fungi > Ascomycota > Eurotiomycetes > Eurotiales > Aspergillaceae > Aspergillus > Aspergillus versicolor. Next base: position 3,804,801 of record NW_024467524.1, on the reverse strand, counting down.
TATCAAAGAAGTATAAGCCCCTCAAGGCATCCATGGGTACAACTGTATCGTAGTGGATTTTCGTTGAAGCGTCTGGTAGGACGCATGAAGATGATCTTTCGTGTTACAAAGCCCAACCGCCCATCTTTCAACCCCAAGTCAATGGCCGTGTACAACCGGGGTAAGAACAGCTCATTCAGGAGCACAAGATCAAATAAGTATAGACGAAAAAAGAATATTGCGGATGACGTAAAAATAATCGTTCGTAAATAAAACATTTAACAGCTCTCACGCCCGGTCTACATGCCAGAAAATAGAAGGAATTAGGAAATAAGCCCACCGCATCGTGCTCGGACTGCTACCTGCGCTGCATCCGCGCGATTTATAAGAGCTCTATTGGAACCCTTGCTGATTCAGTCCAACCCCTTCGACAAGGGTCGGGTTACCTTCGGCACCCTGGTCGATGTTGTGGAAATCTAGAATCTCCGAGTACCTGAAAATTGGAAGTCCGCGGTTAGTTCAAGGACGAGTTTCGGCAAGATATAAGCAGAAGAAAACCCACATCATAATTTTCCAGGTGTCCACAGGCAAATCAGCATCGTTAAACGACCAGTCGAACTTCTCCTCCGCCTCAGGCTCATCGGTGGGATCATGGTATGGAGCTAGGTATTCGTGTGCCAGAGCATCGGTAGCACGGATTCGCTTCTTGGGGTCGAAAACGAGCATACGCTCAAGGAGATCAACAGCTACGTCGGATTAGTTACCCCCTCTAAAACGGGCATAGGCGCTGCGGTATACATACCGTCCGGGTCGGCGTTTCTGAATTTAGTCGCCAACGGCTGACGCTCTCGCTTCGGTAGTGACTTGACGAACCGTAAGGTCTATTTCGGAAAGGGTATTAGCAGGAGACTTCGACAATCTGAAATGTCAGGGTATCTGTTTCTTACATTCTCGCTGCAGATGGTCTGAATCACATCGTCCGGAGGTGTCCCAAGAAGCTCCGTAATGATGGAAAATTGGTTAACGTGGTCTTTTCCGGGGAACAGAGGCTTTCCCTCCAGCATCTCGGCGAAGATGCATGCTGCACTCCAGATGTCCACCTCGACGTCGTATTTTTGCCATGTAAGCATAATCTCCGGCGCACGGTAGTATCGAGTTGATACATATCCTGTCATCTGCGGGTCTTGAATGCGCGCAAGTCCGAAATCGCAAATTTTTAGGTCGCAGTTTTCATTGATGAGGATATTGCTGGGCTTAAGGTCACGATGGACAACACCTGCCGAATGGACATATTTCAGTCCTCGCTGTGTTGAGTTAGCTTATAAACGCCCACGAGAGACGCCATTGTAGCCTCGTTAGAGCTCACCAGAATCTGATATAGGAAATACTGGATAAACTGTTTCTCCAGTGGCCTGGAAGTAAGAAGTCTATGTAAATCGGTACCCAGAAGCTCTGTGACGAAGTAGCTATAATCATATGGTCAGAATTCGATCGGGGGGTCGCATTAACGCGGTAATCGCGGGGCAGCGGCGTACATGTCCTCAAGGGGAGAAATGAATATATCGCTCAAGCTAATGATCTGCAGGCCATTAACATCATAATGGCAACGCAAAAGAAGAGATTTCGGGCGGACTAACGTTTTCGTGTCGCAGGTGCTTCAGCAGCTTCAGTTCTCGGTACGTCCTTTTAGAGAGCACAGGAGTACTGAAGGGCTTCATGATTTTCTTAACGGCAACCGGCTGGGCGGTCAATTGATCCCTCGCGGAGCTTTTATCGTTGCAAATGCATATTAGTTTGGTGGAGTGCGTTTAAAATTGATGGGGGTGACTCGAATCAAAGGATGTGCTGGCGATGCGCCGGTGGAAGGAGAGGGGTTAAAGCCGTACCAGACCAGTCCAAAAGCACCCATGCCTACAGGTTGCAAATCCGTGTATCTGTGAGTCCGCCATATTAGCCTCGAGATGACTTTTACATGCGCGATCGAATAAACCCATACCGGCTGGTGATTTCAAAGGTCGTGCCGAAGATCTGGGCACGTACGAATTCCGCCATTTTGAGCGAGCGATAGCGGGGGGACCTGGCGGGGGCGCAGTAGGAACCTTGGCTTATACGGGACACCGAAACTTGACGGTCCTGCTTGCAGGATGGATGAGAAATGGAAGAAGAAAACGGGAAGGGCAAAGACGAAGACCAAGATAGGGTGAAAGCTGTAAGGATGGATGAAATGACGAGGGGAGCCAGAGCGGTGGTGGCGCGCCCAATGGTGTGTGGGGAACTTGGAAAAGGACCTTCTCCTACCTAAGCAGTTTAGTTTGCTGCTATCAAGTTTCCGATCCGTGAGGAACAGAGCAACGATGACGTGCGCGACAAGATAGCAGACAATCAAGAAAGGGGACGGCCGACAACGAACAACGGTCGCGGCGTGCGAATTGGCCAGCAGCACAGCTTGAACCGCACTTCAGGTTGGTGGTGGTCCTTCGGGCTCCTGAGAAAGACACACATTGGCCGGATGATTATTCCAAGACCCCAGGAGACCCAATTACGTTCTACTGACTGTGATACCTTTCAAGAGCAGTTTCAGTCTCCTGTCAAGCACTCAATGACATCCACTAGTTCTCTGCATTGCTCAACAGTCGTCCCTCATCACCCCTCTTTGCCTTGCTGACGCTTTCCCCGCAGGAAAATGGGCTTCGCCAGCGATTTTTTTCCCGTCGCAGCCGGGCCTACAATAAACATTAAATTTTGACCGACTAAAAGAAGTTTCCTGGAAGTCTTCTTGGCGATCCATGACTCGGTCTAGGTCTTTCGCTAAGCGGGAGCCAGTCTTCCAGGCAAGGGCAAAGTCTGAGAGGAGCGAGTCTGCCGGGCCTGTCTCCAGTGATGTCGTCATAGATCTCCGCAACGTCCAGCCACGACCCCCATCGACTTCCTCTGTTCTGCAAGATCTGGGTCTGAGAACAGAATTCGACCGTGGTTAAGATGCAATAAACTAGACAATCATATGTCAAAAAATAACCTACCTCTTCTCAACTTAACCAGAGTCGAGTATTACCGACCTGCGGCCCCGTGTTTATACTCTATACACTGCATCAACTCGCACTCCCTGCTTCTCCATGCCAGCACACACTTTCACCGCCTACACCGTTAACAGAAACAGTTCCATGTATAGGCTCGAGGCATCGTAGCACCTACCATATGCTGGCTCTTGTATCCTTGTTTTTGAGCAGCGGGCAAATACTGTGTCACCTTCAGGCATAAGTTTAGCCAGCTTCTTTGTCAAGTATAGTCGCATATGCTTGTGTCACTGTCTGCTTACATCCAGTATAGAGCTAAGGTCCAGCTACCTATGGTTTGTAAATTTGGGTATAATCCGTATATCAGCTGGAATGATTATTGGTAATTTGAAGGGCGCAGGCGGCTATCCCATCCCCATGGTAGATGGCGCCATCTGCAGACATGTATCATGTCATGCATACTTCATGTCTCTCATGTAGATGCCCCTCACTAGCAGCAGAGTTACAGGCTCATATATCAAAAATAGAGTATTACAGCAAATCGTTGGTTCTGTCCGCAGTCAAGCGGGGGTTTTGAAACCAAGGATACTGCTACCTCTCCAGCTGGTCATGTTCCCATTCCACCCCTCATTGTACGGAGTGGTCAGGAACGCATGATCACTTATGGTCCCGGTTGTGAAATCGATGTTAAAGAAGCTAGAGGATGAGGAGAGGGAATCCATCTTTTGTTATGGAACTCTGTGGATAATAAACAGGTTTAGAGCTTGTTAGCACATGCTGGACGGCCATCTCAGGCATGATCTTCTGTAACACAGCTTGCAAGCTGCTTGACTGGGTTCTCATGGTTTGTCCAAGGATCTCTCCCAGCTTTGATCCGAGAGAAGTCACCCCTTTCAGCATGAGGCTGGGCGTTCGAATTCAACTGGAAAACTAGGTAACTCTAGCCCGGGACGTGCGCCTGGGCTTCCTTTCCACTCGGGGCGCAGCCAAAGCTAACGAGAAGATCTCCGGATAAGGGCTTGGGAATCGCATTACCTTGCCCTTCAGGGCGGCCTTGGGCAAACCTCAAATTGACCGAGCATCGATCGTCGCATTATCGACCAGATAATGGGTATTCATACCAGTTCCTCTTTTTTTTCTCCCCTTCCCCTTCTCGTCTGACCCTTTTTTCTTGCACGCTTTACCGGGGAGGGAAAAGAATAAGAGTCGCGATCTTTTTTTATCGCATTATGCTCTGAAGAACGATTAGAAATGCCCCGACACGAATTGGACGCCAAGAGAGCCGTCGGTGCCCCGTCCATGACACCCCATTCTGTCAGTGCCAAAAGCGCCAGCCCCCCCACCACCAGCACACTGAATGGGCTTTCGGGCGCGGGCACCACGAAGTCTGAAGCCCAGCCTCCGTGTACGAGTACTGTGCCGCACTGGCCCCGGCTAGGCAGAGCGACCATTGCTCCATTGCCCCGAAGGACTCGAAGGGGAGAAAAAAAACCGCAACAAATTGGCCATGCCCTTCAGCCCGAGCTTTCCTGTCAGGCACCACCTTGAGAGCCTCGTAAAGCTTCAAGATCTTGCAGAGCATCAACGACTGGATCTGCAATTGGTGACCTGGTGTCCGCACTGTTGCACAGCAATCATGTGAGATTGTGGTGTCAATCACGTGTACCATCACCGGAAAGACCAAGAGAGAGTGCCAGGACTGGGCGATTTGGTTGGTTCAAGTCATGGTTCATAGCAGCAAAAATGTGAACCTTGAAACTATGAGCTTTCCTTAGCCTTTGGATGAACTTATCGGGGAGGATTCGATAATTTATCGATGTTGACGGTTGGTCGTGAGCAAATTGCACGTTGAAAAGTATCGAGTCCCAACCACTATATATAGCAGTCACCCGTAGATGCATACAGCGGAGGCAAAATACTTCAGAGCTATGAGGCATGTGTAACAGAGAACGACAGTACGTAGCACCAGCTGTGGTCAAAGAAATGAAGATCCCTAGGGTTTTTACCATTACCGCTTAATTATCGTTTGCTGCTTGACTGTCGGTGAGGTTCGTGAAATCGATCTGGGGATGGCGATAATACGGTATTGGTCGCCTATATCACGGAGCTCTTATTTGCGGCTAACCGTGCCGGTCCACATACTCCCAGCTTCCCACAGATTGAGATGGGAGGGCGGAGGGCCGAGGGCCTGTTAACTAATCACCCTAGCAGTCAAGTTACGTACGGACGGGGCCTCTCCTCAGCTCAACTCCACCGCCGCAGTGATGGGCGGCTGGAATGACGAAAAGCGACGCTCATCTTGAGTTGAGAGTATTGAGAGTTCAGAGTCCAGCGTTCAGACACTAGAAATTAAGAGCAGAGTGAGTCTGTAACCACTAGGAGGAGGCTGGAAGCGATAATAAAAAAATAGTGCAATATCCGTAGTAATGACAACTACTAATCCGGCGACGTCAAGTCTCCTCTTTCCCGTCGCTAATTAGCTGTCATGACTGGAGGAGCCTGGGAGGATCGTTTTATCTCATCACCAACTCAAGTTCATTGATCGATCGTATTATTCTTGCACAACGTGTCAACATTCACAAGAAGGCCAGCTTCACTGCCTTATTGTCCAGTATTACATGCATAAACCCCGTGCTGCTCAGCCTGCCTCTCAAACCGCTCCAGTGGCAGCAGCTGCTTGCTTACATTATCTGAGTCTGACTGGAGATCCGCCCCCATCCAACTCTCCCACATCATCCCCCGATCGACCTCTGCTACCCTTTTTAGCGTCGGCTCGTCGCTCTCTCACGTCTTCTTGCTCCGCAGTTTGTATCCTGTCACCCCTCACCCCAAACGACCTGGCCTGGTGAGACAAAGCTCCTCTATCGCTGAATTATACTCGTAACTCTTCTCCGTCCCGCCGTCTCCCTAGTTTCGACACCTGCGCCACAACCCGTCACCTCCGTACCCGGCAGCCTGCAGTCGTTGCTCAGACCTCCATCCGATCCGTAATCCTTCCCCGTCGCTCAGTCTCTGAGTTTTACCCTTCGTCTCTCTGCGCCAGTTCCCATTTCTCGCGAAGCCATAGCTGCTTCTGTTCGGTCGCTTACTGCCCCTCGACCGCGCCAATACCTGCTCTCAAGAAAGCGACCTTTCTCAGGTTGTAGGGGGTGGCTTTTTACTCAACGGCTTGGAATTAACTGGCCTTGCCATTTCTGACCGGCTGACACCGTTCACTCGGTGAACAGCCTATGGTCCACTCCCGCGCCGTCAACGACAACGTCTTGAAAATGGGTTCCTGCTTTAGCTCAGAGTCGGCAGGAGATGCGGAACAGAAGAAGAGAAGCCAGGCAATCGATCGGAAACTAGAAGAGGACTCTAGGCGCCTGCGGCGAGAATGCAAGATTTTGCTACTTGGTAGGCCTTTAACTTTCTTTAACTTTGGCGGCCTCTAGGTCCCAACAGGCCTCTCAGTATCTTGAGCTAACCGAGATTCTCTATGACAGGGTCTGGAGAAAGTGGAAAATCGACGATTGTCAAGCAAATGAAAATCATCCACCAGAATGGGTATACAGTCGAAGAGTTAGCGTTATATCGTTTGACAGTCTATAAAAACCTCCTCGAATGCGCCAAAGCCCTTATTGGCGCCTACCACCAATTTTCGCTTGAACCTACTAGCCAGAAGGTCCGCGACTATATCGAATTTCTCACCGATTACAACATCGATCCGGATCCCAATATACCGCTGGATTCAACAGTAGGGGATGCGATAACATACATTTGGAATGATCCGTGCACATCAACAGCTTTAGAGCGACAGAATGAGTTTTACTTAATGGATTCAGCGCCATAGTGAGAAACCTCCCGAACATATCCTTTGGGTATGCATACTGAACAAAACTTTTAGTTTTTTCGAAGAGGCGAAGCGCATAACGGCACCCGACTATATACCAAACGTCAATGATGTTTTGCGCGCACGTACAAAGACAACCGGTATATATGAAACACGATTTACAATGGGCCAATTAAGCATTCAGTATGATAACCCCCACCCCCGCATCTCCAACATTGGACCAAACTCATACCTGTTTTAGCATGTTTGATGTTGGTGGTCAGCGCAGCGAGAGAAAAAAGTGGATCCATTGTTTCGAAAACGTTACGTCGATCATCTTCTGTGTGGCCTTGAGTGAATATGATCAAGTATTATTGGAAGAGGGGAACCAGGTAAGTTGTATCGATTACTGTCCTGTTTCTTGTGCTGATGTTGGATGTTGGCAGAACCGTATGATGGAAAGTTTGGTACTCTTCGACTCTGTCGTGAACTCTCGATGGTTCATGCGAACAAGCATAATTCTCTTCCTCAACAAAGTGGATTTATTCCGGCAGAAACTGCCTCGCTCACCATTGAGCAACTACTTTCCAGATTACTCGGGTGGTAATGATGTGAACCGAGCGGCGAAGTATCTCCTTTGGAGGTTCAACCAGGTCAACCGAGCGCACCTAAACTTATACCCTCAGTAAGCACTCTTCCAATGACTGAACCCCAACTTTGAATTGTCTAACAAGTGGTACACTGAATAGTTTGACTCAAGCTACCGACACAACGAACATCCGTTTGGTATTTGCAGCTGTCAAGGAGACCATTCTACAGAATGCGTTGAAAGACTCGGGCATTCTGTGAAAGAAAACGTTAGACCGAGCCATATCCTCGATCTCCACCTTTTCGACCACATTCATTGGCCTCAAGTCCACCTCTCCGCTTTGATGGCTCTTGAGGTTCACTTCTACTTTTCTCCTTCGTCCTTGTTCTATTCCCCTTTTTACGTTATTGGCGGAGAGTTAACGGCGTTTATGGCATTGACGTTTTTTCAACTACCCATCTTGATTCTATTTTGGCGCTGGGTCGGACCAAATGCGTTGGTATTTCTAGCATGGTGTTTTTCTCCTATTCTCCCTGCCTCCTAATTTCCTACCTTACTCTTCGAGGTTAGGTGGTTGTGTGTTTCGAAGCTACTTCTCTGCATCATTTAGTTATTGACACGAGTCTACTTTTTTTTTTCTCTATTCTTTATTTTTGATCGAATCGCCCGCTGTTTTGGGATACATGAGCATTATATTGTGAACAAAAAAGTTGCAGACCTCGGCACTATACTTTGCATATATCATGCGTGAGGGCTTCTGATATCCAGTCTCATGTGCCCTGAGATTGCGTTTTTCTTGTTATTTACCCTTTGCCATACGTTCGACCACCTCTGGTCAGTGTCTTTGTATCATGTCGCCCTTGAGGCAGGGGTTTCTCTGAATATACTTTGCAATCTCTAGTACCTCTATATATGTGTTCATAATTCCGAGCTCTATCTAATAAGGGATGATGAATCGATAGTTACAGTGGAGCTTTCTTAACTGGACTCGAGATTTGGTCCTAAGTCTTCACAAGATCTGCGGGTAATGGAAGGTGGAGTTAATAGGGCAGCATATCCGGTTCCAGCCGGGCGATTCTCATTTTTTATTAGAATAAAGCGACGGATTTGATATCGGACCATATAGTCGAGGTGCCATCTATCATAAGATTAGTATCGTTACATATAGGAGGGGTGGTTGCGTCATACAAGAGGGACATCTTCAGCTCTCCCGCTCCGTCTTTCAAACTGCAAAGGAGTTCATCCCCAGTGGGGTCTGGCATAACGATCTTGTTCGAGGTCTCAGATGGTTCCCAGACAGTCCAGCGGATCCATAGTGGCCCAGCGCCCTGAGCACCGTGACGGCTGATCCTCCGCACTGGAGAGCAAGTCTAGACCCTCAGCGCGTCGCTTGCACGTTGACAGTAGCCAGTCTGAATTGTAGAAAGCGTCTCGAACTCACCTGTCTCTCTGCAACCTATGGCCCCGTGCTGAGTACCCCTCATGCTTCTTCCATGTTTTCACCCCAGCTTGCCTGTCACGGGGTACACAGACAGGCCATAGCTCCCTGCTCCTCCCCTCCTCATCCGCCTCTGACCACACTCCATCTGTCTCTCATATTAACCCTCCTCTTTCGCTTCTGTCCCTTGGCTTCTCTTGTAAATTTATCTTATAATCATTGTTGGACGTTGCTGTTTTTTACTCGTCCACGACCCCAATTACTGCATTGCATTCACTTGTTTACTTTACAACCTCCACCGCGAATCGACCATCTTTTATCCCCGGGTTTATTGTACGACAATTGAGCTGCCGGCATCATGTCTGAGTCTCGCCACGAAAGAAGACCGTCAGTTGGAGCCCCAGTTTCGAGTCTCCAAGGACCAATTGGCCCAGGGTTCAGTCGGCCGAAACACAAGCGTAACTACACTGGCTTTGGGCGAGCAGAGATCAAGAGTGTCGAAGCCAGTATTCCTGAAGCATTGAGAGAGGCGTAAGTCCTTTGGTCAATTTTTGTCGGTGCATTTGGGATGGGGAATGTTGACCAATCTAACCCGACTTGTCTTCTAGATGGAGGAAGCATGTAAGAGACGAGCGATAACTCGAAGCGCTCTCGAGGATGTTTCGCAGCTTAAAGTCAGGCTAATACAATATAGTCGGCCTCTGGTTTTGCAAACAAAGACGAGTTCGAAGTATGTTGAGCTTTCTATTAGATTTTGACCTAAAGCTTGTGGGCCTCTAGCTCATCTAAATAGCATGAATTGGTACGCCATGTCGAGACGACACTCGCGCGCTCGTTATACAATTGTGATGAGTTGTATGCTTTTTTCCGCCTTATTTCTTACTTCCGATATTTGAACTTCTAACGACGGCGCTAGGGCTGCATATTCCGGGACTGCTTTAGCTTTCCGAGACCGTTTGATTATCGAGTGGAACAAGACCCAGCAGAGACAGACCCTCAACGATCAGAAACGAGTTTATTGTATGCGAAAAATATCAATACGTATTGTATGGAAGCTGACTATATCACTAGACCTGTCTCTAGAATTTCTGATGGGCAGGGCCCTTGATAACGCTATGCTCAATGTGGGCATGAAGGACGTTGCTCGAGGTACGAGCCGAATGTCTGTTATGACGGTGCCAATGCTAACCCACATGTCTCTCATGTAAGACGGTCTGGGCGATCTGGGCTTTCGTATTGAGGATGTGATCAGTCAGGAACATGATGCAGCCCTTGGTAACGGTGGTTTGGGACGCCTTGCAGCGTGCCTGCTTGACAGCCTCGCAACCCTCAATTATCCTGCATGGGGCTACGGGCTACGCTACCGATATGGAATCTTCAAACAGGAGATAGTGGACGGCTACCAGGTTGAGATCCCTGATTATTGGCTCGACTTCAACCCCTGGGAGTTTCCCCGGCACGAGATTACCGTCGATATCCAGTTCTATGGCTGGGTGAGAACATACGAGGATGAAAACGGAAAAACTATAAACTCCTGGCAAGACGGTGAGATAGTGCAGGCTGTGGCGTATGATGTTCCTGTCCCAGGATACGGTACACGAACGACGAACAACCTTCGTCTTTGGTCGAGCAAAGCAGCCAGCGGCGAATTTGACTTCCAAAAGTTCAATGCCGGTGACTACGAGAGTGCAGTCGCAGACCAGCAGCGGGCTGAAACGATCTCAGCTGTCCTTTACCCTAATGATAACCTGGACCGGGGTAAGGAGCTACGATTGAAGCAGCAGTACTTCTGGTGCGCCGCCTCGCTGTTTGATATTGTAAGAAGGTTCAAAAAGACAAACCGACCATGGAGCGAGTTTTCAGACCAGGTTGCCATCCAGCTTAACGATACCCACCCGACTTTGGCGATAGTGGAGCTCCATCGCATCCTGATGGATAAAGAGGGCCTCGTATGGGACGAATCTTGGGATATTGTCACCAAGACGTTCGGCTATACTAACCATACCGTTTTGCCGGAAGCTTTAGAAAAGTGGTCGGTTCCTCTATTGCAAAACCTCCTTCCACGACACATGCAAATAATCTTCGATATCAACTTGTATTTCCTGCAGACTGTCGAAAAGAAGTTCCCCGACGACCGGGATATTCTCTCTCGAGTTTCTATTATTGAAGAATCACACCCGAAGATGGTCAGGATGGCTCATATAGCAGTCATAGGCTCTCACAAGGTTAACGGTGTCGCTGAGTTGCATTCAGACCTTCTACAAAGCACCATTTTCAGAGACTTCGTGTCTATATATGGCCCCGACAAGTTCACGAATGTCACCAACGGAGTTACCCCTCGTCGCTGGCTTCACCAGGCCAACCCTAGACTATCCAGCCTGATTGCTTCGAAACTAGGAGGCCACGATTTCCTGACGGACTTGACCCTCCTAGAGAAAATAGAGGCCTTTGCAGATGACAAGGCATTCCAGCAGGAGTGGGTAGAGATCAAAACCTTTAACAAACTCCGTCTCGCCAAACACATCAAGGAAACCACAGGATACAGCGTGAATCCGAACTCCCTGTTCGATGTCCAAGTAAAGCGCATCCACGAGTACAAACGCCAACAATTAAACATATTTGGCGTTATCCACCGCTACCTCAAAATCAAAGCTATGTCGACCGAAGAGAAGAAGAAAGTGACGCCGCGAGTTTCCATCTTCGGTGGTAAAGCAGCCCCAGGATACTGGATGGCGAAAACTGTCATCCATCTCATCAACGAGGTATCGTCCGTTGTCAACAATGATGCGGAAGTAGGCGACCTTCTCAAGGTAATCTTCATCGAAGACTACAATGTCAGCAAGGCAGAAATCATCTGCCCAGCCTCCGATATCAGCGAGCACATTTCAACAGCCGGCACAGAGGGAAGTGGAACAAGCAACATGAAGTTCGTCCTCAATGGGGGCCTTATTATCGGAACATGCGATGGAGCTAACGTAAGCCTTCCTTTCTTTGACTAAATATTCCTAGTCCATCTGTCAGCCCTAACCAAATAACTAATCACCACCTCTCAACAGATCGAAATAACCCGCGAAATCGGCGAACAAAACATCTTTCTCTTCGGGAATCTGGCTGAGGACGTCGAGGATATACGACACAAGCATTTCTATGGCGGCTTCAAACTCGACCCTCATCTCGCGGCAGTATTCGATGCCATCCGCTCTGGCACATTCGGCGAACCTTCGCACTTCTCTGCCCTGCTTGCCTCCATCGCCGAACACGGAGACTATTATCTTGTCTCAGACGACTTCAACTCCTACATCCAGACCCAAGAGATGGTTGACGAGGCATTTAAGAATCGTGAGGAGTGGGTATCGAAGAGTATCACCAGTGTGGCGAGAATGGGCTTCTTCTCTACCGATCGAGTGATTAACGAGTATGCGGAGAGCATCTGGAATGTCGAGCCGTTGGCTGTTAGGGATTAAGCTGCGTTAGTGTCTTACTTTGATGAGTTTTTATTCGATGTTTTGTAATCATGCTTTTCATTTAGCTGGCTCGGTCCGTGTTTGTTAGTTTGCTGTATGAAACCATTGAAATGATGCTGTTGTTGAACATTTGGAGGAGCTGTAGTTCGTAACTTAACAGTAGCTTACATTAATGAGTTCCAGTAAGCCATACTCCATTTCAAGGATGAAGGCCTATTGAATAATTCAAAATAAGTAGAAGCTTGTCTAATGAATTCCAATTCGCTAGGTACACAACATACAAATCCTATCTTAATACATTGACTATATGGGTACTGTGTAGTACCACGTACCCGAGAAAATAAAACCCACCCATTAATAGGGCGTAAATGCATATATGCCTCATTACCACCTTCTACGACGAAGTCAACTCCGCCATTCGCTTCTGTAGTTCCGGGATAGCCCGCAGATGAAGATCGAGTTCTTCCTTCTCACTAAAGAAGCAAAGTAGTCAGCACCATTACCTTAAAAAAAAAAAAAAAAAAGAAAAGAAAAGCAAGCCGAGTGGGTGGGGTCTTACTCTTCCAGCTTCATCCTCCTCTCCCAGTCTAGGCCGGTAAAAGTATACCCACCCTGCCCATCAAACTGCAGAATCATTTTGTGGTACTTCCACAGACTGCGGCGATGCGAAACCGTCATGAGCGTCGTGCCCAGTTTCTTCGCAGTTTCGTACATGACGCGCTCGATCTCAAGAGTGACAGAGGACGTGCACTCGTCTAGAATCGCGAATTTCGGGCGATGGTAGAACAGGCGCGCCATAGCGATCCGCTGCTGGAGACCGATGGAGAGGACGTCTCGCCATTCTTCCTCCGCATCCCATTCGCCAGGGCGGTCGACGACTGAGGCGATTTCAACGATGGAGAGGATCTCATATAGGTCGTCGTCGGTGATCCCCTTGGCGCGCATTTCGCGCACGCCGTCGGGGTAGATGACTTGTTGGCGGAGCGTGCCGCGGGAGAGGTAAGGGCGTTGCGGGATGTAAAAGATTTCGTCGAAGCGCGGTTTCTTGACGCGGCCACCGTAGACGGGCCAAAGTCCTCCTAGGATTCGGAAGAGGGATGATTTGCCGCAGCCGTTGGGGCCGACGATTAAGAGGTGGTCGCCGGGGTGGACAGTGAAGCTGAGCTTGCGGACGAGCACATCACCGTTGGGCGAGACGATGGGAACATCGGTGAACTCGATTGAGTCGCTCTCTTCGGTTTCGCCGCGGCCGGATAGGACAGCTGCGTTTTCTTCTGTGGATGCTGATGAGACGAGTTTCTTTTCGAACCGCCCGGCCAAAAGGTCGTCCATGACTTCCATTAGCGACGAGACACGAGCTGTAAAGCCTGCTAATTCGGAAATCTCCTTGTAGGAAAACATTAGACGACCAAAGGCATCCGAGGAAGAAAGCAACATTCGCCTGTTTGTAACAAAGCCTGTTTCGATAATTAGTCACAGTTCGAAGCGGCACTCAAGCCCGTTATCTGCGAATAAAGATAGAAGACTTACTTTCTGTACGGTCACCCATGGTCTGGGTAACTTGGCCAGGTATTTTAAAGAATACCGGGACACTGCACAAAATCAAGCCCAGAGCACCCCAGAAGTATTTGATAACGAAATCCTCCATAAAGCCATGGTATAAACGCCTCCGCAGAATGCGATTCACATGTTTTATGAGGGTGAAATAACCCTTGTCTAGCGTGTCCTTCTCCGCATCATGGCCATGGTATAGAGCAATTTCCTCGCTGTAGTCGATCAATCTCGAGTGAAGGAATCTAAATTCTCCCTCGAGACGAGCTTCATCAGCGACGTATTTGCCGAATGGTGGTGTTAGTGCCCGCATGACATTTGCTGATAATTGAACTAAAAGGCTCATAATGAAGAGGCCTTCACCACCGACACTCTTCGAAAGAGAGTAGTTGTAAATAGCCATGTCTAGAATTGGTTTGGCGAGATTCGAGTACAGCTCCGCTAGGCTGTCGGAAAACCGAGTTACATCAACGGTGATAAGTTGGTCAGGGTTCTTGATTCGGTCGTCCAACGCCGAAATCGCATAGAAGGTCATATTCGACAGGTATTTCTCGTGGATGTGGTCGGTAAGACGCTTGCGGTAGCTGAGTGCGAGCTTGCACTGGTGATAAGACAGCTATTGCGCAGTCATGCCTATTAGTACACTTATATTTAAAGCCCAAGATTGTATGATAACCCACCATAGAGTTCGTAAAAGTCGCAGGCACCGCAACAATCATCCACCACACCAACCCTAGTAGAAAGTCCTTCCCCTTCCCTCGTACCAAGTTACTGACAAGTCTCCCATCAAGCTCGGCCACGTACAAACTGAGCAGAGTCCGTAATACCAGGAAAACGCTGTGGCTTATCAGCAGTCGTAGTTCCTTACTCCGCCAGCCCGGTATTACAATCTTCAGCAAACGAGCTATGTTTCTGAAGAATTCGCGATTCACGCCGACCTTCTTCCGTGGGTTCTCGCCGCGATCACCGAGGCTGCTGGTCCCTGGCTTCTTCCGCAAATCCACCTGGTGCTGGGAGGCTGCCTTCTGCTCGGAGATAGCATTATGAATGCGCTTGGCGAGGGCCGCGAGGAGGGATAGATAAACTGCACGGGATATGTTTGTGCGATTGCGAAGATATAGTGACGTGAGGCTGGAGAAAATCTGCCGTACAGAGCGTTCGGGGGGGAGTAGTTTTGATTGGGCTGCCATAGCGATGGGGATGAACGGCCGCTCACGCGCGAGGGACAAGAGTGGCTTTATCCAGAGTCAACAGGCGCCGACATGTCCATGAACAGCTCTAGTTCTGTAGATGGATAGGAAACACGCCAGACACTGGGCTGAATGACGAGGAGTTGCGAGTGAAGGAAGAATGATGACATGGGCACGGTGAATAATGCAGTGGATAATGGGGTCTCTCCGCCTCTCCGCAAGCTCCGCTGGGGTCGATGCATGTGAAGAAAGCCGAGGCTGCAGGCCAAAGTGCGAGGTCGCCCAACTATGATGTCACGTGGACTCCCACCACACAGTATTTTCGAAACTCGATATTTACTATATGAGACCCCTACTGCGATATATGCTATGAGTATTCATGTATTTCGACATACTTGAGCATGGTTATGTCTCTGAGAGACAAAAACGTAGAATAGAGGATGCCGTAATATGCACATACCATACAAAAACCGAACAAAATCAAACCCATAAAGGTACAGGGATGTACAGAGAAATCAAAGAAACTATAGATAAACACGCTTTGTCGAGATATATGCTAATTATCATGCAAAGGAAGCGGAAGACATGTACCGGTAAATGGGTATAATAAAGAGTCAACAATACAGTGGCTAATAGAACGTAAATAAGCTATCGATGGCGGGTGAGGCCATCGAAAAGCGTGTCGCTAAATCATCAAGCAGATGGCTGGTCGGGACCAGGGTTGTTTGTTCTGGTCCTGCTGGTGTCGGATATAGAGGGCGTCCTTCTCCCACTATTAATCTGAGCAGCAATCTGGCTTTGCTTAAACCTTTCATAGGCTTCAGTATCCTGCCGTTGAATAGCCCATAACTCTTCGACCGTTGAGCCCAGCTCCTGGAAGGCCTTGTCGGCCCCAACGCTCTCAAATTGGGAACGGGTCTGTTCCTCGTGCAAACGATCCAATTTGTCTCGCAGAGCTGTGAGATGGAACTCGTCCATCGGTTCATCTGACTCTCCTTCCTCATTCTGGTCCAGAGGGTTGATAAAATCACGACGGATGTTCTGCCCAAGACGGTGGACATGACCCTCTTCGGATGTCATTGCACGGGAATGCAGCGAGGTAATAGAGCTTGCCCGCGAGAGACGAACAGCATACTGATCACCTTCATCATCATCGACTGCGATATCATTATCAGCAGTGGCGCCAGCCGACTGCACATTCCCGAAACTTGCGGCAAGATCGCCATCATCCCCTGAATTCTGAGAGCTTGTTTCCTGGTTTGGCTTCCCAACCTGTGGTATGACCCGGGTTTCAGGGTATTCATCCTCGAAGCGCTGAATCATTTTTTGTAACGTAGAATCGAGGAATTGAAGGCGTCCTGATAAAGTAGAGGGGAAAAATCAGTAACGTCGGCTTCTGAAAGTGGGACGAGTAAAAACTTACTGTAGTTGGCATCATTGCCTGCACGATCCTCACGCACAAGCGCGGTCTCGATCCTGGTACGTATACCACGAGCCGACTCCAAGAGGTTCTTGGACATGTCGCGGGGTCGCTTAGCTGCTAGCGACCTAGACTTCCGGTGCCTAGGTGTTGTTGTACCACTCGGAGGTCCGGACACATCTCCTGGCACATGGTGATCCAGGTTGCCAAGGCATACTCCCAATGCTTTCACCACACCTGTACCTCCGATCACATAATCCTCATCGGGAGCAGGCTCATCGTCGTCCTCGGCCCCTTCCTCAGCAGTGCCGTTGCCAACAATATGCTGAAGGATCTCAGGGATCGGGACCGCTGTCCCCGGAAGGGACGGATCAAGATTCTCGGAGAGCTCTGCCTCAAGAGCGCCGCCTGCAAGATTGAGATTGTGAAGACAATATGCCACTATCTGAGATGCCAAGGCCTTGACAACCTCGTTATTCTTTGCGCTTGGGTCTTCAATATCCACGGCTATGATTGTCCGCGAGACACGCACCGCAGCGAGCAAGGACGCATAGACTGCGCATGCTTCTTCTTGGGTTTCCGGATCTGTCGCGGATGCGAGAGCAACAATTGCGGGATTCTCTAATATGTTCAAGTGGCATAAGCCAGGACATTCTGGAAGGATCTCCGCAAGAGCAATCGTATGGTCAGAAGAAAGGTTGACATCAGCCAGATGGATACGCTTCAACTGAGGCATTTTGGGGAGAAAACGTCTAAAAGTCGATAACGCATCCGGTTGCGTCGAGAATAACGCTGGGTTATGAGAGACGTCAATGAACCGAAGGTTATGGAGGCGCACCAGCGCTTGAAGCAGCGGAGAGATAGCAGAGGGCGTAAGAGAACAGTCCGCTAGACTGAGTGCATAAAGAGGAAGGTGATCTTCGATAACATTGGTGATCAGATCCAGGTCGTCCCCTATAGGGTTCCCTCCTAGATCTAAGCCTTCACATTTGCCGGATTCCAGATATCGCACAATATGTTCCAGGCCTCCCCGAGTCACTCCGTTGTTAGCTAAGCCTAGCCTCCGCAAGCCAACGGATGTCGCAGCATCACAAATCTTTTTCACCTCTTCCGTTGTAGGCTTGCATTCGCTAAGTAGCAATTCCTCGAGATGATCGCCACCGAAGCGCTGCGAAAGAGAGTTTGAAAATACGGTAACCACATCAATAGTTGCGGAAGCACAAGTAGGGTTTGTTACTTTCGGAGGTAAATTCGTGGGATCATTCAACGGAATGGGAGATGAGGGTAGCGGAATACCCGTGAGGTCGATAGCCTTGAGGGACTTGGAGAGATGGATAAACAGACTGATATGGCGCCATCCTTCAGGGCCGATTTTCGGATTGTTTTTCAAAGATAGCCTTTCCACAACGCTGAATCTCTCTATCGTCTCGGCTTCACGAAGATCTGCTTTCCTGTTTTTCCCACGTCTGCGCCTCATTTGCTCGACGGTTTTGGTCGAAAGAAGGCCAGACAAGATGGCACGGACGGCCTCATCCGTCAATGCGCATTTTTCAAGAATTAGTTTTCGAACGGGTACCACAGCTAACCAATCACTGAAAGTCGCAATATCTTCAGAAGTCATTGGAAAGTTTGTGAGGTCAAGCACAGCGACGGTCCCAGGGGATTCCGCAAGCGTTGACGAAGGTGACGAAATTTCATCCACTATTCGTTTCAGAACGGGTGTCTCACGTAGTTGACAACAACGCCGGTAAATCCGAATAGGATCAGTCGTTGGGTGATTTTGCGTCCCAGATCGACTATGGACGGCTGTAATGTTCCTAGGTCCGCTCTCGTGATCATCGGCTGTCAATTGCATGGGAATGGAACCGTTCGCCTCTGCTAATCTCCGTTTCCTATCCCTTCGTTCCCGCCTTTCCTCTTCGGATCGCTTTTTCTTTTCTTGCTTCCTTGTGGGCTCCTTCACTTCGTCGTTGGGTTTAGCCTCATCCGATGGCATCGTCGGAGGACTGTCCTTCGGGGCGATATTCTCCTCAGTTGATACCTCTTTCTCCACGGGCGTACTATGCGCACGTTTCAATGGCTCGGCCTCGTCCTTCGTCTTAGATTTCAAATTTGTTCGTTTCGGCTTAGAGATATTCATATCGAGATGACGACGCGGTGTATTTGAAGGCGGGCTTTCCTCATCAGACTCTCGGGGGGCTATGCCCGCAATTTCAACATCGACGCAAAACGCGACCCGCCGCAGCTTCGCTTGGTTGAGATCGGGAACTTTACATCTATCTCGATTTTTATCAATGTTCAACGTACGGCGCTGGCAAATAGAACCATTGGCAGGAGCTGGTCTCCCCCCTCCAGAGCCGGACGAAGACAACTTCCTAAATGCGCTTTGCAGAAAAGAAGGGCCCCGAGGTGAACTAGACGTGAGCGGCGTATTTTCGTCCCTTTTCTCTTCTTCTCTATCCTTCGGCGAATATGCTGCTCCAAATGGGTTATGCATGTCTAGTTTTGAGGCAGGTGGGCTCGGTTTCGGTGTTGCTTGAGGTTTCATGTTGGACTGCGACGGAGGGGTAGAGCCGGATGAGAACTTTGAACTAAGACTTGAGATCCACGAGCCTCGGCGCCCGATTGGTTTCGGTGCACTCTTCGGGAATTGATCCGACGCTGGGGATGTTCCATTGCTCGAATTTGCATCACTAGGCTTGGTCTCCTTCTCAGATCGGGCGCTGGTGTTGTTAGGATCGGATTCGGCGAGCACCGGGCCCGCGGGGACGGAGGCATTCTGCGGGTTTGGAGAGCTCTTGCTCGGTGACGGAGCTTTGTAGGAATGGGAGCGCTGCGGCGTTGCCGCTTCCACATCATTGCCAGGCTTGTCGCAAGACAAAGACGAGACGGATCTGCAGCGAGAAAGGTTGTTGTCTGGTGAAGGTTAGGTTGCTCAAACTCCCAGCGCTAAAACCACGAGCGTACCTTTATGTGAATGATGGAGCCAACTCACATCAACAGTCTCAACGTTCTCCATTCTGAGACTGCTCTTATCAGAGGTAGTGTAGTATATATGAGTGATGCAGATGTGACCGTCAAGTTCCTAGTCGAGCCTAACTAGAGAGACATAACCCCCGGCTCTATTCGAGAACACAGTTTCAACTCTAGCTGTGGAACAATTTGCCACCGTATCGCAGCGTCCTGAGCTAGTGGAGATAGGTATCTCCTTGGAATTTAGTAGTAGAAGTAGTAGTGATGGTCGCGAAATTCCATTTTGTCAATGCGGCGGAGCTGAAATAATGCGGTAATCATGGTATGACGTTAAGGACTGGTGGACATGGGATGGGAGGACGAAGACGGCGCAAGGGAAGCGGGCGAGCAGCGAACTTGAAGTGCGAGGAGGAGAGGGCGGTAAGATGAGGGAAAAGTAATGGATTGATAAAGAGTTACTTGCCAAGGACAAGAGGTGGATAACTGTTCTTGTTAACCACGGCAAGAGCAATATTTCTCAGCATCCTTCGTGATCCCTGGGACCACCAGCACGACGTTCATTACCAAGTGGGAGCCCTTCTGACCGGCAGTATCGTTCGGTAATTACTAGCCAGCATTACTTACCCTCATTAAGCTTCTTACAGCCCACTACTCTCCTACTCCAGCATTCCGATCCAAAGTCCAGACAAATCGCAAAGGTCACGGTGGGAAGAAAAACTGCGTAGGATTTCTTGATGGCGGCCCGCTAAACGCCTTTTTGCCCAGCGGAATTCCATATCCTTCCGGTGGGCTCCGAAACTTGCAATTCCAGCCGTTTACACCGTCCACACCCAGTCAAGTACTCAGTGGAAATCCCACGGGCGGAGTCGCCAACTCCGAGACTCCCTCTCTTTCGAATATTGTACATCCACTACTTCGCATAGTCAACAGGTTTTTTTTTTCTATATTTCAGCGAAGCAGCAGGCCGATGATGCCGAAGAGGTCAAGATCCTTCCAGAATCCGACAATCGTGCGCTATTTTCTTGCATAGAAAGTCGTCGCTCAGGTTTCCCGCTAGGGACTGGGATATTGCCGCCCGTTGGAGAACGCCCTTTACATCTTGAGGATATGGCGCCTGGCCTAGTCTACTTACTGGTTCAGCGTTGAACTGTCTCTCTCCGACACAGCAAGCAAGTGGATATTCCGGTCCATCGAGACCAATGTCGCAAGCCTCGAGGGAAGTTGTGCAAGGGAAAAATGCAGGTGGTCAGAAATTCGCGCCGCCGACCAGCCTCCTGTTTGATCGCCCTCAACGTTACACAGGATACCAAAAAGCAAAGCATTTGTTGGCGAGCAGGACGCATGCGAGGGCGATTACTGCAAGGTTCACGGAGGTAGAGTTCTTTCCCCTCTATAGATTGAGCCTGGCCCTCGTATTGGTTATATACGACTAGTAACATTACCAATATTACCAGTGAGCCCTGAGGCAAGTCAGCTGATGGCCCGCGCTTCTCCAAGACTGTGGAGTTGTGGTGGCCATTCCACAACCGTCAACCATCGCTCCAATATGCTGATCGTTTGATTCTTGTCGGTGGGCATTTGGGCTGAATGCTGACTGCCAACTGCTGTTATGTGTGCCGTGTTCTGGTTCCTTCTCCTTACACCAGCCCAACGGTCGTGTCACCTGAGATTTTTAGGTGGAATTTCACTCAGTGTCGTGGACCAGATCATAGCCTTAATTCTTCAGGAGAGATAGGAGTCCACTACGGTGTGAATCGCAAGTTCCATAAGACCCGCAGGTATCCTCTTTGGATCAACGATGGCGGATCACAGCTCCCACGAGAGAAGATACCTTATTTGGAAGCATAGTTCGCGGGTCTCGCGGCATCAAATACACGGCCATCGCACTTAGAAGAAACGGAGAAAGGGCCGACGTTTGTATTTTTCCCATATGGTCATAAAGTAGGCAAATGTATCCCAGCGGAGAAGTCCCGGAGCTGGTTGGGTGCGCACCTTCGGCAGCGAGTGTCCACATGCGGTGTAGACTGTAGATACGTAGTGGGTGGGGGTGGCGAGCGAAGAACAAAAGGACTCAGGGCTTTGGGAGCTGTATATGTACGAAATCTACAAGTCGGCCAATTTATTGGAGCTTTGAAGAAAATTAAGCCATTTCAATTCCCCGCACCCATAATGCTCCAGAAGTAAGCCCTAAGTCATAAAACACAAAAACATAGTCGTGAAAATCATCAAGCTACAGGATATCTGAAGAATCGCCGACTTGGCAAACCCTTTATTGTTGGCAAGGTAAAATTTTTTTTGCTCTGACTATCGCACTCAGTAAATGTATCAAGCACGATCAATCCGCCTCCCTAATAGGAAAACATTTAAGCAGCAAGCTCACGGATCTTAGCCTCAACACGGGCCTTGCGCTCATCGTAGGTGAGCTTGTTCTTGCGGAACTTCTTGCTCTCGGCCTTCCATTCCTCCTTGGACTTCTTGGAGCCAGCATCCTCATCCTTCTTGAAGGGGTCCTCACGGATAGCCTTGTGGGCTTCGGTGTAGAGGTCCTCGAGCTCACCAGCGTCAATCTCGTTCTCGGTGTACTTGTGGAACTGGCCACGGAAACGCTCCTCGTCGTCATCGGCAAGGCCCTCCATGTACTCAGCAACGTGGCCACCGAAGATGTAGCTACGGAGAGTCTCGGCGTCGAGCTCCTCAGATTCGATGTCGTAACCGGGGAAGCGGCTCTCGGAGTGGGGAACGAAGATACCACCGTCGGAAGCACCCTTCATGGCACCGAAGACACGGGCACCAGTGGAGGTACGGGCAAGACCAACATCGAGGAAGGCCTTGAAGGGGCGGCGGGTACCGTCGTCGGTCTCAGCAGCCTCGGTGAGACTGAACTCACCGTCAGCCTCCTCAACACCGGTGAAGTCCTCGTCAAGGCCGAGCTTCTTGAGAGTACGGCGGGCAAGGAGGAGACCAGTGGCGTAGGCAGCGGCCCAGTTGGTCAGACCGTTGGTGATGCCATAGCGCTTGAGCTCGTGAGAGTAGGCGCTGGTGAAAACCTTGTCACCGGTGAGCTCAGAGTAGACGATCTGAGTGACGATGTCGCGGTTGGTGAAGCGGACGACCAGGCGGTACTTGGGAGCGTTGTACTTGTTCTTGGCCTGGGTGACCAGACGCTTACGAGCGTAGTAGTCGGTCTTTCCCTCTCTGCGGCGGCGGTACTTGGTCTGGTAGCGACTAAAAAAATTGTTAGCATGCAAACTTCACATAAAAGATTCACGAGTGCGTGCTTACCTGTAGTACGCGCTGGACTTGACGGTCTTTTGGTAAGGGGCCTACCAGATAACACTCGAGTCAGCAATTTGCGCTTCAGAAGTAACCCTCATCCGAAGCATCTTGCAAAGACCCGGAAACCACGAGAAAACTCATGATTGCAATAGATAGGCCAGAAACAAGGCGATAACGTCGCTTATTTTCACGGATGGCAGTAAATACTCACCATTTTGACTGTTGGGCGGACTGAGGACCGAGTTGTCGACGTTGGCTGCAGAGGAAGAAATTGGGAAATTTCGTGGGATGAATTTGTGGACGGGCCTTCGCTAGTGCGCCAAGACTGGTTGCATCCAACTCCCGGGGCATCTCTACAGTGTGGTCGGCGACGAGGCTGCGGGACACCGCCAAGAGTTTTTTAAGAAGCTGTCTCAAGAGCAAGAACACCCAACCTTGCCAAGAATTACAAAGAGATAATCGATTTTGATCGCATTGACTCTAAGATTAGCATCTATCTCGTGTTAGATATTTACTATGTAACTGTCAACAAGAAGCCTCATAGTTTAGCTTGCTCCTCCAACAGCCGAAGCCCAGTGACCTTCTCCAGCTCTTTCACTGCATCTTCTATATGTCCAAGATTTACCTTGATTGTTCGGAACCCTATCGCCTTAGCAGGTTTTAGGTTCTGGCCAATGTCATCCAAAAACACCACATCAGACGCTCGCACTGGCTGCTTTAGTCCCTTCTTCTGAGCAGCCGCATTCATCTCCTCCAAAGCAGCCTGGTATATCTTCGGATCGGGTTTTCTTAGGCCAGTATGTGCGGATGAGATAAAGAAGTCGAATAACGCCTTGCGCCCGATGGTGTCGTCGTTATACTTATGGCCGTCCGGGAAGATGACTGTATTCGACAGAGCCCCCATGATGAACTTGCCAGACTCCTTCAGCTTCTTCAACGCGGGCCACATGAAGGGGTCGGGCGTCCTCGATATTCGCATCATCTCCCAGAATAACCATTCCGCGTCTACCTCGGGCAATGGTGGGTTCAATGCTAGGACTTTGTTCGGGTTCTTTTTCCGAAGGTCCTCGTTGAATAACTTCCACAGTTGGGGATCCCGTAGGTCCCTATTGAATCCAGCGAAGAACTCGGCGTCCATTTTGATATCGCCCCGCTCCAATCTGTGCCAGCTGCCATGTGGTGATGTCCGGGAGATGCTGAAGTTCACCCATCCAGGCGGTATGTTCTGAGCAATCTCATAGTCTAAGATGGCTTGGAATGGCGACACGACCTGTATTGAAATTAGCACATGTAGCTGATACCATGAGTGTTATTATCAGCTTACACAAACTCCCCCGATATCGAAGAGCAGGCCCACCGGCCGTTGACTTTCCGCCATGGTGGAGCGGCAAGAATGGGTCCGAGATCTTGGTTTTGTAAACACGGGGCTAGGAAATTCAATTTCACTGTCCAGCAGATATCGAGTAGTTATTTTGTTGATGATGGGAAGCTTTCCTTGCGTGTTGTCTGCGGAGTAAGAAACTTGGGGGAACTGGGTTGCCGAGGTATGTATCGGCCATGGGCAGTGATTCTAGACCGAGGAAGACATTCCACATCACAACTAGGACTACCTAGATGAGCATACTATTTCAGCTATCTGAAGACACTACGAACATTGATTCTGTTCACAAAACATGAAAAATACCTCCTATTTATATACTCTTTTCTTTCGGTGTCGGCAACTCGCCTGAAATCACGTGACAATGTTGGCGGCCGTTATCGATAGCATCAACGCGTCTCGGTGGGAAACACCTTGTTCAGCATAGCATTGCAGCCATTATGGGGCCATGGAATCCTCGCGGTCCATCGCCGAACTGAAGTCGTCGTTCATTAGGACGCAAGTCCGCATCCTTTCGGAGAGCCTTGAAGCCCCAGAGGATTGGAGAAGCTATGCCGCAGAGCCCTCGGAGGAGGACCTGAGTGATAAGGTGGTTGGGGAGGTGCTACAGAAGTGTAAGTGCCATATACTCGCCGTGCTGCCAGCAAGATTCATGCAGTGATTTACATTCACTGTTTTTGCTGGGTTTTTTTTTTTTTCTATTTGCACTCTCCCCACATGTTGCTCTCAATACTAACCAGCCTCTGCGTTAGTTAACGCGGCCTTGAAACAACACAATCGCGTTGTTTACTCCTCTCAGGCGATCCAACATGTGTCACAACAAATCGCAAGTCTATACTGGTCATCGATTAGCCAGGCTACTCGTGAGGTGACTTCACTGGAAAGAGGTGTCGACAGAACTGTCGATTTATCTAGTCACCCGTGAGTTTTCGCGCTCGCCATTGATCCCACGAATCTGTTGCCTGACACATTTTTTTTGCAAGAAATATTACCCAGCTCCCTGAAGAGCTCTACGATCGATCAACAAGCGAAGATGATCAGCTTAGGTTTGAGCCCCTGTACGGCAAATTTCACTTTTATCCGACTCATCGTTGTACAGGTACAAGCGCCTACGAGAACGTCTTGCGAACCTTGATAGTCTGCGGCAACAGCGACAACGGCGCCTAGACCAATTGCGACAGCTCCATCGTCTCCTGGAGCCATTTAACGAACCGCAAAATAATATTCAGCCCAATCTAGTCACAAGGGATGGAGAACTAATCCGAGAACTAGAGAAGATGCGGATGCTGGTCGCACGGGTTAGTGGTCGCATAGCGCAGACGCAGACGGATCATGACGGTGGAGGTGATGCTTCATACGTGCTGGGATCGGAGCAGAAGCTTGCGGCGCTTCTAGACATGGATTGAACAGTATATAGTCCTATATGCAAGCCTCACTGCCAGAGTTTACTTGACATGTATTCTCGTAGCCCGTATCTAGTTGCTTTTCAGTTCCTGTCCGAACCCGGTGACACAGAAGCGCTGAAAGAGCCGACGGGGAAAAAAGCTACATAAGTATTGCCCCGGATACTTCACTGGCTGGTAAAGATTTGGGATTATTGCTTGGTTTCTCGAAATAAGTTGCAAGGGGCAAACTATACTTGGACCTGACTGCAGCTGCAGCAAGTGCGAGTGACAGGAGCGTGATGAAAATAGAAAAAAATAACGCGATATATTATTTCTTCCTGCCGCATAATTCTTACTTCTCACATTTAACAAAACAGCCATTATTCCTCCAACAGCACATTTTCTTTATTCTGCACTGCTGTTGGCTCTTGCAATGGATGATTCCCTCCAGGACACCGCCTCCTTCTGTGGCTCCTGTGAGGCTGGTGATCGGAGTTTACCATCCGAAACTCCGGAGCTTGACTGTTTTGGTGAAGGCCGACCTCTCCCTCCTCTCCCAACAACTCCAAACCAACTAGCTGCAGAACACAACGCGACCGCGACGCCGGAGACGACCTCTTTTAGGGCCTCTCTGCCAAGATCGAGGTCTCTGCCTCAATTACCGACCGTCCCTACTAGCGAGATTTCCATTCCACCCGACACAATCGCTGAGTCTACTCCTCCCTGTGCTCCCAAGGCACCATTTGTGCGTGGGCATCGTCGTCGCTCCACCCACGTAGATCGTCGTGACCTTGAGAAATTCAGAAAGGAGGTCCTGGGTGTTGAGACCACTGGATTTGAATACGACGACGAAGGCGCGCTCACTGCGAATCCCAAGGAATTTCAGTCCCAGTTGGAGGAATTGAATCGTGCTTTTGACGCCGCTACCATGTCTTTGAACAGCAGCGGTAGCAACAGCTCCGGATCGGGCATGTTTTCAAATTATACCGACAATTCTGCCGCCGGACCTTCCAACCTGCCTAGTGTTCCTCGCCAGCCGATTCCCTCGCCGGTGGCCACTCCGCCTCCCCAAGTTAACGGCGGCGGGATGGCAGGAATGAATGCCGGGGTGCCGATGAGTGCGGGACATCAAATGGATTTGCGTCATCTTTTTGACATGGTGCTGGAGCTGAGCGATGTATTGAAGAATAATCGAGACATGACCAAAAGCATAGTCTCGAGCGCGGAGGAGATTATGGTATGTTTTCCTGCCCTTCTGCATTGGATAACACTGACGATGACAGAAACGTTCTTCATCCGAAGGGACTAGCCCGAGCATTCAGCAGGTGAATGGGGAAATATCCAGTAAGCCCACGCGATTCCCCTATTTACCTTGATTGATATTAATCGAACTAGGTGCCCGTATTGCTGAACTTGAGCGTGCCCTCGCCAAGGAGAAGCGCCTGGTAGAAGTCTTGAAAGTCGAACAGGTCGAGAATACCAAGTTGATCGGTGAATACGAGGCGGCCGTCGGCACTATGGTAGAGCAGATTCGCAACTACTGCCACAACAATAATCTGCACTACCTGTATCAGAAGCGACATTACAACAATCTCCTTCAGGCAGAGCGTGATGCCCACCTGGAAAGTCGCCTTGATCGTGACCACTGGCATGCTCAGACCTTGAAATGCGCGGAAATGATTCGCACCGCTTATCGTCTTCGCTGCGAGGAGGAAGAGCTCCCCGTTCGTATCGTTGCCGGCTTGCAGAACGAAGTTCGTGCCTATCGCAATGCCTTGGGCATGGAACCCGAGAAATTCGAGGAAGAATATGGCTACGAGATTCTGAAGGACGTGCCGGGAGGTGCCGAATGAAGTGGCGTGGCATTTGATGTTGTATGAGTTATGATGATTTTCGACACAGATTCCCTCTTTCTTTGATCCTGGGACGGCGTTTTGGGTACCTTTTACTCGATATAGCAGCTTGCAGCTCGGATTTTTGCCTGCGAAGGATACCCATCTTTGCATGACTTGCATGTACTTTTCTGGTCTTGATATTACTGGCTGAAGGGTTCTGAACTTGGACATGGTTACTGGGGCTTTTGGATGTGCTGGTCATTTTACTTAAGACCTGGACGATTACCAGAAAGAACACCTTACTTTTTAGGTCAGTCAGATACCTGTAACTAGAAGTTGACCATCTGACTGCCACCAGCGGCCGGCATTGGTTGGAATGTCCATATTGAGGAATAACAACTCTACATTGTACATGTTGATACTTTTTAAGCCAATCCACTCAATCCGTATAAAACACCTCGTCCAAAACCTTCCACCACCCAGGCCCCTCTGCACTGCTCACAGCCCCAGGGATAGGACTCTCCTATAAACGTGCATCCCATTAGCATAACTGCCTTCAAGAGATCTAATCCCTCCTAACTTCCCAAAGAGAGGAATAAATACCTGCATCCCATCCGTCATAGCCCACCACTCCCTCACCTTCGGATTCGCCTTCATCTTCGCCATGTCCCCATCAAAGTCATCTCCGACGTACTTAAATGTGGCGAATATTGTGCGGTCGTTGTCGAAGAATATCGAGTCTATCGCGGCAGCAGCATTAGATTGGCACCGTTCTCCCCAAAATAATCAAAACAGCCTCTCTCTATCTCTCCTTCTTTCTTCCACATGTGGTATGGTTTGGCAGGTATACAGGGCAGGTAAAAGAAGGGGAGACATACAATCACGAATATTGCAGTCTTTAATCTGCTGCAGGACCTCTGGCCAGACGTTTGCGTGGCATTCCTTGTATGCGGCGACGGCGGAGGGTTTGAGGTGGACGATCTGGGCGATGCGGCGGGTAGGCATTTTCGCGTGTTTCGATTGAATTGAATTGAATTGGATAGGATAATAATATTGTGTGCTTTTTGAGTCTAAAAAATCAATAATATTAACAGATTGCGAAGAGGGGGGAAAGGGAGCATACTGAGCTCAGTGCCGTGCCCCTCAGTTCGGGGGGTATTAACCCGAGGCACTCTGGGGAATCACTCCCTCCGTTGGAATGTGGCCAGCGGGGTATAGATTAATTAAATTTGATATATAGATTGTTTCATAAGTGGTAAAGCATAGTCTCTATTGTGTGAATCTTCAAAGGACCTTGCGAGGCTCTGATGTTTAAGTTAACATGTCACATCCTAAACTATATATTAACCCTCGGTCCAGCCATGGTATATTGCCGCTAAACGAAACAGAACGCAAACAGAATTCAAACAAAGCAAGGTAGATTAGGAGATTAATCCTGCATTTGACTTTTTGGCACAGGCCGTATCCAAGCAACTGCGATATTCGCTGCGATGGAAATTACTCCCAAGATCCAGATTCCGCGAGCATAGTCATGGTGGCTGTACCGGAAGATAATGGCGAAGATTATGCCACCTAGATTTCCAAAGCCTCCTACCATACCAGAAACAATGCCTGGGGGAGATTAGCAAATGGCCTGATCATAAATAAAAATAAGGCAAAGCTCGGACATACCATTAGCAAATGGATGCACATGGGGCACAAGGGCGAAGTTGGCACCATTGCAAGCCTCAAGGAAAAATGCAAGACCGGCAGTAAGACCAAACATGGTCGCCTCAGATGTTGGGTCTGAAAGACCCATTGCAAGCATGAAAGCGCCCATGATGACACCGAGGAAGGAGAGAAGGAGTTTCTTCGACCAAAGCGTCTCACTGTAGTTGTAAAGAATATCGGCGAGAAACCCACCAGCTGGGCGGCAGATAACATTGAGGAAACCGAACATAGCGGCCCACTTTCCTGTTTGTGTCTGGCCCATGTATGGGAAGTTCTTGTCGTAGTAATCACCGAGGATGGAGTTGATGGCCAGCTCTGAACCAAAGGAACAGGCGTAGGGAATAGCGACCGCTAGGCTTGCGAGACTGAAGACAACCTTCATGGCTTCTTTGCGGGAAGGGGAAACCACAGCATCTGTTTGGATGGCATCGAGCTGACCCATTACTTGAGTGCCGTCGGACTCTATGGGGGACTGGATGCCTTTCTTCTCCACATCTACAGCGATGTTGGTGATGATCGAGGGTGATCCGGAAGGTTGTGCGGACTGGCTGCCGGAATTGAGGTCGACGATGTTGCCTTGAGAGTGTGTTTCCTCCTTTGTCCAGATATGGCGTTGTGACCACGGCCCTGTTGGCGTATCGTCGCATGTAAACAGCATCCCCAAGGCGGTAGCAACGATAAGGATGAAGGGGACGATGTAGGCAACGCGCCATGCCTTGTGTGCGGCAAGACCTTGACTATGGACGAGCGAGTCAAATATAGCAGGCATGACAAAGCTGGTTGTGGAATGTAAGCACTCTTATACGTGTCTGTTGTTAAAGAAGCAAGAGTGTACTCACTATGTAATACCGCCGCCAGCATTACCCAGACCTGCAGCAAGGGAGTTGGCGGTCCCCACGACCTTCTTGTCAAAGAACCCGGTACACCAAACCTGGCATGGGACAAATGTGCCACCAAGAATTCCAATAAAAAATCGCAGAGCTATTAGTCCCTCGGGGGTTGTAACTAGACCAGCCATTGCAGTGGGTATAGAGCCCACCAGCAATAACCCGACGAAGACTAAACGAGGACCGAAACGGTCGCACATGGGCCCGCAGACAAATCTAACCAGTAACCTGGCAAAATTAGGCTTGACCTGAAAACCAGTGTTTGTAGGGTACTCACGTAGCTAATAGAGCAATGATATTTGAGTTGGCAATTTGCGTCTGCGACATGTGTAGATCATCACGGATGGTGACCGTCAACTATACCTGAATGTTAGAATATCGTCACAAATAATAGTGCTGATGAGAAGACTTACCAGAGGCGGAAATGCATACCATGAGAGAAATGCAAGCATGAACCCTAACCATGAGAAGAAGAAAACACGGCCATATGCGTCAAGAGGATTCAGTATCGGGATGGAGAGCGCTTTGCGGTTGCTAGGGTTGACCTCAGGAGAGGCTACCAGGAGCTTGAAAAAGCCCATGTCTTTGAATAATGTTGATTTTAGGATTTGGGTTGGTTGACTGGAAACCAGGCTCAGCCTGCTGAACAGATATTGCTGTACAATATTATGTCCCGGGGGTATACGTGAAGGAAGTCAATGAGTTGAATGGGGCCAGTATAAGAAAACTGAAGTTTATAAAAGACACAGTAAGATGGACAATTCTTTGAATATTGACTGGGGTTATGCGCTGAACGGACGAAGAGATGGGCTGGTATATAAAGGATGGTATAATCTGGGGCCAAGACGAGTCACTTCCGATCGAATAGGAAGTGTCATGTATCTCCCAGGGTATCAGAGGAACGTCAGCAGTAGGGTGCGCTCGGGACCAGAAAGCAAGTCTATCACGGCCCCTACTGCTGATTAGAAATGTCAGTTTGACCGATGTTTAGTCGATATTCGTAACAAGAAAGTCGCGATATAGACATGACAGCACCGAATAGGGAGCCCACATCCAACCAAGACAGAGGGTTTGTCGATCCACATCCACCGGTTGAGATCGGGCAACGGCTTCTCTGGAACCATCACAGCCATTCCCCATATTGGAAGACACCAGTCGGGCAGGCAGCGGAGGAGGCCAGTCCGTGGTGTGGCCATGATGGCGCGGCATCCGAGCTGGAGATAAGAAAAGCGCACGACCCACAGGCCAGATCTTCACCTCGAGGCTGCAGAACAGAGTTTGGGCGTCTGATAAGGCCTGCTCTTGAGCCACAGTCTCCGCGGGCCTCGTTTGGCATCCATCGGGGAAGGTCTCGACCCCCGGGTCTGCAGGAAGCCCTAAAATCAGCAAAAAAGCAACTCTAAAGCAGATGAATAGTGTCCGTAATCCCTCAGATGTCAGTGTATGAGTATGCCATGGACTTTCCACAATATCCCAGAGAGAACACAGCTGAATTCTCAGCTAGCGCATGTTTGTCCGCTTCACAGAGCAAGCCCTGTCCCTGTCCCTGTCCCTGTCCTATACGCTATGGTGATGACGAGAGCTTCTCGGAATACAATCAAGGACCCACTCTCGAATTTGAGTCCGCGGAGATCTGGAGAGCCAAATGGGTCCATTGGTAAGGGTGTTATCGGGGGAGATGGACGATGAGGAAGAAAGACTGGGTCTGGCTGGGGGGAAGATAACAATATCACCAGCCAATCACGTTTAGGGCAATGTGAGCTCAACAGCCTCAGGCATACAAGCATGAACCCAGTGCCGACATTGCATTATGACATACTATAAAGCAGCATGCTTGCAATTGCATGGAATTTAGTATGGAATTTAGTGAGGCGTGGTTCTGTACAGTGCTGATGGTCTACCCTAAGATGTTCGGCTACAATATCGTCAGATATGAATCCTCAAGTAAATATATTCAGCCCAGGTATAATGCTATGGAATTATCTCCTAAAAACACCGTGAAACAACCCTATGCCCATTGCACGTCGTAATTCGCATCATAAAATAACACACTGACACCAAGAGCCTCTTACCAGTCGATGGTATTTGTAGAACGGACTGGCCTACTGCCCTCAATCCCTTTCCCCGTAACCCTCTTGCCTTTCATCCCCTTGTACTTCTTGTCATATGCCTCGAACGGGTCCGCCGCCTCGCCCTTCTTAACCTTCCACTTCTCCGTACCAAGAATGGAATCAAGTTCCTCGACAGGGGGGAGCTTCATGTAAATCCAGCCATCCTCACGTTGCTCGACTGGGAAAGTGGCAATGTTCATTTCCTCGTCGTTCGAGCAACGGCCAGCCTGCTCGCCGTTGAGTTCAAAGTTGCGCTTGTGGTATGGACACGATACCCAGTATTTCCCGGCATCGTCGTCGCCAATCAAACCATCGGAGAGGACGAACGCCCGTTTGTGAGGACACATTTGCTGTGTAGCGTAGTACTTGCCCTTGACTTTGAAAATGGCCAACTGGGTGTCTCCGCGCTTGATGTTGGCGGAAGAAATGGCAGGCGGGCCGTCTGAAAAGTAATCGGCTTTGATTACGGGCTGCCATGAGAGACTAGACCATTGATGGCCCTTGAAGTCTGCACTTGCTCCATCCTTCGGCCAGTATGTTGGACGCACTTGTTCGCGCTCCTTGACAATCTCCACGGTCTCGATTGTCTCGTCGGTGTTGGCGAATTGCTGGAAGTATTTGCGTCTCTTGGGATTTCTGACGGTCTCGGTCCATTCACAGAAGTAGCTGTCAACCAGTGCTTGCATCTGATTCTCCATTTCTGCTGCTATCCCAAGTTTGTCGTTGAGAACGACATCCTTGAGATATTCAATTCCACCTGGAAGATTTTCGAGCCACCGGGCTGTTCGCTGCAGCTTGTCTGCTGTTCTGATATAGAAAATGACATAGCGGTCTAGAATAGGGATAACCTCTTCCGGCGGTACGTCTTTAGCCAGTAACTCTGAGTGGCGCGGTTTGGCGCCTCCATTACCACCAACGAAGATGTTGAAACCCTTTTCAGTAGCAATAAGACCGAAACTATTCTGTATTAGCAGCATTCAATACAAACGTAGAATGGGAACCCTACTCTTTGTTTTGCGCTTCGGCACACTCTCGAACGCAACCAGATACGGCGCCCTTGAATTTGTGAGGAGCTCGGATACTCTTGTATCGTTGCTCTAGTCGAATGGCCATACCAACACTGTCTCCCACGCCAAACCGGCACCACGTGGTTCCAACACAGCTCTGATTGTCCCGTTAGTAGATCTCGAATACAGTTGGAAATAGCCCCTACCTTGATGGTTCGAAGCGACTTAGCGTATGCATGGCCACTCTCCATGCCAGAATCAACGAGAGCGGTCCAGATGTCGAGTAGATCCTGCTTCTTGGCACCAAACATATCGATACGCTGGCCACCCGTGATCTTGCAGTATAGATCATATTTTTTCGCCACT
Organism: Aspergillus versicolor CBS 583.65; assembly: GCF_001890125.1. Classification (NCBI taxonomy): domain Eukaryota; kingdom Fungi; phylum Ascomycota; class Eurotiomycetes; order Eurotiales; family Aspergillaceae; genus Aspergillus; species Aspergillus versicolor. The sequence goes on along the minus strand of NW_024467524.1, from coordinate 3,771,417 downwards.
TGGCCGATAGCAATTAACTTGTCGGCTGTAATCTCTCCTCCAGGAACACGAGGGACAACAGAGAATGTACCGTTTCTTTGGATGTTGGCAAGGAATCTGTCGTTGGTATCCTGCAGCTCATGGTACTCCTTATCCATGATATGTGGGTTAAAAAGACTAGCGAGGATTGAACCAATTGCTGGTTTGCAGATTTCACATCCGAGAGAGTCCGCACACTTTCCAACGGATTTCATTACGTCGTCAAACGTCCTTAGCTGTCGGATTGCAATGACATTATAGAGGTCGGCTCTCGAGTACGGAATATGGATACACACTGTATTTCATCAGCAAAAAGAAAGAGAGAGACTACGGAAGTGAGGCACGTACAGTGGTTAGAGACTTCTTGACCCATATCCAACATCGTCTTGTTGAAAATTGACTGCACAAGGGGCATACAGCCGCCACAGCCGGTACCTGCCTTGGTGCATGACTTTACTTCTGCCAATGTCTTGCAAGTGCCGCTTTTGACGTTCTCGACCACATCACCCTTTGTAACATTGTGACATGAGCAGATCTGGGTGCTGTCATCACTTTTTTTTTTTTGAACGGGTTAGCTAATACTTAAGCGATTAGGGTACTGGGCAGAACTTACAGGTCATCCGCGTTCTCCTCCCCGCTACCTTGAGCGCCCAAAATAAACTCGCTGGGTGGTACCTCCAAGGGCTTCTGTGTTTTGACCATCTGGTTGAGCTTGACGTAGTCTTTCGTGTCACCAATCATCATACCTCCTAACAGGTATTTTCCATCCATAGTGAACAAGTACTTTTTGTAGACTCCGCCAAAGGGATCTCTGTATGTGAGGGCCTTGACCTGAGGTTCCGTTTCAACTGTGAGATCTGTACCTCCAACATCTTCTGCAGAAGGCCGTTGGCCTGGAAGAAATTTAGGCCCGTCCCTATCAGCAAAAAAGTCCCCGAAGCTGGCAACGTCGACGCCCAGCAGTTTTAGTTTCGTACTCAAATCGGGCCTATTGAATTTCTTAGGTTCCTTGTCGGGGTTTGTCAGGTTGAATGAAAGCACATCGGCCATCTCGATACCAGGAGCAATGATACCGAACGTTTGGTTTTCCCAACTAGCACATTCGCCAATGGCATAAATATCGTCGGCAGATGTCCGTAGGCTGCCGAAATGCGTTAGTTTAAGAACTGGGCACTAGGAGATACACACACCTCTCATCAATAACGAAGCCACCCCGTTTAGCACACTGAATTCCAGCGCTGCTCCCCAACTCATCTCGTGGTCGAATTCCAATCTGTACATAAGGTCAGCACTACATATATGAGTGACGTGATACTGGGGAAGCATACCGCGAAGCATATGCAGCAGCAATCGAGCTCCTGGCCATCCTCGAAAAGCACACCCGTCACATTATTCTCTTCATCGGTATGGATTTTTGCCACGCGCTTTTCATGAAGCACTTCCAAGCCAAGGTCTCTGATCTTCTTCGTCACAAGGGAACCTGCATCACCATCGAGTTGCCTAGCAAGAACCCATTTGTTGCGGTCTATTAACTTGACACTGCCAAAATCTTCAAGATCCGTCATGGCTTTGGCGGCTTCTAGACCGAGTAGCCCTCCCCCAACTGTGACGCCAGTTTGACCCTTGTGAGTGGAAGCGAAGTCCATGAGGCGCTCAAGGTCGGAGATGGTACGGTAAACGAATATGCCTTTGGCATCATATCCAGGTGTGCTAGTAGGAAGGACGGCATCTGATCCAGTGGCGAGAACCAGGGTATCGTAAGAAATAATGTCACCGGTTGAAGTCTTAACGGTCTTATGTTGAGGAAAGACGTCGGTTACCCGAGTGTTGAGATAGTAATCGAAAGATCGATCTTTAAAAGAGCCATACTGTAGTCACAAATTTGAATATCATTAGCTTTGAAACCGGTCCTAAACATCAGACTACCCACCCATTCTTTCGGATTGAGGTATAGATCCTCGATTTTACGGTGCTCGAAGTAGGAGGACAAGCCCACACGGTTGTAGGCAATGTGTGGTTCTTCTCCAATGACAACGATATCGTACTTGCGTCTTTCTGAATCTAGTTTAACGAGCTTCTCTCTACAAAGTAGCAACGTTAGTTACATATAATCATTGGAAGCTCATGATTCGTACGTACATAAACGCAACGGCAACCATTCCCAGCCCCACCACTACGATCTTTTGGCGCCGATTAGAATCCTGACTGAAGGTTTCTCGCTCTGCAGTGGGGTCAATCCCATCGATGACGGGGAGGCCATGGTGGGCGCTGGCATTAGCAGTCTCAGCGCCCCGGGGACCGTCCAGCAGGGGCATTGTGTTGGACGTGGACGAAAAGCTGGAGAGTCAAAAAAGTCGTAACTCCTAAAAGAGCGGCAGCCGGCGACTCTCTCCACTCCATATATATCAGGGCCATTTTGTAGTACGGTGAGTAACCAGCTCTTGGTCACTGATTATCTCCGTGGGCTTGGGATCATGAGATAATCGAATGGGCCAATTGCTGTCTCCCCGATCGACGCGAATCAACGATCGCGCAATGGCAACAGTCATAATCACTAATTTTCATCAGGTGAAAGTTTGGCTAGGTGCGTCCACGATAATGGTCGGGCCACGGCGTGGTGTTGTTGACGGCAGTGTGAGATGGTTGGATCTCCGCGGAAATACTGGCCAGGCCCGGGACTCTGATTGGACAAGACGGGGCCACGATCTGCCGCTTATCTCCACCCAAGATAAGAAATTCCGAGGCTCTGATTGGTCGCTCTATCAACAGTATAAAGCCCTATCTCTATATCTCGATCAATGAGAGTCAGAACAAAGTAATCGGAATAAGGTAATAAACGGTTGACGTGAGATCATGTTAGCATCAGATCTTGCTCCGAGTAATGGAAATTAATCATAGAGTGGACTCATTCCAATCCCTAGATCGGAGGGCCCAACGCTGGACATCCACTATTCCCGCTGTCCAGGTTGATTAGGCGGGATTGGCCTCACCAAACGTATTATCGCCACTGGATTGCCCGGTAAATGGTGAGCAAATCCCGCCAGTCAGATTCATTGGCCTGTCGAGCATTCCTGTGCTGGACGCTGAGGTTCTGGAGCCTGCTGCGGCCCGCGGAGATGGAGTGGACCGTCGAATTCCGGATAGCTTTACCTGCTTGTCTTGAAAACTAGAGCATTATTGTATTTCTCCGAGGCTCTTTATGTAGCACAACGCAAGGAGATGCGTTTCTTTCTAAAATCGCGCATCCTGCAATTATGGAATAATCCCGCATGTTCGTCAACCACTTGCGACCCTTGCTAAGATATTTGACATTTACATCCATTCAAACAATGTTTCCATGCCTTTGATTGTCCTTGGTAACCTTATTTTATTCTTGTCCTGTGTATAAATCCCATTTATTTTGAGCATCTGAGCTGTCGTTTTCAAACCCTATCCGAGCATCTCCGCAATCTATATCCTATGCTTTTATCCTCTACAGTACCATCTTTCTTCCCTACCCCCTCAATATGTCTACTACTGTGACCCAAGTTCGAACGGCCAAGGTGCCATCAAAGCAAAGCGCTCTCAAACATACCCAGATCAAAATTGAGGAGCAAGAAGTCTCACCGCTCGACACTCCAGATATCCCATTACCCCCTCCTTCAAAGAATCTATCAGAGGTTCTGAGCATAGACAAAGCAACACCTGACGGTCATGTCGCACGAGATCCTAGACTAATCAGATTAACTGGCGTTCACCCATTCAATGTCGAAGCGCCATTGACACCACTATTCCAAGAAGGTAGATTGCACTCAACTCAAAACAACAGCTGCATCCGCATAGCATCTAGCTCACATCATACAGGCTTTTTAACATCCCCTGAGCTGTTTTACGTACGAAACCACGGACCAGTACCCCATGTTCGAGACGAAGAGATTCCCACCTGGGAAATCAGTATTGAAGGGTCTGATTCTGATCATATCCTCTAGGATTATAGAAGGCTTCTCTAACAGCTGCTCCAGACTGGTCGAGAACCCAATCACCCTAACCTTCAAGCAAGTCCTGCAAAACTACGACCAGATCACTGCACCCATAACTCTAGTATGCGCCGGAAACAGACGAAAAGAGCAAAATACTGTCCGAAAATCGAAGGGTTTCTCTTGGGGCCCGGCTGGCTTGTCAACTGCACTCTTCACCGGGCCCATGATGGCAGATATAATCAAGAGTGCTAAGCCCCTACGGAAGGCGAAGTATGTCTGTATGGAGGGTGCTGATAAACTGGTATAGTTTATCCAATCAGTCTAACCCCTAGAAGCGGTCGACTTACTAACAGACTGTATATAGCCAAACGGTCATTACGGAACATCCGTGAAACTGAACTGGGTCATGGACCGCAATAGGGGAATTATGCTCGCGCACAAGATGAACGGTGAAGATTTGAGACCTGATCACGGCCGCCCCCTGAGAGCTGTCGTCCCCGGTCAGATTGGAGGACGCAGTGTCAAGTGGTTGAAGAAGCTCATTATCACTGATGCCCCCAGCGATAACTGGTACCATATCTACGACAACCGGGTTCTACCGTAAGCTTCACATCCACATGGACTACCATCATATCCCTCGCTAATACCTTGATAGGACCATGGTTACTCCCGATATGTCGTCCCAAGACCCTTCATGGTGGCGCGATGACCGGTATGCCATTTATGACCTGAATGTCAACTCCGCTGCCGCATTCCCTCAGCACAAGGAAGTCCTCGACATCGCCACTGCGAAACCCACCTACACGGCAAAAGGTTATGCCTACGCTGGTGGCGGGCGAAGAATCACTCGTGTTGAAATATCTCTGGATAAGGGAAAATGTACGCCCGCTCCTTTATATTTGTAGGTGAAAATGATTCTAATACACCCCTAGCATGGCGTCTAGCAAACCTTGAATACGCCGAAGACAAATACCGCGACTTCGAGGGCACACTATACGGTGGCCGAGTCGACATGTCCTGGCGAGAAACCTGCTTCTGCTGGTCCTTCTGGTCCCTCGGTATTCCCGTCTCAGATCTCGAAAGCAGCGATGCCCTCCTGGTTCGTGCGATGGACGAGGCACTTAGCCTCCAGCCAAAGGACATGTATTGGTCTGTCTTGGGTATGATGAACAACCCTTGGTTCCGGGTCTCAATCACCAAAGAGAACGGGAAATTGCTCTTTGAACATCCGACTGACCCTACCGGTCCGGGAGGCTGGATGGAACGGATAAAGAAGGCTGGTGGTGACCTGCTAAACGGAAACTGGGGCGAGAGACAAGAAGGCGAAGAGCCTGTTGAGCCTGAGCCCGTGGTGGAGGTCAACATGAAGAAAAAGGGTGTGAACAGAATTATCAACCTTGAGGAGTTCAAGAGTAGATCGACGGATGAATGTCCCTGGTTTGTCGTTAACGGCGAAGTATATGACGGCACGGCCTTCCTTGAGGGACATCCTGGCGGAGCCCAAAGTATCATATCAGCAGCAGGAACAGATGTTTCTGAGGAGTTCATGGAAATCCGTAAGTCGCCAATGCTTTTGTTAGATAAACCACTCACTAAACCCTCCCACCAGACAGCGAAACAGCCAAAAAGATGATGCCGGACTACCATATCGGCTCCCTCGACAAGGCCTCCCTCGAAGCTCTCCAAAAGAGCGACAACGACGACAACACCGACACCACACCGCGCGACACTTTTCTAACCCCCAAATCCTGGACAAAGGCCACTCTAACCAAGAAGATGACCGTGTCCTGGGACACCCGCATCTTCACCCTTTCCCTCGAACACGAGTCCCAGCTCCTCGGTCTCCCAACAGGCCAACACCTAATGATCAAAACCCCCGACCCCAAGGCCCCATCAAGTAGTATAATCCGCTCATACACACCCATTTCGGAAACAAACCAGCTCGGCGCTGTCGACATCCTAATAAAAATCTACTTTGACGGCCCCGCCGTGCCAGGCGGGAAAATGACAACCGCGCTCGAACAACTGCCCCTTGGCTCCGTGATCGAGTGTAAAGGACCGACAGGGCGATTCGAGTATCTGGGTTCTGGAAAGGTTCTTGTCAGCGGTAAAGAGCGGACTGTGCGTGAGTTCGTGATGATCTGTGGTGGAACGGGCGTTACGCCTGTTTTCCAGGTTCTTAGGGCCGTTATGCAGGATAAGCAGGATGAGACGCGGTGCATTTTGCTTGATGGGAATCGGTTGGAAGAGGACATTCTTCTTCGTGAAGAGTTGGATGGCTATGAGGCTGAGGGTGGCGAGAAGTGTAAGGTTGTGCATACCCTGACTCAGGGTTCAGACAGCTGGAAGGGGAGGAGGGGTCGTATAGACGAGAAGTTGATTAAGGAATATGCGGGAACCCCGGATGAGCAGACGATGGTTTTGGTTTGTGGGCCTGGTCCGATGGAGAAGGCTTCTAAGGAGATCCTCTTGTCGTTGGGGTGGAAGGAGTCGAACCTCCATTACTTTTAGGTGTGGTTATTTTGATTCGTTTTTGGGCGTAAAGCAGGGTCGGTTTGGGTATTGGTATGGTATATACACGACTATCAGTTATTTCAATAAAGCTGCAAATTACATATTTCATCAATCATGCATTCAGTGATCCATAACACTGACGGTCCTAAGCCGCGTCAAATCTTCCAAGTGTTTTCAATCAGTAGTACCTCTTCATGTCTAACCGTACCAGAAGATGATCAAACACATTTGTAGGACCCTCCCTAGACGCAAACGCCATTCCAGACCTGCTTCTGCCCAATGACTTAGATGGCGCAGCCGCCCTTGCACCGTCAAGACCACGAAGATACCCGACAAAGGCGGTCGTTTGCTTTCTAAAAACGGCGTATAAGCGTTTGATGACGGCCTCGCTTTCATGCCGCACGCCGTGCATTCCGTCCATTCGCGACAGGGGAGCAAACTTAAGGATTGTGTCAAATATGCCATCCAACAGTTTTGCAACCTCGGCGTGCCGCTTGCTCAGGAACAGCGCGAATATCATCTGATCTAGGGTGTCTTCGTGATAAGCTCGAAGCCTGGGGATGGAATGGGCTGCTTCAATGGTACCATCGATATCGCCTCGCTCTAAACAGGATTCAATCTTAGACAGGGTCTCCTGGAATCGTCGCCATGTGGATCCAATGCCAAGTTGGAAGCAGTAGTCGCTCAGGGTTAGTACGAAATGCTGGCAATCTATCCGGAACTTTTGTAGTATGTTTCTAGTATCGCCTGCGAGTGAATCCCTCGCTGTTGAGTCCCGAATGATCCCCTTGACAACTGAGACCATCCGAAGGAGTCGTAGTAATTGTTTGAAGAGATTATCGTACTGTTTGAGAGAGCGTGGGGTGATTATGGCGTCTAAAACGTTCGACGGTTTGTACTGTAGACGAAGGAAGTCCAAAGCTTCAATAGCGTTGGGGTTCTTGCACTTGACAATTTCTGCTTCTGTCAACTCGCGGATAGAGAAACTCAGTCCGCCTGGGAGTTCCTTCTCTTTCTCGAATTCGGGATTCCCAGAGCCGTCCGCATATTTGCCATTATAACATTCGTTGAGAACGCCCATCAGTACCAGGCGCAGCTCTGAGCTTGCTGGAGGCCAGGTATCCCGGCTTCCCAAGCGTAAACCTGTGTGAACACCGCTCCGTACAACTCCAGTCTTTCGTTCGCCACTTTCCATTTCAGGATCGAAGAGCGAATGGGAAAGACGAGATGTAAAGTATCCGTCGCCCAGAAGTTGGAAACGCCACTGCAATGTCAAATGATCTCTCAACTTGTGCTCTTTGAAAAGAAGATGTAGGCAAGAAAAATCGATTAGTAACGCCTGTGAGGAGAGCAAGGGCGCAAGAGAAAGATAAAGCGAGGACGTTACTTCAGGTGCGAAGTTCGTCTCGAGACCAGAACGTTGCTCCTCAGCAATATATTCACACTCGGCTAGCAAGTGGCCGAGTGTTTCCTTTTTCATGGTCCCATCGTCCGCAAGCAAACCAGTCACATTTCGAGCGTTATCGATGTCAAACAGATCAAAGGCATCTGGTAGCACTGAGGATTCGGTATTATCGGGAACCCGGCAATTTGCTTTGCGTTGAGATGGCCCCTCTCGGTTATACTTGAGGACTTCTGCTCGTAGTCTAGATTCGTAGTCACGAGCCTTGGTTTGTATTCTTTCCAGCTCAGCCCAAGTGCCAGCACAACCAAGGTTTGGGATATCGACGCATGTTCCATCATTCACAAGAGGGTGGTTGGGGTGGGACCGTTTGAGCAGACGAAGACTGCGTCCGCTCTCATAGATTAGGTGGGCTTGGTCAGGAGGGACGAAAGAAGGCATCTGATCTGGAAGATACAGATAGTCAAATCGCTCTTGGAATTGGACTTTTCCCCTGTCCTCATGCTTCTCGAGAAAAACAAAGCTTCTACCACTGGTCAAAAGCTCCATTGATGAGGATGTTTCGGGACGAAAACCGATCCATGATTCGACATAAGACAACCATGGCCCCACGACTTTGAAGACAATCTCTCGGAAAAGCCCCTCCATCTGGCCATAGATGTGCGAATAATGGGCTGCGAGTTTGAATACAGAGGAGATTATCCGAGCCTCCGACCCGGCCTTGTCCACGGCATCCATCATGTTTGCCAGAGCCCCGACCAATTCGCCACATCTTTGAAACAGCGCTCTGACCTGGAGGGCTGAACTGATGTGCTTAGAGCGACCGAGTAATTGCTTTTCCAGTGTGTAAATTATCACGTATGCGACAGTCGAGAACGCTGACATTGCAGACGGCTCCGCCGCATTGGTCGGAGCCCTTTTGATGAAAGCGCGCACTCGTTGCATGTTATTCCCACATTGTATAATCTCGTCTGTTAAACCGCCGAGGGCCAGAGGGCTAACTCCGGAGATTCGGAGATTCTTAATAGTTCTCTCAAACTTCTTTTGTCGTTCGTTGTAACGAAAGAGCATAGAGCTCCATCCTAAGCCAAGCCGAAACAGGGATTGAAAGAAGACATCATTGCGGACAATACGTCTTGTTTTCCCGATTTCTTCGTGTTTGCTTTGTTGTTCAATTGCAGCGTCGAACCCCTTCGCTCCAGACTCACTGAAGTATGCTGAACGAGGTTCGATAAAATGGCGATCATGATATTTCTCCCATGACCTTGGAACGTTGTTGGTGTTGGCCGCTATGTCGGTATTCTCAAGTCTCCAAAAATCATCAAGCTCGTCGTCAGAATCTTGTCCAGTGATGCTAGCTTCATGTTGACCGTCGCTCGACGTATCCGTTATCGACTCCGCAAGCACACTTGGCTCAAAAAGGTCGGCTCCGAATATGTCCAGTTCGTGCAATTTCGATCCATCTTTGTCAAACAAATTCAACGGGCTCTTGAAAACGCCCCCCGACAAGTCTGCATGGAATTAAGAGTTAAGTTCCAGATAAACCGAGAGATACCACTTACCGGGGAGATTCTCGTTCCAAGGTAGAGGCTCTAGCGGCTGGAGTGACTCCAAAGTAAACTTCGAAAGCCGCCAAAGCCCGTTACTGGAGAACGGGTTCGAGACGTAACTTTCATGGTCCATTGTCACCGACTCATATCGAGTCACAGAAGGATAATTCGACACAATCCACTGCCGTTGCTACCCATCCGGGATCCTTATCAATATTCACGACGCGTGGGGATCGCGCGCGGCTAAAGTTGAACTTAAACCTCACCGCCTTCGCTCGGGAACCCGAACATCTCGCTCCGTCTGATCAATTATCGAATCAATTACGTCGTTTACGGTTGGGTTTTGTTATCATTCCCAATGCCTCCAAGAAAGAAGCCTAAGCTCAACACCCAGGCGGAGAACCCGCAATCTCCTACCAACACTCCAGCTGAAAGCGCTGCCCAACGGACCCCAAGCTATGACTTAGTTGCGGATCCTTGGACAGATGAGCAGGAGACGGCGTTGCTCAAGGGAATCATCAAATGGAAACCTGTTGGTTCGTCTCGCCCCTCTTGTTACTGGCAGTTTGCTGTGGAATATAAAGATTCGCCCGCTAACGGGACAATTCACCAGGCATGCACAAGCATTTTCGAATGGTCGCAATATCAGAGTTCATGAAGAGTCAAGGTTATGCGCCTTCACATGCCGAGCACACGCGGATACCGGGGATCTGGCAGAAACTAGGGACGTTGTATAATTTATCAGCGCTCGATGAAAGGGTATGTGAATATACTAAAGGCAAATCATTACAGCTCCCCTGCGCCGCTCACACTCGGTTGAATAACAGGAAGACTCGCTTGTAACGGAGGTTTCGGATGACGCCGAAGGAAAGGAGGTCTATTGTCCATTCGAACTTCCTGAGGACGAATATGGCGATATGATGTTCGATCGAAGATTGGCAATGGAAGGATCGCAATCCCCCGCGCCTAGTGGCCAGGCCGAATCACGGAGAGGGAGCACCGTAGCTGACACAGATGGTTCGTCTTCATATTTTGATTTAATAATTTCTTCGTCGTCAATGAATTTGAGGCTAACAGCCCGTTGGATTAGAACCACGCTCATCGCCGGCCCCTCCACGAGGCCGGAAACCGGGCCGTGGCCGTCCCCCTAAACGGGGCACACGGTCTTCGCGCCTCCATGTCGCAGTCGAGACCCGCCAGCAAAGCTCTGAAGAGGAAGAAGGAGATGCAGAATCCGAGGAGGAAAACGAAGAGAGCGAAGAAGAGGAAAGTGTTGGCGCAAAGGAAGAAAGCGAGGACGACGGAGATGGCGAGGCAGGCAGCTCACCAACGGGCCGGAGCACGCGAGCCCGGACGACCCAATCCAAACGGGGGAGAAGGGGAGGCGGCGTTGCAAGAAGAGGTCGTCGGCGGGGAAATTGATTTGCTTTTGCGGCTGGTGCCTTTTCGATTGAGATGCACATATTTGATACCTCGGAAATCAGGGTACGGGCGTTGGTACGGGTTTGTCTTGTTACATTATCCAGCGATGTATGACTACTGAATGAATTGTCTCCAAGAGTAGTGCAAAGGTGTAATGTAATGTGTGCTACATAAATTAGGGGCTGTTGAACAATCATTGGAAATCTAGATACATTTCAATACGTATAGTAGATCACTATATTTAGTCTAATTCATTCATGGGGCTAAAAGGAAATAAGGGAGGGATATAGTACAGGGAATGGACTGAATCCCTTACAAGCGCTTGATGATGGCATCAGCATACTCGTGGGTCTTAGCCTTACCACCCAAGTCACCAGTGAGGGCCTATTGGAAAGAGATATTAGCATTTGGCGAAATAAAAAAAAAAACGATAGAGAATCTTACCTTGCCCTCAGCGAGAGTGTCGAAGATTGCCTTCTGGATGCGAGCAGCGTGCTCAGTGAGACCCATGTGCTGCAGCATCATGATAGAGCTGAGAAGCAAGGCAGTGGGGTTGGCAAGACCCTTGCCAGCAATGTCGGGGGCGGAACCGTGGACAGCCTCGAAGATCGAGCACTCGTCACCAATGTTACCGGAGGGGGTCAGACCGAGACCGCCGATCAGACCGGCGCACATATCGGAAAGAATGTCACCATACAGGTTGGGCATGACGAGGACCTTGTCGTTGTAAGGAGTAGGGTCGGTCGTGATCTTCAAGCAAGAGTTGTCCAGCAGCTCAGCATCGAATTCGACGTCAGGGAAGTCCTTGGCGACCTCGCGGGCAGTGTTCAGGAAAAGACCGTCGGACATCTTCATGATAGTAGCCTTGTGCACGACACGGACCTTCTTCTTGTTGATAGAACGAGCGTATTGGAAGGCGAAGCGCAGGACACGCTCGGAAGCCTCCCGGGTGATAAGCTTGATGCTCTGGACAACACCATCGACAACAACGTGCTCAATGCCAGAGTATTCACCCTCGGTGTTCTCACGGATCAGCACGGTATCAACGTTGTCGTAAGGGGTCTTGTAGCCAGCGACCGAGCGGCAGGGACGCAGGTTGGCGAAAAGGTTGAAGGTACGACGAAGGGTAAGGTTCAGGGAAACGTGACCCTTTCCAACGGGGGTCTGGGATTGTTTTAGCAATGCGCATTGCGACAGGCGGAGGTACCACATACGGCAAGGGGACCCTTAAGCGCTACGTAGTTTCGGCGGACACTCTCAATGGCAGCATCGGGAATGGCAGTCTTGCCATCCTTCAAGATGGGGGTGACATCGACGGACTCCCAACTGACCGGGGCCTGAAAACAACTTAGTATAAGAATCTCGCAGCTATTATTCCGGCGGCAGGGGACGCGTTACTTTTGCGGCGGCGAAGATATCCTTGACGGACTGCGAGATCTCGGGACCGATGCCATCACCCTCAATCAAGGTGACCATATAGTTTCCCTAAAATCGATCATGTTAGAAGCGAAACAAATAAAAATGTCCTCAGACCAAAACGTTTCTCAAAATAACGCCAATTTGAGAAACTGCCGATACTCGGACCAAAGGAGCGGATAGCAAAAAAGAAAAGAAAAGAGCTTCCAAGTAGCCAACGTACATCAGAGCCCTTCTGTCCCTTGAACTTAGCAACACGCTCATCGGCAGCAGCGGAATAGCAGCGGAGCTAAACAACAGTCAGTGGGCTACAAATATTTGACGTCGTTGCGCTACGTTACCTGCAGGCGAGGAGCTGCGAGGCTCGGAGCCACACGTGTTGTTCGCAGGCATTGGCGGGCGGGGGTGACGAGGTTCCTTGTAGCAAACATTGTGACGATACCCCAGAATCAGCGACAAGCTAGAGAGCTGGAAAAAGGAGGGAATGGATGGGAGAGGAGAGCGAAAGGGAGAGGACAGGAAGGCGGCGGATGAACCGTGTGCGGGAAGAGAGACTGATTGAAGTTTGATCGGGACCGCCGCAGCCGATCCGACCGGGATGGGACTGGGAGGCCGTGTGGTCCACTTGGAGTCTTGGGTCTCATCAGATAAGTCTCCCCGAGCGAAACGCGCCAGCTCGCTCTTACGCCCTCTTATTCCGCTTCTTGACTAGATCCAGGTCAATCCTGCTGTCGACCTGCTTCTCCACACTCCCGTCGTCAGTCGTCACTTTCCGCTCCCTCGTGCTTTACCTGCATGCGCCTCCGCCGTTGGCCGTTTATCCCCCATCCCGGTCCCCTTGGTGGAGCTCAGGCCTGCGCTCGCCAGGATGACTGACGCCGACGTCGCCCACTTCTACAATCTACCATCGGCATATCCAGAGGAATGGCCTACGGAGCTGGATGATGAAGATGAGGAGGAGGACGCGGCTCTCCAGCACGGTGGTTCGAGATCCAGTTACCATGTCCTCGACCGGAGCAACAGTCGGACTGGTCCTAGTCCGGGATCGTTAAAGGGAAACAGTGGTCGGGAGAACCTTGTCAAGGTTGACGAGCCTGATCCGTTAGGCTCGAGGAACAGTGTTCTTAGTTCCCTGAAGAAGCGAGGGTTGGCGGTCGCTGATGATAACCGGCTACGGAATCGCTTCCTCCTCTCCTCAACGGGGTTCTCCCCCGCACTTTTTCTATCGCAGGTCCATTCCGATGCATCGATTAAAACCCTCGTTGAAGGCCTCAATTTCCTTTCTCAATCTATCGACCAGAAGTCGGCCTCGCTGAAGGTCCTTGTCGAAGCAAACTTCGAGAGGTTTGTCCGGGCCAAAGCAACGATTGACAGTGTATACACGGAGATGAGGCACCAAGGAAGGGAACAGGACTTGACGACTCATCGCAGGTCGGCGAGCCACCTGCGGAGGATTTCCGGACATGACTTCCCTCCCTCAAATGCAGATTCGAAAAAGAACGCGTTGCTGAAGGAGAGCGACTATGGTGTGAAGGGTATTAGGGTTCCTCTAACGGAAGCATCTGTGAAGGCGGAGGAAGTCTGGGGCCCAGCATTGAGCGGACGCGAGAGAGAAGAAATGCTAAAGGCCGTCGTTGAGAGCATGGAGAGGCACCGAGAGGTGTACGATATCGGCGGGCTTCTCTCAAAATCTATCAAGCAGAGGGACTATGAATCTGTGTTCGAGCAATATCGCAAGGCGAGGGCTCTTACTCAGGATGCAAAGGTCATTGCCGATGCCGCGACCAGGGAAGGTCGAGCATTGACGGACGAAGAAGCTCATGTTATATTAGCATTGGGTAGGATGTGGATTGATGTCGATCAACAGATCCACGGATTCAAGGGCGACCTTTGGAGGCGCCTCAATGAGGCTCCGAGCACATCTACAAGAATTACAACCTCCGGCCCGGTGGAGGAATACATGGAGTTGATTGGCGCTTTATTGGAACTAGGGGTGGACGACAACCCTATCTGGGTGTGGCTTCTTAGCCGTTACGACTACCTAAGGGCGAAGACAAAGGCTTTCTGTGATCGCGGCAAGGTCGAGATAGAAATTCTTAGACGTCGTCTCGCTAGCGGGGCAGAGCCTACACCTCAGGAGATGGCTTCATATTTGCGCAGAGCTCCCCAGGACGGCTCAGCGGAGCCATCACCACTTCCAGACTCTGATCAAGTGATAGAGCTTTGGGAATGTGTCCATACATACCTGACCAGGCTGTTATCATCACATGGAGGCATCCTTGGCGAGGTTTTGGATTTCTGGGAAGTCGCGCAATCGTTCATCGACGGTAATAAACAGAAACTTCTCCCGGCGGGATTCGAAGGCGAAAGTCGGAAACACCACAAATTTGCCTCCAGCGATATCAGAGATCTACAAAAAGGCCTTATTGAGCTAGTTAGTCTAGTTCGAGATGGTGTCCTCTCGTTGTTCGCCGAACCACCGGTAGATGATGTCTCTCTTCTCACGTCCCCAGTCTCACCAGCGAGCCCTAGTAGCCCTATAAGTCTGGGAGTGACACCGACCGAGTCGCGCTTCAAGCTCGATCCAAAGAATATTCCCTTCCCATCCCCCAAACGCGGTGAACTATGGGAGGACTACGCTTTTTGGCCACCCTTTTCGAACTCTCTCAGCGGAATCAATTATCTGGGTCAATTCCTTGTTATAATTGGAGCTGCGGCAGGTGAGATGGCGAATCTAGAACCGGTCGCAAGCAGCAGCAACACTCGCGAACTACTCAGAGGGCTTGTGAGTGTCATAAGGGAACGCGCTATACGCATCGCTTGTTCGGCATGGGAGAAAGATGCGGAAGTCTGTAGAATGTTGGAAGATTGGACGCGGGACCCAAAACGAAGAGATCTCACAAAAATGCCGACATTATTTGTCAATTTCCAGAATGCCGTACTCACTGGACTGCAGAAAATCCTTTTCATGTCTGAAGCAATGGCGAGGCCGGGGACTGTCGCCGTGGTTTCGCAGCCATCTACCAAACTACTGCAAATGGTTCGTCGGGAGTTCATAATCAGCATCGAGAAGGCTCTTGGTGGTCTTGTTGAAACAGCAGAACATCCGACCACTCAGGAAGAGAATGATGAATGGTCTGTGCCGGAATCTACAGCAGCTCACAGCAAGAATGATGGGTTATCGGCTCTTCTTGCGGCAGACGCTGTCGATTCTCAAAACAGAGTAAGTCAGATTTGATCCCTTTGAGTTAGAACGTGTTTAACCAACTTATAGAATGTTCGAATCCTCCTCACACTCTCAAATATAAAGGCGCTTCAAGCAGACCTTGTTCCACAGCTTGTCGCCAACTTCGAGTCTTCATTCTCAGTGACGCTAGCAGATGAAGCCAAAATAATCCGGCAGTTCCTTGATCAGGTTGACCAACGGTTATTCCAGTCCTACACGGAGCCTACAATCAGCAGTCTGAAGAGCATTATTATGGAAGGCGTCACATCCCCAACTTGGGAACCCCCGGCATCCCGTCCCGAGCAAGTACGGCCGTATGTGTACAATGCAATGCTAATACTTGTACTTGTCCACACGGAAATTTCAACAACCATTCCCTCCACATCATCCTCTACAGCAAGCCGATCAGCCACTGCTGGACACTCACCACTGCTATCGATCGTCCTCACACACCTATTAACACAAGTATCCAAATCCCTCATGAGCGCTTTCAACTCACGGCCTTCGTACTCCCTGAACTCGTTGATACAAGCTACTCTCGACACGGAGTTCATCGCCCAGACGATGTCGCAGTATTCTTCAGAGGAGGCTTCCGGCGTACAAAGTCAAATATACGTGGAACTAGATCGTCGGACCACCCACGAAGCGAGGGCTCGCCTTCAGTCTGAGCTAGGCGAAATGAGGGGTATCCTGAAGAGACTAAGAGAGAAAACCAAGGGCGAGTTTGCTTGCTTTAGGAAGCCGAGAAGTGGCAATTCACAGAAACCTACTTCTGCCTGAGTTACCAGCTCCTCTCGGTTAAGAAATTATACTATATATCCATATATTAGCTTCATGACGATTTTAAAATGTTCAATTCCTTGGGCTAAATAGAAAAGTACCATCCGTCTATACAAATTATACGTTAAAAAAAAGGTAAAACAAAACAATAACCATCATACATCGGGTATCATCATGCTTGCAAGAAATCACTTTTTTGTCCAGCCTTCTGCATCTACGCAGACTCGCCGACCATCCTCTGAACCCGACTGAGCAAAACTTGGCTCTCTCTCCCTAATCTCCTCTTTCCATGCTGGTCCGGCCGCTTCGCCCGCGCCATAGCCTCTCTATCCTTCGCCCTAAACTCGCGTTGCTCTCTCTTCTTCTCGGCTGCCTGCCTTCTCTTTTCCGCAATCTCCATCTCCTTTGCAAATGCCGAGGGCTTTGGTTTTCGGTTTTTCCGTCCTCCTGGTCCTCCTCTCCCTTCTACCTGCTCAGGCGCCGGTTCGCCAGAATCCACCATCGCCTGTCGATCCGGGTGGAGTTCCAAGCCTGCAGGCTCTGCGACCTGCTCTTTGCCATCCTCATCCTTCCTTTCCTCCTCTTCTCGCCGGAGATAAAATTGCTTCGGCTGGGGCGCGGCGAGTTCGGCGGCTTTTACTTTGGCATACTCCTTCTTGACCTTGGCTTTTTGGATCAGGTCGGCTTTGATTTTTTGGGCTAGTGGGAAGGTAATGTTAGTTAACTGTGTGATAATTTGTCTGGCATGCAGTCCGCTATAGGATGAGTACCTTTGCGACGATAGGTGCCGTCGGGTAGATTTGCAGGACCGACGGAGAAGCCCTTGCGCTTCTTGTTGGCCGTGGCGTCAGGTTGGGGCTTTTTGCCAGAGGGCGCCTTTTCGAGAGGGCGTTTGGGTACCATTTTGAGAGATAGACCGTGGATTATTTCGAGTGCAAGTCTGGGGAGAAGATTTTAGAGTGCTGGCTGGGTATGTTCTCCAAGAACTTTTGGAAAATCTTCGATAAGACGGCGCCAGCAATCAGACGGGTTTCCTGTTTTGGTCTAGCTTGGTTCTCGCCCGTTACTTCCACCCAATGCTGCGGGACCATGGAACATTCATTCTTAGGGGAAGGCATTGAGGAAATGGGTTGTAGACTACCCCTCAGGTAAGGACGAGTTTTTTACGGATTTCTCTACGGACTGAGTCTGTGCGACCATTTGGAATGGGTTTGTCCCAAGCGGCCCAAGCAGAAGCACTCAAGCCATGCGGTCAGAATGATGAGGCCGCCTGCCAAAATATATTATGTTGGCGAGGCAATCAGCATTATACCTGGAAAGGTTATACGATCCGACCAGAAAAGGACATGATTAAACTAGTGTAACTCAGTCCCAGGAGAGCGACTGCTGAGAAGTTAAGCCGGAAACTCCGTCTCAGCAAGACCATAAGGTACGTACCACCTTCCGAATGGCAAGGTACTCGAGTCAACTGACCAGATCCACCACGCCTACGACGCTGACTTACCCACGTTTTAGAAGGGGTTGAGTCTCCGGTTACAACCTATGACCCGAAATTGAGCGGCGGGAAACCCAGTATTAATCGCGCTAGGAGCAGAAGGTACGGAGGGCGCATTGGACCATTTGCTGTTGCAATCGCCATCATATGAGGTTTCACCAGCCCAACCGTACCCAAATATATAGTTATAACCAATTAGTGGTAAATCATCAACGGGATGTCGACTGGAGACTTGGAGTAATTTGTGCGTGTACAGTAAATAGAATATTAGTTTTAGGGATGACACAAGAATGATGAAAGACGAGATTTGGGCCGTTTCTCAGCGGCCGCGCATGAGGTCTATATCGGGAACGTGAGGGATGCGGGTGGGGAAGGGCGATGACTCCCATGTCCAAAGTCGAAACCCGCGGTCCTCCGTCCTCTTATTTCATTACTCCTCCCTCACCACACCTTTTTGTCCCCGGTAGACAAGAATACCGGCCTCTCTGCGTTCTTTGAGCTTCCGGACTTGACTACCGTCGTCATTACGAGAGAACCTCCAACATCCCTTATCGGGCCTTGTCGCATTTCTTTATCGATAGTCTTTATCCACACCGATACTTGCCGCCACCGCTGAGTATATTACTTCAATCACTCCACACACCCATCGCCCCCCTCAGACAACTGTTAAGGCTATACCAACCTTCTTCGAGGCTTCTCTGTTGCGATGGTTGCGCCCTATATAGGCCACACTTGCCTCCCGATATGCCGGTGACAATGCCTATCTTTCAGGACCCCGATAGTCGGCAGTTCTACGACCTCTGGTCTGATGACCAGCAAAGGACCCAAGACGAGCGCCGATACCACCCCAGCTGGTTAAATTACCATGAAGCTGAGAGAAATATTGATTCATCCCATAACATGGACCGAAATTATTACGAGCACCACCCGAGAAATTCGAGCCCGGCCGCACGGCTTCATGCGCATGATCGAGAAGAATTGATCCATTACATCAAAACTGCAGAAAGTCCAAATTGGCCGCAATACTGCTCGGTAAATTTACCTCGAGGACCTCTCGCCCAATGCCTATGTTTTCCACTCCACGGTCTTGGTCGTTTCATACCATATTCGTGCTCCTCAATATGCTAACAAGCATCATTTTCATAGACAGGAGACCCGGAGGCAGATCACCACTTGCTACGTACCCCAGAAAAGCCTCCAAGGACGAACGAACAATCTTTTGGAAGCGATATACCTGAAGAATTCCCAGAACGCAGCTCAGAGCTTGCATCCCCGGGTGAAATTGAACGTCCCCGCTCGGCGCTCCATTCCGGCGACTTTCGAGAGGGTACGCCGCAACTCGAGCAGCAGCAGCAAATACCACAATCCCCAATACCTGACCGGAGGGCCAACATTGGCCTCCCTTTCTTCTCCTCTTCTCCTACCACGCCGTGGTTTGCTCCGTCTTTTCCGTCGCGAACACAAACCGCTCCGTTACAAGCTCTCGAAGCCCAAGTATCCGAGGCAAACCCCTCACCGGCGCCGTCTCTTGGATCATTTTCGTCTGGCTATGTCCTCAAGACGCCGACTAGCCCTCTGGTTCACCAGGCAAACAATACCGACTTGGATTTCTCTCCTCGGACGGACACCGAGAATCCAACAACTTTATTCGACAAGGCTAACCGACGACGAACGCTTCCGCCAGACACATTTCGAGACTTGCAGGCGCAATCTGGAGCCAATCACCCAATAAGATGGGGCTCGCTATCCAATGGTTCGCGCAACCCCCGCCGATCGCTGGCTTCGTCATATAGTCTTCAACTGGCTTCGTCCGTTCAAGGATCTTCGCCGAGGCCTAGAAGACCATCACTTTCTTCCGAAGTATCTTGTAGGACTCACGCCCCAATGGTTGGATCGTACGAAGAGTCAATCCTTCGCGGCAGAATGTCAACCTGCCCGTCGAAACCCTTGGATTTCACTGCCCAAATTGGTGTTTTGGGCAAAAGCAAAACCAAAGCCGGTCTCAAATGTCCACCACATGTTACGGTTCCGTTTCCAGCCGTTTTCTACAGTTATCCAACCTCCGGAAATGGACGCACGATCTCCGATGATAGCCCTAGTCCATATGTTGGGACGATTGACCTAGAGAACTCGTTACCGAGAGACACATCAAGCAATAGTCGGCGGCGCAGACGCCCCCAGAGCCCAGTGGACAACTTCAATAGTCATCGTACCGAGGATGCTATACAGACTAAGCACAACGATCAAGAAACTCTACGCAGAATAGAAAAGAGACACAGAAGGACAGAGTCGCCCAAATCTCCTTCTGGTGGCTGTTACCGGATTCCAGAGCAAGGCCAACTGCAGGTCATCATAAAGAACCCGAACAAGACCGCCGTAAAATTATTCCTTGTTCCATATGACCTGAGTGATATGGACCCTGGAACAAAAACGTTCATTCGACAAAGAAGCTATTCGGCTGGTCCGATTCTTGACATGCCCTTGTCTGCCCGGTCAAACTACGGCACTGATCGCCCCGAGGCATCGTTGTCGAACTCGGATGATCCAAAGGACAAGCCCGTCCTGAGGTATCTGATTCATCTAAACATCTGCTGTCCATCTAGAGGCCGTTATTATCTCCACTCCAGTATTCGTGTTGTATTCGCCAACCGCGTACCTGATGGTAAGGAGAAGCTCAGAAACGAAATTCAGCATCCTGAACCTCGCTATTCGCCGTATAAATCGCCCCGTGAACCCAACCCGCTACGGGTAAACTCAAGACTGGCCGCCGAAAAAGGATCACGGGGGGCTTCCCCTCGCCCTCCAAACTTCCGCGCAACTGATGAGCGCCCACCACACCCTTTCCGACCTATTCCCTCAATTCGAAGTGAAATTGTCCCACAAGGTACTCCGGCCCCGTCCGAAATGCAGGCTCCTGAACAAGAGAGTTACAGCAAACTTAACAAAGGAGATGCGGGATACGGTGGTTATCAACTAGGCTCTACTGGAAGTCCCGAAGGTGAAAGTCTGTTAGCCAGAAAGCTTCGCGGCCTGGACGTTCACAATCCAGACAGGTTTCATGAAGGGCATGAGTTGTAATTTGATACAAAAAGGGAAGCCACACTACACCCTTGCTTCCTAGGAGCGGATATCATCCCACCTCCAAAAGGGTGATGCTCTTGCTGTGTATCTGCCCCCTGCCTTTCCCATTACGCGACCCATAATAGATCAAAAAGACTCCCGGAGATGCAGGCCCATCTTCCACTTTTATATAACAACCTGAGCAGCGCTCACTCTCGCCAGGCGCAGAACACAACGTATACTCTTTCCCTGATTTTACAATATACCCATCTTGCGCAATCTGAGCCTTGGAGCGGGCTCCCTCTCGACTCGCTTTTTTTCCTTCTGTCTTTTAAGGCTGCCACAAGCCCCGGAGTCTGGGGGCTATTAAATATGAATCCATCATTATTCTTATCACTCTTTTTTTGGTTTGCCTGACACTGTTTGGCGAATCGATTGGATGTACTTAAAGTGTTTAAACAGAATAATACTATTACTATTGACTACTATTTCCTTGGTCGAAACCTAGTTTAGTTACCTAGTGTTTGGAACGCGCTGTGACCCGGACCCAGAAACCATACTTCCCGGGGACCAGGGCAGGGACCGTAGCTTAGAGTGTTGGGCTTCCCGGGGATGGGCCTCACCTAGACCTAGGGCTCCGGGTGCCCCGGGGCGTACTACCCATTTCCTTTCTCACCTCCTCTCTTTGAGCTTATCTGCCAATGGAAAACATGACTGTTACGAGAGGGATATTCTTAAAGACAGGGACCAATTAGTGATATCACCACCGGAGTTCGTCGATTATAGATTTTTGACTGTAGGCACTTGAATGAACGAACAACTGGTAGTACGGTACTTACTGACAAGCCGCTGCTAAGGATCGACCCATTTGCTTGCTGCTTGCCCTGACTAGGTAGGGCGTTGGCCACGGCCCGCAGACAGGCAGGCAGGCAGGCAGGCAGGCAGGCAGGTTATGGGTTTACAAAAAGAGAAGGAGCGCTAGGCCGGCCTAACAACTACATACCTATTTACCCAGTCTAGGAAGAGTATTCACAATATGGGGCTACGACGACTGTTGGTAGTAGAATTTAGTATATAGCACCTGCTTCTGTCTATCTGCATAGGGAGCGAGTGTTCTCGGAGCTTGTGAATGCTATCAAAACTGCTCAGCAAGAAGTTGATATCCAAGACGCCCGACCCTTATCTGGCCCTTTACTACTTCCTAAATACATATATTGAGACAGATTGAGTTTCCTAACCCACATGCTCGACAATCTCGTTGACTAGAACGCCGTTCTTAATGGAGGTCTTGATCTGCTCTGGGACCGGACACTCCTTGGTATCCTCGTCCGTGCCTTCCTTGGGAGGAAGCATGATGTTGAGGGCCGTGCACTTGCTCGACAAGATCTCGGTTTCCAGGCTCTGAGAGGATAGGTAGACAGTAGCGCCGTCAACCTGGTCCATGAGTAGGGTAGGAGCGACTCCATCAATCTGAAGGGCAAACTTGGTGCACTTAACGACGTCTAGGCTGCTGACAAGGGAATCAACGATGATGGAGAGGCCGTGGCAGTTGTCAATGGCAATTGCGTTAGCCTTACTAGATACCTTAAGTATCGTCTTGTTGCACCGAGAGATGAGGATGGAATGGTTCTGCTTAGCAGGGATTTCGACAATCTCGCCGGGGTTGTCGAAGTTTTCAATGAACCATTTCGTACCCTCGAGATCCTTGCGAGGCGGCTTCCGGCTCCGCATGTTCTCTGGCTTGGGCTTTTTGCTGGGGGCAGGGGACTTGGAACGGGTGCTAGAATTAGGGCTCTCGGGAACAGTTGAGCTGGCTCGGAGATTCGGGTTCTTATGTGTCATTTCGGACTTGTCGACCTTGCGGAGACCTTGCGTGACAGCGTCGCCCTGATTTAGCTGGGCAAAGACTGCAGTCATGTCCGACGAGGAGCCCGCGTTCTGGTCGGGGATCATGGGGGGAGGAGGCGGTGGCGGAGGTGGAGGGGCACCACCGGGGATGTTTAAAGTAGGCACTGGGGGTGGAGGTGGAGGCGCTGCGCCGCCAGCATTAGGACCAGGGCTGCCCTTGACCTGCTGAAGAGCCTCCAGCGCATCAATTCCATCCTTATCGTTCCATGTCAAGCCTTTAGGGTAGTAATTGCGGAGGTAGGCGGAAAGAGACTTGAAGATTTGGTAGTACGCTTGGATGTAGTCATAATGGGTACGATCCCTGCAAGTTCGTCAGCATCTGTCGTACAACCTGACACCCGATTTCAATCTAAGAACATACTTCTCCTTGTATTCCTTTAGCACCTTGTTGCCATAGTACTGAATTCCTCCAAGCATTTCATCAACGAAATCGGCAGGCTTGGGCGCAAAAAACCAACCCAGAGCAACGATGCCTTCGGCAATGGCACTCAGGTGGTCTATAAGAGGCGAAGCCCTGTTGGACTCCCGGATATTGTTGATTGCGTCAGAGGCAGTGTGAAGCTCAGTCATAAGCTCGGGCGGTTGGATTTCTGGCTTCTTCGCCTTGGCCGAAACGTAGAGGTAGGTGCGCTCCGCCTTGAAGGCCTGGAGGACAGCGTTGGCCTATGGGACAGATGAGTGAGCAACCTATTCAGCCGGCTTCTCGAGCTCAAGGAAGCCTACCTGCTCTGCGACAAGCCCTCCAATCTTATTACCTAGTTGGACAAAGTTCCCAACATCCTTGTCGATCAACGTGTCGAAGTCTTCAATCTGGGACGGAAGAGAAGCGGGTACAGGTGCCGGGGCAGCGGTAGGTGCAGGCCGTTCGGAAGGTTGCGAGTCCAAGACTGCTGCACCTTCAGGTGCCTTCTGGGTGGCGGGGTCATCTAACGACATCGCCATATCCTCCAGGCGGGAGGTTGCGGCTTCGAGCCTGGAAATGGATGTACACCATTAGTCTCGGAAAGGTGACAAAAGTTGGAAACATTGCAGCCCAGAGAGTAATTCGCTATGCGACAAGTAAATAAAAGAGGATGGCTATTTACCGCTTAATGAGGGTGGTCAAATTGTGCATATGGCTGGTCGCTGCCATCTTGTCAGGTTCTCGGAGCAGCAAGGAGGCTGCAGGCAATGGAGCTTGAATAGATGAGATAAGAGACAGCGAGGGCCCTGTCGAGACACTTGGAAAGGGTTATCCAGGTGCTCGGGGAGATGGCAGTTAAAGAAGCAGCGCTGGAGGTAGGGGAGAGCAAATGGAGAAGCCTGCTGAAGGGAACAGCGATTAATTGAAGGCTAAGTTGTTGCCAACTGACGATGCGCATCTGTCTCCTGAGGAGTGTGGGTCTTACAGTACAATACGATTTGATGCACGGCATAGCCCCGAAACGGCCCGGTCTTGATGACGTTTAGTGTAAAAAACGGTAATTTTTGCATTGTTCGGCCTTAACGATAACCAGATAGACGGCCCCCCACCAGACAAAGCTTCAACTACCCCATTGCTCTTAGATAATTCATTTTGTTCGCCCAGCATGTCCGGCGAAGGCAGTGCTGCAGAGGGCGGAGTCAGGTGCGATACCGACTTCTGTACCCTGGGCATGTTCATTCTTGGTATGCCATCGAGCTGCTAGCAACTACTATGCATCGCTTGCTTACTGCTGAAATGCAGATGATATTGATTTCGGGGGAGCTCAACCGAATGTTAAGAATGTCCTCGGAGGTGCGGCTTCTTTTGCCGTCATTGGGGCCCGTCTCGCTGCTGGAAAAGAGCACTCGCGATCCGTCAGCTGGATTGTTGACGTTGGCTCTGATTTTCCACCAGATGTTCTAGATGTGATCAAAGCGTGGGATACAGACTGTCTGATTAGGACTGACCCCGAAAGATTGACCACAAGAGCATGGAACGGTTACGGGCCCAATGAAGAACGAGGTTAGTTTCGAATTCCTTCGCGAGATGCCAGCGTGATAATAACAAGACGTAGCTTTTCAATACTTGACGCCCAAATTACGGTTGGAGCCATATATGCTGTCGGACTCCCAGGTATTTTCAAAGACATTCCACATGGTCTGTTCTTCCTCCCGTTGTATATCCATAGTACAGGATATTCTACGACGCCGGGAGGAGCTACAAAGCAAAGCGACGATTCCTGATTCTCCCAGTGATAGACCCATTTTCGTATGGGAGCCCGTGCCTGATATGTGTACTCCTGAAGAGCTGCAAAAATTCTTAGAGGCATGTCGCAAGGTCGATATTGTGAGCCCCAATGACCTAGAACTGGGAATGATGTTCGGGAAACCTGCTTGGAGTGAAGGAAGTGCCTCCGGCGGGGACATAGTGCACAGAATCCTTGAATCAGGCGTTGGGCCTGGAGGAGAAGGGCACTTGGTTATCAGGGCTGGAAAAGACGGCTGTTACTCTTATTCTAGGAACATGAAGCTCTGGCTTCCCGCATATCATCAGCCTAATGCCTCAGCGAGTTCTCCAGTTGTTGATCCAACAGGGGCTGGAAACTCCTTCTTAGGTGCTATGGCTCAGGGAATGGTGAGCGAGGGCAGACGCTCCGCAAAAGCCATCGATTCAGTTCTCGCGGAGTCCGCGTATTGGCGGGAGGTAATCGGGCCTTCTGGAAAGCACAGAATCCTGGTCGCCTTGATCCTTGCCACCGTGGCTGCAGGTTTTGTCGTTGAACAAATCGGGGTGCCTCGCCAGTCTACGTCTCTCGAAGGGAAAGAACATTGGAACGGAACTGAATTCACGGAACGGGTCCGTCTGTACACCCAGGGATTATATCGAACATTTGAAGAATCTCCCCAAAAGCACTTGCAGATCAACTGAACGATTGAGAACGCCCTTCTATTGTCGTACAGCACACATAATTATAGAACATAGACCTTGCCATACCATATCATCCTCCTCAACTTTCTTTTCCGTCACCGGCACTCCTTATGAGTCGTTCTTGGCGGTCTGTTGCCTCTCGTGTTCGATAATCTGCTTGCTCCAGCTGTAGACAAATAGAAGCGGATCAGTATAATCTTCAGGACAAACCCGGGTAGCAATCATG
Organism: Aspergillus versicolor CBS 583.65; assembly: GCF_001890125.1. Classification (NCBI taxonomy): domain Eukaryota; kingdom Fungi; phylum Ascomycota; class Eurotiomycetes; order Eurotiales; family Aspergillaceae; genus Aspergillus; species Aspergillus versicolor. Next base: position 3,745,569 of record NW_024467524.1, on the reverse strand, counting down.
TAAGGATAACTGACTATCGGCTGGGGAAGAACCGGCCGGGCTCTGGCATCTTATCCCGTTGTTCGCGTTCCGCGCTAATGCTCCATACCGCAGCGACGATTCCGATCATGGCGGCACCGATAATAGCGGTATTCGCCCTCCAGTTTGCAGGTTGAGCGTACCAGCCTCCGGAGGGAGACCAGACTTCCTTGGGGTATCTGGGGAGACATTCGTAAGAATTGAACGGACTGAAACTGCAAGAAATGGGCAATTGACTTACGGGATCTTTCCGCCTCCACCCATTGCGACAGATAGGTGTTTTCGTAGTTTGAAGGATGAAAGCTGACAATTCTGGTGGGTTTGATAGGTAATGCCTTCAACCATCCGCCCGAATGGACCGTCGTTCACTCACGTGACGTATTTATCCAAATGTAGTTTAGCGTATAATTTGATCCTTCTCAGACGACTTTCCACCGCCGAAGCCCAAGTTTTCAAGTGTCCAAAAAGTATAGCGGATCGCGCGGAGCCCCTTCTTTACTCGCAACGCCTGACATCCCGGGTGTGGGTTGCTTTTCTTCTTTACTTTCTCTTTATTGTCAACGCGATTTAGACCGCACAACCGCCCTGATGAAGAGGCTGCAGCTCCAACGATGGAGCACCTCGGCCCTATCGTCGCGCGCCAGGACTTGTGGCCGGTTACAGCCACAACTCTTCTCGAGCAAGCGGTTCCAGTCAACAGGTTCGGCGCCTTTACAATCTACAAGTGAACAAATAGCCGAAGAACAATCGATTCCTCCTACTACTACTCGCAAAACGCCCACTATTCCACAAAATAAACTTCCTTCACCAAGAGTCGTGGTCGCACGTCGGTCTGCAAAACTTGCAGCACTCCATGCACGACTTTACCTTCCTTCGCGATTACCGCTCGAAACAATAGCACGATGCTTAGTTGATCCCTCCGCAGACCCGAATCCTCAGTTCAATAATGCATCGCTCGCCGTCCTCGGCCACGACCTCCTGACCAATTATGCCTCGGAACACCTCATTTGCACATATCCACGGCTACCTGTGACGGTTATCTGGGCGGCATTGTTTGCTTACGTCGGCCCAAAAACACTCACTGCAATGGCCAGAGAATGGGGTGTGGAAGCTGCTGCCGAACCGGGTGGTGAGGTAAACCCCGGACTCCTCCAGTTTACGAGAGTTCAGCCGGGGACCGATGTAAAGGCAGAGCGTATTTTCGGCTCAACACGAACCTACGAAGACCAGAAGCATTGGCGGAAATCAGTTTCTTCGAGCGTTGTCTACGACAATGAATTCGGGGACCCCGATACCGCGGGCGTACTGCCTTCAGAACCACAAACATCGCAAGAATCCAAAGGAGTAACCCTTGAACACGCCAGCACTTCTTTCGTACGGGCCGTTATGGGCGCAGTCTATCTCCATGCTGGCAGAGCAGCTGCGAAGCGTTTCTTTGAACAGCACATTATCTCTCGACACCTCGACGTTTCCAACCTGTTCAACTTCTCCGAGGCGACGCGCGACCTAGCCCGACTCTGTGCGCGTGAAAACTACGAGGCACCCATCGCCAAGATTATCAGCGAAACCGGCCGCAGGAGCAGACACCCCGTCTTTGTTGTTGGCATTTACTCCGGTAAAGATAAATTGGGCGAGGGCGCAGGCGCCAGCCTAGTTGAGGCTCGGACAAGGGCTGCCGTTGCATCCCTTAAGGCGTGGTACCTTTACAGCCCGTTGGAAGTGCGCGTACCGAGTTCGATGGAGGAAGAAGGCGCTGCTCCTTGGAAGCCGGTTTATGTGGATTTGGGTGAGGTTGTTGCATAAAAAACCAAGCGGTAGAGAGCCGCTCTCCCCTTCTGCACGGTGTATTGTCTACAGTCGATGGGACAGGAGCCTGTGTGCAATATGTTTTACCAAATTATTAAAGATCGGACCTTGTACAGTATGGGAATTTATTATATTATTTTGGTGTTGTTTTTGCATATCCGTTACCCTTGGCTTCACTGTTACTTATGGTTTACAGTTGAAACAGTCGTTGGGACAAAGCCTAGCGGGGCAGTGTTCTAGAGATTTATGGTACATAGATAGTTGTATTGAATCAACGCTTGCTAATACTTATTCATTCAAAATATAAAGACGTACAGCTCTGTAGATACTGCTTGATTCCAAGCCGGTGCCGTCTACACGGACGAGGGTGTTCTGGAAGCGGCGGGAGGAAGCTGCAGCCTGGCCACGTATCTTCAGCCGACAGGATGGTGCTTCGATTGACAGGAGAGGGTTTAGATCGCTGTCCCATGGCGCCCCTTAAGTGTTGCTAGGGTTGAGCGCTCGATGTAGTAGTAGGTATAGCAAGTATTATTTATTATTTATACGTACTAGTTCTAGTTATCGCTCGGATTTATGAGCTCATCCTCCCAGTTTCCCTGGCCGTTGGGGTTATCTAGCCAAGTGCCATACTCGTCCCATAGCTGATCGATCTCGGACCCATACAAAGCCGTCCAAAAGCCCTTTCCCTTCTTGTGACTACCCTCCTCCTGGGCCTCCTTCGACTTACCGTCCCCAACATAGCCAACGCGACACAACCGATCGTTCAGCAGACCTACCGCCCCCCTCCCGACTCGAACATCCTCCAGCCATGCTAAGAAGTACGCCGTATGCTGATACCCAGAGTCCCACTTTTCAGGCCTGTCCTTGGCACATGTCGGTCGACTCCAATGCGGCGGACTCAGTCCCGCCTTGAGGCGCACAAAGTCCGCAATCCCCTCGATTAAACCACCGGGGGCGCGAGGGGTACAGTTATCGGGCCTACCGTCAATAGTGGCACGCGGGGCAGCGTACTGATAGCAGTGGACGAGCTCATGGGTGAGCACGCCTACTATCTCGGCGAGGGGATCGGCCTTGGTAGCACAGTGTTCGATGTACCCAAGGGAGATGTGGATTTCTTTGTTGTCGTTGTCAATGTCCTTGCCAGTTGTATAGGCGACCCCGCCGATATCGCGTAGTAGGACCGTTACGGAGCGGGTCGGTGGGAGAGAGGGTGTGAACGTGGGCGGATGCTTTCGTTTCGGGGACGCAGCGGTGGCCTTATCGAGGGCGGAGGGGGTGTAGAGGTTCCTAATAATTTCGGCGAGGGCGGTTTCAAGGGTAGATGTGAGGTCGGACACGGAGGTGAGGAAGAATAGGGCTGCAGGGTGTCGGAGGTCGTGGATTTCAAGGCGGAACTTGGGTGCGGGGAGTTTGGGGGAGTGGGTTGAGTTGGGGGCTGTAGATGGTTCCTTGGAGGGGTCAGAGGGAACACCGATCTTGGGGATCGCTGAAGGGGTAGCCATCGTTGATTTTTGAGTATTAAATGTGCTATGAAATGCTGCCGATGAGAGATGCGTCGATGGTGGGATGGGTGGATGACAGGCGGGGGATGCAGGGGCCACTGCAGAGTGTATGTAGTCTACCTGTCAGCAGCAACTTGATGTGCCTAGCGCACAGTTCAATTCCCCTCGCCTGAAGGCATAAAGCATCGAGTAGCCTGTTAGTAGGTAAGCGTGTTGAACTCTAACTTTGTCGGCCGTAGACTCTCGGGCAAAGCAAGTCAAGTACCCTGGAACAGCGTTGGTTCTCTGGAGTGGTTCACTGCACGTGAAATAGAATAGATGCGCTCTGCTACGCTTCCAGAATTGAGTACATACAGGACACAAACACACTGATTACTAGAGATTATCAGACACACAGGAGACAGCGGCAACCTAAACAATTCAACTCTGAACCCCAGACACTGAACGAGGACCTCGAGTTCTTTGCCAACAAGCTCACGTCCCTGCACTAACGCCTGATATGAAGTGGGCCGCCCACCGGCCAATGCGCAATGTCCAATACTGTGGGGACTCAAGGTAAACAAACCGAGCCCGACCTGGCGTGGGTAACCGGCCTGGAAAAAAGTGACTACACCTCATCAACAACTCAAACACAACACCACCACCATCCCCCTCCCACCTCTCGAGTCGCTCGCTCCTTCCACAACACCGCCGCTTCTCACAACAACCCCGATTTACACGCCAAACCCTCCTTCGAATCCCCCATAACCGTCTGATCTGCCAGGAATTGAGCAGAAGCGCTTATCGCCTCGTCTCTGCCGCTTATCGGGGATCGACTTATCGTCCCCCCCTCCGCTCTCCAAACTTGTGTTCTTCTCGACATCATCTTCGGTCGCCGCCCACGTTCGACGCCGTCGCTCCTTCTTCACCGCACCTACTTCCTCCTCGATGGAACACTGAGTCGCGACTGCTATAGCTGCTCTGTCTATACTGGTATAAAATCCCCTCCCTCTTTCTTCTGCCTTAAACCGCTTCGTACCCCCTGCTCTATGTTCATTGATCACAACGTTTACTGACCATGGATTCAAACTCTTACAGCCTTCTGGCAGTTATTGCCCTTGTTCTCACTACGCTTTACACTTCCAACTTCTGGAACTTCTTTTTTACCCTACTTGGCTTCGCTTTTCGTTTCTTGACAATCTATGCTCTTCTCTTCGTAGCACGACCCGAGCTCGAACATTTCGCGGCTAGGATGGAGCAAAAGTCCGAGGAGCTGCTTGCAGTGCTCAAGAATAGTAACCTCTCACTCGACGTCAAGGTAGCCCATCTGCTTGGCGTGAAATCTGACATCAAGCAAAAGAATGTTCCAGAGGGAGCAGTGCCCCTGCTCTTCGAGGGCTTGCGGCTTGCTATAGCCTCACCTCATATTGCCCTCATCACGGCAGGATTCTCCACTCTTGGCCATTTCTTGAAACGCCTGTTTATACAGGAGCTGCACAGTCTTGTTTCCGTCTTCGCCAAGGAACTCATTTCATGTCTCCTGGACCGACTGGGTGATCACAAGGACCGCATCAGAGGCCTCGCTGCCCAAGCATTTACCGACATGTGGCCCGCTGCTTCTCCGCAGATTGACCGTGCTGTTTTCGAAGTTGGCCTTACGTCGAAGAACGCCAGGCTTAGGCATTCAAGCCTCAATTTGCTCAGTAGCGTGAGTACCTGCTGATCTGTCTTATCCCATCTTGCTGCCATTATCTGACTTTGCCCTGCAGATCGTCACTCAGTATCACATTGGCTTCAGACAATACGTTCCGGATGCCGTTGCATGCCTAGAAGATGCCGACAAGGAGGTTCGCAAGGCTGCGAGGACGGTAATTGTGGATCTCTTCAAGTAAGTTCCCTCTATAGATGCTCGTGTGCTCGTATGGCGATTAATCTTTGGATAGGGAAGCGGCCCCCCATGCTCAGGCTGATCTTCAGCGGCAAATGGCTGACCATAACGTCCGAAAGGCCATTGTGAACGACATTCTCATTGCCATTGGGCTTGAACCAGAACTTCCTAGCCGACCGCCATCGACTAGGCCACCTTCAGTTCGTCCACCATCGCGAGGCGATGCTATACGCCGCCCACCTTCTAGGGGTGATGTCCTACATAGGCCACCCTCGAGAGGCGATGCCTTGCACAACTCGGCCTCAAGGGGTAACATTCAACGACCAGCGTCGCGAGTTGATACTTCGCACGGCTATTCTACTTCAAGCGGCACTCATCCCGCTACAACCGTCACCGAATCCGCCTCGGCTGACAATTATATTGACTCCGTTTTTCACCATTCCGCGCCCGCCGCCACGGGCGTTAGCAACCCCCCTGTTCTCACTCGATCACAACAAGCTGTCTCCGCACATCCGGAGCAGACAGTTGAAGCTTTGACGGAGCGTAAGTTTTTGCTAGCCTTCCCTTTAACAACGCATGTTGGAAGGTTCTGACGGTGTATTAGATGCCTCAGTTATTCATAGACCCGTACCAACGCGTCCAAACATCACAGCACCCGATACGTACAAAGCGCCCGGAGCGGCGAATGCCGCTGTTGACCGGCGTGCTGCTCCTGCGACACCACGACGTGTCCACCCAGAACTCGACACCACCGTCCAACCCCGCGACATCTCATCTGCCCGTGAGATGGAGCAGCTAGTGCGCGATATGCTGCCATGCTTCAATGGCAAAGAAGACGAAACCAATTGGCAGAAGCGTGAAAAGAACATCATTATGCTCCGCCGAGTTACTCATGGGAATGCGCCGCACGAGTTTTCTCAGGCTTACCTCGCGGGGATCAAAACTCTTCTTGATGCCATTTTCAAAGTCGCGAATTCTCTCAGAACCACCATGCAAACAACTGGCCTTGAGATGTTGCAGTCTCTCGCTCGTGTTAACGGAACTCGGCTTGACCCCATGATCGATATAATCCTGAACAATGCGATGAAGCTCTGCGGCAACTCCAAGAAAATCACTGCCAACAATGGCAACCTGACTGTCGGAGCTCTACTAGAGAATGTGACCTGCAATACTCGCGTTCTGGCCCACGTCACGTCGGCCGCGGCCAGCAACAATAACAACCTCCGCTTCTTTTCCGCTGGTTGGTTGAGGATTGTCATTCATGGTCAAGGAAAACACAAGACTACTCCTGAAGGGTTGGCGAGCATCGCCCAGTGCATTAAGACTGGTATTAGCGATGCCCGACCAGAGAACAGAGAGTCATACCGTCTCACTTTTTGGGACTTCCACAAAGCCTGGCCCGACAAAGCTCAACAGTGAGTTGGCTAGCTTGCCTTGACCTTCGTTCAAGACTTGACTAACAGATCATAGGATTCTGAACGAGATCGCACCCAAACATCGTGCGACGATCGAGAAAGATGCAGCGAATCCGATGAACGATCCGTTTGTATCGAGCTCAACTTCCACGACGACAGGACTGTTCAGCAGTACTCCTGGGCGTCCGACCGCGGCAAAGGGAGCGATCGCTGCTAAAGCGAGGCCTAATATTGCACCCGCCACAACATTCCCACCTCCTACAGCGGCAGCTCAGCCTGCCCAGGCCAACCGTCCCCGCAAAAAGCCCAGGTCAGCCGTCACGGCCACACCCACTTCATCACTCACATCCGCTCCTATGCGTCCCGGCGCTTCGAAACCGCGCCAGCCTCAACTTGAAATCAACCCACGCCCTGCGACCGCTGCCGATTTCCATCCAACGCAAAAGGAGAGCCCAACCCGGGGAAGCCCGGCCCGGATTCCGGTAGCACATCCTACTACTCCTGGGACGAAGCACCGAGGTGCTTCACGTCCCCGTCAGAAGAGCGACCCGCTGCAAAATGCAAGTCCGACAAAGATGGGAGTTACACTCACAAATGACCCTACACAAACCCCCGACCGACCCTTTGGGAGCATCAGTATTCCTAAGAAGCGCACGAACAGCAGTGGGGAGGAGAATGGTGAGAGGAAGAACGACGAGGATACTGCCCCCAAGAAGGTCGTGCTGGACCACGGAAGCCCAAGAGTCGATTCTATGGCGGACTCTCTTGAGCTATCCGGTTGGCCACATCATGAAGTCAGAGAAGTCTCACCCAACAAGTACGAAGATCAAAAGGTTTTAGAAGTTGAAACTACGGAATCAGTTGCAGTCGAAGCGCGAACAGCTTCAGAGGCGGAGCCTGGATCGAAGCCAGAACTTCCCGGACAGATGCCAGCCGATGCAGACGAAGAATTGCATGATATCCAAACCATTTATCCGAACGCTACCGTTGACGCAAACCAACTGCAGGTCGAGGACGAGGGCTCAAGGCACGAGCCTGTTTTGTCACCGGGGGTATCGCCCACGGGGCTCATTTCCCCTGTGGCTTTGCCAGTCGCCCCAGAAGCATTGCATAGCCATCACAACAGAGTAGAGAAATCGATTGATGAGACTGCCGAAGAGGCCATCTCAGACAGAGCTTCAGCAAATTCTGGGGCTCGCCGTACCTCAGCCATTTTACCCCTTTTACCGTCGTGGCCGAAAACCGATAACACACCCGGTTCACAGTCAGGCGACACATCACCTTTACGACTCGAGAAAGAGATGACAGACACACAAGGTGCCAGTGGCTTGGGAAGGCCGTCTGGCGACGAGACCCCAGACGTCCAGGTTTCGCGAGCCTTGCGCCCGTTTAGCGATCGACCAAGGGAGTCCGAGGCTACCCCGACCAAGCGGGATATTACTCTTCGGTCCCAAAACCCTGTGCAGGCGCGTGAGATGCTTGCAAAAGGGATTTCACGCATCCAAACCAGGGATATGGACATGAATGGATACCGGAAACTTCAGGGTCTCATCGAATTCCACCATACGATATTCACCGATGCAAAACAATTTGATTCCATGCTCGAAGCTTTGCTTACCGAGTTGGTGACTCAAAAACCACCTAGCGACAAGGTACTCCCCTTCGGTTCGGTGTGGGACTTCAAGACGCAGGTCCTTTACACCGTGAAATCCATGTTTATTCACTCGAAGACATACTTTTCCTGCCACTATCCTGGCACGATAATCCAGCTACTCGAGGCTCAGAAACCTTACGAGATAGCGCGGTATCTAGTCAAGGTTATTGACCAACTGATTGATGACATTGTTGAAGTCTCCGAACCATCTGCAATCGTTGACGCTCTTATGGAGTACCTCCCCAATGTGAAAGACGACCCCCAACACAAAATACTTCGAAAGGGGTTTGAAACAATCGGACATGCCCTTGTCGTCATGAACGAACAGAAGAGAAAGCTTCCCGACGGTACCCTAGAACACATCGGAGAACTTGCAACTGATTCGTTAAAGCTCCAGTCCATGGGTGTGAAGCGGAGAATTATTGCAATGTGTGTCGAGCTACGCGTGATGGTTCAGGACGATGATAAATACTGGAAGATTTTGGGTGGCGCCGACAGGGGCGTCCATGGTCTGTTGTTTTACTACAAGTCGAAGCATCGGGTTGATTGAGGGCGTTTTTGTTTTGTTTTGTTTGTTTGTTTTTTTGTTTTTCCCTTTTGGGAATTTTGGGCACCGTTTGGAGTTTTGGATTTATTTTTATTTTTATTTTTATTTTTACCGGGAGAGAAAAGCTGGCGGGCGTTTTTCTTCTGTTTGACCCCTCCGGCCGGTCCAAGGTGTTGGCGGACACCAGACTGGCCGGAGGGTGCCGTGTACTTTTTTTTTTGACTCGTTAGTCAATATCATTGTAAATCAACTTCTACCCTGTTTAATAATTAAATATTGTAGAACTTTCTCCAAGGATGTCCCCGGGGGCTAATGGGGACAAGCACGACCTCGTCTTCCAGCAACTCATCATCCTCAGCTTCATCCTCGTCCTCATCGCCAGAGTGAGTGCCGCAGGATGCGCTCGTAGAAGGAGACAGGGGACGTGTATGGACTGTTTCAGGTGACGGGGGACTTGAGAACCGGAGCCGCCTCGTCTCTGGACTTGACGATAATCCACCGATATCGTCCGTTGGTGTTGAAGATGGCGACACAGGAACGAGAGTGTCGGATTTGACCACTCCTGTCGGGTTGAGTTCAGTGACGAGACTGTTCGTATGACTTTCCGTACTATTAGTAAATGTTTGATCTTGACATGACATCTGGTTCTCTGTGTATTGCTTAGCACCTCCTGGCTCCTGTGTGATTTTTGAGAGGTTGTCGCTGTCAAGGAGAGCCGACGGCCCTGGGCACTGTGGAGATGGGTCGCTATTCAATCTCCGGACGTCATGTTCCAAGTGGGAGTTTCCATCTTCGGTCGTTTTAGACAGCCGGGCCAAATTATTTGTCAAAGACGAGTTCGCTCTCTGTCCAATGTTGACAGATTGTTGCTGGTGGTGGGATTGCTGCGGCTGTTCTAGGGCAAGCTCCTCGAAAGAGGGCGGGGCGTTCTTAGGGCATGGGGAATCCCCCACCGTGAGGGCGGATACCGATAAATCCCGACAACCATCGATGTCGATCTGTTGTGAGTCTCCCTTCTCGCCATTATTCCTTTCGATGTCGACCTTTTCTCTGTTGCGGAGGGTGAGTAATTTGGCCGGCGTAGTTAAATCACGATTAAGTTGCTGGAATTCCGAGCTGCTGCTGGCTGGTGATTCTCTGGGGCTGACTGTAGACCCTTGTTTCACTGCGGCAGATGATTTTAGTTGAGGGGCAGTAGACTTAGTGGTCGTAGAGGTGGTGGATGTGCAGGTGGAGGGCGCTTTTGCTTGGTTGGACGTTAGACAGATGGCTTCGACGGGGTTAGGGCCAGGGCCTCCATCTAAACCAACCATTTTAGAAGACGCTCCTCCCCCGTTTTTGTAGGGCTGAGAAAGACCAATCTCATTCCCCCAACTTCCCGCAGCTTTAGCCTCTATCTCTCGTCTGCGTAGGAAATTCCTTGCAGCCGTAAGCTCAGAGCTTTCGCAAGCAAAGAAGTCGACGTTCGGATTGATGAGTTTGTTCAGCCTGCGGAACGTGTGGCGAGAAGCTTTCTTGAAACCGAGGGGTTCTGATTGGACGTGGTTTCGAAGACTGTTGTCGATTTTCATAAATTCTCTCAATTGTTTTGCCCGCATGGCTTTCAGCAGGTTATCTTCCAAATTGTCTTGCTCCCGGCGATATCCTATGAGGTCCTTAATAGCACTGCGTTCCTCGTCGGTCAATCCGAGCATACGGCACACGGTGCGGCGGCTGTAGCACCCGAGTAGATTGTCCAGTATTTCAGCTTTCATTCGGCGTGAGAGATCGCTCCAGCTTGGGTCTCGTGGTCCTGTCGAAGAAGGCTGAGGTTGAGATGTTAGTGACGCCTCTTCGAATGACCACTCGTTAGAGTCTGAGTCAACGCAGCTTACCCCGGGAGCCTCAGACATTGTTCCATCCACATCAGTGTCTTCCATATCCAGAACCATAGCTTCATATGCAGCGTACCCCGTATTTACATCCAGATCCATGGAGTCCTCGGGGAAGTTCTTCCCCGAAGCCTCCATCTTAGCCATATTGCTAACCCATATCGGATTTAGGTCCCCATTGCTCGCAATGAAATTGTCAAGCTGATCCGCCGGTATGCCCTCTAAGACAGCAGACAAAGAGTTGTCTCCATGGCTCTCGGCGTTGGCCGCCAACAAACTGGGGCTTCCTAGGCTCTTCCTCCCGTTTGTCTGGTTGTTTTGACTTAATCCATCCTCTGCGTTTCCATTTTGTTCGGAGGCGCGTGCGAAATCCCGCGTCGGGAACGCAGCAGGGCGTTGGTTCGGAATGTAATCAATATATTGCGGATTCTTGACCATGTTATCTTTCCGCATACGCCGTGGAGATGTTGGGGAGTAGACTATCTCATCACTAAAACGTACCGGAGGACGGATGGAGTGTCGAAGTTTCATGGCCACGAATGTCGGTCGGCGGGTTTGAATGTGCCTTGTTCTTGCTCGTGGGAAGGTAAGGCAATGCACTGATAAGAATATTGAACGAGAAGAGATAGACAAGGATTCTGGTCAGACAGTAGAGATAGGCTGTTAGAAGCTGTCTAATCAATCACTAAAATGTAGAGTGAATGACACTGACTTTGAAGTGACAGGTATGAGTGAAATGTATCTGTGTGAAAGTTCCCGCCTACAGATAAGAGGAGAAAATAAGAGAATAAGAAAAAAAATAGGCAGTTAAGAGGCAATTGATATTATTATCATGCTGCCATGAGTGAATAACTGACTGTTGATGTGAACTCGGCTGCTTCTTTAGGCAAAACAATAACAATGAGAACAGTGGGTATCTCTTCATGTTAATTATGAAGGTAATTCATATTCTCATGCCTGAAAGTTGTGTAAAGTCTCAAATTTGTGAGACAAAACCTGATTACAGGAAGTAATTAAGTAGCGACAAAGAATAGGAAGGCTGTACGCTCATGGAAGACAATCCTTCACAGAGAAACCAAGACAATACCCATTATCCCCAACGATCCTGAAACGGTGCCTGAGGTTTCCTGTCCAAAGAAGAAGCTTCTATTTCCATATTGTCGTCGTTTCTTTTCTCGTCCTCTTGCTGATCTGCAAAGCTTCGCTTCTTGGACAGGGTCATCATCGGAGGGGCCAAATTCGAGGTCGCGCCCACAGTCCTGTTCGCATTTTCAACATCGCGCTTGGCCTCCAAAAGTCCCTCGAATGCCACCAGTAGTGGTTTAAAGGCATCTTCCATATCAATGCAGAATCTTTGGGAGTGGATGAAGTTTAATGTTTGACCCAACGGCATGTTAAGCATCACCATGCAGTACGCCACCACGACCAGCGCGGATAGACCGTTCCCCGTTTCGCAGAATACGAGAACCTTTCGCGGAATTTGCGCACCACCTTCCGGAGCCACTGGCGGGCAGATATGATCATTGATGCGTCGTATCGTCTGTGGCAATCTCGAAATAAGATCTTGGCCGTTCACGATGTCAAAAGAATCAGACTCAACCCCCACATCGTTCGCGGCTTTCTGTCCCGAGAAAAGTCGTGAGTGCGCCAGGCGTTGATCCCGGACCCCCAGCAACAGAGTGATGCCCTCATCTTTCAGCCACTCTTTGCTTGAAAGGCAACTCCATGGTCCCAAATAGAGGAATGGCAAGATACGCTGTGCGGCTCGGCGCAAGTTGTAGGACCACTCAATCTCAGTCTGTGGCAGTGTGAACATCTGCGGATCGACCCGTTGGAAGAAGTCGGTGCTGGCAAACTCGCCTTCCTTATAAGGATGGGAACTAACGCCAGCTGGCTGGATATCTGGTTGATTGTAGCCATTGTAATGGACGTCGGGGTAGTGAGAAGATGGAACCCGTTGGGTGTATTGGTGGTTCCGAATATACTGGGATTCAGCGTTCCCCGACATTGGTGATTCTGTGCCTGGATATACAGGTTCCATCTTGCCGTGGGGGTATAGTCGCTGATTTGCTGAGTTGTGTTGTAAGAAAGTGAGCTGGGAACACTGGGAAGTTTAGATACGTACTTTGGGGTTCCTCAGGCCCACATTTCCCTTTTTCGGAATGGCCGACTTCGCCCGCTAGGCAGTGAAAGCCATTGGTGCCTGCCATACTACAAACGCTGTGCTTTCATGGAACGACAAAGAAGATTACACAAACTTCAGGGTTTTTGCCAGTTACTAATTATATGGCTGTTTGAACCAACCATTGCGATCTAATACTCAATAAATAGGTCTCGATTACAGCGGATGGCTCCGCGTCGGTATTTTCGCCGATTCTATAACACAAGGTCTATCTTCAAGTCTGGAAGATCCATCGAGGATCCTTGTCGCCTTGGAATTCGCCTTCCGCATCACCAATATCTCCCATCAGTGCCTGGAGACCTTCACGTTCCCTAATCTCCGCCTTCTTTGCATTCTCACGGTTGAGTACCTGCCACAGGATGAATACGACGGTTATGTTCGCCACAAGATACCCTAGTGCGAATCCATGGCCCACAAAGTATCGAGGGCTACTTTCCGTCCGGTACAACTGTGTTCCAAGGACAGCACCGAGGTTACCGATGGATATTTGCATGGCGTTGGCAATGGCTCGCTTTGTCTGGCCAGAGACATTGTTGGCGGGCCAGGATAGAACAATTGCTACGGCGGGATAGATTCCCGCGCAGCAGAAAAATGTCCCAAGATATGATACACCGGGTTTGCGTCCAGCAAGGAGAATGATATAACCAATGCAAGCGAACGCAGAGGAGCCCATTATGTAGGGCGCCCGTCGCCTAGTGCGTTCAGAAAGGATAGCGACAGTAATCGTCGTTACAAACCCGAGTGCGTAGGGAGGGACGGTAAGGAGCTGGGCTTTGGCCGCGCTGTAGCCAAGTTCCTTGATGATTGTGGGCTTATTCACAGTTAGCAACGCAGAGAAAGTCCCGTTAAGAACAAGGTATCCTTACCAGGAATAGAGAGAGGGTGTATAAGGGAAGTGACATTGAGTGGAAACCAAGTCCGTACAACCAGACCTTGGGGTCTTTGACAGCATCTACAACTGCTCCCCAAGTGAATTTCTCCTCTCGTGTCGCATCATTATCGTGCTTCAGGCGAAAGGTGATATAGCTACGCTCCTTGTCTGACAAGAATTCCGCGGTAGCTGGATAGTTGTAGACCCAAACGTAGGCAACGGCAGACATTACCACCGTTAATAGCCCTTCCTGCAACCAGTTAGCCTACTGCACTTGATACTATGTGATCACTCGCTGTATCATCATACCAGGATGAAAATCCACCGCCAACCAGCGTAGCCGCCGACACCATCCATGTGCGCAATACCCTAAAAAAACGGTCAACATGTTACACTGGACTCGGCGATTGATTGGGACTACTCACCCAAGCAAGAATCCCACCAAAAGCACCAGCAAGTGAAGCGGCACTGAAAAACAAAGCCACGCGGTAGTGCTGTTCGTTTCGCTTATACCACATAGATAGATAGAAGACCACACCGGGGAATAAACCGCTTTCGGCAACACCAAGAGCTACACTCCATGTCAGAAGCGAGAGTCACGTTGAGAAACGGTTAAGCATACCTGTTCGCGAGGTGAGGTATCCTGCATAGTTATTTACAACACCAAGCAGGGTCGCAACAATGCCCCAGATCAGAGTGAGGGTTGGAAGCCATATCCGGGGAGTTGTCTTTTTCAGTATAATATTGCAGGGGACCTCAAACACGACATAACCGACGAAATACAAGGTTAAACCAGTGAGATATTGGTTTCCACCTATGCAAGTTGTCACCACGTCAGTACATCATTCAATACTTAGTTTCAGAGGTTTCCTTACTCATGCCAATATCGTCGGTCAATCCTTCTAGACGAGCGTTGCCGACTATGAAATGTATATATTAGCATTGAGATACACCGACTTCGGAATTCCCTATTCCGTACCATTACTTCGATCAAGAAAAGACAAAAGGTACAGTATCGTCAATGGAGGAAGTAGTTTGTAGTCGAGTTTTCGAAGAAGCGATTTTTCGTTTATATCGGCATAGTCGTCCGCGATATTGCTTTCTGCTGGAGAACTATCATACTTCTCCCGAGGTGGATCGAAGTCGGGCCCTTTCGTTTCTTTTACGTCCGCCATCGTTTGTTGAGGGCGCCCAGAGCCAAAGGGCAATATGCGCTGAGGCAGCTTGAAAGAGGGTATCCCTGCAGAGGTCGACCAACTTCACCTTTGCAAAGTGGATATGGGTTTTCGACCACGGCGCATTCGAGCACTGGCTGGATTATTTAAAGTTGTCAACGGCGCGCAAGGCACCGCACATGGCGGGAAGCACATCATCATGGCCATATTTCACGCGATGACGGCTGCGAATCGCAGAGGACTATCTCGTGGGGGTCTGGATCACAGCAGTCCCTAGCAGAAGTTGATCACACCCCCACAGGGAGCCAATGCGTCGTTTTGGTTGAAAGTCAATAATAATGAGCGGAAGCGATGATGGAATTCCAAACGAACCCCCGCCGTGGGTGTTGATGAGCAATATGGCATCCGCGATGACGAGATCGCTCTCCCGCGCTAAGGTTCCACAGCGTTTGTAGCCAATAAATTCGTGGAAATAACATCAATCCTTGTGGATTTTCCTATTTTTGTGCAGAAAATCGTATTTTAGTTGCACCCCATTGGTTGTATAGCTAATTCCACGTTGGAATATCATATCTTCAACGGCTGAGGCACGTATTGAGATCACTCTTCCAAACCCAGGGGTTTCTCGGCCGATACTACTGAAATTTCATTGGCTGTCAAACATATAGGACTAAATTAGCACAGGAGGACTTGAGGAACAACTGGAATGGTATATGGTTCAGGTAAAATGAGTTTGCTATCTCTAAATATACAGTGTCATCGGAAAGCATCAAGATCAGGGCGAGTTAGTGGAAGCCCCCGCCATTTCTTTAGGAGCGAGCTTGTCCCATCAAAACCACGTTCCATCAGCTACCAGATCAAACCAAGCTGTACACACCTTATTTAATCCCCTCATTTGCACAGACGATGCCATTATCATGTCAACTGACGCGACTAAAAATCCCGGTTTCTTAGCCTGGACGGTAAGGCAAAGCTATTCGCATTGGACATGCATGGCATCAGGAATGAGGATGACTACACCATAGGTATCATCACGCCGCGAACTCGGCCTTGTGCTTTTCCGCCCATTCGGAAAAGCGCAAAGAGGGCCGCTTGAGATGCCTCTCGACGTTTGCCCTTACTTCAGAACTGAGCTGTCCAACGATCAAGTTTTGATCCTCATTCGCTGCCTCAAAGGCTTTTGTCAAGGTTTGAGCCACGAGCTCCGGAACCCCGGACTTTTCGGTCATCACTTGGATGTTCTCGTCTGAGCTGACCTTTGTCACTTTCACCGGTTTGTTGATTGCCCGTCCAATAGTCTCAATGGCACCGGCAACTGACAGATCCGTCTCTGGTCCAGCAAGAAGAACTGGAGATCCGCCCTCGAAAGCGCCGGCGAGGATCGTTCCAGATACCGCGCCAATATCTTCAGGGGCGATAAAATCAAAACACAGGTCTGGAAAGGCCCATTTCACTTCCCCCTCTAGGATCTGTCTCTTCCACCAGAACGAATTCGACGCGAAATACGCAGGGCGAACAGCGACATATCCCTGGGGCCCGAATACATTTTCCAACGACAGTTCGACCTGCGCATGTTCATATGCAATAAAATCAGTTGGCTGGATAGCCCGGATATCGCCATGCACAGAGATGCTGCTCAAGAGGACAACCTGCTCAATTCCTGCTGCTTTGAGTGCTTCCACAGTGGACAGCATATGATCGGGTGAAGCTCCAAGGGTTGCATATATGAAGGCATGAGAGGCGCCTGTGCTGGACACCGCAGCATGGACGGACTTCGGTTGGGTGAGGTCCGCTTGAACCCTCTCGTATCCCAAGCTTCGCTCTTCGGCGGCAGTGAGACCAGGGACAGGCTTCGAGGTATCACGTAAAGCAAGGAATACTTTAGCGCCGTGGGCTTGAGCGGTACGGGCTACAGCAGAGCCCACGCTCCCTGTCGGGCCGAAGACGATGACATTTCTAGTGCTCATGATAAACGTGGAGAAATTGGGTTGGGTGTTTGAAGAATGTTTTTGCGACTGAGTGTGCTCTGGGAAGTAGATGGATACGACATCTTCACCTTTGAGGGGGTTCTTATAGTCTTTGGCTTTACCATAGAGCAAGTTACTGACCTACTTCAGGACGCTGGTCGGCGAGAGAAGATACCGACCACCGATCCGCATTTTGGCTTGTATGTGTATACTGTGCATTATTAAGCCTCGAGCCCACGAGAGACATTTGTCAGCGATGCTGGAGACTGGGGTTAGTGGCGTTATTACCGGGCTGACCGACCCTGTTATGGGGCTCACGACGTTAGATTGCGATTCTCATTGGGTGTAGTAACTAACATATCGGAAGTTCGGGGCCGGTATGAAGCTCGAGGCCGATTTGGAGACGGTGGTTCACGTGTGCTTTGAGGAAGCCAGCGTGAGCAATTGTTTTGTTGATCGGAATAACCTTTAGGTGTATCCGTGGGTGCCAAGAGAGCCCCGCGGTCGTACTCGCTTACCGGCTTGAGTTGATTTATCGAAACATGATAGAGGCAAAAACCTATTCGTGCCTATATCTCTGAAGGATGGGATTTTCTAGTATATTGATATTGAATTGGTCTGCAGATGCACATGCGTCAGTTTGAACCATGGGCAGCTTTTTGTCGTAACGGGGCGCAGGAGCTAAGCATCTTCCCTTGCATGTCCTACCAAGGAAAACTTAGTTGAAGGTAAATTGAAAGAAGCCAAGGTACCCCAGGCCATTACATCGTGGAAGGGGATGCGCTCTCCGCAATGAGAACATTGGACAATTTGCTCCAGAGTGGGGAGCCTGGAATCCCGGGCAGGCTCTCAGCTCGCCGGCGCAACCAGCCAACGGCAGCCTCGGCTTCACACTAAATCGGCAAACCGATCTATAGAATCCCCACTCGACATCAAAGGCGTCTCCAACTGCGGAGTTGAAGTTGAGGGGTTCAAATACTACCATGACCCCTCTGGTCACCCCATCCCCAGATTCATCCCTCTTTTGTCATATAATCCGGTAACATGAGCACCCAAAATAAAACCAACCCAGGTAAAAGCAAGCAATTCACCCGTTCCAAATCCTAACCGCTGATGATATCTAAAACAGATTCTGCTGCTACGAGCGCTGTTCTCCATCGAGATACCCGCTTTCTCCCCAAAAAGGCCGTCGGTGGTAAAGGCAGCTATCTTTTCCTCGAAGATGGCACCAAGTTCCTGGACTCGACGGGCGGCGCTGCTGTTTCCTGTTTAGGCCACGGCCATGAGAAAGTGGGCCAGGCCATTGTCGACCAGTTCAACCGAATTGAGTATTGCCACACTGCATTCTTCGGGACAGACGTATCTGAGGAGCTTGCTCGTTTTCTTGTCGACTCAACGGGCGGGAGATTATCTAAATTGTTTGTGATCAGTTCCGGTATGGCCTCTTCCTCAATCCATTGTGGAGTATTAACATCGTCAATCCCAGGCTCTGAGGCCGTCGAGGCTGCACTTAAACTCTCCCGCCAATACTTCCTTGAGCTGTCTACACCCCAGCCCCAACGAACACGATTCATCGCCCGCAAGCCCTCTTTTCATGGCACCACTTTAGGCGCCCTGGCAGCTGGCGGTCACGTTCTCCGTCGCCAACCTTTCGAGCCTATATTATCACAAAACACCTCTCACGTATCTCCATGCTACGCTTACCGAGGGAAGAAAGATGGCGAATCAGACGCAGACTACGTCGTGCGACTTGCAGACGAACTAGACGCTGAGTTCCAGCGCGTTGGCCCTGATACCGTCTGCGCTTTTATCGCGGAGCCTATCGTTGGAGCGGTAAGTCCCTTTGTACACTCCTATTCCAAATTGATGGAGGAGTGGTCTATTGACACATAAAATGAAAAAGGCTCTGGGCTGCGTCCCCGCTGTCCCAGGCTACTTCCCCGCCATGAAGGCCGTTTGCGAGAAATACGGGGCCCTCTTTATCCTTGACGAGATAATGAGCGGTATGGGTCGCTGCGGTACCCTGCATGCCTGGGAACAGGAAGATGTTGTCCCGGACCTTCAGACAATCGGGAAGGCGTTGGGAGGCGGATACGCTCCCGTCTCGGGTCTTTTGATCTCGGATAAGGTCGTGCAGGCTATTGACAAGGGAACTGGTGCGTTTCGCCATGGCCAGACTTACCAGGGTCATCCGGTTTCGTGTGCGGCTGCGTTGGCTGTACAGAAGGTCATTAAGGAGGAGGGGCTGTTAGAGAATGTTCGGAGGATGGGTGCGTATTTGGAAGATAGACTGAAGAAGGCTTTGAGTGGAAACCCGTATGTTGGAGATATTAGAGGCAAGGGCCTGTTTTGGGGGGTGAGTTGACTGCCTGTAGCTACTTCAGCCACCATCACATTGTTTGACTGACCATGTCTTTTGGCAGATTGAATTTGTCAAAGACAAAGCCACAAAAGAACCTTTCAGTACCGACGCTGCGATAGCATTCCATATCCAGGAAACAGGGTTGAAGGCTGAATACGCAATCTCACTATACGCTGCGCCGGGGACTGTTGATGGGGTTCGAGGAGACCATGTTATTATAGCGCCGCCTTATAATGTTTCCAAGGAGGAGATCGATATCATCGTGGACACGACTGTTCGGGTCCTTGATGCGGTTTTCGCGCAGGTCTCGGGATCTTAGGTATGTGTTGTTGACTACAATGTACGGTATAAATGATAAAATGTCAGACAGTTTATAAAGTATCTATGGACGTTTCTGTGGCTGTAACTTGTTTGCTCGCCTGAATCGTAGAAAATCATCTCCCAAATCAGAGTATTCCATGAAATGCGTATATTACACACAATAATAATAGAACACATAAACTTAAGCCTTAGCTTCAAGTTTCAAGCCCTTTGAAACTGTATTCTCGGTATATTCCTTCGCACCATTCGCAACGGCACTTGAAGACCCTGATGACCACATACTCGCAACTGTCTCCACAGCCCGCTCAATCACGACCCGGACTCTATCCCTCAGCACCGCATTGGCACACTCAACCTCCAAATCTTCCAGCCATACCCTCGCAGTATGCTTATCAACCTTGATCTCCAAACCGGGAACAGGGATACCAAGGGCATGGAGCCGAGCAAGCTCGGCGGTTTCGAGTTTCGCCACGGCTACGGGATCTTGGTCTTCAGTATCCTTAGTGTCGAATGGAGTTGGGGTTTGCTCGGGCTCGGTCTTGACGGGTCCAGTTGCTGTGCCGTTTGAAAGATCTTTGTTGGGGGATGAGACAGTCAGGCGGGGGCGCTCGATGGGCGCGATCTCGGAACCAAATTGGGCTTCGAGCATCATGAGGAGGCGCGTAAAGCGTTCTTCTGCGTCCTGCGCAGCGTGCGGGTTTAGGAGGTCTAAGGTGGTGTCGTCGTCGTGCTGATGGTGGTGGTGGTGGTGGTTGTGCTTAGCGGATTCTGTGAGTGGTTTTGTTAGCAAGATACGATTGATTATCCGGGGAAATTCTTAAAGGCATACGTTTAACGGAGGCTGGGCTGCTTTCCACGGTGAGTAGGACGGCCATAACTGCGTCAGCTACACCGTCGTTCATCATGTTTCCTTCCCATTGGAGCTCAACTTCGCGAGTCCGAGGGTGATATCGGAGGATGACACAGCCCATGACCAGGTATGCTTGAGACTCTTCCATGGGGATTTCTTCATCGGCAGCCTCCTGTTTTGTTTGTTGTTTATCCTCGTCGGTGTCTTCTTCGTCCTCTTCCTTCTTCGCCTCTTGGTCGGTACCGATTTCCTCAATGGCACCAAAGGTACCTTCCAAGGCCCATTTGATCAGATCCATACTAGCCGAACTTAGAGTGATGTGTTGTTTGCAGGTGATAGTGGTGGTCGCTAGACCAGCGTATTCTCGGAGGTCATCCGGTGCCATCAACGACAGATCGAAGCCGTTCTGCACAAGGACTCCGGACATGAGGGGCCCTTCTTCTTGTTCCGAGTGTAGAGATGTTTGTGCTAGTTTACCAACCACTTTGGCGATTTTATCTTTTCTGAAGGGGATTCGGACTTCGTCGCAGTTGGCTGGGGTGTACACTTTGACTTTTACTGTCTTTTCAGCATTGAGACTCAACAGTTTTGATTTTAATCGCATCATCTGGTGTTTTTCACCGTGGACGAGGATCTATTGAGGGTTAGTGATAGGGGAAATTTGTAGGAGTGGAAAGTGCGTACCACGACAGGTGCTTGTACTTCTTCAATGAAGTTCCGGTTCTCGACACCATCAACGTGGGCAGCGAACGAGATCTCGTCAATAGTACACCGTCTCGGAATCATGATCTTCTGTTCTTCGTCGTTGCCATTCATGCGCGTCCTCCCCATGCCAGTGGCTGCACGGGACATCACGGCGTGAATCTGCTCTGGTTCATTCAGCAACTGCTTAGCCATCGTGCCCTCTACACTGTAACCCGTCATGACAACACCATTGCGCTCATTTGGAGCCCATCTCTCTAGGAGTTCTCGACTAGTTCCCGTCTGCAGCATACCCGGGGATGCTAGCATGACGCATCCACCAACATCGTCAAACCGTTCTAGGCTACGTAGACTTCGGACAAACCTGAAATCCCAAGGCCCCGCACTGATGCTCTTGTCACCGCTGGCTTCGGCTTCTGCCATTCGCTGGCGAAAGAGTCTTTTTATATTGTCGTTCATTGCTCCAATATATGTTTGATAAACAACCATGCACCTTCGAGCCGTATTTCCAATGTAATAGATAGGAATCTTTTGCAACTCGGGGTGTGTTTCCCAGTATTCGTCAAGAATGAGAAGTAGCTCCTGTGCACGGCCAAGCGCGAATACTGGCATAAGAACTCGACCTCCACGGTTCAGCACTCCGGTTATAGACTTCATTAGGGCAGCCTCGCGCTCGAGTCGAGGAGGGTTGGAGGAAATTCCAAACGTCGATTCAGTTATGAGGACATCAATCTTGATCCCCCGAGGAACCTCAGCTGGGATGAGATGGCGATCTTCTTCACGAGAATAGTCTCCTGTAAATAGGATGTTCAGACCCGCAATCGATACCAGGAACATAGCAGCTCCAAGGACGTGGCCGGCAGGGAAAGGAGTGATGCGAATGCTGTTTATGGTATGGGTTGTGTTGAAGTCAATGGTTTCGATCAGTGGCAGCGTTGACAGATGGTCATGCTCGGTATATAGCGTAGTTCGTTGGTCCGACGACGAGGCAGTATTGTTGACTCGCACATTATCCTGGATCAACCATTTGTAGATAGCCTTCGTCGCGTGGGTCATGAAAACACGGCCCTTGAAATTAGTTTTGCTGAGGACGTAGGGGAGCGCGGATGAGTGGTCGACGTGAAAGCTGTCATGCGACAAAAACATCGATTAGTCGTTTATCAGTGGGGATAAGAGCAACAGCACGGTGTAAGGATTCATGGCTAAAGATGATACAAAATACATATGATGGGACACGGAATACAAAATGGATTGAATTGTATTGCGTTTCTTGTATACATGAGACCAGTAGGGGCTGGATTGCCGAAAGAGCCATTCCGCCATTGATATCCGATGGCTTTCTCATGCCATCACCGTGTCGAAGAACCCTTTGGCATCCAGGAATCCCCACAGCGAAATGGGGGGAAAGCAGCAAGGAGACTGTAACGTACTGGCTAATTAAAAGTATATCCACCGTGCTCAGGTCGAATTCGTCAAAGAAAGGGAGCGCAGAAAATCCCTCTTTCGCAGGATGCATACCAGCATCAAGCTATATTCCTCAGTTTAGGACAGTGCTAAATAGAAGAATTGGCAGGATACACACCATGACAGTCTTTCCCTTATACTGAATTATGTGGCATGATCTCCCAACCTCATTACCACCACCCAGACAATAGAATGCTAACTCGTCCGAAGGGTCGACAGGTTCGTCATCGACGGCGTTCATCGCCGCGGCCTTTCGCTTTGTCGCCATAGTGAGACGCGTTTCTGATTTCCAGAAACCACGCGCAGGGAAATTGGTTGACCGGCAGTTATGACAAGCGGATTTGGTGAGGAACCGAAAAGGGATCAATCGATATTACAGCAGCGTGTTGTTGAAGATTAGTGAAACCTCTCAGTAGTTTGCGCTCAGTTTGCGAGCCATGGCATGCACTAGCGGCAATGCACAAGGGTTCCTTCCTGGATTAAGCAAACAAGCACGATGATACAGATTTCAGATCAATCCAAACCACGTCGTTTGTCGTTTGCTCGTCTCAAAAAGACAACCTGGATAATGATGCGGTTTCTTTCGAGGAGACGGAGCTTTGTCTTATGTAAGTCACACGTGATCATCCGCCGCCGCAGCAAAACCTCAACGAGCCGGAGCTCCCTTTCCATGCGCGCATCCCGAACAACGCCAGCTTTCCGCCGCGTAACCTGTCCTCTGTTTGTCCAGCACCCACTGCCGACGGAATATTGCACCTCGATACTGTACCCGATGTCTTGAGATGGTTACAGGTGGCGGCGGCGGCGGTTTTCAGCAGTCCGCTTCACGGTTCAACATACGCGCAACGCACGCATTCTGTCCGTGATTGATAGGCAAATCTCGATCAAACACCATCGTGTAATTGCATATAACGCGACCAGCGGCCCTGGGCTGTCGTAACAATGGCGCAAACACAACCCCAACAGTTCTCCCAATCCTTTTCACCTCCGGGTTCCTCTCCCTCACCCGCTCCGTCGCCGGTCAATGGAAGTGTTCCACCACCAAACAAGCGACAACGCCTTTCACCTCACCCTCAATCCTCTCAGTCACCTTATGCCTCGCCCAGCTTCGGAACCTTACAACTACCGCAAAACCAACAAACTGGCGTGAACGGGACAAATACAAATGGGATACCACAGTCGCCGGCACCCCCACCTCCTGGCATCATGGGCCCTCCCTCCCGGCCTGTTGACAAGCCAACAGATGCAGCTGATCTGACGGATGTATTGGCCTCTTCTGGAATTGATGTAAGGGAAGAGGAGGCATTTCTCACCAGCAGTTACTCTGCTCCTGGTTTGCAAGCGCAGCAACCACCCCGACCTCAACAACCTCTCCCACCACAGCAACAACAGCAACAACAACCTCCTCCTCTCCCTTTGAATACATCCTTCACCTCACAAGCGTCGGCAACCGGAACAGCGTCCAATACCCCAAGCTTCAGTGAGGCGTCACAATACAAACCTTCAGGGACACAAGAATCCTTCTATACAGAGCCATCAACCCAGCCTCCCGCCCCTTTTACCGACCCGAATGAACCGAGTCGGGAAGATACTGAGGCAGCTAGGCGTGCGCAGTATCACTTACAAGAGCCGTTCCTGTTGACCAAGATTCTTGAACAGAGGCTCCAAAAACGGGGTTTCGAGCTTGGCGTTCGCATACCATCGGAAGGCTTGTTCCACCCAGTACCAGGCCGTCCACAGCCAATTGAAGTAACCGGACCAGATGGGTCGTCCGTCGTGCGTACTGGTCAGACAATTCTGAACCAGGAAGGCGCACCTCTCGTGGATATACTCAATTTGATGTCCATATCGTGTGAGGAGCGACTACGGACTGTGGTCGATTATTCCTCAACACTCGCGAAAAGTAGACGAGCGCATTCTCATGGGACGGTCCCGATTGAATATGGAGACCTAGCCTCGGCAAGTGATAACGTTAATGGAGGAAAGGATGACCCTCAAACGCCTTCTCTTAAAAGTAAAGCCTCGCAATTTCTTAGAACTATAGAGACATGACTAATTTTTTTTCTTCTTTAGGACCTCATTCGAACACACAATCGGGAGCAAAATCACTGTCGGATAAATGTCGTCTCTTGGTGGATAAGGATGCTTCTTACGAGGAGGCCAGGGCAGCGAAACGTACAAAACGCAGCGCAAGTGCGATCCTTGGAGATGGCGGTACACCAAGGGCCGATGCAGTTGATGTGCCTGGCTCTGGTGCATCGACACCTATTGGTGATCGGGCTCCCAGTTTGGATAAGAAAGGAATGTCAAAGAAAGAAGCCAGAAAGTTAATGGATGCAAAAGCGAACGAAGTCCAGCAACACCAGCAATCCGTTGAAACAGCGCGCATGGCCACTCAGACTATGATGTCGGGGGGTATGTTTGGAAAAAAGAAAACATATTCCTGGCTCCAACGTGGCCCGCCTGCTGGGAGTGGCTTTTCTACGCCAACGCGTGCCAACCCTCCCACCCCAACCGCAAATACAGAAAAGGCAACCCGCGCGGGAGAACCTGCGGCTGTTCCCACTAAACGGTTGGGAAGCTGGCGGGAGGACAAGGAGAAGGGGGCTGGAATACAGGTTCGAGATATCCTTTACATGCTGGAGCTCGATGGAAGAGCGTCTAGACACATCCAGAAAGTATACTCGAAAGACTTGAAGGAAGACAAAACAGACTGAACCTGTTTAATCCGTGACTTGAATAATTACAATCTTTCCATTGGCTTTGCTGCAATATTTTATTTTCAAGTTCCGCATGAGCACTGCGCAGGACCGTGGTTTTTTGGCGTTGCGGTACATTCTTCGGTGGTTCCAATCTATGTGTCTCTAATTTCTCTTCACGCTTGTTCTGGGCGGTTCCTGGGAAACGGCCTTACATGCTGTTTTCCGGCCATGTTCACCGTTTTATCATGGTTTAATTAACTCGCAGGGGGTTCAGCAAGGATCTCTCATCTTTCAAATGTACTGTCGGCCTTGCTGGTACTGTTGCATAAACGTAAGGAAATAAAAAAATTCTCATGGATGTGTTTATTTGCGTAAATAGTAATTTCAGCTTTCTACGAATCTCCTGCCCATGGCAACAAGAAGCACGGACAAACACGAAGCAACTTCGTCTGTGCTTCCTCTTCCTGAGCCTATCTATGAAGAATCTATAGGTGTATTGACACCTCAGGCATAAATCACCAAGTGGCCTTTCCGGATAGGGTTAGGGCTCTGACGCAAACTCCGGGGCACCAAAGACACCAATCTGGCAGACGCGGAGTCGCTTCAAACTCAGCCAGGCCGCGAAACGAACAACAGCATCCATTCCCTTGCACATTTCCCTCGAGTCGCGAAACCGCGGGAAAACGATCGACGTGACCATGAGCCTAACGGAGCCGAACCGCACTGAAACATACTTTTCTTGCCACGAATTGACACGCTGAAAGCAGAATGAACGTGGAGGATGATGTCAGAAGAAGGCAAGGCCCAAAGCGGAGAAGTTTCCACCGCGTGCTTCCAATTCGTCCAATCATTCCATTCCTCGCACCGGCGCCATCGCCCAGACTGACCAGATTAAGCCGTCTAGCGTCCTCTTAGGCTCTTTCGCTTCGCTGCAGCGCGAGCAGCGGATTCGAGAACGCGGTCTTCGGTGAGCGGTATGCACCTCAAACGTCGGCGGTGCTACGATCGCCCTTCGTGTGCGCCGCCAGCCATGAAAGGACTCCTCCGTACTCCGTTTAGAAGATGGGCCGCGTTTCTTGACGACGAGTCGGAGTAATGGCTCCGGTACTATTCACGGCTGATAGTGGTGGATAAGCGAGAACCAAAAACAGCATTTTCTTCCAGCCCTCCGTTGGCCGCCTCAATGCGTGTGTCGATGGAGCATGGCTGTGAAAGTAATGAGCCCTGCGGACCTACTCCAGTAGTAGTAGCCCACGCCCAACCAGTATGAGGAGTAAAGGATTCTGATGTCCGTAAAAAAAAATACTGCCTATATTTGGGCCGTTTTTTGATAATCCGTAGGGGAACACATAGATTAACCTATTAGAGTATTAATAATGATGTTCCCTGGTGGTTGCTGGCCGAGACGACAAGGAGAAGGGGCAAAGGCTAAAGAAATAGTGAAGGTATCACCACATTCCTCATTCCTACTAGGTACTGAGTCTGAGCACCCTCTCCACCAGGACTCACTGCGACTGTAATTCCCCTAGAAGTTTAAGTGGTTTCCAAGTGGACGTGTCCCTAAGTCATATCCGAACTAACCCAACATTATTGTTGCTGTGCTCGTGCGGCCAGCATTACTCGAGTGCCAGAGGCAGATTATTATTGTAGCGATCCCGTCTTGTCTCCTCAACCCCAGTATCCTACATGAACAGTGCTTTTACAGCACCACACTGTTGCATTTTTTTAATTCCAAATTTACTGTTTGACTGTTTTGTCTCCCAATTCACCCAGAAACCCCGGAAACGAAAAATAAATTAGTCTGAAAGGGTGATGTAGACTTCTTTTCCCGGACGGACCGCACTTCTTGCCCCGACCGACCGCCTCGCCATCGCTCCCCACGCCTCTCACTTTCTTCGCTCCTTGCTCGTCACGTCCTCACAGTCGACTCTTCACCTGCTGCGTTCTCGCGGTGTCTCTGACTTTCTTGGTGACCCGATAGAATTCTCATTCCCAGCGATTTTGGGATTCTCGCGCGAGAATCCCCGGCTTTCCGGCCTGGCGTGTCGAGGCCTCCGTGTTCATTGAGGACGATAGTTAACCACCAGTGACGCTGAACGACTTCCTCTTCTTTCTTTCTCTTTCACTGGCACTCTTCCTCTTCCTCTCCCCATCCGCCGCTCGTACGACCGGACGGTTCCTCTAAACCACCATGTCTACGCCCTCCACTGCTACTGCGACACATCCTACGCATCATCAGCAGCATTACGGATTCCCCCATCACCACCAACCATACCTACCGAACCCATCGTACCCGGCCTCGTCCACTCCTCATTTAAACCCTCCTGTTTATCCCTACGCCGTTCCTTCATCGACAGCTACCGTACCCTACACCCAATCTCCACAGGCGGCCGCTGCGGCTTCCACGCCTACAACTGCCTCAGCCATGCCGCAGGCTCCAAAACCCGCTAGTACGGGTTCTTCTGATCAGAACGGGAGGCGGAAAAAACCAGACTGGGGCGAGTTCTATAAAAACGGAATACCAAAGGAGGTTATTGTCATTGACGATACACCTCCTCCTGACCAGTCTGCCGCCGCGTCGCATACTCTCCCGCCGACATCCACCGTTCCGGCTCAGAACGGTAATGTCCCACAGCCCGCGGGTAAGAAACGACGCACCGGTATCGAGACAGCATACGACCTGGGCTACTATGATCGTCCGTCTTTCTCGATCAATCCCCAGCAATACGGCGAAGACTCGTCTGCGGGCTCGCTCTCGACCGACCGCACAGCGTCGCTGCACACCACCGCTCCCACATCTCTCTCACAGGGCAGCTCGGGTGCGAGCAATGGTACCTACTATGAGGATGCCAATATTGGCCAGAAGCGGAAGCGGGTGGCGACGCGAAAGTCCGTTCGAGATCAGCAGAAGAAACTCGAGCAGGAGACGGGAACTGATGCCTTTTTGAGCTACATCCCTCCGCCAAAGCCTCCCATCAAGGCAAAAGATGTTCCTGTCCCCGTCGTTCGTGCTGTAAGTGCCGATAAGTCGTTACTATATTTGGGCTATTCTAACAGTTGATGCAGTATGCGAATAGGGGCGAAAAGTTCGACGATGACGACGGCCATTATGTTGTCAACCCAAACACTCCATTGACAGATCGATGTAAGCAGCCCTGGTTTCAAACTATAATGTCGTTCATGCGTACTAATCTAGTCAAGATTCAATTATCAAGCTTTTAGGGCAAGGAACGTTCGGCAAAGTTGTCGAAGCTTTCGACAAACAACGCAAATCTCGCTGTGCTATCAAAATCATCCGCTCCATTCAAAAGTACCGAGACGCATCAAGAATCGAACTGCGGGTGCTGTCAACTTTGGCATCTAATGACAAGAACAACCGAAACAAGTGCATCCACCTGAGAGATTGCTTCGACTACCGAAACCATATATGCATCGTCACAGATCTGCTGGGTCAGAGTGTCTTTGATTTCCTCAAGGGAAACGGGTTCGTCCCGTTTCCTAGCAGCCAGATCCAGAACTTTGCTCGACAACTTTTCACTAGTGTGGCTTGTAAGTTCTCACAGATTTCCAGCATCCGAGGCTTAGCTAATTTTGGCTTGTGCAGTCCTCCACGACCTCAACCTCATCCATACAGACTTGAAGCCCGAAAACATCCTTCTCGTCAAAAATGCCTACCAAACCTTTACCTACAACCGCACCATCCCATCGTCCTCTAGTGCGATTTCTCGGAATGCCCGCCAAAGACGTGTTTTGCTTGATAGCGAAATCCGCCTGATCGATTTTGGGTCCGCGACCTTTGACGACGAATACCATTCGTCTGTCGTTTCTACCAGACACTACAGGGCACCCGAAATCATCCTTAACCTTGGCTGGAGTTTCCCTTGTGATATCTGGAGTATTGGCTGCATCCTTGTCGAATTCTTCACTGGCGATGCTCTCTTCCAGACCCATGATAACCTTGAACATCTCGCGATGATGGAGGCTGTCATTGGTGACCGGATAGATGCGAAGCTAGTGCGTCAAGTGATGCAGAACAGTCGGAGTGGCAATCAAAACCCAGCAGTCAAGTAAGTGTTTTGGATCTCAATGATGTGACCACTACTGACTTGTTTAGATTTTTCCTCCGCAACAAACTCGATTACCCGAATGAGGAAACAACGCGCGCCTCCAAAAAATACGTGCAGGCAATGAAGCGGATACAGGTATTTCTTCTTTTGCGTATTTTAATACTGGGGTCCTTGTACTGATTGCCTTAGTCATTCATGCCATCGAATAACAAGTTCTACCGGGCGTTTCTGGACCTCTTGCAGCGTATCTTCGTCTACGACCCGAAACAACGTATCACGGCGAAAGATGCCCTCAAGCACCCATGGTTCAAGGAGTCTATCACCGATGATGGAACTGAAGCTCTGCGGATTGGACAGCAATTGCAGCGCACCAACGGCCAACAACGTTAAGTGTTTGAGCCCGAGTCTTGCTAGCGTCACAGCATAGCGCAATTCGGCTTTTTTTTTAAAAGGGCGTTTATTTCGGGCTTCTGCTTGTTTATTTTGCATTGGATATATCGCTGGTACCCACGGGTAGCGGTGCGTTATTATGTATGGGTACAGTTCCAGTTACGATGGCATTTTTTTGGATAATATGTATGGCATGGCACGCGAGCCCCCTGCTCTGAGTATATCGAGCTACTGGGTAGCTCTCGGGGCTATGGAGTTTGGCCACTGAAGCAAGTCATCTCAGGGCCTGGGTATTGTTATTTCTACGGAGATGGATATGGATATGGCTATTCTATTTGATTATATTGCACAGGGTTGGCTTGGTTTGTGGGTATATGGGCATGTTTACTGCTTTCGCGATATCTATTCTCAGCATTGCTGATTGATCCATCCTTACGTGGGAGATTCAGCTTTATGGCGTGGTGATATGGTACAGGTTTCTTCCCTTTCGTTTTCGTTTTCTTTTTTTTTTTCTGCATAGCCATCATGGTAGATGCTCCATCTTGTGCTTGACTGTGTAGACAGGTACATGTATATATATACCCTTTGTCTCTATATCCTCTATAACATTCTTCTCGTCTTCGATTATATATATATATATATGTATGTATGTATGTATGTATGTATGTATGTATATATAATTGCATTCGACATTGTTACAACGCGGAAATCGATATGCAGAATTCCACAAGCTCCGAACTCCCATCGTCACTACCCACTTCTTCATTAGTCTTCCAAAACCCAGCTTTCTCCATCACTCTCATACTTCCCCCATTCGCCTTCGCAACAATCGCATACACCCGTTCCTCATCCACCACCTCTCCCTCCTTCCCTTTACTTCCAGAACCCTCAAGGGCATTCAACTCCCGAAGATGTTCAACCCACCACCCCAAAATCCCCTTCACAGACTCACTCGCATACCCCCGCCCCCAAACGCCCGGCACAAACATATACCCCAGTTCATACAGCTTCGCCTTTGAAAACAGAGACTCCGACTCCCGAATCCCAACTATCCCGACTATCCTGTCTTTCTGTTCTTCACCCTGCTGCATCGCTATAAGATGCGAGAGCTCTCGCACGGAGAAAGTGACGTCCTTTTTTGGGGCTTGGGCTTGGGCTTGGACTTGAGGTTGAGCTTTTCCCCGGGTAATCGTCATCATCAATCAGCCTTTACTCTCGTCCTTGTTGTCCATTTGGATAGCGGCAATACGTAGTATCAGGATTTATACTCACCGGCACTAGTGCTATGATGCATACTATCAGTAAGAGGCATAGCCTTTCTGATCCAATCCTCCGTCTCCTGGAGACAGGTGTCTGGGCGTTTCTGGCGAGTCCATTTCATCACCTCGGGCTCGGTGCGGAGCTCGTGGAGTGCGACTGTGTCGGAGAGTGAGACTGGCGTGAATGAGAGGCGGGCTGTTTGGAAGTTTTTCATGGTGGTTGGTGGTGGTTGGTTTGTATGTAGTATTGAGGTTGATAAAGATCGTGGTGGTGTACAAAAAGGAGATGGACTGTTCAAGCGGCCAAGTGGGTGTTTACTGGATTATATACGAGCTTATATTTTTATTTTTATTTTTTTCGGTTTGGCTTGAGGAAATCTGAATAGTGGCTGGCCGCTATTTACCACGCGGGTGAGTCACTCCTTAACGGAGTGAACCGTACAGTAGTATTCAAACCTAAACCATTTCTCCACCATGCACGGGGGAGCATTGCGCTAAAATAATATTCTTGGACGGCACCTAAATATAAGATGCATAATGCGACTGCGCTTTTGGTTGATTACGGTTAATATGGAATAGGCTAATTTAATGAAGGGGGCAAGAGGAGCGTTTTGTAATCTCGTTTGATCTGTTACTATTGATTCATTCTGCAGACGTAGTTAGTTACAGGTATCCTAGCCTTAACTAACTATTACTAAACAATTAGTAGGAAATAGAGAGAAAAACACAGGGCGGCGCATGCATAACCACCACTGAAACAATGTATGATGCCGTAAGAAATTGGGTATGGGTATGATATGTCTAACATGGTGCACATAGAACAAAGGAAACCCGACACGCGGTAGTGAAAGACAACACCTCTTTTTTTAGAAAAGGCTCATTATGACGAAATGCATAGGAAAGTTTAGTGAGATCAGTGTCGACGCGAGTCGAAGCATAGCTCTATCATAAAGGTACATGTCTATTATCGAAATCGATAAGACTTATGGGCGAGAGGTGAGGTCGGAGCATGGCCGACGCCACTGACAGGTACACGCACTCGATTTTTCCGAGTCGGGGTTTGCGCGCAGAAGATGCAGACGTAGACAGACGGGAGGTTGGACCTTTCCAGACCGACGCATTTGGTATGCAACCAGTGACTGCACGATTCGCTGTACAGCTAGTTAGTGGCTGGCGGTGTCATTTGCAAAGGGGGGTAAACGTACCATTGAATCATCAGGTGGCCACCATTATCCATGGAATTGCAGATGCATCTGGTGCCATTACTTGGGTTGCTATATCGGTCCGTGCAAGGGGTTGCAAGATCAGGGTCTGTAACTGTCGTAGGGGATGTATTTGCTTCTCGGGAATCTGAGTCTAGCTCAGTGCCAAATCGAGGCGGTGACGACTGTAGTTGTGCCAAAGATTGCAGGGAACGGTTGGACCGGGAGCCGAAGCTTGCAATTGTCTGCGACCTGGGAATCCGCCCTTTATCCTGCAGAACCTTGCGGAGAGCGTGTTGGGCATCTCCGGTATCCTCTTCGACGTCCGCAATACTGCCGGGAATGGAAGCCGCGCTGCTATACGACAAATCTGAATGGAGAGCCGAAGACTGCCTCTTCGGTGTCCGTTTCCAGTCCTCTATCGTAGCTTTCAATGGCGGCCTCCTAGCCGGGCCACGAGGAGCTGTAGCCCACGGTGAAACTCGACCTGAGTGTGATGAAGTGTAAGAGCCCATGGAAGGAGGTCGTGAACCAGAGTCACTGCGGGCAATATTCGGTCTCCCGGCTTCTGAAAACGCAAAAGAGGTGTTGCGGCTGCTGGGAGGATGTTCAGGAAACTCTGCTGAATCGTACTCGCTTTCCGTGGCAGAGTCGTCCATATCCATACCGCTAACAGGGTCCGTCAAGCCAGTCGATGCCTCAACGACAGGCTGCATTTCCGTCTTAGCTCTACCATCTTTGCCAATTCTGAGTACCACTGACTGAGACCGTCGTGGAAACCCACTGGCCAAGGAGTTGGATCTGGGCAGCGGAGCACGAATTGGCTTGATTGGGGAGGATCTCCCCTTGGATGGGCTCTTCCGGATGCCACTTGCAGATGA
Organism: Aspergillus versicolor CBS 583.65; assembly: GCF_001890125.1. Lineage (NCBI taxonomy): Eukaryota > Fungi > Ascomycota > Eurotiomycetes > Eurotiales > Aspergillaceae > Aspergillus > Aspergillus versicolor. The sequence goes on along the minus strand of NW_024467524.1, from coordinate 3,712,494 downwards.
CATTGTGCCGCCCGATCCTGGCCGCGATGCATTAGTTCCACCAACGGTGAGGCTCCGAGTCAAATTAGGCCTGTTTTGTCGAGGGGTGAAGTCGTCATCTTCGTATTCCGAAAGCTGGGGGTTGACTCCTTGAGAACGCCGGAGCTCTTCTCGCTTGAACTCCTCTGTTTGGTGGTGATATGGTTGACGCTGTTCTCTCGAGAACACACGTTTCTCCGGGGATGCTTGAGGTCCTCCAAAGCGGCGTGCAGGAGAACTCAGAAACAAGGCGGGGTCATCTGCTTTGGGCAAAGGAAGTCGAGGAGAGGTGGAAAATGGGGCGGGGAATAGGGCAGCGTCTGTGGGAGCACCAGAAGAGAGGCCGTATATTGCGTTGTTGAACTCGGGAAGTTCGAAGTTCTCTTCGATGTGAGGTAGTTGCGGAATGTGAGGATCTTGTGGGGGATTTTCTCTATTGGCTTGAAAGGCGTTTGTACTTGCAGAATCAAACACATTGCCATCGTTTCCGGATAAACCCAGGTCTGTTGTATGCTGGTCCAGTTCATGGTCCCAGAATAACTTTTGCTGTGGAAAGAAAGGCGATGTCGACGGATCGATCGAGCCCAGCTGGAAAGCACCCGGAGACGATTGAAAGTCGCCGAATAAGCGGGGAGAAGCACCCATAACCCTACTCGGAGTCTCCAGATGGGGCCCTGTCGTACTGGAAACTGATGGCCCATGGCCTGTATTGCTCAAATCTCCAAACTCAGTCACCTTTGTCCTCGATGCGCTACTCGGCGGCGGGGTCTGCATGGAAGCGGCCGACTTTGCGGATTCCACAGTCCGGGAGCCATATTCCCCCAGGCCATGAAGCTTCGACTGGCGATGCTTTCTAGCAGTTTCGACTTGTGGGCTCAATTGCTTCGCATTATGTAGCCCCGGGGATGCCGGGTCTTGGGGTGCCTTTTGCCCATGTAGGCGGGGTGTGTTCAGGCCGAATCTCTGAGGGGTGCGCAGGAACTCAGGGCTTGAGGCGTATGGATCGGAGGTATCCCATGTGACACGGGGGTCGAAGAAGCTGGATTCGAGCTTGGGGGTTTGGAAGGTAGCGTCACCGAAGAAGGTTGTGGGAGGAGTCCTCGTTGGGGTCTGAGGTTCACCGTTTGGATAGCTGAAGCTGAGCAAGGCAGACGGTTCTGTTAGTATCATACTACACATTCTGCGAATATTGAAATATCCGAGGGAGAGGGAAGAAAGCACGGATATGACAGAAAATGGGTAAGAAGGAAGGGAGGTGAGGCGGAGGGTATAGGAGCAAATCCAGAGGAGCTCGATAGGTGTATGAACGCAGTGAACCTTGGAACATACCTGTGGATAGGCTGATCCCAACTCATGTCAGCAACGGTGTACTCCTAGCAACCATTAAAGTCAAGCTGCCAGGCAACCCTCTGATCGGAGGCTATCGAGCTATCCCGGGACCGTCAGGAATGTTCGAGGGGCGGTTTGGTGGGTGCGAGACTTGAGCCGACGAATGTACGCCTCCACTGGGTCATTGAAATTCAAGCCAAGGAGCGTCGAGAAGATCGGGGCCCTGGGAGAAAAGCGAGGAGATGAAAAGAGAGTATTAGAGAAGGAACGACAAAAACCAGAGCATAGTCCTGTGGTCCGAAGTTGGGATGGGGGGAAGGACGAGGATTAAGGAGGGGGTCGAGGGATCGGTCGAGGCTGGCAGAGGAGGAACGACTCCTGGACAAAGGGAGAGCAGAGGCGGGCGGAATGCGGTTCGGGGACGGCCTGGCCTCGGATTCCAGAGAGCGTTTGATAGTGACGAGAGGGAGAAAGGCAGAAAGGAAGGAGAGAAAGAGAGCCGAAGCTGAGCTGAGCTGGAGAGGAGAATTTTATGTTTTCGTTTTGCTCTGTTTGTAAAATTTGGTAATAAAATTGACGGCTTTTTCTTTCTTTACATCCGCAGATCCACTCTCGAGGGACAAGTTTTAGGGAACAGATCTGGACATGAATCGGACAGATACGACGGAGCGAGCCAGGATTATTATCTATACCAAGGTCGAGCTCGTCAGCCTGACGCCGTCGCTCGCTTGCCCAGAGGTGCCTGGTGGAGCAGGATGGTGCCTAAGTAGCAAACTGCTCTGGCATAGTCTAATTCTTAGCTCGCGACAACTTTGGGTCGTATTCTACTCGGGAGTCTGGATATGGGGACGATCTTGTAGGATCTGTCTACGGTGTAGTTCGGGGCTCGCTTGCTTGCTTGTGGATAGCTGACCTGGCTGAGCGAGCTGACTGCCTAGCGGGCTTACCCCGGCACTCACGACCACCATACTGCCCAGGCTGGAGTCGAGGAGGGCAAGGAGGAGAGAAGGAATAATAATGGCGACGCATATCGCCCCTTGAGGGCAAGTTTAGTCTCCAATAATTGGTTCCGAGAACAAGGAACAGCTGTGGTATTCCGTGGATCGACCGTCTCCATCACCGCTGCGAGCTGCACGGTTGGTTGCCGGTGCTGACGCCGTCTCCGAGCCACTCTGCGCGGCCGCGTGAAAGAAAGGGGTCTGGTGGTTTCGAACGAGTTGAAAGCCAAGTTGAACTGAAGAGAGACATCCGTCGATTCAGGCGTCTAATTGCTGTTCTTCTGACAGCGACGAGAGAGCCAGGGACATGAACAAGGGATCACGATCAACTCCTTGCGCGACGATCCAGCCTTCTTTGGGCGGTTCCCGTCCAGCGCGATCACGATCCCAATCAGACTACCACTCTTAGTCTCTGCAATTCTGGATCCCTTCAGCTCCAGCCTCAGCCTCAAGCCTTCGGGGAAATACTACGCAGGAATTAAATGACACCATGGGGCGAGTCGTCCGATTTTGAAGTCTGAGGATCTGACAGAAAACGGGTGCAGGCCCTGCATGCGAGAGACAAGCACTTTGGAGTCAAGAGTTCCCCCGGATCCAAGCACGAGATCTCCATGAATGACGGAGACATCCAAGATATCTCCATAAAAAACCTCTCCAACTTGGCAATCAAAGTTTACTTCAGCTGTCTGTGATCTGGCGCCATCGGACATGGCGAGCTCCGCTCGGCCTTCATTTCCATACTCTGAACACACTTACCATTTCCTCTTGCAGTTTAGACGATGTGCCATTCATCTTACTTGGCCTGGACTGCTTCGGCATTCCAGCAATCACGGCGCTCCCACAACGCACACAATTCAATCGTCATCAGAGATATTCAATATCCATGCTCCGGAGTCCACTGATCCATTCACTGGGATCTTGCATACCCCGCCTTCGGAAGGTCCAAGGCCCAACCTTGACCAACGTTGACTAAAGTACGGCCCAGCTCGGACACCCAGGGACTTGCGACCTGCTAAGGTAGGTACCGATATGCACATGAAGGTGGAGAGGGCGAGGAAGAACCCCTGTCAAGCCAGCCACCGTCCAAGGGCCCGGCCTCGGCGTGTAACTCGGACAAGCGGCCTTTGTTTGTTCCAGATCCTTGTATCATGGAGGCTCCAATTTATTTTTTGGTTCCAGAGTCTCGCAATCAACTGGGTCGCAACTCGCAAGTTGGATTGGCACAAATGATAGACCAGACCGAAAGAATGGTTGAGCCACCGTTCGTTCCGCTCAGGCACAAACCGTGCAAGCCTGACGAGCCACACTTGGACCCCTCCACAACAACCGAGTCGATCGAGAATCAAGAGCCAAAAAGTATTCAAAGAACCCAATCCCATCCCATGTTCCCGTCAAAATGACCTTCTGGACTGAAAGAACTTAAGAAGTCGCTGGAAGTAAAAATAGCAGGTCCGACAAAGCATCAGACGTTGTTTGTGGCTTCCTTCATTGCCCCTCTATTCAATTTGTCCCCTGCTTGACAGCTACCGGACAAAGCTCATTCATTTGCAACAGATGTTACTGCACCCAGTGTTAGTATTTGACCAATATATTTACTCGTATACAAATTCAACATTATTTATCCTCCATGTTCCCACTTAACGTACACGATCTCCCTTTGATTTTTCGCATAACTCGCCCCGACAACATGGCACCCACCACCCGCAATCGAAAGCCAGCTCGGAGAAAAGCCCGCAAGATCCAGCATCGCCCAAGGAGGAAGAACCGTGTCGAGAAACGGTCTGCTCCGAGCTCGCCTCAACTTAAGATAGCCAAGAGTCGCCCTCGAACTCTATCGAAACAGGCCCTGTTCAAGAAATCGGAACTTACCGCAGTGAACCACAAGCCCAAGGCTGCCGAAAGTAAAGGCAGTCCACGCATGGTGAAATACCAGCTTGCAACCCAATGGCCGTCGTCAGAGCCCTTTGAAAAGGTATGTGATCCCCGATATGCAGGTACTAGTGATATAACGCCCTTGCATCCGACCCCCTTGCGCGATCCAATACGTCTCTTGCTAACGTGCAGATATCAACAGAACTGTCTCCAGAGGGATCCGTTGCCAGCCGACTATGTCTTCGTTCCTAGGGGCGATGTCTATGTTACTCGGAACTGCCGAAGTAAGACAAAGGAGAGCCAAAGGCTAGTTTATAAAGTTTATGTGAGGATGCTATCTCTATCCCTTGATCTGCTGGTCAATTTGTCATCGCAAACCATGGCTAAACGTTCCATAGGACAACACTGGAAAGAGGTCACAGGGAATTCGTGTCCCGGCAGATGTCTATACCACAGTCTTACAATCCGCACAAGAAACCGCCGAGTCTCGAGCTGGCGCCGTCAAACTCCGCGACCAGAAGGACCTAGCTCAGTCACGGGAGCTTCTCTGCAAGCAATTCCCTTTGATGCCAGTAGGGTCTCTAGACGTTATCCTCCATCACGCTTTCCTCAAAGGCTCCGGCCGCGTCGGAAGGACCACGACCACTTCAGACGAGCGCAAAGCCATTCTAGCGGTAGAAGCGCACATTCGCCATATGCATACGCCATACGAGATACTTCTCCGTCAGGGAAAGTCGCGGGACGACGCCCGGAAAGAGGTTTGGGAAATGGTTCAAGCTATCCGAATGGCCTGGGCTGGCCAGGGCCACGGAGTACAACCAGCACTCCTGCCCGTACGTAGCCGAACGAACTCAGCGGAATGATTCAAGGCTGCTCGATTTATCTCTTATTTTTACGTTTTCCTTCGAGGCCACAACCTAGCAAGGCCGTTTCATTTACCGTGTCACTGCGCAGCATGGGAATTATGGGAAATGCATAAGCAGCTTTTGGCATAGACTACTAGGTATAGATTAACGCAGCTCAATGAGATTCATGATTCATGACACATTACTCCATATTTCCTTGATTACCCTAGGTGGTATATGTCCAAAGCCCTAACTCTAAATACCAGGGACTGAAAAAGTTTCCGATGAAGGACAAATATAAACTTCAAAGTACCAAAAGCCTGTGCACGCTCTGGTTTCTCAATTCGATAACCGTTTGCTAAGACCCTTCCTGAAACGGATATCTCGATACAAGGTAGGACCACTTAAAGCAGATATTATTGATCATCCGTCCACGAAGCGAGGTAAAATAAGATTTCCACCCCCGCATATATATACAATCTAACAACAAGGAATGTAAGAGTCTTTAAACCCTAGCGTTCTATCGACCACTTGGAGAACTCTTCAAGCCCAAAGATAGGCAGATCAACACGAGCCCCATCCCGCCAACGAGGATTAACAACAGGGGCTATTGAAATACGTATTCAGCAGCTCCTCACACCCATCCCACTGCACACATACACAATCTTCCACAGTCGCCCAATCCGCATTAATCTCCAAGATCTCGCCCCTCGCACCCCTTTCCAACAAACTTTCCAGCAACGACACCAGGGCCTCGTATACAGCCATGTAAACGCCAAAGGGCGTTCCCTTGTCCGTGACCACGGTGATCCTAATTCGGCTGTACGTGGGCATGGCCATATCGAGCGGGTTGCAGAACCCCTTCGTTGTGAGGCGGTCTTTCACCTGCTCGATTAGCCAGAGTATTACATTGAGGATGTGGTTAATGGGCTTAGGTGTGTGCCGTTGGGAATGTCCATGAAGATGGTTATAGTGTCTGGGTCATCGTCTGAGACTGAGGGTCCGTGGCGTCGAAGGTGCTGGGTGCGTGCTTGGATGGGGTTGTTTGGGGTGTAGGGATCTTTTAGTCTCCCTGGTTGACTATCTCTGGGACTGTCTCTGGGACTCCGACACCTGGCTGAGATATATTCGTCAGACATATTGGTTAGTATATGATAGAGTGACTGGCGAAAGGGCCCGGAATCGCAGCTAGCAACATGAATAGAAGAACAGGAAAGCAGGAAAACAGAAAATGGACTAATACTGAAGCAGACTGAAGAAATGGGCCTATGTTTCAATCCAAAGGCACTGCTTTGTGTCTCATTGGGAAATGACAAAGGCTTTATCGCAGGTCCATTCTGTTGTATGGCCGTTTCATGCAGTTGTTCAGCGACGGCCACTGTTCACTTTCCAAACAGCTAAATCATTAAATGGTTAATTGCCTGACTTATCTACGGCCGATCATATAGCAAAGCTAACCAAATGATAGAAAACTCACTCAAATTACGATATATACTTAGAGTGTAGTCACCATAAGGCAGGTTGTAGATATACTTCCCAATGCGGACATACCTAGGGCTAGCCCTACTGATTTGCTCGGAGATTTTCCTGAACCTCCGCGGATGAGCTCCAGCTCAACCCCAGCGACAATCATCGCCAATTCTCGTCGCAATGGATATATCGGATCTAATCGAGCCTCCGCAAAAGCGCCTGAAGACCGAGGATGCCTCCAGCACCGAGGAAGTTGCTCGTCCTGTTGCTGCAGCCCCTCCCCAGACCGCCACCGAAGATCCGTTATCGAGAGAGATCGAGGTCGGAATCACCGAATTTGTTAGCGAAGATAATGAAGGTTTCGCGGGGATATTGAAGAAACGGTATTACTACTCTTGAGGAGGTTAAAGTCGCGTGCTTATTGTGCCTGTAGATACACAGATTTCCTCGTCAACGAGATCCTGCCCTCCGGCAAAGTCTTGCATTTGCAGAGCACTGCGGTGCCCAACACCATAGGGGAGGATGGTGGTGATACGCCTGCACCGGTCGAGGAGAAGCCAAAGGAGCCCGAAACACCTGCAGAAGAGTCACCAGCTCCTGCCGAATTCCAGTTAACGGACGAAGACCGGGCACTGCTCGACGAGCTCTTCGGCGCCCAGAATGTCCAGAAAATCTTGTCTCTGCACCGCAAGGCAACGACGAATTTGAAAGCGAAGCCAAGTGATTTGGGGCGATTGAACACAGTTGCTGTTGACGACCGCGACCAGCGCATCAAAATTCACCACGCAGTCCGCCGGATCTTCAACTCGCAGCTCGAGTCCTCGACCGACCACGATGGGACAATGGTCATATCGGCGGCTCCAAACCGAAACAAGAAGAATGCACAGGGTGGTGGACGCGGAGGTGGAAATGGGCGTGAGCGGGTGCGCGTTAATTGGGATGATATGGGTGGACCATATCTTCACTTTACAATTCACAAGGAGAATAAGGATACCATGGAGGTCATCTCGTTCATCGCCCGTCAATTGAAGATGAATCCCAAGAGTTTCCAGTTTGCTGGCACCAAAGATCGCCGTGGCGTAACTGTGCAGAGGGCATGCGCATACCGCTTGCAAGCCGACCGTCTAGCGAAGCTCAACCGAACGCTTCGCAATGCCGTCCTCGGCGACTTCGAATACCAACGACATGGGCTTGAGCTGGGAGATCTCTATGGAAATGAATTCGTCGTAACCCTACGCGAGTCGGACATCCCAGGAGTTAGCCCCAAAGATGGCGAAACCGCCGTAACAAAGGCGACGGAGCTCGCAAGCTCAGCGCTGAAGAGCCTCCATCAACGAGGCTATTTCAACTACTATGGCCTCCAGCGCTTCGGAACATTTGCAACCCGTACCGATACTATTGGTGTTAAAATCTTACAGGACGACTTCAAGGGTGCCTGCGACGCAATCCTCGACTACAGTCCACACGTCCTCGCCGCGGCGCAAGCAGGCGAAGCCGCAACAGTCAATATTAGCTCTGAAGATAAGGCACGCGCAGAATCAATCCACATCTTCCAAACAACCGGCCGTGCCACCGACGCCGTTGAAAAGATGCCCCGCAAGTTCACCGCAGAGTCAAATATCATCCGCCACCTCGGCCGCTCCAAGAACGACTACCTCGGTGCCCTGCAAACAATCCCCCGAAACCTCCGCCTCATGTACGTCCACGCCTACCAGTCCCTCGTCTGGAACCTAGCAGTCGGCGAGCGCTGGCGTCTCTACGGTGACCGCGTTGTAGAAGGCGACCTTGTCCTCGTCCACGAACACCGTGACAAAGACGGGTCCGCTGCCGCTGCCTCTGCAGGCACAGGTACAGACAGCGCAACTGTCGACGCAGATGGCGAAATCATAATTGCTCCCCAAGAGGGCGACAGCGCTTATTCTGCCGAAGATACATTCACCCGCGCCCGAGCCCTTACCGCCGATGAAGCCAACAGCGGCAAATACAACGTCTTCGACATCGTCCTCCCCCTTCCAGGCTTTGATATCGTCTACCCGCCAAACAAAATGACCGACTTCTACAAGGAGTTCATGAGCAGTCCCCGTGGCGGTGGCTTAGACCCCTTCAACATGCGCAGGAAATGGAAGGACGCGAGCCTGAGTGGGAGTTACCGCAAGGTGCTTAGTCGGATGGGGCCCGATTTCTCAGTAGATGTGAAATTGTATTCGGCGGATGACCAGCAATTCGTGACGACTGACTTGGAGAAGTTGACTTCGAAGTCAAAGGAAGAGGAGCAAATGGATACTGAAGATAGCAAGGACCATGATAAGATTGCTGTGGTTCTCAAGTTCCAGCTTGGCTCTAGCCAGTATGCCACTATGGCGTTGAGGGAGTTGATGAGGGGTAAGGTGAAGGCATATCAGCCTGACTTTGGGGGTGGACGGTAGTAGACCCGACTCAACAGTATGTATATACACAAATAACCCAACCCCAAACTATGGATATACTAGCAATACAACCATAGCAAATAATGATAAACAGCAAAGAAGCCCATTTTTGCAGTTCATTTAACTCATTCATTCGAAAACCTTGACTGGGGATATATAGAAGTATGGATAGCTAGATTACGGACATCAAATTGGTCCAGACACTGCATATATATAACTCAACCAATAGCAACTACCGCGGCCGATTCATCGACGGTCTTGGCTCGTCGTCCTCGAAACTCGATACAGATGACATATCATCATCCCTCACAGCCCTAGTCCTCATCGCTCCCTCCCGGTCGTTAATCTCCGACACAACAGACATGGAATCTTCAGGGTCATGCGGGTGGCTGAATGGCGACTGTGGCCGTTCGAGGGCACGTCGTTCCTCAGACGTCCTCCATTCTAGATCTGGTGGTGGTACTGCAACGACGGCGGGGACTGGTGGTGTCGTTTGCGCGAGGCCTACTTCTGAAGGGTGAGGAGGCAGAGAGAAGGGTTCATGTTCATCGGTCATTGAGCGCTGGTTCCCTGGTGCTGGAGGAGGTGGCGGGACGGGTTCGATATGAGCGGGGATGAAGAGGGAGGAGGTTGTTTCCATTCGGGGAGGGGATATGACGGGAGGTTGGGAGATTCGTTGGCGCTGGCGCCGACGCCGGCGGATGAGGAAGAATATGATTGCGGCGATTATGGCGGCGCCTACGACGGCGACGGGGACGGCGATGGCGACTTTGGTGTTGGTGCTCAGGCCGCCGCCGCCGCCGCTGCTGCTACTGCTGGTGTCGTTGTCGGTGGCATCTTCCAGGTCAACAGAGGTGGTTGGGGTTGAAACTGTCGTTTGGGTCGTGGCTGCGGGAGTATAATATTCATTGTATGTTGATTGCCCAGGTGATGATGCTTCTCCTTCTGTCGAATTATATTCTGAAGATGTATCGCCGTCATAGTCGTCAGAGGCAGGGTCGTGGTAGGACCAGTCCTGATTTGGGTTATTTGGATGGCCACTGGCAGAGGGATCCATTGCTGAGGTATAAATGGGAGAAGATAAGGTAGTCCCGTATATTAGTGTGAGTGTCTACACCCGTTAGTATATTCAATACTGTATACAGCTGGACGGGAGGGTGGTTACATTTCAACCCCACCTGGATGTAATATTTCCTCGAGTTTCCAACCCTCGTTCTTTCATGCAGGTAACGAAGGCCCGTACTATTATAATAGGAATTATGCCAGGCAAGGTGGTCGCTCTCGTATTTGGGCTGAGTGACAAGTGGACGTGGGCCGCCTGCGCCAGTAAGAAGCGAAGCAGCAAAACCACTGACAGGGTGAAGTCGTAGTCGAGCGCAAGGGAGGAAGAGGGGAGAAAAAGGAAGAAAAGTTCAAAAGAAGAAGACTGGCGGCCTTGAAAAAAGAGAATGCAGAGCTGACATGGCGCAGCGGCTCCAACACCTCCAGCTCTAGTGAGTTAGTATAGTATAAAGCCATGCTAGCCCATTCCTCTGGTGGGCACGGCTGAACGCGACCTCATCAGATGAGCAGGCGGGACGATTTGACAAAGGATAGGACAGCGGTAACATGGTTTGTTTGTCCTATCTGTCTCTTTCTCTTTATGGAATTTTTTTTTTTTTTCATTCAATCCGATCCCAGTCTGTCCAGTCCTCTCTAGGCGCCCGCAGTGTCGTGAAACAAAAGTTAACGCCCTCACCAGCAATCTGCTTTGTTTCAAGAGGCTGACGGGGCTGTGCTGATCGACCCGCAGACGAGCAACCTTTCCCTTTTGAAGGTGTCTGTCCGCTCGTAAACGGATTTAGTCTGCGTTGGGCGTTCGCTCTAACGGGCTCACAGCCCTGCTCTTGCGTGGCCATGCCACTGCTCAGTCCTGGGATCATCATGTTTGGGGGCCAAAGCCATATATATCCATGCTGATCGGATGAGGGAAACGAATTATGAACTGACTTCAACTCGGTCGCTGTCCGCAGTTTTCAAAGTGGATTTCCAATTTCCATGGTGGATGTTCAGTTGTTCGTTTGTTCGCAAGCACAAAGAGCCGCAGCCTTGTCCAAGCTTTGACCGGCCGAACAGTCAGACGGCAAGACGCTAGAGATAACCAACAACTAACGGTTCTGAAATTAGAATAATGGCTTGAACTTAAATTCAGTGTCCTCATTCCCAAAGCACATGGAATTTGTCTGCCGAGCACAGGGTTGCTTACACCGTCGTTCGTTGAACGGGTGTCGGTGTCGAGTGGACCCACAGGTGAGCATATGGTGTTCTCACCACAAACAGGCTAAAAGACCCAGTGCCCTATATTCTGCACAGGAAATCCTGCTGCCTCTGTCAGTATCACCACCCAGAGATGCTCGCGAGTTCTTATTTCTTATCCTGAATAAATGAACGCGAAGCTGAGCTGATTGCGGCACAACCGACAGCCCAAAATGGTTGACGCTAAACTGCTTTCGGGTAGCACGACCTGCGGGGAAATGATGGCATTTCGTCAGCTTCAACGCTCTTCAGGCTCATCGCTATTATCTCGCCTTGACATTCTGCAGATTCACACTTGACCGGCACAATGAGCGGCTTTAAGGATATTATGAAAGATGGCTGGCATCCAAAAGCCAAAGACGGGAAAAAGGAAAGCTGGCGGAACGACTTCAAGGGCATCAACCAGGTGGTGAGTGTGTTGCCGCTTTATCGCACATGATCCCTGCTAACAGTCGCATTAGGCCGGCTGGATGGGCAAAGGGAAGGATAAAGACGACGAAAGAGAAACGCATGTTGCCCGACCCGTCTCAACTCTCAGGGACCCGTCGACTTTCGCTCCCCCGCCCAAACATGTCAAATACCACGGCGCTGCCGCCCTGTCGAACGAAACTACATCGAGTCGCAGTGGATTGGGCGCGCCATTGAGCCAGGCGCAAATAAACCAGCAGGAATCCCACAAACAGCAGGCGATAGAGGAGGAAGAGGAGGAAAGGAGACAAGCGGAAGAAGCTGCGAAACGGCCACCAGTGCCGTTTCGTGCAAACCGGACAGGCATCGACCCAAACACTCTTCCACCGCCGCCCCGGCGAGTTGGCTCAGTCGCAGAATCAGCACCAACATCTACGAGGCCTGTACCAAGACTTCCGCCCCGTGTACCACCCCGGGCAAACACCTCCACGCCAGCCTCTCACTCACCCTCTCCCCCTCCTGCGTACTCCCCCAGTCCATCAGCTACAGAGCAGTCACAGACCTCAGATGGGTATGTAAACCAAGCTGCTACGTCGCGTCTTAACCAGGCGGGAGTTTCTGTTCCGTCGCTAGGTATCGGTGCAGGATCCTCAAACCCAACCTCACCATCAGGGGGCCATGCGAACCAGGCGCCGGTGAACGAAATGCAGAGTCGATTCGCGCAGATGAGAACCAACTCTGCATCAGCCCCGTCGCCTGGACCGCGGCCGCCGCCAGCACAGCAAGCTCAATCACCAACTAGCTCCACACCGAGTGTTGCAAACGCCAAGTCTGCGCTCAACGATTTCCGGTCCAAGCACAGTGACCAGATTGAATCCGGAAAGCAGAAGATTACTGGATTGAACCAGAAATACGGAATAACTGAGCGTATTAACAATGCTGTGTCCAGCAAGTCTGCCAGCTCGGAACAGGCTCCTCCCATTCCTCCGCATCCAAATGCGGGCCGTTCAACAACGGCCTCTAGTACTGACATCGGGTCTGTAGCCCAGCGAAAGGCGCCTCCACCGCCGCCGCCGCAGAAGAAAGCCGAGCTACGGGCAACGCCGGTCAATACAGGATCACCAGCACCACCTCCACTTCCTCTCAGTACGAAACCCCGCTGAGCAGGGATCTATCTGGTTATAGAGTCTAGATTGTAAATGTAACATGTTGCCGCGCAATGCATTATTATTGGCGGAGTTTGTATCTAAGACTACGCATTCCAACGAGGTTAATAGACAGCGTAGACCACATTCTCAACAATGCCTCAACGCCAAGACATTCTGTAAGGAGTGGAGGTGACGTCACGTGAGGGGTGGCCCAACCGGCCAGGCGGAGCATTTGCCCTCAGCCATTTGACTCGAGAATACTCCGTACAATGTTCAAGACAGGCCACTACCCTAAAAATTGGGTCTGAACTCTGCAATATGCAGGCCTGACACAGCGCACTGGTCGGATGGGCATAATGGGCTGTCCTCTCCACGCAACTCGTGCGGAGATTGTTTGCGCCGCGCGGTCCCGTTGCTGTTCCCGCGGTTCACAAAGCGGAAGCTTCTCGCGTGAGTGTCATCGGTACGTCAGTAGACATCATTCAACCTCCCCTGGTGGGATGGATATGCACACCCGGCACCTTATTAGGGGGGGAGCTGCCGATTTATGCAGTCGACCAGCAGCTCTTGACCAATTCCAAGCCCCAGCACGATTCACAGGCAGGGACCGCACTGTGATTTGCAGTTGTTGGGACCGAGGTCTGGATGCTTTCTCTCCCAACAAAATGCAGTCGCGGCTCCACACGAAAATCGCAGCGAGTGATAGTATCTGAATTATTTCACCCAAGCCTTGGTATCTTTCTCTCCTCTTTAAATTGATATTCCAGGCTCCAGTCGCGCGGAGGTGTTATATTGGAGTTTTGATTGCTGTTTTGGGCCCTTGGGGATTTTTTTTGTCTTTCTTCGTTTGTTCCGCCTCTTCCTCGTCGCGCTGCGTTGAGGCTTCTCTTCCCTCTTTGCTGAGATATTTTTTTGGCGACAGTTTTTCTCAACTAAAAAAAATTCCAATCGCCTCTATCTAATCAACAATGTACGACCTCTCCCTAGACACAGGGTCGGGCCCGGCTGTTGTGCGAGTCGGCCTGCCCCCAGTGTCACTGCTCAAATTCCCTCCCGACGAGCTGCCGGGCACCGTTCCTGCGCCGCAGCTTGACGAGCCAACATGGTACCAACCCTTCAACATCCCTGCCGGCCTATATAGCCAGCTCCTCGACGTTCGCGTTCCGATCACCATCGCCAGCGTCTACGCCGTCACTGTCATCATTATCAACCGCATTAACAAGAGCCGCGGATACAAGCCCTACGCATTTAGCCAAAGCAGGGCTTTCAAGACCTTCGTAATCCTGCACAATGTTTTCCTTGCCGTTTATTCCATGTGGACCTTCGCTGGGATGCTCCGCGCATTCAGCAACACCTGGCCCTCTTGGGAGGAGAATGGTCTCGTGGGCGTCGTGGATGCGCTGTGCAAGTGCAACGGACCCCGGGGATACGGAAACGCGGCCACCTATGACACCACAGTAAACAAGTGGTCGATTCAGAGCCCCGAATACAGATTGGCCGAGGGTGGTGTCCCGGATCCGACGGACGTCGGCCGTTTGTGGAACCAGGGCCTGGCGTTCCTAGGCTGGATTTTCTACCTATCGAAGTTCTACGAAGTGCTTGATACAGCGATTATCCTTGCCAAGGGCAAGAAGAGCTCGACCCTGCAGACCTACCACCACGCCGGTGCCATGATGTGTATGTGGGCTGGCATTCGCTACATTGCGCCCCCGATCTGGATCTTCACCCTGGTCAACTCGGCTATCCATGCGATGATGGTATGAGCACCCTTTTCTATTATTTATCTGGTCAAATTTGCTAACCAAGGGGGAAAATTAGTATACCTACTACACCTTGACTGCCCTCCGCGTTCGCGTTCCCGCCATCGTCAAGCGCTCCCTAACTACCATGCAAATCACCCAGTTCGTTATCGGATCGACTATGGCAGCATCTTACCTGTTCATCCACTATACGCTTCCCCCGGTCCACTCTTCCCCCTCAACCTCTGCTGTTGCAGGTGCCGCAGCCGCAACTGGACTGGCCTGGATTAAGCAAGTTGCTTTCCGCGCCGCCGGTGCTGAAGGTATCGCCGAAAACGTGGGACAGTCCGGGGACAACCTTGGAGCTCCTCGCGAGGTCGTACAGCCCGGACGCATGATCACGTGTATGGATACCTCCGGGCAGGGGTTTGCGATTTGGCTCAACGTTGCTTATCTTTTGCCTCTGACCTACCTCTTCGCTCGCTTCTTCGTCCGCTCCTACCTCTACCGCAAGGAACCCGGTGTGCCGACCACCCACGTCCAGGCGGCCGAGAAGGCTGGTCTGGAGGCTCTGAAGAGCGTGTCCCGCGAAATCCAAAAGGCCGCAGAGATGAGCGGTGAGACCAGCGAGACGACCGAGGATGAGGCCATTGCCAGGTCGCGCGCAAACCACCTACAAGCTACCACCGAGGATTCTCCCATCCGAACCCGTTCAGGCGCAGCTAAGAAGGCTGCTCGTAGAACTGGGGGTCAGCAATCCGAGCAGGGCTTCTCCCCTGTTCCTGCCAGTAAAAGTGCGAAGAAGGCTAGCAAGGAAGAAGCCCAATCTCCCGGCACTGCCGCTGATGTCAAGACTTCTAATCCCTTCGGAGTTCTAGGCGGCTCCGCCTAAGCCTGGCTCGCTTGGTCAGTCATAACTTGTTGATACCAGCAGGACGCTTCCACCGCATTATACGCGAATTGGTATATTTCAAGTCCCGATTTGACATGTCCTTACCTACATCTATTCCTCCGGCTCGAGCCCCAATAGCAGCCACTCGACATCTTTCCGCATTTAAACCCCTCCCATGAGCTTATCAGGTGAATGGCACGAGAGAGAATGTTTGGAGACCCCACGGGGTCGAGTTGGGCTCTCACCGGCCTATCGCACAATGATGCGCAAGGCCCCCGACAACATGATTTAACGTGTCCCGTTAATGAGACCTTGTCCCCAGCCTTTCCATCCTGTATAAAAGCGAGTTATTTCAGATTTGATCTTTTTGTCCTTTTCTTCGGTGGGTTCAGAGCTATTCTATACCTAGTTTGCATGGAGTTTGACAGCTGGTTTTGGGCTCGCCTTGGTGCTGAGGCCCCGGCGTGCGTCGTGTTTTTTTTTTAAGGTCTAATTTGTCCTGTCGGATTCCAAAGAATAAGGCTAAAGAATGTATCTTAATAGAGCAAGCGGGGATCGCAGAGCAGATTCTCATAGTTCTAATAACAATTCCATTAAACGGAATCCACTGCGCCTTCTTTCTAGTAAGATAAGAATATGATCGACAATTATAGAATCAGTCATCATAAGAGTAGACACTGCATTAATTAGTTCGCTGGATGGAGCCCTGAATTCGCTGAAAGTTAAATGAATGACGCTCAAATCTGCCTCACATCAGCGCCCTGCGCTTTATGATTAACCGAATAAACTATAGTAAAGTAAAACCGAATCCAACTGATTTCAATTGGGACAGAGATGTAGAATCTGACCCGTCTCTGCGGGGCAGCACGTTTTTTGTTTTGAGAGAACGAATTGGGGATAAAAAGATATTTTGACAAGGTTGAACATTAAGGTACCGTAGTGTAGTAAACCCCTCCGTCCTTCCGCGACAATAATCACATTGGCAATAAATGTCACTGTTGGCCATTCTTAGTCATCCCTATACACAGGCCTCTCTCCATCGGACAATCTCCTAATTGACACAGTCTCCATCGTCCCATTACAACTCTTTCGGGGTGAATAACCCCGACCTGCCAGCTTAATGGAGGAAAATCTATGCCCTGTCCCCGCGTTTGATTCGATCCACCATAACGATGCCACTGAAAGGTAATCTGACTTAATCGAATCTCCACTCCGTTTCTTGGAACTGACGATCTTATTTGTATGCCAGGATGTGGAGGCTTGGTCTGCCGGGACAAGGAGCTCGGCCAGCTCGCGTCACGGAGTGTTAACTCATAAATACACTCGCTCGTACCCATTGAAAATATGTCGCTTATGGTAGAGTGTCAATTCCTCGCTGTCCAAAGTCTCGACTATGGCGCGCGTTATTCAGTTGCTTCTCGGCCTTCTGGGGAGCCTCCAGGTTCTGGCAGCAGCCCAGAACAGTTCCCAATCTGAATGGCCTCTACATGACAACGGCCTAAACAAGGTTGTACAATGGGACCATTATAGTTTCTACGTTAATGGTCAACGGATATTCATCTTTTCTGGGGAATTCCATTACTGGCGCATCCCGGTCCCGGCATTGTGGCGCGACGTCTTGGAAAAGATCAAGGCCATTGGTTTCACCGGTTTCGCGTTCTACTCAAGCTGGGCCTACCATGCACCCAATAACAATACGGTCGACTTCTCGACTGGTCCCCGTGATATCACCCCAATTTACGAGCTAGCGAAGGAGCTTGGAATGTACATAATTGTACGCCCTGGGCCGTACGTCAACGCAGAAGCCACTGCTGGTGGGTTCCCGCTCTGGCTTACGACCGGCGCGTATGGCTCGACGCGGAATGACGACCCTAGATATACGGCAGCGTGGGAACCTTATTTCGCTGAAGTGTCTGAAATCACGAGCAAGTACCAGATCACTGATGGCCATAACACCCTTTGCTATCAGATCGAGAACGAATACGGCCAGCAATGGATTGATGATCCAGTTGACAGAAACCCTAACGAGACGGCAGTCGCCTACATGGAGTTACTACAAACCTCGGCTCGCGCAAATGGAATTACTGTGCCATTGACCGCGAACGACCCTAACATGAACACAAAATCCTGGGGGAAAGACTGGTCGAGTGCTGGCGGGAACGTGGATGTTGTGGGCGTGGACTCGTACCCTTCTGTGAGTGTCTCAATGCCTATGGATGTAACGTCGTCTAATTGGATCAGTGCTGGAGCTGCGATGTCAGCGTGTGTACTGGTACGAACGGAGAATATGTACCATATAAAGTGCTGAATTACTACGACTACTTCCAAGAAGTCCAGCCAACCATGCCCTTTTTCATGCCCGAGTTTCAGGGCGGATCTTACAATCCCTGGGATGGCCCTGAAGGTGGCTGTCCGGAGGATACTGGTGCCGACTTTGCCAATTTGTTCTACAGATGGAATATCGGCCAGCGATCAACTGCAATCAGCTTATACATGGTGTTTGGAGGAACAAACTGGGGCGGCATCGCAGCACCCGTCACCGCAACCAGCTATGACTATTCCGCGCCTATTTCGGAGGATCGATCGATTGGTTCCAAGTACTATGAGACGAAGCTACTAGCCTTATTCACCCGAAGCGCAAAGGACTTGACCGTGACCGATCGCCTCGGGAATGGGACGCAGTATACGACCAATGATGCAATCAGTGCAAGCGAGTTGCGGAACCCAGAGAATAACGCCGCCTTTTATGTGACCACCCACCTAGACACTACTCTCGGCACAGACGAGTCGTTCAAGCTGCACGTCAATACATCAGAAGGTCCTCTCACCATCCCGAGACATGGAGGCGCCATCAGGCTCAATGGCCATCAGTCGAAGATCATTGTAACCGACTTCAGTCTTGGCGCTGAGACGCTCTTGTACTCCACGGCAGAGGTTTTGACCTATGAGGTTTTGGACCATAAGCCAACTCTTGTGCTCTGGCTGCCCAAAGGCGAATCGGGCGAGTTTGCCATCAAGGGCGCGAAATCTGGATCTGCCACAACGTGCTCAGGGTGTTCGCCTGTAAAATTCCACCGCAGCAACGGTGTGTTGACAGTCGGGTTCACCCAAGGTGAAGGCATGAGCGTCCTAGAGCTAGACAACGGCGTCCGCGTGGTCTTGCTTGACAGGGAGGCAGCATACACCTTCTGGGCTCCGGCATTGACAGACGACCCTCTTGTCCCTGAGACTGAAAGTGGTAAGCTTTCTTATCCATTGACTACTTCCAAGTTGTGCTAATGATCAAACAGTCCTTGTTAGTGGACCATACCTTGTCCGATCGGCCAAAATCTCAAAATCCACACTAGCCCTACGAGGAGATTCTAAGGGCGAAACAGCCTTAGAGATATTCGCCCCTCAGAAGGTGAAGAAGGTTACGTGGAACGGAAAGCATGTCAAATCGACCAGGACTCGATATGGCAGCCTCAAAGCCGAGCTCGCTAAACCCCCGTCTATTGGCCTGCCCGCTCTCAGCGAATGGAAAGTGAGCGACAGCCTACCAGAGAAATTACCAAACTACGACGACTCGGGTGCTGCATGGGTTGGTAAGTTACTTCCATCCATCAGCCGCAAATGGAAGGGTTAATCAAGTACAGATGCGGACCACATGACAACACTCAACCCTAATAAGCCAGCTACACTCCCTGTGCTCTATGCTAACGAATACGGTATGGTTTACTAAACAACCATTCATATTAAACACTAATCCATAACTAGGATTCCACAACGGTGTGCGCCTGTGGCGTGGATACTTTAACAGCTCCGCCTCCGGTGTTTTCCTCAACATCCAAGGTGGCTACGCATTGTACGTACCTTCTAGCATAACCCCTGAAACAACTACATTCTAACATGGCCTCAAAAGCGGCTGGTCGGCGTGGCTGAACGGCCACTTCCTAGGCTCCCACCTAGGCTCCGCATCAATTGACCAGGCCAACGACACTCTCAGCTTCCCAAGAAAAGCCCTAAACAACGACGGCTCCCCCAACGTCCTCCTTGTCGTCCACGACGACACAGGCCACGACCAAACAACTGGCGTCCTTAACCCTCGAGGAATCCTGGAGGCCCGCCTCCTCTCCAACGACACTTCAGCACCCGAGTTCACTCACTGGCGCGTCGCCGGAACCGCAGGCGGAGAATCAGACCTCGACCCCGTCCGCGGCGTCTACAACGAAGACGGTCTCTACGCAGAACGTGTCGGATGGCATCTCCCCGGGTTCGACGATAATGATTGGGAACTAGTAAAGAGCAAAGATGATTCATCACTATCCTTCACCGGCGCAACGGTCAAATTCTTCCGCACTGTCATCCCACCACTCTCCATCCCGGAGGGCGTCGACGTCTCTATCTCGTTCGTTTTCTCTACTGCGTCCAACACCACCATCACTTCTTCCCATGCAAACAATAACAACAACAACTCAACCGGCGACACAACTGCCTTCCGCGCCCAGCTTTTCGTAAACGGCTACCAGTACGGCCGGTATAACCCGTACGTCGGCAACCAGGTTGTGTATCCTGTTCCACTGGGAGTTTTGGATTATAATGAGGAGAACACGATCGGTGTGGCGATTTGGGCGCAGACTGAAGCTGGGGCGCGGCTCAGCGTGGAGTGGAAGGTAAATTATGTGCTTGATAGCTCGCTTAATGCGAAGGGGCTGGATGTGCGAGGGTTGAGGCCTGGGTGGAGTGAAGAGAGAGAGAAGTTTGCGTAGTAGCTACTACCTTCCTTATTTTTTATGGGAAAGTGGTTACTAAAAGCTACCTGAGACGTCTGTCTGGTTATTAGATATCTGGACCTTCATTCGGTGTCATCTATCTAAATATCTTTCTACTGGCCAAAGCTAAATGGAAAATGTAGTATATCGTATCCTCGTGGGGCAGCGAATCATACAATCATGACCTTCATTTAACCAAGTATCTACAGGATATGTAGGTATATACATATCCATAAACGTAGACACCAAAATCAAACCAAAAACCTGAACCCCCTGGCCGAAGCCTGCCCCGGCACACCACCCCCACTAACACCCTCCCCACGATCAAGCTTCTTATTCAACCTAACAAGAATAACCCGCAGCAACGTCGCCGACAGAATCGCCACAAATGCTGTGGCACAGTTCACCGCCATCGCCGTGACAAACCGCGGCTTGTCGCTATCGGGATACATATAGCTCGCATAGATGCTGCTAGCATTACTCACGCAATTAATCCCCGCCAGAGCCGCCGCGCGCTTCGACGCCGGCCGCGGAAGTGTATTCGAGATCCAACCTAGCGCGACGACGTACCCCGTGTAAAGGGCCGGGACCATGAGCATCATGGAGAGGTAGCGGGGCGCGACGGCGGTGGTTGTTGCGGCGATTATGAAGGCTGCGACGGCGATGTAGAGAGGTAGTGTGATGTGAAAGTAGCGCTCGCCTGTGCGGTCCGCGTGCCAGGCGTTTGCGAATGCGGTGATTACGGCGAGGACATAGGGGGGTGCGGTGAGGAGGAGGGTTTCGATGTTTCCGTAGTTGAGGGTTTCGACGACAGTGGGGAAGAAGTTTGTTACGGAGGCGGAGGAGACGATGCAGAGGATTAGGAGCATCTAGGGTAGTTATTAGTGTTAGGATGCCCTTTCGCACACAGTTTGGTAGGTATGGTGGGTGACGTACCAGAATCCAGGTCTTGATGTCGCTGAATGCAAGCATCGCACCGTGGAGGAAGGACTGGTGTTCGCTGTCGACCCAGTCGTCTTCACCAATATCTTCCTCTAGTCTCCAAGTTGCTAGCTGTTTCTCCTCTGTTGATAACCAACCAGTGGTACGTGGAAAGTTGGGTAGGACGAAGATGGCAATAACCGCAATTGCAATAGTGATGGCTCCTTCGATTATGAACAGCCAGCGCCTGGAAGAAAAGTCAGAACACAGCTGTTCTTGTTTTTAACTTTCGACCGATAGCTTACCAAGCACTGAGCCCTAATTTACCATCCATATTCCCAGTAATGCCAGCTGCGATCAACCCGGAGAAAGCCCCGGAAATTAAAGAACCAGAGTAAAGCGCTGCGGTGCGAAATCCGAGCTCCTTTCTGGTGTACCAGGCGCTCAGGAAATAAAGACACCCGGGCTATACACAGACATATCAGTTAGCAAGGATACTTAGAGTCAAGGGCATCGGGTCGCATACGAAATAGGCGGCCTCGACAAAACCGAGGAAGAATCGAATCACAACAAGCCCGGCGTAGTTTTGAGCTGCAGCTGTGCATGTGGAAATGATACCCCAAAGAATCATGGCGCAGGGAAGGTAAATCGCCGGCTTTCCGAACTTGTTCAGCATCAAGTTTGAGGGTACTAAACTGGTTAGAGATGTTAATCTCATCTTTTTTTCGTTCAATGATACTTACTCTGCATCAAGAGGTAACCAACGAATAGAATGCTGACGCAGGTTTGGTACTGCACCCCTACCAACTTGAGGTCTTTCTCAAGACCAGCAAGCCGAGCAGCCGCCTAGGAAGAATGAGCAGGGAGGCCGTCAGTGGACTTGGGCCAACTTACAATGTTGTTCCGGTCTAAGTAGTTCATAATGTACATAATGATGATCATTGGTAGTAATCGGATATCAATTTTGCGGACGAGGGCCCTCTCAGCGCGTGCACGCTCATCTGGAGACAAGGCTGCCACATAGACAGGGGCTTCTTTTCTAGGGTTGGGCCTATTACCGTTGGCAACGTCTTCGGCGACTTCGATATTTTCAGTGCCGTTTTTGTGAGCATCCCCTTCGGGGTCTTGAGTGACCGATACCCGCGGAGACATAGTTCCATAGGACAGATGAGAGGGAAAAGAGGGAGGAGAGGACGATGAAGGAAGAGAAGCAAGGAGAGGAGAATAGGGCGATGAGGAAGAAAGCGGACGAGGGACACCCCCCTTCATATTGACTAGCTCTAGGGCTTCTTTTTAGAAACAGGAATTAGGCCTGATGAGACGGGGAGTCCCCGCCGTGCACAAGATTCTAGCATAAGTTGATTATGGGATGTTACGTCGGCTTGTTGCAACAAATCCCACGAGACTAAGGCGGCAGCAGGGCTCCCTGCTTTGCCAGGAGAAGGGGAGACGGAGGAAGTCCTGCCAATGGTAGAGTCGACGGCGGGGACACCAGTCCGGGGTCAAGGGGATAAGCTGAAAGATGGAGCTTCACGGGGATTGATGTGGGGAGATGGATGAATGGCGCGGGGTTGAAGGAAACAGTGAAGGAGAGTTGAGAGTTGAGTAGATGCGGAAGAGAACCCGTGATCAATTGTTGATTCTACACAGGACACCCGCCTCGCCGTACCAAGGCACCTGTTTCAAACAAGCTCCCCCAAGCAATGCTTCTCTCGATCAGGAAGCCCAATCTCTAACCGAATCATCCCCGAAGATCCTTGCCTGGACCTGTGCAGCTAGCGTCGTCCCTCTATCGGTCCAACTCCGGCAACATTCCAGTCATCCCACCAGAATACTCCGTGCCTCAAATCCCGAGATAGGCGATCCTCGAACCTTTATTTACTTCTACTGGAATGGACTTAAACTGCCATGAGACGCAGAAATGGAGATGATTTTGGTTCGCATGTCATCCAACCAGATACAGTACCAGCAACAGCTATGAGGAACAAAAGAGAGCGTGTGCATGAGAAGCGACAAAACGTGGATACAGGTTCAGATGCCAGACAACAAATATAACAGAAGACAGAAAGCAAGCCATGACTATGCTGAAATTAGACCGGTCAATAACAGATGCTCAAACTGCTTGAGGTATGCCAGTGCATCGATTTCCAGAACACGAACACACGATGAAAAGTGGCTAGTGCCAGTTTGATAGCGACAGAGAAAAAGAAAAACTATGATACTGTGAGATAATGATCAATAAGACGGCCCATTTCCACGCTTGCCAAAGACAAAATTAAAAAGACTGATTGGTTCGAACATAATGTCGAAAAAGGGGAGACAAAAAATCCGTAAACGTAACTGGATCCGGGGACAGAATAGAAAAATAGATCAAAGCCCAAAATCCTGAGCGCAAGGTAGATCAATGTATCTGAAGTGGTCGAGGTCAGAACGTTTCCAACAGTCGATCGCTCCGTTTTCTTTTTTTTCTTTCATTTTCGTTTTCTTTTTCTTTCTGCCCGCTGTTGTATCCGCATAAGGTCGGAATGCATGCGCAAAGGAAACACCCTACCCATTCCAACCCCAAATATATTGGAGTCACCATAACACCAGAACATGTATTAGGGACCAAGGAGGTCAAACATCGTGATCCGCAAACTGGCGGGGGTCGTACCAATGCCAGACGACCCATCTGGTCTGGGCACCAAGTTGAGACCGACGCAACAAAAACGAGTTGCTCTAGAGAGATAAACCAGGTCTACAAGACGCCAAATGTGGATACCACGCGCTTCATAGATCCATCGCCGTTCGAGAATAAATGACACGAGAAATGAAGAGAACGATAACGCCGTTTGCAATGCTGCCTTCAGAGAAAGTGTGTATAGATCTTCGAGGTTTCGTGAACTTCCATCTCCTAAAAAGTCATGTGTTAGATCGCAGACTAAACGGGCATCATTATGGGTATGTTGGGACTAACCATCTTGAAAGTATTCAGCTCTTCTTTGATTTGCTGGGCGAGTAGCGGAGTGAGCCTATTGCACGTTGCGATATCTCCCCTTCGATCATATTCTCCACTAGGCCATGTCTCATGAAACTGAATTCGGGGACTAAAAATGAGGCTCTTAGAAGCCATCGCTTGAGGTCCCAGTGTCGCATTCTTGGCTTCAGATAAGTCATCTTCGCCGGCAATTTTGACAGTGTCGGGACGTCGGATCCCGGTCCTAGGTTGATCTTCAGGAGTGCTGGGCGCACTGGACTGAGGCGAATCAGTGCCGTTGTCCTGCGAGCTGGGTTTAGCCGGCGTGAGGGTTGTGTTGTCAGGGGCAGTTTCTAAGGCACAGTATTAGCGAGTGTCTCTGGAAATAGCGTAGAGTTTAAATGAGGAAAAAAAAACGTACTCTTGAGAATGCCCTTTCTGACAGCTGCAAGAACTTCTGCACGTTCTCTGTCTCCTCCAACAATGCTTTTACGCGATTGCAGTGTTTCCGCCAAGTCCTCCTCCTGGCTGGTAGAGCCAGGGCCAGTAAGTTCTATCTTGGGAAATACTGTCCCACCATGGGGAAGTTCCTGAGGATCCGCGTTTGCCGCAACACTCTTCCTGTCTGCTTCAATATTCACAACCGACACCTGGGGCGCCATCGGCTCTGCTGTAATATCATCCGTGGATGACGTGACTAAAGCGGATTTGGGTCGGAATATGCCAACAAGAGAACGAGTAGATCGTTTCATCCCCTTGCCCATCTTCCGTAGCATGATTGACGCAGAGGATGCGGTGGAGGAGATGGACAAGTTATCTGTGGAACTGTTGAAAAAGCGGCCTTGATGATGCGAGTATATACTTTCACCTAGACCGCTGGCTTCCTGCTGCTCGGCTATAGCAGCTTGTTCCGCACCTAGTTCTTCCTGCAACAAATCCCTGCGGGATTTGTCCACCGGTAGTCCATCCTTGCGCTGGCCAGCCTGTGAGGCTTTCAGAAGTTCGGAGGCACTTCCAAAAGAGAAGGCTCTCCTCAACCGTGATTTCCCCGGTCGTTGTGTGTCTTTTTTCGAGAGCTCTGCCAGGCGTTGTGAAGCAGGACTCGCCAGCTTAGGTGGCTCCCGCTGGGTTGGTTGCGCAGTTTGTGGTGAAGTGGGGTCTGCAGAAACAGGTTGAGATAATGGGGAGGGTTTGGTTGTGCGTTTAGTATCATCCAGCTTTGCAGCAGGCTTGGGCGATGCAGCACCTGCATCGGCCACCTAAAGAAAAGAACGTTATTATCAACAGCAAGGAGAATGGACATGGTCGCTTCTTACAGATGAAGTGGAGGAGCGAGCAGAATGGATGCTCCCTGACACTTCCCTATGTGACTGAGCAGACCTAGGCCGCTCTTGATCAAAATAATCCTGCCCCTTGGACATCGGAATTGGAGAAGCTGCGGGCAACTTAAGCTCAAGGTTTATGAGACCTGTGTTATCCATATTCCCCCAGCTCCTTCTTCGATACCGTTTTGCCAGTTCTGGCAGTTGAGGTTTCTCTGATCGCGAAACATCGTCTGCACTGGGGGCTCTGGTATGCCCAATGGCATGAGACTTGTTTTCCGGGACGAGGTTTCTGACTCCTACGGACCCGGAGGACGTCGCTTGTTGCTGGTTTTCATCCATAATTGGCGGGGACACCCGTGCCGGCACACCCCCTGTTGTGGCAGCCCCCGCTGTTGCATCCGAGCGACGGTTTCCACGACGGTATCGATCAGGTGACGGGCGGGACACAGTGGGAGAGGATATGTTCATGAATTGGGGCGTTGGTGAAGGCAAGTTCGCGGTAGATAGGGGACGGATGGAGGAATCACTATGAAGTTTGCGAGAGGGAATAGCTGTGTCGTCTTTAGAAATGTATGACTGGACAGAAGAGTTGGAAGATGAAGTAGATACAGAACCAGCTGCAGTGTGGTTGACGGGACGTGAATTGATTCCGGCGACAGCACCATTCGCGGGGAGTTGAGGAGCGGACGGGGCAGAAGAAGTTCGATGCTCGGGTCTCAGATTAGGAGACCATGACTGACGGTTTTGCACATTCGGTGAATTGGAGAGGTTGGGGGTGCTGGTAAAGGCGTAGGGAGCCACAACCTGATGGCCCTGCCTATAGCCCCCTGAGTTGCCAGTCGTGTTGTATGTATTCCAAGACATGGCGGGATTTCGAGAGTTTGTTTGCTGTAAAGACTGAGAAGTTGTGAAAGCGCCCGAAGAGGAAGAGGGGCGAGTTTGGAGCACCGGAACCGCGCTGCTTTGCTGAGGAATTGTCTGTACCAAAGCTGCCATGTTGTTCTCCTCCACTGATCGAAGAGTAATCCAAGTCGGACGCGTACTCAACGACGTCTTCCGAAGAGATTCGTCTTCGGAGAAGGAGGAATAAGGCGAACTGAGCCCTTGAGTGTTGCCGTCAAAAGTAGTGTATACTGTTCGAGAGAAGCCCGAGCGAGAGGAAAAGGTTGGGGGAAACAGGGGGGTGAATCTGTACCACGTATCCGTCAGTTAGCATTGTACAACCAGAGCAACCGAGTTCGAAGATTGGCTGAGGCCTTATAAACGAAGGGTTCATTAAGACAAGCGAGTTTCGGGGTAGGGGATGAATTGTTTTGCAACGGCGAAATTCGTACCTGGTCTAACAAATGCCCGTAGCTCAATTATACTGGTACAAACGATTAAGAAAGGCGCTCAGATGAATGCAGAGAAGCGAAAGGTGTTGAGCAGGAGGGTAAAAAAAAAAAAAAAAAAAAAGAGGAAAGAAATGAAAGGCCTGGATCGAACGAGGACCGAAGAGGGAGGAGCCAGCGATGAGGTACGACGTAAGGAACACAAGGGCTAAGGGCGGCAGATGCTGTCTAGAGCGGTCGGGCCATAGGTAAAGAGAAACAAGGCGGGAGAAAAGAAAAGCGAAGAGTCCAGAAAATAAAAGACGACGACCAACAGCGAAGTGGGAGCGATAAGGGACAAGGGGAAGAGGAACGAAAGGAAACGGAGGCCAAATCCGAAGGACGACACGGAGCTTCTGAATCAAGCAGAAGACGCGCCGCTCTGGAGGACTGGACAGGATGGAGGGGAAGGGTGGAAAAGGGGAAGGAAAGCAAAAAGGCGGAGGGAGATGAGGGAGTGGAAGAAGAGAGGAGGATGGAGATAATGGGATTGAGGAGGAGGGACTGGGGCCAGGAATGATGGGATGCTCACTCTAAGGGGAGAGGGAGGCCGACTCAGACTTGACAGGCGGAGACAGACGGGCGGGATTTTCGACTGCGGTTTGGGACGCGAAAGGGGACAACGCTGCCTCTGGCTCGCGCTTCACGCCTTTTTCTGCTAGAATTCTCCGATCGATAAAGCTTAAAAGGGTTTGTTTATTTAATTCTGTTTGTCCTGACCCGCTGGTTCTCTACTTGGGTCGCGGGAATACTAGCAACGAGGGAGAGGGATTCGAATCGGGTGAATCAGCTCTTGTCGAGGGAGGAGGGAGGGAAAGTTTTAAAATGCTGGGTGCAGATTGGAAGATGGGACGCCCACGAGGGGAGGCAGATCGATTAGCGGCGTCGCCAGCAGGAATAATCACCATCACTGGGTGGTGGCAGATTGCAGAGGGCGATTACTCTCCGTGCAGCTGCAAGTCATACCAGATTTAACTGAGTTGTCACGACGGAGTCGGCGATGGCGGCGAATCTTGCTCTGAACGTTGAAGATCGGAATGTCTCCTCGATATTACGACGAGGGAGTGCAGTTTCATTCATAGTAGTCTCCAGAGGAGCCATGGCCTTGTGCTCGCTCTTATTCCTCTCGTCAGCGGACAGGTGTAGATTAACATTAATTCTCCTGAATTGAGCCCGGCCAACCAGCGTTATCAGGTGCGCGAAAGGGGTAAGACATGTACGGTAACTTCGGGTTCGCGGTGACTGGTACAGGTACCAAGGTTGCAGTGCCAGCAAGCAGGCTTCTGATTCCCCTGTCATGCTCGAGGTTCCGGAGTTCGTCCCTCACTTGAATAACGATTTGGTTGGCTTTGCCTGCAATGGGTCAGGACCGCCTCCTGCAGGTGAGGCTGCTACGTCTGGCGTGGCACGACCACAAGGTGAATCTCATTCTCAGGTCATGTTAATACTAATACTACTCCAGCCTTTGCCACTTGGCGGATGGAACTTGCCAGTCCCATTTTCTGTGGGGAACTGTTACCTGAGCTTGAGGTATCCAGACGGTAATTGTATTGTCGTCGATCATGGCCAGCCAATCGTGCAGCCAGCAGCCGCCTCCTTTTTTTCTCTTTTGCACTCCGTGCTTTTTATCCATCCTCAATCTGGAAAAGAGCGGGGACAAAAGGCCCCAGGTCTGCGAGAACGTGCTCGAGGCTTCAAAGGGCGAAAACTGGCAGCTACCTAGGTACGGCGGTTCTCATCCCTGCCAGCAATCTCGGCTGGCCGGCGACGAGAGTGTTGTCATAATCACAGGCCTGGATGTCGTCGGAGTTGATGAGAGATGAAGACATATGTGCAGAAATTGCTCAATCGATAGCCTCAGAGGCTCATGAACGGAAGCTCGGAGGGAGAACCGTCTGGAGACACGACTCGGATCACAGCTCGTCAGCCGCGATGTCGCCAACAAGCCCGGGCCTCAAAGACTGGAACGCTAACATGATAGCCAAGGATTTGGTGCTCTTGATAGGAGCTTTCGTATTTTTCACGATACAGTCCTCAGAGATCCTCCGCCTGAATCGCTGCACTGCCGCCTCGAAGAGGAAACGGACGCCGAGACACTCCTCCCCTCCGGTCGTAAATTAATTGAGAAAACGACGAGATCAAGACGAAGATCATGGCCCCCAGATCTTCTTATCTAAAAATTCCCATGACTCGTTTCAGATTTGGAGTACGAAATTAGGAGTTCAAGACGCAATTATAATGCCAGTAATATTGATCCATCCCCGCCACTTCTTCCTTTCAAGACTCCAAGCGAACTACTGCAAGACCTGAGACCAGCCAGGCCAGCTCGTCTGGCATTCTCACTTTCCTTTCTCTCATCCATTCCCATGGTTCAGGAAACCTGCAACCCCTGGTAAATTCCCGCAGCTCGGTTCCATGGATCTGGCCGTTCCACGATGGGGAACCTAATCAATCAGATCTCCCGCAGTTTGTGTTCCAAAGGAGCACAACTTGGTGGGGATGGAACTCTTGTTACAGGTTGCTACATGTCCACCCGGTTGTGTAGCTGTACCGTATCAACTCGGGACAAAGCGTTGGCTTAGGCTCCCGGCGAGCCTGCACCGAGGATTTCCGGCATCAGCAATCACTTGCGAGAGGTTCACGGGATGCCTAGGTGCCAAGTCGACATTACTCCATACTCGTTCTTGCGGAAACAATAAACTGTCGGCCAGGCATTGGCATCTGACTCGCCTCATGTCTGCGCTGGAAATATTATGCGAGGTCAGAACAACAACGTGGCTCAATGGAGAATGAAAAATCCATCGAGTTACTCAGCCAGCCAACATTGAGGCAATTTTAGCCTCATCGGCAGTGACAATTGCTAACTCCTGAGCTCCTGAAAGAAGTGACTCCGCCTAGAATGAAACTACGTACATGAATACTATCCACATTTTTAGAAAATTGGAACCCATCTGCTCCATACAAGGTTTGCGATGCGGCTTGTGGCTTCAAAAATCTGTTGTATCCGGCCGAGTGATGTGGAGAAATATACATCGGATGCATTGTTTGTGCAGCCGTTCAGCCTGATTTATCCAGTGGGTTGACATTGGCTTACGGAAGGGGGGTTCGGCTCGGAATCATACCATTCCATCATGAATGGTTCCACAAAGTACAGAGTAGCCGAGCAACAACGTAACTTGTACTATGCAGTTGATAGCCCTTCCCTGAAGACATCGCAGACCCAGACTCCGACCTCCAAGCTCTCGATAAATCTCGTTCAAAAGCAACCGAGACTTCCAAGACTAGCGCATGCAGATCTATGTAAGGAGTTCCCGCGTGATCGACAAGGCAACGTCGCCGTTTCAGCATTTCTTTGCAATTTCCGCGTCATCGTGCAGGGGACTGTGGCACCCGCGGCCGCTCACCAGGAGACTGAGGGATATCCAGAATCCAGACATGGAGTTGAGAGCGAGATGACCCGTGCATCATATGGTGCTCACTGTTCAGTGCTGGCTGTGGACCTATATCAATTTAACCCGTGAGAATGCTTTAATCCGTTTCGCAAGGTCTCTGAGCATCGACAGCGACTCAACGACAAGCATTGTGGGCCGCGGACCCTACATGAATCCATCCTGATTCCTGATCCTCTTGGGAGTTGAGACTTCTCGCCAGTCGCCAGTCGACCAACGATTGATGAGGAATTATCCGAACTGATCTCAGAAACACAGTCTATACACCCCCAGCATTCCGTCGGGGTCGGATGACTTTCCATTCTCAAAGCGCCATTCTCCAGAATCTTGGACAGTGACGAACCGCGATCCCAAGCACAGCCAACGCTCAAGTGGACTGGATGGCTTTATTTACCCCACAAAATCAATTTGCCCCTCACTTGCACTCTTTTTTTAAAATGAGCACTCCTGTATCTGCCGCGACAGACGATAGGAATTGACCACTCACCATACTGACTGCATCAATGAGGATCGACCATCTGCTACTGAACAATCTTCCTCTTGACGACCCGTCGACTTCAGCCAGCTTCCGAACAAGGAGCAATGTCCTGGTGCGAGCAAAAGTTGTCTACAGATATCCATCAACGAAGCGGTCCCGAACTTTGACCGTGCTTCAACCAATAGTAGTCTAATCCTAGTGGCCTTCTTTAGAGGTCAAGTCAACAAAAGCAATGATCTCACACCTTATTGCCCGAGCCCAAACAAAGCGTGCGTGTGCGGCCAGAGATACGGGGCGGGCGACGTCTCTCCTACCTATATAGGGAAGACACCGGCCCCGAACCCAATTTCCTGTCAATGACTCTGTAATAATGGGGTTATTCCCTACTCTTCAACAATGATCCGTCGAATGTCTCCTTCGGCTCGACATCCCACATCACGACTGAATTCCGGAGAATGACATCCCAGTCAACGCCCCGCCAGCCATCTCTGCACGTCCCCTGTCATCACTTTACTCCCCCTCCCCTTTCCCACTCCACATCTACTACTACACCGTACGTATGCTAAGATATCGCCCACCCTGTGTAGTGCTTACGCCTGGAATTTTAGTTCGTTTCCCAACTGGGCCTCTTACTCGTCTATTAACTCTTTGGCCCCCTGCTAGTTAAGGCCGTAGCAACCTCCTCCTTGCCCGGCGCCCGTAGCGGTGTAGCGGCATAGCCGTAGCCGTAAACGGAGCATTTGCAACAAGGGTCGACTGACACTGGCACTGGCACAGGCACTGGCATTCAGAGCATGTGCGCAGAAGCGGCCCGCAGTACTTTTTAGTTTCTTGGAGGCGGCTGCATGTCGCTGGAACTGGAAACCTCATACTAAGAAAGTGGGGGTCCGCTTGAGTCAAGATCCCGAGACAAAAAATAGCCTTGCGTTAGGTGTGGTGGGTTGGTGGGCTGGTTTGGTATGGTATGGCGGGGCTCACTGGCCAGGACTTACAGTGGTCGATGGTCTCTCAGCTGCTGTCCTGCTGCACTGGTTTCTGGTGAGAGGGTGACTTGGGAAGGCTAAGGTCATTCCTGTCCCGTTGACCGGGAGTCTACCTTCTTGGGTACTTAGATACGATCTTGCATTTTGGTATTGAATGCACACCAAGATACCTATCTACCTTCATGTAGATAAGCTTACACCGGTCAGGGGGAACTGTGGCGACGGGACTGGGATCCGAAACTTCCCCATATGGTAGTTTGTTATCCGATCTTACACTACCAGGACGTCTCTGTAGCTGCTGGTTATATATTCAAGGTCAGGGTTGATGAACCTCTATATGTGATATGGATTCCCAATAACGACTGGGCACTTCATTTGCTCCGACAAGAGGACACAGAATCAAACTTTTTTTTTACCCTATTCGTTATTCAGCGTCAAGTCTATCATCTATACCGGTCGTTAAATCGCATCGACGGAGAGAAGAGTAGCTAGCTAGAATGCACGGAGTACTAGCTCCTACTAGTCACTGTCTGGATTAGTCCCATCAACAGGGCCAGATCAGAAGAAGATCAGAACCCTAAGTCGCTGCCATCATCTCCAAAGTCTTCAGCCTCGTCCATGTCATCCGCATCCTCATCTAACCCCTCGAATCTCATAAACTTCTCGTTCTTGGCGTCTGTCTGCTCTTCGACGCCGTGGCCGTCCTGGATTTCACACTCCTTTAGGACACACTCACGCCCGATCTTGCTGCGGCGTCCAACGATGCAGCCTGTCAACTGACAGCGTTCTCCAACGACAGCCCCGTCCATCACCAGGCAGCGGGTTAATCGAGCACCGCTGGCGATATGGCAACCGACCCCGATTACGGTCTCCTTAATCACACACTTCTCCTCCACGGTAACATTGTCGGCGAGAAGACAGTCAGACTTGGTGACTGTGCAGCGCTGAGCGACACCCGCAGGGTACGCGACCTTTTGGTTGTGCGCAAACGGAGAGGCAGCTACTTTGCCAGCCTCTTCGACAGATTCGAGTTTTGCAAGTCGAAGCGACACGGAGAGAAGAAGAGAAGATGCGTCGACGCGCCTGACCAACGGTGCAGAGGGTAGGGCCGAATGCATGTAAGCTAGCACTGGGGGGGTAATGAGTTTTCCTTTTCGCGGTGGCTCTATGCCCGAGTCGGGGCCTGAGCTCTGGACCCGGGAGGCGAATTGGAATTCGGCTGGTGCTTCAGCCGATGATGTGTCGTGGGACTCTCCAGCGCCAGCCTTGGTGGTGCTCATGGCTTTGATGTCAATCTCCTCCTCCAGTGATTCGTCGTCCATGCTCCCACTCTGCCCGACGGTTTGGCTCTGCCGAAATATTTCGTTCAATCGGAGTTTTTCTCCCAGCCCTGTTTGCCAATCGGCTTTCGCCCACCATCCCACAAGATCTTCACTGACACTTTCAAACTTTTCGTTGAGCCGAGCCATTTCCTTCACCCAATAGGGGAATACATAAATGTGTGCGTCTCGGAAGCTGGTTAGCATCTTTACTTGTGCGTGCTTCTTCACAAGCGAATGGCGGATAAGTAGCCCCTTGTCTTCCTCCATCTTTTCTTTGACTGTATCCATAGGCATAGAAAGCACCAGCTTAGATAACCCGAACCGTAGCGCACCTGGGCGGTCTGTCGGATGGGAAACCGCCGGCGCCTCGCCTTGCTCAAGGGGAGCGGTAGCAACAAAATCAGTCACTTCTCCCTTGACACTTTCTTCCCTCCCCTTTGTTTGATAATATACCGCTAAACCCCCGCGACGCCCCCCTGCTTCACCACCCATGCCTATCGTTTTTGGGCCATTGGTATTCCACCCTCCGGCAAGTGTCGACCCACCGAGTGCGCTTTGTGAGACCATCCATGCTTCTAACAGGGATTCGCCTGGGATATCGCATATGAGGTCGCAGGGTAGAAGAAGAAAGTCGGATTTTATACACGCTTGAACTTCAGGAAGGCGTAGCAATTCGGCGGTACCCGTTGTCAGCGTTAAATCGGCGGGCGCTAGTACGGATGGAGATGGCGATGGGAGAGAGGTGAGGTGAGGATTCTGTGATAGAGCAGCCTCGAGGGGCCCTTGGCTAGGGGGAGGTGTGATAAGAGTTATATCTGGGGGTGTTAGATCACGATTGCCGGGCACGGAGGTGTAACAACATACTGCTTATTCCCATACGATAGCACCAGTCCAGCGGATACCATACCATAGGACGGTTCGCGATGGGAATCAGAGCCTTTGGGAATTCCTCTGGGTCTGAAGTGAACGTGTTGAGGGAAACACCTGGCCCGCAAAGGATGAGCGCTTGGAACCCCGTCGGGGGTACTGGGACAGAATGTGGCATTGCGACTGAGGTATATGATAGGACAATTGGTTCTAAAGTCTTCTGCAGTGTCTGCCCGCTAGCTCGTGGGAATATGCTCGGTACTGGCGTGTGATATCACCGCGGGGATGAGGGGAAAGCGCTCTGCTATATGGGCGAAATCGCGGCGGGGCTGCTCGTATGAATTCAAAATGCGCATAGAATGGCAGTATAACGCGTGTCTGTATTGATCCTTTCCAGGACAGGAACAGTCAAATTGCCGCGTCTCGTCTGCGCTCCGTGAGTCAAACTCCCATCACTCCGCAACTATTTTTCGAGTCAAGCCCACCTCACGTGCCGATAGGATAAGATGACTCAGCATGTTGTGCAAACAGAACAAAACAGCATCGCAACCCCGTCTCCGTAAACACCGCGGCAAAACAAAGCGTCACCAGCCACATGTTTCTCGTCCACTCCGAGGCCCCAGCCTTCCCCATAGTTCTCCCTCCTTTCTCATCCTTCTCGATATCCCAGCCCCCCCGCAACCATTGATCCTCCGTTAACCTTGAGATGTGAATGCGATTTATCGCGACCGACGTGAATCTATGCGCTGTCTTTAATTGTTATCGTTGACCGCGCGATGTCTCACTCCCAGGATGCTCGCCATCGGCGGGTGGGTACCGGTTTCAGCCGGAGTGGTCAGCGCACTGTGATGGGATACTGGGCGCCTCTCGCCCTGACTGTTGGTATTGCTGCCATTGGTGTTGCGGCTTGGATATGGACGGAGCGCAATGAAGAAGATGACGAGGATGATCGCGACTATCCTCGACGTGGTGATCAACCCGCGACTGGCCCTGGCGGGGTGTCATTCCCGCCTGGCCAATTTGAGGACGGTGAATACGCTCGAGCGACAGGTTTCGACATCCATGGAGATCCGAACGAGGATGCCAGTGTGATGGGCCGCATGCAAGGAGCATTGCGGCGTACGCCAAGTCCCCAACAGATCTTTGATGGTGCGAGCAAGAGGGTTGCCGCGGGTGTGGCCGCAGCAGGAGCATTTGTTGGAGGAGCTCTGACTTCAATCCGAGAGGAGAATAGAGGTGATTTCGAGGACCATTCCCGATGGTCAGAGGAGGTGGAATCCCGGAATCAGCAAAGGAACCAGCCAGACGCTACTCTGCCCAGCCAGGCCCCAACGCGTGGCGTCGGTAGTGGCCTCGCGACTTCGGAAAAGAGGAAAAAGACAGTGGTAATTGTCGTATCATCGGAATCATCGCACCTTGACCACGAAGACCTGACCTCTGACCATGTGGTATGTTGTCGCGTGACCCTGTTGTGGTTTTGTTTTTTATTCAATCGTGCTGATCAGTGTTGTTTGTAGTCTATCCTTTCTCACCTTCCTGAACATGTCAACCCGGATTCCGCAAAAGTCTTTGTCTTGATCTATTCGCCCGGATTGAAGCACGCACCCAACCAAGGTGGCTCCTCGCACACATTGTCAGTCACGTCGTCATACTCAAACATTGCTCCCGAGGAAGCTGCCCCATCCGCCGAAGGGGCCACTGCAAACCTATCCACTTTGGAGCCTCGACAGGCTGAAAACCCGGAAGGTACAACTCCCCTGTTCAACACTTTATACACACAGAGTCAGGCCATCGTCGAAAAGGACACCATGATCATGCCCTTCAACTCCCCTACCGGATATGTACACCTTGTCCGTCATCTATCGCCTGATACTGTCTATGTTCAAGAGTCATTATCTGGTCAAGATGGGGCTGCAGTGAACCACGTCTCCGGCTGGGTCAGGCAGGTTGTTGTCGTTGTTGGTGACGAAGGTGGCCGAGGCGGCCTCATCGATAGCGACGATGAATCAGCACTTGCGGGCAACGATGAGAAATGGTGGCGCAAGGAGGGTGTTACTGGCATTGGTAAACGTATTGACGTGGTTGATGTGCTCCGTGTCGGGGATGATTGGCGACGTAGAATCAGCGGCCATGACTAGAGCATGATGATATACCCACAACTAGCATGCCGCAGATGGTTTGGATATGGTGGCTAATTTTATGAATGTTTATATTGTTACTTCTTTGTTATTTCTTGTGGACTTGGATGACCATGATGTGATTCCCTAGCTTTATGACTTGTGATTTTACCTTTCCAGGTATTGTGTCTATATTGTATGATGCCCAAGCAATACCAATTATATGAGAACCATTGTTGCAGCTGCCTTCAAATAGCCATGTACCACATATACTTAATGTGTCGACATCATAGAACCCAGCAGTAAACTTATGATGCTGACTCATTCAATCCCAAACATGTACATCACGTGGAAAAGGCTCAAAGCGGCTATCACCTGACCAGGCTCTCCTTCACGACGTCTTGGCTTGGCATCACCAAACTCCTTCTCGCAGCGACAACCACCACTGTGATCACTTGCCTACTCACTTTGTCTGTGAAGGACGTTCTTTCAATGGGATCCAGTGACCTGATTATCTAGCGACACCGGGACCCCTGCCACCGCCCGTGTTGTATCCCGCGGCGCTCCTTGTTACTCTCCGCGTCCGCTCCCCACATGTCTCGTCCCCCGGTTATACCATCGACGAACGATTTTCGGAGCACGACTTGCGTCTGCTATAGCCGGATTCACGTTCCCAAAAGTCGCCTTTAGGAGTTATTGATCGGAAACGCACTCCGGCGTTGACCCCGACAAGATGGCAACCGCGATCTCCAAAACCACCTCACATCCCCCTAAGATGAAGCGGCCGCCCCCGCCTTTCGTTCAATCCGGAATCAATGGCGCAAGGCCGCAGCAATCGTCTTCATCTCCTCCTACTACTTCAAAACGCCTTCCAGGGGCTGGGCAGTCTGCGGTGCCAAGTTCCACGAGTCATCCAGCTCTGAACGGCGCCAATGGCATTGGCAATTCGAACAACACCGCTACAAAGGGATCCCTAGGCCGGCCCAGAAAAGAGGCGCAAAAGCTAGGCGATCAAGCCATAAGGTTACAAAAGCCGGCTTTGAAGAACTCTTCTTCAGACAATGATCGCGGAGCTGGTAAAGCGTTTTCTGAACCTTATGGTTAGTGTTACCAGAAGGCGGCTATAGTGGAAGTTAAACATTGCTAACAGTGACATACACTACAGTCAAAACATCACCTTATATCTTGAAGAAATTTGCCAAATTCCCTCCGTCGCTGATCCTCCACCTTCACCCTACACATTTTCGTTTCGAGCAGCAGGATGGAAGCTTCCCATACAACTCGGAGATGAAGGTCATCATTGAACATATTCGTGCGGGTACTGTTCCCCATGATATGATGGAGGAATTGCTGCGCGCCAATGTTCGCTTCTATGAAGGTGGGATATATTTCTCCGACGCCTTATTCTATTCTCTGCGCTTTGCTAACTGGTTGCCGATTCAGGCTGCCTCATTGTACGCGTGGTCGATCATAAATCAGTATCTGCACAAACCAGGAAATCCACCGTACCCTCTTCAAACGATAACAATACTCCATTCTCCATCCACAACTACAATGAGCATATTACCCCGTCGGCATATGTACCGTATCCGAAGCAGAATCAACTGGCGTCAGAGAAGCCAGCCAGTACCGAAACCGCAGCAGAACAGTCGGATAAAAAAGAAAGCGATGAGCAGGATGGCCAATCTCACCAGGACTCTCAAGATGCCGCTTCAGCCTCTCAACATAAGCAAACCCCTCCTAAACCTCGCGTCTTCACAACCGTTCTTCACCCAACACCTCGGTCGTTGCAGGCGGAGTTGACTCTGCTTGCGACCACACCCGACCCAAGGGCTGCCAAACAGACAGGTTCCGCTTCATCACGTCCTCAAGCCCAGTCCGCAGCGGCTCCCCCATCTCCTGGCGCATCTACTCAACTTGAAGGTGGTCATGTTGCAAAAAAGCAGAAAATGATGGTCGAACCGCAGGAGCTTATGGAATGCGAATCCAAGCTAACAAGGGCTCTCGCGCCACCCTTGTTTTTGGAGCCTGTGGACACCTTTGAGGATGTGCAGGCCCTATTGAAATTCATGGAGAGCCCGCTTCACCGCGACGCGCCACCTTCGCCGAAGAGAAGAAAGCGCACAGTTGCAGAACTGGCAGCTGACGAAGCATTGGCGGCCGAGGAGGAGAGGTTCATGCTTATCATGGATGAACGGCTGGAGCCTACTACCTCTGGAGCTGCAGGAGGGCCAAAATCGGCAGCTGTCGACGACACTGGCGGTGCTGTGCCTTTCGAGCCTCGCTTCTCACGATTTAAAACCCTTGAAAATATCAGAATCCAACACGAGGAGAAAACAAGGCGTGAGAACGAAGCTAAGGTGAAGCAAGAAATGGTCAAGAGGCAGCAACAGGAACAAGAGAAGGAGAGGCGCCGGCTAGCAGAACAGCGTCAGGCGGAAGAGCAGGCTAGAGAGGAAACTCGGAGACAGCAGCTCGCTGCACAGCAGGCGCAAGCACAACTTGCTGCGCAACAGCAGAACCGGCACGTCATGAACCAACCTAATGGTGTCGCGCAAGCACCTCAGTCGTCACCGGTGGTGCGCAACCAAACACCTCTCAACCAGACCGCCCTCAATACTTCTTCACCACTTGTTGGCAATACAATGCCCACTCAAGCTAGCGTGCCCATGGCGATGACTTCTTCCATGCAGGGTGCTGGTAGCCCCCAGAGACCTCCATCTGCTTTACAGCATGCTCACCCCAACATGATGAGCCATCCCATGGTGGCATCTAGAAGCCAGCAAGGGCAGAGCAGGCATGGAACCCCACAAATGACGCAGGGAACGCCCGCAATGTCTCAAGCAACCCCGGTAATGCGGAACGTTACACCTACTCAGCGTATGAGCCATGCTAGTCCACCGCGCTCCTCCATGGCTCCAACGCCTGTGATGAATCAGACCATGATGGGAACACCGCAAATGGGAGGTCAAATGGGACTCACCCCACAGCAGCAACAACAATTTTTGATGCAAAGACAGCAACTCCTCGCTCAACAAGGGCATGTAAATTCCAGCCAGCTCACCCCACAACAATATGCTCAGCTTCAGGCAAATATGCAGGCACAGCAAAATATCCAGAACCACCAACAACAGGTTATGCAGCAGCAACAGCAGCAGCAACCCCAACCGCAACCGCAACAACAGCAGAACGCTCAACAACAAAAGTTCTCGAATCCCCAGGCATACCAAGCTCAGTTGATGCGTGCACAGCTTGCACAAATGCAGGTGGCGCAGCAGCACCAGCAACAGCAAAGGCAACAGCATCAAACAAACCCTCAGATACAGGGCCAACAGCCGCAACAGCCTCAACAAGGGCAATTGCTTCAAAACAGCCCGCAGATGAATGCGCAGCAACAACAGATCTTAATGGCGGCGGCCCAAGCCAACGGTGGCCAACTCCCACAAAACATGCAGGGTATGAATATGCAACCGCGAGTGAATGCAACACAAAGATACACTCAGATCTATCAACAACGGCTCTTAAGGTTGCGGCAGGACATGGCCAGTCGCCTGATGCCGCAGTATGGACCACCAACGCAATATCCACCCCAGGTTGCGCAGGAGTATAGCGTTGGCCTTGAACAAGCTGCTAAAGGATTTGTGCAAGACATAATGCGGCGCGAGCGCGCCGAAATAGCGCAGCGACAAGTTGCTGCTCAGCATGCCCAGGCGGTGCAACAGCAACAGCAACATAACATGATGCAGAATGGAATGGGCAAGTAATGCTTTTTTTTTGACGTTGACGATTAATGGCTTGGAGGCAGCAGTTTTGTTTTCTTGATCCATACACGACCATATTCCTTGAATCTTTCTTCTTTCCTCCTCCTATTGGACTTGGTGACTCAAAGTCTTGTGCAATCCGAATCCATAGGGCCTTTAGCATCACATCTTCACACCACTTTTTATCCTCCTCTTTCATCGCAAGCAATTTTCTTCTCTTTTTGCTTATTCCATTTGGGACCAATGTATAGGACAAACCAGGGACTCGAGATAAAACAGGGGCGGCCGGCGTTTTTCTTTCTTTTTATTACTTGGTCATGGTTTCACCGTTATTTTATTTTCATTCTCATTCTCATTTTCCTCTTCAGTTTACTTCTCTTCTTCTTGCCCACCACTTTTTCTCCATCAGTTTTTCTCAACTTCTTTCTTGTTTATGCTATATGTTGGGCAATTGTATCATTGGGACAGGTTATTGATTCAATATTTTTTATTCTCGCGTTGGGAAGGGAGCACGCAGGAAACCAGACTTGATACCATTTTTTTTATAGCCGGGGCTCCTCTTCAGTTGATCAGTGAATACGAACAGGTTTATTTTATTTGTGCTCGTAAATTAAAAGAGAACCAGATTAATATCGAAAGACTGTTCGACTAAAAACCCCACTGGTGGTATTAGGCCGTCTTTCTATTTGCATTATATGCCAACAATTAATTGTTCGAGTTATTACTAGTTCTAGTTCAGTATACATATATATATATATATGTGTGTCGCTCCATGGGGGAGCTTTCCTTCGGTATTCAGCCCCAGAAAAGGGGATGACACTGATGAGAAGCCAGCTTAACTAACTAGCAGCTGCTTCTTACTGACCACATATTCCCACAACCGAGGGGGGCCCTTACTACCAGGTAATGAGAAACCAGAACCACCGTACTGTGAGCGAGTACTGGCAGTGTACTCTGATGCCGAGAGAGCTCTGCCAAGGACCCCGATATGCCAGATATCACTTGATAGCCCGGGCACCTGCCCCAGGGCTCGGCACATCGCCGCGCTAAACCTTGGAAAAGTTCTCCCGTTTAGTTGGTCTGCTGTAGAGGGGAGGATGGAACATGGCCATAGCGGCAACAACCCGCGAGCGGATCCTCCAGACCGACCTCCAATTCAACGTCAACAAAGCGTAGGAAGCGACACATGACTATGGTTCACGATTCACGATTCACGAGACCAGGCAGGCGGGCAGGCAGGCATTTCTTTCTTGCATGCGCAATACTACCCTCCATGTGTCTCGAAACGCACAGCCAGAGCGAGGCGCATTCTCCGCCAGGTTTGAAGCTTGAGGTCAAGTAAGACGCCGGGGAGTGGAGGGTTGTGCAACCCCGGACACTTGGGGCAGAGCACACAATCTCACGTAGATGGCGAATAATAGTAGGAATGGAGGAACGGGCACCTCTGCGGAGTTGTGGATGGGGGTAAAGATTTGCGGGTCGACGCTGGTTGCCGATACATGCATGAAATGCATGAAATGCATCGAGATGGCTGATGGACCGGATGGCGATGGGGCTACGATTGCGCGACACCTGCAGTTCTTGGTATGTGCAGTTGCGTACGTATGTAGGTGGCCACTTGCTATCTAAGCGCCGTCTATTGGGTGCCAAGGAAGGTTCTTGGGGCTTATGTATGTATGTTGGGTTTCGCCTTCTTGCA
Source organism: Aspergillus versicolor CBS 583.65 (assembly GCF_001890125.1). Lineage (NCBI taxonomy): Eukaryota > Fungi > Ascomycota > Eurotiomycetes > Eurotiales > Aspergillaceae > Aspergillus > Aspergillus versicolor. The sequence continues at coordinate 3,671,055 of NW_024467524.1, read as the reverse complement.
GGGACATTTTACCTAATTAGCTTTAATTTATTGCTGAATTTTGTTACACCCTCGCATGCGCACGTACCTTTTTTAACTTTGGCGTGGTGGATGTCCAGACGAATGAGGAGACTAGTAGCTCTGCAGCATGTTATGCAAGTGTTCCGTTGCGTTGGGCCTGCGCATTCCAGGACGCATCAAACTGCCAATATGAGGGGCGATAAAAAGCTTGGACAAGGTTCAATGATGCGTCCCTTGCCCTGCAGGTCGTGGGTTAGTTGGGGGCATAGCATCGGCGGTCCGGCCACTCGGAAAGACTCAGGCTAGTCAGGTGCTGTTGCATCGGCGAAATGCATGTCATTGTCGATCCTTAAGGCTCTGATTTCTCGTAGGCTAGAAGAACTGGCCTTGTGGGATAACCAATAAATGACGTTGCGAGGAATGTGAGACACCGCAAGGAGATGATGCGCATACAGCTCCACCTCCCGCAGCAACATTGAACAGGGGTTCGAGAATCAAGATAGGGTTTGTTATCTATTGAACGATCATCAAGAATAGGAAACCGTTGAGTGTTATTGGCGGGTCATTGGAAGGGGGCGCACGAGGGCATCGAAGGAAGCGGTGGTAGTTGGAGAATCGCCAACAAAAGCCGCTGGGGTTTAACCCCGGGGTTACCACACCATGGCGGCTGTCATGCAATGTAACTGGATTTGGATTTTTCATGGATGAGACGTTGCAAGACAGCCACCGTGACTCCGATTCCATTTCACCGATTGGACACTGCGGAAGATGGGCAAAGGGAACTTGGAAGGGAAATCGGCAGGACGCAAGGGGCCCAACTGGGCACCCACCTCTCATATCCCGATTACTGGCTCTTGTCCACACCGTGATCAACGAAAGGGAAAAGGGCTTGTGTACGAGTAATAATATCGACCGTGCCCTGCATCTAATCTGGTGAAAGAAGATAGACCGCCAATAGTAGACGGACGGCGTTTGGGCACGTGAAACACATGCTATTCTACTTCTGCAAATAACGCAAATGGCGGGCGATTCCTCCGGTTCCTTTGGAGGCTGAACATCTCGAAGCTAAGATGGAGGCAAATTTGATTGTCGAATATGGTGATTCGGAAAAAGGGAAATGTGCGAGCAAGTGAGGGCCAGGTACAGCGCTTGGATCTTCGGGTATGGATGGACCTGCAGTAGTGATAGCGGCAAGGTTTGGATGGAAAATGGGCATTGATTCCAGACTTGCATGTTCTCGAATGAATCAAAGTTTTTTCAAGATCTTGACTACTATGACCAAGGCCCTGAGTGTGAAATGATGTCCAAGCGCACGCTCCGTGTATTAATGAACCTTGACCGAGCTATACGAGCTTAGCGAGGATGAAGCTCAGATCAGACCTTTGCCACCAAATCTTGAATTGGAGATTGATGGATTGGGAGATTGGTGTTCCCTTGATGAGCCGGCAAGCTCATTCCAAATGCGGCTTGTGTACGAACCTGTTGAAGCTTAGTGTTTTAAAGCTAAAGCATTGTATCTCAACGAGACCGACTAACTGCACAGCTGGACCATTGAGAGCTCATTCTGCAAATGAAGATGAGTTAATTAGACATAGCTGAGGCTGGAGAAACCTCCTTACTGTGGACAGGCTTTAGCCTAAAACACATCCTGAGAGCACTATTAGTTTTACTATTCGAATTTATGGAACAAGGACAACACCAGCCCAGCCAAATAGTTGTTTTGGCGCCAAAGTGAAGACGAACATTCGAAAAGGCCAAAAATAATACAGGGACCGATGCCTGATGCCAAGATTTGCGCACGTTGAGGACACCTAGATCGGATAATAGTAATTTGGATCTCAATCGCAGAGCCCGATAAGTGAGGTGTTCTTTGAAAAGCCGTTTAGATACCTTTTTTGGCCGAAGTATCGATATATTTGCCTCAAAATACGCGTTTTCGCTGGCGGCGAGGAACTATAACAAGATGCTTATCCGCAAAACCTGGTTCAGTTGCCAATATATTGGCGAAAAACTTGAAATGATAAGACTTTCGCCAGTCGATACAATGCCCTTGCGAAAGCCTATCGGCTTCATCAGGAGGGGGAAAGCGGTCATCGCACAGTAGGGGCGCGGCTACCCTGGTGGCAATCTGGGGATGACCCTGAAATCTGAATAGCCCGGTAAACCCCTTGCGGCATACTTCCCCGTGCTGCAGGGGCCTGGGCGGAAAATAAATTTATTATGTCGAAGCGCAAACCAAATGACAATGAATTGTTCCCGGGAATCAGCCAACCAGCACGAGTTCGCATATCGAAGGACCCGATTGCCTGCTTCAATGTCGATGAAGAAGCTTTGGCGAGAGATTGCTCTGCATGTGGTCTGGTGGCTGGCTGAGACTTTTGATGTGCAGCTGGCCAACACTTGGATGCTGAATCATGAATAGTCTAAGTTAAACTGGCTCAGTTGAGCTCAGGCCTTTACCTAGGTCCCCTAAAGGAATAGGATCGAACGCGGGACGTGTTGCAGCTCCGCGAAAGCACGTCTTATTTGAGAGCATGTATTGTATACCTTTCTCCCGCTTCGTCATTCACTCAGCGGCATTGGAAAGAAAGCGCAGAGTTGGATTGAGAACAGTGGAGAGCGTAGGAATGTATCTTGCCCTTCTTGATCACTTAACGAGTCACGACTCACGGCGCTATTGCGCTTAGACGATCATTAATGCGGCGTGAGCTTGAACGTTGAGAAAACACGCCAATCAAGCCAATGGCTGAATTTGGACGATCGGCCCAGGATCGACACGTCAATAGTGGCTAGCCATGGTTGGCAACACCTTCGAGAATGTTTGTGGCCGGCTCGACAAAAATGAACTAGAGAGTAGTGCAGCACGTAGTCTTATTAATTGGGCTCGCAGCTGGTGTAAAGAATATTAAGATAGGTAGTTGAGGATCCACGGCCTCGATCGTCAGGAGAGAAAGTTGGTGCCCGGAACAGTGCGTCCTGGGGGTGGCTTTCAGAGTGGCTTTGCAGTTGTGGCGCAGAGCATTCGCGGCAGTGCGGCACTGCCGGCAATCTGCAGTAGTATCGATTACGAAACAATTTATTATTATTGCCCTCTGGTGGTTGCAATATGGCGCACTGAGAATTCCCATACGAGTCATGGTGCTTCACCTCGGGGTTTGCGTTTCATTGGTTTTGAGATGCGGGATCGCCCGTTCAATAGTACCAACAGGACAGGCCCAGACGAGAGTAGGGCAAGATACCAAAGGGTTTCAATAATACATCAGTTTGTGAAGGCAGAAGAGGTAAATGGCACTGGTACGTGCAATGTCTGTGCCAGGTCCGGGCGATGAGTCAGTTGTGCAACTTGAGGTCACGAACAGGCAGTGGGACACTGCCGAGGTATTTTGTGGCCCGAGTCAGAGCGTCGGGAGCAATCCATCATTCCTCGATGAAATCGAAAGGTCTCAAGCCACAGCTGGCAGCTGAGCCGACGAAGAGCCCGTTTCGCACGAATCGAATCCCGGTGGATTGGTGACAGGTCAGACGCTCAGGAAGAGTTGTTGTACCTAGTACGAGTCCGTAATCAACCCAGAGTCAGTACAACGGGAGTGCGGATGGCGAAAGGTAGCTAACGGTCGAGGGAGATAATAGAAGCCCCCAAGTCAATGAATAATTGCAGCCTTGCTGTTGCTGCCATGGGAAACAGTGCAGCCGTTGGGGAGATGGACTGGAACGAAGGCGGTGTAGGCAGCAGCAGAGAGCGGGCTCCACAGCGTCGATCGTGACGCGAGTCCAGCGCCGGCTCCTGTTTCCTCGATTGGGGAAATTTAAGCAATCTCCATCAGGTCCACATTCCAGAACAAATGGAGACCGGGCGCTAGAGTCAAAGCGTCGCTGCGACGCCGAGGGCCCGAGCTGAAGGCCCAAGTGGCTCCTGGAAAGAAAGTTGTGACTTGGAGAGAGGAGCTCATGGACCCAACGCCAGTCCCTGAGCCTTGACTCCTTGGGGAACCTGGGGCTGCTCATTCAACACCACTGTGGCTTTGATGATTGGGCAGCCGTGGCGACGCTAACAAATAAGCCCTGATGATGTGCAGCAAAGGCAAACTAAGACACTATAATGATCCTGGTCGCACTGGATCCAGCCACGAACCTCCAGCCAAGAGTCTTGGGCCCTGCCCGAGCCCTGTTTTTGCATCATACCAGACAGTGGACACCGTCGATCGCTGAGACGCTGACAGAGGATCTGCCGTACTTTTGTACCCTACTGAGCGTGTCACGAAGAACGTCCCAGCCGGTGGGAGGATTCGGGGAAGAGGAGGGGGTGAGAACAGGTTGCGTCTGGCGACTGCAGTCTCCCGGGCTGTTGCACAACGGGGACCGGCTAGTCGAGTCCACGGGGCTCGGGGGACAAGTGGAGGGGAAGAACCCAGGCGCCCAGGAAGACTCAAGAACTAAGTTCAAGCCGCATCCTCGGTGCTACTCCCTTTTTGGCAATTCGTTCTGATCACCGTCGTCTTTTTAGTCTCCGATTTTCCTCAGCCCTGTGGATCTTGATCTAGGATGAGAGCTGTTCTCACTTCTCGCGTGTCAGCAGAAGGAAACAACCGGTGAAAGAAGGAATAATTCAACGACTGGGATCTGACTTGGCGCGGCCGGGTCGACCGGTCAGAATCAAGATGTGCAGGCCGTCCTAAATTTATTAGCAGTTAGCAGAAGCTGTCGAGGTACCAAGTTGACCCGCCCCAGCTACGTTGGCTGGACCTCTCCTGCAGTGGGAACCGGGTTCGCACAGACCGTGACCCAGCAAACGCCCTCTCACTCAACCGTGGAATGACAGGCGGTGGGAACCAAGTTTGCGACGAGGGACGTACTCGTTACTCGAGTAGCCCTCGGCTTGTTTACTTTCGGAATTGTTTGTGGTCCTCTGCTCCAAAGATCCCATCAACCTCGACCCGGCCCCAGGACAGCTCTCATCATACCCCGGAAAGAAATAAAAGTACAGATACAAATAAAAATCTGAATCATGTGCGACAACTCTCGTGATTCGCATTTCAAGTCGGCGGTGGCGTCACTCGGCACTTGGCGGTCGTATTGGCTCTCGACCGTTTCAGGGCACCCTGCCTTATCAGTCAAGTAGAATGAAGATCTGGTGCTTGAAGAGGAATGAGGCGAAAGTCAACATCGCATTGCTTTCGAACTCACACTGGTGACCAAGCGCGAAGTAGGTTGAAAGTTGGAATTTTTTTTTTTTTTTTTTTGAGCGATACCATCGGCAGACCGATTGGTCGCGGTTTATGCATATTCGACCAAGGCACAGGAGGCAATATTGAATGGAGCCAGCCAAATGCGACCTCCGGGCTCTGGTCGCGGTAGTTGGCCTCTGCGTGGTGCTGTTGGCGAGTCGCCATCACGTTCGGCCTGAGCGCTCCAGATCGCCTTTGCTTGGTTTAATTAAATTGATCTTCGATCATCGCTGGATTTTCCCCTCTACCCAGTCGGTGCGCACTGGCTATGTTTCATCGAGGCAGAAAGCCCCCATCCCCACTGTTCGTCAATCTTCGCCGATCATATACTGCCCTGCAGGTTGGCAATCGTGGAACAGGGTCGGTCAATGGACCCAGACGAAGATCCCGAGGCGCGCGACGACTGACAATAATATTAATGATTATTACGATTCAGGTTCGCTCCCCAGGATCGTCATTGAAGTCTAACTGGCCAGGGAGCTTCGACCTCCAGGCTAGTTTCAGGCGACACTACAAACGTACAAAGTAGGTATTCTGACGTCGAAGCATTCCTTTGTCTCCGGCAGCCCGCTGGGTCTGTTTCGGGCGAATTCTGAATGGCTCGGATGTCTTCCTGGAACCGCATTCCTCAGCAACTGGAGCGATAAAAATAAATGATCTGGTGGTCAGGATATCAAGAAATGCAGGTCCGATATCAGCGAAACAGCGAGAGCACCGGCCCACTTGCAGAGGGCAGGAAAAAGGAAAATGGAGAGCAAAAGAACAAAAATATTGGCGATAAATTAGCCAGGAGAATTAAAATCAAGGTAAATCAAAATAGATTAAGATTTGGAAATAATAATCAGAATAATCACTCCCTCAGGCACACCCCCAGGCTTGAGACGTGAGGGATGGGTCCGAGTCCTTCTCGCACCTAACGCTGCCAGCTGCTTTCCACCTCGAGATCCAGTCCCTTTTACTGCTTTGGGCGACGACGCTCTGGCGGCTTCTCTCCAGCGCCAGCTCGTTCCTATATTATCTTGATTCGGTCCCGGCTTCTCCATGCTTCATCGCCAGCAGCCTCTCTTTCGACCCTGACACCACCAGCCAGACACCAGCCTGAGACATCTGGCCGCAACCTGCCCCGTTGATTCAATTTGCCCCCCATCGTCCCTTGCTGGCCCTGCCTGCTCTGATTATCTATAATCTCATCATCCCTCTGCCACTGAGACACGACCTGCGCTCCGTCCATTCAGCCCTCTGCATCTCCTCGAACGCCCCCCCTCCGATCTACCGTGCCGCCTGGAACCTAGGATCTAGACATCGCGTCTAAGGGCGGATCTATTGATCCCCTTCGATCTCGTTCCTCTCGTTCCCTCCGCCCCTCTGCGGTCTAGCACACCACACTGTCTTTGATCTCCAGAGACATCCAGCGCTTCCCAGGAAACCATTCGCCCGGGAACCCCCAGCCTTTCCCTCTCGAGCGTCCAGGACCAGACAAGCGCTGGTGGTTACTCGAGGAACTCCATAGCGTGCATTCCTGGCCTTGCTCGGGACTCCGAAAGGAACGCGACGCGCCCCTCCTTCTGGCCTCTTGTCTTGCTCTTTTTGCTCTTTGACTCTCGTCGGCACTTCTCCTTCGGGGAAAAGTAATGACTTCTCATTGTGAGTAGGATCGTCCTCTTCTTGCCTGCCTCCATTTATGCTCTGGAGATTTGTTTATTTCATCTCGTCCTCCTCCATTCCCGTTCCCCAACCTTCCTTCTCACTCTCATACTCACTCATTCTCTCACTCTCATTCTCTTACTCTTACTCTCACTCTCACTCTCTTTCTCCTTGCAACCCACTCCAACCTTCCTTCATTCTTTATTTTGTCATTGCTGTCTACAGTCATTCACTATCACTGTGACTGCCTCTCTTTGCCGTCCCTCACTGGTCTTGACCCCACTGGCCTTCGCTCTTTGTTATTCAATAACTTCGACTCTCTCAACTCTCGTTTCCAATTGCTACTCTATACGCAATTTATTCCTATCACTAAACGGTGCTCTTGACAGGTGATCCGGTCACAGCACCTCTTCAAAAACACCGCAGCGCTCAGTCGCTCGAAGATATGCGACACCAGCACAACCTCTCGGATCGTCTCACGGTTGAGGTTGACTGTTCTTCCCTAGGCTCCAACGAGTGCCCGTCTATGACCTCGAGCTTTTCGCCTCTCGAATCGCCCACACCTACTCCGACCAGCTTATACAGCCACGGTTCCTTGGAATCTCCCCGTTGGCACGAAGCGGGATCACTTCCCAGCAGCTACGAACGTCATAACACCGGGGCTCCCCCGATGCGGAGCGCCTTTCGCCTGGCCGGCATGGCTTCAACGGAGAGCTTGGGATTGCCTTATGGCAACGTGGAAACGCAGGAGCGGATGCCCATGAGTGACTTCCTCTCTGGGTATGACGAGAATATTGAACAATTGTGGATGCCGTCGGATGCCCCGAAGTCCTATGAGCATGTCACTCAAGGGCTCGCGTACCCTCACAACATGCATCAGTACCCAACCATGCCGCGAAACAACAGCAGCAACAACAACAGCAACAACTACCGTCATCAGCCGGCAGCTTATCTTCCAGAGTCCACAACAAACCCATGCTTGTCAAGGTCAATATTCCATCAACCCGAGCGTGTTCCTACCTCGATGTCCATGGGCAACATGATGCCTTGGATGCCCATGGCCGACTCAATTGCGCCGCAGACCATTGCGCCATCACAAGTTGCCCCAGTCACTCCGCCCCCATCGTACACAGACTTTCCGACCTCTCTTAGTGCATTCAAACAACACAGCCCCGCCACGCCAGTCCGGTCCTGCTCCCTTGGGACAGGTTCCGGGGCAGATACCCCAATGAGCCGCCTGTCAGGTGGGGCCTGCGAGTACATGGACGAATTCCAGCCGTCTCCAGTGTACCGGGACGGGTTTCGGGGGCCCCACCGTATGGGGTCTAGAAAGACGCTCAGACGGCAGACCTCCAAGCAGAACTTGATGCTCGAGAACCTTCCTCCGATCATCAAGCAGGTCCAATTCAAGTGCAAAGAGCCTGGCTGCAATGGACGATTCAAGCGTCAGGAGCACTTGAAGAGACACATGAAGAGCCATTCAAAGGAGAAGCCTCATGTCTGCTGGGTCCCCGGCTGCCACCGCGCCTTCTCACGGAGCGACAACCTGAATGCCCACTATACCAAAACACATAGCAAGCGGGGCGGCCGTAACCGATACGTCGCAACATTGGACGAAAACAGCCCTGACTATGATCCCGACTTCCGTGGACAGCTGACGCCAGATGGACGTCCGGTCTACGGGTCCAAGCTCGAAGACGCCATTCCGGGCGCTGGAGACATGGGCCTGGACGCGTGGGACGAGTGAAAGGAACTGGAAGAGCTGATCTGCATGGAATCTCATATGATACCCGCTGGCTCAATGCGATGCCAAAAATTTCCTTATGTCTCTGATTCAGGCAGATCCGGCGCTCCACGGCGTTTCTTGGGCCCCGGTTCGGTGTTCATTCCAACAAATTTTTTAATCCATTTTTCTGTAGAACATTACTTGTTATATTGGTTTCGAGTTTCTTCAATTTTTTTTTTTTTTTTTCCTTTTTATTTTTTATATCTTGGATCATCTATATTACTGTGCTCTGGAAGTGGCTGTTTACAAAAAAAAAAAGTCACACAGGATCATATAATACATCAAACCGAATGGGCGACCAAGGAGAGGGGAGTCGAGTTCTGTACAATTGACAGTGACTTTGTTCAACTTTTTTTTTTAACAAAAATCATTTCCACAGATGATCTATCGATATGTCAACCCCAGACGGGATTAATAATAGTTAGGCATATTATACGTGTTAGTTTTAGAAGAATAGACGCAGACCAAAAAAGCCACCTTTGGAGCGGTTCCCTGGTTGAAGAATCAATGGCAGTGATTTTTGTTTCTGACGCGTCGCATTGGGCGAACCCTCCGCGGGCGATCAGGTAGCAGACTGCGACGCCCAACACGCAGCAGTTCGCAGTTCTCGGTTCGCCCATTGCCAGGACGAGTACTACTGGGGCGAGGGGAGTCTATTCCAAGGACTATTCGGGCGCTATCGAGCGATGTATCAGCTCAACAGTGAGCATTGACACCGACTCCAAGGAACCAGTCAGCCAACCCACCAAAAGACCAAGTGTGCCGTCTGAGCACTCTGGATAACCTCCCTAATTACCTAGACGGGCGTACCACCGCCCGGATATTCCACCCGTGAGATCGAAGCGAACGTTTCACTCGGTCATTCCTCACGCCCGCCATGCGCAGGTTGCGCTGCTGCGTTCCCGGTGCTTGGAATTTGGATTGCAGTCAGGGCTTGGGCTAGTCTAGTCTGGCCTGGCATTTTGCTCTCTCTCAGAGTTATCCATGCGGGTCCGTCTCGGGTGTTGAACCAAGAACAATGCCGATGTCGAGGCCATACCAGACAGGGCCTGGAATAGCACGGTCGGTCCCCGGTGCTTCCAAGCGGTCTGGCCTCGAAAATAATCGTGCTGACGGATCCTCGCCAGGGTTGGCGGGTTTGGGGTTGCACGACATGAGACAATTGAGACAATCACACATTTCCTCTTCGAACCATCTGGGCGAATGTTCGCCCATCACGGCTGGATCTCTCACTGGTGCTCTGTTGTTGTTCTGGGTCGGGCGCTGTCTGGGCATTCTCTCACCGGGCCAGTGTTGAGTTTTTGTGTATAGACAGACAGGGTGGTATCGAGCCAGCCCCGTAAGAAGATCTACAGTGATGTGATTGTGATGACTTGAAGTCGTCGACATCGACTGAGATAACTCTCTCTCTCTCTCTGCATTTACCCAACTCTGCTAGAGGTCTTTTTCAGCCAATGTAGTAGCACTAGTATAGACTTTATCATCGTTATTTCCGGAATTTAACCGCAATAACAACAATAATCAGAAATGCAGTCTTCTTCTTCACTCCCCACACACACCTGCGCCCGCCCAACGCCCTCACATACCGAAGCCTCCACATCCATCCATCCTTCCTTCCTCAGCCCAAAGTACCAATGGATTAACCAAGGACTAGATTATGCCCCTGCGGAGTCCTGTACTTTCTCTTTCTCTCTCTCTTTCTTCGTCTTTTCTTCAGGTGGTATGCATGCCCATCCATAGAATAAATCTAAATGCGCAAGGCGGGTATGTCGCCCGATACAGCCACGCCGGGCACCTGGGCAAGTGACCGGGCCCGGTATCGGTAGGACATTCCGAGGCGTCAAGTCAACTGGGATTGAACCGTTGGGGTTAGGCTAAAGATATTCTCGATGGTGGAGTGTATAACCTGGGTGACAGTGACAGGGGCAATCCGTGTGGAAGAGTTCCAATTATATATATAAAGCCTACTCGCCAGAACGTGCAAACGCAGCCTTGGTGGTTGTTGGGTATCTCCTGGTTAAACGGTAGACACGGTTAAAGCGTTAAAGTGGCAGCAGGATGAATTAGGGCTCGGTACGGCATCCCGACCAACAATGGAACATCCTTGCACATCCATGATCTCCGCGACATGACTAGATAGAATACAAAATTGAAACATACATCATAGTCTAATTAGTAAATAATCGATTTACTGTCTATCAGTGAGCAAATCAAGTCTATAATCTATACAAATATAAAACACTCAAAGCACCATCCTGCTCCTCGCTCTAATCCTGGCGCCGTACACGTAGAGAACAACAGGGATGGGAACTAGACATGCCGCAACGCATCCTAGGAGCGTCAATGCCCATTCCACGCCGAGGGCGTTGAACTAAAGAAGCAGAATCAGTATTAATCGCAATACATCGAATACGACAAGCGAAACGTACCATATACGTTGCAAAGAGAGGAAACCCCGACCCGGCCAGCGAGCGAAGGAAAGTATGTGCCGCAATGGCCGAGGCGGCCCTGTTCCGTCTCGACTGCACGACGTACTGAATAGACGGGAGAAACATGGTTATCAGGCCGAACCCTGTGAGTAAACCGGAGAGGGTAGGGACGATCCAATGGATATCGCGGCGGTATCCGGACCAGCCGAGCCAGAAGAGACCGGCAGAGAACGCTGCGGATCCCGGTATCGCTGGCAGGAGTAGCCACTCCGGTACTAATTGTCCGTTATTGGCTTCGATTTTGCGGCCTAGAGACGGCTGCTGGAGGTACATTGCAAGACCGGCTATGTGTTGGCCGACGATAACGGCTAGGAATGGGAGGCCGCCTACGCCTGGGTTCATGCCGTAGGTCTGCTGGAAGACTATCGGGTACGCGGTGAGGAAGAGATAAAGCAAGCCGTAAACGAAAGAGCCGAAAATGCACATGCACAGGATTATGGGGTCCAGGGCTAGCATTTTGAGTGGTGTCATGAGGAAGTTATGGAAGATTGCAGAGAGATGCATCTCGAGCTCTTCGTGCTTTGCATGGATGGCCCAGTTCTGCGTTTCATGGCGGAGGCGGTTTGCTTTGGTGGTCAGTATTACAGGCGCGTAGGATTCGTCGAGGAAGAAAAGCATCGACGCGAATGATATCGCCCCAAGGATTCCTGCGATATAGTGCGTCCATCGCCAGCCGAGATGCTCATTCATGACAGTAAACCCACCGATAACGGGAGCTATTAGAGGTCCCATGAAGACTGCTACACAGAAACCAACCATGCCAACCGTGTAGGTCTTGGGACTGAGCATGTCGCTACAAACGGCACCGGAAAGCGTCAACGAACAAGCGCCGAAAAATCCGGCAAAGAAGCGGCAGATGAAAATACTCTGCAGATCTTTCGCTACGGCCGTGGCGAAACAGAACACGCTGAAACCGAACATGCTCAGGGTAAAGGGTATTCGGCGGCCCTTCAACTCGGAGAAAGGCGCCCAAATGAGAGGGCCAGTTGCGAATCCGAGGATATATAGCGACACCCCGAGCGTCACAACCTCCCTGGAGATTCCATATATGTTTGATAGTATGGGGATCGCCGTTGAGAAGATACTGCTTGTCATTGAAACAACCATAGTTGCGAAGCTAACAATGGTGAAAGTATAGAACCTGGGTTTCAAAGGTAAGTATGGCTTCATATATCAAAGCTAGATGGGCAACTGACTTCTTCAAGTTGGACCAGTTGTGGGGATTGAGCTTATCGTCAGGAGCACTGAAATCAACGAGGATAGAGCTCTTCTCAGTGACCTCTGGGTGGATGCTAGGTGTAGGCGTGTCATTTGGCAACTCCATGGGTTCACTCGAAATCGCAAATGTTTCGTTCGCACCTGCAGTGGTTAGCCTTTAGGCGAGCCATCTTAGGATCGATTAGATAGATTAGCGTACTGTTTCTCGTGTTTGGATGAGAAGAACCAGTTTCCGTGGCCATCTTGGTGCTCTGATAGCGCGGGCACCAAGAATATTTGGGTGGAAAGCATCATTTTGCCGCAGGAAAAGGTTGCAGGTTTAGTTTATAAGCTGCACTGCTTCCGAAGACCCAGAAAAGTGGGATGGCAGTAGGCTAGATTAATGGCGAGCTTTGTTGGGCCCATCGTTATCTGGATTCCTTCGGGGCGATCAGTAATCACGATGGACGAGAAAGTATTCCTCCATGCATCAGCTAAACTGCTTTGGGTGATAAAGATGCCAAGATTAAGAGGCAGCAATGGTTTTGCTTCTGTTAACTCGAGAGTCAACATTATTTTTCACTTTTATTGGCATTTATATGCCTGAACAGGTTATTTGCCCTGTCTGTTACACAGATTGAGTCAAGATCGAAGAGATGGGCCGGTGATAGTGTCGGTACGGTACCTCGGCCGATTTCGTAGACCAGCTTGATTAGTCGTAAAGAACTCGCAACTCGATGTCGTGATGGCTCAGCTCAAGCTCAATACATAACTGGCCGGTCAGCCAGTCAGCTGGACAATTAATTAGAAATAAAAAAAAATTCCAAGTCCTCTTAGGAAATAATATAACTAAATGTATAGTTAACTAGCTAGCTAACATCGCTAGTACACGCTTAGGTAAGCAGCGACTTGGTTAAAAACACACAAACCGAAAAAGTTCCTGCAGGATTTTCTCAGTCTCCATCTTCAACAAAACAATGTTACTCCGTAGAACCAAACAATTTCCAAACCGACAGCTTGGTTATGTGCAAGCTCCGATCACATTCGTCTCTCGACTATGATGACACTTTTTCGGCCACGAGGCAATCAAACTGCCATGGGTGCTCCGAAATCAAAAGTTCAAGCTCAACAGTCTGAGTCGGGAGACAGTGAATCGCGATTACTTTTTTCTTGCATTCGCCCTCATAATACCCCCTTTTAATCCCGGTTATTGTGTAAGGTCGAGCATGAGGAAGATTGTTTCCTCCATGGGAGTCTCGTAGTAAGGATGTGTCTCGACGAAGCCTGCCCGGGTATACAATTGGATAGCACCTTGCATCCTGGAAGGGAGCGTATCCAGCCTCATCTCTGTGTATCCCAGTTCCTTTGCGCGCTGCACAATCGCAGCTATCAGGGCCTTCCCCAGCCCCATGCCTCGTGCTTCGGGGCAAACGTACAGCCGTTTCATTTCGCAAGCCGGTCCCTTATCTTCGTCGCTGAGAGAACGGACAGCGACACAGCCTAGAGGGGTGTTGTCTGGGCTGTAAGCAAGAAGAAGCTCTCCATGAGGAGCTCCATACTTCCCCGGCAGCGAGGCCAGTTCGGACTGGAAGCTCTGGAAGCTAAGGTCGATATTCAGCCATTCGACGTAGGCTGTGAACAGTTCTCTAGCCGTAGCGATATGCTCTGGTGTCTGCGCTGGAACGATGCGAAAGTTGCTGGTTGCCATTGTTTGAGGAAATGCATATCGATACTCGATTGTTGCGCGGAGAAGATATTTTGTCTACTCGATGGCTGATCAACCGATGTCGGATGAGAATGACTCACAACTCATCGAGTTGAAGCAATACAGACTGGCAACACAAATTGGCAATCCAGACTTTGGCAGCCTGAGGCAGGAATCTTCAGTCCGCGCATTTCAGGTTATTTCAGGTTATCTGCAGCGTCGTATTTTGGATTTCAGTTGAATATCTATGCCTTTGTAGGATACGAAAGCGTTTCAGCCAGCGTCGATCTGACGACTTGATTTGCCGGGCTGCTGTGTAGTCTGACAGGAACAATTTGCAGCCCGGACCAGGAACAGGCGATCGCCTCCCCTATCACAGTCCGCAACAGAGGCCATGCCACAGCCAATGCAACGTTCTGATAGACCGATGCGCCGTTCATCTGCAGGGCAAAGCTGGCCCCTCCCAGTCCATTGGCCCTGCTTGGTTTTAGTGCGACGGCCTTGTCCGACCAGTCTGGGCGCTGGGGCTAGCGGCCCCTGATCTATGGCGTCTGCCAAATCAGCAGGCTGCTCTCGGCACATGGGCCGCGATCTCCAGCACATCAGGTTACAATCGATCGTCCATTGTTGATGTCCTTGCCTCCATCGTCCTGCTATATAATATGGCCTCCATACCGGAGAGCCCTGGCCCTTTTGCTTTCCAAACCCCAAGTCTCTGCCTTAATCCATCAAATCTACCCTCGCAATGGCCTTCAACAAGAAGTCGGTTTCCTCCGCAGGCATGCTGGCCCTGTCTGCCATGCAGTTTGCACCCAGCGTCCTCGCTGATGCTAAGACCTGCCCCAACGACTCCCCTCTCAGCTGCTCGGGCTCCCAGGAGGCCTCCTGCTGCTTCAACAGCCCCGGCGGAGCTCTCCTCCTGACCCAGTTCTGGGACTACGATCCTTCCACTGGCCCCAGCGACTCGTGGACCCTCCACGGTCTTTGGTATGTCTCATCACACATAGTCGCAGATCCATGCATTACTGACAGTCCGCGACTAGGCCTGACAACTGCGATGGCACGTACGAGGCAAACTGCGACGAGTCGCGCGAGTACTCCAACATCTCAGCCATCGTCGAGGAGTCGGGCAGCTCTGAGCTCCTCGCCGACATGAACAAGTACTGGAAGGACTATCAGGGCGATGACGAGTCGTTCTGGGAGCACGAGTGGGGCAAGCACGGTATTTCCTCTTACATTTAATTTAATTCCAAGTAGAATCTGAGTACGTATTGACTTGTGTTGCCAGGAACCTGCATCAACACCATCGAGCCAGACTGCTACGATGACTACACCCCACAGGAGGAGGTCGTCGATTACTTCCAGAAGGCCGTTGACCTGTTCAAGAAGCTCGACAGCTACAAGGTATGTTTATCCCTGGCAGCGAATGACAATAGGGTCCCTAACCTGGTATGATGTCCAGGCCCTCGCCGACGCCGGAATCACCCCCTCCGAGTCAAAGACTTACACCCTAGACGCCATCCACAAAGCCCTCGGCAACGTCCACGACGGCTACGCCCCCTACGTCTCCTGCGACGGTGACAACCTGAACGAGCTCTGGTACTTCTACTACGTCCGCGGCAACCTGATTTCCGGGTCCTTTGAGCCTGCTGAGAAGCGTAGGTTTAACCATATCATTCCCTATCACTATACCAGTGCGCTAATGAAGGTATAGTCACCGACTCCAAGTGCCCCGACTCCGGTATCAAGTATGTGCCTAAGGAGGGCGCTAAAGCCACTGGCTCTTCTACCGCTACCCCGTCTGGAACTCCTACCGGGTCTCCTACTGGGTCTCCTACCGGGTCTCCCACTGGATCTCCCACTGGATCCCCCACTGGATCCCCCACTGGAGCACCAGCCACGATGACCATCTTTGGTCACTAGATGCCTAGATGGGGTAGGCTCAAGGATGGTTACGAGCGAGGCTTTGATGTTTGTAGACTGTTTAACGTGTGCGGAAGTCGGGGCTACACCCCGTTATTCAGAGTTTGTTTCTATGTACATCCGTTACTATAGACAATAGTAAATATGTCCAGTTGCTGGCACAATTCATGGCCCTTTGCCATATGACCAACCAGACTAGCTCATCTGGTTGTGGTGCTGTATGCTCTCCAGTTAGGTACTGTAGGTTACTTGGTACTATCTCGATTGGTACCAGTAGTGAATCGGTCGAGATAGGATTCTGGCTCAAGTGCAGTGCTCGGAGAGCGGAGCCGCTTGTTGTGTCCTTGGTGGCCCCGCATCATCGTGCTCATCGGCTCTTCGTGAAACTAGGCGAACCCGCCGATTCCAAGGCAATGCTGTGGTGTATTCTGCCGCTCACGGCAGTAGTATCAATGTGGTAAAGAAGCAGGCAGATTTCACATCCCCTTCAACCTTGCATTCCTCCTTTCCTCCTCCCTCGCAGCATCGACGCGATCCAAGAAATCCATACGGCCGAGGAAGCCCTCCTTCGCCTTACTATGGACTCTCAGTTCGTCGCTGATACCAGCACGGTCAACATATGCAGCCCAATCCAGCCGCGACTTCTCGACAGTATTGATCTTCGGTCCGCGGGCGTTCTCCTGGCCAGCTTCGGTGACAGGCTGTTTCTCCCAGCTCTTCTTGATCGCCCCCGTCGGGTTAGGGTCAAATCGGGAGACTTTGCGCAGCGGGCGGCGGAGTCTGATAGTATGACGTGCAGCAGCGTCGCCCGTCGCAATGTCTTCTTCTGTAGCTTCTACGACTTCGCCGTCTTGGCCGCCCGAAAAGAATAGTTTCGCTTCCGCCGAGTCTCGAGGGACGACTTTTTCTTCGGTGATGATTTCGCCGGCAAACTTGTATTTGCGTTTGATTTTGACCATCTCGTCGGGGTACTTAGTTTGCGATTGTTTCTCTTGTCCTGCGGCACTTGGTTGCGTGGCGTTCTCCTGGTCGCGCATCTCGACGTCGTTCGTCGGTGGCGCTTCATCTTGCTTCGTTGTGTCTTGCGGTGTTGAAGCGAGTCCTTCTGAACTGGGCGCGTTCATCTGAGCCCATAGCGCATCGACATCAACTGTAGCTCCGTCGATTCTCGCTAGTGGCTTCCGCTCTTCCTGTCTAAAAAACATCGTCAGATCCATACTCTTTCCCTAGGTTTCATCGAGGGTTAAGGACAACGTACATCCGCATCTTCATCGCCCTCGTCCTCACAAACCCCCCAGTACCCCCTTCATCGTCATCAAAATCCTCATCATCCACATCATCCGCAGCGCCCTTCTTCCCAGCCTTCTTCTTCCTCTTCCTCTTCTCCGCCTTCCGAATCATCGCCTCATCACCAGAATCCAGCTCCGCGTCTTCAGCACCTGCCGCCGCATCGCCCGTCTTAGCTTTCGTCTTTCTCTTTTTCGCCGCGGGCTCGCCTGTCGCCGTTTCGCCCTCATCGTCTGAAGACGAGAGCTCCGCGTCGTCTTCGTCGGCCGCTTGGTCGAGGGTGAAGTCCTCGTCGTCGGAAGAGTCGTATTGCTCGTCGTCAAGGTCAACCTCGGCGTCGGCCATTGTGACCGTTGAATCAGGAGGCATGGTTTTATTTTGGTTATCTTGTATCGAGGGCGATGTAGGTAGAGAGATGCGATGAGATGAGATGGTTTCTAGTAAAGGTGTTATTCTGCCGGGCGGTGGATAATATTCGACTGTATGTTACATAATTACATAATATTGTTATGCTTTGCATGCTTTTATGCACTGCTCTCCTGCCTTGATTGTTGACTCTGGTAGTCTAATGGCGGTTTAAATGCCCATTAACTGTCAAGGTATCCTCTTTCATTTCGCAGTTGACTAGAGGGTGGCCGTGACCGCAAACCTGGGCATTGATTAAGAATTAGGGCATCATTGTTTGTATAGAGTTGTCCCTCGAAATGAGTATGCATAGTTTTCGTGAACATATTTCATATATTACTGCATATCCACCCACGATATAATCAAAGACTATGAAGACAAATACTTATATACAATACCCATATCGCCAACCCGAACCCAAATCAAACCCAACAAGCCGAAGCAGGGCTAGGTGCTTGATCACCCGGACCAAGCTAGATGAAGCCATCAACGCGTCCAGTAGCTGTTCTTTCTTTCCCTTTTTTTCACCTCGAATACTTAAACGTCGTCTCAACCTTCTCAAGCTGATACTGATCATTCGCACGCTGCCTCGCAACACTCAACTCAAGCCAAGTTCCCACGCCTGCAGCAACGCCCATGATAACCTCAAGCCCTATGAGGAATCCAAGCAGAACAAACGCCGCATACGTGGCAGAGCAATCTCGAGCAAAGTTCGCCGGCGCCGGCGAGACTGTCTCGTTTGCGGCGTCGGAGAACCCTAAAGGGAGGTTGTGAGAGACCTTCCACTTACAGGTCCAGGAGTGGAGGGTCTCGACGCCGTCGAAGTCTACCGGGTATGAGGAGCCTGGAAGGTAGATGGCGAAGACTAGACCGACGAGGGAGGCGATGAAGCCCGCTGCGGATGTTGTTACTGCGGCCAGGTTGACGCGTCTGATGTGGGAGTGTGGCTGGGGTAGTTGTGTTAGTTGATGCTCAGTACATATACGAATAAGCAGAGGCGTACTGATGGTAGGAGAGCTACAACGATAAAAACCAAGCTCAGAAATGCAATAACGCAGCCGCATGCGAGGATTGCGATTGTCGGGCGCAAGTCAAAGTTCAAGGGCCATAGGTATAGCCCGACGCTCTCAAAGGAGGATGTGTGTCGGTAATGGAGGTAAGGCACCGCTTCACAAGCGATGATAGAGATGGAAATTCCCAGGGCAAGGAATGAAAGTCCGAGTCGGACCCAGTGGAGGAGGCGGATTCGCTTGAGGAAGCTCGACTCTTCCTCATTAGATGCACATGATGCGTGGTAAGATCCTGCTAGCGACGGTGCAGAGGCCATGTTGACAGTAATAAGTAAGTATAAGGCAGTCCGATCAACAGCACTATGAAAAGAGAGGCGATGAAGAAAAGAAGTCTTTCCAGAAGACAAGAAGTAGAGGTGTAAAGAACGAAAAGAGGGGAGAGATCGTACGTCAGAAGGAACGAAATATTAAGCTGCTGCAGAAACGACAAAAAAAAAAGAGCACAACAATGAGCATTAAGTATCTGATCCACAGTCCTCATGGAGGGCAGCTAATAACCTCTGGTCCAAGCGCTGGTTTCCAAAAGATTGCCGATTCATCTTCAGCAAACACCAGACTGGGGGCATTTCGTGCGGAAAGCCACTGATAGGAGTCCTGTAGCCGCCTTCTTCACCCCTCATTGTCGATATCCAGTAGCGATCGTTGCCCGGAGGAGGACAAGTATCCAGGCTGACGGCTTGCAGGGCTGTTTCTAATCTCGTACCTCAGGGCGCTTAGCGATCTGGGTGGGTGCGTTGGGTGTGACGAATAATAGGGAGCTGGCCCTGAAGAAAAGAAACCCCCCACTAACCTGCAGGAACGGGGGTTGCACGGATCATTTCCTCAAAGCTCGCTCGATCCTGACTCTGATCGTCGATTGGCCTGGTGGTGGTTGACAGAGCGCCACTGAAAAGAGCCCGGCGGCTACAGCAGATGCACGCCCAGAAAACGGCCATTATTGGCTGGGCTCCAGTCGAGGCTGGCTATTTCTAATATTTGTATTTTCTATCTTGGAGCAATGCTCAAATATTATCTCCCAAAATCTGATGTAGCACATTGCGCGCTGTCTATAATAAAGTCCAAAGTGATCTTCCAATCGTGGCCGCAACTCGCTTCACTCCCAACACCAAAAATGGTTCAGGACATCGAACCCAGTCCAGACTAGAACTTAGATTTCACATCCATGTCGCTGAATCTCTTCGTTTTCGTCCTTAGCATCTCCGCCTTCTCATCCAAAGTCATGTCGACCTGGTCTCCCATCGGAACCAAGCACTTGGCAAGATACTTATAGTCCTTGCGCATCAACCGAATCGTGATCATGATGTAGTCGATATTGCGAAACACGAGTGCATGTTCCTCCGCGTAGCGATCCTTCTGCTGGAGAAGTGAAACAGGGTGATCGCGCCAGTGTCGCAGCGGGTTCAAGTGGTGCGACGTGTGGTAGCCGTCGTTGTAGCAGAAGCGGTTGCTCTGTGGCATGATCAGTATACAGCGCCATATCTGGTTATACTTATATATTCAGCTACACTCACCGGTACATCTATCAGGGTAATGCTTGAACGAAAGTCGGAGTTCGGGTCGACCTCGTCAACAAAGGCATGCTGGCCCCAGTTCCCGACCATCAAGCCCACGCGCAGCTGCAATAGGGGCAGCAGGAAGACAAACAGTGTAGCCTTCCAGTTAACGTAGTTCCAGAGGACATAGAGGGCAAGGTAGTTGCCCAACTCCCAGAACGCGGCTTTGGCAGCCATGGCTGTTTTCCCTTTCCGGAAGAAGTAAAGCGGTAGTTCCAGCCAAATGAAAAAGAAGAAGCGACCGACGTAGCACAGAAAATCGCCGAGCTCATCGCGCTGATACCGGATCGTCGAGGAGAGATCATCTGGTCCGTTCCCTTCAACGTGGTGGTGCTTGACGTGGTGATAGTAATAGGAGTTCCAGGTATGTCCCATCAATGGGTTTGTGATGTACGGGAAAACCCCGTCGAACCACCAGAGGCCCTTCTTTAAAATGCCCCCCATGTGGATATGCTGGTGCATCATGAGTGTATAAGTCCCGACATAGTAGGTCTGCATGATCCAGTGGGCAACACCGTGTGCCCAATGGAAATTTCGGAAAAGAAGAATTGCACTCGGGACAGATGTCGTGAAATAGAGAATCAGATGTGTGAGCATAACCACATCCGTCTCAACACGGACGAGCTGCCTTGCGACCCTCACGTAGGACTGCAGGATCGATTTAACTACTTTAGGGAGCTTTTCAAGGTCTTTCACATCCCACGTCACGAAGACGGTGGGCTCAAACTCGGCATTCTGAGCATTATTGAGAGCCTTCAGTTTCTGTATTGTGTCTTCATCGGGACTCTGGCCGGTCCCATTTTGTGTAGCTAATCAAGTCAGCACGGAGATCCTTGAGATCTTTAGCTGCACTTCGGGGTACATGGCCGAGGAGCGTGGGCCATACGTTTTTTTGTCCGGTTCCGCGCACCCAAGACGGAGTTCTTTTCCTCCGGCTTAGCGTGCTCGGCATCGTGCAGGAGATTCTTCAGAACCAGTAGATCCGGTTCGGTTAAGTTCGGGTCTATAAAATTCGAGGGATCCATGATGGAAGCATGGAGTGTAGCGACGGGGAGTAATGAAAGGAAGTGCTGTCAAAATGCTAAGGGGAAATCTACGGAAATGGGCCCATCCGCTCAGGGGCCAGAATCCATTAGTGCGGCTCAACAAAGAGGGCCTCTTGACGCGCCGTTTGCAATGATCTAAGCACTTTAATTCTCGAGTATATCAATGAGGAATATCTATACCAAGACGCCGTCTGTACAACAGTTCCCCAAACAGACCAATTAGAAGCTGAAACGGGCTGAAGGCAGGGTTCCCTTGCTTTTCTCCTAGTATAACCCGACCGAGCCGGTGCTTAGTAATATCTACATGCCACTGTATGATCGACCTCAACTTCAAATTAGGAATTCATGCAATATCAGCAGGAGAACATTGGGATGTGCTCAGAGGAGACTCCTACAGAAGCAAACTAATCTAGAACTGAGGTTCATATGAGAGAGGTGGATGCCTCATGGACATCCAAAGCCAGTGACATCACGGGCATTGCACATGACACAACCAATCAGAACTCCGATACGGATCTCCCCCACGCCGATAAAAAAAATTGGCGGGGAAGAAAAAGCTCGAGAATTGCAATCAAACAAACGCAAACACGAGCATTGAATTGCGAGGGAGTCACCTAAATCAATTCAATTCGACTCCCACTCCTTGCGCCAAATTCTAATTCTTGAACCTCAAACACGGGCCACTACCTCCCCCATTATGCCCCTCTCAAACCTGCAAGGGGTCAAGCTCCCCGCTTCGGCCGACTTCCACGGTGCGTATAGGTAGTCAAACACCCGCTGTCATCCTGGGCTATAGACTGACGAGTTTGCCAAGTCCATCTTCGCGATGGCGACATGATGGAGCTGGTTACTCCCACCATCAGACAAGGTGGTGTCAACACTGTTTTTGTCATGGTAAGGAAGATAACTTAAGGAGGGAGAATGATGATGATGAACAGTTGCATTGAGAACGCCAAATAACATGCTATAGCCCAATCTTGTACCGCCAATTACTACGGTTGACCGCGCGCTCGAATACAAGCAGCGTTTACAGGCTATTGAGCCCAACGTAAATTTCCTCATGTCTCTTTACCTCCACGAGACTATTACGCCAGAAACCATCATCCATGCCAAGAAGCGCGGTATCACCGGCGTTAAGAGTTACCCGGCGGGTGTAACTACCAACTCCTCTGCTGGTGTCATCGACTACGCGCAGTTCTATCCCGTATTTGCGGAGATGGAGCGTCAGGGCATAATCCTTAACCTGCACGGAGAGGTCCCCTCCCAGGGCGATGTGACCGTGCTGTCGGCAGAGGAGCGCTTCCTTCCCACCCTTCTGCAGCTGCACGAGAAGTTCCCCAAACTTCGGATTATCTTGGAGCATTGTACCACCGCCGCTGCAGTCGAGGCTGTCAAGAAATGCGGTCCGACTGTTGCAGGAACAAGTAACTCAAACCTCCCACCGCATATATCATCTTTGTGAATATTGTCTAACCACCACCGTAGTAACTGCTCACCACCTGTCGATTATCATTGACTCATGGGCTGGTGACCCTTTCTGCTTCTGCAAGCCTGTTGCCAAAACACCGGCCGATCGAGACGCCCTTCTGCGCGCCGCAGCCTCCGGCAACCCTAAGTTCTTTTTTGGCTCAGATAGTGCACCACACCCCGCAGCATCCAAGCGAGGAGGTGAGAAGATAGCTGCCGGTGTGTTCACTCAGCCATATACGACTCAGCTCGTGGTCGACGCCTTCGAGCAGGCCTGCGAAAATGGTGTCTTGAAAGAGCAAGATATCACGCCCGAGATTGTCGAAGGTTTCATGAGCAAATATGGCCGCGCATTCTATGGCCTCGAGAGTGAGAAAAAGGAGTTCATCACCCTCGAGAAGAAAGACGAGAAGGTAGTAAACATCCTAAAATCGGACAAGGTGGATGTTGTCCCCTTTAGAAGGGATCAGCAGACATGGAGCGTGACTTGGTCTGCATAGTTGGAGCAATTTTGTCGCTTCTCCTAGTTCAACCACTATAGACCTCAAAAGAAAAGGTTCTTGTACTTGTCTAGTCCTCCTTGTTATCCGCCTGCGTAAGCATACCCGTAACAGCCTCGAGAGCTTGTGCTTCGAAAATATCCATCTTGCGTCCCGTAACAGTCGGGTTCCCATCATTGCCAACCGGGAGCTGGCCGGATCGTTCAAGGTGAAGCTTAATTCTGCTGTCAATGTACTCCCGTCGTTCATCCGATTTGGATTCCGTGTCATTCGCAATCTTCGATTTCGGCAAGGTGGCCAGCTTGGGACGGAGCTCCTTCAACAACGCCTGCAAAGCAGGAAGCTGGGACAAGATGAATGTAGTGTTTGTCGTTAGAGGGGTATGCTGGATGTTTGAGCCTGTCGTGATACCAACTCGTAGCTTCTGTGCGGCGGCGCTAGATGTCAAGAACGACAAGTCCACGTCCATTTTCCTAGCAGGCGCGGTAGTAGGCTCGCCCTCGCCCTTGGTGTCATCTGCAGAATCTTTTGTTGGCGCTGCCGACAGAATTGTTTTCAACTGCGAGATCATCACTTCGTTTCTCGCGCTCTCTTGCTTCAATGCGCGGTTTAGTTTCTTCGTTTCTTGTAACTTTTGGCGCAGTGCGAGAATCATTTCAACAGTCGGCGCATCCGGAGAAGGATTTAGAGAAATGTTCTGCAAGAAATAAAAGTCAGATCTAAAAGGACGGGAGGGGTTTGAAAGACGAGTGTATTGCCCACCTCGTAATGTTTAAGTCTGATCCAACCCATCAGATCATCGGGCACTCGGAAGATGTTGCGCAGCACGAAGATCTCGAATTTATCAAAGGCCTTATCAACTGTCGCCTCGAGCAGAGTCTCCAATTGATGTAATCCATTTTCTATTTCGAGTTGCGCCTCGGGGTAAATAACGTTCCCATCCTCGTCGGTGTCAGGGATTGTCGAGCCATTGTTGGCATGCGCAAAGCCCAATCGTTCGGGAGGGGTAGAAAGCAAGCCAGACTCCAGACTGGATATAGCTTGATAGATTAAGTTGTTGATTGAGTTGATAATGTCATCTATGAGCGACTGTACCTGCGTTAGTAACTGGTCGCGAAGAGACCGACCACGGAGCCCGAACTAACCAGAGGGGTATAGCTGAAATGCTCAGTGAGAAGAGAAGTAGCAAGGTCATCCATTGTATCGGCAAGTTATCGATTGGCCCATCACCTAGTCAGACTTTGAAGCTTGAGCGGCGTGGAGGCTTGCAGAGCCAAAGTCCGCACGCGTCGCGTGGGTTCCAAGTTATTCTGCGCGAGGGGAAGAAATGCCAAGACCCGGGTAGCCAAGCCTTGACAACAACCACAGCGAAGCACGCTCCCTGCTACAGTAATTTCTTCGAATCTTTCAAAGAAGCGAGCTCCCTCGGCGGTCATTGGATCGGCCGGGTCCCAATGAAACCCAGGCACATCTCGGAACGCAGATTGGTGGCTGTCAAAGATTCAGTCTGTTCCCCATCCTAGGCCTATCGTGACTCATGAATTCCAAAGCCACAACTGCCCTGACTCAACGCTCGGCTGTGCACAGCTCTTTTACCAATCGCAGATTTCAGGGGAATACCTACTGTGGCTTTGATGCTCTCCAATTACCCTTGGATCGTAATTGACTCATAATGGATACATTTTTAGAATTGAAAGATGGATGGTGAAAGGAAAGCACTCTCTTTATGCGCCGGTGGCAGCTGGGGGCCTTAGCAGTTGAGGAATATGTATATATACAGATGTAACACTTCCAATATCCTAGGTCTGTTCAGTTCTGATCAATACTCTCCTTCACATTCAAAATAATTTTCAAGCTGGGTCTCTTCATTGAATTCAACATGGCGGACGACAAACAAACCTTTGAAACCAAATCCCCTAACGTTGGAAAAGAAGACTCGCCGGAGAGGAGTCCTACACCTCCAGCTGACGAAACCTCCTCACCGGCCTTTCTGACTTCGAAGGACTCACAGTCAGGAGAGAACAGACTCCGACCAGCCTCCGGTAAGTATTATCATTCTACCTTCATTCGTGTCTATTCTAACCTTTGTAAAATAGATATACTTAACCGCCTCGTCTGGGATGAAAACTACGATAGCACGGACTTTGTTATCGGGTACGAGGATCGATTTGAGGGACGCCTGGAGGCGAGTGTCAACTCGTGGAAGAGAGAGTCGACGGACGAAGAATTTATCCCTCAACACCGCATCCTCTATATCAAGCGGAAGTCAGACTCCGAGATTGTGTGGGATAGACGTCGGAGGATTGATCAAATCTTTAAGAGCGGGAATTCTGCCTTTGATTATCTTGCTTTTCTCCATTGAATGCCTTCCGGGCATCTTTTTAGCTTATTTCGAGTCTCTTTTTCATATTACCCCTTCAAGTTCCTTTTTGATCTCTTCAATTCTCTCTTCAATATATCTACTAATATTATATTCCAGTGATTATGAGAATAATAGTACACGATAGTAGCATCTTACTATCTATTAGCGGGCATTGCCAATTCTGGACGCCGGGTGCTCCTTCCTCATATAGATCCGTATATTTATGCCTCGCAGCGGAAACAAGGAAAGCCGAAACATACAACATCTGCCATGGCATCCCAATATTGGTGCTCCATTACTTAGTTATCCTTTCCAGGGGCTTGTGATCTCAAGTCCCCGCCGCTGCAAGCAAGATGCCTCAGAAACACCATCGTATCGATTTCACGCTTCTCAGACGGCGCCGGAACCTCTCGTCGACCTCGTCGTCTGATCTGTCTCCCACTGTTCCTGTCCTCGAGTCACCAATTACCTTTCACGCCATAGCGTCACAGAGTGTCTCCGAGGCAACACTAAAGCAGAGCGGACTAAACAGAGCCCCAGTTAAGCCGTCCATGTTCTTTGAAGACAGGGAAGAAGACGACGATGGATCAGCTCCTAATCTCACGTCCGTTGACCACAAGGACGTTAGATCACCACGTGCAGTACATAGGAGCAGTGACGAGGACAGGCCGTTGACTCAACCAAAGAGTCAATTCTTCGACAATTCATTCAGCTCTCGTAGCCCTTGGGTGTCCCCGAGTGCTCGAATAAACCAAGATTCCTTCGTCGTGATCGAAATCAAGTTGAATATAGGTGTATGTGGACACTTAGATATCTAACGCAAGTTTGAGACTGACACCAACCCAGGTCAAAGACGAGGAGTCCGTTGTCTCGAAGATCACCACTAAAATGGCACAGATTTACCAGAGATCTGAGTCTTTTATGATAGTCACCATACAGCAAATTCCAACCCTCCGGTTTGGCAGTTCAGCACTACCATCATACTCAATGAAGCTCTATGCCCTTCCCTATCTCATTGCACCCATCACAAATCTTCGCAGCACGATACTCATTCAAGCAGCATTAGATGACATCCTACATATCGCGCCATCGCGAGGAATCATTCTCTATATTCCAATTCCAGAGGAGAATATGGCAACGAATAGCACAACGATGATGGGTGAAATTGCCCGTCTAGAGCGCGATATTGGAGCCCGGGAGCCTCGAATTTTCAAGTCTCTCTCTCGATCCTTGAGCAGGAGGAAGAAATCTAGTAGCGGCGTGAGCGCACCTTTATCTGTTGCCACAACATCGTCATGGGCTGCCACAAGCGATGTACAAGAGCCAAAACCAGTTACAGCCTCAGAGTCCGAGGGTGCCAATGCCTCTGGCGAAGGTAATTCGAGGCCTGGAAAGACTGGAAGGACTTTGCGACTCTTTGTTTCCCGTCGAAGTCCGGAGCGTTCGCGTTCAGGTGATGATGAGTAGAAGTCCATTCATCACATTCCTTCTTGATGCCTATCTCATCTTTACCACTTGCCTCTCGTTTTGCAATACCCCTCTTGGGGAGCCCAGGGCTCCATTTGTTAACTATCGAGGCCAGGTATAGACTGTGAGCGACCCAATTTTTTGATCGGTGCTGGAGAATGCGAATGTTTGAACTATCTTTTCTTTTTGATTTGGGACCATTGCGTTTGCTTATTTTATTGCTTGTATGTTTACATTGGGTGTTGCGCTTGTGGCTCTCTACTAGGATCACCGTCAATTCAGCTGCTGCCAATGAATTGGTACTCGATAAACACCGGTCAAAGCTTCAATTTTCAGTCTCCTGCTTAATGGCACCGAATAGACGGTAATTATGGGACCTCCTTTGGTACCTTAGTAGATGACTGTACGGATAATTATGCTTTTAACAGTTGAATATCGCACGCCTTCCTCCCTTGAAGCTTTAAAGACTGAATGGGTCAAATAAGCCATGTTCACTCTCCGTGCGCGCTTCCAAGTTTTGACTCATAACCTCGTATTTAGGGGGGCAGTGACGAGGGGCGGTTCATCCCTTATGCTTTTAAGAGCTTCCATCAACGAATCCAACTTCTCCCCGTAACACTTTTTTAGGGAAGCCCTCACACAATCACAATGGAGATGAACACTGCCAACAGCAACATAGTAGAGTTGGAAGGTGACCTCTTCGACGCCCCTGATGGGGCCGCCTTGATCCGTTAGTTCACCACTTGTTATATACACAGAGATACTTCCAGCTAACCTTACCTTAATAGATGCTTGCAATTGCCTTGGATCTTGGGGCGGTGGCATAGCCTTGGCTTTTCGAAAGAAGGCACGCCACTTCATTAAGTGCCCTTGACATTACTGAAGCCGATAACTGACTGCCCCCGCCCAGTACCCTGCCGCGTTTGAAGTATATCAATCACACTGCCACACTTACCGCGATAACCCAAAATATCTCGATACCACCAAAGCTGCTATTAGCTTGGGCCCGATAACCCGCAGTGTCCGGCTACCAGAGGGCTCTGCCTTAATAATCCCACCCCAGAGGAAGGATTACGAAAGGCGCCAGGGAAAGAAACACTGGATAATATGCCTATTCACGTCGCGAGCGTATGGACGCAACGTGAGCAGTCCTGATGTGATCCTGCAGAATACCGAGCTGGCTCTTGCAGATCTCAAGGAACAGCTCAACCTATTGCGGTCCAAGGAGTTTGGGCCGGAGGAAGTGGGAATCTTGGAGCTTCGCTCGTGTCGGTTCAACTCTGGGCTATTTGGCGTGGAGTGGAAGCACACGAGGGAGTTATTGCATAAGTTGGGGCACGAAGTTACTGTTGTTCGCCCGCCTGGCGAGTGAAGAAAAGTAGTTTTGTTGCCGTTTGCTCGATTTCAAGCGTTGATACTGTGTATGCATCGACAAGCACGTAAAAGTACATGGATACAAGTTTAATGAATTTACTAGGGCCGAGTATTCGGTCAAATACTGTTAATGAGAAACACAAATGCATCTCTAATCAAACCAAAAAAGGAAAGTGGTTAGTATGGATCAGCTGACTTCGTGACTTTCGAGGCGCGAACACGCGCCAGGTCTTAACCACCAACATCATCTTCGGCCTCACGCCCTCTAAGTGTGGAGGAAAGCCCATTGAGCTTCCAGAAATATGCCTCCAGAGCGCCAGCCCACCCAAAAACGCCGGCATCTCCCCTTTAAGCCACCCAGCCGCGCAACAGGATCCCCGTCTGCCTCTGCCTCAACAACAGCGGGCCCATCCAAAGCCAAACCCTCAAAACCACCAACGAAGGCCCCGAAAGTCAATGCAACGGCCTCATCCTCGAAATCAAGACCGAAACCTAAGCCCGCCAAGGCCTCCTCATCCCGCCAGAGACCGTCTCCATCGCCGCCGAACGAAAGCTCAACAAACTCCGATGCCCCCCCAGACGACCGCGCCTCCGCGGAGCCTTCGGGCTCGGGCTCGGGCTCGGGCTCAGACGACGAAACCGAAGCGAACTACATCCTTGCCGAAATAACGCACGGCGAGCCCGCAAGTGAAGACGTTCTTTCCTCAGACCCGCTTATTCCTCCGAAACTATTAACGAAGCTCGTCCACCACCATTTCCGGAATGAGAAGACGAAGATGGCGAAGGACGCGAATGGGGTCGTTGCGAAGTATATTGATGTCTTTGTGAGAGAGGCTGTGGCTAGGGCTGCGTTTGAAAGGGCTGAGGGCGGCGGTGGAGGTGGTGTGGCGGATGGATTTTTGGAGGTTCGTATATCTTTTCCATGCCTCTACCCACTCTTTCCTTTCTCCTACCATTGTGCGCCTTTGTGTGATTGGATATTGGACTAACGTGTTTGGTTGCGAGTATAGGTTGAGGATCTTGAGAAGATGGGTCCGCAACTTGCTATGGATTTTTAGGTGCTCCTATTTCGCATCTTGTCGTATCTTACTTGGGAGTATGGTTGGGCTGGATTTTAGGAGTTGGGTGTTTAATTTAGGCTCTTTAAGCGGCCTTGCTCTTGATACCAGTTATGCGAATAACGATGATTGGGATGGAAGCCCCGGTATGTCATACTGGACTATATAGATATTTAGGGATTGGCTTGCAGCGGACATGCATTCATTGGTAACATTGATCTTGGGGCGCTATGCATCAGGATATATGCTCTATTCTATGTACAAATTGTTAGACAGTAAACCGGTTTATTTCCCTTGTTCTCTTTCTTTTTTCTTCAGCGAGCTTATGACAAGGGACGTCCATCCAATCTAACCACTCAGCAAGGCATCTTTTGCTGCTGTTGTAGGTGTATCGACGGAGTCCGCTGGGGTATCTGGTTTCTCCTCGGTATTTTGCCCATCCTCAGAGTTCTTCTGTTTCTCGCCCTTTTTAACCTGAAGCGCACCAGCCTCCATCGCTTCTTCTGGAGTTGGTCGAATGTGCGGCTGGCAAATCCACCATGGCCGGCCATATTGGGCAATTGTAGCCTTTGACCCTGTAAGTGTCGAGTCGGATTGTTGCTCGAAGCGTTCAGGGAATTGCTCGTATTCCTTCAACCCTTTCTTGACCTCCTGTTCAAGGATGGAAAGGGTGTTTTCGAAGGAGGTCATATCACCCGCTGACGATCTTGCGAGCGCGTCTCGAACATTCGTATGTGTGGCGATCAATGGGCGGAAGAGCTGGAAAAGATGGCTTTGCATGTACTTCGTGCTGGGGTTGTTGGGGTTGCCGTGTCTGAATTTGTGACCGGCTTTATATTCCTTCACTCTCTCCTTCTTCTGCTGTTTCTTCAGTTTCTTTTTCGGCGGGCCTTCTTCTTCTCCCTCGTCCCCTTCTCGTTTTTGGGTCTCTGGTGCTGTGGCGGTGTTTGTGTCTAGCTCTGATTGTTGTGGTTCGTCTTCCAGGTCGGACGGGAGGTAGAGGGGTTTCCGTTCCGGTACGGGCTGCTCCAGGACGTACTTGTAGATGATGTCCAAGTACCGTCGGAATACTGCGTCGAGACGATACCCTCCTTTGCCATCTCGGCCTCTCCAGTATTCTCTGCCCTCTCTGCCTATTGGAGGAGGCTTGGCGAAGATTGAAGGATCCGACAGGTTCCCTTCAGCACTCATCACACCGTCCGCTCCAGTGGCTTCAAGGCACCGTTCCAAGTCATCGTGGTTTAGATTGTTTCCGTTCGCAAAAATCACGGTGTCCGGTGGTAGGTTATCTCGAAGATACCGAATATAGCTCCAATCGGCCAGCCCCGTATTATGGCCCTTCTGCTCCCTTGTGCGCCCATGGAGTGTAATTATACTTGCGCCTGCAGATAGTATCATCTTTGCATATTCCAACGTCCTCTCCTTCGATTCCTGAATTCTGAACTTCGCCGTCACCGGGACCGACAATTGTGCGTGAAGTCGGCTAATAAGTTTATGAATCAAATCCCAGTCCTCCTGCAAGAAGGCACCGTAATGTCCCCTCCGCGCGATACCTTGCGGGCAACCGAGGTTCAAGTCAACAGCATCGCAGTAAGGCGCAACGTAGCGCGCCGCCTCAAGAAAGTCATCCGGATCATTCGCGCAAAACTGCACAAACAGTGGCCGATCAATCGCGGGGCTTCCGTCTAGGTATAGAGCCTCTCCGTTCTCTTTGTGGCCAATCGAGGCGCGAGTGGGGTGGAACATTTTCCCGCGGTACCCCGCCTCTTCGCGGAACAGGCGTGCATGGAACATGGGTGAATATGCGAGGACAGATTTCGAGTCTTCTGGGGGCATGAAGGAGCGAGTGAGCATGCGCCATGCCTAATATCAACCATTATTCGTCAGTCTTTGAAGCCTGCAGAGGTCGGGGTTAGTCGCACTCACGAATTCAGAACTATCCACCATAGGCGCAACGATGTATTTCGGGCTGCCTATGCTTTTGTAGAATTCTCGCCCGTGGAGTTTCGTCTTGGGCGCCGGCTCTGGCTTCTCAGGTGCGGTTTGCGCCGCGCCGTTGGAGACGGCCGGTGTTGTCTCGGACACAGCCATCTTGATCGGGTATGAGCGCACGAAACTAAGGAAATTTCGCCCCAACCACGGGGTCAGAAAGCGTGTGATCCCTATAATGACTGATGGGATAAGAAGTGATCGCCAGTGTCTAAAGAGCGACCGATAAACGTTTTCGATATCTACTGCGGAGTACTGAAATGGGGGCGACTTTTTTTTGGCAATAGTATCTCGGAGCGCAGGAATGTTGTTCCGTTTATCTTTTTTTATCTCTTATCGATTGTTGATGTCTTGGCGTTCCATAAGCGGAAACTTAGTTTACATCCCGTCCATCCCGCTTCGAAGTGAAGGATGTTGTCTGATGAACTAGATATTCACGAAGGAAGTGTCATGGGTATGCAGTAGGACACGGTCTTCTCCCAAAATGTCGCGAATATGCCCCACCCCAACCTCGATGGATACTGGTAGCACTGCTAGTGAGTCTGTTGTTCGCTTGAAGATATCACCCGCTAACCATTCGATATAGCCTCCTCTTCGATCTCATTATCAGATGACGGGGAATATGCTGCTCAACTGAATGGAAAAGACCTTATTGTTTATCTAAACCCAACCTCCTCCGGGTTTAAAGAGGTACAGATTGTCAAAGTTAAAGACACCGGGTATAAGTTTCTAAAGTACTCGCGCTCAAAGCAAGACGCTGGAAGACCACGCCGCTTGCTCTGCGCCAACGATTCTCGCATCATTATTTGGGATCTTGACCCCCTGCAGCAGCATGCAGAAATTGAGAACATCGAACCCGGAGCCCTGAACATTGAGTTTGGGGGTGATGGAAATGAAGTCCTCGTCTTCCATGCTTTCAGCACAAAACTTAGTGTTTTCGGTTTGGACTCTGGCCGCAGCCATGTCATCAAATCCCCTAAGTTTGCTCATCAGAATGGCTTTGGATATCGACCGACGACTGGACAACTCGCAATTTTATTGAAACCCGATGCTTCAGATCTACTGACAGTCCATGAGTCTCGATCGCAAGAGCTCATCGGTAGGGAGGTTCTCCCAACAGTTGATGCCCAAGGGCTGAAATGGAGCCCCGATGGACACTGGATAGCTGTATGGGAAGCTGCTAGCGCGGGAACAAAGATCCTTATCTTCACTGCGGATGGACAACTCTTCAGGACTTATACAGGCTTACCCGAGTCCGATGATTCCTTCGACTTGGGCGTTCGAAGTATTGAATGGAGCCCGGCTCTGCACAATGGCGCATCCCAAATCTTGTCTGTTGGGAAGGTCGATGGGACAGTGGAATTGCTTGGAACTAAAACGGTACCTCCTCGTCCAAGCCATTTTTTCCTCTTACTGACAGATGAAGTTTTCCTGTTCTACGACGCTTTCACATGTCTTTCAAATCGATGAATACCCTTCTAGTATATGGAGGGAACGTTATGCTGCCGGGGGTATGAGCTTAGAATACGCCGAGTCATTGAGCTCCTCCGCATTTATCACAACTACCGAACCTACAAGTGGGCCTCGAGGGGTATCATTAATGGGATTTAGCCATGATGGGAACCTCTTCAGTACCGTGGACCAAGCACGGCCGAATATTGTTTGGATATGGAACTTGGAGGGCGCCCCGGTGTTGGTATCAGCACTAGTTCATGAGCACGCCGTCAGGCAAGTCATTTGGCATCCTTCGACAACACAATTGCTCATTACTACGGCCAATAATGCCCTTCCTACTGTGCGGCATTGGAGTCCGCACCAACCCCCATGCATTGTTCGCATTCCTGTTTCGAGGAGTGAGAGTGGAAGGTATGACGTACGATGGGTACCTGCCGATAAGGATGAGTTATCAAGACTTTGGTTTGGCTCACCAGATGACTATGTCTTGGGACTCATTGAATCGGATGATCATGCGGCAGCCGAGTTTAGGTGCTTAAATACCCTTGGCGGAAAAGTATCTTCAGGTAGTCAGGGCACGATAATGAATCGATGAGAGCGAAATACTGCTACTGGGCCATGATGGAATTATATGTTAGCGATCTAGTTATATACCATAAACTTATGCTATTTTGGCTTTGTGTTTCACTGTTCATGCCTCATTATTGAGGCATCATTAGTATAGTTGGCGGTAGCCAATCAAATGTAGCCTATGTAACCGAGCCTGCGCCCGTGACCAGCCAGGGCTTAGGGTTATCCTTCACGTGATTCCCGTCATCCCCACTCGAATTTTGCACTTGGGCTCAACTTCAGACGCTTCAGTCTCGCAGCTCTCCAACAACCATACAGACAGTCAAAATGGTGAGTAACTTGTCATTGCTGAACAACACAATATTTTCGTCCAGACAGACACTAATAATAAAAAATAGGCTCCTGCAGGCAAGCAAAAGAAGAAGTGGTCCAAGGGCAAGGGTATGCTTCCACCGTCCTCATCATCTCCCATTACCGAATGATCCTCGATTTCGCGATATCCGGGAAACCAGAATATTGGCTCCTTTCGAACCCTCACGCACAAATAAACGGGTTTTCCAGGGACAACTGAACTAACGTGATGTTTCTGCTATAGTCAAGGACAAGGCCCAGCACGCCGTCGTCCTCGAGAAGCAGACCGCTGAGAGACTCAACAAGGACGTCCAGTCCTACCGTCTCATCACTGTCGCCACTCTCGTCGACCGTCTCAAGATCAACGGCAGCTTGGCCCGCCAGGCCCTTGCTGATCTCGAGGAGAAGGGACAGATCAAGAAGGTTGTCGGTCACTCCAAGATGAACATCTACAGTACGTTCTTTCCTCGACTTATGGGAGACTCAGCCAAGGATACTAATACCGACTCTTTACAGCCCGCGCCGTTACCGCTGAGTAAACGCTTTCTTATAACGAATGATTTTTCTCGCGGTGCTTATGATACCTTTGCTACGAATGATATCTTTAAAATCCGGAATTCGGCTGGGCGAATGATGTTGGTGGTACGATGAATCGACCTCGCACGCATTGCATGGAATGAAAAGTCGCGCTACTGGACGTGTCAAGTACATTGCAGTGACTCAATCAAATCAACCTGATCAATCTGTTCAATTCAAGTTCTCGCTAAATACCGTAAGAAGCGCAAGCATAAGGAAAAGCAAACGTATTGGTTAGATGCCATGCGAATGTAAAGGAATCGAGATGTCATTCTCCACACCCTCCAGTAGTTGTACCTGATCTCAGGCACTCTTCTTGTTAGCCTTGTCTCCCTTATTCTTGTTCCTCTTGGGCCTCTGCTTCTTAGCCGCCTCGCAGAGCTCCCTCTTCTCCTTCGTCTCATCCTCAGGTCCCTTGACAACCTTCCCAACCGCAAAATACTTCTGATGGTTCCCAAAGAAACCCGACCAATGCGCAATCGTACTCTCCACCCTCTTCCGCGCAAGTCTAAGATCCTGCTCCCTTCTCTTCTTCCTCTCCCCGCTACTCAACCCCTCCAAATCCTCGGGCTCATCAATCGGTATAAACATCTCCTCAACCCCAGTAAGATCATCCGTGAGATCCTCGGCAAAACAACCCGTCACAAAAGCGCGGCTTGCGTCGCGCCCGGCGAAGAAGTGGTATCCGCCGCCGGGACCGTACATGCCCGGGTTTGCGGACACATCGAAGATGGTTCCATTCACTGCGACATAGATTGGGAGGGCCGGGTCGGTGCCGTCGTGGAGGGAGAGTTCGGTCGGGGTTAGGATCACGGGGCCTTTCTGTTTTGGGAGCACTTTTGTTAGACTCACTCGACTGGGTTGCGGATGCATGAATGCATGGGATGGACATAAAGAAGAAGGGGGTGGGGGGGTTGATGCAAGGAACGTACAATATATTGTACGAGCTGAGGCCAGTTCGTGAACCATGGCTTATAGCCCCAGAGCAGAGACTGGGAGTCGGTGAGGTAGTATGAGAGACCGCAGGACACG
The DNA here is from genome assembly GCF_001890125.1 of Aspergillus versicolor CBS 583.65. Lineage (NCBI taxonomy): Eukaryota > Fungi > Ascomycota > Eurotiomycetes > Eurotiales > Aspergillaceae > Aspergillus > Aspergillus versicolor. The sequence goes on along the minus strand of NW_024467524.1, from coordinate 3,635,524 downwards.
ACGACAAGAGTAAGCAGGACCCGGAAGATGTCGAGGATGCTAATGCCGCCGCCGCCGCGAGCGCTGGATTGCGTTTCCTTGCGGCTTGTTGCCGGGGAGGATTTTGATGTGCCCTTGGAGGCAACCGGTCTTTGTCGGACTTCACCAGACATTGTTAGGCGGGTGTCTGGGATGCAGGTGTTGGAATCGGGGGGATGGGATAAAGAAGGTAGAAGGAATATGAAAATGCGCCAGTAGAAGGACAGATATTTCCAATGGTGTCTGAAACTCTGCGGGGTGATCACTTGCTTGGTATGGACTGACGCCCGTGAAGGCCGAATATTAAATTGCTAATACAGCCGACCCTGTGAAGATGCAGGGCTCGAGTTTCAGCTCAGCGGTCTTCCTAGTTGGTATCGCTATATGTCGGTAACGGCTGCTGATGCGGCCTAGTATTTGCTAAGGTTTTCTAGTCCAAATGCGAGGAGCGGTGATCGGGACCGCCACTAAAATTCTACAGAGATCCTCTACAATGTACTGAGGTGGTAAATATACTGCGAAATATAAATTCATTGGTCATTGATAACGCTAACTATCGGTGACCGAGGGTGAAAACCCAACACCCGAGATTGTTCTAACCCAAGTTGCCGGTTGTGCCAGCACTATCTACCCTCGAGTATACGTCGTGTATAAAAAGGCTACCTAGAAATCTTGGACAAGTTAGCAAAGCCCTTGGAAAACTCTGTAAACTTGAAAGCAATGCGTGAATAGACAATCTCAGTCAGACATCCAAGGAAGTACATGCGCACAGAGCACGTCTATATGATGGGTTCAAGGCGACGGCTAGCGTGGAAACTGCGAATGTGGAAAAGTTTTTCATCATCGAGATTGGGGGGAGGGGAAATAATAGAAAGTGAAAGGTAATTTGCGTACAGCTGAGTAGCGACAATCAGGACTTACCATAAGTTCGCAAAATGGAGGAAGATAATAAAGTCGTGCCAGTAATATACGCATCCCAGATTCTACATTTTGAATCTGCAGACGGCATAAAAAACAGGAAGTTCCTTGAATACTGGAGGAAATCTTCGAGTTGTGTGTTTGGGAGAGAAGGAAGAGAAACTTTTTTTCGAGTCGGTCTTTTCTAGCAGTTTCGGGGAAATGTCGTTCCGCCCTCCGGTATCCATCGAGTGGATGTTTTTCTTTTTTCGGCATTTCATTGGCACATTCTACCACAATTCACAAATACGCCATTATTATTGAACTAGATACTTAGTGAATTGGTCCGCATTTCGCTTTTTCTTTTTAAGTGTAGTTTACCTTTAGTATTCACTATTTACCCCCAGTTCAGTTACGCCTACCCTCATGTTTCCAGAGTTTCGCCAATTCAATCCATCACTCCGCCGGCTATCAAGCCCAAGTAGACGAATAGCTCGGGAAATACCGAGCCGGAGGCTCTCTTATCAGAAGTAGAGATAAGTAACATGGAAGCATTTTAGTAATGGTAATCATAAGGTCAAAAAGTTGTTTGTGGGCGGCTCGCCCACATGCGGTTGTTCCACTGAATCCTGGCTGTGTTCTGCTTCCTGCTCCTGTTCCCAGCTGCGAGAAAACACATCATTCAGGGCTTGTTGGAATGTGCGACAGTTCATATCAATTAGACCCTTCTTTTCCCTGGCCTCGGGATTGCGGATGACAGAGACGAGGCAGAGATACCTAAACGGATTAATAAGGTCACGCACGACAAGTTAAAATCAAGACAACAAACATACTTGTTCATTTCCATTAGATGGATCATAGTTTCATCATGTAGTGCAACATGACTCTCAGCTTCCTGGTTCTGGTCGCCTTTTGGCTTGCGGTCAGGGTGATCCCAAGAGTAAAGCTCAGAGATGTCTACGATTACATCGATATAATCCGAACACATCTCGTAACAGGACATATCGACAGGTCGAGTATCAGAGGCAATATATATCTTGCTCAGGACGTCAAACAAATAACTCTTCTCAAAGCCGCAATTGTTTGATAAGGTGTTGATCAGGTTCTCCAGAGTAGACAGGTTGGGGATGAGTTTCTGAATGACTTTGCTGAAAGCTTCAAAAACCGAGTAGTCGTAGATTGAGGTTAAATAGTAGTGGACAGGTGCATTCTCATATCCAGCATCGCTGAGCTCATCAGAGATAAGCTGGACAATGTCTTGGAATGTGTCCGTGCGGTACTCTTCGGAGAGTCCGTCCACCTTGTGAATGAATACTTCGATGTTAATATTGGGATAATACTGCTGGACTGTCAGGATGGTGCGGTTGAGCCGAGCAACAGACTCTAGGTAGTCATCTTGAGCATCGATAACCCAAACAAGAGCACCGTGGCTTCCGAATATTTCCTCGAGATCGAATGACGACTCAAGATATTCGAACTGGCCAGGGAAATCCCACACCTGAAAGTCCATAAACGAGCTAGTGGCACCAGGTTAGAACAAAATCAATAAAGCCAAAACGCAGGCGAGCTCACTGGACTGAATCTTTCTGGATGCGTGTGGTGGATTCTAGGAATAGGGTTTCGTTCGGGGGCATCTTATGAAAGACAACGCTAGCAATAGATGACTTTCCGCTCCTACATATAGTTAGACGTGTCGAAATGTGATAAATACCCGAACAAAATCGTACCGACGGAGTCCCATCAAAAGAAGTCGGGGTTTAAAATCTTGGGGCTTATTTGATTTAACCCGCGTAGGCTGTCCGGAAGGGGTATTCGTGACCTATAGAAGTTCGTTAAGTTTCAGCTCGGGTCTGGTTTTGATTACTAGCAGCCATCCTTGCAAGATAATAGTGCTTGTAAATAGATGATGACTTTCTGGGCCTGGTTTAATCCGCGGTCCTCGAAAACAAACAGCCCTCCCGCAATCTGATAGAGGCATAGAAACGTTGAGTAGGCTTGTTGGATTGAGGTTGGGCAAGGATAATTGGATGGGACGTTATCGCAACAAACAATATCCAAGGCCAAAAATATCAAGTGTTCGAAGGAAAGAGCAAATAATGGAACGAGCTTTCCTTACCTCCATGGTGTCCCAATTATCACCAGTCTCAGTAGAGGTGTCACAAAATTATTACACCGTTCCCTGTTAGTTATTGTGAGTAAATCGACTTCCGAAGTACAAGGCATAAAGTGAGCCAATTCAAAAGACAAAAAGGAAAACCCACCAGAAGATTTGCTGTCCTCCAGCAGAGATAGTTAGAGCCAGCCCAAAGACAGAGGGTTTGTTCAGTGTGTTGACCCGATTGTTATAAGTTATATATCAACAATGCTCGGGACTGAATCTCAAAAAATCGATAATGCGGGAGTATTCAATCTCGCAGCCACCACAGGATTAAATACAGACCATCCAGACAATTCAATGTCTCTGCAAAGGAGGTGGCCCGCGCTTTTCAGTGGGTCGCTGCAGGTGAACAAAGACGGGCGGGGGGATCAGAGCATGACACCCATGTTGGGCACAAGACAGTTGGGTCAGTTTAAAGGGGATGGCGGGATATGAATAAATATCTTATGTTCGTTGCCTAAGTACACATCGAGGTACAAGGGAACATCCATACAACGTTAGGCGGAGTTGGTGCGGAGAAAGAAGACGGCGATTATTTGCCGATGGCGGCTCTCTTTTCAAAGAGACTGGTTTCTGAGGGGAAGGAGTATCTGAGTTGGCAAGACTATCGTCATCCAGGCAACAGTTCAATTGGCTGGGTAGGAGAGGAGAGACGAGGGGTGAAGGAGATAGACCCGTTGATGTTGAAGTCGTGGGCTTTGGCGATAAGCCGGGGAAGAAGGCTTGGCGTTTGAGAGTCGCACCTAGTGCTGTCCGCTTTGGGAGGTTATGTACATAACTTGCTTGTTTGTGTTTTGGGCGGGCGTCAATTCCCTTGGTGCAGACATTACTGGGAATTGCAAGTTCGCATCACCCTGTCAGTGAAGAATCAACAACAAAATAATTCGGCACTCGAAAAGAAATGCGCCCTTTATACCGCGCTGGCAGGTGATGGCTGCTGGTCAGCTGATTGGCTGCTGCTTCTGCGTCATCACCGCCCATTGTTCAACTCACCCGCGGCCTTGGAGACTTCTCCAACTCAAGTCTCTAGGGGACTTTCTTCTTTTTCTTCACATTCTCTTCGATTCTGGTGCTCTGGAACCCTTCACGCGATATGACGACCCTTACCCCCCGTGAACCTTACTCCCAGGAGGAAATCAACAAGCTCTACCCAAAGGAATTGAAGCTCCAGTTGGTTCAAGTTGTACGTGCCGATCTCTCGCTCTCCAAAAGGCACCCCCTCGAGAGAACTCCCAGCTAATCTCTGCTCAGTTTTTGCGACATGGTACGGAGTAACTCTCTTCGGCCGCAATCTTACGCAAATTGAGCGACTAACTCTAACCTTTCAGGCGAGCGCACACCGGTATCTTCACGGTTTGAGAGTGTACGTACCCGATTTGTATTCATAATAGAGATAGGGATTCCGGAGCTAATTCCTTCTAGGCAGGGCTTTCACCATGTACTTGATCCTATAACCCCGATCCTCGTTGTTCGAAATTACCCGCTGACCCCTCCCTCCCCCCACCTAAGACTGGCCTTACTGCAATGTTGCCCGCCGCATGGTCCAGATGGCCGGCAGTAATGAGGACCTCTCATCCTGGAACGGCTTTCAATGGCGAAGGAAGATGGAAACGTTTGGTGACAATGATGAAACAATAGTTACTGTCGGTGCAGGTGGTAACATTGAAGGCATTTGGCAAGTTACGGCCTAGAGGCTCTGTGTAGAGGGGTACATCTCATTCTAATGGATATTTGAATAGTCAACACGGTGAGTTGACGGATAAAGGACGTGAGACGACCTACCAGCTCGGCCAGCGCCTGCGGAATCTCTATGTGAACCAACTCGGGTTCATGCCGAAGATCAAGGCTGACACGGAAGACATGTATCTCCGTGCGACGACCATTCCAAGAGCTCTGGAGTCCCTTCAACAAGCATTCTGGGGAATGTACCCTCCTAATGCCCGTACGGAAGACCTTAAACCACCCGTTATTGTGGCTCGATCTGTGTCCGAGGAGACTCTTTTCCCCAACGAAAGCAATTGCCGGCGATTCAGGCAGCTTGCTAGACTTTTTGCCGATAGGGCTGCGCAAAAGTGTATGTACCAGCCAACCCGAAAGTCCTGTTTGGTGCTAAATTCCATTTCTCACCAGGGAACGACTCCAAAGAAATGGACTATATCAATAGTGTTTATGGCAAATGGATGCCTGAGCATTCACCCCGAGTGGCTGTAGACTCTCACCCACGTCTATCAGGTATTCAGGATACAATCAACGCAACGGATGCCCACGGAGCCGCTACAAGGCTCCCTTCGGAGTTCTACAACAAGAAGGCTCGAGCATACATGGAGGATATCGCCGTCGATGAATGGTTCACTGGATACAACGAGAGCACAGAGTACCGCAAGCTCGGCATCGGCGCTCTTATGGGCGACGTCGTCGACCGCATGGTCACCACCGCTGTGGATGGTGGCTGGCGCAGCGAAACCGCCGCCTCTGGATCTTCTGCGGAGAAGGGCAAAGCGATCAAGTTTGCCATGAGCGGATGCCACGACACGACCCTCGCAGCCATTCTCGGCAGTCTCGGTGCCTCCGATGGCAGATGGCCTCCTTTCACCTCCTCTCTCGCCGTCGAGCTCTTCTCGCCTGCAAACTCATCGGCCGAGCCTAGCACAAACACTGGGCCGACTGCATCCAAACAAGGCGGTGGTCTTTTCTCTTTCCTGTCCGGGTCATCTTCATCGACGCCTAGCAAATCTCACCTCCCGCCTTCTCCGACAGCCCGCGCACCCCTCCCGTCCCTCCCAGATTCTGCACGCCAGTCCCTCCAAAAACACTACGTTCGCGTCCGCTACAACGACGAGGTGGTTCGTATCCCCGGCTGTGCTGCAAAGCCCCAGAATCATCTACCCGGCGACGACACATTCTGTACTCTAGACGCGTTCAAGGAGATTGTCGACAAGTTCACGCCGAAGAGCTGGAGGAACGAGTGCGTTCAGAACTTGGGCGAGGGGATATACGGAAAGGATGATAGTGAGAAGGCTGTTTCTGGGTTCTAGATTCACTTCAACCTTTGGGTGTGAGCGCCATATTACTAGTATACATTGTAATACGTAATAGAGCGGCGAGGCTTATAGCTAGCATGTATATACCTTATACCGGCTTATGCAAATACAATCTGATGATTTATATAAGTCATGTTTTCCCCAGGGCTCTTTAATTTACTTCCTTATTAGTTAAGTACCTGCATCACTGGAAGAAGACATGGTGGTTGCATAGAATACTAAGAAGCACTATCCAGAAAGAACGGGGTATATATATGGTTATTATACAAGCTTTCTAGGTGTATATACGCTATCCGCACTCTAATATAGACGTGTAGCATCTTTATCCCAAACAAACATGAGGGAGGAGAATCGTAAAGAATAAAATCGCACATGTCCCCAACAAAACCCCCTCAGGCTGAGACTAGAGCTTTAGCTGCTGCACTCCAGTTAATCAGAGGCTCTTGTGTTGCCGCAGATACCAGGGCTATCAGAACGAAGCACCCTTTCCAGAGTCACTCGAACTCCAACCGCTCTCGCTTTCAGGGGCATACCAGATAGAAGGCGGTGGTTCAAAAAGTTCACGAGATGGAGACGGGCTTTTGCTGGCCCTGTTTTTCCCGTTTGGCGAAGAGCCGCTATTTTGATTCTTGTTCTTGTTCTTATTCTTGTTTTTGTTCTTCCCCTGTTTCTTGGATTCGTGCTGCTGTCTTAGGCTGGTTAATCGGGCATCTTGTACCCCGGCGCGCTCAATAACGGCGAAAAGCCTTTCGGTTGCAGGTGCGTATGCCCCGAGCGTATACATATCGCGCACACGCACGCGCATGAGGTCAAATGCCGTAACGATGGGGACGACAGCCGGTCCTGGCTTTTTAGATTCCGTTGTGTAGCGGGGCCAGGGGTGGTCTGGCTTTAGGTCCTCTTGGGTGTCGTTATCAAGAGGGATGTCCGGAACTGCTGTTGTCGTTGGAGTCCCTTGTTGAGGAGCTTCAGTCGCTTTAGGTTTTTCGTTTGCATCAAGTTGCTCAACCTCAGCTATCTTTTGGTATCGCTGGCTGAAGTGGGTGAGGAGAATTGCGCGAGCGCGCATCTGACGCCCGATCTGAACAGCCTCGCCAGTGGTGGAGTGCTTTTTCGCAATGGCGGAGCCGGCCATACTATCGTGGAAAGTGGCTTCGTGGATCAGGACGGTAGAGTCTTCTCCGATTTCCGCGAAAGTGCTCGAGGGTCGGCAGTCGCCTGAGAATGAGACTTTGAAGCCACTGTGAAAGACGAGCGAGACAGCCATGGCGCCACGGCAGTGAGAGACGTACGTTGTTAAAAGGTCTGCAAGACCCGTGGCCTTGCGAAGCAGAAAGGTGGTCGAATCGTCCTTGTTGTACCTCAGCTCAGATTGAGCAGGTTTTGACTCTGGAAGTTCCCGTTTGGGATAGGAGCCGTCCGCGCGACAGTGGCGATAGATGAGACTTGTCTTGAGCTTACCATCCTCCTGTCGGAATGGGCTGGCGCATAAAGGTACGAGCTTTGAGAAGCCGAAATCCTCGACACCGGCATATTCCTCCAGCCATTCAACCATCATGCCGTCAGACACGACGAACAGACGCTTTTCCTCCAAAATCTTATTAATAGAAGGCTCAATCGCGTTCGAGAGCGGAACTCCGTCTGGGTAGTTCTCCTGGTACCACGCCTTAAGGACTGAAACAATACCAAGGTGATGGTCCGCATGAAGGTGGCTAATCCAGACCATTCGTAGGTTTTGAAGAACCTCACGAAGCTCTTTGGGGTTGAACAGACGCTGAAGCTGGCCAAGTGTGCTCTCGCCACAGTCAAGCAGGTAGTATCCCGAGCCCGGAACGTGGACCAGAGTACTCGAGACATTTCGATACTTGGATGGTGCAGACGACCCCGTCCCAAGCGTGAAAATCTCCGCATCGGCACCTGGCAGGTCCTTTTGGAATTGCTCAAGCCTTTTCTGCTGCTCTGGTGCTCCTAACCGTCGGCTGATGATACCTGCGCGGCGTACAGCGGATACGGGCATTTTTTGTATGAAAGAGGCAGTGTTCAACCGGGGTATTATTTGGGAAGTATCGATTTTAAATTCGGGTTCCATGTTCACGATAAGTCCGGGCTCCGCAGGCAGGAATGGAGACGGGGACAGTTGGCTCTCGGTGGATATAGGGTTTATAGAAGACCGCGTCTGCAGAAAGCGGGTGTCGTTGTTATGTTCGGGGATTGCATAATTGTCGGGCCTTAACCGGGCCAAGCGAATTGCCGATCCAGCAGCACTTTGCAGGGCTAGGTAGTTTGGGCAATAATCCTTGCTCGAAACGATGTGCTTGCAGTTTGGCATCGAGGCAACGAACTTTTGAAGACGAGGATCGTCCCCGACGCCCGGGCCTAATATCCAAATGAAAGCTTCTAGGTTGCTCATCACGGATGGTGACTTCCACTCTGGCCGACTTAAGAGGCTCTGGATATACTCCGGGGTGGGCAAGTCCATCACTGCAAGACCTTTCCCGGGTCTTGCTGGCTCCATGACCATTTCAGGTGTAACCAACTTTCCATCTTTGGACTCCACACTTTCACCCATGGTAAGCATACCGAACTTGCGCCCCTTTTCGACACCCAAAGCCATAGCCCTCTTCGGATCAAACTTTCCTCTGAGGTTGTGGTTTTTGACGATGTAACATAGACTTTCGTCGCATCTTTGCGCTGTAGGAATCTTCTCGATGGAGGCGCCAGGCCAGGGTTTTCGGACAAGCACGTTCATTTCGGGAACCTCTACGCCATTGCCAGGAAGGGGCCCCGTGTACTTCTCCAGATCTTTCGTCTCCGGATTACGCACAAATATTTGCGCGGGCAAATTGACATCCGCAAGACGAGTCTCTTCTAGGGCATCAAGATGCCAGTCTGAGTTGAACATGTTGGCAACGACGGCCTCCCTCGCGAGTTGATCCTGGCTCTTCCGATCCACTTCCACCACCTGAGTAGCATCCTCCCGGAACTCGTCGAGGCTTCTCTTCCTTGGGCTTGAAAATCCCGACGTCGACGACGGTTTTATAGGCAAAACCCAGGCCTTAATGTTCTCATCGAACCAGGTCGGTGTCTCAAAAGGGTCGTCTGCATTAGAACCCAGACCATCCCATACACCTTCAGTATCGTATTCCTTCGTATACACCGGCAATCCCTTTCTGAAGACAAACCTCCGAGCAGTCGCCAGAGTATGAGCAAGATTCCGAGGCCCGTGAACAGTCAAATCATGCTGCTCTTCTCCATCTCCGAACTGAGCCCGCTCCTGTAGCCTCACTCCAGACTTCCCAGTCTGCTGCTGCCCGCCATGTTTCTGTCGATTCGCCTCCTTCTCGCGCTCAACGGCCTCTTGCGCACTCACGGAGGTGGTGACTCCATCAGCCTTCGTAAGGATCACCCCAATCAAGCCTCCGGAGTTATTCCAACTCATGGGGCCCGTGAGGAAGACCTGAGAGACACCGCTCAACTTTGTCCCATTTTCCGTCATAGCCCGCTGGGTCCCCTCTGAAACCCGGCCGAACAGGTATCGCTTATTCGGGAAATGGAGGAGGGCCACCGTCCCTGGCGTATCCGCCGTCGGGGTGGTCACGATCTGGTAGTAGAACTTCATGGGGAGGATTCCCGCCGCGGGGACTTTGCGCCGTTTCGAGGGGGGTGTTTTATCGAGGATATATTGTCGTTTTAGGCCTTTTGCTTGGGCAGTGCGAGGGATGCGCAGCGCACGAGTTGTGATCGCGGTGGGAATTGCTGGTTTGTTCTGGGCGGGGTGGGTATGACGAAGAACCTGTTCACGGATGGCTCGTGTGAACGGCCTTGCTAGTAATCGGAAGGAATCCAACTTGGCAGGCGGATTGGATGGACCTAGAAAAGAACTGACGCGGAGTCATACGAAGAGTCATAAGGGTGACGCGAACAAAATGCGCTGTCGGCAAAAAAAATCAAAGATCAAATGAAATGGCTGCACAGGCCATCCAATAAGAAATTATAGATCAAAATCGAGACAACAATAAACAATCACAGGAATAAAAGCATTTGAAAATATCTGGGGGTCTGAAAAGGGAGTGGTTGGATTGGGAGGACTTGAGAAGGTCCGAGTTGTTAACAGCGTTTGATTATTTTTTTGACACCAGAGCCGCCGGCCCGCCACTCGATCTTTCGAAGACCAGAGCTTCGCCAGCCAACACCATTCATACTATGTGACAACCACAATTGTTGCGTTCATTCAATTAATTTATTACTACCAACCAAAGCGCAAAATTATAATAATCATTTGGTTAAATTTTCCATTGCTTTCTATAGTCATCCAGGTCCCTGACCAGGGTTGATCGCTACCAGTTACCCAAGACAAATTTGATAAACCCAGCCCAAAACGCACCGGACCATTCCCAACACCAGAATATAAGAGAAAAGTAACAAAACGGCGGTAACAGAGCAGAATAGAAAAGTATTTTCGAGAATAACTCGAATCGTTGACAAAGGAAACGTATTGGTCTACATGTCGAAGCAGTGCTGAGGACTGGAAGCACGAACGGGGAAGTGGGACAAAGAGAATAAATCCAAGAACAGGGCATTTTACAATCTCAAGTGAATATGCAATGCAATATGGGGAATCATTGAAGATGAGCGGTGAGCATGGAAACGCGTTGGAATGCATCTTCCATGCTACTGCAGAGGGAAGTAAGTCGGTTGGCATCAGCCTTGGAGTCGCTCTCAACGACAATCTCGTAGGCGGGCGGTTTGCTAGACTCGATACCGTTGAAAGATGAGTCTTCGGGGATTTGTGACACGGACTGCTTGGGCTGGTCGGCAAAAAGTGCAAGAACGGGGTCAGATTCATCAACCTCCACGTTCAAGTCCCCAGCATCGACGGTGGGTTGTTCTTCGGGGAAGCGGTCGGCGAGCGGAACATCCTTGGTACTAGGAGCTTCGGCGTAATTCAGGCCGTCCAGGCCGGTCGATTTGCCAGAAAGGATCTCAGTGTCGACAGGAGGCTCAGGGACTTCCAGGACAGCAAAAACCGGGGCGTTGGCGAAGTTGACATCAATTCCAGTGTTCCAGCCACCGTTGTTCATGTTCATTGAAGACACATCAAGACCTTGGCTAGGGACCATCATCATTCCCATCTGAGAGTTTTGTTGTTGCATTTGAAATTCCTGCTGGCCATGGTTGGCAGCTGGCTCTTTGGGAATGTTCCCTTGCTGCATCGGAGCTTGCGACATGGCCGGAGGCTGCGGCTGCTGGACTTGCTGCTGCTGTACCTGCGGCTGCGATTGCTGAGGCTGTTGCGATAGCTGCGCTTGGCCGCTGGGAAGACCATTGGTGTTCATCTCGTCGAGAAACTGGGAGAAGTTTGGCGACGACAAAAGTGTACGAGCAAGATCGGTAAGACGAGCGTTTTCCTCATAGAGAGCACGGTTCTGAACTCGTAGTTGGTTGGCTTCATCAGTTCTCTGGGCCACTTCGCTTTCCAGCTGGCCGATGTATTCTATATAATTATATTAGTATACACCATCAACTTGGCATTATGGTGACGGGGAGGTTTGGGGGGTGTACCTTTTCTCCGAGACCTGAAGGCACGAGCAGAAACCTTGTTGCGGAGCTGCCGGCGCTCCTTGCTGCTCAGTTTCTTGCCCTCCTCGCTAGCGAGAAGTCTCTCATCCTCATCCATGTCCTGCTCATCCTTCTTGGACTTTGACAAATGACCACCGGCAGACGGAGAGGGAGACTCTGAGGGGCTTCCAGAAGCCGACTTCATTTGTTGCAAGAGGCGCGAGATCCGTTCCTCAACCACGGCGTTTGAGGCCTGGGGCTGTTGTGCCTGGGGAGTGGCGTTGTTGCGTTGCTGTTGGAGTTGTTCCTGTTGTTGCTGCTGTTGGCGGAGCATGTCGTGCTGTCTCTGCTGTTGAGCTGCCTTCGCCATGGCAGCTTGCTGGTGCATACCAGGGTACATGCGTCCAACTTGGGTGGACGATCCCATGGGAACGACCTCTTGTCCCCCAAGGGCATTAGGGTCCACAAATTGGTTCTTGTTGGCATTTGGTGAAACAAAATATCCAGCCACAGTGTTCATGTTGCCGTCAGCCTCAAGGTCCATCTCTGATAGGTTTCGAGTTGGGGTGGAGTTGAAGTCAAGGGGCGCTTCGTCACGCTTGATCTGAGGTTGGAACATGTCGCCGTTCATAGCGAAACCGGGGCTTGCACCACCATATCCCATCTGAGGCATTTGGCTGAAGGGGATGGCTTGTGCCAGGGCACCTGGTGGGAGACCTGTCTGTTGCTTGTGCTCGTCATATTGATGACTAGGGGCGGGAAATGCGACCGGTGATTGACTGGACGAGGCAAAGCTGGCACTTCGTGCATCGCTAGAAACCAACTCCGAATTAGGCAAAGACGGCTGTGATGTTAAACCAATTTTCGATCGGGCTGGTTCTGAAGGAGTGTAGCTGAGTTGGTCGAGGTTGATGAAGGTGTCGAGGTCTTGGTCGTAAGACGTCTGAGCGACAACCGGATGTTCCGCGAGGGCGGCCATGTCGAGGATAGGCTGTAGCCTCTAGAGATTATGAACTGTGAATTATATAACCGCTTAGTAGCGTCCGAATCTTTTTTGACGAGAATCAGAATAGGATTCTCGTCGAGGTTGGATGAAGAAGTCGGTCGTAGGGGGATGCACGGGTAAAGCGAGCGACCGAGTTGGACAGGGGTGAGCGAGGTCGAAGAAAGGGAGAAAGAGGGGGTGTTTCGAGTTGTGTGAGGTTCAACGAAAGAATGAACCAAATCGAGGAGAAAATGAGTCGAGACCGAAGTAGACAGGAGAGATGGATAATAATAAAGGGTCGATGGGAAGGCAAGATGGAGAAACAAACAGGGCCAGGTGGTGGGAATTGCTTGAAGATCAACCAAGGATGGTCGGGCGCTGGGATGGATGAGCGAACGGAAGGCGGTGGAGTCAAGTGGGGAGCCGCCAGGGGAAATGGCGTTACTGGTATCTTACAGTTAGAATAGAAACAGGTAAAGCAGGCTTGCGCGTCCTCTGCTGATTCAGCGGGATTGTGTCCTCCGGTTGGGTCTGGCGCCTCAAACTAGGGCTCCTGGGTCAACACCCTAATCCGTAGACTCCACTTTGCATTCCTACGGTAATGCGATACAAAATCAATTGAAATCTTGTTTTCTCGAGTCCCAAGTCTCCTGCCATCAAAAATTGCAATGACGATGGTCTTGATCGTTCTTATCCTATGTCACCACAGGAGGAAATTCCAATGAGAATGGAACCAATTTACATGCTCAATCACTACTAATATTCACTGCACATTATATCAGATCTCGGCTCAGCTGCGCAGTGCTATATTTATTCGCCTCCAGGCAGCAGAATACAAAAGGCGATTGGCGAACCGGCGAATTCCTGCAAAGGGTAAGGCGTTCCCAATTCGGAAATACCCATCCTTGAAGTCGGGATTAATGGTGCGTGGGCTTTGCACAGACAAGCTTGTGGGTACGGACTATCAACCTGCCTGTTCTTCGAGAATTCCCTCCTCCTCGGCGATATCGCAGGGATATTCACAGGGTCACGGTGCTCCGTGGTGCGAAAAGAGTCTCAGTCGTAATTTTTGTTTAACTTTCCATGGGAATGGTCTATCGTGTTCTATCATGCTGTTCCCGGTCCAACTCAAGGATAACCTACCCTTTTTGAACTCTAACGGCTGAAGGAAGAATGTGATGACGGCATGATATACTTATCTAGACCTAAAAGTCAAAATTAGGGGCCTTAAATTCAATTCGCTCGCATGGCTTAGTTGGTAAAGCGCATGACTAGTAATCATGAGATCCTCGGTTCGAATCCGAGTGTGAGCAAATTTTTTGTCAATCAAGATTTCTTGTCAATCAAGATTCTTTTCAATCAAGATTCTTTCCACGGAGTATCCACGAACAGTCAAGCGAGGAAATAGAAACTCCGATTGGTTTTGATTGAAACTGCTTTTTTTACTGTTTCTGTCCCACTTTTCAGGTATACAGCCCAAGACCGAAGGAGGTCGGAGTTATCGTATACGACCTACGCCCACCTTGGGCATCAACTCCGATACAGGCAGAAATACGAATTATTTTTATACCGGACGAGGCTGTGTAGTCCGCGGAGCAATAATGTGGCAATTGAGTCCAGTACGGCCTGCGGAGCCAGTATTCAAATACCAGACAATCCAAGCTTTGATCTGTCTCTGATAACTTCACCGTACTAGCCGAGATAGGAAAACGCACCATTCGGGCTGGGGCTTCTGCTCTTTCGTTCTTTGGTTCCCATCGACTTGATCAGGTGGATTGTCTTGAAATCTCTCCTCAACACAACCACGGACTCTTACCGGCAGCAATTGCCAATTGTCAAACATCAGTCAGACTGATGGTGGGGTGATAAGATGATGCAAACTGCAACAATGACCCAGAAGATGAACCAAGTCGTGAAACAGTAAGCTGCAGAAAAGACCATGCCGTGCGCCCACCCGAACCCAAAAAAATACCTTATTCTCTAAGCCACTCTGCTCGAACCATGGCGATCAGGTCATGCTGAAATGCTAAATGCCTTTCCTTGAAAACGCGGGTCAAATCAACTGCCAGTAAATAGGGCTGCCTAAAAAGGTGGCTGATGCAGAACTGGAGAGTGAGGACAACAACTTTTCTGCGAGACAAGAATAGTTAGCCGGCGGGATCCAACGGCAGCACTGCGCCTAGCACTGCTACTAATGGACTACTGGATGTTTGAGGCGTGCTTCGTTGCCTGTCACTGCCACTGCCACGATAATACGCAGGCCGTACACCGTAGACCGACACGGATATCGGTCACTTGGGTGTAGTGTGGGCCTGGGGGTTATTTACAGGAGAGCGAGGGGGTAAGAGGTTGGAACAGTCTGGCTCTGAGGTGAGTCGAGACCGATGAGGGGACTGTACGAGAAAAGTGGTTCCAGTTCGAATTTTGTTTTGAAGTTTTGGACGTTCGTCTCAAGTCTAGACCGTACCGGGCGATCTCGCCGTTCATAGTGGTAGGTTCAGTTTCTGGCAACGCGACAACCCTATGTGTTTCAGTCTGGATGGTTCGGCATTGAATCTTATCCAAAGAACGGTGCCAGAAAAGAGGAAGTATACGTGGCCTTGCAGAAGACACGAGTGGTCGCTTGGTTTCGTGGTAAAAATAGTTCTCGACCGTTCGGTTTAGGGGTCATCCATGGTAAGGCTCAAGTTTATCGGAATTAAGCTATGAAAAAAATTTATATAATCCCGATATATGGAGACTGTGGGAGAACCAACCAAAATGACAATTGCCAATTAATGTCGGAATTGTTTTACTCTATACTGCGCTGTTTCAAAATAATTCATAAAAATTAAAGCATTAAATCGCCAAACCCTAATTCAAAGATGTGCACTGCTCTTCAGCTTAGCAGCTACCATTTCCGAGATACGAGGGTCAACCTTGCTGAACATTTGGAGAACGGCTTCCTTCAGTCCAGGAGGCACAGACTCTAGCGTCTCAGACATATTCGCAACCCAGACATTCTTTTCCTTCTCATCGAAGACTTTGTTCCATAGATCCCGAGGCTGGATGTAATCATAATCATCGACATGAATCTCGTTCTGGCCAAGGAATGCATTTTGCTCGATGCGCTCGGTATGTCGCACGTCCGAAAGCACCTGGCTGGGGATTCCCGGGGTTAATGCACTACGCACGTAATTGGGATCGCCGCCGTAGTTCTTGGTGATGGTCCCCATGCCGTCGCGTTCGTAGGGTGCATAAACGGGGCAGATTGCGCGGTTGGGAGGGAGCTGGGTGTAGTTGACTCCGAGACGATATCGTTGGGCATCGGGGTAGGCGAACATGCGGGCTTGCAGCACTATTAAACAGGAGATGTTAGTGTTTGGTCGGACTCAAATCTTTGGGCAAGCTCAGGTATGTGCTTACTAGGATCCGGGGTCATCGCAATTCCAGGGACCATGTTTGACGGCGAGAATGCTGCTTGCTCGATCTCTGCAAAGTAGTTCTCCGGCTGCACTTCTTATCAGCATATTTTCCTCTACTCTGTTCTATAAAGTGCAACCGTACATTCTTGTTGAGGGTCATTTTGCCAACCTCAATCAAGGGAAACTCCTTATGAGGCCAGACTTTGGTGATATCGAAAAGAGCACGGCCGTACGTCTCGGCCTGCTCAGGTTCCATCACCTGCACATATAACTTCCAGACCGGGAACTGCTTGCGGGCGATGGCATCCCACAAATCCTGGTTATGCCAGTCAGGGTTTACCCCGGCCATACGGCCCGCGTCTTGCTCCGAGAAATGAGTAATAGGCGCCATCGGTCGGAAGTGGAACTTGCAGTAGCGGAATCGACCGTCGGCTGCCACTAGTTTGAAGGTGTGCACGCCGAATCCTGTTACTCGACGGATAGAATCAGGTAGACCGCGAGAACCGAATAAGTGCATCAAGGCGTGCACACTCTCTGGCTGGTTGACATGGAAGTCCCAGAACTAAAGGATTAGCATCATTGGTAAGATGGATATTTCAATAGTAGAACTTACCATAGTTGGATCCATCCGGTTGGTGGCAGGGTGTTTCTTGTGACTTCGGTTCAGGGACGGGAATCTGATCGGGTCACGGACGAAGAAAACCGGCTTTGAGGGGATTAGAACTAAACTTGCAAGCTGGTCCCAAGGACTGAAGACTTACAACGTGATTTCCAACAATGTCATGGTTGCCCTCCTCGGTGAAGAACTTGACAGAGAAGCCTCTCACATCACGAACGGTGTCTGCACTGCCCTTCTCGCCACCAGTGGTGCTAAGACGGAAGAGCACCGGAGTCTTTTTGCCAATACCGTTGAGAAACTTGGCCGAGGTGAGGGAGGATACGTCGTTGGTGACTTCGAATTCACCCCAGGCACCGGAAGCCTTCGCATGAACAACTCTACTCGACATTAGCTCACTCTGACTTCCATAAGACGAGTCCATAGGGTATATATGTGCTGACCTTTCAGGGATACGCTCACGGTTAAAATGCGTAAGGGTCTCAATGAGCAGTGTATCACCCAATGTTGTATGAGCTCCGCCGCCAAAGGTAGGCAGCGTTTGGCTGACAGCTGGGTCTGAGACTGGCTGACCCTCAGCCCGCGTAAATACAGGTTTCGACATTATGAGTTATTAATTGAGTGTCACAAATATGTACGATATTGATGTTCTGTCCCCAGGGGAGTGTGCAGCCTTATATTAATTCGTATCCAGAGACTCGGCGAAGACATATTGAGCGACCGAAATAATTCCGACATAGTTCTTCGTGAGGGGGAGAAAACATAGCAAAGACCTCGCAGAGTGGAACGCGAACATGGTATGCCGTGAGGGGTAGAACTACTGGAATCGTGATAGCATCCACGATGGAGAGTGTTGATGAACGCGATTTGGAACAGCATCGATGTCAGTGGCTGGACCTTTGGACTGCAACACTCGGCCCGAGAGCTTGTTTGAATCTTGAATCTGTCAAAAATAGCGTGGGCCGAGCGATCGCCGAGTCTTCGCCGGGCTGGACACCACACCGACACGCAAAGGGATCAATAATGGATGATGACACAGGCAGAGAAGCTCACAAAATGCAGTTGGAGAAGAATTCCCCTCATGAGGGGGTAAGCTCAGCCGTCAGAACCGTCATGGATCCTCTATCAAACCCACACTGTAGATGTTTTTGTTTAGCCAGACTAACCTCATCCAGTAGCACTACCAAGCCTGGGGTGCGCATTTGTCGTCTGCATCCATCCATCAACGTTGTCATCACTCGGAATCCGGCAAAGATGAAGACTCAGTCAGATATGGAGGCATCGCAATATAAAATCGACGTTGTATCTCGTCCACTTCTGCTGGGAATCAACACATCAGGTCTTCGAATCTTCAAGTCTTCAAGACATTGAAGCAATCTTATAATTTCATCTTCTATCTTCCATCAAATACAACCTCGATCCAGCCATGGCAACTGTTTCTAACGGCGCTGAGTACGACTTTGTCGTCGTCGGCGGTGGTACTGCTGGTAATGCCATTGCGGGTCGCCTCGCTGAGAACCCCAACGTCCGCATTCTCGTTGTCGAAGCTGGTATCCCCAACCCCGACCAGATCGAACAAATATCCACGCCATCAAAGGCGTTTACTCTCCGTGGAAGCCAGTATGACTGGGCCTACAAGACAACTATGATCAAGCGTGATGACTACGAACGTATCGAAAAGCCCAACACCCGTGGAAAGGCTCTTGGTGGAAGTACATGTGCCAACTACTTCACCTGGATCCCTGGATCAAAACCTACCTTTGACGACTGGGAAGCCTTTGGCGGCAAGGACTGGACCTGGGATGGCTGCGTGGACTACCTGCGCAAGTGTGCTACCTATCACGATGATGAGAAGCTCTACTCGGCTGATCTCAAGAAGATCGGTACCGGCGGCCCCGTGCAGATATCCCATGCCGACTTGGTCCCTGAGATGGCTGGATTCCGTGATGCTCTTACTCAGGCTTGGGTCTCTAAGGGCCAGCCTCTGACTGAGGACATCTTTGAGGGCGAGATGCGAGGCCTCACCCACTGTGTTGACACCATCCACAAGGGTGAACGCCAGGGCTCTTTCCTTTATCTGCGAAACAAGCCCAATGTGACTATCCTCTATGGAGTTCAGTCCAAGAACCTTATCATTGACCCAGAAACCCGCGTTTGCTCTGGGGTTACTGTCATCAGCCAGGCCTACAACACCGAGATCAGTGTCTACGCCAGCCGCGAGGTCATTCTCTCTCAGGGTGTGTTCGAAACCCCCAAGCTTCTCATGTTGAGCGGTGTCGGCCCCGCAGCTGAACTGGCTAAGCATGGAATTAACGCTGTTATCGACTCTCCCCATGTTGGTCAGCATCTTCTTGACCACCCAATTGTGCCCTTCGTGCTCCAGGTCAAGGATGGATATGGTTTAGATGACCATGTCCTCCGCCCTGGCCCTCTTAACGACCAGGCTATCGACACATACAAGCGCGACAAAACCGGCCCTATCAGCTCTGGATTCCTCGAGCTAGTTGGATTCCCCCGTATCGATGAACGCTTGGAGAAATACCCTGCCTACCGCGAGGCCAAGGCTGCTAATGGTGGACTCGACCCCTTTGGTCCCGCAGGCCAGCCTCACTTCGAACTTGACTTCGTCGGCCTGTTCAGTACTGCCTTCCAGTGGCACTACCCCCTTCCCGAGAAGGGTAACTATATGACCACCATTGTCGATCTGCTCCGACCCCTGTCCGAGGGTGAGGTCACCCTGAACAGCTCGAACGCCCTTGTCCAGCCTAACATCAACCTCAACTTCTTCGGCAATGATCTTGATATCCTGGCCATGCGCGAAGGTGTTCGCTGGACTTACGATGTTCTGACCAACGGTGCTGGATTCAAGGATATCGTTGTAGCCGAATACCCATGGAAGATGCCTCTACACTCCGATGAGGAGATGAACAAGGCTGTTCTCGACCGAAGCCAGACTGGTTTCCGTAAGTTTACTCGTTTGGATAACATTGCTTAGAGTGGTGCTAATATTATTCAATCTACAGACCCTTGTGGTACCGCACGTCTCTCCAAGAACATCCAGCAAGGTGTTGTTGACAACAAGCTCCGAGTTCACGGAATCCGCAACCTCAGAATTGCCGACGCCTCAGTAATTCCTGTCATCCCTGACTGCCGTATCCAGAACTCCGTCTACATGATTGGTGAGAAGGGTGCCGATATCATCAAGTCTGAGCACAAGGACCTCTACGAGCAACAAAACATCCCGTACTTCCTCCCCAGCAGACTGTGATTTAGACTCTCGGCATGGAGACGAAGAAGATGATGATCATTGATCATCCCCGGACAAACATCCACCAGTTTTCCCGCTAGAA
The DNA here is from genome assembly GCF_001890125.1 of Aspergillus versicolor CBS 583.65. Lineage (NCBI taxonomy): Eukaryota > Fungi > Ascomycota > Eurotiomycetes > Eurotiales > Aspergillaceae > Aspergillus > Aspergillus versicolor. Next base: position 3,615,496 of record NW_024467524.1, on the reverse strand, counting down.
TGGCACTATTGGGGCTGGTAGTTGCCTCAAACGTTTATTACTCATGCATTTACGATTTTGTACTTTATAATTCGATTGTTTTATTTCCTAGGAGCTTTTAGAAAATGCACCTCGTCTAATTTCTTCGTCCGTCTCACCCTGTCCTTCCCAGAGACTGGTTCTCTCAATTTCCAGCCATATGTCTAGTCTAGACTCAAGAGACCAAATAGACCCTAAACGCCAACTAAAGTCTCGAAAAGTCGATGCACAAAGTAAAGGAACTGGTACGGCAGGCTTTGCGTTGGTACCGTCCCACCGGATTCCCCACTGACATTCGACTTCGAAAAGTTCCAGATCAGCAGGGGCGAAACGGCTGTGTTCTCCGCAAGACCGCAACAACTTAGTCTCTCTTTCTGACTCCGTCTTCCTTACAAGGCTCGTCCAGACTTGGTTCGTTCCTGGTAACGCATAAGGTTTCCTCTTCCTCTGCAACCCCTCCATCGTCAACTGTAACACACATACATAGCCCAATCATGTCTGCGGTCTGCGGTCTGCGACAGGAAATCGCCCCCTCGCCATCCTTAGACTGTTAGTTGGTGCCGATGTCAGTGCCACCCACCTTAACGCAGTGTAACATATGCTCGATGGTCGCGTATGCTGTTCGACTAATGATATATCTTGGTTTAATCTTCAGTGCAAGCCACCATCGTCATACAGGTACAAGGTGGGCTCCGATTAGACTCCGAATGCAGGGGCTGGATGCGGGTTCGCAGGCCGATTGGCAGCCCGGCGGGGGCGCGTGCAAAAAGACGAAACAATCAGTTCCTCCTGGGGCGAACGGTTTTAGAAACTTGAAACGAAATTAAATGTGGTACCGGGTGTGGGGGGTGCGTGTGCGTGGCTTTTGGTCTGTAATCTGTGGCACTTGCAGTTCATACTTCGCTTGTTGCTGGGTTCTTCTTACCTAATTTTTGCTGGAAACGGTCCTTGACCCATGAGGCAAAAAATTGGACCATCGTGAAGGATCAAAAAGGAAAAAGACACTGCTCACACTCGGATTCGAACCGAGGATCTCATGATTACTAGTCATGCGCTTTACCAACTAAGCCATGCGAGCGGATTGGTTAATTAACACGTAAATTGACTACATCAGCGGAGGCCACGATCCCGACACTGGATATCAAAAAGGGACCATCAAAAATTCTAATTTCTCGATAGAACCTAACAAAATAGGTATCAAAAGGGGCAAAAATGCTCACACTCGGATTCGAACCGAGGATCTCGTGATTACTAGTCACGCGCTTTACCAACTAAGCCATGCGAGCAAGATTAAAGGCCAATTTGGGCGGTGGTGCCTGGTCTTGCTGTGTGATACAGAGATGCGATTTTATAGACTTGCGGTCCAATCACCTGCCATTGGCGCGCTACCAAGGGCCAAATACTACCAAAAATATAATAGCACAAGGGTGAGTGTTCAGCAAACTATGGAACAGCGTGTCTAGGTGTATAAATAGTAAACCACGAGCAAACGTGGCATTCCCGAGTCACCACGCAGGGCTACCCACTACGGCGCCCAGACCACAAGGCCAGGCAGGGATACCGTATATTAGGATGACTTTGACTAGGGATGATAGATGTCGGTGTTTCTGAGCTCTTCATGTTTGTTCCTGGAACACCTGCAAAAACCAATATAATTCCTTCAAACTGGGTGCTCCCCAGAGAGGGGAGCAGTCGCAATACCTTGGCTCGAAGCCTGACTAAGTTCGCCATGGTGAAAAAAAAAAAAAAGCTAAGTACGGTTACCACTATCCCACCGTATATATTCTTGTACATCAGAAGTTAAAATATGAAAAGGCAAGGAGACGTCCATACCGCGTCCGCAGTATACCAAGGGAGTATGTAGAGATCTGCGTTATAACGGGCCTGCATATGACCAGCGAATAACAATTGCATTGAGCGGTCTTTTTGATCATCCAGCTCATGACGTCAAATCCTGCGGAAATTGATCCAATCAGCTCGCATGGCTTAGTTGGTAAAGCGCATGACTAGTAATCATGAGATCCTCGGTTCGAATCCGAGTGTGAGCAAATTCTTTTTATGTTTTTGCAATTGCTCACCTGCAACCACAATTGGTATCGCCAATTCTTCCCTTCTGAAAATAAAATATATATACCGACGACGTAGACTAATCCGATAATACAAATCTTCTATTTCTACTACTCATTACTTTACAGTGGTGTTCTCGATCATTTACGGGTGGACGTGGATATATATTTTCCATACATGCAAATAAAAACAATATCATTCAATAACTAATACACTTAAGCTGATATTTACAGCTAACTGGCATTTACAATTTGATCGCATGGCAACATCCGCTTGCTAAGCCTACTGGTACCATCACGAAAGGTTTTATTCCTCAGGGCCGGTCCTGTACCTATAGTCGGGATGGGCCAGAGTATCCGCGGTAAACGAGTAGCTCGTTCGGCGGTGATCCACGCCCGCATTGGTGCTGTCAATGCTGGTCTGGGCCTCGGTAGCTCTCTTTAAAGATGTCAGTACCATAAATCCAACATATCATGGATGCCGGTACAGGGAAGTGAGACGGTAGTAGGAAGCAAGTGAAACAGCCCAGCCCAATGGTCAACCTAGGACGGACCAGGGCAAGGCAGATGAGTGGATGATCCTATCGGGTAGATAGATGCTAAAGATCATCAATCAAGAGAAATGACCAACCTGGTTATCCGTAGTGTTCATGCCACTGCCGGTCTGGGCTTGAGCATCGGCTTGGGTCTGGGCTAGGTTCTGGCCTCTCTGGCTTTGGCCCTGGCCCATGTCCATGCCCATGTCTTCAGATGTAGCCTGGGCCTTGTCTCGGGTGTAATCGACATTTTCATTGAAATGTTCGGTGAAGCTTTCCGACTCGTTGAGGTTGACGTTTGGGTTCATTCTGGATGTCATATTGGCGATGGTAGTTTGGACTCGATAAGCTCCTTTGCGTTGATTGTGGCGTTAATATGGTCAGAGCATGTAAAGTTTGTCTGAAGATAGGACGGTGTGAGAAGTGAAGTCTAGTTCTCCCCTTATATAAATCCGTATGACGGAGATGAGGTCATGAGTATGCGGAGAGGGACATATTGGTGGAGAGATTTGAAAAGCCATGGTTGGGCGAACCTACGCACTGTCCTCGACGAATCCGAAATTCTAGAGGAGTATACAATGAGTTATTGGTCTCTGAGATGGTGTACATATCATTTCCCCGCATGCGGTGAAGCGGTCCTTGGGTGATGCTGAAGTCATAACTATGGGGATGTTGGCGCGATTGGATCGCGGGGGTTGGGTGACCGGGGAGTGGCGAGGATGACAAACGGCCAGTAACAGGAGTGGTCGGACAATAAAGTCGGCCACTCAGATACAGCAGTTCTTTTCTATAAATGGTGAAGCCGTGGGAATAACTGGAATGTAAATTGTATGTGCATAATTGTTGTATAAGAGGGTATAGTTATATGTCTCGACTCTAGGCAAAGCAATGCGGTGCATGGCTAAACAAAATATTCAAATATTCAAGATTGTTCCAACATAATTTCATAATTCTTGTCATGTTTCATTCATATTGTGTCCCATATTACCGCAACGCGCGACGGCTAATAGAGCGGGACCGGCGCGGTGTTCTCATAATCAATATTATCATCCACTGATTCGATCCGATCGTGACAGGTACCGAAGATACGGTCCCAGAGGCGTGTCTGCTTGCCATAGTTGTGGCTCTTCCTGTAGCCCTTGCGGTGGTGCAAATCATGGTCTTCAATGACAATATCCACGTTGAGCCAAGTTAGCAACCAGCCCATTGTCGAGGCCGATAAACCATGAACACGGAGACCACTGTGTCCCAATACTTCGGTGAAGGCGACATAAGCATGGCAGATCCACCACTCGTAGAAGCCCATGGGCAGTCCGAGTGCCTTGAGAGTTATGTAGGTGAAGAACGGGACTCCGACCATATCGAAGAACTCCTGTTCGTGGTCTGCGTAGGCCGAGAGCAAGGGGTTGGGGTGCTTGGTGAGGTGGTGCGTACGGTGGAACTTCCACAGGAAGCTGACGTCGTGCATCGCCCGGTGGTACCAGTAGAACCAAAAGTCAAGAACGATGCCATAGAGGCCAATCTCGAGAGGGAGCCATGCCCAGTTCGTGTCACCGGGCAACCGGTTTGGTTTGTACGTGAGGTAAATGGACATGATAAGACGCGAGCCGGTCGTTTTGTAAAGAGATGCTACAATCTTTTGGATGCCCACATCGGGAATACCGTCACGCTCGTGCTTGTCGCCGTCAAGGAAGCCGTATATATGACCCAGCCTGCGAAGAAGTTTTGCCTCGTAGATGACAAACAGGTTGAACGCAAGGAAATAGAAGTTGAATGCGGCAAAGGGGCCAAGGTTATAGCCGGTATAAGACGAAAACACTTGGTGAGCGATGAGAGGGAGAACCGAGTAGGTGAGAATATAGCGGTGTTGCGACCACTGCGGCACATATGGGATCTTTTCATCCTTCGAGTGTACTGGAACCTCCTTTTCACGTTGGATGGGATGCAAATCTAGGAAGTCGATGAGGTGGTGGTAGTATGACCATTCGCTCTTATCGGCATCGGGCCATGTGGACTTCATGGAGTCCTTTGGATTGACGTTTGTAGCCATGACGATAAAGATAATCTCGCTCGTCTGTCGATATCTGATGCGCCTGCATCATGAGACGGACACCCTCCAGAGATTCTTATACTATCATAGTGGGTGAAGTCTGAGGCTCGCAAGGAATCACCGATTAGGAAAGTGAGCTTGTCATAGTCGCTTTCATGTGATGGAATTTCCCCAGGCTGCGACAACCAAATCTGTTGGACTCTTTTGCAGATCCCTCGTCCCAACAAAACCAAATCTCAGGTCCCGATAGAAGGTTCCAAATTTCCATTACGCCGTCTAACTCCAGATTGGGCAGCTCAGAAGACCCATACTCTAAAGAGCACGATTAGTGGGGTGAAGTACCCCGTAATTGTACGTTGTACCATAAAGAATAGGCAGTTTGTTCAACCCCGCACAAAGCATGCCTCGGGTCTGCCGGTAACGCTCGTGTAGAATATCATACCTTGCAATGGGTCACTACAATGCTTAGATTAGTAGGCATAAACAGAGAGGAGAGTGGACCAGTTGGAGCATTTGACACCACATCTAATCATCAACATGGTCTTTCAAGACCCGTGGCGGGCAATAGAGCAGCCAAAAATGTTCCGTCATTGTGGGCCCCAGAAGTTGGGTCCATATGTCAATATTACCTTGAGACCCCGGTATTGCGACTATGCATGAGACGGTTGGCATGAGTATTGTCGAAGCGCTCATGGCAAAGATGGCAGCCAAGTGGTTATGGGTTCGTGAAAAGTGACCACAGAGGTAGACAGCAAAGGCTAGTTTAGAAAGTTTAGATGGCCCGAAAAGAAAGAAACCAAGTGATTGATACGCTATAGTTAGTTATATGTTGTTCGCTGACAATGGTCTTGTTCCTGTGCAACCAAGCACGGTCCCCCATCGCCATCACAGACCACTGCTTCTTCATTTCGGGTGTCGAGGTATGGCCATTGAACTAAACCTAGGAAATCGGGATAATCTTGACCCAAGAATATTTGCAAGGCTAGTTGAGTAGATGCATGTTTTTGATGGCGTATTTTTGAGGAAGTGGTGCTGACTGGTGAACCTTCAACCAGCGTGTTCGATACCACCAAATAAATCGATTCCTCAGGCCACGATCATTTAAGCTATTCCTCTTTGGGACCCCGCTGCTCGCATTTGAGTCAAAGGGTCGTCACGTCTTTTTAAACGAAGTCAGGGAGAACGGCGGAGATACCGTTCTTGATGGATGGTTTCATCAGTAATGGATACTATTACTCATAGTTGAATCTGTGTGGGAAGATTCTTAATATTAATAACTCCTTGTTTGATAGATAAATACTTCCCTCATTGCTAGCGCACATATACTCTTGGATCAAATTCATTTTTAGCTCGAGTGCTTGACGCCTGGCCATGGCACCGTCAATTATAGCTACCTGCAAACAGACCCGGTTTCATCTGCTTGATGATCAACCGTCGAGAGAGGTGGGTTTACCGTTCCTCCTTTACCCAGCCAGTATAACTCAGTCTTTTAGATTGATGTGGACGGCCTTACCATCGCAGTCAAATCTCCTATAGACACCACAGAAGACCCTTCAAAACAAAAGGGAAAAGGAAAATCCAAAGCCAAAGCAGACGCAAGAGAACTCATTGCCGACGCGCACTTGCGCCTTAAGGCGGGGGTACATTATGGATTGATAGGTCGAAATGGAACCGGGAAGTCGAGTGAGTGACCGTGGACGCAGATTTCAAGGATATTTCCTAGGGATTCGATTGACAGGTTATGGTCATAGCACTTCTGCGGGCCGTGGCAGACAAGTTGGTGCCGGGGATAACGCATTCCACTCGAATAGCCATCCTGCAGCAGACAGATGCCGACTCCCGGGAAGGCCAGGGGTCTTTCGATGTTGGAAACCAGCAACAGGATGAGGCGGAGAACAAATCGGTTCTGGAATACGTTATGGGCAGTGACCACCACCGAAACTATGTTACAGCAAGGATGAACTGTAAGGATACTGGCTACTCTTCAGAAGATCCTCTCTCACAGCGGTTTTATTAGTTCTGTCAAAGAGTTTTGAGACAGAGGACCCGTTACAGCCCGTAAAGGGAATTCGGAAACTCCGTCACGATGACATCGAGAAGCAGCTGTTCCTAGCCCAGAAAAACGCCAGTTTGAAGAGTGGCGCAAGAGGATTGCAGGCGCGCAAGGAGTTGAAATCCGTGGAGACGAAACTACAAACCTCTAAAGAGATGTGAGTTTGTTTCGCAATTGATAACTTTTCAAACAACTAATTTGTCAAAGTCTTGAGCAAGCGAAAGAGGATATCGATGTCGAGGCCATAAAACAGGAGACTCAGGCTGCTGCGGAAACGCTGCAAGATCTACAATCACAGTTCGAAGCAGTGAGTATTTCATGAACGACCTATAACTCGGACATTCTGACGTCTGTGTGTTAGATGAAAATTGTCGATATAGAGCAGCAAGCCCGTCAGATCCTTATCGGATTGGGCTTCAAAGAGGACACTTTGAGCAAACCGTTTTCAACATTGTCTGGCGGTTGGCGTATGCGCTGCATGCTAGCAAGCGTCTTGATCCAGAATCCCGATATCATGATCCTGGACGAACCAACCAATTTCCTTGACCTTCTAGGAGTGGTCTGGCTGGAAGAATACCTGAAGCAGCTGCGCGATTCGTCACAAACAACGATTGTCCTTGTTTCACACGACAGAGATTTCGTGAATGCTGTCTGCGAAGAAATTGTTATAATCCGAGATCAGAAGCTCACATACTTCAAGGGGAACCTTTCCGCATATGAACAGGACTTTGAGGAGCAGAAGTTGTACTGGGGCCGCATGAAAGAAGCCCAGGAACGCCAGATTGCCCACATGGAAGCAACAGTTCGTGAGGGTATCAAGGTCGGGAAGAAAACGAACGACGACAATAAGCTCCGAATGGCAAAATCGCGGCAGAAGAAACTCGACGATAGAATGGGTGTCCAGGTAAACGCTCGCGGAGGGCGGTTCAAGTTGAACCGAGATTTGCCTGGTTATCATCTGAGTGCCCGTGATGAAATCGAAGTTCCACAGGATGAAAAGGGCGTCTTAATAGCCTTACCTGACCCTTCTGAGCTGCGATTCCCGGGGCCATTGATTTCGCTAGAAGGGATCGTTTTCAAGTACAAAACAGGTGCAGCGCCGGTACTAAAGGGTATTGACCTCGTGATGCACTTAGGGGACCGCGTGGGAATTATGGGCCTTAACGGGTGTGGGAAATCAACACTAATTCGCCTTGTAGCTGGTATTACGATTCCAACTCAGGGGAAGGTTTCCTCGCACTCGCGGTTAAAGATGGGCTACTATGCTCAACACTCTATCGAGGAGCTTCAAAAGCTGGGCCAGGAAGACCCCAGTCTGACTGCGTTAGGTTTAATGACAAAAGAAGTGGAAGGGTCACTCAACGAGGGACAACTACGAGGATTGCTATCATCCCTGGGTCTTCAGGGCAGAATAGTCTCTGATGTTCCGATTCTCCGACTCTCAGGAGGCCAACTCGTAAGCAACGAGACTCCGATTCTCAAACGAAACTATTTCTGACAATTTAAATTAGGTTCGCCTGGCACTGGCAAGAGTTATCTGGAACGCACCACACCTCCTCGTCCTCGATGAAATCACGACCCACCTTGATTTCCATACGGTGACGGCTCTCGCATCAGCACTGTCCACTTTCAACGGGGCTATATTGCTGGTTTCACACGATCGATTCATGGTACGAGCAGTGATTGAAGGCAAGAAAGACATTGACCACAAGATGGACGAAGATTTTGAGGGCGTCGAAGAGGAGTCGGACGAATCGCAACCTCGGCGGCGTGCTGTATACGTTATGAAATCCGGCACTATGAAGGTCCAAGATAACGGCGTAGAGCAGTTTGAACAAAGTTTAGTGAAGAGGGTGCGAAAGATGCTTCCCGCACAAGGATAGTGCCAGGAGACAGTATGGGCAATTTGCAAACTTTCCGAATATAGACAATCGCAGCCAATGGCTATACTCCAGTAAGCCCCCCCTGAGCAAACCCGACCATATAGACAATAGTCCCTGCGTGAGAGATAAAGAAAGTAATCTCCACGGCCCTCCACAGAAGGGTCTGATAGCCAGTCGTGATACAGCGTAACTGAATTTAACCTCTGGGTACCTAAAGGTAGTTATCGGTAATCGCGAATAAAAGCACTCGTATCTACTAAACACAATTTCCCAAACCGCATTGATGGATTTGATTCCTACCGCTTTGCAGGCTGAGATCCTGTATGCTGGAATATTAAATGAGCACAACTCGTGCTGCGCCATGGCTCGAACTCTGGATTGTGGCAGTCTGTGGGATTGGTCAAACTACGTGGAATATTAACTTGGCCGTGCTCGACGCTTACCCAACCTGGGCCGACATTGCGCGTGGCCAGGCAGAAGGAAGCGTATATCACACTGCAATCTATGGCAGCGTCCATCGGTGGAGATTGACGTGTCTCACTAGCTCGTGCCCGAGCTCGAGGCAGTGCCGACGGACAGAAGTTGGGGAAGAAGAGGATTGAAGAGGTGAGCCAAGATCGTCTGCTCGCAAGGAGCAAGGCTGAGTCTGAGCCAGCCTATGATGGTGGCAGTTCGCAGAGAAAGCAGTTGGAACGGGCTGTGAGTGGACGGCTCGAGAAGTTGTTATGAAGACGGTTGGGAGAGGAACGATGTGGCGATGATTTCCGTTCTTAGCTCGATGTTGCGCTCTTTGGTCTCTCACTCACCTCCCACACTGATTCCGCCGCCCCTTGGCATGACTGACGCAGCAAGAGATCTGCGGTTTTCTTTGGCTCGTCAATTGCGAGCCGCAGGAAGCTGCTCTCAGATCACTGCCGATGAACTCGTTGGATTTGATGCTGACAGATCTTCATGATGATCTGCTCTCGTGCTTCCGTTTCAGGCTCTACAGAGCGACAGCCCAGGCTGGTCCGACATCATCGCCCTATTCTTAGTTCCAGACACTGATATTGTGATATAGAAACAAGCGTCGTGTATGGAGTAGCTAGCTATATAACCCCCTGGGTTGCCTAAGTCAAGATGACTATCATATCTCCAGAACTCAAGGGACTCCTTACCTTGAAGCAACAATATGATTTTGTTTCGCACTCTTCTTTCCACCTTCGCAATACTTGCGACTGCAGAATGCAGTATCAATTGGAAACCCTGCAACCCGCGTGAATTCGATTCAAGCGCTCTGCCCGTACCGTTTCAATGCGGAACACTAGACGTGCCTTTTGATTACACCTCTCGCAACGGCACTGAGAAGCTTAAGCTCAAGCTGTTGAAGGCCCCTGCGCCGTTGAAATCAAAGGGGACAATCTTGTTCAACATGGGCGGTCCAGGGGTCAATAATCGAGTGGACTTCTCCGGGCTTGCTCCTACCTTCATCCCGTATGCTTCTTCCTGCGTTTACAGAATGGGTTGTTTTGTATGCTGATTATCTAGATTGACTGGTGGCCAATACGACTTGGTTATCTTTGATACACGCGGAACTGCCGACACTATCCCATTTTCGTGCTACGATGATCCAGCTGAAGAGTTTCAGTCTTTTCTCAACATGGTGCCCTCCAATGAATCAGATACTTCTGTGGGAGAACTCTGGGCTCGTGCAGCGGCCGATGCGGAGGCCTGTTTGGAACACTCGGCCAAAAATGGGAGCGTTCTAACAACTGCCTTTGTGGCAAGGGATTTGATGTCTGTCGTTGATGCACTGGGAGAAGACGGCCTTCTCAGATACTGGGGTGAGTACTTCTGTCTATAAGCACAGGAAGCTACATGCTAACGCTGTGGGATACTGGCAGGTCTCTCATATGGCACAACTCTCGGTGCGACTGTGGCTGCAATGTTCCCTGATCGTCTCGATAAGGTTATCCTCGACGCTGTACAGAATGTTCACGAATACTATCATGCAAAGGCGTAAGTATTAGTATCCACCGAACTTGGGGCCGGAATAATACTGACGTTGAACTTTTATAGAAACTTTGAAGAATGGGAAGTGTCTGATGAAAGTTTCTTTGACATCTTTGCCGAATGTGTCAAAGCTGGACCCGAGCGCTGTCCATTGGCCGCACAAAATAAAACGGCCGAGGAGTACGAAGCTGCCGCCTATGAACTCTTGGAAATGGTCAAGTACCAGCCAATTCCTGTGGGCAAACTGGTATTAGATTATTCAACAGCCAAGAACATCTACGCCTCATCCCTCTACTCACCGCGTTCCTGGGCTCTCACGACAACCCTCGTTGATATCGTCATGTTTGGCGCGGACACCCCACTTGATGCTGTTATAGGAACATCGCCGGCGAATATTACTATCGAAAATGCCCCAGGCTTGATAGCTGGTGACATTAGCCTGACGGGAATTTACTGCTCAGACAACCAAAGGCGCACGGAGAGTCTTGACGACTTTACGCCCGTAATCGATCAGCTTTACGATACTAGCAGAATCATGGGAGATCTTGGCGTGTGCTCATACATGCGATGCCAGAGGTGGAAGATCAAGCCCAAGGAGACCTACACGGGTAGCTTTGAGCATATACAAACCAGAAAGCCTCTGCTAGTCATTGGAAACACCCTTGATGGACACACACCGCTCAAATCTGCGTACAACACCAGTTCGATCTTCGAAGGAAGTTCGGTCCTGGAATTGGACGGCAATGGCCATGGCTCTACCGCTGTTCCCTCTGAATGTGGGCTGAAGGCCATTTCTGCTTACTGGGTCAATGGCACGCTACCTGAGAATGGCACAAGATGCCCCAGGGATGTCGAACCGTTTACGAAAGATTGGTGGCCCGAGGTTTTCAAGGCTGCCGGTGTCAATAAAACATGGATCAAGGAGAGTGGATCAGCTTGATCTGATGGTTATCGGACCAGCTGCCACGGAGGGGTTTATATGATGGATAGATGTATAATACTCGATACTCTTTGACTTCTACAAATTATGACCAAATGTGATACCAATATGATATCAATTATTTGTCTTTTGATATTCAATCTTTGCTTCGTCCATCTATGTACGGAGTACTCCGTCCTCCGTAGGATCAAAACAATTGCAAAGGTTAAACCCCCCACTTTTGATAAAATGACATAATACCATTAGTAATTACAAAACTCGTGACGGTCTGTGGCCTCAAGAGTGGGCCTGAAACTCGATAAAGAATTGAAGTCATTGGATGATGGCTAATTCAATGCCTGAGGCCTAAATACTCCAACATCACTTATCGTTGCAACGAAAGTGACATAGCGCGAGCAAGGCGATGTCGTCCACGAACAGTGATTACCTGATGATATGAACTTGCTTTATGTGATCTCTTTCATCCCTTCATTTTGGATGTAAAATTTCTTCCCCTCAGGTGATGCTCAAGCCAGCATCGGAAACCTGATCGCAGTCGAGTAGAATCCCCGCAGAGAATGACCGAGTCCGTGCTATTCAGACGGGGGGTAGTTGGTGCAACTTCGTCCCTCTCTCGGGCTCCCCGCGTTCGCACTCAGAATCCGGCCTGGCGTCGACCAACTCCTCCGTACTCGCGACATGTCACAACAGATCTGAACTCGGGAGCTGCGGGTCAAGATGCGCCGAATTCTACTACCTCTCCGACGCAGTCGACCCGCTGGAATGCCTTGAAGACCGCAAAGCCTTTCTCGGATTTCTTGACGGACACCTTCAATCGCCAGCATGATTATCTCAGAATAAGCGTCACGGAGCGCTGCAACCTCCGTTGCTTATACTGTATGCCTGAGGAAGGGGTGCCGCTCTCCCCGCCCGCGCACCTTCTGACTTCACCGGAAATTGTGTACCTCTCATCGTTATTCGTCTCTCAAGGCGTGAAGAAGATCCGCCTGACCGGCGGCGAGCCAACCGTTAGGAAGGATATCGTTCCTCTCATGCAGTCGATCGGAGAACTCCGGCGGGACGGACTCCGGGAGCTATGCTTGACTACAAATGGGATCTCGCTACACCGGAAACTTGAACCCATGGTAGAGGCTGGGTTGACTGGTGTAAATCTCAGCCTGGATACCCTGGATCCGTTCCAGTTCCAGATTATGACGAGGAGGAAGGGCTTTGACGCCGTTATGAAGAGCATTGACCGGATTCTGGAGTTGAATAAAATGGGAGCTGGAATTAAGCTCAAGATCAATTGTGTCGTGATGCGAGGACTGAATGAACGGGAGATCCTCCCGTTTGTTGAATTGGGGCGTGATCGTCCCATTGAAGTGCGCTTTATCGAGTATATGCCTTTCGATGGCAATAAGTGGAGTGAAGGGAAGATGGTCTCGTACCAAGAGATGCTGGATATTATCCGGGAAAAATATCCAACAGTGGAGAAGGTGACAGACCACAAGAACGATACGAGCAAGACTTATCGGATCCCCGGATTCCAGGGAAAACTCGGGTTTATTACAAGTATGACCCATAATTTCTGCGGGACATGCAACCGCCTTCGCATTACGGGTGATGGAAACCTCAAAGTGTGCCTATTTGGAAATTCAGAGGTATCATTGCGAGACATTATCCGACAGCAGAACAATGGTGAGCCTATCGACGCCACTGTATTGGAGGATTTGGGACTCCTTGAGGCAGCACGAACCGCAGCACGCATCCATGATGAGGGCGGTCTTGTCGATCAAAGAGAGAGGGAAGTCCTCGACATTATTGGCATGGCAGTGAAACGAAAGAAGGCGAAGCATGCTGGCATGGGTGAATTGGAAAACATGAAGAACCGGCCAATGATCCTTATTGGTGGGTAGGCACTATCCCACCCCGACATAACCCTACGAAGAGAAGCCATGGTCTTTTAAGAAATATATGTACCTGCGGTTCGCTCATGTTTTCTTTGAGATGAGGGCGTTCACCTATACATCGGGTGTAGAACCGCTTTTTGCATTGCAGTTGAGAGTTGCTGATAGGCAGGCCTTAGATAACTTGAGGGAAGCTCAGAAAAACGCAAGGCATTCACTTTGTAGGTCACCACTTGTGGCTATGGGCAAGTGGACAAACATACCGACGCATGTACTCGGTGCTAGAGCGCCAACAGCCTCGCAAATCCGACTATTTCACCCAAAACCTACCAATGCCGGGAAATGGGGTCAATTCCCCCGAAAAGGCAACAGCTCAAAGCCTACTCCCCTTCCAACAGCTTCCGACCCCGACCTACCACACCTCAACCGCTCACAGAATGTGCACATGACGCTTATTGACGAGAAACCGGAGACAAAACGACTCGCGACGGCCACCTGCATGGTCCATTTCTCCAACCGACGGCCCTGGGACTTACTCCGGGAAGGTAAAGGCACCCATAAGGGAGACGTCTTCAGCATTGCGCGCATCGCCGGTATTACCGCCGCAAAGAAGACCCCCGATATTGTCCCTCTCTGTCACCCTGGGCTCGGTTTGACTGGAGTCGAGGTGGACGTTAAGTTACTGGACCCGCTTCTTTGTAACGATGAGAAGAAGGCGGAATCGACATCAAGGGAACACGGGGCAATGCATGTAACGGCGACCGTGAGCTGCTTGGGCCGAACGGGTGTGGAGATGGAAGCCATGACTGCGACAATGGGGGCTGCCCTGACGGTGTACGATATGCTGAAAGCAGTTGACAAGGGCATGGTCATTGGAGGAGTGAAGCTCTTGGAGAAGAAGGGGGGAAAGAGTGGACATTGGGTTCGGGAGGAAGCTGTCAAGGATTAGTTAATTGATATTTATGACTTCTAAATTATAACCTCTGGCCTGTTGTGAAGATGGCGGACACATGATCTTCGAATCACGCGCTCTGACGTTCTTTCCACCACTCCAGAATCCCCTTTCCATCATCACATTAACCCACCTGGTCACTTATACTACTTCCTTCTCATCCTGGAGTCGATTTTACAGCCCAGCATCGAGGTACTGTCAATCTCTGGATCGAATCTACTAGGTACCTCGATGGTTCCGTAGGGCTGAAACCAAGCTTTTGCCGTGCCACGACCCGCAACAACATTTTGGCCTCCCGATTGCTCGTTCCTTTTTTTTTTTTTTAGAGAAAGTCTGGTTGAAATAAAAATGACCCCACGCTCTTCTTCCCCCCGAGTTTCTCCTGACGACAACGCCGAACCCGCTCGAGACCGAGAATGTGGTGCTTTCAAGCGCGGCCCTCTGGTGGGTAGCGGTGTGGATTGTCCGTTGGGCCATCCATGGCGCGGCCCACGCCTAATCGATGATCCAGCTAACGCGCTGAATTTTCTCAATAGCACTGCCGTCCACTCGCTATCGCCCCATCTGGCTATTCCCTGCAGCCTGGCCGTTGTTCTCAGAATCATGTTTTTTGCCCGTCTCTTCTCCAACGTCTCTTTCAGCATTCCTCTTCCCGCTCCCGTCGCCCCTGATGACCCGTACGTAACCCCGGCTCACAATCCTGTGTAATCGCTGACTGAGTACCTGGACAGCCCGGCGTTGTCTCAGGCTTGCGTGCACGGGCATATCCGCTCAGCTGCCGCCGTTTAGCTTTCTCGCGCTTCATTATGCGTATTTTATCTTAGTTTCCTTGATCAGTAGCCTCATCTTTTGGGGGGCGTCGAATCCTCCACGGAGTGTTTCGTACACTGATTCTCTGTTCATGTGCGTCAGTGCTATTACAGGTGCTGGATTGAATAGCGTATGCATTCTCTCGCTTACCTACCGTCTTTAAATGAGCGCTAGCTTATAGTTCCCAGGTTGAGGCGTCCACATTAAGCACTTTCCAGCAGGTTATTATGTTTGTGCTTCTTTTGCTGGGACATTCCATCCTCATCTCAATAACTGTACTTCATGTTCGGAAGAGAGCTTTTCAGCATAAGTTCAAGGGGATATCCAATGCTCTCGCGCGACGGCCCGCTCAGGAAGCGCTCACGCCTAATCTGCAATCGGACGTTCCCCTTGAAGAGAGAACCGATACCAAGGGCTATCTGACAGCAAATACCATTCCTCCGGAGGGTTCAAGTCGATCTAGAATAGTGATCGAGGCGCAGATCGCGGACACTAACCATCACGGTATCTCCCACGATCGTTCAGCATCGACCTCACCCAAGAACGTCGTCGAAACACCATTGAACTTGAATTACCAAAATTATGGGGCCAGGGATAGCTGCAACTCGTTGAACAAAGCCCAATTTATGCCCTCCATAGGACTATGGCGAGGAACCCAGAAATATTTTGAGTCAAAGGGGCTCATTTCGCGAAACTCTCAGTTTCACGGTTTGACCCCGGAAGAAAGAGAGAGGCTCCAAGGGGTTGAGTACAAGGCTGTTTCGTTTTTGTCGGTCATTGTTCCACTGTACTGGCTGTTGTTCCTATGCTGTGGGATCATGGGCATGGGAATATGGCTAGAAGTCAATAAACCGCAAATTCCTCGAGACAACGGCTTGTCACCATTCTGGACGGGTGCGTTTTTTGCGGTTTCTGCGTTCGTGAATAGTGGTATGGGAATCTTGGATGCGAATATGACAGCCTTACAAACAGAGTATGCCCTCGTTACTGTGTGTTGGATTATCGGCCGTACTAATTGCTTATATAGTGCCTACCCCGTCATTACGATGGGTCTTTTGATCCTGGCAGGAAATACGCTTTATCCTTGTTTTTTGCGACTTATAATTTGGTGTATGAGACGAACGATGCCAGATCTACCAGCATGGAAATCATGGAGGATTACATTGGATTTTATTCTTGACCATCCCCGAAGGGTATGTTCAGCGCAACTTTGAAAATAATCTTCCTATCTGACAGAAGCTAGGTGTACACAAACCTTTTCCCAGCTCGCCATACATGGTACCTACTGGCAACCGTCATCGTTTTCAATGGTATTGATTGGGCCGGCTTCGAGGTTTTGGCCATCGGGAACAAAGAGATTGAAGGTTTACCAACTGGATACCGAATCCTCGATGGCCTCTTTCAGGCGCTAGGTAATTAAGCCAATTTGCCTTGTTCCAACCGCCATAACTAATATATCTGGTTTGTAGCTGTTCGCGCTGGAGGATTCTCTGTCGTCACAATTGCCGACCTACGCCAGGGATTACTTGTCTTATACGGTAAGCATAAGTCCCCCCATGTTGCAAGTTTGAATTGAGCTAATATTTTATCTAGTTCTCATGATGGTGGGGGGTTTTTTTTTTTCTATGACATAAGCGAGCTAACATGTTTGATTTAGTACGTTTCGCCTTTTCCAGTGCTGATTACGATGAGGTATGTTGTTCTTGCTCAAAATATCACCGCCCCATGGTAACTGACTTCGCAGGCATACAAACGTCTACGAAGAACGCTCTTTGGGAATATACGCCGAGGACGAAAAGTCATACGACTACGACAAACCTTCCGAAAACTCGATCATGGATATGATGCGCCGACATATTTTCACGAAAGAGGGCACACGTCGACACTTCCTTCGCGAACAATTGAAAGACCAACTTAGCCATGACCTCTGGTGGATCGCGCTGGCCGTGTTCTTCATCTCTATCATAGAATCGAGCAATTACAACAGAGATCCCGTGGGATACTCGACCTTCAACATCCTCTTTGAAGTGGTCTCCGGATACGGCTGCGTCGGCATTAGCACAGGCTACCCAGGCAGGGACCTTTCATTCTGTGGAGTCTGGCATTCCCTCAGCAAACTTATCCTGGCGGCTGTCGCGCTACGAGGTCGTCATCGCGGTCTCCCCGTTGCTATCGACAAAGCTATCATGTTGCCGAATGAGTCTCATGCGTGGGTCGAAGAAGAAGATGCTGCATTGAGGCGAGAACAATCCCGTGTTTGTGGATCTGCAGCTGTTTAATTGTTCGACTTCCCGCGAGAGTACTTCCTTGAAATCTGCGAACTTATTTACTTACGACCTTACCGACTATAGACTTAACGACATAGACTACACCTACTATTTTTAGAGTTTAATGGAAGCAACGAATAGACCTGTCGATATGATATATTCTCAGTCCTCAACTTTTAACTTGATATCTAAACAAGGGCAATGAAAACGTGACTAGATGATTACAACTAAGAGATATCATGATGAGTGCAAGTATATACTCTGCAGCATGAAAAAGCATATTCGACATAAGGATGACATTCAGTCATCATCCTCTTCTTCCTCATCCTCATCCTCGTCCTCTTCAGACACATCCACTTCCTCATCCTCATCCTCATCCTCTTCCCCATCTTCGCTTGCATCATTCTCACTTGCCACATCATCCATGGCAATATCATCATCTCCACCTTCCCTCTCCTCTTTCCTTCTCTGTTCCTCCTCTCTCCTCCCCTCCTCCAAAATAGCAGCCTTCTCCTCCCTCAACTTCCTCTGAACCTTAACAAACGCACCCATTGGCGTACTTTCCCAGTCCACATCCTTCAAAAACGCTTCAACCTCCGCCCGATTCCTCGGTGCAAAGTTCACATGCACGCGGCGCTCTTCAATCCATTTCGCGTTGGCTTCAATCTTCTGCACAAGCAGCAGGATCATCTGGTTCATCTTCTGATTGCGGTTTCCGTTACTCCGCGACGAAACCTGTTTAAGCCAACGCTTGAGCGCAACGACAATGGGGACGCTGAGTTCCGGGAACGCAACGTGTTTGCTCCATAGGACGAAGAACTCAGAGAGCAGCTCGGCGACTTGTTCGCCGACACCATCTTGGTAAACGCGCGTCCGGAGATATGATTTCGGCGCACGGATTGACGTTGTGAAGTCAAGAGGGCGGAGGGTCGCTTGTCTGGGGGGCTTGCGGAGCTCGGAGAGGTTGAGGGGTTCGAGGAGGGAGGAGGCGAGAGGGATGTATGTGCCCGAGGCGCGGGAGAGGCGGAGAAGCGACCGAGTGATCTGGAAGCGGAGCGGGAGGTATTGGGCCGTTGGGATCAGGCGCATGGCGCCGATGCTGATCTGGACGACAGGGTAAATGAGGGGTCGGAGGGCCGATTGCTTGCCGAGTTTGGCCTCGACAAGGCCGTCGCAGTGCTGAGAGAGGACACGGGACCAGAAGTCAAGACTGTGGACGTATTGCCAGTTGTAGATCGTCTTGTAGCTTTCCTTGGAGGTGTTTGTGATGCTGCTCCGGAGGTGCATTGCGAGTTGGCGGATGAAGCTGAAGCCTGTTGTGTAGGAGACGTTTTGATCGATACCCCAGAGTTCCGCGGCGGAGTTCTTCATGAGGTTGACGCCGGGGAGTGTGTGCACGGTGGTGTTTCGGCTGCCCTTGACAACACCCTCATAAGAGGCTTTAAGGACAGTTTCCTTGAGGCCTGCATCGCCAATGACCATCAAGCGACGGAGGAGGAGGAAGCCGACAATTCGGGTGGCTTCGGTGGTGGATGCATCAGCCCAGATGCCGACGATTGTTTTGATGAGGACCTTTAGAAGTTTTCTGAACTGGAGAAGATAGGGAAGCATGGGTTCAATAGAAGAGAGGGTCAGCTTCAGAGTCCGTTCATCTGACAGGTTCGCAAGCATCCTTTGAACCGAAGAGGTATGCGATTTGATGAGGGGTGTCATGGTTTTGAACTTCTTCGAGTCTAGGGATACTCGGACTTTCCCAGATGCACTCTCCTTGACGGGGAGATGATGATTGAGAACCTTGGGAACATTGCCGAGGGCTGTAACGAGGACCTGATGATAGACGTTGGAGTCTGAAATCGAATATTTTTGCTCCTGAGCATCTGGGTCGTCAAGATACGCTGCGGCACGGAAAGCGAGCACTGTTTGTCGCATTGCACGGATAGAGTGCTGCTCGTCCATCAGATTCTGCCATTTCTTCACAGTTGCGATAGTGAGGTCTGAAGCCGGCTCTTCCTCCTTAGCTGCCTTCTTCTTTTTCTTCTTGGCCGGCTCATCCTGGTCCTCCTCTCCTTCGCTCAGTGCATCGACTTCAGAAAGGTCGCCGAACTCGAGCAACTCAGCATCATTTTCTTGCAAGTACTTGTAGAATTCCGGATCCTTCTGTTTCAGAGCCTCCAGATCCCCCTTATGGGTTTCGGCATCATCAGAATCACTAGCTTGTGAAGCGTCATCCTCCTCTCCACCGCTTGACGCTGCAGATTCCTCATCATCTTCTTGGGCTTCTGATCGCTTGCGCTTTCCGATTTTCGCGGGAACATCCTTCTTCTTCGCCTTCTTCTTGTCGGCCATAGGGTCTGCGATATCGAATCCTCCAGCGAAGAAGTCATCAACATTCATTTCCGCAAAGGCATCCTGCTTCTTTGCCTCATCATCTCTCTCCTCCGAATCCCCTTCTATTTCGGCTCGCGATTTCACATTGTCCGACTTGCGCTTTTCCTTCAAATGGTTTCGCTGCTTGATTTTTGCTGTCGCCTTTCGTCGTTCGAGAACATCCTTAAGATGCTTCTTTTCGAACTTCTTGGTGGATTTCTTCTGGCTACCAGCCATTGTGACAAAGTTCTCCTACCGGCCGGTAGGATTGAATTGTTAGTGAAAGATTGGGTGTTACAAGTAACAAAAATCCCAAGTATCTGGGACCTGGGCTAGGAAACTAAAATCGTCCAAAAAAAAAATCTCGGGCGGCAGAAAATAGTCATGGGCGGCCGCTCGACCAAACGTGGTCACCGCCTTCCACCCCCTCTCCATCGGCTAAGGTAGCTCCGCAGTTTAACGATAGTGACCTTGCCTCAAGCGCAGACACGAGATGTACGCCCAGCGGCCTCTGGCGTATGCTCCAACGCCTTACAGCTATACACCAAATACAGCCAGATCGGCCTCTATTAATCTAGATGAGGTACACCGATGCTAGGTCTGTTCGAGCGGGGTCAGGCAACTAACCGTACTGCCAGGAAGTGAAACTCGCCTCGAGCTCAGCGGAACGTGATCTCTACGAATCGCTTGCTGAGATCTACAGCATAATAGTGACGCTGGATGGGCTAGAGAAGGCCTATATAAAGGATGTGGTCACAGAGGCGGAGTACACAGAAACATGCTCTCGACTTCTGAAGCAGTACAAGTCCAGTTTAGGTGACGACACTGTTGCGAGGGAATTCGTCGACTTGGACACATTCAGACAGACATGGGGGGTATGTTTTCACCATTGGCTGAATTTCAGATTTCTTATACTAATGACTTATCTTTCCAATAGCTTGAATGTCCGCGTGCCACCGAGCGGCTTCGTATCGGACTCCCCGCGACGGTCGAGCAGGCATCGCACACTGGCCCGTCGGCCAATAAATCTTCGGGGGCAGCAGGCCCTCCTGCTGGAGCATCTGGTAGTTTGATTTTGACTGCTACGGAGAACTTCATCACCTTCCTCGATGCGCTCAAGTTAAACATGGTCTCGAAGGACGCCCTTCATCCGCTACTCTCCGAAGTTATCCAATCAGTTAATAAGGTGACGGATGCGGACTTTGAGAACCGAGGAAAGATCATTCAATGGCTGATCACATTGAATCAGATGCGTGCGACGGAAGAACTGGGTGAAGAACAAGCCCGAGAGCTGGCGTTTGACATCGAACAAGCATACCAGGGGTTTAAGTCCACGCTGGAGTAACGAATATTACCGTGTAATGCATATAGATGGCGTTTGGAGTCCGATACCATAGTGATCTTCTTGATCGTATATTGATACAGTTTTGGTTGTCTTATCTCTTTGGCCGGAGCGGAGCCGATCCGCGGAACACGCAAAACCAACCTTTCCTTTTTAGGCGATTACGCCTATTTTTTCTGCAGTTTTCTTGCGTGCCTGAGTTTGCGATGGCCATTCGCCACAGGCACGGCCTGTATAAGAAGATTGATAGACCCCGCTCCCCATGTTGCCGTAAATTTACCCCGTTTGAACCTGTCGGCCTCACTCGGTGCCTCCCAACATGATCACCGCAGAGCCCGATGAGCCTCTCCATGGTTTGACCGCCATTCCGACCTCCCCCAGGCAGATTTTTGTGGGCCAAACGAACTGATAAGCGTCTCGCAGTGTTGGACCTTCCCCAGATCTATACGAAGCCATCCGGCACCGAACTTCTCCAAACCCTAGCTCTCTTGACCATAAAGCCCCGGAGCTTCGGGACCAATGCTCATGAACCGGTCAAAAGCCGAACAGTCGAATCCACCGGACTGACTCATTATCTGACATCCATCGTAGCAAGCCCCCTGTCCTGGCTGGATACGGATGAATTGCGGGAAGCCATTTGGGATGCCGCGGCTGCTCGCCTCAGTGAGAGGTCGGGTCGAACCGGTGTGTATACCTCCAGAAAACTGCCATTAAAGTCAAGCGACTATCCGAAGACTGACTTGTTCCCTACCAGCAATGCCGGCAATGTCTCGTGTCTTTGCGGTTCCCACACCTTATGGTCAAGAGTACACGTTGACCCTCCACGAACCCTCATTGACGTCCGACAACCTGGGCATGAAGACCTGGGTTTCATCGTATCTCCTCTCCCAGAGACTTAACTCCCTCCTCGAATCCACCCCGCAACTCGTCCCATCGACAGCAGACACTCCCACACCAAGCCTAGACTCTGACCGCACGCTTCGAGCTCTGGAACTAGGCGCAGGCACTGGCCTTGTCGGTCTTTCTTTCGCTGCGCTGCGCGGTAAATCGGCAAATATCCATCTTACAGACCTGCCAGAAATCGTGCCGAACCTATCCCATAATGCCGCTTTAAACGTAGAGCTTCTCAATAAGACAGCTGCGACGGTCACAACAGGGGTCCTAGATTGGTCTGCCTCACCTGAGACACCTCCAACTGCGGAACAACAGTACGACCTGATCCTGGCTGCGGATCCTCTTTATTCTCCCGAACATCCGCGACTGTTGGTTGATACTATCGCCGTTTGGCTGAGTCGCGGTCTCGATGCCCGTGTTGTGCTTGAGATGCCTCTGCGAGATGCATATCTACCGCAGGTGCAGGATCTTCGGCAGCGGATGGACAAACTAGGGTTGGCGGTAGTTGAAGAGGGTGAGGAGACGGGGTATGACGACTGGGAGACTGCAGACGGAGGCGCAGTCGTGGTGCGATGCTGGTGGTCTGTTTGGGGTTGGAGCGAAAGGCTCTAACCGTTTTGGAGCGTCATATTCCAAAATATGATGCTGGGTTCTTCAAGCCATCATATACGACGTCACGAAGTAAAGATAAACGAGAGACGATAGATCTTAGATCAAGAGAAGATCGATAGAACTAGACTAGAACTAGACAATGTCTTAGATTGATAATCTCGAGTCGAGTTATTCATAGCGCACTTCGTAGATGTCAGTTCATTTTTGGAACATAATAACATTGAATTTGAGAAAGAATGAGTGATCGTATAATGCTCCCTACAGTGTCAACAAAGATACGACTTTGTTTCCCCAACCTCCGCTCACGTGCAGCCCCCTCTAGATACCACTACCAGTATGACGTAAAGTGAACATGGGTCAGGCACTATCTCGAACTTGAGCGCCACGAGGAGAAATCATTTTTCGCAGGTCCTCGCATTTCAGGAAATAAATCATTCAACTTCAACATCGTGTTGTATTTTTTTCTATTACGCACTGCACTCCAATTTATACCAGCAACGACATACCTTCGTACCCCCATAATCTCACTGTTTATACGAACACGCCACAGCCACAAAGGCAGGTACATAATCACCGACCAGAAAAATGGTCATCGGACTATTAACAATAACGGCAATTCCAACTGTCACCGCAATTTCCCTCGGATGCAGCGAACAACGCAAACAGAATCAACGACAAGATGACGATAAGCGCATGGCGAAGTTCTATACAGATGTGGAGTGTACAGAAGACGTCGAGGAGGCTAGTGAAATTGACGGGAAAAGGGTTGTATTAAGAAATAATAAAGTGAGTGCATCACTAAACCCATGTCAATCTTTAGACCTACGCTGATACATTGATTTAATCCAGGTCTACATTGACGATCCCGACCCCACGAATCGCAAAGTCGAAGCCCACGCTGGGCAAGCATTTTATATTGACTACCCAGAGCCAGATCATATGAAAGACCTCAAGCGCGGCCTGGGCCTAGTATCGTCGATACAGGATAATCCACCGATGTTAAATTGGATATATGCGGATAAAGATACCTTGGAATTGAAGTATGGGAATAGGACGCAGAGCTGTGAACATGTTCCCGGGCCGTGGGATTGGAGAGATGAGGAGACGACAGTAGTGTTGGAAAAAAGAAGAGGGTTTTTCGCCGTGAAGGAGGAGGATGGAAGTTGGGCACTTTATTTTGATAGGCATGAGGATGAGTTACTAGGCGTTTTGGGTGATCAGGCTATTGTGGTTCCTGTGCGGTTAAACCGATCTTTGGTTGAGCCGGCTCAGCCTGATAATGATAAGAAGGAAGGGTCGTAGCGTAATATAAAAATATATTGACCTGCTGGATGGGGAATCTTGATGTATATTGTACAGAAACTTTTCGGCTCGACTAATCATCTAGGCCGTTCCAACCGTCACCATCATCACTTGCGCTGTCTGCCTCGTTCTCTTGGATTTGAGATCTCTTCCGGCTGGCCTCAATGGCGCCCTTTCTCTTGTTTTCCTGCCGCCGCTCAAAACCGCTCTTTGTGCTGATTCTTGTCCGGCGCTGTTCCTTGTCATCTGTCTTAAGACTAGTTTGCCGGGCCTTGACACCGTGCTTCTTCAATTCCTTCTTGTTTTTCTTGCTGAGGTCCGGTAAGGCATCTAATAGCCATTTCTGTACCGACCTTTCGCCAGACTCCCCCCGTAACTTTTCACTGACATCGATGATGTTTGCGATGCTCTTCACGTAAGGAATGTCTTCTTTCGTGTAGTAAGTTACCGCAACACCACCCTCACGTCCAGCTCGTCCAGTTCGTCCGACTCTGTGAACGTAGACTGCCGGCGTGTTGGGAATATCGTAGTTCACAACCCCGTTGATGCCACGAAAATCAACACCACGGGCGAGCAAATCCGTTGTAACTAGGATCCAGATTTCGCCCTTGCGAAATCCTTTCATGATTTCTGATCTCTGCGTATCTGATAAGTCGGAATGGAGTACAGCAATTCGCGCAGAGCCACCGGCTTCGGGAGGGATGTCGTAAAGCAGTTCGGAATGAAGAGCTATGGCTCGAGGAATTGTTTGTGTGAATACGAGAAACGGGGGTCGAAGACGGACATCTGAGGCTGTCGCTGCTGTTGGATGGAGTAACTGTCTGAGACCAAGGAGCTTTCCTTGCTCTGTTGCGGCGTAGATTAGTTTGTGTTTAATGTTCGGAATGGCGGAATCCTTTAGGCCAACGACAAGTCGGATTAAGGGGTATGACTTGGTTTTGGTTAGGGACAGCTTCCGCTCTTTGATAGTTGTTTTCGCCATATCCTCAATGCTTGAGCCCATGGTGGCAGACCAGAGGCTGGCACGGAGTTCTGGGTGGGTACAGGAACGCCAGATGTCGAGTGTCTGATCGCGGAACAACGGATCTAGGAGGACATCTGCTTCATCCATGACTAGATTCCTCACTAACGGTAAGGTTCCAAGAGGTCTCGTTTTGTTATCGGAGAGTGCATTGACCAGAAGTAGGGGGGTCGACACAAGAATATCGCTTTTGGTAATGGGAATAGCCCCCTTGTTCTTGTTATCGGCAGTCTTTTCGTCGCTTTCTGATTCTGACGGTTCAGAATCGCTTTCATTCAGAACGTCACTCTCATCCTCGCCATCACGCTCCACCACTCGCATGCCCTTCTTCATCAACGTAATCTTCACACCTGTTCCAAGTGCTAGCTTCCTTCCCTCGTTAACAATCTGGCTGGCGAGTTCTTTCGTCGGAGCGACAACAACGGCAAAAATACCGCGCTCTTCTGATTGTTCATGGTGATGTCGAACAATTTTGTTGATAACCGGGATCATAAACGACAATGTCTTCCCACTCCCAGTCGGCGCAACTACCAGAAGATCTGGCTCAGTAGTGTTCGTAGAATCCGATATCTCAGACACTGATCCATCGCCAAGGAGCAAAGGCAGACTTCCGAGCTGGACCTCAGTAGGAACAGTAAACCCCTGCTCGGCAACATTTTCCGCAAGACGCCTTGAAATTTTGTATTTCGTGCGGAGCTCTTTGAAGGAAAGCAGAGGCTGCGGATATAATCGACGCGCTTTCTTTTGTTCCTTTTTACTAAGAGACTGAGCTTGTTGCTTCTCCTCCTGCTTGCGCTTCTTCTTCTTCTTCTTCTTTGGCTCCTCACTCTGAACACTGGCAGGGCTGATTTCCTCAAAGTCACGCATATCATCGACCTTGATCTTATGCGCATTTAGAATCGTCCGGCGCTGCACTTCATCCATAGAATTGTCTTCTTCCGAATCAGACAGCTCGTCCTGGACTGCAGCGGCGTCATTCCCGTTCCGAGTCGCGGCATCCGAGGCCCTCGTAGTAGAGCCTTTATTTTGGCTAAAAAAGTCCAAATTCAAGGCATCCTCATCGATAGTGCCTGTATCATTTTCATCCACCCCGTGAGCCCTCTTCCTCTTCTTCCCACCTTTACCATCCTCGAGCTTCTCCGCCGCAGACGAGCGGAAAAGTTGCGGGTTCTCTGCCTTCCCTTTAGATGGAAGCGTTGAAGCCTGGGAGGTTGCGGGCTTTAACTTGGTTGACCTTGTCAACAGTTTGAAAGCGTCCATATTCACGAATAGAGAGTATTCATCTATTCAGGTCTCAATATTTACTGGATATATGAGACCTGTGTGTAAAATGGGCAATCCGCTTTGCTCTCAGCTGACTTGGGAAGTTGATGCTTGAACAATTAAAAAAAATCGGGATGCCGCAGAATTCTTCCCCGCACGGACCAATCAGAGTGCGGGAAGGCCAACTCGCCGCAATCCACTGCATTGACCTTTAAGAGGTCCGGTATACGGAGGGTTCCGTCCTTTTTGGTTGGAACTTTTGGAGATTTTAATGATTAAGTGTCCCGATTAATGTACCTGGGTTATTATGGGGCGTTGGTTAATTTCCAGGCACAACAGGTTATTTTTGTGTACTTCGTTCTTCAACTCCTCCCATTCAGTTGTTCGAAAGGCATCACCCTAGGTACTATATTTACTGTAGGATTTCCGGTACATGGAATACAGGCAAAAGATCTTTATTTAGTATTGTCAAAATTTAACCCAGACAACAGTTTAATTCCATCGTCTATCATACATAGTACAGTTAACAAAGGAAAGATATAGCGGAAATAAGGACAGGTCAGATATATTTGCGAGCGCTTGGTCTAGTGGTGTCCGTGGGCAGGCTCTCCCCTGTAGCCAACAACGTTGAAACGACCGATGATTTCACCGACTGTGAAAAATCCGATAACCTCCGCAGCGGTAACGCCGGCAAGGGCGATCTCCTTCTTGTTGGCGTTGCGGACACGGGCCAAAATACTTTGAGGGGAAACGATGTTGGCGTTCTGGAGGGAAGCAGGGTTGCGGAGAGAGTTGAGCAGAGGCTGGAAGTAGGATTGGAAAGTGGCCGAGCTCCTGATATCGAATTAGTCGACGTTGAAAGTTATGATGGAGACGACCTTGAAGAGGCCACTTACGGGGGAGTCATGTTCTGTCCACGGAACACGAGCTTGCCGAGTTCGAGACCAACTCTCGAGTAGTAGATAGTAGGGGGTATCAAGGCTATTTCATAAGAATGATGGGTTAGCAATGCCTTTCTAAGCAGATGGATGGATACCCCAAACACCCGCCCCTTCAATGACCAGAGGGGGCCTGGACAACGACCGTAAAGCCATCATAACCAGCCCAAAACAACAAGAATTCGAAGCTGGCGGTATGATAAGAGATATCCCAAAGTATCACTCACATTCAACGAAGGAGACAACTTTTCCGGTTCTTCCACCAACATTCTTCAGGGTGTTGCCGAGGCCTTTAGCAGCGTTCGAGATGGCAGGGCCGGCAGATGAGGTAACACGAGAGAGACCCTCTTGAGCCTTAGAGGCAGTGGAGGAGGCACTCTCAGTTGCCTTGGAAGCAGCCTGAGATGTGGACGAGGAGTGTCTGACCGCGGTTCTCCGGGTCAGGAACTGCGATTGCCGCAGCACGGCACGGGACGCCGTGGCAGGCATCTTGATAACCACCGGAAGAGGAATAAGGTAGAAAAGAGGGTGTAGACCTGGAGAGAGTCGCAGGTGAAGGTCGGAGTGGTCCAATGGCGGGTTGGTCAAGAGCCGTCGCGCAATTGCAAGACCAGAATCTGAGATTTGAAGCTCGGGAAGTTCAGGGAAATTCATCGCCCACATCCGCGTCACGTGACCTCCGTCCTTGGAACGGTTGGTCAGCCTCTTGTTTTTCTCTTTTTAAACCTCGAAATTCAAGATTACATTTTGATATTTTATTGATAAACCGAAGCATCCATGATGCAGATGTATCACACTGACAGAAGCTTAATCCAGTATGACAGACAGTGGGATATTACTGACAATATTAATTGCCACCTGCACCATCCCTTGATCAGGCCATGCTTATGCTGCCACATATTTCAATATGTATCTTGATTCTTGGTTTAAATTATGCTACTTCATGCAACTCCAATTAAGCGAGGGTTATTCTTATTACCGGAGACTTGTGGCTGTCAGGCTGATCTTTATTTCCCCGCAAAATGGCTGCTATCAGTGTACTTGCTGCCTCTGTTTAACCTCACAACGAAGCAATCGAATTATCCTCAATACCTTTTATTCTATATTCCCAGCAGATTTAATGTTAAGGCGTGATTTATTCGAGCTTATCTCTGTGTTTCGCGTTCACTGCGAGACTTGTATCTAGACAGGTGGGTCTTTTATGGAGGAATATACTAAGTAGTTACCTCCTGTATGATGGATTGATATGTTTGATGTGCTTGTCTTCTAGGACATGGGCTGAAGAATAACTTGGCGTCCACTGCCATCTACAGAGCTCAGCGACTACGCCATTATGCAGCGCAATCTTCGAGACTCCTTGCGCAATCGCTAACGCATGCAATTCATTTTGTGCATCGGGCAGGACAGCAGGGCATAAGCCTTGAACGTTCACCCTACGGTATAGAAACGGACCAATTTCCAGCTAAGATAAGCTTAATATTAGCAAGCTTTGGAAACACCGGTTCAGGGATGCAATAGGCTGGCTTCCAACGTCGATCTAGAGGAGCTTCTATACCGTAAGCTTGCGAGACATTAGAGTTGGCTGATCGATTCCGACGGCGTTGGCACTTTATAATGATATTTCATAGACCAAATACTCGCGGAATTTTATAAGTTATTTATATTTAGAACAGGCATGCCTAAAAACAAAACAATTTTCCAATGGAGATAGTTATTGGGGTTCTACGAACCGCCTAAAAATTTTAGCGAGCATGGGTTTGAGCCAGCCGCGGTCTTATAGACGCGAAGAATAGATAAGGAATTCTCCACCAAAGAAGTCGAAGGTGAGATGTCCTCAAAGTGCCGCCGGAAATTTGCCGATCTCGGCAAGGAAAGATTTCACAAGCTCTGGCAAGCCGTCTTGATGCCGCTTATCCAAAGCAATAGTAATGGAGTGGGGAGTTTGGGCCTTTTATGCCTGGAGTAAAACGGGAAACTTGACGATAAAGAGGCTAAAATAACCTACAGTTCGAATTTAACCGAGGACGCTTCTAGATCCTGAACCGTTCACCATCCTCCCACTACTGCCCACTGCAAGTATGGTACACCGTAGTGCCTCTAGAGGCTGCAGTCCCATGCAACCTTGGCGAATCTGTTATTCCACTCAGAATTCCTAATTCTCAACCGAAACTGCCTTATTGGAGCTTTCTTTAATCGATCCTCCCCGAGGTTGTTATCTGCCGACGTATGGATGAATTTCTCCGACGTCGAGGACAGGTCGACTCTTGAAACAGCGTACAAGGAAGGGACCCCGGGTTGAAACGCAATGGAAAAATTCCTTGGATTGAGAGAAGCCGTCTTTTTTATATGCAACAGTTGTGCTCTTCAGTGAAGATCCGACTGGGATAACGGCCAATATTGGAGTCCAGGAACCGACGAGGGGACCCCGCATCGACCGTCCGGATAAAAGGCCATAGTGGCGGGCCCCTCTGGATGCCGCAATAGCCTCCTCCACCCAATGCTATCGCAGCCGGATGGAAGGATGGGTCGGATCCTGTCTGGATAATGCTTGCCTCTGGAGCATCTTTGTCCGCATGATCTGCCCTTCACTGTTATTGGTGTCGCAAAGGGGGAAAAAAATTACACCCGTGTATAACATGGAGGGGCAACTATTAAAGCTGGTTGCGTCCCAGCTTTCACTGCTGCTCTTCCCTCTCGCTCTTTCACCCTCTTCTGCCTCTTCCTTTCTAGCTCCTTTGACCGTGAACACCACCAGTTGAAACATCATGGCTTCTGCAACCGTCCTTGACAAGCCTAACATTGGTG
This sequence comes from Aspergillus versicolor CBS 583.65, assembly GCF_001890125.1. NCBI lineage: Eukaryota > Fungi > Ascomycota > Eurotiomycetes > Eurotiales > Aspergillaceae > Aspergillus > Aspergillus versicolor. The sequence continues at coordinate 3,585,499 of NW_024467524.1, read as the reverse complement.
TTTTCACCAACCCAAAGCACGACCTGTGGGTGGCTGAGTCCACGCCCACTCTCAAAGAAGTGCAGAGTGGTGAGAGTCTCAACCCTGGACAGGTGACAGTCGAAGTGCGCAGTACCGGAATTTGCGGGTAAGTTGACGATTCCCGCCCCGCGTCGTGTCTCCCCGCATTGGCTTGACTGACGACTGGTTTCTCAATACAGTTCCGACGTGCACTTCTGGCATGCAGGATGCATTGGTCCCATGATCGTTACGGGAGACCATATTCTGGGTCACGAGTCAGCCGGAGACGTTATTGCAGTCGCGCCGGATGTCACTTCGCTTAAAGTTGGAGACCGAGTTGCGATTGAGCCTAACATTATCTGCAATGCCTGCGAACCCTGCCTTACTGGCCGCTACAACGGTTGTGAAAGGGTTGCATTCCTTTCTACCCCGCCTGTGGATGGCCTTCTACGGCGCTATGTCAACCATCCCGCTGTTTGGTGCCACAAGATTGGTGACATGGGCTACGAGGATGGTGCTATGTTGGAGCCTTTGAGTGTATCTCTGGCTGCAATCGAGCGCAGCGGTCTCCGTCTTGGTGACCCTTGTTTAATCACTGGTGCGGGACCCATCGGTCTCATCACTCTTCTCAGTGCCCGCGCTGCCGGTGCAACTCCCATCGTCATCACCGATATCGATGAAGGTCGCCTGAAGTTCGCGAAGGAACTTGTACCTGACGTCCGCACCTACAAGGTGCAGATCGGCCTTTCTGCAGAAGAGAGTGCAGATGGTATCATCAATGCATTCAACGATGGGCAGGGTGCGGGTCCCGACGCTTTGAGGCCTCGCCTTGCGCTGGAGTGCACTGGAGTTGAGAGCAGTGTTGCGTCAGCTATTTGGAGTGTCAAGTTCGGGGGTAAAGTCTTCGTGATCGGTGTAGGAAAGAACGAGATGAAGATCCCGTTTATGCGCTTGAGCACTCAAGAGATTGACCTACAGTACCAGTACCGGTACTCCAACACCTGGCCTCGCGCTATCCGTCTCGTTAAGAACGGCGTGATCGACCTGAAGAAGCTGGTTACCCACCGCTATGCACTGGAAGACGCACTCAAGGCTTTTGAGACGGCGTCAGACCCTAAGACAGGAGCGATCAAGGTCCAAATCATGAGCTCGGCTGCTGATGTTGAGGCTGCTTCCGCTGGTCAGAAGGCCCAAATCTCATCGGTCCTATGATGGAGCAACATAGGTCGGCGTTTCAAGGGCGGTTCGTCACCTTTAGTATCATTGTTTTTGTTGTTTTCGTTTTGCTTGAAGGCGTATGAATTCGGGTTTCTTTCCTGCATTGTGACGAAGTTTGTACTGTTTTATGACCATTTTGCTAGAGATGTGTGCAGGTTGAAACAATAGAGATTTGGTAGAAATTCATTCATATTCTTCCCCAATCATGTGTGGAATGGGGGGTCTAAAGAGTAACTGCTGACTGGGATCCATTCGTGTCCCTAAGATCCCGCCATAGAATAAGTAGAACTTACCTTAGACTGCTGACACTGCCCTGCAGGGAAGGGCATATCCGCATACCTACCAGGAACAGCATTCCACTTCAGCTGCACTTCAATTTCCTTGCTGCAACTTGTCTTGTCTGCTCCATCTTAGGCACATCTCTCTTTTCAGCAATAAAATAAAATAAAAATAAAAATCGTCTCTTGAATCGCTGCTAGGTATGGATGCTCTGCCACAATGCATACGACAGAAAAGTACGTTAAGGCGCCTATTGCTAATCTCCACCTAAAACACTCTTTGATTTCCCATCTCTCGTACGCATGGCATGAGACCTATTCATCAGCTTTGCTTTATTGGAAGGTGCATAATGGATGGAATGATATTTTAGTTACTAATTGATACCCGAATACAAAAATCATGACCATTCTTGTCGGCTCCAGGGTTCTCCAGTGTTCTCCAGCACCCAACCGTGGCTCGGAAGCTCGAGTTCCCCTCAGCGCGTCGAGGAACCCAGCCCTTTGAGCCTGGTTTTGGAAAATGTCGATGGTTCGCGTCCTTAAATTGGCTGCATGTTGCAGCAGTAGGGATGAGTATCTGCACGCCATCAAATTGACAGGAAAGCACACCACATGCCTATTCCTGGCATGATCGTCGAATAACCAACTGAAATCCAGTCTCCAAAATTCACTTTTGGTTGGGGAGATAATATTCGTCACAAAATAATGACGATGCCCATTGCAACGCTGCGAGAGTCTACAACCATGGTCCATGAAGTGTTATCCGGATGGGTCCGGACCCCGGATCCCTTACATTTCGTGTCCGATCAATACATCAGCCATGCGAGCCTCTCCCCATTCTTGTCTATCCTGGCATTGTCAGCCCGAGCTGCGATGCATATCGACTGTATTTTGACACACCCTGAACCATCAGGTTAAAAATATATAAACTGTGACAATCTCTGGTTGGTCGGTTCTTTCACCAAAGAGATTCGATTTACTTGCGACTTCCAACATGTTCAGGGCCCTGCTTGCCCTTCCTCTTGTCGGGGCTGCAGTAATCAGGGCCAGACAAAGCAGTCAAATATGTCCCGGATATAAAGCATCGAATATTCAGGAAGGTGACGATACTCTGTCAGCGGACTTGACACTCGCTGGGACACCGTGCAACATATATGGCACCGATTTGAGAGATTTGAAGCTGTTGGTTGAGTACCAAACCGGTCAGTATCTGTGATCTTTAGCGAGCTTTGTGTTTGTGCTTATATAACCCCAGACGAGCGTCTCCATGTCATGATTTATGATGCGGATGAGCAGGTCTACCAGGTCCCCGAGTCGGTTCTACCACGGCCAGAGAGCGGCAATAGCAACCGAGAAAGCTCCGACCTGAAGTTCGATTACGTAGAAGAGCCTTTTTCGTTCACAGTATCTAGAGAAGACGAAGTACTCTTTGATACTTCCGCGTCGAATCTCGTTTTCCAATCGCAGTATTTAAATCTGCGCACTTGGCTACCAGATGAACCTAATCTATATGGCCTTGGAGAACACACGGACTCTCTTCGATTGGAGACGACGAACTACACCCGCACTTTGTGGAATCGCGATGCTTACGGAATTGATCCGGGAACCAATTTGTACAGCAGTCACCCTGTGTACTACGACCATCGAGGTAGTAATGGTACCCATGGCGTTTTTCTAGCCAACTCTAACGGTATGGACATCAAAATCAACAAGACTCAGGATGACAAGCAATATCTTGAGTATAACATCCTCGGGGGTATTTTTGATCTTTACTTCTTTACCGGCTCTACTCCTAAGGAAGCCAGTATGGAGTACGCGGGGGTTGTTGGACGCCCTGCCATGCAGAGCTACTGGACATTTGGTGTACGTTTTTCTCATTCCTCGATTCGTAGTGCAAATACCACAAAAATCGGGTTAGGGAAACTAAACAGTTACTAATTGCTCCAGTTCCATCAATGCCGATACGGCTATAGTGATGTTTATGAGGTGGCTGAGGTGGTATATAATTACAGCAAGGCTAGAATTCCGCTAGAAACTATGTGGACCGACATCGACTATATGGAGTTGAGAAGAGTGTTTACTCTTGACAACGAAAGATTCCCCCTCAAGGACATGCAAGAGCTCGTCGATTATCTCCACGACCATGATCAACATTACATAGTTATGGTTGATCCCGCGGTGAGCGTTTCCGGTAAGCTTCCTAGACTATTTATGTTTAAAGAATACCACTGACGAGTACTAGACAATCCCGGATATCACCGAGGTGTTGAGCAGGATATCTTCCTGAAGACGCAGAATGGCAGTTTATACCAGGGTAATATATGGCCAGTTTAAAACATTAATTTATACTGGTATAGGATAAGCTAATCCACGTCTAGGTGCTGTGTGGCCTGGGGTAACCGTCTACCCCGATTGGTTCCATCCGGAGATTCAGGAATACTGGAATGGGGAGTTCAACAAATTCTTTGATTCTGATACCGGCTTCGACATTGATGGTCTGTGGATTGATATGAACGAAGCCTCAAACTTCTGCCCCTTCCCCTGCACTGACCCAAAGACATACTCGATTGAGAACGACCTCCCGCCCGATCCACCTGATATCAGGCACAGTAACCCTCGTCCGTTGCCTGGCTTTCCCGATAGCTTTCAGCCCAACTCCTCGAAGCGAGCTCTGGAGGGATCGCAAGGAAACAAAATCGGACTACCTGGACGTAACCTTCTCTACCCAACGTACGAGATTCAGAATGATGCCGGTCTCATAAGCAACAAAACCATCCAAATGGACATTATCCACGCGGGAGAAGGGTATTCTGAATACGACACTCACAATATCTACGGAACTAGTAAGTGGGACGCCAAAAGCTATATCACTCACCGTAAAGCCTGACCAAATACCCAGTGATGAGCTCCGCTTCCCGCATTGCAATGCAGCAACGTCGGCCTGACGTTAGGCCTTTTATTATCACTCGTAGTACGTATGCAGGTGCCGGGGCACATGTTGGGCACTGGTATGTAGATTTTTGGATGTTGCGTCGTGCTAAGCCTAATTCTTCACAGGTCCGCCGACAGTCTCAGCACATGGGAGCAGTACCGCATCTCGATTGCCCAGCTCACAGCCTTCGCGTCAATGTTCCAAATCCCTATGATGGGGGCGGACGTCTGCGGATTTGGTTCAGACACCACCGAGGAGCTGTGTGCTCGGTGGGCGTCGCTCGGAGCCTTCTATACTTTCTACCGCAACCACAACGAGTTTGGCTCGACTCCCCAGGAGTTCTATCGCTGGGAAACGGTGGCCGATGCTGCAACCAAAGCAATCACTATCCGATATAGATTACTTGACTATATCTACACTGCTTTCCAGCGACAGAGCGACACTGGCGAGCCCTTCCTACAGCCACTATTCTACTTGTATCCCGAGGACGAAAACACCTTTGACAATGACTTACAGTTCTTCTATGGCGATGCTCTGCTTATCAGTCCCGTCACCGAGGAAAACTCAACTTCCGTCGATGCGTACTTCCCCGATGACATTTTTTACGATCTGTATACCGGCACCCAAATCCAAGGACAAGGTGCACCGATCACGCTCACCGACATTGATATCACCGATATCCCCATCCACATCCGCGGCGGGAGCATCATCCCACTCCGGTCATCCAGTGCGATGACAACTACCGAGCTGCGCAAGAAACCCTTCCAACTCATAATCGCCCTCGGGTCGGACGGGACGGCCTCTGGTAGCCTCTACGTTGACGACGGAGACTCTCTTGAGCAGAGCAACACCACTAACATCGAGTTCGAGTATCGCAATGACTCCCTGTCCATAAATGGACAATTTTCGCGTAGCTTCCCCGTTAACATTGAGAGCGTCACTTTGCTCGGTCAGACACCAGCCAACTCTACTCGGAACCAGAAGCAAGTGGTAAACAAGAGGTTGATGCTTACGAAGCCCACAAGGGTGAAATTAGCTTAAGGGCCAAAGTATATCCCATCTGTTTTGACTTTCTGCCTCTGTGTATGCAAATCTTTTGGAAACTCAAAACAAAACAAACCGTACTATAACGTGTCCCCAGAATGGGCTCTTTAGCGACTTGAAACGCGCATTCATAACATGTCGTGCACTCAACGCGTCATCCACACGTTTCTCTCTAGAGTCTAAACATAACTAGAATGCAAGGGGTGGTGCCCATGAAGAGAACTGCAGCCAGGGACTAAGAAAAATAAACGCATCTTGCATCCCTTCGTAGCAAGGTCCCAATGGCCGCGTTGCCCCTTTGTAAATAAGAGGCCGTGGTTTACATTCCGATACCCAACCACCTCACCTCAAATCGACACTGACTGTACAGATACTCTCGGTCCTCGCACTCTTTGTTATACATACACTCGTCTACTGGATACGCAATCTCAACCTCTTTCAACGGCCACAAAAAGAAAGAAACTACGACAATGCATTTCTCTATATCAGCAACCAGCCTTCTTGTGGCTCTTTCCCTAACCGCCCCAACCATGGCGGGCCGACCCTGGTTTTGTGAACTATCTAAAGACGTATCCAACATCCAAACCCCATTTTGTTGTGATGGGTTTATACCGGCCAAGGATTCCAAGGTCTCCTTTGAGGGAGTTAACTGTACGTCCCTTCTGAGTAGTTTGCCATTGTGGTATATGTCTTGTGCGACGGAAGCAGATGCTCATGCGTGCTTGGCCTGGTTCATGATGCTAATGAGGTGTTTTGGTGTATAGGCGAGGATGTTTCGAAGCAGAATCCTTTCAGTTTTGAATGCCCGAAGGGTGGGGAGCCGAGGTGTTGTTATTCTATTGTAAGTACCCCGCCTTGTTATTCTCATGTTGTGCTTCGATTGTTGGGATTGAACTAACTGTTGTTTGCGTAGGGGCCCAAGCAAATCTGTACCTCGACTGTGAAGGAGGGCGAGACTGACTAGATTATCACTGTGGATCGCCGAGGTGAATGGGAGGCGGCGTTGCGATATCTTGGGTGTATATTGACGAAATCTCGAGTTTGAACGTTTTGGAGGCGCCTAAACGTCAAGGCTGGAATCCATCAGTTCCTCGGCATTCAATCGAAATACTCTCTCGGCAGAACTCTGCGAGCCGCATATACGTAAACATTGTTCTGTAAACGGTTCGACATTGATACCAGAGAATCTAGTGTGTGGCCAATCCGTAGCATAGAGTATCTGGTTAGGCGCCTCTCGTAGGAACTCCCGAATTATAATTTCCAGGTCTCGGAACTCTTCGTCCTGGCTAAGGCGATATGGTGCAGAGATCTTCACATATGTCCTCCCAGCCTTGAGCAAAGCAATTAACGATTGGAACCCCGGAAGAGAGTAAGGGTCGAAAGATCCTCCTTTGTCCCAGTCCACCTGGGATAGATCGGGTCCCCCGAAATGATCGATACAGACCTTGACCCCGAGCTGTGGGATAATCTCCTCCAATAGTGGGATCATGCTCATGGCCGTGTGGACTTGGATCATCCATCCCAGCGGGCGGATGAGTTCTGCGTGTTCAAAAAGAGTCTGTCTTAGCTCCCCACGAGTCGGCTCCTTCCCTGATGATTTAAAATTAATTCTAACACCGCGCACGCCTAATTTGTGCCATGCTCCCAACCTGGCGGGTTCTGTATGAGCCGGATCTATAACAACGATGCCTCGCCCGCGCGAAGGCCCAATGCGCCGGAGGGCGTCGAGAAGACATGAGTTGTCAAACCCGTAGATGGATGGTTGAACAAGGACAACGTTCTCAATCCCAAGGGATGATTCGAAGGTCATCGCGTCCTCGATCGTGTGAGGCATGGGCTTGTATGCTGCGTTCGCGACGAGTGGATATCGGGGTTCCGTGACATGCATGTGACTGTCCCACGATCTGGGAGGGACTCGGCTCTTCACTGGCTTGTGGTTTCCGAGCTTGGTCGACGGAATACTTAGAAACGCCTTGGAGTGCCTAAAAAGGTCTAATCTCGGTCTGATAGCAGCGGTCCTGAGGGTAGGCAACGCCGTGAGCAAGCAGGGCTGAGCGGTAATTGCTGACAGTGCCGACATTCTGTATGTTTGTGCTCAGTCCTCAATATGTCTCTTCAAGCGCTGTATCAAGGCTAGACACCGGATTCTCAGCCAGTTATTGATGCTCTGGGGAATCCATGGAAAACGAGCAGTGGAAGGAGATACAGAAGAGAAGGGATAAGGCTGAGCGTTCAAGGACTAAGGGGGGGGAACCCGGAGCTTAGCACAAGAGGGCCAATTATTGTTCGTCGCCATAGTGCAGGACTTTGCACAGTTCACACTGGAGGATCGCCCAGCGCTCGGCATCTTCCTTGATATAGACCCGGCTTGTCGGCTGTTTGTTGGCTAAAAATGGGCCCGGCCCGCCTATAACAACCGTGGGTGCTGTGGATCTGTTAGGAGACGCTCAATCGACCTTGAAGCTCAGTTGGCTTACCCCAAACTCGATGCCAGGATACAGGTGAGATCACGGAGTTCTGCCCGTCGCTGCGCACTCCGAACACCGCTCGCTGTTGGAGACAGCCTGGTTGCAGATGACAAATTGTTGCAGGGATTGCAGAGAGCGAAAGCGTGACTATCAGCGAAGTTCGGAAGTTGGCCGAGCTTGAGATCCTCCACCTTCCCATGCACGCCAGGAGACCTCATTGCCTCCGATCCCTCTGCCGAATTTCGAATGTCGAATCACGGAGTGGGCTTGACGGATTCACACCGAGCACCGTTCCTTGGACCGCCCCGCCCAGTTGCCGGCCATGAGGCGGTTGAAGGTGGACAGGTCGCGGTGGACCGCTCCTCCATTTTACGTCTTTGTTATTATCACCATTGCTTGCGGCAGTATCCCGAAAGGTGCAGTCTTTCTCCTTTCCTCTTCTTCTCGCTGATCTCCCACTAATACTTAACCCTCCTAGGCTACGATGAGGGTGGATACAGCGCATCGGTGCGCTTGGATTCCTTCATGACCGATTTCAACCTTCTCCCTTCGAACTGGACAAATGACCAAACTGGACTAGCGAACCGCACCGCGAATATAACATCATTCAACATCCTTGGAGCGGCGCTTGGGGCCTTGATATCCTTGGACTTAAACGATCGGTTGGGCAGGCTACAGTCATGGCGATTAAGTTGTGTCGTCTGGGCACTGGGCACGCTCATTCAGGTGTTCTCCTCTGGGATTTACGGACTGTTGCTGTTTGCTAGGATATTTGGCGGTCTCGGTGCCGGGGCATTGACCGTCGTGACGCCATTGTATTTATCTGAAATTGGTTGGTCAAGCCATGCTTGGAAGACTTGAACGCTGCTGACCGAGCCTTTAGCCCCTGCACGCACAAGAGGGTTGGTTGTTAGTATTTACATGGTTGTTTTGCTGGCAGTCTTGTCCCTGGGTAAGACAGTTTTCATCGCATTGGATTCCAAACAGGTCTAACCTATAATTAGGTTTCTTCATCAACTATGCTGCCCAAATCCATATGGCCGCCACTCCACGGCAATATCGCCTGGTGCAAGCTATCCCCTTAATTCCCGTTGGCATCGCGTTCAAAGCCTCGCTCATCCTTCCCGAGACCCCTCGTCATCTCATCTCCCGATGTCGCCTCGAGGAAGCCCGTAAAGTCCTTGCCCGTCTCCGCGGAAAGGATATATCTTCTCCTGAACTAGATGATGAATTCCGCCTCATAACCACGCAAACACGCCTCAGAGCGCACACCTTGTCTTCTACTACCAACTGGACTGCATTCAGGGAAACTCAATCGAATCCCAATTACCGCCAACGCTTCTGGCTCCTAATGGCAATGCAGACAATATCGCAATGGACGGGAGGCAATGGTATTACATACTATGTTTCAAGCATCTTCGAAACCGCAGGTGTCACGGGAGACGCCATCTCCCTCGTCTCCTCAGGTGCTTACGGAATCGTCAAACTGATTTTCACTATGGCCTTTACATGGGGGTTGATCGACTATCTAGGTCGCCGCCGCTGCACTCTGCTCGGGGTATCCCTTCAAATGGCCGCGCATATCTACCTAGCCTGTTACATAGGTGTCCTCCGTCCCACAGGTACAGAACCTATAAATAAGCCCGCCTCCGATGCAGCAATAGCATCCATCTTCGTCTACGCCGTCGGCTGGTCCGTCGGACTATGTACGATCCCCTACCTCTACGGGACGGAGATCTTCCCCACGCGCATTCGCAACATTTGCTATGCCGTGAGTATGTCTCTGCACTGGTTCTTTCAGTTTGCGGTTGTCCGGGTGACGCCGAACATGTTTGTGTCGTTGCATGACTGGGGTGCGTATCTCTTTTGGGCGCTCATTTGTTTCGTCGGATTGATTGTTCTCGGGGTCTGGATGCCTGAGACCAAAGGAGTTGATATTGAGCGGATGGGTGAGCTTTTTGAGGGGCCCTGGTATCTCAGGTGGCGTGCAAGCGTCAAACCTGAAGAGAAAGCCGAAGGCCAGGAATAGGATGCTTTACGAACATTTCTTTGGATTTGGTGTTTCACAGTTTTTTTTTTTTGATTTCATGCATTATATATACCCTTTTTTGATGATTAAAATATGTACAGTAATGAACTCGCTATATACCCCATTGCTTTACAACCAAGTTATACGATGTTTACATAACCGGATTGTGCAATCATTTTTTTCATCCTTCAAATGGCTGTCGTCAAGGCCGACTAACCCATCCGTACCCCTCAGCAGGCGTCACATTGGTCGTGATAGGTTCCGCATATGAAAACGCTTCGAAAACCTCTGGCGTTATCTCGTAGGAAGCGGGGTTGTCCAAGGACATCAACGCTTCCGGTAATCCACTGCCAACGTCGTGCATCACTGCTAATCGAGGGAGGCCCTGGGGGGGTGCTCCGAACTCGGGTGCTTGCATGGGTTGCTGGTAGGGGTAATATTGGCTTGTGGATGTATTGATATGGGCACCCCCGGGGGAGATTGAAGGTGAAGTACTGTGGTGCGTAGAAACGTGATGAGAGGTTGTTTGTAAATTTAGAGGAGGTTGTGTGGAGGGAGAGTCGGTATGCGATGTTGAGGGGTGTGGTGCATCTGGTAGTGAGATGGATAAAGCAATGTTGTGATCAACTTGGAGGCGTTGGATTTCCTGGTATACGAGGTTTAAAGCCGTGGTAATCACTGTGTAGCGTGGAAATAGTTAGTCAATCAAATGCTTGAACAGGCGGATTCTGAGTGCATACCAGGACTGGATACTCGAACTCGGTCCAAGGCCAGGATGCAGATTTTCAACTTATCCAAGGTCCCTGGAGCAGCATATTTCAACGCCTGGATCTCGAGGAGGAAAATGGATGCGGCCGTATATACGCTGTAGGCCATTGATAGAACGACACGGCCATCTCCGAAAGTCCGCTCGTACATTCCAAATATGGAAAGAATAGCAGTTGCAGATGTCATACAATGGACCAAGTGGCTTTTGTCGTAAGCTTCTCGGGTCCATTTTGAGCAAAGGATTGGCCGATGAATGAGGATATTGATAGTGTGGTAGACACAGCTGCGGCAAAAAGTCAGTAATGTCAACATGATTTAGTCTCTAGGGAGACATACTTCAAAGTCACAATGTGACTGGGAGGAGAGTACGGAGGTAGAGCTGTCGGTATAAGCTTCAGATGTTCGGGTAAATCATCCCACCATCCACCTAGGTTGCGGGACTGTTCACGAACACAAGTGTGAAACTCTGCCTCGGAAATCTGACGGTTGTGGTCGTAAATATGAATCAAGATCTGGTTGAGAATCTCCATTAATCCACACATCTCTATAAAACAGGAGGTCGAGTGAGCCGCGGTTGGGGGATATTGAGCGCCGTCCGCAAAAACAAGACCATGAGGGATCCAAGGCTCAAGCTCAGAGGTATCGTCCAGGATAGTCCTCGGAGGGCAGCCCTGTGAGCTTTGTAATGTCGGGGATCTGCCAAAGTATAGAGACACGATCTTATCCCAAAAGTAGCAACTCCAAAACAGGCGGTTCCGAATCTCGATATCCTCATCACTCAGCTGGGCTGAATCTGAATATTTGCGGCTGTCAATTGTGATTCCCAGATCATCTAACATGCGAAATGCCATTCCGCTATACAGCCATGCCTGAGTTCTATGGCCCTGTCCACATTCACGTGCACTAAGGAGCAGGAGCGTTTGGATTGTAGGTATACCCACATGGCCATCTTTGAGCGAGTCGTGGAGCCCTGTCACCGCACGATTCCAAAAAACGGCACCGCCATCGTATGGTTCTAAAATAGAGTGCATCCTAGGCTCAGTTTTACACCACCGCACAGAATGTGAAAGGATAGCGTTAAGTAGGGCATCAGAATAGTAAGGACCATTGAGTTTCATATCGCCTTGTGGTTTATAGGTTAGCAATAATACAAAAACAGAGTTTATAATAGTGGGAATTTCGTACGAGTAAATGTAGGTCTGTAAACAAAGTTGAAGAGCGGCTGGATCCAGCACCAGTGTGAGTCAAGTAGGAATTGAAAGGGTTCCTAGAAGCACATAATCGGTCAGCTGCCAATTGTCATTACCCCCAAACACAAAGGAGAATGTAAGAACATACAGGCATAGAAGCCATCTGCTCAATCGCTCTCTCGCGCCACGCATTATTGACAAGTCTTTCCTTCCGCTCCCCTACCTGCGCAGCAAGCTGGGAGCTTGAGGCTGCGGGGTTGAGTGCACCGCTCGGAAGCTGGAATAAACTTGTCGGTCCATGGAAGGAAACCCGGCCATCATGTTCAACTTTAAGCCCCTCGAAGTCTCTTGATAGATCCTGATCGTCGTCTGCATCATTCCCTTTTCGGTTAAAAATGCGAGAATTCAAGCTGGTCTCGCCCGTCGAGGTTGCAGAGGAAGGGCTCCCTTCGGTAACATCTCGGGGTTGTTCGTTGCGGTACTTTGCCAGAGTATCTTCGAGCTCTGCCACTCGGCTCTCTAGTTGTTTAGTGTAAGATAAGGTCGGTGCTCTAGAGCATGAATGGTTAGCCAGCGATAAGGAAGATCGGCGAGCATCCAAGGATAGGTTGCATGATTTATGCAAGGCTAGCCAACGAAAGCAAAGAGAAATGGACTGCCGACAAAGGATTCCGGCATTTAATTGAGACCTCGACTCACAAGCTATAGACGCACGGGGTTCCACGTGCTGCACACCGTGAACAGGTTGGGCTGGCTCCGTTGCATTTCACCTAAACGACGAATTGACTGTCAGCAAGAAGAGCTTCGGAATCTATCCGAGCTTGAGAAACAGGACGAAGGTGACAGGAAACCCACTTTGCGCTTGCGACAACCCTCACAGGAAAAGGCGCTCTTCCTCGACGGATGGGCCTTCACTGGCACGTCGGCCATAGCCGAGGACTTGGTTTCTTTGACCATGAGCAGACCGTTAAGATCGCCATGAAGACAAGAATCAAGAGAGAGGAGGGGAGAAGGTAGTCCGCCAGAACCCCTGCTCAGTTATAATCAGAGGCTCTGCTTTCCGAAAAGTCGCGACGCCACCAAAGTCACTCAAATTATGACAGTCCCAGTCTCCTCATGAGGGGCTGTGCGGCACAGCGAGTCGGCGACATCAACTGCAAGGCGGGGGGGGGACAGCTGGAGTGAGACTGCGCGCCTGAAGCTGGAGTCTGGGACTGGGAGAGTGGAGACTGGAGAGAAAGTGAGCTTCAGGTGTGATGGTGACGACTGTCTGGTTTGGGAAAGTTCAACGATCGGCAACGAATCACCGCGCCCATGATGGGCCTTCATCCTCGTTCTCGAAATTTTATCGTGGGCTAATTTGTTCATGGTTCCGCTGGCGGCACAGAAGCTTCACGCAATCCCTGGTTGCTTATTTTTGGTTGGTGTTGGACCCATTATTATTCTCTATCCGGACACGGCTCAACTATTGTACAGTACATAAATCCACCACCCTTAGGATATACAAGGTATATAAAGATACAAGACAAACTATACATAGTGCTTCTCCAATTGCGCCAATAAATCGTGAGCTTCGTCAATCGGCACCGGGATCGCGCGCGGATTCTGCAGCACTTCTTCACCAAGCCGACTAGCCAAAACGGCCCGCAGCGTCTGGGCGCTGCGGTCAGGCTTGCTTTGCAGCTGGCCCGTAATATCGACCGTAAGACGAGAGTTGGCTAAATCCTTGGGGCCAAGAATGAAAATGAGGTTGTATTTCATCTGCTTCGCCCGCTGGATCTTCTTGCCTAGTGTCTGGCTACCGGCGTCCACGTCGACCAGGAAGGTGGAGTCCACAGCTGACAGAGGTTGCGGTATCCCTTCACCTACAGCGCCCTGATCAAGAGCTTTGAAGCCTGAAATCTTCGCGGCCGCCTCATGTGCTTTCTTTACAACAGCCTCGTCCTGGTTCACGGTCAATACAATCCCCTGTCGCGGAGATAGCCAGAACGGCCAGCGGCCAGAATATTCCTCAATAAGAAGTGCGAGAAAACGCTCCAAAGAGCCAAAATTCGCGCGGTGAATCAATACGGGCGTTGCCCTTCCAGGTGTAGCGGGTTTGTAGTCTTCCTCTCCCTCCGCGACTTGGTATTCCAATTCAAACCGCTGTGGCAGGTTCATGTCCAGTTGAATAGTAGACAATTGGTGATACTTGCCAGCTTTGTCCTGAAGCTGAATATCAATCTTGGGGCCGTAGAATGCGCCGTCGCCTTCATTTATCGCCCAGTGTTTCCCAGTCTGGTCTAGAGCTTCACGCAGCTGACTCTCAGCACTATCCCACAGCTGAACGTCACCAATGAAATCTGTCTCGGGCCTTGTCGACAACACAAGTCGATATGGCCCCAGTCCAAACGTCGTCATCACCAAATCAACAAATCCAAGCGCTGATTTTATTTCCCCCTTGATCTGCTGCGGGCGACAGAAGATGTGGCCGTCATCTTGGTGGAATCGCCGGACGCGTGTGAGACCGCTCAACGAACCAGATACTTCATTTCTATGAAGCGGGCTGAAATCGGCGTAGCGGATAGGAAGTTCTCGGTAAGAGTGGTTTTGCGACTTGAACAACAAGCAATGCCCTGGACAATTCATTGGTTTCAGCCCGTAGGACTCGTTCTCCCCAGTTTCCCCGTCTGTATCTCCCATGGCTCCTCGCCCGCGCACCTCGTACATGTCATCTTTGTAATTTTGCCAATGCCCGGACACCTCCCAGAGCGATTTCTTATAGATTGTCGGTGTTAGGACTTCGCGAAATCCATATTGGAGATATTGTGTGCGGAGGAAGGAGATAAGCTTGTTGATGATATGGGCACCGTTCGGAAGGAATAGGGGTGATCCGGGACTGTATATAGATGTCGTAAAAAGGTCTTGAGCGGTCCCCAATGCGCGGTAGTCGGCCGACGACGCAGTTTGGTTTTCCGGGGGCTGTTGCTGTGCTTGTTGATCAGAGCATGAGCAAGGCCGTGGAGGTGTGGATGAAAGCCATTGAACTCTCCCTAGTGAATATCGGTGGCCAACGGGGTTTCTGAGTGGTACTGAGTGTCGTATTAAAGGAGATATCCGACGCATGTTGACTTGATGAAGAACGACGTGCTCTCCGATTGATCGCAAATTATTTGATTGATCGACGCCATTTTTGGAGAATCCCGTGATAGCCCGGTTGGGACTAGCGTTCCCGTGATGTTTTCTTCCCCGCCGCGACTTTTGGTCCAGATTAGATCGACAAAGTATGAGAGATCGCAGTTCCACCATTCTTCACGATTGACTGACTGCTTTCATTTAAAAACTCGTGCTTGCTCCTAGAATACGGACGCGTGCGTCTCTCATATTCATTGCGTTGTGGGACGATACGCGCTAAGTTCGTTCCTGATCAACACTGCCCGCGATTTGGCGGCCAAAGCTTAATATCACGAACACGAAAGCATCGCATCAACACGATGTCTACCTCAGCCCTCGGAGAATCATGGGTGGTGACTTCGGTTGATGCGGAGAGAAAAGATACGACGGCCAAGTGCTCGCCCAGGACCCCGAAACAAACTCGAACTCTCACTGAAGATGAAAGTAACCACGGGCTGGGCTCTACTACCTCGTCGGTGTCTGGACCAGAGTTAATTATGCCTTCAATATACGAGACTATTTCCGAAGCATCTTGGGTTGCGCCAGCGGTACGAGCAAAGCAGCCAAGCCCAAATATCAGGCGAAGACATCAATCCTCTGCCGAGCCCACGACAGAAAAGAAGGCTGTTTCCGAAGCCCCAAACAAGAACGCCCATTCGACTACGACATCCAAGGATCAAACACAGACCAATTTCACACTCTTTGAAACACCAATTCGATCAATTATCAACCTCATACTTCTCGCGGGAATCTCACATTTGCTCATTCTGCCTGAACTTCTGCAACAGTATCCATCTATGTGTTCCATAGATCCACTTTCGGCATTATACCCATCCCCCTGTCGCGGCCATTTTCACCAGTCTTTCAGCCCTGAGAAAAACAGCCAATCGGCGCCCATTGAAGCCGTTCTCTCATTCCAAATCCACCTGGAATCTCTCTTCAATGCGACCCTGCATGAAATCGCTCCACTCAACGGTTCGCTGAAACAAACAGAGTCTCAGCTCCGCGCAGTCGAGCGTGAGATGAAACATGCACACCCAGGCACAAAGCATGAACTGGACCTCGAATTCGAGAGTTGCTGGCGCGCCATCCGCATCGCCGGGTGGAAATTTGACACCCTCAAGGCCGACCTCCAATCGGCAGTTGACAGCCTAGTCGCAGCGGGTAATGTGAAACCGAACCCAACGTCAACCGCTTCTCGGTCTTCCATTGCCCAGGACGCACGTTTATCCACCCAGATGCTACGTCGCGAGCAGTATATTGAGCAACTAACGGCGCGGATGCGATCCAAGGCTGATTCACTTGCCGCCGATCTTGCCACCCTTGACGACCATCTCGAGTCAATCGAGAGCATCGTTGATCGGGAAAGTGAAACGGCTCCCACGTACTCGCCCAAAGACTCGGCTAGTCGACTCATAACTTTCGTAGAAGCCATTGTCCCTCCTAGCCTCTCACTTCCTTCTTTCCTTCGGGCGGCCCAACAAGGCACACCGGCTGATGATAGTGACAATACATCCTCCCCCTACCCAAAACTCACCCTATCGCAGACCTTCAGCAAAGCGGCAAGTCACCACCGGCCCGTCGCTAGTATAGCGAGGAAACTGTCTCAGAAGATACAGCAATCTCTCCAGAAGAAAGGAAACACCATTCATTAAACTCACTACAATTGGCATGTTATGACGAAAACTCGGAATGAGATATGATGATACCCACGGACACAGGGACTCTTGAGCGTTAGTGGCGTTTGGATCTGGCACAATTTTTACCCTATACTGCATCTACAAGCGCTTTACTTTTTCCTTTACGGGGTAGACAGTAACTTTGGTCTCAAGAATTTGGTATTCCTTTATTATCCAGGTAATAAGTACCTTGGTATCCTTTGTAGGTAGTAATAGCATCCAAGGATTGGTGAGTCGCATTAAGGAAAGACGGAGAAAAAAAGGTCAAAACACCAAGTCATAACACAGTGCCATTCAAGGCAGACATCAAACTAGCATCAGCCAGAACCGAGCCAGAAAACATTAGGGTAGGGTACTTGATCCCCCTAAAAATGTCAGGCCTTGATAGCGAGAAATTAAAAGGGGGAGGTCAGGGGCAGTAACAAGTTCCAACAAGGTAGCAATGGCTAACAAAGTGGAGAAAAAACGGCTACAACCTCACTGCTCGCTTGATAATGTCCAGTCAATCAAATATTTGCATTCAGTTTATGTGCACGGCCCTCAAAAAATAACACCCGAAGAGGAAAACAACAATAATAATAGTTTACAGCTGCAGCATCGCGGCCATCATGCTGAAGGCGGTTATCAATCCGCCGGCGGAGCTGGTCAGAGACGATGCGGCACCTGTGAATTCGGGTGCAGACGAGTCATCAGTAGAGCTCGCTCCCTCAGACCCTGAGGGGTTGGAAGAGCCGGAGCTGGAGTCGGAGCCAGAGCCGGAGCCAGAGCTGCTGGAGTCGGAATCAGAGTCGGAATCAGAGTCGGAGCCGCCAGTCGAGGTGGGCGAGGCAGACTCAGACTGAGATTCAGAGCTGCTGGTAGTGCCTGTTGAGGTTGAAGTTGGTTTGTCAGTCTCGCTGTCGGTTGTCGACGTCGAGGTCTCGCTAGAGGTGGAGGTCTCACTGCTGCTAGTCGAAGTGCTAGACTCGCTCGAGGTGGAGGAGGTCGACTTGGTTGAAGTATCATCGTCATCAGACGTGGAGCCGCTGAACTTGATGCTCTTCCACTCGCCTGAGTTGTCCGAGTAGGTGTACTCGCCAGCGGGGTGGGTGTTCTCGATGTGGACAGACTTCACATACATCGTGAAGGGAGCCCCGCTGTAGTCAGTCTGGCCACCAGCCCATTCAATGGTACCCTGCTCATTGCTGGGGTCACCACCGGCCCAGATGCCGAGTCTCAGGCGTGCAGGGGTCTGGGGGAAGCGGCTTCCGCCCTTGGCATCGGCGTAGTTCAGTGTACGGACAGTGTTGCCGTCAATGGCCCAAGAGATTGACTCGGGAGACCATTCAATCGTGTAGGTGTGGAAGGTCTCCTGGGGAGTGGCCACAGTTTCGAAGGTTGCACGGTCGTAACTGGAGGTGTCACCCTTTCCAAAGTAGTTGGTCTGGATCTGAGTAGTGTCGCCACCAAGAGCCTCCTGTATAACACAAACGCATTAGTTCAGGTTTCGCGTGTAGGCACATGCAGTCAGGAATCAAATGTTCTTGTCGTGGTGGAGACAAAGACAAAGAAAAAGCAATTACGATACTTACCCAGTCAATCTCATCAAGAACGTCCGACTCGAGGACAATGCTGCTCACGATACCAGTACCGGGAGCAGCTTTCAACTCCACTTCAGCTTTACCAAAGAGGAAGTAGAAATCAGTGTCAATGGTGGGCGCATCTCCCTTCTTCGCAACGGTGAACTCGGCACCATCATCACCGAATTCAACATTGCCACTGACAGTGAGCCAGCCGTCCAAGGCGGATTTACCCTTGGTGAAGTCAGAACTGAAAGTCTTGCTGTTCAAGCCTGGGTTAGGCTTGCAGGTCTCTGTTACATCGCGTTAGTATTGGATTGACCACAAAAAGTGATTCAACAAGCAGCCGTACTCTTCAGAGGGTTGCAGTCAGAGAATGTCTGAGCCAAAGTGAGGGGAAGCACTGATGCCAGTGCGAGGGCGTATTTGAGATACATGGCGAACTGTTGCTTGAGCAAGTTCTCGAGCGAGAGAAATGGACAAATGCACAACCGGGAGGACCCAGTCTATTTATGTAAGGATCTTAAAAGTAAGCTTTTGTCTGGCGTGATCGCAACGAAAGTGTGCCCCAGAAAAAAAAAAAGTGAGATTGCGATTCCGCCAATGGAAAAAGCAAAGAAAAGAGAGATAAAGCGAAGGACAGACAAGAGCGTTGCTATGGCAAGAGGAGGTGGAGGGTTGGGGTAAATCTACGTATCCGAAGGCCTTTGAGCCGCCGGAAGGATTAGGCAGCTATTAATACTTTCCCCTGAGCAACAGAGTCAAAGAGGCCCAGTGAATGATACGTCCAACCACCAACAAGGGCGCTCCTGTGGGAGGAAGTCCTGGGCCCGAGGGGGCCAATCTCGAGGGCCACAAACATCATTGGAAGCGAGGCAGCTGTACCCCTGGTTGCAACTTGGGGTGTGAATGAACTCATGCAGCGCAGTAACGACAAAGTGGCCCCAGGGATGTGGCTGAAAGCTGAGCGACCACTGGTCTCAAAGTCTGAGTCGAACTGACAATGTGATTGACTGAGCAGCAAGGTGATGGGGCAAGTGACCATCGATCTGCCGTACCCACACCAATGAAGTGACCCAGTCTAAGACATCATAGTGTCCATGCAGTTAGGCGACGGCCACGATGGTTCGTCTGCAAGTGGATTCAAGTGAGTGGAAACAAGTGTAAGTCGGGAGGATCACTGGTCCAACCCAGCCCGGGGAAGCGCTAAAAATCTTGGTTCTCATGCATTCGCTTATGCCGAGCAAAAAGAGATAGTTAGTTCCACGAGCCCGGAAAATAAGGGCAGGAGCTCGCGCTCGGGAGCTGGCGTGTCTCTCCTGTGGCAACATTATTCTCCTTATTGTCCTTACCGCATTCGACGACTCGACAACCAGCTCAACAATGGAGTCAGACCCAAGGTTGCATTCTGGCCGCTTAATTCTGTCCGCAGTCTGCACTCTGTCCAATCAGTACACTGCCTAGTTTCAGGTGAGGCCGCCTTCAAGAGAGCTACTGCAGCGGAGTCCCTTTTAGCGGTAGCGCTCTGTCCATGGCGTGGAGGAAAGGATTTGCTCGTGCACGGTAACAAAAGAGCTCGGCCCCATCACATGGCTCCACCACGACTCGCGTCTCTTTCTCGGACGGCCTGCCCGGGCGCCGGGAGGGAATGATGATTTACTGCTGATCTTGTCTGAGGTCTGTTACAGATGTCTTGGATCGCTGCGACTGAACCTTGAAGTTACTGTCAGTCTGTCAGTGTCAGGCTGTCAGCGTGGGCTGCCAGCCGCGCCCCTCAAAGAAAGCCAACAAAAATTCACCATCGCTTCCAGAGATTGATGTCTCACCATCACTAAAGTCAAAAATTGGGTGAACCCACAAGCGAACTGATAAGGCCGACGAAGACGGAGGAAGGGAGGAAGGAAGGAAGGAAGATGCACAGCACTAGCGCCGGCCGAACATAGTGCCGAGCCTCATCCTCGTAAGCTCTCCGACGCTGTCTCCGTGATCATGAGCAGGCCTTGGGTCATCTGAATTGTCTGTCTGTCTGCATTTGCGGCTTGTAGAATGGGGGAAGTGGCCCTATGAATAGTATCCACCAACCCTTGGTACAGAAGGTCCATGTGATGAGCCAACACATGGAAGAGGAAAACAAAGCCGACAGACAAGTGTGGGGTGAAACTGAAAACAGACGGCACGAAATCAAAACGGGCCCTCCGGGGTTCGAACCGCCGACGGCGAAGTACTTAGTACTATAGTTATACCTGATTGCTGCCTGACTTAATGGCGGTGACTAAGCCCGTCCCAAAATTGTCTTTGTTGGGGGAGTGACGAGGACAACAAGTGCGATTGGCTGGCGGGCAGGCGGTTCAACAAATCAACATCTGCCCCGACATCATGTTGCTGCGCCCGTGACCTGATTCAGGCATTGTGAAATGATTCCCCGCCTTCCACCTCCCCTCCTCCTCAACAACAACAACCCTCTCTTGTATTTCCTCGCTTTTCACACCTCAATATGCACTGATCACGCTGCTACGCTCCTTTAAAACCAGACCAACATGGCGCCGAAATCGAAATCCTCCTCCCGGTCCCATAGTACCTGCATCTCCCGCGCTCCTTCGCCCGCATCTGTCTCCCTCGCTGTTTCGTCTGCGCTTCCTATCGCAGACCCAGAACCCTCAGACCGCAAGGTCTACATTCCGATCTGTTTCTGCCTAATCTCTTTTGCCGTCATGATATTCAACTAAGTCTTCATGCGCGGGGCCTCGCCGAATACCGAGGTTCCTCACTGAGGCGGTGACTCGCGCAAAACGATGCAAAGCAGAAAGAAAGACCCCCTACCTACCGCTTTCTCTCTCCCTCTCGAACACGCGGCTGCGATGCAACCATCAGACGTCTCATCGAGATAGGGTGCGTGACATGCGACCAGAATCTCTCTATCTACCTACCCCGCAACGCATCTCAGCCCTCTATCATACCATCTATACAACTATATAAGACCATGATTGCTGGGCTATCCCCACGCCGCATTTCATAAAGCCACAACCTATCAGAGCACGCCCGCTCAATGCCGAATTCAACTAGCCATGCATAATGGTTACACGAACACATCTCACAAGCGTTCCGGGGGGTGCATTCTAAGAGCGAGACAGACAGACTGTCAGATGTGCTCACGAGTACATATATGCGCCTTTTTGGTTGCACAAAGACGGAAGACACATGCAGCAAAGACACATGCAGCAAGATGAGAAGCACTAGTATGTTCCACAGATTCTCGCTTCGTGCTGTCATATGTTGCACTAAATGGTGATCCGGTCACCATGTTATTCCGTACTTAACCATTTATCTGGGACAAGCAATACCCTGGTGGTATGTGACTTATCCCTTCATCCCGATTTTTCGGATGCAAGGAGGATACGTATGCAGTGTGACATCTTGGGAGGAATATGCCATGTACTGCTGCTTTATCGTCTACACTATTTCGATGTCTTACGACACAAGTACATTCCTTCACCTAGTCCTTTTTTCTTATATATGTCTACAAGCAGGAATCAAAGATACCCAATTATTTATTTTGAAATACCACAACACTTCACATAGCCTCTAACAAGACATTATTACTCCACCGTCTATATCAAAAGTAGGAAGTTATCCCATTTACCGCAGGGTAACCAACTCCTCTGCACTTGTAGGGTGGATAGCAACACAGCTATCAAAGTCCTTCTTCGTGGCACCCATCTTCACGGCAACACCGAAACCCTGCAGCATCTCTCCAACGCCCAGGCCGAGAATATGCAAACCCACCACCTTCTCTTCAGGTCCAGCGACCACAAGTTTAAACTCGGTGGGGTTCTTCTTTTTCTCCTCGGGGGGGAAGACATCGTAGTACATCGCAGCGAAGCGGGTGTGATAGACCTTGACATTGGCATCGCCGAAGCGCTCACGGGCTTCGGGCTCGGTGAGACCGACAGTGCCGACTTCGGGGTGGGAGAAGACAACAGTAGGGATGTTCTCGTACGAGAGATGGGCGTTTTGGAATTCAGCACCGCCGAAGAGGCGGCTGCCGAGCTGACGGCCGGCGGCAATTGCGACTGTTATTGCAGATTGTTAGAAAAAGTTTTCTACAGTTGTAAATTAGGGAATTTTGGGTGGGGAGGGNGGGGCATACCAGGCGTTAGCTCAGCCTGTCCAGTGACATCACCAAGGGCGTAGATACCATCAACGTTGCTGTTCTGGTACTGGTCGACAACGATATGTCCTCTCTGGTCACGCTTGACGCCGGGAACGTCAAGGTGCAAGTCCTCTACTTCAGGAACACGGCCAATGGCCCACAAAAGCTCGTTGACTTCCATCTCGGAGCCGTCGTTCATGATCAGCTTCAGAAGCTTGTCCTTGCCCTTGCCGTCGCGAAGGAGCTGGACCTCCTTAATACCTGGGTGCTTCTTGTGGACCTTGATTCCGGCGGCTTCATATCGCTCGGTCATAGTCTTCTGGATCATAGGGTCAAACTTGCGCAGGAAGGTCTCGCCGCGAATAAGCAAGTTGGTGTCAACACCAACGGTGCCCATGACACCCGCCAACTCGATGGCAATGTATCCGGCACCAACAACAGCAACCTTCGGGGGAAGCTCTTCGATCTCGAAGAATCCATCACTCGTGATGCCGTGCTCAGCACCCTTGATGTCCGGGATGCTAGGTCGGCCACCAGTCGCGATCAGAATATGGGGCGCAGTATACCGCGTGGTCGTACCATCCTTGGAGGCAACCTCGATGGTCTTTGACTCAACAAAACGGGCACGGCCGTGCACAAGGTCAATGCCTTCCTTGCCCCAGTTTCTTTCGTAAACCCCGTTCAAGCGCTCGACAGTCGCGTCACGGAGCTTCTTGAAATGATTGTAGTTGACGTCGATGTCATGGGGAATATCATAACCGTAATGGCGACCCGCCTCGACGGCTTCAGTGATGGAGGCAAAGTTCCAGGTCATCTTCTTGGGGACACAGCTAGAGCAGACCTCAGTTAGCAATTGCGATAGTTCACCAATTGGATACGGGTTACACCTTACCCAACGTTCACGCAGGTACCACCAGAGCGTCCACTTTCCACAATCAACGTCTTTGCCCCATACCAGCCAGCGGCCCTCCGTCCGCTACCACTACCACCGCTTCCACCACCTAGCACAATATAATCATACTGCTGGGTCTGCACAGGAGGCATGTTGCTCGAGTCCGCGACTGTGGGGGTTGATGAGAAGTGTCTTGTGAGCGACGCGAGACGAGACCCTGTAGAAAGCGAGATAGCCGATGAGGATTGAGAATCCAGGGT
The DNA here is from genome assembly GCF_001890125.1 of Aspergillus versicolor CBS 583.65. NCBI lineage: Eukaryota > Fungi > Ascomycota > Eurotiomycetes > Eurotiales > Aspergillaceae > Aspergillus > Aspergillus versicolor. The sequence continues at coordinate 3,561,879 of NW_024467524.1, read as the reverse complement.
GTTTCTCTTAATATTCCTGTTGATAGTGTTTCGATGGACGGTTGCGGCAGTGCCGTAACCTCCGTATGCGCGAGAAGATTGACGGATCGGAGAGACCAAAGACGGACGAATAAGCCGAGTCTTCGACGGTTGGGCAGTGAGAGGCCGAAGGGAGGAGCGAGAAAGCATGGAGGGAGTCTAACGACGCACACCGGCGGAATAAAAGAGGGGAGGGAGGGGGATAATGTAGGCAGGCAGATTGGAGGAAAAGTTGGCGGGGAACCGAACTCGCGAGCTTCGGCGATTGAAATGACGCTATTGTTGCACTGGCCACTACTACTGCAGAAACGAAGAAATACGCCTCTACACCAAACAAAAAAGATCAATTTCAATCTAAACAGTCTGACATACACCGTGCGAACCAATTGCGTGATCTCCCACTCTTTTTTTTTTCCCGCTTTCTCGGTGTTTGCTCTGCAGGTGATTCCAGGGTTACGTCATTACTCAGCATCACTCACTCTTCTCACTGATTGATAAGCAGTGTGGAATCTGGAGTCTAGAATCTAGTGATGGGATTAATAACAAAAGGCCGCCATGGTAATGCGGAAAGGGTTGCGAAGACATCGTTTATATAATATTGAAATTTGATAGTTGAGTATGGTATATGGAAACTCTTCATACTAGAGTGTACATCGTGTTATTGGGTGAGAACACCGCGCATATCACTCAGAGGGCAAGTTCGAAACAGACCACAACAAACAGCTAGGACAGCTTGAACTTGAATTTCCCTCAATACATGTAGCAATATAACGCTAACCCAAATCTGACAACATGGTTTCCAAAAAAAAAAAGATACACTGCCTGTTGCCTGGGTGGCGCCAGCGCCAGTAATTCTCAGTTCATTGGTAGCAAAAATGGGGTATGGCAATAGAAAGAAACAAAGCAAGTGTATAGATGGTGCTATGTGTCTTGATATCATTCCGAAATCGAAAGACTGGATATCGAGGGTTCGTCAAGGAGTGGGCTTCCGGGTACAGCATCCAATGCAACTGCGTGCAACGCTGGTCTATCGGCGTCTTTTGAAATCCCATTTTGGCGTTTCTCCAGCCTATCTCTGACCCAGTCCGCAACTTCTTGGTCGTCGGTAAGAGGGGGCGTATTTTCGCCCGAGGTTCCATCGGCGAGAGATATTGAGGGTATATCGGTGTTGCTTGGTTCGGAGGGGGGTTGCATAAGAGAGGAAAGCCAGGGATGGCGGAGGAGCATATTGTATGACGGGCGGTTTTGAGGGTTCTTATCGAGGCAGGCGTTGACAAAGGAGTGTGCGTCATCAGAGTAATCGGATCCCGGAAGACAAGGGGCATCGCCGTGTACAATAGCCTAGATGGCGTCAGTCATATTCGGGGCAAGATCAGGGAAGATCAGGGAAGAAAAATACTCACATGCAGCTGGCTGAAAATGTTGTTGAATGTTTCCGGGGGGTACGGGTACCGGCCGATGGCACATTCAACGATAGATAATCCCAAGCTCCAGATGTCACTTTGGACACTATAAGTTCCTCCACTGGTGGTCCCTGATTGCTGCATTCCACCTCCTGCAATACGCTCAGGCGCCATGTAACTTTGACAACCAATGTTCGTCTTAGCGATACTAGCGACCAGATTTCCGCTAACTCCAAAGTCGCAAATTTTGATCTGGCCCCGTGAATTAACCAGGATGTTTGTGGGTTTCACGTCTCTGTGGATAATGTTATGGTCATCCTTGAGGGTCTTTAGACCCATGACAGTAGAAAGGGCCACTTTGCGGAGAATATTTTCAGGTATTCCTCCACCATAAATCTTGTCGATAGAGCCACCGTCCATGAACTCGACGCAGATGTACACAGCACCTTCTTGGAAAAAGGCGCCGTAGAAGTCAATGATGAACGGCGAAACGCATCGGTGGAGAATATCCAGCTCCATAATAATCTGTGCAAACTTATTTTCGTCCAATTCCAGCCGGATCTCTTTCATAGCCATAACAGCACCGGTCAAGGGATCTTGTGCCTTCAATGTCGGGGTACCATCCGTATCTGATTCTTCTCCGGAGGGTCGGCTAACTATTCCACTCAAGCCTTGTCCCGGTTTCCGCATATGCGGGCGGCTATGTCGGACCTTGTACACAGTCCCGTAATTCCCCTTGCCCAGCTCGTCCAGGCGATCCACCTCGTCTAACGAAATGTTAAAACTTTGGCCAGACGAGAACTCAATGCCGCCTCCATGGAGGACAGCTTTGTTCTTGAACCTCAGTGTTCCTGACTTTGTGTCGATGTACTCCGAATACTTGCTAAAGGCCGTCTCTCCGCTCCCAGCCGCACCACTGGCAGGAGACTGGCCCCCAGGGGTCGCACCATTCGACCCGCCGGCATCTGAAAGCTTAAGTCCAGGCTTCATGCGTTTCGCCGCGAGACCACCCTTGGGGGACGGAGTCCCAGGAGGCCCACCAGCTACAGAAGGTGCAGATGCCCAATTCTTGGGTGCCGGTCGCTGGGATGGTGGGAGTCGCCCTGCAATGGCACCTGCCAACGGGCCGTTCATGACTGACGGGCTATTTCCGGCTAGCGGGCCAGACGGGCTTGGTGCGCTCGGTGCGCCTGGTTGAGACGCACTCGTTGGGACGGCCCCCGTTGAGGTGGCCTGGCTTAAACTGGGAGGTGGTGCACCCTGCCTTGAAAGTTGAAAGGCCTTCATCTTCGCCATAATATCCTGATTCGCACTGCTCATAGATGCCTGCGGACGCGGGGTGACCCCGCCGCCATGTCGAGCCGCATTGACCTGACCTAGATGTGTGGAGGACGGGGTGATCCCGGCGGTATTATCGGAGGTCGGTCGGAGGACCGGTATGGTCTTGTTGGCAGACGGTGCAACTTCGTCCTCAGGGGTAATTGGAATGTTGTCGGCGTCGAAATGGGGAGAAGAAACCGGAGGATTCTCCGTAGCGAAATCGTGTTCAGAGGTCATTGTCGGCGGAATCGCGTTGTCGCAAGAGATTCGAGACCGGGAGGCGGCAAGGCCGGAGCACGTTCTCCAGCACCTTCGGATCGTCTCACAGCACTGAGCGGCTCGGGAACATGAAGGTGGGCAAAACCAACAGAGGATGGATATCGGCTCGGTCGGAAAGCAAGGCAAGCGACAGCAGCGATAAAGACGAGTTGGCAAACGAAATCCAAGGAAAGGAAGGCAGAAGTGTCGACCGGTAGAAATGTTCTTGCCGGGGGAGTCTCAACTTTCGACGCGGGGCAGAACCTTGGGTCAGCTCTTGGTCCAGAAGCGAAGACTCTCAGCGCCGAAGATAATGCTTTCTCCGAGAGAGACCAGAGATTGAGAAGCGAAAGTTGGGCCTTGGAGCTCCTTTTTTTTTTTTTTTTTCTTCCTTCCTTCCGCTTGCAATTTCCTTGTTTTCTGGGAGGAAAGACACCTTGTGGGGGACGGCGGGGAATAACTAACAGTCACAGGCGGATTAGTATTGAGTGTTGGACACACAAAGCTGGCGCAGCACCGGGTTAGCAGGCAATATGGATATATTAATCTCGCGCACAACGACCAATACCACAGAGCTCCTCTTTTTGTGCTCAGGCTGTTATCAAAACCTAGCTAGTTAACTAGTCAATCACCTACTAAGAAGGGAGTCTGTGTCGCGGCTGCTCACACCGGCCAATCACCAGCTTTGCCACACCAGGAAATCCCGGTGCGTTTCAGCTTCCCAACGGCCAGCAGCCTGACGATCCAACACAGTCAATCGTCAATCTCGAGAGCTTGCATAGTTCCTGTCACAGCAGGATCCAAGTTTGCACCTCCTTCCGTCCGGAGTTGCTCAATATGGGATATGCAATGGCAATGGACTGATCCTCAATGCGGCCCAACTTTTCTCATGGGTAGACAGAGCAGCCCGACCTCTCGCCTTCCCCCCGAACCGAAACTTGAATCGATCCCAAGTGCTCTCGGCCTATTGGATTTTGGGGAAGATAAGCTGCGGCGGGATCCCGCTCTCGTCAAGTTGATTTTATCTTGATGCCTGATGGCCGTCATGAAACGTGAAATCGGGTATGCATCAACCAAGGAGGTGTGGCAAAAGAGCCTAAACCGATGCCATCTTCAAGCCACACCTTTCATCGGCATCCTTTCCATCTCGTCCACCCTGCTATCTGAGTCTCTGACTGGCCCCTTTTAACGTGGCGATCAAGCCACACCAGGCTGATCTCTCCTCCGGGTTCCCTGGGCAGTCCTTGCAGTGCCTGACTTTCTCGGTCCATACGATGAAACTGGTTTGTTACAGTGATGGTATTCCCGGAGGTAAGGGACTTCTTGGTTGGCTGGTACTCACGTTGTTCTGGTATTCATGTGCTTGCTTGTGGTGTGCTGGCCTATGCCTTCAATTGAATGAGTTAGTCGAAGATATATACTTCCGTACTGTAGTAAGTAGAACTACATGGATTAGTAGGTAGCCACCGATTTGGCTACATTTATTTCTGTTCTGAGATATCGCTAGTTGCTAAAGTTGGTCGTTTAATAATGAAATATGCATTTCCTTTTCCGTACTCACCCTATTGTTTATTTCGTTCCTTACGGTGTAGCGATGATGCTGGGGGTGAAACCACGGAAGGGGCTGTGCACAGGTGTGTTGATCATGACATCTTCAGTGTTCGGACCGCGCGGGCAAGCAGTAACTTGGCTGATCGGAAATACGGGTGGTCAATCAGTGGCGAGTGTTTGTTGAGTTGCAAAAGTACCCAGTCAATATGTTAATGTTGCCCTGATAATGATGAATAGTTAACTCAGAAGCTATATTAGGCGTCTGGTATGGACTGGGATGAGCTCATAAGCCCCTTTTCTTGTGCCTCTGAAAGTCTGAATCAAGCCTGGTCAATCAGGTACACTCGACAATTGGCCGGAAGGATTCTGTCCAACCAAAAACTCCGACCATAAAGTTTTACCTGTATGCCCCGATGCCTTCGACTGCACCACGTCAACGCAGATGGTGATTGAGAGATGGTGGCGTGATGGCTGCCAAGAGCGCCGCCAACTTGAAGTTCTCTCTGGAGATTCCATCAAATCCTAAGCCATAACAAGTACTTTGAGTAACAACAACTGGTTAAATTATTAAATAAAGCACCCTGTTGTCTGGAGATGCGTTCCTTATCGATTCCTGATCGCGTGGCTGAAGCCCCCACTCGGACAATGGACAAGAAACAAAAGCAGGCTAAGGGCCAAGCACCAAGCTCTTGGCTCCTGACTAGCGCAGCGGCTAATCCTATCAGCAGCTCTAGCTCGAGCATGAGATCATGGCAGCCCCCCGGTTGGAACCTGGAATGATGTGAACTCTGCGTGAGCATCACATCTCGCCCAACACCAGGGCCTTTTTTATCTCCTTCCTCTTCGTAGTTGAGATCCTGGAGACCCCAATTCGTCCCCGCCTGCTGAATCAAGACTCCTTTTATCTTCGAGAAACCATTGTCCCGCTAGCCCTCTGGTAGGTTCCACTTTCCTTCATTGTCAACACAACTTTATTGCTGTCCAGTTCCTTGGGTATTTATCCCAGCATCTCCGTCATCCTTCACCATCTTGCCACTTTACTGCCGTCCTTCTGCTAACATCACCATCTCAATAGGGACAATATAACTCCCCTCCCGCCGTTGATGGCCCTTTTTACGCCTCCTCGATCCTTTCAGAATGCCCAGTCGTTGACTACGCGCCAGTTCGTGGCTCAGACTCCGGTGGGCGTGCTTCAAGATGTCGTCGGTCCCCATGCGAGCCACCCTCCGTTCATGCACTTAGTGCTCCTCGTCTTCGAAGCTGTTCTTGAAGTCGTCTGTGTCAGCCTTCCCGGTTACATTGCCGCCAGGGTTGGCATGTTCGATGCCGATGCGCAAAAATTCGTTGCCAATCTCAATGTCGCTTTGTTCACACCGTGCCTTAGTATGTGGCCTAGCAATCGTTTGTAGTATTACTCTCCTGACCTAATCCTCTTCGAAATAGTATTTACGAAGCTCGGCTCGCAACTCACAGCTGAAAAATTGACCGACCTCGCTATCATTCCCCTTATCTTCGTCGTCCAGACCGCCGTCTCCTATTTTTGCGGGTTTGTGGTTTCACGGTTCTTTCGATTCAACAAACGACAATCGAATTTTGTGGCGGCTATGGCGGTAAGGTGTTTTGAGAAATATAGTCAAGTGACAGGTGTCTGACTTGTTCTCCGTCTAGGTTTTCGGAAACTCAAATTCACTTCCCATATCGCTTGTCGTGTCTCTCTCGCAAACATTGAGTGGCCTCCATTGGGATCGAATCCCTAATGATAATGATGACGAAGTTGCAGCGCGCGGTATCCTTTATCTGCTTATTTTCCAACAGCTCGGCCAGCTTGTACGTTGGAGTTGGGGATATCGCGTTCTTCTTGCACCACGCGAGAGGTATATTGAGGAAGCGGAAGGAGACAATGGGGAGACCCCGATTGCACAGGGTCAGGAACGATACACCGACAATCCAGAGCAGGCATATCCGGATGAGCCTTTGATAAGGACAAGGGATTCCTCCGATGGCGATGCCGAGCCGGGAACTAGCTCGAATGATGATTCCGACGAATTTCATTCTGGGGAGGCAACACCTGTAAATACGCGAACATACTCATACGCGAAGCTGTCACACCATGAACAAGAACACGCCCAAGACCAGACTCCACAGCTTGGGCCGCCGCCCAGTGGTCCATTTCTACCTCGTCAAGACTCTCGCGGCGACATCTTGTACTTTCCGAACGTGGAAGTGAATCCCGAGGACAACACCGCTGAAGAAGGACCTGTGCCACGATTCAAGGCTTCCATGGGCCGTTTTAGGTCTCGCATTGCGGGCGGCTGGGCGAGAGGAACGGGCGCCTTGTATAATCGACTGCCAACAGGGCTCCAAAAGGCGCTGTCGAGGACCTCAAATGGCATGCGCAGATTTATTGCAGGTGTGTGGGATTTTATGAACCCGCCGCTTTGGGCGATGCTGGTTGCAATAATAGTGGCTTCTGTGCCTTCACTCCAACGATTGTTCTTCAATGAGGGAACATTCATTAGCAACTCTGTGACGCGCGCAATCAACCAGAACGGCCAGGTTGCTGTTCCTTTGATTCTTGTGGTTCTTGGGGCAAACCTAGAACGCAACACAATCCCCCAAGAAGCACAGGAAGATATGGATGATGCCGGGGAAGAGAAAAGATTGATAATCGCCTCACTGGTAGGGCGTATGCTGCTTCCAACTATAATCATGGCACCACTTCTTGCGCTGCTAGCCAAATATGTCCCAGTCAGCATTGTGGACGATCCGATCTTCATCATAGTCTGCTTCCTGCTCACGGGTGCACCATCAGCCCTACAGTTGGCGCAGATTTGCCAAATCAACAATACTTATGTTGGCGCCATGTCGAAGTTGTTGTTCCAAAGCTACGTTGTTTGGTAAGTTTTTGACTAGCCTAGTATTTCGAGCAAGACACTAACATATGTAGGATTCTCCCATCTACCCTTGTTCTTGTGATGTGTGCTTTGGAAGTTGTTGAGTGGGCGGCTGCCTAGAGCGGCCTGCCTGGGGTTTCTATTCTAGGTATTGCTACTTTTATATAATTAGGTATTCTTATTGTGGTTCAGGTATGTCGGCGTTTCGGGAAGGTGGGAACGGGGTTTTTCGTGGAAATAGCCACGTTATAGATTGTGATCCATACTTCTATGTATGACGGTCGAATATTATATGAGTAATGAAGATATAACAAGATTAACAAAACATAATCTACTGGAGCAAAAACCCGACTCCGGTGCGGCTCGAACGCACGCCATCTGGCGCAATCACTGACATACGGAGCCGAATTTGGATGTCGGTTTTCGAGGCGGGTGTAAATGAGGCTGCGGTGCTATACACGAAATTGTGGCCTCAGGCTGAAATCACGCCATCACAGCTTCCCCTCTTCTGCCGTGGAGTCCCATCTTCCCCATCCAAACTTCAAGCTTCGACCACAACTACCAAGTACATAACAACACGTCTCATGACGATTACTATGCCCTTTGCAACCCTGAACCGGAGTATGAGGCACAATGTGCTTATCCCTTGCGACTATACTCAGTACTCGCGTCTGTCCGAAATCGACTCAAGCGCGTTCACGCATCCAGCATCCAGCAACGGTAGAAGACTGGAGTGCGGGGAAACGAGGAGGACAGTACTACTTATCCACACAGTAACCCCAATTTAAACTCTTGCGGATGTTATTCTAAGCTTCAGGGTAGCTCCATCTAATGATCTAAATGATCTCTCCCATGCGACTGATCGTATGGCCCCTGGTCTACTGCAAATTCCAGTCGCCAACCCGGGGAGTCTCCCAAGCCCAACCCGGCACGATAAGAGACCCTCAAAGGGCGCGGCTTATAATTGCATCGCAGCAATCTCGAGGCTGCGGTTGATAAGTTGCTGTGTCGCGTGAGCAGTTGGATGATAGACTACTCTGGGCCAGGATGACATCTCATACTGCGTTTTTTCTCAAGCGGCCTTCATGGCCTAGAAAACCGACGATGCAAGATGTCAGCAGCTTATCGTACATGCAGCAAAAAAGCTGGTCGGCTAGATGAATACTACATCTTTTACAAATCGGCCGCATCCCGTGGATGCAACGATCAAAAACGTCCCATGAAGTTGCTCTGTTCCCATACTTGCTGCCTACAGAGTCCAATGTCACCTGAGATGCCGATAAGCCATTGCGCCTATTCTTCGCCACCAGGTTTGATCGCCGAACACCGACTTTTTGCCTTATGCGATAGTGAGATTGTTAATTCCCTGCGCAACGTCCAGCCCTTATCTATGCTGCCTGCTACTTGGACCCCTGTATGCCCCAGTCACTTCAAAGTTCACGGCTCCTTTCAAGTTTTTGTTTCTGGAACCACTGCGGTTCAGGGTCTCGCTCGTTAAGGCCCACCCAAATCCGACCGCTGCCTTCGCAATCCCACACACCTTTCTGGCCCGATTGCGACCCCCCACCCGGGTACCCCCAGTCTTCGTCCTTTTTCTTCTTCTCTCTTCAGCTTTTTTAAAAGCTCCATACGCACCGTCCTTTTTCTCTTCTTTTTGAGATTTCTCTTGTCTCGGTCTACCATTGAGCGAGCCAAGGTACCTATACGCCGCAGCCGATAATCCCTGCGATAGCCAGCTTTGAAAACGTGACCGATTTCCTTCCCCGGATGCGCCTTTCCCTGGGTTGGACCGTACTTAATCTTGGTTAATCCTGGTTCTGGAGTGCTTGGAGATGCCGTCCTTCACCGACCACATCACGGACCCGGGCTATGGCCATGATGGTAGGTGTCCTGTTCCAGATGTTGCTCTCGTCCCTGGATCGTTTTTCCCCCTTTGTTTTCTTGGCCCTGGCGGCCAATGGCCCAATAGTAGTTGTAGTCTCTCCGCGGCTCTTGCGCTGGCGTTAGTTTTATGATCTCATCACCCACTTTTCCTGTCGACCCCTCGAAAATCCTTGCGCATTTTCCTGTCCTGATCCCGCCTACCCCTCATCCCTCAATGGCATATCTCTCGATGTATCTATGGATTCTAACAAGCCTTTAAAAGGACCCCCCACAGGCCTCGAGGCTAATCTGCCCTCTCCCGCGCAACGACCCGGCGGGGACCCCGCGCCAACCTCCGATGGAAATGCCACCAGGCAACGTCGCGTTTCCGCAAGTAAGCCCGCAGTGCGCCAAAGCTTGTACCATACGCCCTCCGCCAGCTCCCTAAACAACCAGGCATCCAACGATCAAGTGACCAGAGAGGATTTCGAGCGGTGGCTGAAGCAGAGCGAGGAGGAATCGCGGAATAACCTCTTCAGCCAGGTGTACGAGTGGCTGTCGCGCGAAAAATCGAAACGCAAACAGTCCTCGAAGAAGCCTAACGGCTCGGTAAACGGCTCTGCGATTGCTGGTGATAACGAGGGAGACGAAAATAACAATAATGATAATGGTGGCGGTGCTCCGTTGACCAGAACCGTCTCCCAGGGCTCCGACACCGCCCTGGCTCTGGACGGACTGGAAAAGATCCTCCTGCATTATGCTTCTCGCTATGATAGCCGTGCTACATCTACTTGCTCCTCTCGCCGATCCACGCGCCGGCGCCCGCCGTTGAAGGGACTGCGGAGGGGATCCGCTTCAGAGTCGGATTATGAACTCGACTCCGGTACTCCTGGTGTAGATGCAGTTTTGGACAACTCCAAGACTCTGTCTTATACCGGTGGAAGCGCTGAAAGTGAAGATGGAGATGGAGATGCTGCAAGGGTTAGGCGAGCCAAAGATCGAGAAGCTTGGATTATTTTCAAGAGTGAACTTCTTCGCTTGACACACACGCTGGAGTTGAAGGGATGGCGAAAGCTCCCAATGGAATCGGCCGCTGAGATCGATGTCGTTCGACTTAGCGGTGCCTTGACCAACGCTGTCTACAAAGTCACACCTCCGCAAAACATTCCTCCGCCTAAAGCTGAGGACGGATCATACACCTTGGTGCCTAGAAGGCCCCCTCCGTAAGTTCTGGCTTCTTCTTCTTCTTCTTCTTTTTTTCTCTGTTCCTAATCTGTCTATAGGAAACTCTTGCTACGTATCTATGGTCCACAGGTGGACCATCTCATTGATCGAGAGAAGGAGCTCCAGATTCTACGACGGTTGTGTCGGAAGAATATTGGACCTAAGGTGCTAGGGACATTCAATAACGGCCGATTCGAGGAATATCTGGATGCCCGCCCGCTCACACCAGGGGAGCTCCGTGAACCGTCAACAATGAAGCAGATCGCGAAGCGCATGCGCGAACTCCATGAAGGCATTGAACTGCAAGAAGAGGAGAGAGAAAACGGTCCGAGGGTCTTCCACAACTGGGACAAGTGGGTTGATCGCTGTGAGCAGGTGATTAACTGGCTGGACAAAGAGATCGAGTCTGCGCAGAATGAGAGCAAAGCGGCGTGCGAACCCTGGCGTCGGCGCGGTTATGTCTGTGGTGTGCCGTGGCCCAAGTTCCGGAAGGCTGTTGATGACTACCGTAAATGGCTGGTTACCAGCAGTGGTGGCTCACAGGAGATCAAACGACAGCTTGTGTTTGCCCATAACGACGTAGGTTTCGAAACGAGCTGTAGCTTACCACCAACTTTTGCTAACACAACCCCTGTAGACGCAATACGGTAACCTGCTGCGTATGGAGCCTAGTCAGCAGTCTCCGCTTCTCCTCCCGGAAAACGAACATAAGCAACTAGTTGTCATCGACTTCGAGTATGCCTCAGCGAACACACCTGGACTAGAGTTCGCCAACCACTTCGTGAGTACCCAAGGCGCAACATAATCTGATCTCAGGGGAAACAACCTACTGATTCCTGTATCTGCCGCAGACTGAATGGTGCTATGACTACCTCAATGCCGAAAGGTCCTGGGCCTGCGATAACTTGAGCTACCCTACCCCCGAACAACAACACCAGTTCATCACCGCATACCTCACCCATAGGCCCGGGCTAGGCAGCGGCCGCTTCTCCCCCTCAATCACCCCTCTCATGCGCCCAGCCTCATGCCCTCTCACAATGACTCCCCTCGACCTCAACGCAAGCCCTGAGCTCGCCCCCCAGCGCCTTATGGACAACATCGAACGCACACAACAAGACACCCTCGAGGCCGACACCCAGTTCCTCATGCGCCAGACGCGCCTTTGGCGTGTCCTCAACTCCGCTCAGTGGGTGGCCTGGGGCATCGTCCAGGCCAAGGTACCTGGAATGGACGAGGACAACGACAACGACAACGAGGACGAAGACATCCCGACTCCTACGTCTGCGACGACGCCCACGCCCCCAACCCCGGTCGACAGCAACATCGACGAGTCCGATGAATTCGATTACCTCGCATACGCGCAGGACCGGGCTCTATTCTTCTGGGCAGACCTGGTGGCTTTGGGAATTGTCCAGAGGGACCAGCTCCCGCAGTCATTGCTGGAGGGGATCGAAGGAAGGATGATTGACTATTAACTGGATTGAAAGAGCGTTAACGACTGTCTTTGTTCTTTCTTGATTGCCTTTTCTTTCCCCCTTCTCTTTCATTCCGGAGGTTACTACCTACCTACCTACCTACATACTTAGCATTCATATTTATCGTTATGTTGCGATACCACACTTGACATGCCATGATTGATGAGCGATGATATCATGTACGTACTCGTGAAGAATGGAAATACTCAGCATTTGAAGCCTGCGCGTTCATCGTTGTCGAATATACTACGGTGGACCAGTGTACTTTGATGTCGGCGTAGCGTATATTACCACACCCTGGCAAGACATACATACCGTAGCTGGTCTATTCGAGATCTCGACAAGGGGACTCGGGACAACCTTCCGCTCGACCTTGGGGGAGAGAAGCCCACTCGACGGCTAAACTGCGGTGCATTGAAAGGTTTGACAGTGTCCAGACCAGGAAAGAATAACCCCCAACAAACCTTGGAAGCTCCCGAAGGCGCAGGTGTCCATGCCTTGGTTCCTTCCCTTCGAAGGAAGATGGACATTGGGCTTCGGGGAAGGAGCGACGAGGTGCCCCCGGCCAGATGTGGTATTTGTCTCCTTCGGCTTCTCCAAGGTTGTACCTAGTATCTCTTTGTCCCTACCTTACCTGACTCAGTACGGTCTGGAAGGTGCCATCCACTCCTCCAACGTTACATGGAAGGAAGGGGAAACTACGTATTCATTTCCAAGATTCCAAGATCGAAGGTAGGCAGGATCACTACTCGGGACGTAATGGACTTTCCTTGCAGCAACCGTCGTTCCTCCCCTGGGAACCTGCATTAGAGGTTCTTGGGACTCGGATTCCTGATGTTGATCGCGCTTTCTATATTTGGATCATACCTGATATCAACTTGTATTGGTGGGTTTGCTGGGATGAAGTCGAAGGGAAGGTGCGATGTACTTAGTGTGGTGGATGCTTCCGCGGTTTCCCAATATGGAAGGCTCGTATCCTGCTGTTTGAGTGCCAAGAATAGCGGACCAAGGCATTCGTTGAATGAGCAGTGTGAATCTGGGGGCTGGGCAATCTCGAGACCGGCCGGGAGTGGCCTCCGGGCTTGAGGGCATTGACAATCTTCTGCGGAAATTAAAGTGATGAGTTGTGATCAGCGTGATAGGGCAGTGGGTTGAGATGACGAGGGATTCTGGAGGTTGGTTGGATTGGTGAGATCGAAGTCACTTTAAAATTGGAAAAACACCAAAGGCCAATCTACGTGAGGAAATCCCTTCTCGCTGTGGTTCCCACGTTAAATAGTCCAATATAGCGTGGGAGACAGACGAGCTAAGGGGACCAGGATTATCGCGGAATCAACCCACTTCGGGGAGCTTTGACGATGAAGGAGCAATGAGGAGATGAGATGTGAGTGCAGGTTTTCTGAAGGAATAAGAAGCTCCAGTAAGTCTGCAATGTCCTGGCCTTCCTTCCCCATCGAGGATAGAGGGACCAGGCCAGCGGGTTGGTCTGGTGAATCATGGATTGTTTGATCCGATTGATCGGCAGGCTGGGGAGCCTTGCTAGGAGACTCTATTTTTGTCTCGCCTTTGCCCCGAGACCCGAGATCTGACAGCGCTAGACTGGATGGAGTTGTTCTTCAGACCTTCGGAAGATAAGATTTTGGTAAAATTGCAGGCATGCTGCATGGCGGATGGATCATGATGTTGGGAGATGCCCGAGATGGAGTGCAGCTAAGGTCGGAGAGCTGTTAGCCCGTTGGATGAATTCATGCCTCTCGCCATCTCAGGTCAGTAATTGGAGGATGAAAATAGAACGGAAGCACAAAGATCGGGGTGCTTGATATGATGCACTCATGATAGGCTATCGAGGCGGTTTAAGCTCGCTTCTCTCCGTCCAGCGGGGTGTATACGATGTGGATGGGTGATCGCAGGCCCCCTAAAGTTTGAAGTATTCTAACCAACCACCGCGTCTCAAGTTCTGAGACGATGACAGCTGCAATGGTGGATGAAGGGTCATGGAAGACCCGATGCACGGTTACAAACTACAGTTTCCGAATACAGGACCAAATCAGCTAAGGAAGAACATATCCTCGAACCACAGAGGATAATTGTGCCCACTCAGGGATCCCGGAGCGATCTTAATTTCATCCTTCCCTCAGTTTTGAGTATATCTTTTATCCGGGACAAGCGAGGGAGCGAACGATGAAGTGCAGCGCCGGGATATTTTTAGAAAGTGCCAAGAAAAAGACTAACTAGGGAAGCGATTTTGGGTGCTGACATGGTCATCCAACTGTTTGAAGTTGGTCGGAAGAAGATTCATGATGTGCGACGAGTGGGGGGAATTCTCAAACGACGATGCAAGAGAAGATGAACTTGATGTGGTGCAGGAGAGACCAAGAATAGAAGCATCGGTTCATGGGAGTGGGAAGCTCTTGGTTGATTTCCGAATCCTCGCTTTCTGGTCCATCCGGACCGTGCAGGAGGGTAAGACTCTGGACTCTGTCCCTTACAGTTTCCAGATGACTTCCAGGCAGACCGCGTGGTGGCAGGCAGCCTGGTGTAACGAGAAGCAGGCAGTCCCTTAATTGCATCTGAGTGACGTGTTGATGGCAGTCGCCTAAACAGCCTTAACAGCCTGAGTCACCGACAAAAGGAAGGCAGACTCCGTGCCCGAGAAAAGCATCTCAAGCGAAGCCAAATAGAGTTGCCAAAGAGCCAGAAATTGTCAGGCCCCAACAAGCGGTGATCGCCGGCAGTCTAACCAGAGTAGGGGCCATCTCGCGAGATGGAAGCTGGTTCCTTCACACCAGCTTAGTGTCTCCACTGCTTTGGCAGGACAGCCCTGGCCTGCAAATCCACGATCTGCCCAGACCCGTTCCAGCCCCCCGACTGGCCAGCAGCTCTCAATGCGGAGAATGGTCCATGAGTGGTGATTGGTCTGAGCGGTCGGCACCCTCCGCCAGCCCTAGTTGGGTTAGCGTGGGCTACTCTGGGCTCCAGGTGACGGAAACTGCCTGCGCAACCAAAAAGGTCAACATTCGGTTGAATTCTTCGCACCGCTTCTTCTGCGCTTTCAGGGTCTTCTGAGTGGAGGCTCCACGGGCTGCCTGTCGGTCTGAACTCTGGCCATTGAGCTGTCCGATGTCTGAAGGTACTTTGGCCGACCTTCTCCCATCGGAATCGAGTCAGTCCGACCCCGGCCAGATGAGGCTATGATGGACAGGGATTTGCCTTGCTACTGGTCGAGGGTCACATGGTCTCCCTTCGCAGCGGGATTTTCCCCTCCAAAGGCAGGAATCTCCTCCCCCCTTTCGTTCATCTCAGTCGACGACTCGAGTTGTCGAGTCCGACCCCCAGAAAACGTGGCAGGCCTGCTGCTGTGCAACTTCATGCATGCAGCTGTGGCCTGTGAATGTCTCCTTTTACCGATTTGGCAGTAACCAGCGAGCCCATCCGAGTGATGGTGCCTTGACCCTTTGTCTTTGAAAGTGATGCCACTAACCAAACCAGGCAAGGCTTCATCTTTCAAATGTCCGCTGTTCTTGAACGTGCGTTGAATCCTGGGGCCCGGTCCGCATCTCCGGATAGGTTTGTTTGGCTTGGGGACCGAGGAAAGAACAATGCTCCCTATTCGCCAGGAGGTGCCCAGTTTGGCTGTTCCATCGGTCGTGATCGGTGTTGAGGAATGACACTGTTGTCTGAATGGAGAACTCCTTCCTGTCAAAAGGTTTCCCGTCTGGCTCATTCAGTAGTCCCAGATCGCGTCGAGCACTGATCTGCTGGTATCTTTCTTTTTTTTTTCTCTTCCGCCCCCAATAATCGACCTATCCAGTGTCATGAAAAGTGCCAAGAATCCCTGTCTTCAATTTCCTATTATGATAATATTTAGCGAGACTAGCAGAGATCGGGTTTGTTGATTGTTGTTTGATGTTTCACAATCTAATCTCGCCAAATTGGTGAGTCGGTGACAGCCTTCTCGCCAGGGAGAGAACTGTCATTTTCCGAACCAAGAGACCGCCATCTGCGTCGTCCCATTCCTCCCTGCGGCTGACCCTTGCAACACCTTGCAGCAGCCCTCGACGCAACTGGTCTGTTCACCACGAAACACCAAGCGGGCTAGCGGAGGTGAATCTGCATGCAATTATATTAGCCCATGTGGACCAACCGCGGTGCCGGGCTCATTAAGCCC
Organism: Aspergillus versicolor CBS 583.65; assembly: GCF_001890125.1. Taxonomy (NCBI): domain Eukaryota; kingdom Fungi; phylum Ascomycota; class Eurotiomycetes; order Eurotiales; family Aspergillaceae; genus Aspergillus; species Aspergillus versicolor. The sequence continues at coordinate 3,545,705 of NW_024467524.1, read as the reverse complement.
CGCCTCATCGGGCTCATTTCTCAGCCGCAGAAAACATCGCGAGGACGAGCGACCAGTAAACACTGACACGTTACCACCATCTGCTGGCTTGGCTGGTGGTTCACCTTGTGCCCCTCGCTGTCATTCCGAGCGAGAATGAGGGAAAGAAATTAGCATCACACGAAGGGTCTTCGGCTCCCGCACGACCCAATTAAAAGGCTGGTTTGGGCCCAACCTAACCAAGACGGGACCAGCAATGTACTTGCCAAGCTGATGCGCATTTTATTTCGGGACGTGCTCAACACCCATGAGGTCATGCCCCATGTCTTGGCTGGCCTCCATGGTTGATGGTTGATTCAATTGGAGTTGCAACAAATGCAGCTTGGGAAATGCAAAGACTGTGGAAACAGAGTCAACATTAGGAGTATTGGTCCAATAAATACATGCAAAGCGAGGGTTTCAACCATAATCCGGGTCGTAGGGAAAAGAAACTTGGTCTAGGCCGATCGTTTCTGGGACGATTGAATATTTCAAGGCCGAGTTGGGCTTCTCCCGCCTTCTTGTTTTCTCGGTGAGCGCCATTCCTCCGCAGTTTCGGATAAAAACGGTGCCTGGATCGTGCAACCAAAGAATGCGCCATTACTTTTGAGTCTGGACGGCATCCATTTCTTGGGTTGTCTGGCATCTGAATGGACGGTCCATAATCTTCAGAGGGGGAGGCTTGCCCTGAGCTCCCTAGCCCGAGTACGCTTTAGCCTTTAAGGTTGCGACTTGCAAGCCCACAGGGCTATGAGGAGCTCCACGCCTTAGTGCCATTCCCAAGATTTTTCAGTCTTCCGCGTGCTTTCTGGTATTTGTGGTATTTTTGACCTCTGCGGACCGGGCACTCAAAGTCAATCACCGAGTCTGCCTTGCGGGGCAATCTTGAGTTCTGCGATCCCGATTGACTGAGACAAGCCGATGATAACTAAGTATTAGCAATAGCTGCTTGGACTGCCCGACAAGAACAATATGTATGACAAGGGTATCGACGCCCTCAAACGACACACCAAACTCCGGCGCATGTCAGAGGTCCGAAGCTTCCTTCGCCTAAAGATGATCTTACCGGAAATCCTTGGTTGTTCGAACGATCAGCTTGACTGGAAGAGGCAAGATCTGGGATTATCAGTGACGATGGCGGGCTTAAATCGTGAATAGGAGGATTGACAGGGTCTAGCTCGGTCTGAGAGACGGACCCCCAATTCGGTAACTTAGACGTCAAACTCGATGTTGTCAAAAGGTATCATCCCCTCTACCTTGGCTTTGTGCACACTAGGCAGAAAAACGAGGACGAGGCAGCATCGAAACAAGCCGACAAGCAGGACATGATGCTTACTGTTCCCCCTTGAGGCGTTGATTCTTGGATGACTCGCGACGACTTCCAAGGGAGCCTGGGGAGGCGCATCAAGACGCCTTGTCCGCAGCCAGAACCGAGCCAAAACCTGGCTTGTCGTTGTCGGCCGACCCTGCCCGATGAACCAAAAGATCGAAAAGCACCGTTGGGCTTGGTATGGAGACGTCGTTGCTCTTCGCTCTCCCCACCCAAGGTCGCACCGCTGTTTTTCTTTTCTTGAAGATTGCTTAACTTGCTTGCCACTTTTTTTTATTCGCCTCCAAACCAATTTCCATTTCCGTTGGAGAGGAGAGTGAGAGTTTCGACCATCTGTGGTTGATGATTCTCGGCGCCCGTCGAGGACAGTGTCAGACAGAGCCTTGGCGGAAACAGAGTTGAGAGGATCTGATCCATCAACAGACCCATGAGTCAAATCAAGGGCAGTTTCATTGGATCGATGAATCCTGCCATTCCTAGCTAGACTGACTACTGGGCTCAGGAATACCGATGAGGGTTGGAGACCCAGAGTTTCGGCACGGAGTCGCTCGTCCCAGAGCTTGCGAACAGGACAAGCACAAGGAGGGCTGCTGTGATACCTCGCTTGCGCTGATGGTTACATCTGATGCCTATCACCGCACGGGCTGATTATTGTTTTGTCTACTTTGTGGGAGCAGAAAGGGGTGAAACTCAGATCCGGGCTGAATCCTGACGGCACAAGCAAGAGAACGTCCCACTCAGTTGGGAGCGGGACGAGATAACGTTAAGTGACAGAGAACGACCGTGTCAATCATTATTAATAAGAACTGCTAGTGCGCCCGCTAGAGAATGCCTGCAATGGCACTATCGGGGCTACTTCAGTCGCGCGAACAAGAATGGAAATCCGAAAAATAAAATAAAAGGAATCTGGGGTGAAGAGGCTCAAAACTGGTCTGCTTGCCCATGTTCCCTGTGCACTCGACGTGCCAATCGCCAGCCCTCCATCGCGGTCGCATTTCCAGCTCTGCCCCAGTCTGCGGCCTGCCCAGTCCTGCGTCGGGCTGCCTGTTCGAGGGCCCTGATGGAGGGTGACGCCCAGGATCCTGCAGTGCTCTCCCATTGCCGCAATTCTCGGGCTCGTTCTCGTTCATGGACACAATCAGATTGAATCCGCGATCCAGCCTGTTAAGCGGGCCTTTCCAGTTCCCACCGGCCACCAGTGACTGGGCGTTTTGTGGCGTCTCTCCATCTTCTCCAAAGCCTCCAGTGTCGACTAGTTCCGAGTTTGCTTTTTCCCCTTCTGTTTCTGGTTTTGGGGGGGTTGAAATTAAAGTGACTCTTGTTGTAATTCCTCTTTTATTTCCTTTTGGGCAATTTCTTTTTATTTTATTTTATTTTATTTTATTTTATTTTATTTTTTTTTTTAAATTTAGCTCCCCCTCCACTCCAGCACCCAAACTGCCCCTAACCCCAGTAACCTTTTATTTTCCGTCGATGAGAGGAATGCTGTACTTTTACTTTATTTAATACTCTGCAGTCCTCACTGTCCTCCACTTCCTGAGTTCCTGCTGCAAATCTCGCTATAAAAATAACTGCTGGCTGCCGTTTTCTCGTATTCCCACGTGCATTCCTCACCACTTGCTTCATCTTGCCTCCTCCCTCTCTCCCACTCTCTTCTTCCGCCTCCACTCCAAGCTGCCTGAGCTCTGCGGCTCGTGGTTATTTTTGGACGCTGCATTCTTCACCTCGCTCTCGTGGGCCACTGGACCCTCCCTCCAGTCCATGCGCTTCTAAATAAATATCCCCTCCACCCTCCTCTCGGTTCACGTCCTCCTGCCCTAACAACCAACCTCAACGCCCCTCAGCGTCCTTCTATCTTCTCTACTATTCTACTGTCCTGGGTAGTTGACTTCTATCCTGTCCCTTCCTTCTTATCAACGCGCATTCCTTACTATATACCTTCCTTCCTTACCTTACCTTAACCTTACATCACCTCACCTCACCCTCCTTATATACTTCAAAATGGCTGGTCCTGGCGGTGGTCCCCCTCGCAAGAGCCACACTAAGTCCCGCTACGGTTGCAAGACCTGCAAGCGGCGCCATATTCGTTGCGACGAGACCTTCCCTCAATGGTATGCTCCCCACGATGCGAGTCTGCGAGAGGTGTTTTGCTAACTAAAAACAGTCGCAACTGCACCAAGCACAACTGCCGTTGTGACTACATGGATGTCGCTACCGTGCATGACGAGTCGACCTCTGTCCGGAAAGTCCCTGACCTTCTCATGTCCGCAGAGATCGAAGTGGAGATCAAGAACTGGCACCTCACCGGGCTCCCACCGTTCCCTGAACTCATGCACTTCCCGCGCAATTGCTGGAGCAAGCTATCAAGAACCGACCTCCGTCTCATCCATCACATCATTGGGCTTTCTATCGATCTTCACCGCCGAGGGCTCAGTAGTTGCACTATCTGGGCCCAGAAGATGCCACTGTAAGTACCACCTGTATCATTATGAGGGTGCCTTGACTGACGGTACAGCTTCCTGTCGATTGCCATCTCCAACGACTTTGTGATGAGCTCCATCTTAACGCTCTCAGCGGGACATCTTGCTTGGATCACGCGGAACCAGGAAACAAAACAGCTTGCATTCCACCACCGAGGCACCGCTATCCAAGGACTTCAAAACGCAATTGGCAACTTCTCGAGGGATAACTCGGATGGCGTCCTTGTTGCCTCAATCTTGCTGTCGTGGCAAGACAGTGAGTGGCCCAGCTGGGCCTCTTTGCAGCAAGGGGTAACAACCGTCCTCGACTCGATGCCCCACATGTGGAAACAGGAATCCGAGCTTGCAATGTTCCTAGAGAACCAACGATACTTAGCAGGTAGTGGCTTCCAATTCCAGGACGAGGATCTCGCTAGCCTCGAACACACCATTATCACTCTTCAGACCGTCCAGAAGCGGGTCGCCCACAACCACGAGCACTACCGGCGGCTCGGAGAATTACTCGATTTTGTGCGCCAGTTCCAGCGTGATATCCCTTTAACTCCAGAACAGGCCTTCGAACGCGTTCAGCCCTTACGACAATGGTTGTTTTGGCTTCCACCGGCAATGTTGCGGGGAGGCGACGGAGACATCGGCGCCTTGGCTATCCTGGCCCAGTTCTTTGGTGTCAGCGTGGCTCTTGATAGCCTGTTCCCCGACCTAGGAGGCGCCTACCTGGGGCCGATGTCCGTGGGACCAATCGAAGAAATCTACCGCACTATCTACGCCCGAAATGCAACAGCTCCATACAATCCTGATGTCCACCTTGCCATGTCCATCATGGATCTCCCTCGACATCTCGCCGCCAGATACCGGGCTCGTCTACAGTGGTCCCCACGGGCCTCTGTTGAGTACTACTCTCCGCCGCCGACAAGTCCGTTTCAACCCATGCAAGACTTCCGTCTAGCAGGATCGTCCTCTCCTTCTTCCGTTTCCGCTTCTTACACACCGTATACCCCACCACTCCAGTCTCCCCCGGCGGTGACGATTGCGAGCTCGCCATTTGAAGTTTCCGCGTCGTATGTGACGGCGCCAGGCTCTGCGAGCCTCTACCCCTCTCCTCAACTTCTCTCGGATACCCGGGAGGCTCCCTCCGATTCCTCCTATCCACCAGCATATCTAGAAGATATGGTGTGTGCACCTGTTTCTCGGGTGGATGGAGGCCTAGGGTTGAGTTCTTTGGAGCTCTACGAAGATCACCATTCTGTTGGCGATTATAGCACTCCAGAGTCTGTCTGGCCTGGAAGTGTTTGCGCGTAACTCTTTTTTTTTTTTTGTTTTCCTATTTTGAATTTTACAAAAGGCATTCAGGTTGAGCTTGGAATTGCATTGGATTATGGCGATAGAAGGGTTGGGATTGACTTCCCAGTGGCATTTTTTGTTCATTTTTTTTTTTTATTCTATGCCCCGAAGCAGGGTCAAATCTTTGGATGAAATGATCTGGCGTAAACACCAGAGAACAGAACAGAACAGTGGAGGAACTCCGAAACGAAATGACCGGAGAAGGCAATGTGCGATATACCCAATATTCTTTTTTTAACCTGGCGTTAGGCTGGAAATGTGGAAATGATTTTGCATGTCTGGATACTCTCAGAAACCCACTCAACATTTAACATTAACAAATAACGATGACTCCCATCTTTCATCTTTTCTCAAACAGTCCGTCCATTACTAGTACTCTAGGTCAAACAGACTAAAGCAGAAGAATGTGACATCGGAAGAATTATTCCTGAGTGCCTTGATTTCGAGAAGTGCGAGGTCGCTGAACCTTGAAGTTATAAATAGATTAGAGATCAAACCCTCGAATGGGATCGACGGCCACGTTCCCACAGGGAGGCCTGAAACGAGCTTAATCTGATCGTCGGGTCGCGGCGTCCTGGTTTTTCTCTTTTTCCACTCGAGCATTGACAATAATAATAATAATAATAATAATAATAATAGTAATAGTAATGAAATAATGGGTTTGCGCGGGAGAGACGGATAATGCAACAGGAGTTTGTGGTTTGAAGATCATGAGAGTCGGAAGTTAATGTCCTCTCTCCGCTTGCTTGGCGGGCAAACAGGGTCTTCATGACTAGTACTAGCCTGTATTCTTCCATTCTCCACGGCTGGCACCACCCACCTCATAGGCGAAGGCCCGAGCAATCGCGGGGAGGAGGATATCGCGATTCCCCGAAGCCAGGGTATGATGTGACACCGAGCGCATGGATGCGATGGGTCATGGATGGATGCATGGGAGATAATTATAGAATCCTGGCTAGGATACTGAAGAATTTACGAGGGAGATCAGCGTGTTCCTGCATTTCAGCGTTCGGGCATTCTTCTGCTGTTTCGCGTGCGACTGTCGACTGTCAACATACCTGTACTCCGTAGGAGTGAGGGGCTGAAACGGCTAACAAACGTGGGAATGAGGGGAGGCTGGTTTTGTCCATCAACAACATTGTTATTGTTCACTGACCTGCCTCGGTAATATCTCTCCGAGGAGATGGGAAGAACAACCAGGTAACTCGCTGCTGCCTTCCCCACGGCAACCCCCGTGCAGCTGAACTCATGAGTGTGCTCCTCAAAGAGTCATCCTCCCCGTCAAAGCTGGTACCGACTCGAGTCATCGGATTCAGACACCTCGCAGATGATCCCATTTCCCACGGGCCAAGACGAGTATAGCCAACCTCACAATTCAGACCAGTCCCACATGGAGCCAGCAGCCAGCACCCAGACATCTCGAGAGATTGGCACGGGCACTGACGCAGGATGAACTAAGCCGGACAGCACAAAGATTGGTGGGGCCGGTGGGCCGCCCTCATGCCCTTCAGTCTAACCCTCCTGGGAACCCTCGTATTCGGCATCTGCCGCTATTCCGGATTTAGATATGCCGCTAGCCTGATTAGATTAGCACTGGCCTAGCCTTGACGGGGCTAGCGGATTTGTTTTCCACGGTTGGGTTTGGGCTGTTTGGCAGGTTTGCTCAGTTTGGATGGTTTAGACATTTTGTATCATTGGCAAACATAGCAAACAGTAGCTGCTTCAATCAATGTCATCACATCAACGCAGAAACAATCTTGTGTTCCGAGCTGTCTCAGAAGAACTATACAATGGCCGACGCAGCTGGTTGGAGCACGATCGAATCAGACGAGGTATTTTTAATACAGCTTACCCTGTGGGTTTAATCTAGACGATAAGCTAAATGTTTCCTTTTAGGGTGTTTTCACCTCTCTTGTCGAGAACCTCGGCGTCAAGGGCGTCCAGTTTGAAGAGCTGATCTCTCTCGATCCCGACACGATACGCTCACTAGGGTATGATATATAAGCTCATCTACACTCTCATCCCATACAGCCCCAGCTTCCACAGCTAACACAACACCGCCTTACCCAACAGAACAGTCTACGGCGTCATCTTCCTCTTCAAATACCTCCGCGCCCCCGCAACCAGCAACACCCAAACCCAAGATGGGTCCCCCGCAACCAACCTCCCAGAAACCTTCTTCTTCGCAAACCAAACAATCCAAAACGCCTGCGGCACCCAAGCCATCCTCTCCGTCCTCCTAAACCACGACACCCCCGCCCCCGAAAACCACCAGACCCCAATCTCTCTCGGCCCGGAGCTCTCCTCCTTCAAGGACTTCACCACAGGCTTCCCCTCCGACCTCCGCGGCGAAGCCCTCTCAAACTCCGAAGCAATCCGCACCGCTCACAATGCCTTCGCCAAGGCCAGCCCCTTCGTCGACGAGACCAGCCGTCCCCAGAACGAAGACGAGGAAGGAGACGTATACCACTTCATCGCCTACACGCCCGTGAACGGGAAGCTGTACGAGCTGGACGGGCTCCAGCCGGCGCCGATCTCGCATGGATCTTGTGATGCGGAGACGTTCCCAGAGAAGGTGATTGAGGTGCTGCAGCGACGCATTGCGCGGTACCCCGAGACCGAGACAAGGTTTAATCTTATGGCTGTTGTGAAGGATTTGAGGATTCGGGCGGGCGAGCTTGGTGATGTTGAAGCGTTGCGGACCGAGGAGAGGAAGCGCGCTGGGTGGGCTTGGGAGAATTCGCTACGTAGGAGCAATTTCGTCGGCTTTATTGGGGAGGTTCTGAAGGGCGTTGTTGGCGGGAAGGAGGCGGAGGGAGAGGGCGCTATTGATGCGTGGGTGAAGAGGGCTGAGGGGGAGACGGCGAAGAGGTTGAGACGTTAACTTTGTCTCGCCTTTTGAGTTCTTCTCTTCTAGATTGGAAGCATGAAACTGTATGATACTCCAGTAGATTGTTAGGGCATCTGCAATCTGCCACCGTGGACGAAATCATTATGAATTCTTTTTTTTTTTCGGTACTCCAACAACACCACTCTACTCATTAGTGACACGATGAAATACCTGAAATGGCAGAATAAAAATAAAGAGAAGGTAAAGTCATAATAGAAACCACGAAGCCATCCATCCATGCCATGCATTTTTGCAAGCAGATAAATGAAACGACATAAAAAAATAAAATAAGTAAAAATAAATAAAGAGACCGCTGTGGAAATCTACCTAATATGCTACCTAGTCTATCTAACGCAGTATACAAATCATCATCATAAGGCGGCCATTACGCGTCGTCTCTCATTCATATATCGGCATATTATTCCCTCGCTTTCCATCTCTTTTTAAAGTGTTTTGCATATCACGTCTCCCTGCTGCCTGCTCGTTCTTATATGCACTCAGACCGGACCGCAATGCCATTAAGCAGTAAATAAATAAATAAAAAAAAAAAAGAGAAATAAGATAAAAGGGGGTGGAAAACAAGATGATGATTTTATACGCCCTTCGCCAGATCCCATAACAAAAATGCTGCTCATAAAATGAATGAATCTAAATCTGATATACAGAGCGGAGCTTCTGCGCGACAGGCGGGGGAAGCCGGGTCATGAACGAATCGAAATCGGGTATCATATTTTTGTAACCTTGCAGGACCTGCATTGTTGTTAGTAAAAGGTGAAAAAGAAGGATGGCTGGAAACAATGATTCGACAGTACCTGTTGGAATGAACTTTGGATATCCTGGTATTCATCCTGGTGAAGCGACTTGCCCGGGAAAGCAGCAATAGCTTGGAAGTATCCACCGAGAGATGACTCCATAGCTGCCGGATTCTTCATAACGACCTGGTTGAATCCCAGGAAAGCGGATGCCTTTTCCCGCGTGAAATCGATTCTGCTCATCGACTTCAGAAACACGCCGGCGTACTCTGCCAACCGCGGCGCAAGCTGGTCTGAGCAGCAGATGCCTAAACGACCCAGCGCCATAGCGGCATTCTCGTTGACCGAGTCGATGATCTCCTCGTTATTGATGATGGAGATAAGCCCGTGGTATAGCTTCTCTGCGTAGGGGGCGAGCGCGGCCTTTTCATTCACGGCGATCTCGCCGCAGGACCAGCATGCATTGTTTAGCACGCTGAAGCCAGTGTGCCGGTCGTCGTCACGGATCAGGTCGAGATCTAGCTGTTTGATGAGGATGGGCACGATCTCGTTGGTGAATTGGTCTAGCTGAGGGAAGATGTTGATAGCACAGTCGCCGAGCAGAGCGTAGGACGACTGTCGCACCTCGTAGTTAGGATCTTGCATGCAGAAGCAGAGCAGGTCGAAAAACCGCGGCTGCGAGTTGGCGACCAGTTCTCCGCTCTTGTTTGGATCGATCGCCTGGATGATCGCGCTCAGTAGGTCCAAACTGGTAACCAAGAAATCCTTGTCCGGTTCGTCGATGGTGTGGTTGTTCACAGAGTTCATGTATTCCTGCAGGTTCTCGTAGATGATCTTAATGCACCGCTGGAAAAGTGGAGGTGCGAAGGGGGCGAATGCGTCGCCGTATGCCGCGGTCACATATCCAAGACATTCTAGCAGCGGGAAGAGCTCTCGGGACTGGTCAGACACCTTATTATAGCGGTCGATGAGGGCGGGCATGAGGATATCGACGAGCTGAGGCTTGGCTAGTTCACCCATGACGCACTCGGCCAGGGTTTGCACACAGTCGTAGAGAATATACATGTTGCGGTCCTTGTACTTGCCAAAGCACAGCACGAACTGGCGGAGAATGGGTTCACAGTATGGGATCAAGTTGGCATCAGACTTCTCTTCCAAGCTGGCAAAGGCAGATGCAGCGGCCTCTTGGACCTTTTTGTTTCCGTCAAGCATCCGGCGGAGGATGCCCTCCATCATGGGCTCGAAGAAGCGAGCACGCTCGGACGGCTCGGTAATGTGAGAAGCCCATTCGGAATAGCGTCCAAGACACCAGCAGGTGATCTGCCGAACCACAGGTTGCGAGTCGTTGAGCAGTGAAATCAGGTATGGAACAAGTTCAGGAAGGTGGGGAGTAACTGCGTCCATACAACCATCCGCTACCGCACCGAGAGTCAAAACAGCGGCCTCCCGCTGCACCCATTGTTCGTGACGAAGGGTTTCCTTGAGATAAGGTAGGATGACTTCAAAGATAGGTTCATGGTAGACATTCGAGAAGACATCCAACGCAGCGGCGGAGCACTTGCGCAGTGTCCACTCATCTTCGGGGTCATCCCCGAACTCAGAGTCCTCAATTTCACCTTCGCTGAGGTCATCATCCTCTTCCTGTGGTGCTGCCTGCGCATCACCATTCTGCTGTCCGGCGTTCTTGGTAGTATCTAAGCGACCGGCCTTCGACCTAGCAAACTGCGGTTTCAGATCTTCTTCGCGGTCCTCCACGTCGGCGTCGTCGCCCTCGCCTGCTAGCCGGATGGCTTCCTCCTCATCGTATACCATGCTCTGAAGTAGCACCGGTACAATCTTTGGCATATGCGGAGCCAAAGGCTGTTGTAGGGCAGCCTGCTCACCCGCAACCAGCCAGAACTCCGCAGCATCGAGGTTCAGTTCCGGGTCGATTTGACTCTGTTGCTGCATGATAATATAGTTGACCAGCCCTTCCATATGAGGAATGAGCTTCTCCGGAGCAAAGTCTACAAGTTGTGCAAAAGCCTGGCACACCGTACGCTGTACTTCCAACGACGAGTCGTTAGACAGCTGGAACAGCTGCGACAGAAATACATCCATCTGCGCGAGAAGAACCTTAGGTCGGTGCGGGAGGAAGATTAGGACAGCCTTCAGCGCCGATTCCCGAATTCGGAAGCTCTCGATGGAGCTGAACGACAATAGCTTCGGGATGATCACGTCAAGGGGGCACTGCCCATTGTAGTCCCGCTCGAGGATCCGGCGGTTATCCTCGCAGACCTTGAACAAGGCCGACATGGCGGCTTCTCGGGTTGTTGTAGCTGCATCTCCGGAAGGGCTTTCAACCAGGTTCAACAGCTCATGAAGCACCTCGGGCCACGCCAATAGCCCCGCCTTTGAGATCAACTCCGTTATCACGATACCGGCGGAGTTCCGCACCTGGGCGTTGTTATCCCGGAGGCCGATGAGGGTGGCTGATCGGATATAGGTGAGGGAATCCTGGGGGATTGTGTTGTATGCGACGTGGATCTTCATCTTGAGGTTCATCGCCGCGGCGAAACGGACCATGTCGTACTCCGCCGCTTGCAAATTCAAGACGGCGGGCTTCTGCGGCGTGCAGAAGAGGTAGGTGATATAGTTGACATAGTCTGGCGATGAGGTCGCTTGTTCTAGCATCTGTCATGGTTGGAGGTGCTCTCACGTCAGTCATGGTATCGAAGAAAAATTTCCAGACAGACGAAGGCGCAGGGGCAAAAAAAAAAAAAAAAAGAATACAATTGCAGACGGGGGCAAGCTTGATATGAAAGCAAAGTGCAATTTGAAATGATACATCCAAACGTCATGTGGAGAAAAGTAGAGCAGTTTGAATTAAATACGAATGCGCGACATACCTGTTCGGCCTGCTTCTGGGCGGCGCTGTTGTAAGAATTCAATGAATCCCTGAGGCAGTAGGCCAGCTGCCCCAGTGGCTCCTCCTGAGGCTGCCACTCCATGGTGAAAAAATATAAAAGAAGCGGCGGATTCAACCGGTAACAATTGAATCCCAATACTGGGAAAGAGATGCAAAAATAGGGAGGAGAAGGAGGGGAGGGGAGAGAGAAGCTCGCAAGAGATGGGAGGAGGTGGTGGACGGGCAATTGTGTAGGCCCAGAAACCCCGCTGAGGTGGGAACTTTCAGTTGGCTCCAACCCTTCCCCAGAACCAACCAACAATATGCTTCCGCACGCTTTGGGGCAGGCTTGGATATTAACCAGTCTAAATATTAAATGGCAGGGAATAAACAGTGAGTCAACAAAAAAGACTCTTGCCACCAGATGCGATGCAAATCTCCCAGCCAGTCGAGTATCAAAGAAAAGTAAGGAATGTTCAGCGTTGTAAACCAATACAAGATTACACAAATTACAGCAAAGACCAAGTCAGACTTTTAGGGCAGATTCTGGAGTAAGCACAACGCCAGGCGATTATTCCTCAAATTGGGAAAGGCCCCCTGTCTGTCGAGTTATTAGAAATAATCATTCACTCTACTTCTCTACCCAGCTGTGTCATGGATTCGAAATGCTACAAGGTACCCTCTTTGTCCAGCCAGTACGATAAATACAGTAGCAAAACACCCCGAAGGCCAATTCTGGTGGCATGAATTCCAACCCAATTAATCGCAGCACCAGATATTACCACCACTTATGTCTTAAGAGAGTCATCGAAATGATCATGGTAATGAAATTAATGCGCGGATAATCTCCGTATAAGTCTCGTATATCTAAACTATATAACCCCAACTCCCTCAACCTCCAAAGACGCCGTTGTCTTTGTTATGTCCCCACAAATGGCAAGTATCCAGGCTTAAGCCCAGACCATCTTCTTAATGTCGTGCACCAAATACTCCAAAAGGCCCGTTCGCTTCTTCGCCTCAGCCAGTGAGATGATCTCAGACGATTCTATAACAGAACGTTGTGGCTCGGCATCCGCTTGTGTCGTCGTCTCGCCCGCTCTCATGGCTCGCTCGATTTCCTCACAGATAGTCCGAACCCAGTCTGTCTCGCCCATCGTTACGCTATTCCTGCGCTGTGTTTGAGTGACCGAATTCGACAGTGGAAGGGCCTTGAATGCCATAACGCGTGTTTTTACACGCTGCGACCCCGTAAACCATGAGGCCATGTCCCATTGGTTGTCTAGCGCTTTCGGGTCGACCTCGCTCTGGAGAGAGCGTGTGTTCACTCGGAGGGCGTTGTTGTCACCTTCACGGAACTCGATTACCAGGCCGACATTGCGTTGTTCGTCGGATTGTGCCTCTGTTAGAGTCGATGTTATGTATGTGCCGTAGTTCATACGTGAGATTGAGCGTAGGTCGATCCGCTCGAACGACAGTACCTTGTCTATATTCCAATCAAAACGGCAGCTGTAGACAGCCGCATCAGTGAGAAGTAGAACTGATTCCTCAAATGGCAGTGTTCTAAGTGTATTTGGCTGCCGGGGTGTCAACATGGTCCACCCGCCCAAGAACTCCTCGGACTGGTCGCTGATCACAATTCGACAACTTGTGTCAATGGCGTTCTGTCTGAGCTTCTGGACTGAAATACCGGGATCCGCTGTTTGTAACTCCGTTGCAAACTCTTGGAACACCTGGGTCGAGACATTGCCCAAAAGGTAGTCAACGCACGCCTGCGAGAAGTAATCGTTGACAATGTTGTTAAAGTACCGAGACAACGTCAGCCCGAAGTCATTCAGAGCCCCACGGTAGTCCCTTTTTCTGGTCCTTGTATAATCGCCCTTCAGCGCCGCTGTTGAAGAATACTGCTTAGAGATGGCATCTCCGTTGTCTGCCCACAGAATGTTAAACCACGCGGTCGAGGAGTCACCACCTAGATCAATATCGATTCCTTCCTCCTTCAGCTCGTGCTCTAAAGCCCGTTGTGCAAAGGCGCATTGTGCGACACCCGTTCGGTCAAGGCAGTCCATGCAGTTGGTCCGCACGATCCCCAGCTGGTTTTGAAGAACAGTGCCGTTGTTTACCACGATACCTTCGAACTCACCCAGGGTGTCTGAGAGCCTATCGACAAGCCGGCTCACGTTTTCGAATTTCATACCCCGGCATTCATTGTGAAAATCGAACCATTCGAATCCAAGTGGGGTGCCGTCAATGCCGCCGGACTTATTCAGTTCTTCAGCATATTTCTCGTACTGCTCCCCGATTTTCACCTCAGGAGGGCGTTTGTCGATGAGAGAAACAGCTTGTATCTTTCCATAACGCCGGCTTATAGTGCGGAAATGCCGCTCAAATGCAAGTTGATTCGTTTCAGTCGAATGATGGAGAACAGGAACTGGCTTGAAGGAGTACGGTGACTGCGAGAAGTATAACGGAATAGAGCCTCGTAACTGAAGGTAAGAGTAGACATTATGGGAAGGTTCCCAGTCTGGGACCGAGAGAATCTGCTCCGTCTCCACGGTATTGGCGGTATTGCCGTCGTCGTCTACTCCACGGCGTAGATATCGCAGGCCTGGTCGCTTGACTGACCGGCGGGAGATCAAAGTAAGCAAGAAATTTCGTTTCTCACCATCTGCGCGTATTTCCTGCGCTTCTTCTTTCTCGCCCAAAATGCATGCCTCCGCAGGCTCTGCCTCAGAAGAAGCTGCGGGATCTGACTTTGCGGCAACTGTGAATTCGCTTTGGCCGACGAATCCCTGTATAAGTGGTAAGACGACATGATTTGCACCCGCTGTCACGAATGGAACCATAAGCTTTTGGTTCCAGAAGTACTAAAGAAACCATGGGTAAGATTAGATATACCAAAAGCAAAAAAAGGGAGTCCCTTCACGCACCAGTTCATCCGTATACTTGTACAGCGGCAGTTGCCCATTCGAGGCCGGCGGTTGAGCGCTAACGGGTCTCGTGAGGTCATAATCATACGAGAAAAAAAAGTTGCGCGACGAGAAGATTAACTTTGTATACCGCAGCAACTTTGGTAGCAACTCAATCGGTTTGGTCGCCGTAGGCGGCTCCGTGTTTACTTCGCTCTCCGAGGTCGGGGTCTCGTCATCATTCGCAGATGGAGGAGTAACAACAGACTCCGTATTCACAGCAGCCGATGATCTCGCCGCAGCAGTGTCGTTGTCCTTAAATTCCACCAGCGGTATACCCACGGCATCATCCGTGTTCAACTCCGCAGTACCGAGTCCAGGCAACCCCATCGCCTTACGCGACAGCCAGTTCGCCGCAAAGCGGCCGAACCGCAGCCTTTTACCAACCATATTCTCGGTGATATTGCTGCTGATGCCGTCGGTACCGGCGGGGCGCGCTTCCCGGACTGGCGAGACTGGTGCTGTGTTGACTTCTGTGTCTGCGCCATCGCTCTCTGCTTCGGATACGTCTGCATCCTCGGATGCTGTGTCACTGTCGTCATTCTCTTCTTCACCTTGCAGGATGCTCTCCTTTGCTTGCGTTATCGCGCGACTGGCATCTTCGTGAGAGGATGTGGGGATAACGGCGACATTCGCGATAGAGTAGATGGGCTTGCCTTGAATCTGGGCAACTTGATGGCGCTGCGTGATCGTGATGAGGAACGAGTATGACGCAACGGAAAGAAGGCCTGCATATCCATAAATTAGAATCTCCAACTATATTGATTGCTTTCCTGTTGTCATCTAATCGCCGCGGTAGACGGGTATCTACTCACCAACAATGCCGTAGCTTTCCAAGGCCGTGGAATCTTTCCTCTCACTTGGATCTGGTGCGGGGTTTAGGAGGGACGAGATGCGATTCGTTTTGTAGTCAATGCGAATCGACGAGGACTCGCCATTGCCATTGTAGCGCAGGCCATTCCCTGGGGACTGTAGGATGAGCCCATCGACCGCTGCGATGATGACTACCTTGCGTAGCAGGCTAGGCATGTTGTCTGCATTCCACTGGGCAGCCCAGCGGTTGCTACCTCGGTGAGAATTTCGCTTCGGTGGGGGGTAGACGCCTCCGGCTGTCAGGTTAAAATCTAATCAGGTAAAAGAATGATAATATATGGTCATCGATATACTTGTATACATTGCTGCCGCGCCCAGGCGATGTTGGGCTCAAACTTGGAAATGATCGTAACGGCCGGGTGCTGTTTGCAGTTCACATGAGGCCGTCTTGTGTCATTCCCCCACTCCGCTCCTGATCCTTCTGCAGGAAATCGGAGATCAGGTTACGGACATAGTCCTTTTATTGCGCATGTCCAATGCCCTTATCACAGTTTAATCTCAACAATTATCGGCTGGATGTTAATGAGCCTCATTTATCCCGTTAAAATCAATAAACAGCCCGCGTCCCGAGTTATGCGGTTACTATGACATAGGCCCAGAGAACATAGACAAAACTTCGCTTGGAATCTATTTCAAAATCGACTGTAATGCATAGGTATATACAATTCAAATCCTTACCGCAAGCACTAACGCCTGCGTTTTTGCCCAATCAAAGGTAAAGTCATACCAAACATATCGCCGTATTCCGGCCAAAAAGGCGTGACTCGGCCGCTATTCTGGATTCTGGTCATAAGCTTCTTCTGCCATGGCGAGAAGATAAAAGTACATAGTCTCCAGCCCGATACAATCAACAAGCATCGGTTGTGACGGCGGATATAGAGAATTGAAACAGGGAGTATGGAAAACGAACACAAAAAAGAGATGGCATAATAACCTGTCGTAAATAAGCTAGCACAGCCAGCAAGCAAGACAGCTGTGAAATCGTAGGTCGTAGTCTACTATAGATCGTCGTGTTTCTTCCGTTGCTGCGACGTCTGGTCTACCTCCTGGCTTTTGTAGGTAGGGCCGGGCTCCCCGTCACTCTCCTCGGCCAGTTCCGATAAGCCAATATTTTGGTTCTCGACATCGTAAGAGTGGATGAGTCCTTCACGATCACCATGGCCGTTCATGAAGGCGATGCTGGAGGAGCTGCGGCGGTGTGGTTCGTGGCTCCTGCGCGCCTGCATTGATCGACGCGTTTGGAACCCTGCGATACCATCCGTGGGGACCCCTTCTTCATCAAATTTCGAGTTGAGCAGTTGCCCGTCTGGGTCATGTCGCGAGATGTTCAAGAGATATACTCCGGAGAAGATAATAAGGAAGCCGCAGAGTAGTGAAATAGTGTTGACGGCATCGGTTGTGTTGAATCCTTTAAATAGGATGAAGGAGGCGCAGAGCGTGGCGGTCGTAAATGTGACATAATACAAGGGATTGACACTGTGGAGCCTGTTAGCTAGATCGGCTCTATTTTTGAACAGAGCTACTCACATCGAGGTCGAGAACTCGTTCAAGGCTTTGTTGAAATAGTTCATCTGTGTGAGAATGCAGAAAACCGTGACGATGAGGAAAACGTATGTTGACGCATGACTGAACTGGTTGTGACCTCCTAGACTAAGTTTCAAGGCAATTCCGAAAGCCTTTACGGACATGACAGAGACGGAGCCAACGGTGGAGCAGATCGAGATGTAGATTAAGGGGTTCCTCTTCCCATATAATGGTGCGACTCGGTAGATCATCAGGGTGGCAAATATAGCGACGGCAAGGCAATAGAGCAGAAAGCCTAGAATCAAAGAAGCAAAGAGTCAGAATTCCATTTCGTGATATATCCGGCGCTGAGGCGTACCAGGTTGAAGCGCATAGTGCAAAATCTCATCAATCGTCTCGACTGGCTGGTCCGGTGGCGCATGTAAAACAATCACGACTGAGCCCAGTAAACACATGGCACAGCCCAGCTTCCCCAGGACACCAAGTCTTTCTTTGAGGAAATAGGACCCTAGAACGGCGCTTGAAGGGGTTAGCAATTTGCCAGGCCATTCGAATTAGTAGGACAAATAATCGCAACTCACCCGATTAGGACACTTAGCGCACCCAACGGTGTAACCAAAATAGCGGGAGCGAATGCATATGCGGCGAAGTTGGCGGCTTCTCCGATAGCCACTGCGACCTTGTTAGATGTCGATCTTCGGTCTGACAGCAATGATTGTTTCCATACAGATACTGACTCCGGCCCACCACGTCGGACTCTTCAGATATGAAAACCCTTCTCCTTCAAATCCGTGTCGTTCTGTCGCATGATTTAAACCCTGTGCGGAATTAGTCAGTTGTTTATCCTGGCCGAACGTAGGCATTGATAGTCGGAGGAAAGGAAGGGCGAGATCTGGTATATACGCACTATTTTCGTGATGACAAAACTTGTGCCTTGGGACTGGTCAGTGCTGCGCAAGTAATGGAATAGAGAAGGTAGAGCCATACCAATGGCCATCGTGGATAGAATGGCCAGTAAAAGGCCGATATACCTGTTGTCCGAATCATCCGGTTAGAATGCGGTCGCCTTAGGCAGGGATTGAGCAGGAAGAGGCGATGCGACGGGCGTACTTTTCTGAAATCATGTTTGTTGTACTCAAGGAGCGATTGCTCCTCCTGGTGAAAGGGCTCCAACTCTAGCAGTTATTCGAACGAAGGAAGGCAAAAGCGTTCGTGAGCGATCGCAAGGAAGATAGTGAGCGGGCCTGGTCGGCGAGTTGTCGAGGGCCCAGAATGCACCAACACAAATACAGGAATACCGGTCGGAATGAAGACGGAAGGTCGCGAAACAAGGGCAGCAGTCGAAAAGAATGGAGCGGCTGAAGACCCTGCAGCCTGGAAGAATGGGACAGATGGCGGGATGGCAAGCGAGTTATTGATTAGAGGACCGATCTCGATGGAGGTCGATTCGGAGGCTGGCTGCGGCCGGGCCTGTTGCTGCTGCACTCGTGCGGTGGGGTTTGCTGGGACTGGATCTGGACGCGTAAGTGGCCCAAGCGAACGAAGCGGCAAACCAAGTATGTCACTGGCGATCAGAAGAGTAACAGACAACGAAGAGACAACGAAGGTTGGGACTGAGGAATAACGTCTGCGGGTGCAAAAACAGAGAGAGAGCGAGCAGGTGAAAAAGAAGGACAAACGAGTGGACAAGGGCCGAATGAAGGGCGTGTGAAGGGCAAGTTTCAAGAGGCCAAAGGTCATCTGGCAAACTGGAGGGTTGCACGACTAATAAGTAACAAGGCCGCTTTCGATGCCGACCCAAGCCAGGACCAGGCCCAGCGACAAGAATAGCAGTCTGCCAGTCTGGCCCGTTGAGGTCAATCTTTGATGCTTCTGCGCTCCGTCTCTCACAATCTACGACTTGGTACTGTGGCCGGTCACTTTTACAAACAAGTAACTATTGGTAGCCACTGCATTCACTGCCCTGGGTAGCTGGGCTATTTGGTGCTCCCTGGAGGAAATCAAGGGCAAGGTGGCCATTCTTGTCTCAGGCATGTTTTATTATGTGGAGGACCCCTTGAAAAGGCCAAGTTCGGCCAAGTTGAACGATCGGCGTTTCAGTTCAAAACTGAGAATAGCTGTAGGTCCGGCCTCTCGGCGAGGCTGAGCAATGCCCCCCAGTTTATGCCCCGGTTTATGCCGTTGATGCCGTCGTCCGATGCATACCTGGTCTGAAGCGTCCTCATAAATTCGAATTACGATCCGGTTGGACTTGGTGATCGTGGTGATCGAACGCCCCGAGCCAAGGATACTTCTCTTCGAACCACGCTGCTAGAAGTTTCAGATTTACTCCAGTTTACTCCTCTGCTCATTTATCAAATACCTGAGCAACTTACTTACTCTAATGCTCCTGTCTAGTGTATAGCTTACCGCCGAGCTGTCTCGAACTGCCCAGGCGTCGCAACCGCGGTGAAATCGGCCAGCAAGGGCTGGATTCTGTACGCTTTCTCGATCGATGGTAAATTGTTAGCTTAAGGTGTTCAAATCCCTTTATTTAGCCAATACTCATGTCCTCCCTGCTTGAAGATGCAGTATATAGCAGGCTTTGTCCCTAACCTGTATCAAATACAAGTACAGCATACAGCGCCTCTTCCGGCGCTTAGTACTGTAGGAAACTCCTTTACTACATATAGAAATTCGCAACCTTCCCAGGTTTCTGTAAAAGAAGTTTCGCCACCGGCCACGAGTTGTACCTGAGACTCCCAGAAAAGGTATGCCAATGGAGTGGTGGCTCGAATAGTAGGCAACCTTTTTTTTACCTTTGATCCTTATGCTTTACCGCGAATTTTCACATTGTTGTAGAAACGTCTGCCGCGGACCAAAGAGTATATGGTGTGACCCATATTCCAGGCTTCTCCGATCGGGTCTACTATGTTAAGGTCGCCACTACGTACGTAGTCCTATAGGTAATAGAGTACTGGAAAAATATTTGCAAAAGTAATCTGCAGTAGTATTCACTCTATCGACCGCCATATAATACAATCACAACAGCCTCTCCTATGGTCCACTCGATAGTAGCCATCATAGTAACGAGGACTCTCCATCCCCCACACGTCTTTTAATCCACACACGTATTATACAGCGAGGCGATCGTCTTCCCCTCTTGCAGTTGATGAAGGTTGAGGAAAACGTCTGCGATAGGATGAATTTGTATCGAGTACTCCGTAAACACCACCAGAACGCCAAACTATTTCCCGAGGTATCGCTAACACTAAACAAGGACTGGGAGAATCGAAACCGGAAGAGGGAGAAAATCAAGAAAGTTCATAAAGGGGAAAGAAACCGGGGGGGGAGCACGATAAAGAGTCTAAATCATCAGAGAGGCTGGTGGCACAAACCTATAGCTGCAAGTCGCGGCTTGGATGCCCACGGCGAATGGTAAATCGGGGAGCACCTAGAAAGTACACTCCCTGATGATCAGACGGAGGTTGGTTAATAAATACGTACCTAGATC
Source organism: Aspergillus versicolor CBS 583.65 (assembly GCF_001890125.1). Lineage (NCBI taxonomy): Eukaryota > Fungi > Ascomycota > Eurotiomycetes > Eurotiales > Aspergillaceae > Aspergillus > Aspergillus versicolor. The sequence continues at coordinate 3,525,151 of NW_024467524.1, read as the reverse complement.
AATTTAAAACGGTTGAGGTGCGATTCCTGCGGTTATTTCTGAAGCCCAGAAATACCACTCGGAAGCGCGGCTCGAATTTCATGGCCAGCATGAATCGATGCTGGGGTTGGATATTCTTGGAGGTAGCCCAACCGGAATCTTGAAGACCCGCTAGATGTACGTGAAAACGGGAAGGGACGAGGTGGGATGTTATCAGACAACTCATGACGAGCGGGGGCGCTTGACTTCTTGGTTTGAACTTTCGGGCACGTCGAATTCGTCGTCAGGCTCACGAAGACGCTTTCCAGCGGCGTGACTCGTAGAGGCACCCTCTCGTTCTTCATCAAAGTCGCCAAGGTCATCTTCGATTCCGAGGTCCAAGTAATCTTCATCTTCAAAGGGTAAGTCGGCGCCCTCATCGTTTCCCGCAGGTGTAGAAAGAGCATTTTCGGCGGTTTCACCAACTTCACCCTGCTCAATTACATCGTCGACTTCTGCCAGCTGTTCAACAGGCTCCGTGTCATCGTGAGGGCTTTTTAGGTCTTCTGTCACGCCTAGTGAGTCACCTTCCACATGTTGGGTTTTGTGGGACTGATTCAAGGGATCTTCATCCAGAGAGGACTCGGCAGCTACTTCGTGGCTATCCTGACCTTCAGCATCATCGGCGGCGACACCACCATTATTTTGGGAAGCATCAGGTTGCGTCTCCTCCATGGATGGCGGTTGCTCGTGATATTCTGCTTCTGGGCCGGTGTATTCTTCCGGATATGTCTCTGTTGAATCCGCTGCGTCCCCTTCAGGCCCCTCTAAAATATAACTGGGATGGGCCACGTCATCGGGTTCATCTCCCTCAAGGTACTCATCTTCATGATACTCATCCTCATAGTTCTCTTCATCATAAGGGCTCTCAGAAACTTCTGGATTTTGTTCTCTCTCAGCCGCATTGGCTGGGGGCAACGGCTCGAGAGTACTGGTGGATTCGGTTTTCTGTTCCTCTGAATGATGAGGAGAGTGTGGTGACTCAGGACGATCTTCGGCATTAGGGCCGTTATGAACAACCTCGCCGGTTTCAGTGTGCTCAATCTGTTCAGTTTCCTGGGATCCGGCACCATCTTGCTCGTCATTAGGTGCATCCTGTGAATGAGATGTAGACTGTAATTCGGGCTCTACCGAGCCTTCCTCTTTGTCTTCATTATCCAAGGCGCGCTGGGGTTCCTCCTGGTATTGTTCTTGGGCTGTCTCTTCGTATTCCGCGGAAACACCATCTGCATCGGGGTAAACTTCCCACGACTGGATCTCAGATAATCCTTTCCCCTCACTTGCAGCTAGCAAAAGATCCGACAGTTCCGCAGCAGCAGTTAGTTTAGTACTAAGTGTAAGATATAGGGCTTCTGGTTCTTCAATGCCATCATTGTGGCAAAAATGCAGATACACGTCTACAAATTGTTTCAGCGAAACTTTTTGTGTCTCGAGCGAGTCCTAAAGGTAGTTCTGTTAGCAAATGATAAGAGAACCCAGTGGTTTGGATAGCTTACCTCTGTTAGTTGAAAGTTGAGGGCTTCGATATCGATGACTAGCACCTCATTCTCATTTATGTGGTTTTGAAGGACTTCACGGCAAGCCATAAGCAACTTTCCAAAGGACTCATACGCAAGACCCTCATCTTCTAGGAAGAAGGTTTCCGAGGAATCGCCTTCCCTTGGAGGAAAAAGCGAAATCTCGTTGTCTTGATAGTAAACTTTGACCGGATGAAGGTGCGAACTTTGCGTTGAACCGCGGTCTTGTTCGGGTTCCTGATCATTGGACTCGGAGACTCGCTGCTCCTCTCTTAATTCTACATCCGCTTTGCCAAGGTCATCCTTAGACGGCTGAGCCTCGTCTGAGCCTTTGTCATTGTCCTGGGGGTTCTGCAACTCCTCAGGGGCCTCTTGCTGATCGTTGTTACGTATCGTTTGCGGCTCGACCTGTTTTTCTGCTTTCTCTGTTTGCTCTGTTTCATTAGTATTCCTGGCGCTTTCCTCGGGATGCTCGGATTCCACGTGGTCCGTCGCCGCCTTTTCGGCCAATTGTTCATCGACCAGGTTGTCGGCAGTCTGCTCAGGCTCAGGCTCAGGCTGTAACTTGGGTTGGGTCGTGTCCACAGTTTGCGTTTCCTCCTCAGGGTGCGATTCGGTATTGACGTTGTTATTATCATCGGCCAGTTGTTTTTGCGTTGGACTGGCTCTTTGGGCTTCTTCAATCTTCGCATGTTCTTCAATGGATGCAGGTACCTCAGAGCCCTTTTGTTCATGTTCCGGGACGGGGCCATCGAGGTCTTCATCGTAGTCATCTTCTAACATTTCCGCCTCGTATATCTTTCCTTCCTCGTCCGCATTCTCTTCTTCATACTGCATGTCGATGTTCTGGTTCGTTTCGGGGTAGTAATCGGCGTCGGTCATGGATGGCTCGGCTACATCGTCAACCATATCCTCATCGGGGATTCCATCTTGCCCTTGGTTTTCGCCATTATCCATGTATTCATCAGCTGTCATGTCTCTGTCTGGATTCGAAGCCTGATCCTCCATAACATCGATATCAATTTCGAAATCATCGGCGGGGCCCTGGTACGGTGAGGCCATCTCCATTGTGTCATCCATCAAAGGGACCTCCATGGTGGAAAACGGGAAGGGCGATGTGGTTGTCATGGCCCGGAATGAAGGTTTTTAAAAGGGCGCGTTGAAAGTTTTGAGTGGCGCTCCAGCCCAACATGTGTTGGTAGTGCCGTAAAGACAAGCTTACTCAGAATATTCACAGAAATGAAAATGATTTGGTTATTAGTGAGGAGAGAATTAAAATAAAGCAGGTCTCCCCAGGTGTGGCGGAGGTAAGTGATGGCTTTGTTCACAGGAGGCGGCAAGCTGGAAACGGACGTGTTTCGGGCAAGTTCACAAGGAGTAGTAAGCGAGTGGGTGCACGGACCAACAGGGGCCCGAAGAGAACAGCAAGCCAGACCTCCGCCGCCGATGGTCTGAATATCTCCGTTATCTGGCCTTCCCGGCAAAACAAGTCCTGCCTCACCCTCCCTCCTTCATTGCTGGTTCTATCTGAGCTGCAATTGCTTTACCGAACCTCGTCTCTGAAAGTTACTGACCATGGTATGCGTGCCCGCCCCCTTGAACCTGACCAGTCCTGCTCACCAATCCGCACAATCAAGGTCGTCCTCGCAGCGTCAATATGCACCCGCGGGGGCAAAGCAGTCCTCTCGCGCCAGTTCCGGGAAATTGCCCGCTCTAGAATTGAGGCTTTACTCGCGTCGTTCCCAAAGCTCGCGGATTCCGGTACCCAGCACACAACCGTTGAGCAAGACAATGTCCGCTTCGTCTACCAACCCCTCGACGAGCTATACATCGTCCTGATTACAAACCGCCAATCGAATATCCTGCAAGATATTGACAGCCTTCATCTCTTCGCTCAAGTTACTACCAGTATTTGCAAGAGCTTGGACGAGCGGGAAATCCTGCGCAATGCGTTCGAATTGCTCAGCGCATACGACGAGTTGGTGACCCTCGGGTATAGGGAGAACCTGTCGCTCTCTCAGATCAAAACATTCCTGGAGATGGAGAGTCACGAGGAGAGAATTCAAGAAATCATTGAAAGGGTATATAACCTGACGGCCGAATCGCGCTCGGAGGGAATGCTGACTGCTTGCAGAACAAAGAGCTCGAAGCAAGCGAAGAACGCAAAAGAAAGGCCAAGCAACTGGAGATGCAACGAAAAGAGGCGGCTCGCAATTCACGCAGCATCGCTCCCCGAACCCCGTCCTATCCTGTCTACACGCCCCCTTCGCGCCCTGCTGTACCCGACACCTATGACAGCTATGAAGCGGAGAAGAAAAAGGCCTTCGCCAAGTATGTTTTGACTACGCCTCCTTGACTGCTGACGTTATCTAATTGTTAATTCTTTCTATTCTATCAGACCGTTGCCTACGCGTGGAAAAGGAATGCAGCTCGGTAAAAAGTCAAAGGCTACCGATATATATGAGAAGGTCCGGGGTGATTTGGGGCCGGAGGCTGAAGAGTCAAGCCCCCTGGTTACACCCCAAGCGGCGACGCCAGTTGCCGACAGAGTGTCTTCCGCTCGCCCTTCACTCTCCGCGGGTCGGGAGCCAATTCACATTACCATTGCAGAGACCATTTCCGCTGCGCTCACTCGTGAAGGTGCACTTAAATCCTTTGAAGTGAAGGGTGATCTCCAGCTCCGTATTAGCGACCCTGCATTCACAAAACTTAAACTTGACCTTCTCGCAAACCCGACCCACGGTGCGCAGTTTCGCACTCACCCAAATGTCGACAAGGCTGTCTTCAGCAACTCTTCTGTCATTCAACTAAAGGATACTTCGAAGAGGTTCCCGGCTAATAACTCAATCGGCGTTCTTCGCTGGCGAGTTGCGGGTGCGGGCTCTGACAATGCAGATGTTCTACCCATCACATTTACGGTTTGGGTCAACAAAGGCTCCGACTCAACCACAGTTACCGTCGAGTATGAGCTCACAGGCTCTGACAGTCTCCGTGATGTTGTCGTCACCATCCCGTACGGCGCGAGTGAGCCAGCTGTGTCAAGCTTCGACGCTGTTTACGAAGTCTCGGGAGACAGTCTTGACTGGAACATTGGAAATGTGGATGAGGAAAATGCGTCTGGCAGCTTCGAGTTCGAATCTACAGGCGATGATGAAAATGAGTTTTTCCCGATGACAGTGCGATTCTCGAAGACAAACCCGTTTGTCGAGGTCGACGTCTCAGACATTTCCCTCATAGAGGAGGGGGAAAGCACTGGGTATTCCAAGGACGTCAAGAGCGTCGCAGAAGGATATCTTATTGAATAAATTGGTTTATGGGTATAACCCAAACTATTAATGATGATCGGGCGACCCTTTCTGTGTACGAAACAACTTATTGCGAGTTATTCTAGATTCTGCTAGCAACCCCTTTTGACCAAATGATATATTTTCAATCCAGACCTGCGATCTTTTTCCAAGCATCTCCAAAGCGTCTTCAATTAGCACTCCCATCGTCCGATCAGAGATCTCGCTGTTTCGAGTACATTATGGCGTAGCATGTCATTTTACGTTGCACTGTTGCTTATACTCCATTGCTTTTGAGGGGTTGCTCTTGCCTTCTCCCATCCTCATTCTATTCACCTTTCAGGAAGAAAATTGGCGCCACTCATTGACCAGGGCACTGCATACAACATGCCATTATCTTTTATCCACTCTCTAACTATCATCTTTTTTTAGCGCAGCAAAATAAGTAACATTTCTTCAAATTTTGAAGGCCCCTCTTCGCTCTTTAGGTATGCTTGTTTGCTGCAGTCCCATCCAATACCTTCGGTCAATTTTTAATCAATATAGATCATTCTATAGTTGTCTGGACCCTGTTGGTCATTGTTATACTATGGGCGGAGTAGATGAAGCGAAAAATATAATCGCTATTGAGGGTATGGACGGCAGTAATGTCCTGGCCGACAACAGGAGATACTCAAAACAGCCCCATCCCCAACGCAGTGGAATGGCCTACAATCCAGTAAGTTGTATACCCTTAATCGTGGCAAATGACATAAACTCATGATTTTTAAATTTCAAAGACTCCCCGGCTTGTCAATAACACGCCTCTCGTGTTCGCCAGAGCTATGCGGCAACTCTATCCCAGAAACCGAAATGTAGTGATTCCAAGGATGGGTCCTGTCCATTGTTCAGAAGGGAAACTCAGAAAAAAAAAGCAAGCACGCTTGTGATCATTGCAGGGCGAAGAGGATACGATGTACTGGTCAAAAGCCCGCAGTTTGTCAGGACTGCCGTAAGAACGGGTTGAAATGTCGATATAGCGATGGAAAAAGGGAACGAAACAGAAAGTATGTCCTCCATGTTTTGGCGAATGCTTTGCACCACTACTAACGCCAATGCGCATGTTGTAGGCAGCTTCAATCTCTTGAAAGCGAGTGTGCGAAATATAAAACGGCAATTCTCCAGCTGAACAAGCAGCTGGGCGTTGTCAGTCGCGAGGTGCTGGACAGTTTCGAAAAGAAAAACGCACGGACTTTATCCTTGTTTATCTTCATTTGAAGTCTCGCTAACTGAATCCAGAGCTCACCCTGCGGCGAGGGTCCCGATGGAGATACCGACGAGAAGCTTCACGCTACTATGGAGGACGTAGTGGAAGAACCCCCCGAGGAACTGCAATCCATGAGGATGGTCCGAAAGCAGGAGCAGCAAGATAGGGGAACCATACGACTATTCGCTGCAAGTAGCTCCCAGCCACAGCCGGAGACCTCTTTAAAGAGTAGTCCTTATATCCAGCCAGATACGCCTTTGACTCCATATTCTCCGAACCTGCCATTGAACCCTCAAAACTTTCAACTGCGGGACGTCACTCGATGCCCAATCCAGCCGATGGGTGTCAGGAACTTGATGGGAACAGAACCTTTCTCTTGCGGTAGTGGATATTACGCCCCCAATCCTAATCTCGTCTTTACTGGTTTCATCGAAGGATTTAACGCTTAGTACAGCAGTCAAGCCTGAGTAGGAATAACACATGCCTCTTCAATTCTTAGATCGTTCATTGTATATACATTTCATTCCATTCGTTCACCCATCTATAGGTGGGGTATATTTAATAGCGAACGCTACCAGATTAATCAGTCAAAGTCTGTCTCTCCACATATAAATCCGTGTGCCAATATATTCCGGGGGAGTTAAGAAACCTTCAGGTTAGGACTCCCAATTCCTTTTCTTCGCCGTAAACAACAGCCTCGCGTCTTCTTCGCGGAACTGCCCCGCAATACCCCCAGGCGACATCGATGGTATTCCGCTGATCCTGGATAAACGGAGATCCATTACGCATGCCCGACGATGAGACCTATTTGCCCATGATCCCAGAATATTAGGCCACGTCCTTTCACCTCCGCCCCTGCTCTCCTCTCCGCGCCAATAATTCAAATTCACACCCAGAAGACCTCTCTCGTCACCGACAAAGCCCTCAATGCAATCCAAGGAGGGCAGAAACCGGCGTCTGATACCACAGGCCGTGTGGTTCGAGTCTATTTGGTAATCTGGGCACTGTTTGAGGAGGGAGATTACTGATGTGATATCTAGAGGGCGCTCTTGTTGGTTCCTTCTTTCTGCGTCTGCATATGCGTTTGCATCTGCATCCGAGTCTTCGATGCCTTGGTTGAAATCTGGATCTAGGAGCGTGGACCCAATGAAGATGGTTTTTGTGCGGAGTGAGAAAAAGCGCGTCATTTGGCCGAGGTGGAAAGTGTCGCAGGCACTGGAGTTCCCGAGCGCGCAGCGGCATTGGTATTGACGCGATGCGGCGGTTGATGTTGCTGATGGGTTGTTGCGCTTGGGTGCACTGGGGTCCTCGAGTGCGCCGTAGACGCGGAGGAAATGTGCTTGGAGGTCGGTGATTGTGTCCAGCACGCATTGGCGGCGGTAGTAGAGTTCCTCTGTTGGTTGTCTAGTTAGCACGGTAATCTTTAACATGGGTGTGCTTTTGAGGATCTGGTCATACCTTCGATACCATTAGAGAAATAGTGCCAGCTGAGAGAACCAAGCTCTGGGGCTTCAAGGCCGTTAACCCAAAACCTTGATCCAGAAACAATGAGGGCATGGGTCAGCATTTGGAAGATAGTCCTGTCGTTTAGGAACCTTGCTATGAAGATGGATTGTCGGATGCGGTCCTCATTCAGCTTCAAGATCGAGGAGTTGAATTTAGTTAATGGGAGCTTCGGCTTTCCCAGGGTATAGCCCGAGCGCTTGAGAGCATCACGGACAGCTTGTGGGGAGTTGAAAGCATCGGCCATTTCTATCACCCCAGAAATGAATAATGGTCGTTGAGATTTGACTTCTGCATCAAAACTTTCCTTCTCTTCATCGCTGAATGAATTGAAGGATAGTATCCTGAGAAAGAAGCCAATGGTGTCTGGTCCTACGCGATGTGACAAATGATCATCGGGCATTCTCATGATTGGAAGAGCATCGTCATGTTCAGAGAAACCAGCAGCGTCTGTATCACCATTCACGTCCGGATCTACATCAAAACTATGCAGTTCCCGCTGCTTCATGAAGTTCCTGCCTTCGGAAAACTTTTGAGGATCCAGGAAAACATGAAAGTAAGGACTACTCTGGATCAGACTCTCACTGGAAACCTTCCAGTGGTGGGTAACTGGTGCATCTTTTGTGCCCAAAGATGTTTGCTTTGAGGGTGTATACTCCAAGATAAGGTCGCCGCTATCGACAATAACTTGCGTGTTTGTATTTGGCAGAGGCGACTTCGAGTTCTGCCCGTGTCCATTGGTTACAGGTACAGAGATTGGCGTCCCTGATCCAGACCTCGAGGATCTTTGGACTACACCTTCGCTATCAGAAAGTGATACATTCTGAAGCGAAGCATCAATCGATTTTAAAGATGGCAAGGGCGGGTATTCGGAATCCATGCCAACTTTCTGTTTTCTGCGGCCTTCAGCTGGGTTTATGTAAACCGTGTTTCTCTAGTCGGTACGGGATTTCGCGACACACAACATTTGTGTATAGCATTAGCGTCATAGAAGCGTTGCACCCAGACCCCGGCTTGGAACTAAAGCATACAGACAGCGGTTCAGCCGGCGAAATTCCAGGGCCACGCAACGTGAGAACGTATAGGGGATATTAGGCGCAGTCCATGCAAGCAATCAAAAAGGGGTTGAAGCTGGATATTTTGATATTGGAGAAAACAGCTGGCGGGGTGCGCTTGAAGCGATGAACAAAATGCAAGTCGCCTCGTATCATGTGATCTTTAGGTCCACCGATGTTTGTGTTTCCAGCCAATCACATCAGCTTTTTCTATACTAGATGTAAATACACAGTAACTTAGGAGGAATCTTTCAGTTTAATTGAGGCCTTCCAGAGTGGCTGGTGTTGGAATATTTCGTATGAAGAAAGCCGATACTGCGTTATACCAAGTAGTGTTCACCCAAACAAGCAACTCTTGAGAGTCCGGATTAAAGTCCTGAAACCTGGTTTTTACAGCCCATCTAACATTATTTCACCTGATCAACAGGAACTCAGCCTAAAAGACAGAATTACGGACAAAATTTGGATCCAATAGCCCGCCAGCGTTCCACACCGTTGCTATGTCTCCGCTAATTCATCTGTATCCTGCCTGCGTAACTGTCCACCTTGGGGTAATTTCCCACTAGAACTCCAAGGGCTCAGCAAATACTCATCGCTTTATTACTTTAGGCTTATGGCAAATGGGTTCAGGCCGGGAGTTCAGGTATATGGGTATTCTGAAAGAGGACTTAACCCTAACTTCCACCCACATTTGTCGAATCAGAATGTACTAGCCCGACTGGGCTAGTCTCTTTATGTAGTGTACTGCTGTATACTTCGATCTGAACCACAAACTGACGTAGACAGAGTCAAGCAATTATTTTATCTGCGACCGTGACCCAAAAGGTACTATAACTTGCTTTCCCAGATGGCTCCCAGGGTGGGCCCAGAGGTGGTAAGGAGGGGCTTAAAATGCTAAAATGCAGATTCAACCTTGCTGGTGTGAAAGTGAGCTCATAACTGCAAAAGGGCCTGTATGATATCGAAATGCTATCCTTTATTTAGCGAGCAGTGTATAGAGCGCTATATATGCAATAATAACACTTGAGTAGGCGACCAGAGAAAGTAAAACAGTGGGAGGTATCCGGCTGTAGAGACTGGGGAATCACGCAGTGGCTGAAAATAAGGCTCGAGTGATTTTCTCATACCTTGAGAGTTTGTAGTACGTAGGCAGGTGTTGTGTGACATGACTGCTAGTGCCTAATTCGTTGAGTCTTCCTTCCCAAAGTCAATAACAGTCACGTCCTAGGTCTTCCCTCTCTCCCATCTCATTTCTTCCCAAATCCCGCTCCGTTCCCCGTCCAATTCCCTATTCTCTTTTGCACAGCGATAATCCTGAATTTCGATCATGGGTAATAAAAAGTCAGGGCCCGATGTATTCGGTAAAGCTTTGGAAGATACTCTCGCTAGATCGGAGAATGAGGGAGCCTCGTCTTCTACTCGGTCTCTCTCTCGAACTGCTATACTCGAGGCATATCATGAGCTAGAGAAACGTATCAAAAGACCCTTCGCCTGTGGTGGTACTATTGACATCACTAATAAACAAGAATCCAGCCCAGCAGCCAAAAAGCAGAAAACAGATGCGTCGCCGGGACAGGCCTCCCCTCCTGTCAACTTATTCTGGGCTACGGAGGCCGAATCAACTGCACAGAAACTAGTCTTGCCATATGAAAGTACTTCGGCACTCCAACATCTTGTCAAAGAATGCGTACCAGCGACGTTCGGAAGAGGTGAAGCGGATGTCTTGGACCCTGAATACCGAAGGGCAGGCAAAATGGACCCCAACAACTTCGCTACCAGCTTCCACCCAGCCGACTTTGGGATTATTGAAAACGTGGAACGAGTCCTCCTTCCAAGCATAAACACAGAAAAGCAAAACAGCTTATGGTTTCGGAAGCTCCGTGCTGAGTTATACAATCTGAATGTATGGGCCAGCTCTAGCTAATACTTATCAGAATTCGCTAATGTAAGTGCGTCAAATAGGTATACTCTGGTCCATCCGGCCTATTTCGCAAACATGTGGATACACCGCGCTCTGAAAGCCAGATCGGCTCGTTGGTTGTCTGTCTGCCTTCGAAGTTCAAAGGAGGGAAGTTCACTGTTCAACATTCCGGACAGCATATTGAATTTGACTGGAGCACCCTAAGCGATGCTGCCATACAGTGGGCGGCATTTTACAGTGATTGCGAGCATGAAATTGAGACCGTCACTGAGGGTGAGCGCCTTACACTGACCTACAATCTATACGTGACAGAACCGCTGGATGTCTTCGCTGCGCCAACCAATATTATACAACCCAAATCATTGCCTCTATACGGCTTCTTGGAGGGTCTTATTGCTGAGCCTGCTTTTATGAAACTAGGTTAGCACAAAAACTATGATGAAAAAGCCCAGTGGATGACAGCACACTAACTGCTGATAACAGGCGGGGTTCTGGGTGTTTATTGCTCCCATGCTTATCCCCACAGCTCTGAACACGCAAGTGATATGCTTCCAATTGGTCTGAAAGGGGCAGATTTGGTGGTATACTCTGTGCTCGAATCTCTTGGCATGAAAGTGAAGGTACTCCCTGTTCTAAAACATGGAGAACGGGGAGGGGAAAAAATTGTTGGAAAGAAACTATGGGGGAGCAGAATGGAGGATAGGGAGGTTGACGAGGATATGGGTGACGACGAACTTGATGGGGTAAGTATAGAGCTACCCGGCCCTTGAGAAAAGCAAGAACCACACTGCGCGAGCACGGCCACTGACATTTGTTAATAGCTACTCGATTCTGCCTGGAAGGCCTACCGCATCAAAGGCATCACCTGGATCTCTAACCCGAAGCATTCGGAGCTGGCGCTCACTTATGTTGCTTACGGCAATCAAGCCAGTCTCGGCACTGTTTACTCATATGCTGCCATTCTTGCCATCATTCCCCCGTTCGACCAGCGAAGCGGTTCAGCGAAGTCATCTTAGTCACATGGGCAAGGAACTAAGTTAACTAACTGTTATGAAGGAAATATCGGGAGCCGCCCCAGCAACGAATTTCGAGCATGACTTCGTACTTTCACTTCAATCTTTACGGGACACAGCTGTTGCTTTTCTTAGAGCACCTCGGCGGGTACTATCCTCAATGTTCCCTTCATTACAATATGGATTGATTGTAAAAGTTAGCAGTATCGTTAGTTTGCATTGAGAGTAGCTGCAGTCTAATTGGAGTTTTTCAGTTCTACCCTAGTATATGCTGAGTTAGATATTATAACTAGACACCGTGAATTGGTGCCAGTAGAAATAGGCATGTATCTATCGCCAGTGAAATGACCGAAATCCATAAAGGGCAAATCAAGCCCCGGGTTCTAGGGTCTATATATGGTCATAGTCGGGGAAGAAAGTCTATCAAATAAAGCAGGTAAAAGTAACAGTAAAATCAGATATATATCCTGACCCCTCACTGTCTTTATTTCCAGGAGGGTGGGTTGATAGTAGCCAGGGGAAGTCATAGTCATAGATAGGTGAGAGGAAACAAAATAGGCGACTTGAACGTATGTTTCAAGGCAACGACACAACAGGGATATGTATGATATTAGGTCGTCGAGAACTTGCTTTCGTCCCTTGTTGTGAAGTTGCTGCAGCCCGTTGGCTAGCTACAGCGTCGCGAGCCCGCACACCTTGTCGAACAAGTGAATATAATCTATATGCAAGAGGGTTTAGGTCATCTGGTGGCAGTTCTGATGCTTCAGACGGCGTTCCAACCAGCTGTTGCTCATTTTGCGAGCTAAGCTTATGGGGCATCATCGAGAACAGCGCGGCGGATTGAGGTGGAGTATCATGCGCCTCGTCTAGATTGTGAGAACGCCGGGGTTTTTCATTCAGTGTCGAGACACCGGTCAATGCATCGATGTCGAGGATTTCTTCGTCGTTTTGTGAGACAATATGCCATGGCTCGCCACATACAAAGCCTAATACGAAATCCTGGTTGGCGTATGCCGCTGCCATGCAGCTCTTGCGGTACTCGGGGTTGAATACCGTGTCTGTGCAGGAGGGAAGGCAGAGGACAACACCACGTGCCAGGGACGGGGGCGAAGGAAGCTCGGCGTCCGTTGCGGGAGGCGGGGCGGCGCCGAAGTCCCAAACTTCCTCTGCTTCGGCTTCATTCAGTGCATCGCTCGAGTCCTCAGTGTGCTGAGTTATTGTCTGGGTGAGGGAAATAGTAGAAGCTTTCCTAGGGGGAAGTTCCAGGCTATTGCTACTGCTGCTTTCCTCCACCGCATAATTTGATGGTAGACGTTGGTGGTTCAAAGTTCCGTTTGGTTCCACCGTTGATGAGCTGTGCGCGTGGGATGGGCGGTCAGAAGCACTGTCCACAGTAATCTCCGTTCTAATGGTTTGGACTGCATCTGCGACAGCCTCTCTCGCTGCAGCCTTTAAAGTCGGGATCAAGATGTCTGCTGCTTGGTTGTCGATTGGTATACCAGATGCCCAGGCGGTTGAAACGTTTGCCCACGAGGCAGGTTTCACCACGCCCTTGGTGTATTTCTTGCGGATCAAATCAACTAACACATTTCTCACCTCTCTGGACTCGGCTTTTTGTCGACCAACAACACCGATAGTGGAGTTCAAAATTCGACCACCTTCCCAGATCAGAAACGCATACTTTTTGGCCAGGAGAGTCAACTGGCGGATGGTGTCCTCGGACCAGTCGTCGATAACGTCCGCATGGACCTGAAGGACAGAGATATATGGGCCAACAAGTGATGCTAGACGAAGAAGCGCGTCCGTGCTCGTGACGGTGTGAGACGGAGCTACACAAACGGGTAGTCCATAGGGCAATCCCTTTTTGGCTTCAGCCAAGGATCGGATGTAAGCGATCAAGCGGTTTCCTGGGAGAGCTGGGCTCCCCAGGTTCGAGGAGTCCATTGAAATGGTAGTTTGAAGATCGAAGCCGGCGTGGTATCGGAATGCAGACACGCGGGGCGACTGTATCGACTGGTGTTCTCTTCCGGAGCTCGAGCAGGGGGAAAGAAGAGAAAAGAGGGTCGAGAAGGAGGGGGGGGGAGAGAAGGAAGTTTGTGAATAAGAATCTGGAACTGAGCTAAAGCAGGGCTAAGTTGGCTAAGTTGGCTAACTGATCCTGCGGACTCTCCAGTTCTGCGGCCAAGACGAGGGATTGACAGCTTGTTAGGAGGATCCCCACCACTTCGGCGTTGGCCCGTTCAGTGTGTCCAGATCAGACGGAAATGGCAAATGGGCGGCGATAGCGGTGTGGCTACCTGTTGCCCAAGGCCAGCTTTAACCTTCAAGCGATGGGAAAGCTCGGGGCGACGGAGAGACCCGAGAATGAGTGAGACAACAAAGAAAGTCGCAGCGGGAGGAGAGAACGAGGCCGGAACGGATGACCCCTGGAGCTTGTATAACTGGTCAGCCGTGAAGATCGCCCTGGGGTCTGGACTCTGCAATTCTGCATGCTATCAGAGTCTTCTTCTGTCTTTTGAGCTCCAGAAAGTACGAATTGCTTTATTTTTAGGTGGTGATTTTTACATCTTTTTACGAGTTGCTTTTTCCTTACTTCGAGAGACAGCTACCCCTCTGTGACCAGTCAGTTCGTCCCCTCAGTCTGCTTCTCAACACCCCAACTATTTGGAGACGGGGCAGATCCAAGAATTGCCGGCTCCGGGACGGGTGTTCCGGGCCAGGGCGCGCAAATAAGATTAATATCCCGAAGGTCCATGATCGCCCCAAAGCGCGTTTCCAATTCCCAGCTCCTGGGAGGCACGATGCCTTAGCCTCGCTTTGTCTTCCACGCTTAAATGTCTAAAAGGTAGGCAATTCGATCCAGATCTCAGTACTTTTGAAAGGGTTGCGAAGAGAACCCTGGACAGTCTACCGCGGATGGAAATATGGCGCCCGCAGTCCTCGATGCATCTTCGAGGTATACGTGCGTATAGTTCGTAGAAGTAGAGGAAGACTGAGTAACAATCATACGGTCCCATCATCCCATGCTTGGGTGCCCGCTCAGGGGCTGTCCCAAACAGGTTTAGTGGTGCCAAGACCCGATATTTTGCATCCCCAGACTACAATCAACGATTCTTCAAGCCTTGTCCTGATTGCTTTGAACGCCAGCAAGAAGCTTGATAGTCAATCTCAGAGTCAAGCGTCTGTCTGCCTGGGTATCTTCTTTTTCCCCCGTCTTTGTTTGCGTGGTTGCACGGTTGCACAGTGTCCTGCGCTACTTGCACGGCTGCTGAATAAAAACTTGCCTCGGAGCGTCCGGAGCCCGTCCCTGAATATTATTTTTCGAGCTCACGCCACCCACCCCTTCGTCTCAACCCATTTATTACCCGCTGCCTGCCACGAACCCTCTTTCGTGCTGTTCTGATTACTCCTGCCCGGCGCTCAACTCCAGTGTCACCCTTCTTCACCCTATATTCGACCTTCGATTACCCCCCCTTTTCGATGATAATGCCTGGGAGGATTCTGCCTACCTTCACCAAGGCGGAGGTTGAGTCGCACAACAGCGCCGACTCCTGCTATGTGACCTTGGGCTCGAAGGTATACGATATTACTTCGTTTGTTGAAGATCACCCTGGAGGTGGAGAACTGGTTCTGGAATACGCCGGCAAAGACGTGACCGAAATCCTGCGGGATCCGGTATCCCACGAGCATTCTGAATCGGCATACGAGATCTTGGATGACAGCCTGGTAGGATTTATTGGTGCCGAATCAAGCGCCAAATCGGCAAATGGATCTTTGGCAAATGGCAATAAGGAATCCCGGCCGGTCTACGCCTCCACTGGCATGTCTAACGAGGAGGACTTATCCGTGGATACAGACCCCAACCAGGACTATAAAAAGCACAAATTCTTGGACTTAAATAAGCCTCTTCTCATGCAGCTGTGGAATGGCGGGTTCAGCAAGGATTTTTACCTGGACCAGGTTCATCGCCCACGCCACTATAGGGGAGGCGAGTCCGCACCTCTCTTTGGCAACTTCCTGGAACCCTTGAGCAAAACTGCTTGGTATGTTGTGCCAATCGTATGGATGCCTCCTGTCATATACGGGACGATCATGGGAACCGCTGGGCTGGGGAGCACTCCTGCCGCCGTGGGTTATTGGATCTTTGGCGTCTTCTTTTGGAGTTTGATCGAATACTTTATGCACAGGTTCTTATTCCATATCGATAAGTACGTCATCATTCTACTAGCTTCCTGGCAAAGTACTAACCTGCCCTAGGTTCCTCCCTGACAACCGAGTCGGAATCACCCTACACTTCCTCCTCCACGGCATCCACCACTATCTTCCGATGGATAAGTACCGACTTGTTATGCCGCCAACTCTATTTGTTGTCCTGGCTACCCCTTTCTGGAAATTTGCCCACACGGTTCTATATTACAACTGGTATGCTGCCCTGCTGGCATACTGCGGCGGCGTTTTCGGGTATATCTGCTACGACGTAACACACTATTTTCTTCACCACCGCAAGTGAGTAAACCAGAGATATTATTGTCTCAGTGAACAATCTTCTGACCTTGTCGTTTTGTTCCAGTCTTCCTCCATACTACAAGGAGCTCAAGAAGTATCACCTTCAGCATCACTTTGCGGACTTCGACAATGGCTTCGGTGTTACAAGCCGGTTTTGGGACAGGATTTTCGGCACTGAGATTGAAATTCCTCCTCCCAAGGTTCTGAAGACCCAGTAGATATGGATGTTGTTAATCGTCTATACTTCAAGTGGTCTATCAGTCCGCTACGTCTCCCCACAGAGGGGGGATGATCTTCCCTTACGAAATAACGTTGTGGTTGCATTGATGTTATTGACTGTTACTTGCATTGGAGTGGGAGTACTCTATCCCCGCTTCCTTCCTATAATTCCCTATATGTATAGCTAATCTCCGCCCTTTGGTCAAGGGTTTGTCTCTTTGTCTCGATGTTTTTCTCTGGCCAACCCACTTCCTCACGCTTCATCATCTCAATGACTGTATGCTTTTACTTAATACATAATAATCAACTACTCGCCAATCGAGTTTCAAATAAAAAATTGTTTTTGAGCAACTGGGTAACTTTTATTAAATTCCTCATCGTTCCCGCATCATTATTTAGAAATTCCAGACCTTTTCGCCCCTCATAGATCCATGGTTCATTTTGGAGACGAAAAAGCCAAGGAGGCAACGCCAAGTTCCACGTGACTGCACTATCGCACTTCGTCGGGCTGCATCCCGACCTCATTTCTCACACCCATTTCATCCCAAAGGGTATTCACTGCCAGAAATTCGACAGGCCGTCATAATTCTACTATTCATACATTCAAACGCCCACTGAACGCCATCTCTCTGGCCCAAATTTCTATCAGATCGCAAAATCGCGAAAAGATTTGCAGAGGGACTGGGATTGAAACAGAAGGGTTCGCTCACAAGACCGCCTGATTCGCCTTCGCGCTCTAACGAAGCCAAAAGTGATCCTAACCCTTTCCGCGCGATTTATTCCATCTCCTCAGTTTTTTTCTTCTTGAAGGAGGATTCTCAGCCTATAAAACACCATGTCAGGTCTCGACGTTGAAGCTCTCCTCGAGTCCACAGCCGCTCCGGCAACCCAGGACCGCGACGATCGCTCCTCATCCAAGGCCGAAAATGGCGATCGACGCGACGACCGTGATCGCTCGCGTGACAGGGACCGCAAACGCCGAGATTATAGCCGTGATAGACGACGCTCAAAGGATGCCGACGGAGATGATACCATGAAAAGCCCGAGAAGCGAACACGGCAGTGCTAACGGAAGCCATAGAAGTAGTAGGAAGAGGAGCAGGAGCCGCGATAGCGACCGTCGCCGGGCTCGCCGTGACCGTCACGGTGATGATTACCGCTCGAATGGCGACTTCTACCGTGGCGGTGGACGTACTCGCACCCGATCTCGATCCCCTTATGATGACAGATACTACCGCCCCTCGGGCCGTTCTCGCCGAGATGAACGTGATGAGGAAAGACGTCCTCGTCGTGAACGCGATACCCGCAAGCGAAGTCGCTCGCGAAGCCGTGACAAAAGTCCGGAACTTAACGAAGATGAGCGTGATAGGCGTACCATTTTTGTGCAGCAACTCGCGGCAAGACTGAGAACAAAAGAGCTCATTGCGTTTTTCGAAAAGGTCGGGCCGGTCAAAGAAGCTCAAATTGTCAAAGATCGCGTTAGTGGAAGGTCCAAAGGGTGAGTGTTCTACTTCCATTATGTCTGTTTAAAAAAGACTAAAGCTAAACAAATTCTCTTATAGTGTCGGTTATGTCGAATTCAAAGACGAGAGTTCCGTTGCGCCCGCTATCCAGCTTACAGGACAGAAACTTCTAGGAATCCCAATCATTGCACAGTTGACCGAAGCCGAAAAGAACCGCCAAGCGCGCAACACCGAGACCAGCAGCAGCAACAAACACTCCGCCCCCTTTCACAGGCTATATGTGGGTAATATCCATTTCAGTATCGATGAGAGTGACCTCCAGAGTGTCTTTGAGCCGTTTGGCGAGCTTGAATTTGTTCAACTACAGAAGGACGAAACCGGAAGAAGCAGAGGTTATGGTTTTGTGCAGTAAGTTTCATCCGGCAGTGGGCCAGTTTCAAATTGCTAACTCTTGACTACAGATTCCGTGACCCTAACCAGGCTCGGGAAGCGTTGGAGAAGATGAATGGCTATGACCTTGGTGGTCGAGCCATCCGCGTTGGCCTTGGCAACGATAAGTTCACCCCTGAGAACACTCAACGTGCCCAGAGCCAAGGTGCAAGCCAAAGTAACTTCCAGGGCTCTATGTTCTCAGGCTCCGGCGGACGTGGTGTTCAGGCCGGGGGCACAAATAACTTCGATCGTGCAGGAGGCCGTGAGTCTGAAAAGGGAACCGGCGCGAGTGCTTTGGATGACACGGACGTTGCCGGTGTGAACTTCAACAACTTCAGTAGAGACGCATTGATGAGGAAGCTTGCAAGAACAGATGAACCTGCTGAGCCTTCTGCGGACGACAAGCCGCAGAAGATTCTCCTACCGAAAACTGAAACGAAGCCGTTGCCCGTAAATGTCAACATGGCAAGCCGGTGTGTTATGCTTCGTAACATGTTCGACCCAACTGAGTTCGTACCCCGACCGACCATATTTTCCATTATACCATTTGCTAACAAGATAAATAGGGAAGAGGGCGAAGTTTGGATCAAGGAGTTGGAGGATGACGTCCGCGCTGAGTGCGAAGAAAAATATGGCCATGTTGTTCACATTGCACTAGATCCCAATTCCCAGGGCGACATATACCTGAAGTTTGACCGCGTCCAGGGCGGAGAAAACGCTATCAAGGGTCTCAACGGACGATTCTTCGGTGGTAAACAGATTACTGCGCAACCCGTTGTCGACGCTGTTTACAGCAGCCTGTTCTCCCGAACAAAGGCCATCTAAGTCTCCTACCAGTGACCCATCCACCTACCGCAATTTTCTTTACGGTAATGGTAGGTATTCTATCTAATTTCTGTCTACCAGGTGCGACATGTGGACCGCAGGACCTACCGGATCACAACCTCACTGAACCGGTCTTGTATGACACTACCCCTGGTAGGTGCTAGTTCTTTCTCGACATCTCGCTTCCTACGGTTTTGAAGGCCGAAAGGCTTGATGCGCAATGATTTGTTTATAGGGCTCTCTGTATATTTTTTTCTAGCGCAAAATGGTTCCTTATTTATCGCTATCTTAGTTTGCATATCGCTCTCTAGAAATCCGAAAGTTGGTGTTCATTCGTTTCGAACCCTAATTGTAGATTGAAGTAATGCTTTTCTGCGAGCACTCAGACTGGAATAACCGCTCAAGACAAATGCCACCTGCAGAGTCTAGAACAATATACTAGTGAAGTATGCCTAGCCTTAGTGTCTAATTGCGCCTGTTTATGTGTTTTCCAGTTCAGGCTATCAGCTACCTTCACCAACAGTTTACTCGCTATGTGAATGCTTTCTGAAGACCAAAATAAAAATTCAGCTATCTGTCTAGAAAATTATACCGTTAACTTGGTAAAACTATATTCGGAATCAATATTTTGTATTATAATAGGTTGAAGAGCAGAGGCAGGCATAGTAATAATGGAAAATGAACTCGCATGAACTTGACCTGTCGCCAGATGTGAAGTGTGTTGATCCACCACGGTATATTAGCTGGAGAGTATCCTTTGTTCTGCTTCCTTGGTGTTATAGACATTTATCTGATATCTCCCATCTTCCTGGCCTTGTCTTGCTGCCTCTCTTAAAAACTCCCACGTACATTCCCAGAAACAGGTCCTCAGTGATATTGGCATCTCTTGAACATCTACATCTACTAGGTCATTCGAAAGAGTCGTTCAAACCAAGATTTAAAAGGGTAAGAATATACCACTTGTGTTTCTTCTCTTCTTTTTCTATTCCTAACGTCTTGTTCTGTTCTATCCATCTAGATGCCGATGAACCCGCTCCCTCCCTCACCGATGGCATCCAACACTGCCAACTCAAGTAACGGCAGCCCGGGCCCTAGCGTCGAGTATGAAAAGCTCAGCTACGAGACTGAAAAGAAGAGCAAGTTTGAAACCTCCGGCAATGCAGAGATAGAGTGTCTCCATCGTGAACTTCATGACTCTCGCCAGCGCATCGACCGCGACACTAGTGTCATCAATGCCCTACACGAGAAAGTCACCGAGCTAGAGGAACTCGTCAAAAAGCAGAGGGTTACCATCAGTACCCAGAGCAAAGCAATCTCTGACCGTCGAGTTCTGAGGAAGAGTCAGCAACAGCAGCAGCAACAACCCCAGCCGCAGTCGCCTATGGGGCCTGCAATGGGTGCTGGGATGGGTATGTTCCCAATGACGCCCGGTGGCCATCACCAGCAGCAACACAATATTCACCAGAGTCAATATCTTAGTTCTGGTGCATCGGGTTCTTCAGCCGGTAGTATTGGCGCTGCCACCGCTGGTGCTAGCACTTGTGTTAGTGGTGTAGTTTGCATGCAGAACACCTCTTCGCCGTTCGAGATGCAAAGTCAGATCCAGACTCCTCAATCTGTGAAATCGTTTGATCCCACTACTCAGTTCAATACCGTATTTGATCTGCCTCCCCCCAAGTTTGAGATTTCAGCCGGCCCATCATATACTGCTCATACGCCCGCTGTCCCGTCTGACCTAGCTCCCAACCTTGAAAGGGGCAAGGACGTATTTAACCCCATGGGCTATATCACTATTGCTAATATGACTGGACCCGCACATTCGGATGCCTCACTAGGTGCGGTTAATTACCATCAAGACATGGCGAACTTCTCGACCCGGTTCTTGGGGCTCATGCGCATGGCTGAGATCTTCGGCCAGACTCATGCGAGCTTGCCCAACATCTTTCTGGACAGTCGCCTTGATGACCCTGTCAAAGACTATCTTATGGCTGTCTCGAGCCGATCGCAGGCATCAATTCTTATTGGAAATGCATCTACCCGAGGCTTCTTCGTTGCGAGAGCGATCAACTGGTATCTCATTGAGAAGGTCCTAAAGATAAACATTATCAGGGGTCTCGATGCTGCCGTTGACATGGAAATTGGTGAGATGCAGAAGCAGATATCTTCTGGTGAGTGTTCCTTTATCTCTCTTTTTCTTTCTTTCCTCCCTACCCGATACCACTACAGTTTCCTATCGCGATCTACATAACCCTAACTAACTGGCTGAACACAAAGACACCTCAATCGGCATCCGCCACCTAATGCTCAACGCAATGGCAAACCACGTAAAATCCCTTTCCAGAAGACCCGACTTCAACACATTCGCCAAAAAGAAAATCCACCACCACACCACCAAGCTCTGGTCATTCATCGGACCCCTCGGTCACGACTCAGCCAACCAAAACAACATGTGGGTGGACCTCCAAGCAATCATAGCCGAAGCTCACTGCCTCGCTGTCGAGATGTACTCCCTACCTTTGGAATACAGGTTCGAGTTTCCCGAACACAATGAGCCGTTTGATCCGTTCACTATGATCAACCGCGATCCCTATATCCATGGCGATCCGCAGGTTTTGCAGAGCGGCGATGCGAGGGTCAGGTTAGCCATTACGCCTACTGTGCGGATTCGGAATAACTCTCAGACTCCTGGAGAGGTTCATTTGATGTATCTGGGTCATGTGTTGTTGAAGGTGTCGAGGACACAGTGAGGGAGGGGGCTTGACTGCTAAGGTTACTGTTTTATTCAGTTGATTTGATTTGATTCACTGAAAGTTGTAGCGTCAAAGAAAGTGAATGGAGGTCTTAATTGGTCAAAAACGAAAACAGAAAGAGAGGGGGAGAAGAATAAGTGGCAAGAGTGGGAATCTCAACTGTGTTAGAAGCGATATTTGATCATGGATTTGCTTTTGCTTGGCTGATGGCTGTTGTGATAGTGATTGCACCCTGCGATCTGGGTTATCGTCACTTGTTTCCATAATTTCCTTTCTCTTCATATCTGACGCCGTTTTTCTCTTTACTCCTCAATTTGTTATGTAACTTGATTTTCCTCTCCCATGGGTGGTGGGAAATATGAAAGATTCGCGACAATTCATACTTCCATTCCGGATATTCTCGTAGGCATCCAGGTTCAGCTCTATTGCGCCCATGGAAGACCCGAGGAGGCCGAACAGCAAAAGCAGTATTCTGCCAAGAATTCCAAGTTAAAATAAAGAGAGAGAGAGAACCAAAGCACCTGCAAGATTCCATGGCAGCCCCGACCCCGAAAACATCAAAAACTTGCAATAGAAGAGAAGAACACTGAAAAATCAATAGTGGCTGTTGATTCATTTTAGTGAGATATTACTTCCGTAAATGGGGCTGTGGTTTAGTGGTATAATGTTCCCTTAGCATGGGAGAGGTCCTGGGTTCGATTCCCAGCTGCTCCACATTTTTGCATTTTTGAAATTCATATCTACTCTCTCTCAATACATACTTCTTTTTTTATTTTTTTTTTCATAGTTTGTGACGTCCTACATTTCCATTGGTGTCTTTTATGACCGGCTGGTTGTTATCCCATACCAACATCATTATTTACTTAATTCCGTGAATATAAGACAAACTGGCCAATCCCTCAGGGCTGCCAGCACTGCTTAACAATCAGGTATACCAGGTGATAACACACTTCATTCTGCTATATAGTTTGCTTTAGAAAGGGATACGCGTCGGGAATTCCTGATAGCTGTATATTAGATTGGTGGTGGTACCCTCCTTGCAAAGTGAAACTATACTACTACCCAAGTAGGAACTAGGAAGTTGCGACGGGACCACAGGAATAGTCAGGAGCGAGGGTCGCATCGCACCTCCCCTTGGAAATGAAATAAACATTGTAATATGGGAAGGCGCGACTTTCCAAATAGGAAGGAGCGATAGTTCCCCAGGCCCTGGACCCTGGACCCGCCATCGCACCTTCCCTTTGTGAAATAAGCATCGTAATCTGGAATCTTAGGAAGGCACAGCCACCTGAATAAGAAGGGACGATGGTCACCATTGTACCTTCCTTCTAGGGCGAAATAAACGTTACGGTCTGTACGCGGTGCAATTACTATATGGAGAGGGGCGTAGCAAAATTGGTATATGAACCGGGATCATAGCCCTAATTGTAACGCTTAGCATAACGATGTACCTTCCCTTAAAGTCAAGTTTATTAACTCCAATTCTTCTGTTGTATACTGAGCGCACTTTGTTTCCAGGTGTCAGCCTATATATTTCTGTTCGCCTGCCTTGTCGGGCTGTAAACACTTCAAGGTCCAGATGAATATTTATTTGGTATCGGGATGTAGCTATACCCTAACTCTGGGTGGCTCCAGTCTGGGTTATCTACTTCGGTCGCTTCATCTACACCAACGACGGTATTTTGTAGGTTTTTCGAGTTGCAATTAATGTATTGATAATTAGTTGAGTCCCCAGATATAGTTGTTACTTTTTGCTCATTATGTTTGCAAGTTATTGTGGTTTGTTAACATTCGAATAATTGGGCTGGTTAAAATATATATCGTTGGGATAATAAACCAAAAGGCGCTACCGCGTAGGGTAAAAAAAAAAAAAAAAAAAAAAAACAAATAATAGGAGAATTTACTCATATATATGAAATCTAAATAGAAAAGAAAGCAAAGAAAAAGAGAAATAAAGCTCAAGCATTCCGCTCCCACGAATTCACTTCGCCTGTGATGCTTCCATCATCACTCCTGTTGTAATACTTCTTCTGCACGCCCACCGATTCGTGGCTCGCATAATTAACTTGCTGCCATGGTTTCTGTTGCTGAAATTGTAAGGAAACATCGGACCCAGCCTTGTTGCTGAAGGACTTTCGGCGACTCCCACTTGACCAGAGCTTGTATATCGAGGAGCCAAAGTTTTTCGGCCAGTATTTGTCAACAAGGGGAGGTAATAGAGGGAGGCAAGAACATATTATACCGGTATAGGCTTCGATTGTACTGCTCATATATATGTTCTGTTAGCCAGAGTCTCAGTTATGGGTGGAGAATGGTGCAGATAGAGAGGCTTACGCCCATCGCGAGATTCGAGATATGTTCCAGGTTGCATCTTGGCTATCTGTAAGGACGTGTGTCATCGCGAGTCTCACTACACTTGCGGCGAAGGCACTGGCCGGTATAAGTGATTAGCTACCAGATAAGTAAAGACGAGACTGGTTGGGACGTACAAGATTCCCAGACCAAAGACAGCCGCGAGACGGATCCTTTTCCGGGTAGTCATATTTAGCCCCCAGAGAGTATGTATCGGGAGAAGAAGGACATAGAGATCAGTGGCTGAGCTCAACCCGCCAGAGACATAGGGCAAAATTCTTGGGTTCCAGCAGCGGCCTGGAGAGGCGGCATCCCAGGCATGGCTGACGGGAGAGCAGGAGAAAATAGTGAGAAAGAAGAGAGTGAGGTGAGAGACAGAAACGAACGCGATACCGAAGCTAATGAAATATCTGATATTGATATGACGGGGAAATATGCGGTAGTAGAAAAAGAGAAACGCGAGTTTAACGGCGGCCGTCAGGATGGTATAGATGTATTGGGCGATAGTGAAATACTTGAGAGTTCTTGAGAGCCAGATTATTGGCACATCCCACATATGGCGTCCAATACCCCTAGAGAAGCCTGGAATAGAAGTTAGCCTCCGCTGTAACCATTTAGATGCACCAAGCATACAGTAGGACATTAGGCCTGTAAATGTGATGGCCAGGCACTGCCAACGTTAGAATGGATTGCCTCATGTGTAGTCGGAGTGGGAAACTACATATGCCAGGACACAAAAAACTGTATCCTGAGGATTAGCAAAACAATCAGAGCCGGACTATGGTTGAGGCTTACAGTCGTCTATCCCCAGCCTCGTGCGCAGCGTGTAGAGGCGGGTAAATAGCCTCATGGCCACCGCTAGGGTGGCCACCGAAAGAAAGGCCGTATGAAGGGCGATGTTTCCATGTAACTGACTGGGAGGATCAACAAAGTTGGCCTCGATTCCTGGCGGAGGAGGAAGGGCGCCACCGGTAAACCACTGGGTAGCCATAGTGAAGCTTTGGGATCCAAGACAAAGAAACGGGAAATGAGAAGGATCCACGGTATAAATCGCAGACATCCTCCGGCTGAGAATAATAAATCTGCGGCCCCCAACGTCAAGGTGTCACTGCAGCCACAGCCTTGGGAATACTTGCCTCCTCTCCTCTCCTCCAATCTCTCCAAGTTCCTTATTTCTTCTCCCTCATATCTTCTTGTTTTTCGCCCTCCATATTCAAAAAACAATACAACACTCCTTTCACCTGACTACTAGACAACCGTGCCATGATCGCCTACTTACTCTCCTCTAGTCTGTGGACGACGACGCTGCTCGCCTTTGTCGCCGTACGATCCCTGCTTCAGCAGACAGTTATTCTGATCTGACTCATCTTTTAGTATCGTCTTGTCCTGGTCGTCTACAACATCTATTTCCATCCACTGTCCAAGGTCCCGGGCCCTAGTGCGTGGGCTGCATCCCGACTTCCATTCATCTACTCCCTAGTCAGTGGGACTAGTATCCACGACTTTCGAAGTCTTCATGAGCGCTACGGGCCCGTCATTCGTGTCGCTCCAAACGAAGTTACATTCGCCCACCCTGATGCCTACACGGACATTTTCCAGCCTCGCTCTGGCCACGGTCAGCAGCAGCTCCTTAAAGATCCGCTGTGGTGGGCGCGCCAACCTGGTCACCCGGATTCGTTGCTCAGCGTGATTAGCCCCGAAAAACACGCGAATATGCGGCGTATCCTCAGCCCAGGTTTCACTGCACGCGCGCTCCGCCAGCAGGAGCCATTTATTCAGAAATATGTCAATCTGCTCGTGTCGCAGCTGCAAGATGTCGTCGGAAAAAGTAAGAGCACGCAAGTGAACATGACGCCATGGTTTAACTACACCACATTTGACATTTTCGGGGATCTTGGCTTTGGCGAGTCCTTTAACTGTCTTCAACATTCAAGGTACCATGCATGGATTGCTTTGTTGTTTGGCAGTGTCAAAGCAGCTGGGTTTGTTATATCCACACGATATTACCCGCCCATTGCGTTCATTCTGCAAAAGTGCATTCCACCTTCGATGAGAAAGATACAGCAAGATCACTATCAGCAAATTGTGGACAAGGTACAGCGTCGACTGAGT
Organism: Aspergillus versicolor CBS 583.65; assembly: GCF_001890125.1. NCBI lineage: Eukaryota > Fungi > Ascomycota > Eurotiomycetes > Eurotiales > Aspergillaceae > Aspergillus > Aspergillus versicolor. The sequence goes on along the minus strand of NW_024467524.1, from coordinate 3,498,936 downwards.
TGGGAGCTGCAGCGCCCTGACTTGATGTCTTATGTTATTGAAGAGGGGGGCAGTCTTAAACTCGATGCTGGTGAGCTGTACGCGACGTTTATGATTCTAACCACAGCAGGCAGTGAAACAACGGCGACAGCATTGACCGGGACATTTAACTATCTGGTGAATCACAGTCCCAAAAGTCTTGACCAGTTAGAGAACGAGATTAGAAGTGCTTTTTCAAGTCCGGAGGAGATTACAATCGAAGCATTGCGCAAACTCCCCTTTCTCAACGCAGTCATCAATGAGGGCCTCCGGTTATGTCCACCAGTCCCATGGATCCTTCCCCGCCTCGTCCCAGAAGGAGGCAGCATGATATGTGGGACATGGCTTCCAGGCGGGGTATATGATCTTCCTCTTTTTTTTTTTTTTTTAATAGTGTCTGTAGAGATGGCTAACTGGAGAATCTAGACACCCGTCTCAATCCAAGCATACACTCTGAATCGCGATCCAACGCTCTTCCACAAGCCCAATACTTTCCTCCCAGAACGATGGCTAGAGTCTTCAACGTCTGACTCTGCCTCTTGCTTTTTTGGCGACCAGCGCCAGGTGATCCAGCCATTCACTATCGGACCCCGTGCATGCCTTGGGCAGCACCTCGCATGGGCTGAAATGCGGCTAATACTCGCCAAGCTCGTATGGATGTTTGACTTTGCGGCGATCGATGGCCAGTGTGTCAGCTGGGAGGACCTGCGCATGTATTTGTTGATTGAAAGGAAGCCAATCAACGTCGGGATCAGCTTACGGAAGGGAGTACAGCAGGGGTTCGAGTAAGCCGTGCAGGTGATAGATCTCGAAATACTATATACGGGAGAGCGGAAGCTGAGTCCAGTCTACAGGATGATTCGGGGATGGAAGGTCTCGGAATTGTTTCAATTGGACAAACGGCCATTGCTTGCGCAGCCGCCTGTCATACCATAAGCACAACTCATACCTCAGCCTTGTGTGAATGAAACTGGGGAATTAGGCACTCCTTTCATTAAGTCCGACCAGCTCGGACTCCGAAGCGCCGAATAGTACGGTCAATATTCTATCTTCAGTGGTCGGCAAAACAGAGCTTCGAGACCACAGAAATGCTCTTAAAAAGGCCATACTTCTGGTTTATCTTCATTGGCCAAGTAATCTCCCGACCTGAATAGCGGCCGCTTTTGTAGTCCTAGTAGCAACTCATACTTTGATTCTTCCGATGCACAGGAAGAGGCAGCGGCTCTGTAATTGTCGGTGTATCACTCGTACTCCATAAGCAGCCTAATGCATATCAACTTATCAGTATCAAACATAAAAACTGCATACTATATTTCCAAACAAACATGAACCTGCTCCATTACAGTCTATCAATTACTCCATCAAAAAAGAAACAGGAAGAGAGAAAAGCTGATGAAAATGGCTCTCATATCCCTCCTCACACTTTCGATACCTCCATTGGCCCTTTCGATTTTGATATACAACATCATCGTCATCATCTACCGTCTCTATTTTTCACCTTTGGCTAAGTTCCCCGGCTCCAAGCTTGCCGCCGCAACGGGCTGGTATGAGTTTTATTTCGACTACTGGAAGGATGGGAAGTACATTTTTGAGATCGAGCGGATGCACCAAGTATACGGTATACTACCCATTCACCCATCCATGGCGGGGTCTCGTTCTGAGAGAAACAGGCCCAATCATCCGCGTCAACCCAGACGAGCTCTCCATCCACGACCCAGACTTCTACAACGAGATCTACGTAACAGAAAGCAAGCGCCGGACAAACCACTACGATGTATTCTGCAAGGGAATCGATTTTGACGGTAGGTCACCATTCACTATACCGCACTCTATCCCACCACTAACAGAATCACGTCTATCCAGGCTCTCACCTCCTAACAGCAGACCACACCCTCCACCGCAAACGCCGCAAACCGCTCGAACCCTTCTTCTCACGCGTGAGCATCCAGGCTCTGCAGCCTATGCTTGCAGAGGTAACGCGCAAATTTGAACAGCGTCTGTGCGCTCTCGCAGGAACGGGGGAGATCGTGAGGCTTGACCACGCCTGTGCTGCGTTTTCGGGTGATATTATCGCGAAGATATGTCTGGATGATGCGGCGGAGGGGGGGAGGTTCTTGGATCATCCCGAGTTTGCGCCTTACTGGTATGTTCAACAACTTTGGGCAGTTACTTAACTGGATGGGAAATAAAGATTCGTTAGTCTGATCTGATCTGGCTGAGTAGGTATAATCTGATTCATATGCTTGTGAGATCGATTCCGCTCTTTACGGGGCTGCCGAGTCTTGTGAGGTATGTTGTATTTCTGAAACTACCTACTTAGTATTGGAATCACATTTGCTGAAATGATTAGAATCGTGAGCTATATCCCTGAACGGTATCTGCTCTGGTTCTTTCCTCAGGGCCAAGTCTTTAACGAATTCAAGAGAGTGCGTACACACATCCTATGACCAGGCAGTGAGTAAGTAAACAAGTACTAACGGTCTCACCCACCAGGTCGCCCGAGAAAATATCGATCGAATCTTCAACAACAGCAATACAGGCAAAATCAACACCAACACCACAACCTCCCTTTTCCACCATGTAGCCCAGAGTGACATGCCCAAATCAGAGCGGTCTCCCGAGCGTCTCGCAAAGGAAGCCCAAGTGCTCCTCGGTGGCGGAACAGCAAGCACAGCACGCACAATCGGGTTCGCCTCATTCTACATCCTCGATCGTCCGCGGGTTAGAGCGAGACTTCGCGATGAGCTTAGAGAAGTTATGGCGGACTGGCCGAGACGAGTGCCGAGCTGGGTAGAGCTTGAGAAGGTACCTTATCTGCAGGCTATTTTTAAAGAATCGCTGCGACTGAGTTACGGTGTCATGCATCGATTGCCGAGGATTTCGCCGGACTTGGAGATTCAGTATGGAGAGTTTACCATTCCACCAGGTGTATGTTTATTGCGATTGCAATGCTACTCCTGATACTCAACTAATTTGGTTTTTTTGCTTGCAGACCCCAGTCGGCATGTCCGCATACCTCATGCACTCTGATCCAAAAGTTTACCCCGAACCTAATCAATTCATCCCCGAACGCTGGCTCGGCGCTTTTAATCCAGCTATGAACCGGAATTATGTCCCCTTTTGTCGCGGATCGCGGAATTGTCTAGGGATGAAGTGCGTATACTCATTCGTAGCTAGCTCCTATGGTTTATCTTCTATGTGTGAGCAGCTGACCAAAATCTATTTCTTCCACAGTCTAGCAATGGCAGAGTTAAGTCTCTGTTTAGCCGTTCTACATAGACCCGGAGGCCCCGAACTGGAGCTGTTTGAAACGGACGAAAGTGATGTGGAGCATGTGCACGATTTCCTTATTCCATTGCCAAAGGTTGATACGAAGGGAGTTAGGGTTTTGGTTCGCTAACAGAGAAGAAATTTCAATAATTGGGGCTCATAGAGCACCTAGCACCCGTATTAGCCGGGATTCGGGTGTCTATCTTCGATAACCACTGACGGAATAGGATCGAATCTTAGCTGATGGGGGTATGTATACCCACCTAGCCTTGGACTCTTGCGTAACCGTCACTAATCCGTTTAAGGAAGAGAGCCTCAACTTTTCAGGCCCCCCGCCGGACATCTGGCAAATCATAAATAGCCCGGTGACAAGGCTAGTGATACATGAGAAGTGCCTGATAGTAGTTAACCTATCGGAGGTACAGTTGCTGATCGTGGGTGTCACAATCTATGACTTGAGATGAGGGGTGTGCGGCACAAGATGGGCATGTAGTTTACTAGTTGACAGTGGGTTGGCCTGTATTTATCGTAATCCTCAGCTTCACGAGGTCGTGCAAAACAAGCAATATCACTTGATAAACCCTGTACTGTAATACTTGAGCCCAACTGCGGCTATCAATTATGCAGCGCAAGGGATGTGTAATGCATCGTAAAGCTCAAGACTCATGGTATAAAGCTCGGCCATCATATCTATGAGTATCAGTACAATGACAGCACCAAGACCATCTGACACTGCCTTGCTGCTCTATCGGCCTCGTTTACTTGATCCCAGCGATATCAGTCATGAAGTATCGATACTCGACCGAAATTGACTCTCGCGCCTACAGGACCCACGGCCTTGATGGTGGCATCCCGCTTCGGGTTCATGCGGATCCTGACGATAAAGAAATCGTCGGTACGATGCGAGCCCAAAGTGACTGGAATCGTTATGTCCGACCAGTTTTAGACTACAAGGGGGGACTGGGCGAGAAATTCAGCTTCATGCGGGCGTGTGTGCCAGAGTGTCTCCCGGAGCGGTTGGAGATTATCTCGTACGCAAACGAATTTGCCTTTCTTTATGATGGTAAGTAGTCTTGCGGAGCTAAAAGTATAATATATTAGCTAACGTACCCTCGGTTAGACAAGATGGAGGAACTCATAGACTCGAGATCGGACACATCTGCAGGAGATGCCTCGAAGAAACCGTTTAACGACGGGCTGACGGGCATACAGCATCTGCAAGCCAAGAAACTGCAGACACAGGTCATCAAGGAGATGGCGGCAATCGATCCAGAGCGCGCAATCACGACGAGAAAGGCATGGGCCAAATTCCTGCAGCTGGCAGCTCAGTCGCGGTCGCGGCCATTGTACACCCTAGACGAATACCTTCCCTGTCGAATAATCGATGCGGGAGAATTGATTTGGTTCGGAACTTTGACCTTTGGAATGGCCCTTACTATTCCCGATGATGAAATTGAGCTCTGCATGGAGCTAGCACGACCAGGATATGCCGCAATCAGTCTCACAAATGACCTTTACTCGTGGAACAAAGAGCGTGAGGAGGCCCAGCGCGCGGGACATGACTGCGTCTATAATGCGATCTGGGTGATTATGCAGGAGCGCTCAGTTGGTGAGACAGAGGCGAAAATGGTGTGCACGAAGCAGATCAAGCGCTACATCAAGCAGTACTGTGAGATTGTGGACAAGGTGCACAGCTGGGACTGGCTTTCTGATGATTTGAAGACGTACCTGGAAGCAGTCAAGTTGAGTCATGTTGGCAACTTGGCGTGGAGCATTTGCTGCCCGCGGTATCGTGTCAATTAGGGAGTAGAAGTAAGCAGATTATGATAGGGTCGTTGGTTGGGTTGAGACAGGCCCGACGTTGTACAAAGCCCGTCTGCATGCACGGTAACACCAGACAAAGAAAAGAAGTGAACCCCTTTGGTGCCATGAGCTCCCCCTCCCTTTTCCTCATCTTCCTGCTTACCTTCCTGTCTTAATGCTCCTTTCCTTTACCACTCTTCTCCCCCTAATATTGATCTATCTACTTGTTGTCTTCATATGAGCTGTTTGTTCACTTTTTACATCTCCTCCCCGTTTCAAAAGTCACAACCTCACTTCACCAGCCGTAAGCAGATTAGATCTGCCCCGACTTTATCCTCCTTCCCAGGATTTTTCGAAACTACCCCCGTCTCTAAAAATGGGTGCCCAGTTCTCGCAGTTCTTCCCCCCGCGCCCAACTTTCACCGGGAAGGACCTCCCACCTCAAGACGACAGGGTCTTTCTCATCACAGGAGGTACCTCTGGAATCGGCTTTGAGCTTGCAAAGATACTTTATCGTCATGGCGGCAGGGTCTACATCACGGGGCGGACGGAGCAAAAAGCAAAGAGAGCAGTCAAAGCAATTCAAGATGCCGTACCCGACCACAAAGGCTACTTAGACTTTATTGTTCTCGAGCTCGATGATCTCCGAAGTATCAAAGAATCTGCAGATGCGTTCAGAGCAAAAGAGTCAAAGCTTGATGTTCTCTGGAACAATGCTGGTGTCTCCCAGCCGCCCCTGGGAAGCGTGTCAAAACAGGGCTATGAGCTTCAACTAGCAGTCAACTGCTTTGGTCCCTTTCTATTCACGCAGATGCTGCTTTCTTTACTTGAAGCTGCTGCCTCGACGTCCTCATCTCCTGGATCAGTCAGGGTAATCTGGACAAGCAGTCAGGTTGCAGAGCTTTCTTCGCCTGAGGAGGGCATCATCATGTCTGAGCTTACTACCCCGCCAAAAGACAATATTCGAAACTACCTGAACTCAAAAACAGGTAACTGGTTCCTGTCCGCCGAGTTCGCACGTCGATACGGAAACCGCGGGATTACCAGTGTTGCGTTGAACCCCGGTGCCGCAAACACGGATTTGTTAAAGAACGCGAAGCTGATGAAAATATTATCTTATCCCTTACTACACAAGCCCGAGCGTGCCGCTCATACAGAGCTATATGCCGGCCTCAGCCCTGACATATCTCTGCAGAATAACGGCTGCTATGTTATACCCTTCGGTCGGATCCATCATAACGTGGCGGAAAGATTATTGACTGCGATGAAAGTCGAAGAGAACGGTGGTACTGGAAAAGCGAAGGAGTTTTGGGAGTTTTGTGAAAACAAGGTCAGCGATTACTACTAATGGACGGTGTCTTTGTTGTGCATATTGATTGCATTCCTGTTCGCAGCACAGCATTTCCTGGGAGTTCTCTGAAAATATTTGGTGCCTCGTAATATGATATCTCTGTTTTCGTCCAAATTGAAACAATACCATTCTGTCATACCAACTGTCTGAGGTACGTAGAATAGTACATGTTTTAGTTCAACCTAGAAGTAAGGTACAGCCAGAGATCGGGCCCGCATCCCGCCTGGAAGAGAAAGAGCAACGGATGGTAGCGCTTATCGCTCCTGCCGTACTGCATACTATACCGCAACAAGGCGAGGAAAGTGCGATTATTCGAACAGAATGAACGATCAGCGTTTCACGATAGAAGCAAGTGCGATGCACGTCAGGCACCCCATCGTGCCTGCTTTACAAGTAACGACGGTATCTATCTAATAGAAAAGAGCGATTGTGCACAGGCAGATACTAGGTAGGAAGGGGCAATCGACTTGGGCTCTACTGCTCTTGCCTCTCGAGGCTATGGCCCGGATGTAAGATTATTGGAAGGCGCGATGGCGACCCAAAAACGGAAATAGCGACATTTATTGACTGGAATACTTCCAACTAGGAGAGAAATATAAGCATCAGTGGATCTCGTTTACACCTACCTTCGTATAATCGACAGCATACTTAGTAGGCGGATGAACCGCCAATGCTCAGCCCTAAGCGAGGTACATGTCACGTGACAACATCAACACCACAACGGCTACGGCTCCACCGCAGCATTTTGATATGCAGGATGAAACGGCACCATAAAAAAAAGCGAATTGCATCGCTATAAGGCAACACAAAAAGTATGGAGCAGCTGGGAATCGAACCCAGGACCTCTCCCATGCTAAGGGAACATTATACCACTAAACCACAGCCCCATTTGATATGCACTCGGTCGAAAGAGCGCTCCACAGTCGAGGCCGGGGTTCCACAGGGCATAAAAAGTGTATCAACACCGAGATTGCCTGCGATAGATGCAAAAATGTGGAGCAGCTGGGAATCGAACCCAGGACCTCTCCCATGCTAAGGGAACATTATACCACTAAACCACAGCCCCATCTTGTTATAACCCAGTCGCCGGGTGCGAAGGATTCGCGGTCCGGAGTGGCCGTTGCGCTTCCATGGCATAGCACTTCCATACGGCGAGGGTATAGAGACCGTTCTCATGGTATATTGCGGGAGTTCCCAATATGGTTTTATCATGGATGCAAAGAGAGCGAGAGGGACAGCTTCATGGTGGCCAGAAGTATGGGTATCGCGTACAGAGCCGGATATATATCAGCACCGACTGTGCACCGGTTGCGGCTGGCTTGGTCGTCTGACAGGTCGTTTATTCATCTCAGTAGAGCTACAGGCTGGAGCTCTAATATCGCAGACACTCTTGTACCAAAGAGCGGTGATTGGATATATCGGGGGCCCATCTTCTCATTGGTATCAGCTGGTTGACCACAAGGCATCATGAGAGGAGCTTAGTGAGCGGGTTACCGAAAGTATAAATTAGCAGGATCTCCTGCAATGCCGGCATGCCTCCGCGAAGCTATATTTCGAAGAAAGTTGAAGTGTTGCTTGAAGCACCAGATGGTACATGGTCTCCCTGGCCAAAAATAGCATGAATGCTGAACATGCCCAATAAATTGGATATGGCACGGGCCTGAAGTAACGAGCAATATTATTAGTGTTTGAAAATAACAGTCAGTACCTTGATGCTCGGACACCTGGGACAGCATGATGCCTAATGAGTCACGAGCAGCCTAGCGAACAACTAGTGGTAATCTCCGACTTCTCGACGTGATTAGGAAAGAGGCTTGGGTGGACCAAAAAAGTCATATAGAAAGGGCACAGATGCATGAGATAAATACAGAAGCTCCCACATCGATGATATCCATGGTCTGAAGCTGATGGATAAATGATGGAAACAGCTCCAGGGATCGCGATCAAACAAGCATCAATATATTGATGCCGAGTTGATCAGAGAAGATAGCTCCTGTCATAATTGAAAAGCTAGAAGCATTTTGGTTTTTGGAGCCCCGACCAATCGTGTACCCTTAGGAGGGGTGATAACGATGATGTGTTTACGCGCTGGATTGGAGATGGTTGGCAGTATGACGTTGATGGAATTCGTGGGTGACCCCTCTGCTTATATAGTCTACTTCTGTTGAAAACCTTCAACAGTTGGGGCTGTGGTTTAGTGGTATAATGTTCCCTTAGCATGGGAGAGGTCCTGGGTTCGATTCCCAGCTGCTCCACACTTTTTGCTCGAAACATTTTTTTGCCGGCTGCATACGGTGTATCTACTACACAGTTATATAGGATTGCATCTAATCTGAGCTGTTCGTTTTGCCGTCCTCTACCCTAGGCTTACGACAGGATGTCCATACATGGGTAATGTGATGCTAGCGCTCGCCTGTCACTGTAAAAGTGCCAACGGGTTGCTCAATGTTTTGTTTGTCAGCAAAACCTCTCTGACTAACTAGTTATTACGTAGTTAATTCAAGCGCAATTTCTCTATTTTCAGTAACCTTCGCGTATGGGTTTGGTCTCAGGAAGGTAGAAAAAGCCCGTATTGAGAGAACTGGTAAATCGTAATTCAGGATCTTCAAAGGCCGGCTCAGCCTTGCGACACCCTAACGTAAGGTAAGGTAAGAATAGGAACCACGAACTGCCGGGAGTTTCTCCGTTGCATTCTTCGCTCGGGCCGCAGAAAACGTTATTGGATCAGCCCCCGCGATAATTGGATCTCAGAACGAGTTCCTTCTCCTGACTTACCACGACGCTGCCTTTGGCCTTCCTTCACCTCAAGTATCGATGTCGCGGCCTTCATGACTCTGGCTCCGTCGAAGCGAGTCACTGCCCGGGTCTGGACCCTGGTTGACAGTCGCAGTAAGCTCCATTCTTGTTCCCAGCCCCTTCTTATCTCCGATAGTTCAATGGAGATTACACACGAAAAGCAAACGACTTGGAGAAAGCGATCTTGAAAAAACAAGCGCTCACTGTTGACTTCATCTTATAGATTATATTCCTCTTCGTAAACGCCATTATTCCTCCACTGCCCAGGCTTCCGACTCACCTCGGACTACGAAACGACGCGAATTCCACGACTATTTTGTTACGCATCTCCCCTCATCCTCCCTTCATCCAGATCCTAGGGGCCCGCTCACATCGTTCCATAAACTCCCCCGCTCAGCATCAGTACCACATACAGGAGAGATAACACACTCTCCGGCTTCATTCCAAGCTCTGGTCGGCCGAGAGACGACCGTAGTTCGGATTCCTCTACGCAGCGCAAAACATCACTTTGGAGCCGCAACTTCTCGGGGAACTCGCGCTTATAATGAAGACACATACCAGGCTGGAGTCATTGACATACCTGCCTTTGCGAAGCGTCCTCCGTCGTCCTTGACGATTAAACGGGATGTTGCCGGACCCCGGGAAAACAGAGCCGCGGATAGTGCGAGTGGGGATCCGCAAGTTTTCTATTTTGGCATATTCGATGGCCACGGTGGATCTGAATGCAGTTCTTTCCTGAAGGATACGCTGCATGAATATATCCAGGACACTGCCGCTGAGTTTGAACTGCAGTCGAGTTTGAGAAAGGCCGGGGAGGAGCCAGATTCATCTGGCAGCGAGCTGCCAGTACGACAAGGGAGCAATGCGATGCGGGTTCGGAGATTGGAAAAAACTCTGGTGCAGAACTGGAGACATCTCGTCGGAGGGTATTTCAAGAGATTTGTCCCGCCTAACTTTTCACATCTAACCAAACACCCCGCGGAGGGCGAGACGAAGTTAGCAACTGATGATAAATGTGTCTCAATTGAGGAAATCCTCGAGTACGCCTTTTTGCGTGCAGACTTGGATTTCGTTTCCGCCCAAGCCGCAAGGCAAGATGACGAGTTGTCGAATGTTTTCCGGCCGCTTTACCAAGATGACATTCTCTATGGGCCAGCACGTTCTCAATCATTAAGCCCCAGTGGGCTGAGACGGTTCAAAGGTGGAAGCACAGCGAGCTCTGTATTAATATCCACTCCAACGCCCGCACCTTTTTGGCATCCATCTAGCCCATCAAGTTTGTTAGTCTCGCATGTTGGCGATACCAGGATCTTGTTGTGCTCGACGGCCACTGGCGAGGCTATACCCCTCACTTCCAACCATCACCCTTCGTCGCCCATCGAAGCCAACCGGCTAAGGCGCTATGCAGCTACGTTCGTGACCGACTCGTTTGGCGAAGAGCGTATTAGTGGATTAGCGAATACCCGTGCCTTCGGTGATGTACAGTCCAAACGAATCGGTGTATCGGCTGAACCCGAGCTTCGCCGTTTCGAGATAGCACCGGCGGAATACTCTTTTCTGGTACTCATGACAGATGGTGTCACGGACTCACTCAATGATCAAGAAGTCGTTGATATCATCAAAGAAGCGAAGACTCCAGACGAAGGGTCTCGGCATGTAGTCAATTTCGCTACCGAGGTCACCAAGTCAGGGGACAATGCTACTTGCCTCGTCGTGCGACTCGGCGGCTGGGAGCGACGATTGGAAGGGGGTTTAGGCAGCCTAGGAACGAAAGAATCTCGCGAATTCCGTCGACAAGAAGCTACAGATCCGCGCAGGTCACGGACATGACGCAGCCATTGTATATAACGAATAATTGTCTTAGCTCTCGCTACATTTCCTTTGCAATACATAAACTGTACATACATACCAAAACATTTTCCCTTCAAATTTACAGGCGCGAAATACTAGTATGCGGAAGAGAAGAAGATAATGTGTAGCAACCAAGTTGAAAGCCATTTAAAGGGCGACTAGAAAGGGTGTGCATACAGGGAGAGAATTCGCGGGTGCTCGGCGAAGGCCGCGGTGGACCATGTGAAATTATTGTATTCTCCTATTTCCGCGACCTCCTCTTTATATCTGCCGCCCTTTTCTACTCGCTTGACCCCTCAAAATACATGGGAGCAGATCCTGGCCCTTTTGCACTTGTCTGCAGCTCGGAGTGCCTTATCGAGCTTATCGTTCTCAATGCATCCGAGTTTCCGAGTCGATGATCCTCAGGGTTCCGTTCCGCTGACTACACGTACGGCACGAGCTAGTTAACTAATCGATAATATTAAAACGGCTTCAGTAATGTTTATCACCCGGACAAAAACCCAAACCCACATAGATACCATTCAGCATCCAACAGAGAGCACGCCTCATTGTCCGTGTTCAGTTTGCCCAAACGGAGTGCCATCCTCTTCGTGGTTCTGGCTATAATCGAGCAAACGCGTGCCGAAGGCGGGTGAACCATACTACTGGTACGTGTTGGATAAGCTCCGCAAGCTGACATTTGGCAATGCTGCGGCGAGCTGTGGTCTTCTCCCTCCAACGAATATCCTACGAATTCAATCTCAAATAACTAACGCGGAAATTCTACGCTAGGCCTCTCTTCGTTTTGGCTCACCCTGCTTGGAAATAATTTGTCCTGGAAGTCGCGATTCGCCCGCTGTGGAAGCTCTCGGATAAGAGGTTTCTCCCCTTTTTACTACCTCATCGCCGTCGCCTCGTCTGCTCTCTTTTCCCACACAGCCCTTCAATAGGTGCCGAAACACACGCGGCACTCATTCTATACTAGAAATTTTCTCAAATATGAGCGCCAGGACTAGAAGGCAAAAGGCCGCGCTGGCCGCCCAGTCCGAAGGAGGCGACGCATCGCCGACAAGAAACGGCTCGATAGAGACGCCTAAACGGAGCAAGTCAGCTACACCGGACGACGACGATGATGGAGTGAAGGAGAACGTATATCTATTTGCTCCCAATATCATTGGTAAGGAACTCGTTCTTGGTCGTTAGTCGCTGCGACCCCGCTAATATTTTCGGGTTCATAGGATACGTGAGAGTTGTTCTGGCGATTGCATCCCTCTACTACATGCCCCTCCACCCACGAACTTGCTCGATTCTTTACAGCGTATCATGCTTGCTGGATGCTTTGGACGGATATGCGGCGCGCTATTTCAACCAATCTACTACGTTCGGCGCAGTGCTTGACATGGTGACCGACCGTTGCACAACTGCTTGCCTTCTCGTCTTCTTGAGCTCTGCTTGGCCGCGATGGGCGCTTGTTTTCCAATCCCTTATTGCTCTGGACATGGCTTCTCACTATATGCATATGTACGCGACCCTCAGCATGGGAGGTGCCAACCAAAGCCATAAAAAGATCGATTCTTCTCGGAGCTGGGTCCTGTACCTATACTACAACAGCAGGGTGAGTTTTGCGAGCTCTATTTGAGATATATGTCTCTGGATTATGCTGACGACTTGCATCTACAGACGGTTCTCTTCATCTGCTGTGCCCTCAATGAGCTTTTCTTCATCGGCCTTTACCTGCTCTCCTTCTCTTCTCCCACCTTATCACCGTCCTTGCTCCTACCCCCTCAAGGGGTCACCGTAGGCGGAACACCACCACCTCCCGCTTCGACAAGCGTATTCGCTAGCCCTTGGAGTGCCGGTGCCCTAGAGCTGGCTCGCGCCAACAAGATTGACAGCTTCTGGCCCTGGGTGATTACCGCAATCTCGTTTCCGGTCATGGCATTCAAGCAATTTGTCAACATCGTACAGCTGGTCAAGGCTGCCAACTGGTTGGTTGAAGGCGATCTTGTCAGCCGTCGGAAGGCTCGCAACGCGCGGGTGAATTAGAATGTCAAGGACACGAGCCCGCTGTCGAAACTGGGGCGTTGAGGTATATCTCACCTTTAACATAAAGCCCCTGATCTTGATCACTGCATCCTTTGGGTGTTAGCTGTCATTTAGATGACCTATATCATTCTGCATAGCTCTGGCGCTCTGTCCTTTTCTTTGGGAATGAGCTGGGAGTTTTTGCCAACTTTACTACTCCTTTTGTGGCGAGCCCTTGGCAATGAAACCTGCATTGCGGGATAAATAGATCACGTCTGGGCATTTGACTTGGGAGGACTATGTGGGATTGGGCGTGTATATCTGCCACCAACAGGCGTGTGGACCAAACTTATTTTAGCGATGGTCTAGTTTTTGTGTTTCTTTCTCTGTCTTTTATTCTTCTTGCTACCTTCTATTTTTCACTCTTGTCGTTAATTGTCCTTTTACCCTCTGATTCTTTAGTTATTTTAATGTGTTTCTTTGGCCCTGCTCTGGTCTTATACGACGAAGAAACGGACTTGGCCCAATTGGGGAGGTCGGATTACCGTACATAACCGCTCTCCGGTGTCGGCGTGGGGTAGAGCAAATCCACCCCGCCGATTCCCTTTAACATCGGAGCCCCTGCTCTCCCGAATACCTGTCCACTGCCCTGAGTTCCTTTCTGTGTTTTTATTTGCAGTAATTTGTGAAAAGCGCCAACAGAATGCCGTCCTTTAACGTCGTTGTATTTGGGGGTGACCATTGCGGTCCTGAGGTGAGGCTCGCATATTGCAATCGCTATAGTGTGGAACTAATATACTGTGATTTTTAGGTGACTTCAGAGGCTGTCAAGGTGAGTCACCTTGACTATTCGATGGACCAACGGGCCAATTCGAGAGACTAATCCTAAGCGACGAACTAGATTCTCCGTGTGATCGAGAAGAGCCGTGGCGACGTCACGTTCAATCTCCAGGACCACTTGCTCGGTGGTGTAAGCAATGACCTCCAGTTTCCTTCAAAGTTTCGTACACTGGGAATCAGGGCGCAAACGCTAACCAAGCCCGATATCTAGGGATCAATTGATGCCACCGGATCTCCTCTTACTGACGAGGCCCTCGAGGCCGCAAAGAACGCCGACGCCGTGTTCCTTGGTGCTATTGGTGGCCCGGTATGTGACGCAGCGACACGCACAAAAGTATACTCAACTAGAGACGACTGAGCTAATCGGGATACATTCGGTTTGTAGAAATGGGGAACTGGTGCCGTCCGCCCTGAACAGGGTATCCTCAAGCTCCGCAAGGAGATGGGTACTTTCGCCAACCTGCGACCATGTAACTTCGCTGCCCCCTCGCTAGTCGAGAGCTCCCCGCTGCGCTCTGAAGTATGCCGCGGAGTCGACTTTAACATCATCCGTGAATTGACTGGTGGTATCTACTTTGGCGAGCGTAAGGAAGACGATGGAAGCGGGTTTGCCCTCGACACAGAGCCCTACTCCCGCGCTGAGATTGAGCGCATCACCCGCCTCGGTGCTCACCTCGCTCTACAACACAACCCCCCTCTCCCCGTGTGGAGTTTGGACAAGGCCAACGTCCTCGCTACTAGCCGCCTGTGGCGTAAGACTGTTACCGAAGTCATGGCCAAGGAGTTCCCCCAGCTTAAGATCGAGCACCAGCTTATCGACTCCGCTGCCATGATTATGGTCAAGGATCCCCGTAAACTAAATGGTATCGTCATCACCAGCAACCTCTTCGGTGATATTATTTCCGACGAGGCCAGCGTTATCCCCGGCTCTCTGGGTCTCTTGCCCAGCGCTAGTTTGAGCAGCATCCCCGACGGAACCGGCAAGGTCAACGGTATTTACGAGCCCATTCACGGTACGTACACTAGCCATTTCTCCCTCAATCCTCCTCAGTTGAAGTTCTATACTAATTTAATACTCGGTATAGGTTCCGCCCCTGACATCTCCGGAAAGGGCATTGTCAACCCTGTCGCTGCTATCCTCTCCGTCGGTTTGATGATGCAGTACTCTTTTGCTCTTTTCGATGAGGCCCGCGCTATCCAGACGGCCGTGAGCAACGTTATTGAGTCTGGCGTGCGCACTGGCGACATTGGCGGCAAGGCCTCCACTAAGGAAGTTGGTGATGCCATTGCTGCTGAGCTAGAGAAGCTTCTGAAAAAATAAGTGTTTGCGCCAAGGGCTTACTACTTCGGAATATTAAAGTGGACGCGAAAAGTACCTACTATTTAGGGCATTAGTCATGCCAAATGAGATACGAACAATTTGAATAGAATACCTCTTATGGGATGTTGTCCTTCCATATTTATTATTGATTACCAGCACAGCTCTTATATCTGTCATTGCATGAGTAATTAATAAGTACAGTAGCTAGCGGGTATCTTAAACCGAGACGCCGAATAGTAGAAACATCCTTTCTTTTTAGACGTATCAGTAATGCAAGGACGATGTGCTCACCAACTCGAGAACCCCTAACTCCCATAGTGCACAAAGTAAAATAAACCGCCATGATGGGTGATTTGATCATCGAATCACCGGATCTCCCATCCAATCCGGCTCCTCTAACGCAGTTACCTTGCCCGCGGCGCTAGTATTGCCATCGCCTCGTCCGTCATCATTGTTAACACCCCGTAGAGACTTCCGGGCACTGTGTCTCCGTACTCGACCATCCGCAGACGCGGACGGAGCATTACCGTTCCGTCGGCGGTCATCGTCTCTTGCAAAGACCTGGAATCCACGCACATGTGTATCCTTTCCGTTCTGATGATTCTCCATGATGCGCATTTGAATCACCATAGCTTTGAGCACACTCCCAGAATACGTGTCTTCATCGTCGTCATCGTCATCATCTTCGTCACCGCCACCGCCATCAGTATTGCCCTCTTCATCGTACACGCCAAATTCCTGAGCTCGACCAAGTTTCCGGGCAGACTTCTCTGGGTTCTCGGAACCGGAGAGCAGTGAATCATCCGCGAAGATAGTACTTCCGGACTTTCTTTTTCCTTTATCCATTTTGCCCTGGAGACGAACGGATTTTTGCGCCCGCCGACGTCTTCGCCTCTTTCGTACCCATCCGCCATTTTGCCCCCCGACACCCTCAAGTGGGACTTCCACCCAGCCACAGGGGCCCTCACCTTCCCATGTTGCGAACTCGACTAAGTCATTCCCGCCCATACCAGCCAGGAACATCATCTTCGTAGGCGTATAGCTTTCATCAAGACTGAAATCAAGATACACTCTGATCTTAACAACGGCAACAAGTTTGAAAAAGTGCAGCGTAAGTGTATGTGGCTGCGGCCCGTCGGACTGCCAGTACTGCGTATGATCTGGGTTCCGAAGCGCTGCTACACCGCAGCCAGGTTTATGTGTTGAGACGGTCCAAGATGCAAGTGAAGAAATCTCACGGAGATCACTGGGAAGTGGTGATGGTGATTTATCTAGACGATCAAGAGATGCTGTTAGCTGCGCGTGCCTAAGAGTATAAAGAGAAGTAAGTATACGAACCTCGATCTTGCATCAACTCATCCTCATCCTCCTCTATAGCCTCCTCTTCCATACCTTCCTCAACCATACCCTCCATGTCCTCCTCCGAAAGCTCAACCTCGTTACCCTCTGGATCTAGTCCAATTCGCCTTTCGACGATCCCACCATTCAGCTCCTCCACATCCTCTTCCTCATCAAACGGGCTTTCCTCGTCATATTCTTCCTCCTCATCCCCATCCTCGTCATCGCCCATAGACTCTCTCCCCTGCGGCCTCTCAGCTACTCCCCTACCAAACAACGAGAAGAGCGCAGCCTGCGCCGCAGCCGCGCGCCGAACCGGCTCCGGCGCCCCCGCATTACCCGACTGATCAATCTGCCCACCCGACGACGGGTGTAACTGCGGGAACGGAACCCCCCGAGGAGACGGTGTTTGAAAATGTCCCTGCACTGGGATATGGTTTAGTCGCTGTCGTTGTTGTGGCTGCGGCGGCTGTGGTTGTGGGGAGTCGGAGGAGGGAGGAGCCGTGGGGTGTCTGCGGAGGAGATGGCGAGGCATCGCTGTGGTTGGGTCCGGTATTGCGATGTTTGAATTGGGTTATGATGTTCCCATTTTATGTTCCCAATAGCGGGGGTTTTCGAATTTGGTTGTTTCGTGGGGAACTAACTGGCAGTGGTAGTTGTTTGTGTTTTGATAGAGCTCTCGCTCTTGCGGTGGAATTCCGCGTCACGTGAATAGCTATGGATTGATGGGAATGTGAAGCCAGGAAGGGAGGATTAAATTAAGATATATATCTATTAGGTAAGTATGATGTCGGAATAATAGTTAATATGATACATTATCGTAGTGTATAAAAAAATAATACAACACAGTTGCGAGCAACGCTGGTAACAAGAGGCTCCGCAGAGAGCATATCTACATCCTACTCCCTGACATCGACGTACCCAAGTTTTTGGCCCATCTGTATCCGCTGGCCCTTTTCAATATTCCAATTCAATCCACCATCTCGCTGGCCCTCTTTCCAACCGGCATCAAACGACTTGCGTGTGCCCATAGGAGCCTCGAAGACTAACACGATGGAACTCCCCAACTGGAACCCGCCCATTTCCTCACCTCGTTGAAGAGAGTGACCACCTAGTGTCCGGCTTGCGTGAAGGTATGTAGCTTCGGCGAACCCAGGGTACTGTTCACCGCGCTTGGCGGCTTCTGCAGCAGCCACATCTGCTGCGGTGTCCGTCAAAAGGCTATTGGTTCGTAGTTCGGAGTCAAAGTTGATTTTTATTGAGCCGACATTTGTAGCGCCTACTGGGGTATAGCTGAAGAATCCCCAGCGCCACCGACCCAGAAGCACCACACGCTCGTTGAGTGTAAAAAGGCCAGGTAGATGTCGTTGCAAATAGGGTGACACGGAGAATAGCTCGCCGGCAAAGTGTCGGCGGCTTTCAACAACCCAGGGCACAGGCGAGTGGAACCGATGGTAATCACCAGGAGCGAGGTAGATTACCACGTAGTAAAGGGCATTGTTCGACGTTGGTTTTGGCGCATACCAAGGGGTTCCATCACCACGCGCAAGGTCCTCCCGAACTTGGGCTTCGGACGCAGCTTTAGATTCTGTAGACGCATCTATAGACGATGATCGCTTTCTTAAACCAGCGTGCTCTCCAGAAAAGAGAGACGGTAGCGTGTAGGAAATGCCGTTCATCTTAGCAAATTCTTCATCTGCCGACATGTTGGCAGCATCTCTTTGTGAGGGCTCATTCTGATGGTCCATGAATTTCTTGGAGTGATCAGCCTGGGACGGCGTGGCAGAGCCCAGGAGCGCGTCCAGGCTGTACGTCACACCTTTGACCTGCTCTACTTCTCCTCGCTCTATCAGACCGAACTGAAGAATGCGCCCATCGGAGGGAGACAGTATAGCGTGCGGGTCCGAATCTAGCGGCCGGACCCCAGGCTTCAGCCTGCGGTAGAAGAAGGCTGCCAAGTTCGGGTACACGTGAAGATCGGGCTCCGCCACTTCATCCAAGTTGGCGCCAAATACCCAGGAGTATAGTTTGAAACCCGGGACACGAAGGTAGTAAGGAAGTTCTATTTCGTTGAAGCGGCCCCACAGTCGAGACATTGCCTTCAACGGCAAGGTTGACATGATTTGAACCTGCCATGGCCCGCTGAGCCGAGTCTTCGGACGCGGAGGGGGTTTTGAGAAATCGAATGACTCTCCTGAAGCTTCGGATTCCCTCTCAATGCGTAGTCGTTCATTTCGTTGAGACTTGTAATAATGAAGAATACCCAGGAGACCGATTCCGAGGCCAACCGGGATCGGGTACCATTCGACTTTGGTGTTCCGTAGGGCAAAGCGAAGCCGGGATCCAAATGTGCTCCCAGGCGACGATTTCTGGTTTTGATTGTTGTAATTGCGCCGGGACTTCGAGAAGAACCTGACGCCAGTCCGAAGCCGGTCAGGGGATCCAAACGACACCATATCTGATAACGCGACGCTATCTCTCGAAAAGCGAGTGAGGCTCCGACAAAAGGACATAGAATTTCTAGACAGGCACAAGGCCATAATTTGAGGGTCACACCATGAATATCAGGCCGGAGTGCAGTCCCGAAGCATGGGGAAGTTTAGTCGGAGAAACTCATGTGATTGCGATAGATGATGTTTTTGGTGCCCCTCCACCGCCCGGCAGAATCTGCCGATAGCGATTGTCTCCTTCCTCTGCCACGGCCTCATCTCCGCCTCAACAACCTCCTCATCAGCGTCTACTCTTCATTAGTATTATTTATCTCTCATTATTTGACTCTAAAACCCACCTATATTTGTGCTCTTAGTATTTCGGAGTTTCGCTCGATTAGCAGTTCGTGAGGGACCGCGCTGCATCTTAGAGGCCACCGTTATCATAGAGCTCCCCAGTCCCGCACCAGAGCTTCGACACATTTGCTCCACATAGTTGGCCTTTTTGCGACTTCCCAGCTTTTTGTCTCCTGCCAACGCATTTTGAGCTTGACGGATGTCTCTGATGGATACAGGGGCCGGAACCAGTGTCAAGGGTCTCACCCTCCATGTATTGTGTCCGTCTTTGCCATCGCCGAACCGTTTCACCTTCAGAGGCCTGCCTCTCTCCATCACGGTTGCCGACCTTAAAGTTCGCCTTTCAGAATCGATCCCTTCCCAACCAGCGCCAAAAAGCCAGAAGCTATTATATCTCGGAAAGATACTTGCAGATGACAGCGTAACCTTGCAGTCGCTGTTCGGATCACTGGATGTAAGCGCAACCCCCCCTACTATACCCAGTTCCGACGGTTAACGTTCCCGTACAGAGTGACGAGGTCTCAGTGCACCTTATACTTCCTCCTTCTCCCCCGCAGCCCGCAGACCCAACCAAACCTACTACGAGTACCTCAGACCCTTATCATGCCATCACTCATAGACACAACCAATCGCACAACCATGGGTTACATGCTCAGCAAATAAGGTACAGAGCGCCTAATCCTTTGAGGCGGGATGAAATTGCTCAGTCCTTGCACGAAAATGCCCGCCGTCGCCTCGCCGAAATACGACCACGAACGCTTCCTCAATCTCAATGGCCAAGGCCGCCGCATTGGGCGTCGCGGCAGCAGGATCCCCATCTGCCGCCTTATATACCAGGACCATCAGTTCCAGCTACCCAAACTACTGCGCCATTCTCTTCCTTGCCAAGCCTGTCGGTCATGGACTTAGGGGAGGGCCTGCAACTTCCTGAAGAGGCTCAACCACGTCTAAGGCTGCTGAGACAGTACATCGGCTTAGCTGAAGAACAACTAAACTGCGGAATTGTGCCCACAATAGACCATGTGATTCAATTACGAACACATCTTTTCAAGCTGCTCGATGATCAACTCCAACGGCCGCCGTCTGAACGCGGCGAATATATTGAGCCATTAATCACCCGCGTTTTTGACATTTCTACCCGCGCGGATGAGCTTCGCCAGCCTCGTTTCCTGCCTACTCAAAATGGCCCCTCACAT
Source organism: Aspergillus versicolor CBS 583.65 (assembly GCF_001890125.1). NCBI lineage: Eukaryota > Fungi > Ascomycota > Eurotiomycetes > Eurotiales > Aspergillaceae > Aspergillus > Aspergillus versicolor. Next base: position 3,478,359 of record NW_024467524.1, on the reverse strand, counting down.
GATTCGATGGGCCAGCTGTACCTAGTCTCTTCACCTAGTGGTTACCAGGCTCTATGTGCGTCTTCACTAACTGCCCCGGGCGCCGTTCGGACAATTGGTACAGCGCAAACACTCGGAACGGAATCTTCCACCAATGGCCAGCAACCCAATGCACAGCCAAACGCAGACGCTGCGGTTATGGAAAATGTCGTTCGTCACGCTGTCTTGAACCAAAGACCTGCAGCCGACGGACAGTTTGGCTTGGGGCGCAATTTGAGACGGCTGTGGCTTTTTATGCGACTTTACTTTTTCTGCCATATGTTCAGCCAACCTGGTTCTCAAACGCGACTACTCTATGTGACCCTCGCTGTAATAGCTGCAATTCTTTCAGAAACTAGCGTCCCAAGGCGGCTATACGAGATGATTTTTGCTCCTGTCCAGCGACATCTCGAAGGGCTGGTGCACTTTGCACCAGAGCCAGCGCCGCAGGGTGCAGAAGCAACAACCAACCAAGGAGTCAGAGTGCAGACTGATCGCGAGGCAAGTTGGGCCGCTGGGGCATACCGTAATTTACGAAGGGTGGAGCGGTCGGCGGCCCTTTTTATTGCCAGTCTAGTACCTGGTGTGGGAGAGAGGCACATTGAGGTACGCAACGCGGCGGAGGCTGCGCGGAATGCTGAAATAGCACGACAGGAGGAAGAGCGACGTCAGCAAGAAGAAGTGGTAGTTGCAGAGAACCCAGGGGAGCACCCACTCGGGGTAGACGACGGAGCCGGTAATTCTGAACGAGATTCTCACACCAACACAGGGGCCGAAGCTCCGAACGTGCCCCAGACTGCGATACCCCAAGAAGCACACTAGGTACAACTTAGGTACTAGTTGTGTTTCTGCTTGCACCTTTTATACTTGGCGTTACTGTTTGGAATTAGCGTAGATATCGTTATTGGGTTCGAAATATGGAGTGTGTTAAATAGCGTCATGCCTTTCTTCAACCAACAGGCAACCGTATAGATAGCGTATCTAGTCTATAAGATTTGGGTATATGCAAGTCTGCGTAGCTTCTATAACTTTGTTCCTAGCCTCAGCTCACCATCTACTGGAACTGTCGGCTCTGTCATAGGCCCCGTATCAAACGACTCCTCCCCATTGAAATGCCACCCTCTCTCCGCACCACCGCTCAGAAAGCTGCAATCCCCATTCACCACACAGTCCCACCCACCCCCGACTCCCCTCCCACCTTCCCATTCCGGCACAATTGTGACATCTGGGTTCTCAATCCTCGTCCCATCTGCCAGGAGACCCTTCCCCGGTTCTGACGCAGCAGGCCCGCCGACCCTCCTCCGAAAGGTACTCAGCCCCGTTGTATAAACATGAAAATCCTCCTCACTAGAATCCGCGGGCATGTTACCCGTCAGCACACGCCCAATCGCAATGAGTGGCGCCGCATGTGAGCATATAAAAATTGCCTTGCTCGTTCTCTGCTCAGTAGGGAGAGAAGCCTCTATCGTGGCGATTTCCGCATCCACCTCCCTAATTATACCCGCCAACGCGGTTGCGAGGCGGTTATGTAGTTGCGGGATTGATTCACCCCGGGTTGATGTGTAAAGTATAGGGGATTTTCGGGTAGTGTTTAGGGTGAATGGTGCTGCTTTGCCAGATTTGAGTGATTGTAGGGTTGAGAGCGTTGGAGGTGTGGGGTGGTGAAAGAAGGTTGTTGAGCCGAACCATTCCCTAGTCCGAGTAAGTATAGCTCCGGTATGTGTGGCAGTCTACCGAAGGGGTGAAAAAAGGTCATGCAGGGTGGAAGACAGAGGGTGCATACCCAAGCCCATTCTCAACCCGTATCTCAAACTCCGCCTGTTCATCTATATCACTCTTTCCATTCTGCGCCTTCTTCACATCGCCCAATGACCTAACAGAGGGTTCAATGGTCTGTAAACATCGCCAAAAAGGGCTCGAGTAGACCCGGAACGGCTTGGGGGTTACATCCCCGCTAACTATGTGCGTTGCGAGTTCGTGCGACTGCCGGACGCCGTGCGAGGTTAGGGCTGGGTCCGAAGGGTTTCCCGATGGTGTGGGGAACTGGGAGGTGTATGTGCCGGTTTTGTGGTCGATTGTCCAGTTCAAGCGGTGCTGTGTTGATTCGAGGAATATGTAAGTGGGTGTGTTTCATCAAGTAGGCAGGGTTATGTTGGCGGGGGTTTGGGATGGAGAGAGGAAGGACGTACCCCATGTCGAGTTAGATAGATTGTGTCGAGGGGCATAACGACGCTTTTACTACCCACAAATACAGGTAGCGTTATAATGGAAAGGGGTGAATGAAAAGAACAGAGAAGATTGAGAGGTTGGGGTCGAGGGGTGCGAGTTTGGGAAGTTGCGGGGGGATGTCCATCGGGTTTGACCTGAACCTCGGCCCGTGATAAGGCATGCAAAAGTCAAGTCAGATTTGACTTGCGATGGAAATCTACGAAAATAAGAAAATAATTATAGGTTCCAGACACGGTCATAGATTAACGAATATAACTACTATCTAGCGTTCAGCACAGGTATCATCCCTTAACTCCTCGCCAAGAATTGTACATTTTTATTTCGCAACCCACGACGACTATCCATGCCGGGCCGTTGTTTTATCAGATTTTTTCGGATAAACTTTTTAGTAGAAGAAACCGAGGAGCTTGCCAGCAACGTGCTTGCGGCGGGCCTCCTCGTGGTCCATGATACCAGCGGAGGTGGTCAGGACAACGAAACCGAACTGACGAGAAGGAAGGAGCTGGACAGCCCAGTTCTCGATCTCACCGAGCTGAACGGGGTAGCGGGGGTTGATGACACCGCACTTGTTGAGACGGCCGTTGAGCTGGATGACGATCTTGCCGGAGCGGTGGTCGTCAACTTCCTCGAATTCACCGATGTAGCCTGGAAGCAGAAAGATAATTAGTGGGACTGTAGCGAAAATTTAAAGGTTTGCCCGACACAGAGCTCAGAAGAAAGGAGAGAAGGGAAACTTGTAAGATCTTCGCTATCGCATTCAAGACACGACGAGATTAATATCTCGGGCACTTAAAGGGCAAAACGTCGTAAGTATCGAAAGCGCCGCCTAGTTATCAACCCGAATTTTTTAATTTTTTTTTTTTTTGAAGATCTCACATGGCCTCCCATTCTCTTTTCCAATCTCACTCCGTAGACATCGAAACCTAAAGTGCCAACATACCGTGCTTCTGCATGACGCTCAGGAACTTGATGATGACCTTGGAAGAAGGACGGATGAGGACCTGGCGCTTGCCAGCCTTCTCAGCGTTGTTGATGGCGTTGAGCGCATCGTTGAGGACGGAAGTCTTGACCATTTTGTCGGTGTTGAGGGATAGAGATCGAGATTCTCAAATCGAGCAAGAGTAAAACTGGAGATGAGGTATCTGTATTACAAGAAACCCTTCATCCCCCGGTTAGGGGATTCGGGTTTTACATAGTCAGCCACCAGTAGTCCTCGAGCGCAAAGAGTGCCCTTATGGTTGCAACAATCAAAAGGGTTCTTCAGCCCGTGCCGTAATGAGAGATGCGTATCACGTTGGAAGGATTTCTAGTTCCATTGAGCCTTCGGGTCGGAAGTACTGCATCAAAAACTTTCTCTTTCCCTGCAAGATCTCATTTTCCTCCGGTCGCAACTCCGGGGAATTGGATCACTAGAAACTCCGCAGTGATTGCTCTCCCAGACTAGCTGTGAGGCTGTAGAAGGGGGGATATCTGCAGGTGAAACATACCTCGATGGTAGGTACCGGCGGTGCTGGAGTGAACAAGGTTGTCGAGATCAGGAGGTTGATCAAGAGCGGTGGAGTTGAGATTTCACGGATGTGCGCGCTTAGGGTTTCCAGGTTTTACCCTTATCAATAGTCACGTGACGATAAAAAGAATTTAGTGCCTCAGGCAGAAAATCAGATATCGCATGTTCCGCATGCACCGGAAGTTCCGGAACTTTACGATTGAATTGGTATGGTTATTCCAAGTTTTCATCATTCTCTATACAGGTTTTTTAGGTAGTGTTGGGGTTGAGGGTCAGATTATACTAGCATGGGTCAAATACTTCATGGCGGTGTATCTTTAGGGGTTACATGACTTCCGGGCATACATGAGATGGGGGGTAAAATGCGTGAGTCTAATGATGAGAAAAAATTAAGGAAAAGACAGGAAGATGAATTGAATTGTGCAACAGGGTGTGATCATGCATTTAGGACACGTCATGGAACAGGGGAAAGCGTCCGAAAAAGGGAAAGGACGATGCCTAATGACGTTTATCCGTTAAGACAAAGGGAGAAGACAACAGTCAAAGGTAGGGGAGGGTGTAGGGGAGAAAATGAGGTGTCGGGGGTATAGATGTTGGAATAGGGCATGTGTTAGGGGAAACCGCCATATTTGCAGTCACAAACTGCCTGGAGAATTGTTTGGCAGCTTGCCGCTATTTCAGGGCACGGCACTTTGGGTGTGCCTCTTGGGAGACACTCCAAGATAGAGAACACCTCGGATCGTGAGGTTATCTTCCAGATCATAGCACGCCTCACTGAGGAATACTGGTGGTAGAAATCGATGTCCGCACAGGAGTGCTTTATGACATTCCACCGCCCTGCATGTTGATCTGGTTCTTGACCTGCTCACGAGCCCAGCGAGCGGTATCAATGGTGCGGGGACCATACTCGCGGTTGGTTCTGGTTTCCCTCACCAAACTTGTGACCCACTCATTGCGGAAAAAGGCGGCGATAGAACCATCAGGGTACGCGTCAGCGAGGTCACTAGAGCGAGTTAGTATATAAGTTTCACAAGGTCAATAATCATGGAACTTACCCAAGGACACCCATAGATGACCGCATCAACCCTTCGCTGCGAGAACTGGGATCTTGAGAAATGAGGCGAAGAAGTTCGAAAATAGGTTGGACGAATTCTTCTAGAGATTTCACTGCAGGATAGTTAGCACTTACTCGTAGGGATGGAAACCAAGGCTTAACATACCTTGTGGCTTGCCCTTGTAAGCAATTAGAATACCGCCCCAGGCATCCATGATACCCTCACGAAGCGAAATGACATAATCCAACATTTCGATGGTGACATCAGAGCTTGCAGTAACCAAGGAGGCCTGCTTTAGCACTTGGCCAACAACAGTCAGGTATTTATCGAATTCCACGCCAATAGCCTGGGCAATATCTCCAAACGTCTCGAGAATGGCAGGCTTGAGCTGGTTTGTGGCACTCTGTAGATAAAGTTAGAAAAATATACTGGGAAAATGGAGCAGGGTCTACTAACGCTCAAGTTATTCATTAGGTGGTTCATGAATGTGTCGCAGTACGGCGAAATCTTCTCGTTCAATGCACGAGAGATGTCGCTGACCAAGCCAATGGCCATTGAGCAGAGACCCGGCTCCTCCTGGTTGCCTAGGGCATTGTTGAGGAACGGGCTGAAAGGCTCCATGTACTTCTCAAATTCTTCATCCAAAGCTCCAGCGATCGCACCCACCGTCGAGAACACAACATCAGGTACGCTGGACTTAGGAGGAACTGTGGAGAGAACTTGAAGTAGGCTGTGCATGATGCGGTCAGCCTGGGGCTTGATTTCGGCTTCAAGACGTTGGACAATAGCCTAATTAGATTAGTAAATGAACAGACAGAAAATTTTCATTTACTCACTAGAACAACACTTGTGATGCCCGTCTGCATCTCTTCGAGGGTGATGCGGTCTTCAACGCTGACGACCTGCTGCTGCATGGGGATGGTCTGTTCCAGACGCTGGAGGATAAGATCGGAAAGGTTGGCAATCATAGGAAGGCTGTCATTCGCAGCGTTTGTGATGAAAGAGTTGAGAACTTCGTAGCCAGCGGTTCGGAGCTGGTTATCCGCATCTTGTCTGTACGGGGTTAGACTCACACGAAAAGAGATATAGCAAGATATAAACATGGAAAAACATACCTCTCCGTAAGCGTCAAGAGCGACTTCACGCTCTCCTCGAAATATTTCGAGATGGGGTTGGTCTGAGCGCCAGGATCACCGGCAAAACGGTCGGCAACATTCATCAATGCCCAGCAACATGAGCTAGCGATCTTGGGAGAGCTTGCAAGGCCGTTGAAGAGGCAAGAGATAAGGGGTTGAAGGTGGACGTCAGGGTCGAGAGTCTCGGAGCAGAAGTCGCAAACGCGGCCAAGGGCGTAGGCAGCGGAGTCACGGACCTGGATGGAGCTGTCTTCCATCATACTGACGAGAACACGAAGAGCCTGCTTCACCAGAGGCTCCAGAACCTTAGGGTCGGGGCCGTCCATGATCGCGCCGAACGCGGCCACGGCAGCGTCTCTACGGCGCCAATCTTCGTGGCGAATGTTCTCCTCAACGAAAGCCAGGACAGGTTGAATAACTTCGGCCTGGACGGATTGAGCGTACAATTGCAGGGCCTGGTAGGCCGCGCGGGAAACGTTGTACTCGTCATCTCCTGCATCTTCATCTTGCTTGCACATTGACTGCAAAAGCACTGGGACAACCTCGCGGCAAGCAATGCGCGCAAAGCCATACATTGGGCGGACGTCAGTCAAGCCCTCCGCTTGGGCCTGATTATAGTCAGTAACAACTCAGCGATGAGAAGAGCGGTACAAAAAAACTTACCGCAGCATTATCATCTTCAATGGCAATTTCTTCTTCGCAAACGGTACACCAGAATTCAATAGCAAGCTTGGCTACATCTTCCTCTTCGCTCTTCATTCCCATGATACTGAGGCCAAACAGAGCCTTCTCCATGTAAAAGCTCATCTTATCGTAGTAAGCACCCATAATACGGTTCAGACAACCGAAAGCACCGGCCTGGACACGGAGGTCATCAGCCTGCGTAGCCTCACAAACGACCTGCATGATGTAGTTCCGTTCGCCCTCATTTTCCATATTTGATCGTACAAAGTCTACAGAGTCACTGAGGGCCTTGATAGCAGCATATCGAATGTCCATGTTCTGCTCTTCGCGACGAGCTCCCTGAACAACAGCCGTAAGGATAGCATTTGAGTGTGCAGCCAGACTTTCTCGAAGTTCCAGATCCTGGGATTCGCAAATGAAACCGATGGTGACCAAGCAGGCCTGCTTCATTTGATCGGATCCACTCGCGACACCCTGGACGAGAACCTGCATCAAATCGGGCCATTCATTCTGTGGCAACTCAATAGCGGCGATAGAGACAATAAACTGAGCAGCTGATTGACCGGCCCGCCCATCTTTGGAGCCGAGTGTGTCGATGGCCAGCTTCTTGACCTGCGCCTTAATTTCTGGGGTAATTTGCTGGCGCCATTTTTGTTGAACTTCGTTTAGTCTGTCTCGATCCCTGAAGGTGAAGGCGTTCTTTAGAGCGAGACCGGCGGCGGTTCTGATGTGGGATGCGGAGTTTTCATTTGCGAGTTCTTGACCTAAGGTGACGAGATATCCGGCCTAAAGTAGAGGAGGGGCACAGCGTTAGCGAGTGAAAGCGAGAGAATTTTGTTTCAAAACAGCCAGCAACGGCGAGAGTCGGAATAGGAGTATACGTACAAAGTCGACCTCTGCCGCATGGAGCAACTGTTGCTCAGCGTTGGTACGTGTGGCGGCATCTATAGGTTAGGCGAGCGAAACGGATTAGCAAGACCGGACCCGAAACATACTTTCAGACAAGTCTCAGGAGATCGAGTTTACCTGGCGAGATGGTGCCTTCCAACACCTGAGTGACATTCATATTGGATTATTGAGTTGATAATACCAGAATCACAAGCCAGCTGCAGAGATCCCAGAAAAAAGAAAAGGAAAGGAAACGGGAGGGAGGGGAAGAAGGGGAGGGAAAAACTCCGCTTTCTCGGTTGCAGCAGAAGTAAGAGATAGGACGTGTATAGCACAAGAAAGCCCACGGCAAAAGAGAGGTGTCGTATGGAGGGAGGAGAGGAGGGCTTATGCAAATAGCAGAGGGGGTAGTGGTGGTGGTTGTGAGAACGGGAAGAGGGCGGGAGGTTCAAGTTGTTTTTGTGGATTATGACGAGGAGCTGGACGGCGGATCTGGAGGCATGCACCACCACTTTCGGCGGTCCGTAGCAATCAGGAGCAACCGCACAATATGAAAAATCTCGGACCGAACAGGTCTTGACTCTTGAAATTAGCAGAGTTTCTCGTCTTGTAAACCTCAAAAATATCAAGACGACAAAAAAAGAAGCGAGACGAGCTGGTTGAATAAAATCTAGCCTTGGCTTCCCTTAGGCTGAGACAAGAGAGGCCAGATCTTAAGGAGAGCGGGTGAATAAAAACGAGGGAGAAAAAAAAAATTGATAACCAAGCCGGGTCTTGTTTTACAGATAGTCGAAGAAGCGTTCCTTTCCGCAGGGACTCTCTTCTGAAGAAGTTATACAGCAAAAGCACCGTCCAACTCCATGACTCTGACACCTCCAGATGACGGGACGTGCATTTACTGCTTCTGATTGGTCCATCTCCACGCCCTCCGTCCTAATCCGGCTAATGTGGCACGTGACATCATCACTGACAAAGAAACCTCCGACGGGAAAGGATCACATCCACGCTTTCAATTCTTTCAACGGGCTAGGATGCTATGGTCTAATAATAACTATCATGTATTGAAAACGATTATCATAACGATATTTCCTTGTTCCAGCCGCATCCAGGCCACACAAGTGGAAGTTACAGGATGCTATCACCAATATTTGTCTGTGCTTAATACCAAACCTTGTAGTCTATCGGTGGTCTACCGAGAGTGCCTGTGCTCAAGAAGCACTAGAGAGGGGTCTACCCTAACTATGGTAATTGGCTCCGTACCATCAGACCGGTATGATGCTGCCTGAGGCGGGGCAAAAACACCCCTTCCCTCCACAGAGGAGGCTCGATGGTGAAAATTTCCCCTCCTTTTTTTCTGCTTGTTGTGGTTTTACCACTTGAAGAACATCCCACTTCTCTAGATGTGCCCTGGCAACCGCCCACCAAAGAACCCATTCGAAGCACTTTCGAAGAAAAGTTTTCAATCCTTCTTTCTACCATTACTTAATATTATTGGCAATTTAATTTGAACAATAATATCATTGTTGATTATTCTACCTCTTCCTCATCTTCATCCCCCATCTCCGCATCCAAATCTAATACTTCATAGCGTAGCCCTCCGGCATATAACACACATATCGCCCGACGGCCCTGTCGTCCATTCACATCGATCCTGACCGGTCGAGCCTTCGGCGCAAACCGATGTTTAACAAGTTCAGCAAAGCGGGGTTCGGGAAACGAGATGTCCACGTCCGTTGTAGCTTTGGGTTCTTGGTGGTGAACGTCGTAATATCTGATTGAGAATGGAGGATTAAGGTCCCCAATTAATTGTACTGCTGGTTCGAACGGAAATTGAAGAAGGAATGCGGACCCTCCTAGTGGCTTAGAGTTAGAATAACATCTCAGCTTTATTGCGGAGGCATCACATACCATTGTTTGACCACAGAACCATCAGCTTATCGTCGTCAATGAATTGCACCTGCCGAATAATCCCCTCCTTTAAGTTTATCGCTCCGACATGAGCTTCTCGGGTAGAACTGACGCCGTTCTCGGAATCAAGAACCACTCGATATATGTAGGCTGTGTGCTTTTTTGCCGTCAATCGTGCGGCAACGTATATCACACATAGATCCTCCCCCCTCCCCACCACTTCATAGCGCATGGTAGAGTCAAATACCGTCTTATCGCAACACTCGTGTAAAACAAGTGGTGATCTATGAAGAATACCCCTCCTTTGAGTGACCGCAATTTGACTAAAGACCTTCTCAAACTGTAATCCGAGGCGTCTGGTCAAGTTATTGATCTTGGGAAGTTCCACCGGCTCCGCCTCCTCAGTCGCCTGGTTATGCTGATCCAGCAATTTTTTGAACATGTCGTAGAATGACCTGTTATCTCCCTTGGTTGGAGCCCACTTATCGTCAGAAGCAGCAGGGGGTTTTGCAAATCCCATCATAGGTAGCTGCTGGATGAAGTTCCGTAGCGAGCTCTTTGTTAAGGGACCTCGAATGTATTTCAGCGTCAACGGGTACTCCACCAAGTCTGTTTTCTCCATGAGTTCTTCCAGTGTTTGAGACATGGGCTCTGCACTAAGCAAGTCGATTTGATGACGAAGCCAATGAGAAAATGAATGGAACTGGGCCAGTTCTTCGTTCGTATTTATGATGATGTGGTGGGCCAGGAGATTGAGACAATCGAGTGTCTCGACAATAGCATTAAGATCCGAGGTTTCTAATCCAAGAACTTCACTTAATTTTTGAAATTTCGAGAGTCCGATGAGCCGGCTCAGGAGAACCTCGCAGCGCTCTAGGGCGGGAAGAAGACACTCATGGGTCAGCCGTCTGACAATCTCGTAGCCTCCCGACACAGCTTTCTCCCATCTCTTATGGCCCTGTAACTTTGTTAGCTTCTGAAACATTGCATGTCATAGGAGCTCCGTACTCTTTCCCCAACAATATCAACAAGGAATTCCCGAAGAGGCTCGAAGCAATCGCCCGTCACGACCAGATGATATGCTGCTGTAACAAAATCACAGTGACACTTTTCTTCCAGATCTTGATTGACACTACGCATATACCTTGCCGGTAATTCCTGTGCATTCTTCCACTCCAGCTCAATTTGCCTTTGTACCTGACAGATATACCGGAGCAAATTCTGGAGCTGCGTCGTCTTATGCGCAAGAAGCGAGAGATACCGACCAGAACGCGTAATGAACCGCAAATCAAGCGTGAGCAGACGCAAGTCATTTCCAGTGGACGCAACAATTGCATGCGTCGAGCTTAGTGGATGGGATGCATGCTGAAGGATGTTACATGGCTCAGAGTGAGAAAACATAGCTGAGCCAATTTCAAAGCAATCAAAAATTCGCAGATGGACAGTCCCGTCCTCAAACCCGACCAGTAGGACATCTACCGCATCACTCGTATTCTTATTCGAGGCATGAAAAATCGCGTCAATGGATGCCCGCGAACTAAACACATCGTCGCTATCATTCCCCACAATCAGTACAAAAGTCTTCTTCCCATAACAAGGCTCAAGATATTTAAAGGTTAAAGAACAAACTCACTCGCTCCCCGTAGATGGTAACGTGCTCAGCCTCGGTAGTGAACTCTCAATATCAAGCAAGGCAAGCTCCCTTGGCAAATCAGCCTTGAGCAAGGCTGCAGCTTTCGACGGCTGCGCATCCAGCGACAGCAAATCCTCCACGGAGAGTTGCCCGGCAGCCTCGTTCAGCTGCCGCTGTGCAGCCTTGCTATCAGTAAAATTCACCCCCCAGCCCAAACAGGTGACTTTGAGGTCTGGCTGGGGTTCGCCCGGCGGGCTGTAAGCAGGGTAGTGATGGACCGTCTTCCCGCTATACGCGCTTATGACTCGGATAGTAGAATCTGCGCACGCGACAGCTAGGAGGTGGCCTGGAATTTTGTTTTGAACAAGGTCAGCCTTGCACGGAATTTCAACCATCAACCTGAAGGAGGATGATGGGTTACATTCGATGTTTATCGTAAGTTCATAACGTACCATTATTCTTCCACCGCAATGCTCGTATCTCCCCGCTCCCATCATCTTCATCTAGATACGGGTCTCCCTTGAACGAACCCCCGAAGACCTTTTGCCCGTTCAGTCGGAAAACGCGCAATTCATCAACTTCTGTAACCAGGGCAATGAGGTCCATCGTCGGACAGTATGTGATCATATCCGCCTTGCATTTTGCCGGTAGCGACTTCTCCCCGACTGGAGTGAGTTGCGGCTGGATTGGGGATCCATCTTCAGCCATTTTGAATATAAGTTGTGTTTCTCTAGTCCATCATAAATTATGAAAGTAATTAATGTTGCTGATCTCGCGCGAGGATGCGCGAGCCTATTCTGCCATGGATTTTTGGTTCCTGTTGCTGTTTGACGAGACGGAACTTGATTGATCGGGTGGAAAATAGGATTCTTGGCGGGCGGGCGAGTGCCTCGCCCTGTCTAAATGCAAGGTACACGCCCAAGTCAGAGAGCACGACAAAGAACAACACTTTCCATAGTCTATACGCATATATTTAATATTATGTGTAGTCTAGATATTCTTAGGAATGCAAGTGTTAAGAGATCCTTATTGATTTACGGAAACACTATTGCTAAAGGTTGCAAATATCTAAAAAAAAAAAAACATTCCGTTCCATCGCCATGCTATATATAATACAAATATGCTCGCAATGCTATTTCCGAAATAAAAGAACACAAAAAAAGAAATTCCTTACAAATCCGGAGCACCTCCGGATTGGATCATGTTTTTCAAGTAACTCAGCTCATCCATCATCTCCTTCATCGTCGCAGACTGGGACAGGAACTTGCTGTAATGAGTTGGATCATTTGTAGGTGTAATGTTCTTGTCCCTGGACACGGCACCATCGATGCTTTCAGAAAACTGACCTTTGTCTGCGGGGGGACTCGATAAGCCAAGGCCTTTTAATTCCATGGCTTGAAAGAGAGCCGCATGGCGCTTGGGGTTGCTTTCCAGCAGCTCCTCTTCTTCGTTGATGTGGAGACCAGGGATTTTCAGCTCAGATGGGGATAAGGCGACAGTGAGACGAGGGGGAGGTAAATCCATGGGCGGAGTGTCCTCTGAGAGAGCAGGAGACGGATTCGAGCCCGCAGTCAGATGTGGCGTGTTCAGATTGCTGCGCTCGCCATCGTCGGGGGCAGTGGAACTTTCTGGTATGCTCATTGTTGGGATTTCAGGAGAATTCTGTTTCTCGTTGAACGTAGAAGAGGATACCATAGATTCTGGAGACACCATATCAGTATCGGTGCTCCACTCGGAGAAACGGCTCTTTTCGCATAGATCTCCCCCGTCGGTAGAACTAGTTTCAGTGAAGTCCGAGAAATGGCTCGCCAGAGCCTCCATGTCCAATGCCTTTTCCTTCTCGTCGAGATCGCGCAGCGCCTCATCCATGACCGATGAAGGAGAGTTCGGAAGAGTGGGAAGTCTTTTGTTCATCACAGTATCTGGGGTTAGAGGCGTGGCTTCTTGAGGGGTCGTTGCCGGATCGGATGGCCTTCTAAGCATGGAGGGAGTAGAAGGAGTAGAAGCAGGGCGTTGCACGAGATGACTATGGAGATTGCCCGAACCAAGCCATGGCTTCTTTGGCCGTAGAGTCAGAGCTTTCTTTGGCGTAGAATCAATTGGAGCCTTGGTATTCAAAGCGCGTCGTTCTTGAATAGTCATTGACGCGGAGTCATGAGCCCGCGCAGACACAGGGCGTCGGAATGGAAGATTGTCTCCGCCACGGCACTCTGCCATATTGCCAATAGAAGGAGAACGCATATAGCTATCATTTGACTGGCTTCGGACATGAATGCGATTGTCGTGCGGAGGGGCCAAGGTGTTGGGGATAATGGCTGGAAATGTTATACCCCTATCATGATCAACCATTGGCGAAAGACGAGGCGTTGGGCCATTCAATTGGTGGAAGGCAGCTCGTAGACCTCTTGATCTCGGTGGTGAGACGGAACGAGCAGTCTTTTCCTCATTGCGGGGGTGTCGAATTTTCGGACCGTCGTGGGCCGGTTGAGATGAGCCCCTGTTGGTCGCTCCTCGTGGAGAGGTACTAAGGGACAAACTTGATGTTGGTGTCTGCTGTGGGGAGGTGCGGAGACGAGGCTTGGGCTTTGGAGGCTCCCGAGGGTTCATAAATTTATCTTCGGGATTCATAGTCTGTTGTGGCATTTGAACATTTGGGCTCCTTGATGTGTGAGTGGAAGTCGTATCGGGAAGAACAATGGGTATTTGAATCACGTTGACAGGTTGGCCAGGTAGAAATGGACAGTGTGTTGTCATTGGTTCTGCCTCGTTGTAGTGTTCGACGTCGTCGTCCAGCAAATACTAAGTGTATCATTAGATGGTGGAATATGGTCAAGGGTTTGGGGAGACGAACATAGTACCAATAGGTGCAGCCCATCTTCAGTCCACCAGAGCGAACCGGAGCCGAGTTATTTAACGGCCCGTCATATGTTATGTTTGTGAATGTATGACATCCACGCCAATGCCCAGCACCCATACGCTTATCCCTTTCCATGGCGTACGGTTTCGAAAAGTTATCCCAGGAGCCCAGCAATTTCACCGAGCGGACGTGGGGACCCGTGCATCTGTATCAGAAATAGTTAGCAGCATTCCAAAGGTCCAAGCGGTTTCAGGTGCACCCACAGTAAGAATGTCATCAATGTAGTAGACGTCATGGCCAAACAATGTATAGTCAACAGCAAAGGAATGAAAATCCAAAGCAACGCGCTAAATAAGGACGAAAGGGAGTGAAAAATCGCGCGAGTATGAAGGAGCGAACCCAACGCAATCGCAGTATTAACACAGCGCTTAAAGGAGCGTTATCCAAGACCAGCTTGGTAAGAGATTGAATAAAAAGAAAAAGGAAAAGGAAAGGTGCCTTGACGGCTATAGACGAGTTTGCCAAATGTGCCGCCTTCGAAGTTGGAAAAGAAAGTATCAAAGTTGACGGCTGAAAGGTGAGATATAGGGTTGCGAAACCTGCGGCACAGCGCTCGTCGCAGACAAAAATAACAACAAGCAGCAGCGAAAGGGGCCAGAACAATCCGAGCAATTTTTAGATTCGGACTTTTCTGGACGTCAACGATTCATTAGCCGCGGTGCCTGCAGGGACTTGAAACTGAGGTTCCTGATATTTGTGGGCGAGGAGGTCAAGGAGAGCTGATGGCCAATGGTGAGGGTGGACGAGCTGTCTGTAAGCGCCCACAATGCGGATACAGCACCAGCGGGCGAGAGACGATTGGAGAGAACAAGGACAAGGGCCAGCGCTTGTTGCAGGTGTCGGGAGTTTCAAAACTGTTGACACGAAGAGGATCATACGTGGCACGGGTCGAGCGATGAGGTCAAGTTATAAGTTGATCAGCGATCGCGGGAGACAAAATCGGAGAGGATCGATCGTCGGGGACGACGTCCAGCTAGCAGCTCGCAAAAAAGAAATTGGTGGGCCGTGGGGACCAAACAAAGCGATTGACTGGATCCTCAGCAAGAGAACTGACTGAGATCAAGACCCAAAAGGCAGCCGTCATCATTTTCAAGGAGATTAGCGAGAGAATTAAACTTATTAGATCCATCACAGCGGCGTGTTTATCGGATGAACCAACATGGATGGCGCGAGCTGACGACGTTCAGGCCTGGAGCTAACTAGCGAAAATAGCGAGATCGTCAGCACGGAGCGCCACATGGTTGAGTTGGATCCTGGCAAAAACAGGACGTAGTCTGGGAGACTACCGAACATTAGCAGGGCGCTTCAGGTGGAGAGCGAGCGCTGGAGTCTGCACTGGAGGAAATCATGATGATGCGTCCTGGGAGTGTTGTTCCTTGCGTCCACGTTGATTATGGCTGACGTTTCCTGGTGAACTGCCACTCAACTGGAGTTTGGAACTGCGAGGTCTGTGATCGACCAGCTTCTCCTTTTTTCAGGGATTGGGTGCTGAGTCAATCGCTCATCAAACGAACCAGAGTGCGTTGCGCTGAAACTGACGAACGACGCTTGGACTGGCCGAAGATCCTTCTCTCACGACCAGAAATTATTGTTTAATTTGCCAATCACGGCGTCCGTTTGGAGAAATTCCCCTGATGCTGAATGAGAAATTCCTCATATTTCGGGCCAGTGAGATCATAGGTAGCCTCGCGATGACATCGGCTAGGGAAATTAAATAGTCGTGTTTCAAATGTCATTCCAGATTCCACCTCTACTAGCACGAGCAACGTTGTTTACTGTGGAGTTTAAAGTGAAGAGGTATTCATTAATATTCTGGTTGATTCGCGCACAGTGGACCATCTCTTGCACCACCTCGACGAGTACGCGAGGTTGCCTACTTAACTAGCTAGTTCTGAGTTCTTCGGACTCAAGTTTCAGGTTGGCAGCGCTTACTGCGACACCACAGACGCTAAAGAAAGAAACAACCTGGACGAAACTCCTTCGTAACGCCTGGAATAAAACAGCCTGACCGCCGCCCATACAACACGAGATATCAATTAAAATAGAAACGCGTGAAGGAAGAAGGCAAGAACAAATGAAAATCAGCGCGAAGCCACCGTCCTGTCATACTTTTTGTTTACCGCACCCAAAACACACTTGAGAATGCCGTCGGCGTTGAGCACCCTCCCTTTCTCGCCCTTCCAAGGTACTGTATCAACAATGTCTCGAATTCCATCGTTGCTGCGTCTGCGAACAAGCTCATCGTCCAGAGCCTCCAAATACTCCCGAGCAGCACGGTCGTTGCCCACCTGGAAGAACTGGATGCCCACCTGCCATGGCGCAGCCTGCACATTGGGATGATCTAGTTGCCTGGCCGCGTTAACAATGACGGTCTCTGCATCGTCTGTAAATACACCATCCGTAATGACAATGATATTGAGCGGCTTGAGTTCCGACTCTTGGCCCTGGTTAGTCAACTTGGCGAGCTCCCGACAGTAAGGCGAGAGTATGTTATGCAAGCGAGTCCCTACTGGGGTAGCGCCGCTGGGTTGGACGGATTTGAAGATCTCACGGACTCCAGCGGCGTCGGTGACGTTCAGGTAGCCGCCTGCGTTTGCAGTTCGTCTTCCGTCATCGCCGCCGAAGATTGAAGAGGGGCGGTTGCGGTGGTTGAGGAAGTAGATATCGATTCCGTCGGAGTCGTACTGAGTGCAGATCGGAGCGATGGCAGCGATGGCATCTTCGGCTTCGCGCCAGCGTTTACCACGCATGCTGCTGCTGTCATCAACGAGGAATATGGTGTCGAATGTGCTGAGGAACGAGTACTGCGTGTCGTTAGGGGCGAATCCCGTTGAGGTGGAAGTGCCTGCTGCAGGTGCTGGGGTCGCTGGAACAGCGGCAGTGGCGCTATAGTATGAGGGAGGCGACCAGACATCCGCTCCAGAGGTAGTATTGTCCTGATATGACGGCTTGTGATTCTGCATCCCGTAGGGCTGAGATGGGACGTGCGAGTGCAGGGATCTGGAGGCTCCGACGGACCTGGGCTGAGCAGGAAACGCGCTCTGTTTCTCTTGCGAAGAATGACAATTGCCCATGTTTACAGTTGAGCTCTGAGGAGAAGAAGATGAGAAAAGCTTCCGCAGAGAAGGCATGAGGAATCTCGTGGTGAACAAGGGAGTATGCAACAGTTGTGTTAAAAAAGTGAAGACCTCACTGGTTTGCAAACTGCACTCTGTCATGCCTTAGGCTATACTTTATACCCAAATACAAGGCTCTCTCAAGGCGTCCAAGGTTCATTCACAAAACGACATTGTGGTTGGTTCTTCAAAGGCTGGCGTCAAACGGATAATGAGGACCATTCAATGAAGGGCATAGATTTCTACAATTTACAGAAAGGCCCCATAGCAACAGTGAAAGCTCGTTTAGAAGTCACAACAATGCTCGGTGGGCTGTGTTTTGTACCAACGGTACCACAAGGCTGAGGGGTGGCGGAGCTAAGACCATTCTCCTCGTAAGGCCCGCATTGCCTGCTACCAAAACTTTGGGATCCTGCCTTGAGCATAGCCACAAAAAGGAAAACAAACGCCGATATTATTCCCACCATCAAACTAAATACTAGTGATGATTCATTATTGCGCCCGGGCTCCGTGACCAGTTCCCATCATGTAAAGCTAAACACAGCCCTTGTTCAGCCCAAGTTCCAGATCCAAATGGCATATGCTAAATGCAAAGATAATGACTCCCGCAGTTAAATGTTCCACGTCCCAATCAATATCCGATTATAGGCGCTCGCGTCGCCTGAGGCCCGAAAGATCACTCCGTCCTCGGTCTCCTCCATGCCTTCAAACACTCCAGCTTCTGATTCTAAGACATCGATAAGGGCCAAGGCTTGGTCAATACCAATGCTGTGCCCGATGAGCCGCAGACATTTCCGGATCCACACACGGAGCGGGTGATCTATTGGCTCTGTGCCCCCAGCAAGCGTCAAGGGCCAAAGAAGGAGCATTCCACCGACATAGCAGTAATTGGTGGGAACAGTGAATGCGGATCCTGGGGCACCCTCTACGCCGAGGTGGTACGCAACACTGGCACAGATGTCACTTGCCAGCTCACGTGTAACATTGCGGATTCGGGCGCAGTGGTTCTGGAGCTCTTTGGACATCGCCATGGTGGGGGAGGCAGCGGAGAGTCGGCGGAGACAGCTAAGGATGATTTCGCAAACAATTATCCGCGCGCAGCGGTATTGGTTCCACGTGTGACAAATCCATAGGTCACGATATACGTGGTATTGCTTGTTATATGGGAAGGGTTTGTAACCAAACATCTTGACCCATTCCTCGACCGACGAGCAGTCGTACGTTTTATATAAGAAATCGGGCGGACCGGCCGCTACCCATGCCAACAACTCTGCTTCCACAGCGTATGCGGCGGACAACGTTTCGTTTGCGTCTGTCAGGGATTTTGAATGGATGATACCTGCCCGCAGGTTGGAGAGTCTTCCGGCTATACATATTAAGCGATCGCAGTAAGCATCTATTTGTGGCCGTAGATACATCGCAATCTTGGTACATTCCAAGAGCGATTCAGGCACTGCCATTCCTCTTTGAAGGCAGCTGGTAATCTTTTATTTTTTTCATGAATGTTAGCTCTCTGATTGTGGATGGAAAATCTCCGAGACATACAATCTGAAATCTTAATTGGACGAAGAGCTTAAGCCCTTCTTCACTCTGGAGGTGCTCTGGACCCCGCAATTCGAGTAACGCTGCAGCCCCTTTAATGTGGTTCGTCCATTTTTCAATACTCATTATAGAACGACTCGTGATAACCTGCGGGGCTACCATTAATTTCAACTTGTCAGGCACCTCGGAAAGCCAACCTTACCTCAAAAATAGCCAATAACAAAACTGCTGACAGTGTTTGATTGGCTTTCGATTCCTTTTCATTACAAACGGCCCGCGTCAAAAGCGTAAGTGCATGGCCATACTCGCGCTCAGCAGCAAGCTCCAGTTCTTTTGATCGTCGCACACGCGAGAGCATAGCCGTCCCCACAGACACAAGCGCGGCCACTTGCGCTTGTTCGCTCGGGGTCGCGCTCGGGTGGCCCGGAGATTTGAGTTCGAAATTCACCATAAAAATCTCTCCAGGCCATACATTATGCCGAAGGAAGTAGTTGACGGCTTCATCTACAGTCAGTTTCCACGAAGGCTGTACCTTCCAGGGTTGATATGCGAGGTCTTGCGCTTGCAGTTGGTCCCCGTTGATCAGCTGCACTTCATCGATGTCATTATATTCAGAGATGTCAGTACTCGTATTCCCCGACGGCGACTGTATCGACGTCGACGGACTCGCCTTCCCGGCAGACGAGGCCTCGGGGCTGCTGGTGCTACTGCTGCGCAACTCAGACAGGGGCGGAGATGGTTTGGGGACGGCAGCAGCGGGTTGTTTCTTCTTGGAGCGTCGACCAGATGAACCTGTCTTCGCTTTTCGTACAACCTGTTGGCTTTCATCCCGAAACATAAGTGACAGTTCGTCTCGATAGCCGGGACAGGCCCGGTTTCCCTTAGTGCACTGGGAGCAGGTTGGTCGGCCCTGATCGCATCGGATCTTTCGAGATCGGCATTCACCGCAACCTTTACTTGGTTTGCCGCAGAAAACCATCTTGATCTGGGTTGGCGGGGCCTTGCACGAGGTCCGCCGGAGGAATCGGGGAGGGGGAAGCACAATGCAGACGGGGGGCAGTTGAGAGATGTTACAAGAAAGGGTAAGCAGTGCGAACGCGCGAGCAGGTCGCTAACCAGTGCGGGGATAGCGCCCACTGATTCTCACATCCGAGGTCAAGCCTCAAGAGGTGCCCGCCTCAAGCGGGGGCACACCGCGTCCCCAGGCGATTTCGGCGAGTCAATGCTCGAGTTGACGAAGTCCCGCGCAGTCAGTGGCTGGGTCAGGGGGGGTTGCTCCGCCTCAGGCACCAAGAACGTTGTTTTATGCGGCAATTACACTCACCGCCAGCTGACCGCCAACTCAATTAGTTCGTCCGCGTCGCTGGTCTCTATCAGGCATCAGAGAGAGATAGCCCATGGCCTACAGAAAACATTACATTCCGCTTGAATGCAATCCTTCTAAAACTCTTTACACATCTTATCCATCAGATAGGGGTCTCCCATCCTCTAATATTCCACGATGTATCGTCCCTGGACGACCCGGAACTTCTTGCCATGACCCCACGCCCCGCGCTGGCTTTAGTCCTAGCATTTCCAACGCCGAGCGACTATGATGAGAAACTAGAGGCACAAGAAAGGACGAAATAAGGTAGGAATGAGGACATGAACGGCGCTAATGTTGTGTGGTACAAGCAGACCATCAACAATGCCTGTGGACTCTCCGCTACCCTCCATGCAGCCTGCAATGGCGATGCGAGGGATAGTATCCGTGAGTGGAACCTTCTAAAAAGGCCATAAAAAATGAAAATTAAATTGAACATCCAAAAATCATGTAGCCGAGGAATTGTTATTTCCTCGCAAGATGCATCTGTGACGGTTTACAAAGTACATACTGGTCTTTTCACAAATTGACTTAGTCTCCAACTCGCATTTATCTCGTCTGCTCGGAGTTTGCGCGCCGTTAAGTCAATCGGAACGCGCCCGGGTCATTGAAGAAGACGTCGATTTAGATGCCGTTTATAAGTCCGTAGCCCAGCAAGGCGACTCGGAAGTCCCCGAAAGTCCCGAACATGTAGTCGATTTTCATTATGTCTACTTGGTCAAATCCCATACCAATGGCCAGTTGTACGAGTTGGGTGGAGACAAACAGGAGCCAGTAGATATGGGAGCCCTAGGATCGGATGAAGACGTTCTGTCAGTAGCTGGACTTGGTGTATTCGAAGGTTTGTCCAGTGGGAAAGAGAGTGAGCTGGTGATAATTTCAGCTTACTCGTGCTGGCACCTCGATAATTTGAATTTTCAAATAAAGGCTGGAGCCTTTCCTGGACATTTATATAATATATATATATATATTTTGGACAATTAATAACCGGTGTTAATAGTATCATTGGCTTCATGTAGTTATTATATATATGCTTAACAAACAAGCCCAAACGCTATATACATTATGCTATTGGTGGGTATTCGTCAGATTAAAAAAAAAAAAAAAAACCAATCGCTTTCGTGATGGGATCATATTTGTAACCCAGATTTTGCCGGTTGATATTCGTCCGGAATCTCAGGCCATTCATTAATCCCATCCAAGAGGGCCAGCGCCATACCTCCGCTCTGGTGTATTTGGATATGGCAATGCAACAGGAACGCCCCAGGGTTAACGACATGGTAGCGAATCGCTAACCAAGTCGGGCCAGTCGCAGCCGGAGGGGTTGCAAAGGTATCTCTGATCTGGGGAGTTTCAAAGTTGAAGCTCTGGGGAATATAGTGCATAGCCTCAGCTACGGAAGAGTATTTCCATTTCCCTTCGCCCTGTCCGATGACGAAGAATTTGTTGGAGTGTTTGTGGATGGGATGAGGGGGTTGGAGGGCATTCGCCACATCGAATACCAGGTCAACCCATGTTCCGTTGTGGGTGCTAATGGTGAGGTTCTTCCGACCCTTTTCAGGGTTGAAGAGAAGCGGCGACTCCTCTTCCAAGGCAAGAGGAAAGCTGGAGTTGCCCATGGTCCAGGTATAGGATTGATCGAAGCGCTCAAGAGTTAGAATATGTGTTTGAGCCACCTGTGCATGGGCCACATTCTGGGGAGCGAACGGGACGATAGCTGATTCATCTAAAACAGTGTGGATTGGTAACGTAGGTGCTCCAACAATGTCGATGGATGGAACTGAAGGTTGCGTCTGGGGTAGAATATGGCTACCATTTTGATATGTCATTAGTGCAGTGCCGTTCACGATTTGATTGACGCCAGTATTCGCCACGCGAATAGTGTAGTCGCCTGCTGGCTTGTCCAACTTGACTAATACCGAGTATCTCGCGCCGTTGGTGATGGTGATCGCATCCACTAACATCGGCTCGATATATCCCCCATCAACCGCATAAACGTACATGGGATGTTCATCGATTGAGAACGTAATTGTCGAAACGAAAGCCGAGCTGATTAGGTCGTAGCTAACATATGTTTCGGCAGCGTTCACATAGAACCGTTCTCTCGGGCCACGGCTTGGTACACAGCCCGAAAAGACTGACGGAGGAATGGCGCTGAGATTGTGTTGGAAGGTTCCCTGCGCGACACTATTCGTTGGCGGAAGGCATCTGGGAGAATTATTAGTTCGTGCTGTGACACCCTGTGTCTGAGGAATAGAGCCATACCCAATATCAGTCAAGCTTTGGTTTCCGAGAACCCCCCTTTGCGCTAAGGTAGTGTACCGGTCTAGGGTTTGTTCTCCTAGACAACTAACTGACCCCTTACCGTTCACGAGCAAAGCATTCACACATATTGCATCGCGGCCCATTGCCTTTTCAGCGTCCCAAAGTTCCTCAGCGGTCAGTTGGCGTATATCAGACAGCATGATTGGGATAGATCTGCTCTCCGCCTTCTCGAGGGTTTTGAGTTCGTGCGGATCACTCGAAATCGAAGCAAAGGGTCTCTCAACAGACGCAGCGGCAAGAATATGGATCGCACCGTAAAGGCCATCCTCCTGTTGACCGCGCTTGTGGGCGTGATAGAAATAGCTTCCATGGTTTGTCGCTCTCCATTTATAGAGGAACGAACCTCCGGAGGGAATCGGCGTTTGCGAGAGACCCGGGACACCGTCGGACCATGGAGTATCTTGCTGCTCAATGCCTAGCGCGCAGAAAGTGTCAGACACCGTCATAATCCTGCCAAGGTGGGTTAGGTCTAGGAGGGTTACCATGGAAGTGGACAGTCGTAGAAAACGGCATGTTGTTGACAACCAAGAACTCGACATCGTCTCCTTGCTTCAACTCCAAAGACGGAGCTGGGAATTGACCATTGGCCAGGATCATCTTACGATGAATCCCTGCTGGTTGCCGGTTTTCCCATGTTAAGTTGATTTGGAACGAAACCGTGTTTCCGGTCACCTTCAAGTTTTCACCGTGGCCATAAACAAATGCTACAAAGTAAAGCAGTAAGATGGGCAACGCCAAGCCACATCGCAGAAGACCCATGCTGCAGAAGCAAAGAAACAATCAAGCTGGGGATATGCAGAGTCAAAAACCGGACAAACCGGGGGACGCCTCGAGAGAAATAAATCTCTGCCACAAAGCACGCTCGACGTGCATATGGGGCTCCATGCTGCAAAAAGAAAACTTCTGGCCATGCAGGACAACAGCCCTGGCATGCATTCTCACGCATAGGACAGCTGGAGGAAGCCCATATCTTGGACTTGGACCAATGTTGGGCCGATCTATTGGATTCAGAGCAAGGGCCTTGCCGATCATTTCCTACGAACTGTGGGTTCCCTCGCCCAAAGGATTGAAGGAATGCCGACTGGTCGACAACAGAGGACTGAACTCGAAACCCAGGTCGCTAGTCGGAGGCTGAACATCGAGGCTGAGCTGACGGCTTGGCTTCACAGCCTCTGGATATGGCGTGGAAGCCTCTCAACCAATCTTTGATATTGGCTCCTGGGGGCCTTGCCGCCTTACAGTCACTTGCCCATCACCAGATCTCAGGATGGTGCAATAATTCAGCGCCTGAGCTCGCACTTGCGCGCTCGCACCGTGCGGACCAAACCCGCTCTATTCGTGACTCGTGAGCCTCCGCTCGTTAGTTAGCATAAGGGTGCTTGAGTAGATGCCCCGCCGAGCTGCCGATTGCGCGCACACCGCAGTGCAAACCTCGAAGATCGAGGGCTCTAGCTTCTGGAATGATGAAGCACCAAGAAGAGGACCGCCATGCGGGAAAATCGCAGGAAACGCGGAAACACAAAGGATGGGCAATGCCGGGCGCGCAGGGGTTGAAATGAATTCTCCGAATTCCGCATCAGCACGCACAGCAGCAATAATAGCCCTGAAGGGAAGGAGGTAATAGTAAGCCCCTCTCTTCTAGTGTGTTGATTGTTGAAGGAAGAATGATCGGGATCCACATTGCCGGCCTCCCCGGACTGCTGGCAATGATGTGTTGCGTGTTTACACCGTCGGAACTACGTATAAAATTCTGAGGAAAGTGTACCTGAACAGTGCATAACTATATTGTACAATTCGAAGATAGAAAAAGAAGCAAAAAGAGACAGTAGAAGAGCTGAGGATGAAACGATTACTAAAAAAACATATTCTTCGAGGAGGTAAGCGACAACAAAACCCCCGTTTCGTCAACGATAAAGCGCCGAAGCTATCGAGCAAGACGTACATATGGGCATAGTATGAGGAACCCCTAACCAGAAACCACAAGCCAGCAAGGTTTTTTCACTTTCGGCCTGGATTCCTCGTTGACAGCGCATTTTCCACGTGGGACAAACTCGGGCGCATCTCCGCGAAGCTTATTGCCCTGAGCTAAAGGCTTTCTCAATTCACATGGGCTCTCTCCACTCCACGCCTGCTCAGATGGTGCCTGGGGAAAGGCTTCAAAATGAGGTTCCTGGTAAACCTACGCGAGAGTATTGTCAGTGATGGGCTATTTGGGTTTTATGGAAATGGTCTCTGTACCTGATAAGAACCGGGAGAGCGACACTCGTCCAAAAACGGTTTGTTCTGGAGGTCATGGAATCCCTCTGCCGACCTCCTGAACGGACCACTGAACGCCCTTTCATGTGCGTACGAAACTGGAGGATAAAAGGGTCGGGATTGCGGCAAATCGTACGGCATGGCCGGAAGAGTAGTATCAAACGGTCTGAGAGGCGGGCTACCAACGTTTCCAGCGGAACGGCCATGGCGCGGGTACCAGCCCCCGAACTGAGGAGGTGCTGGGGGACCGGGAGGACCGGGAGGACTGAAGCCAAATCGCGAGTTGTGACGCCCGTCGAAAGGACCAATATCCTGGGACGCATGGAAGGGAATTGGTAGGTCGCGTGGTGAGAAATTTCTCTTCCGGTAGGACGAATTGTACGAGCCAAATGTGTTGCCGCTCTGTTTAAATACAAATCAGTTGCTGATACTATTTACATTTGAAACAACCGAGTGGAAGGGATAGAACGCAGGGGACTATACCGAGCTTCTCTGATACCTATGGCCTTTTCCCATGACTGGATATTTGTGTTGACTCTTGTTGGTTTGTGTTGGGGATGATGGAAGGAGTGTAGAAGAGGGAGTGCCAGGTGAGACTGAGGTCGAGTTGGTGGTCGTCCGATGGGGTTTATTTCACTCAAATAGCGCAGGCACGTCTGCTGCTGGCTGTAGCGTTGGCACTGTCCCCTCCCAGGTGCTTGGAGTCATGGGCTTTAAAGACTAGACAGTACATTCTAATGAAAGCTGATAGAATTGTCCATGTTGGCTATGCATCTCGCCTTTATGATATAGAATATATATAGGTGGTCATGGTGTCTCAGCAGAGCTACAGAACGGCCTGGGAAGTGAAAGGAATCTTCAAATATGCCGAGTCATTGTAAACTGATCAAATGGCTATTTCGAAAGAACTATGGCTCTGATTTAACTAGAAATCGTTCTGTTCTACAGGGCAGTAGGTTGAACTCAGTCATTATTCCAAGGGCACATGCTCTCAGTGTCCATCTGGGCTCTGACCCAGGGCGTTTGCAAGATACCCAACGTTAGCTTTCAACTACGTAGCCATTTGATACTGAGCTGGTTGTGGACTGAAATGCCTGGTAGATTCCATTCTTACGTACATATCTTTTCCTCATGTGCGTTGGGCCCTTTGTCCGTTTGATAGAGTGAAGAGAGATTTGAAACATGCAAACAACAAAGAAATTCTGGAGAATGTGTCTCGGCTCAATCCTGCATCCCCAAGTCCACAATCGCCTTCTAAATCTGGACGCTCGATAGCAACCTTCCCTAATTCTCCGCCAAAATGGCAGTGCAAATGTCGGGGTGTCAAAACGAAAGTGAACCAAGGGGGTGGAAAGATATGGCATAGAAGCCAAAAGCCATTAGATCTAGTGAGATCTCACAGCAAAATTCTCCAGGAAGAGGTCATTCTTTGGACGATTTTATTTTATTTTATTTTGCCTTTTTTTTCATCGCATTTTTACCTTTTCGTCTGTTTTTGGCGTTTTGATGTTTTGTGCTCCAATGGCTGATTTCCTTGGATATTCAAAGATCGGGAGATTTGTTAACGGGCCTGAAAAACAACAAGAAAGTGACTCAAAACATTGTAATAAATAGATGAGCAAGAGAGAGTTGAGTGAACTGTATCTCCATTAGTGAATGGCACCCCCGGGAGAAAGGTTAGGTCCATACCTTAGTCCTGCTCAAATTGGGCCTGAATTTCGGCTAGGCTGGTCTTAAGGGTATCCTCAGCAACCTTCTTCTCCAAGGCTTTCTCCTTTGCAAGTATCTCCGTCTGGATTGTCATCTTTTCTAGGTTCTGATAATCCGCGAGTTGCTGCTGAAGGGTAAGAGCTTGCTAATGATAGTCGTTAGTAATCCGAAAACACCGTCAAACCACATTGAAACAAAAGCAAGAAGCCTTACGCGAATCGCTGTCTCCCTCTCCAGCGAGGTGGACAATTCTCCAACTTTCTCACATAGCTTCTCTATGCAGATGCGGATCCTCTCCAAATCGAAGTAAGTCTTGGCTTCTAGGATCAACGGTGCGTCGCCAACTGCAGAATTGGGTGACTCCATGA
This sequence comes from Aspergillus versicolor CBS 583.65, assembly GCF_001890125.1. Lineage (NCBI taxonomy): Eukaryota > Fungi > Ascomycota > Eurotiomycetes > Eurotiales > Aspergillaceae > Aspergillus > Aspergillus versicolor. The sequence goes on along the minus strand of NW_024467524.1, from coordinate 3,451,704 downwards.
TCTTCTGAGACGGTGGAGTCAACAGATTTCCTGCAATACGCTTGGGTCCACGCGTCAAACGGTGAGGGCTTCCGGTTGAGGCTGTCCGTACATGGGGTCTGCGTGTTTGGGACTCCACACTGACCGGCAGAGCTGCCTTCGGAGCTGGCGTGGCCTTGGTAAGAGTTGATGTTGTAGGCCGAGCAAAAGATGGTATATTACTGTCCAAACCGCGATTCTGAGGCGCCAAAAGGCGGGGAACTGACGGGGTTGGGGTACCTGGTGATTCAGCCCTAGTTCTGTTATTCCGGCCGCTTCTATTCCAACCAACTCCACTGGAGAGCCTGGTGGCATACTTTGTCTTTGGTCTAGCGGTTTTCTCGGAGTCGTTACGGTCCAAATTTTCCTTCGCCATAGCTTTCACACTGCCAGGGTGTTTATTTTCGCTCGCAGCTGCCGGTGCCTCTGCACCGCCTCGGGATTTGAACATGTTGCGGAAACTTCCTAACAGGTGGTTACTTTTCGACTCTGGAAGTCTGTGTTTGTCCGGAATCGGGCTGAAATGAGGTTCGCTCGGAGCCAAGGGTGTAATATCATTGAAAGTCACGTTTCGCCTTAGGTTCGTGATCACCTTCGAGGGTTTATTGGCGGAGCTTTGCTCTGAATGAGAAACACCAGGAAAATCGGATAAGGCTTGTAGTGAAGAAGACCTAGGTGGACGAGGGCAAATGGTGCCAGCCTTTATCACAGTCTCTGGAGTAGCTTGTAGTTCAAGGTTTGATGGTGTGCCCTTGGTCTCAGGCGTTGCCTTTCCTGGAGTCTGTAGCTCAAGGCTCTTGTTAGAAACCTTACGTACGCTGGGCCCCTGACCGGAAATATATTGATCTGGGATTTTCGGAACCATAGGTTCTTCATCAGAGTGTAGGCTTTTTGAGCTTGGTGAGAGGAGGCTGCTCAAGCTAGACTTGTTGATAGGTTTACGCGAAATGGACAGCTCTTTACCACTGATGTCCCTTTTCGAAATACTTTCCATAGAGATCTGTGGGCGGCAGAAGTTGCGAGAGACTGGAGTACTCTCTTTGCCGCTACCGATACTGATTTTCGAGCCCTGTGTTCCCTTCGATCCAGGAGTAACATCTCTTGGGATCTTGGAATTTTTCGGGGTGTTTGGAGTGAGCTTGCCCAAGCGTTGTAGGAGTGAGGGACTGCTCTTTTGAGTGGCAGAAGAGCTCGACGACTCCTGCTTAGCGTCTCCCATGATTACTTTCTCAGCAGATGAAGTAATTCTTAAGGTAGGGCCACGAGTTTGATTACCGAGAGGTCCCAGGACACGCTCGCGATACTCACCTGTAAACGCAACAGGCGGTCTTTCGGGATCGCCGATATCTGGGAAATCCCAGGTATCAGAAGACGAAACCGACGCCGATGAAGAAGTTTCAGCGAACTTGAGGCCCGTCCCTTCAGTTGATTCAGATGTAAGAATGGGTGCCTGGTCAGTTGGCGGAGGGCGAGGCCCACGAGGCTTTTCAACCAGTCGAACCCCTTTTGGAGATGGCTCATGTTGTGTGTCTTGCATAGAAGCACGTAGCTGTTCGGCGCTACGTCTGTGAACGGCAACTGGTATAGAGCTACCAGATCTCAGCCCCTTAACAGTAGACGATATTCCTGCCAGCTTTGGTGCGGTAATGCGAGGAATACGTGAGCCGATAGAATCATCATTATTTCTCGACAAGGGTTGAGTTTCAGGGCTTCCGGGTGTCCTGGCACCTAACAACACATTTTCGCTCTCTGCCATACCTGTAGTGTTAGCAACATACGCCAGTAAGGTGGCGTATAGAGAGACCTACTTTGTTTGTTTTTACCATTACCATCACCACGGCAGAGGGAACCGATATCAGGTGCACTTTCATAGGCAGAAATTGAGGTTTGTTTTGTGTTTTCAGGAGCCTTAGTGGAATCTTCTACTTGAGTCTCATCAGCATTTAACCCCAATCCATGGTGGTTTATCCTCGCAGCAGAACGTGGTTCTAGTGGTATAGAATAGCAACTTACCTTCCTGGTAGCTGCCATGGTCATCAACACGGACATTGTCGCCCGCAATATTGGTGGCTGCCTTAGAGTCGTCAACAGGGCTTTTCTTGGGCGAGCCTCCTGCCTGTGACATCTTGCTGAAAGGGTTCAGACGTCGACAAGCAGTGACAGCCCTGGAAGATACCGAGAGATGTAGCTTAACACGTTATCTGGGAACGTATGAAAGCTGAAGGAGGAACAAGAGAGGTGGGTGGGGGGAAAGCGGGAGGGAAGGAATGTTTTTGTCTGTGGGAAGTGTTGCTGGCAGATAAATATTGTGAATTATTTCTCGGCGTTATATTTCAAGAGAGTGTTTGTGTATTTGGCTTGAAAAGACTATGGCGACGGCACTAGCCAGTCAGTCGCAGGAGAAGAGAAACAACTCGCATGAGCTTCATGGTTCACTGTTGCTGAAGTCACCAACCTCGAAATCTCTGCACCTAGAATGATACCAACAGAAGGGATCTTTTTCTTCTTTATAGTGCAAAGATGTGTATATGCAAGGAAAGCACTTATCCTCCATCCATTCTTTGTAGGTATATGCCTGTGTAACCTTGGAGCTACATGGGTTCAGCCTGTTTGGTGTGCACTTGGAACTGATATGGATTTCAGGGATTTGACAAGTTGAGGCTTGTTAAGCACTTTTCTAACAAGCAAGCCATGCATGCTTGAGTTTCTAAATGTTAGCTTAACCCACAATAACAAATGACACTAATACCTTTGCTGTCTCAGCAATTTGAGCCGACTCATAAGATGTCTTTCGATGCGCCTGATTCTCATACCCATAACACGCTGAATAATATCTCATCCACTTTGTTGGAACTTTCCCCGGTGGCATATTTTCCTCTTCAGGGTCCAGCTATGCTGTGTACGGGGACATACATCTTTTTGAAGGCCCCCGATCTTGAACGGCATTCCGTATTGGCAGAAAGTTCAAAATTGACGCATTTTTTTCAGACGACAACGTATACGCCATATATACTTTTGCTAAAGCGGTCGACATAGAGTGCAGGGCATTTGGAGAAGTGCTAGCATTCTCCTTTTCCCGACCAGGCCTTAAGGCTATTCGACTGGCTAACTGGAATAGCTTATGTGCCGAAACCGAGATGCATTTCTAGACCCGGTAGTTTCGAGACAATGTTTTGGTTCATGTCGATTCGGATATTCTGAATATTCAGTCTCTGGCACAATCAGCTTAGTCACATCATCGAAAGGGGTGCATTGGGTTGCCGGCTAAACCGATGAGCCATACATACCTCATTAAGTTTCGAGAGAGATTTGATACTCGGCATACGAATGGATGCCTGCTCGACAAGCCTTGGGCTGAGGATTCACTACACCACTCTGGATACGACCATCTGCAGCGGTTGACTGCTTCATCACCAGCCAGAGGCTGTGTTTGTCTGAGCTTGTATCTTCCAGATATCTGGATTCCATCCATAGCTGAAGTGCATTGGGTATTTGGGATAAAGTGTTTGCTGGAACAAAAGGCAACGAAATAGCCAACAGAATTTAAAGAGAATAAAATGCTTATATTATCGGTGTTGTATATTCCTGAACAAACAAAGGTGGCTGTCACATTTGTGTAGGTCTGGCAACTCAGCATCCGAAGCGATACCTCTTTGGGAAAGCTAGCTTGGTGAATAGCAGCACGCCTGAGGCACCTTTTCTTTTGCTGTTCCAGTTCTTTATCTAGCTTTTATCCTAGCTATGTATTTAGTCACCTAAATAGCTTGGTTATTCTAAAGTTTGTATAATTAACCTCTTCTCTGTATTATTTAATGTGAGATAGGGCTGGGATCAGAAACGCAATATTACTATAGCAATATTGGTATGAGTTTACTTATATTTGGAGAGCACTTTTATAGTATCAAGGATTAAGTATCAACTATATCAGTATGCTCACCGCGTTTTCTTTTCCCTGCAGTATGAGCGGACGAGCTCTCCGATTTTGATCCTGTGCTTGTCCACTCACTCACCTCCCATTCTATGGTAGTCGACTGGTCATCGCTTACCCCGGCGCCGCGTCTTCTTTTCATTAATTTACCCAGTCCACTCCCTTCGATCATCTCCTCAAACCAGGGAATTCCGTCCGTGGTTCCATGCCTATAATTCCGAGCGATATCCGACGTGGAAATGTCTGGTGGCACAACGAGAGTTGATGAAGATTTGGAGACGGGGACTTCGGAAGAAGTTGGTTCCTCTTCCTCCGCTGTCGATCCTGGGGACTCGGATTCCTCCCATTGGGGAAGAAGCTCCAAGTCCTCTAATAGCCGCTGGTCCTCGCCGTACAAGCTGCCAATAGTCACGGACATGAAATCAGCCTCGTCGCGAGGGTGTTCACTCCAGTATGTAAGCGGCGATCCGCAAAAGCCGCAGAATACCCTCTGCGTGTGCGGTGCATGCTGTGGCGAGAAGATACGACGGATGGTGCCATGCGTCTCGTCGGGGAAGAACGATTGGGTATGGGATTGGTACCAATTCAGAGGAACTCGTAGCCAGGCAGTAAGTGGTGTGCCATAGGACTTCCCTAGATAACGATCGCGTTAGGATAGATGGACCCCTCAGAAATTCGAACGTTTACGTACGGTTGTCCCTGCCGCCGTCAAAGTAGACGCGGGCGTGGTCGGTCACATTGTCAGGAATTTGAATCAGATATTGATTTCGCCCACACATACAGGAGCCATGCAGAGACTCTTGCCGGTCCATGTTGTTACGGAGGGGTGGTTGTGCGCTTCTCACGTCAAACTGGTCGCTTTTTGTAGCGAGGTATGTGGAGATGAGGTCATAGGTAGTATTAGTGGAGGGAGACCCGTCGCGGACCAATTGGTACACCTCACTCACTTCATGTGTCAGAAAACATCAATCCATGAAGAGGTATAGGATATTGGTATCCAGAAATCATCGAGATAATTAAAATGAAAGAGAATAGGTCACTTTCATTGTTGAACAATGCACAGCCGAGTCATGTCAAGGATGTGAAGGAGCCAAGTCTGGGGAGAGTTTGGCCTCGATCGTCCGTTTGGGTCACTAACTTATTATGGATGCAGAGATTTGGAGGCTAGCCTGAATAATTGGCCAGTATCCATTCGGTTAGCCATCGTTTGAGGAATTGATTGCGGGTGGATAAATTATGGACTTTGGGCTGATCAGGGAGTCGGGACGAGTCGACTTCTCCGCACGCTAAAGTGATCCTAATCTTGAGGGTTCGAGATGTCGCAGTTCCTGGTTTGACACCTTGACCAAAGTCTTCCCTTCCTCTGGCCTCTCTACCCCCATTTCCCCTTCAAAATACGTTCTTCTACCGTTTATCTGTCCATTTATTTGCCTCTTCGTGCCCTTTTGGCAGTGCTACTTTGTTCTCGTCGGTCACACTCGCCGTCACATGAGACCCGCTCTTTTGCTACACTCACTTCTTCCACTCGTTCTTTGAGAAAAACCAGGCAACATGCCGTCCGCGCAGCAGCCTCCCATCCTCGCAAGCTCTTCTGAGCCATCCTACTCCCCGATCGCGGCTAGCGCATCAACAAATGCGGACGAACGGCATGATCGCTCTTCCTCTACCCCGACGAACTCGTCCCGACAGGGGGGTGCTAGCGAAAGGGACAAGCCTCGTTTGACGGAGCAGGAAAAGAAGAACAACCACATTGCCTCTGAACAGAAACGACGCGCAGCAATCCGCGAAGGCTTTGACCGGCTCACCGAGCTTGTTCCTGGCCTTGAGGGCCAAGGACGCAGCGAGAGCATTGTTCTGAAGAAGACGGTCGACTTTATCCGCCAACAAATCCAAGAGCGTCAAAATCTTGTTGAAGAAATTGAACGCCGAGGAGGTCGTGTCAACGACGATATGCGACCTTGAGTTGCTTATTCCCTCGGCAATCCCTTCGATGCCGAGGCTCGCCGGCTTTCAGGTTTAAGTTTTATGGCTGGTTTCAAATCCTTTTCACGCAAGAAACGACATAATGCCTTCCGTTGATATTCCGTCGTATACCCACCGCGACGCGTTTCGGGACATTCAGCGAAGAGAAGCGAAAGGGGCGTGAGCTACAATCGGTCCTCAGTAAGGGGAGACGATGGGACGATGCATTTCCTTTGCAGCCCTACTTATTCTCGATATACAGAGTACAATTGGGATGTATATGTACCCCATTTTTCATGATAACGGTTTTTACAAAGGTTCTAATGATATGGCGTTTGGGTGTATAAGCATGGTATGAGGTATCCTGCGGGATAAGGTCTTCTCAAACTTTGGAATCCATTATCCGTGTGCGATTTCCTTCTACTTTATCACAATATCAGTGCACATTTCTCTTAAGGCCTATTGTTTGTTGGGAGGTTGCTGGAATAAAACTCCGGGTTGACACACGACATAGCCAACTATTGCGTGAGCGCATGGAATTATGAACCAAAGAGCACATAAAGTCCAGGTGAATCTTGATATGTATGTATATATCTAGATCTATCTGAACAAGTCCAATTAGTTCCTGCAAATCCATGCCTATAGAGAATATCATCCAACCGTGCATCCTATTGCCTCGGTGTTGCCGAGAGTATTACGTATCGTCAGGTACTTGGGTACCGACATACCATGGCTTGACCGAAGAAGCGATTTCTCAGTATAAATTTCGCTTGATATAGGATGGAAGTATTCCTTCAGAGATGTCGTCAAGCAATACATAAACCCCAGGTGCCCAGCCTCACCGCCCACCGATTCTTCAAGGCGAGTCAGATCAAGCCTGGAGGGACGCTTCGGATACTAAGATCTGCCCCTCGTTCGCAACTTTCCACCTACTACAAAATCTACCACCATTTCTGAAACGCCCAAGGGAACAGATCAACTCACCATGCCCGACGATAAAAAAGAACCGCTCCTCTCCACCTCGGACGATCTACCCCCGGCCTATGAAGCCACAACTCCAACACTCGTCCCTTCAAAACGCCAACTCCCACCACCCCCGCCTCTCCCTCTTCCCGTGCTCCAAGACCTTCGCAGCAAGCGCGTAGTCCTTGCCTCACAATCCCCGCGCCGCCGCCAAATAATTTCCTACCTGGGCCTGCCTAACATCGAAATTATCCCGTCCGACTTCGCCGAAGACCTCCCCCACAGCCTGCAACCCTTTGAATATGTCCTAGCAACGGCCACGCAAAAGGCGCAAGATGTGTACGCACGCGAGATCGTCAACGAAGAAAAGGGCGAACCCGCGCTCATCTTAGCAGCGGATACGATCGTCGTGGAGCCTCAATCGGGTAGTATATTGGAAAAGCCACGCTCGGAGGCGCACCATATTGCTATGCTCAAGAGTTTAAGGGATACGAAGACACATAAAGTCTATACGGCAATTGTGGCGATGGCGCCGCTAGATAGTGCGCGGGATCCCGGGTATGCGATTGAGACAGCGGTTGAGGAGACAAATGTCAATTTTGATGGCGCGGTGACGGATGAGTTGATTTTGGCTTACGTGCGGACGCGGGAAGGGGTTGATAAAGCGGGAGGGTACGGGATGCAGGGACTGGGGAGTATTTTGGTGGAAAAGATCGATGGGAGTGCAGATAATGTTATTGGGCTGCCGTTAAAGACAACATTGAAGGTTATTGAGAAGGTTATGGCGAAGGCAGATGATGACGATCTGTTGGGAGGAGAAGTGGAAGGGGATGGGGAGTCAGAAGAAGATTGAGTGTTATTTGGCATCGATGTTTAGACGTTAAGACGTTCGAGATACCCAGTGGGTTATAAATGGAAGGGAAGTATCCGGAAATAGTCACATTTCAAGCCCAGTGAGATCAAGGTCTATCCTGAGTTAGGCTACCGATAAAAAAATCAGATAAAATATACAAAGGCAGACGCCCTAACATAGAAAATAACTCTGATATAAAGTGACGAAAATAAAAATGGGTAAAAGAGAGAAACCAAACATGTTCAGTCTATGCCTTCCAGATCCGCTTGACAGTCTCTGTCAGACCGACATCGTTTGTTTCAAGTTCGTACAGGCCAACAGCCGTGGTAAGAGTGAAACCACGCAGAAGCCAGTTCATGAATGAAGCAGTCTTGGGGACACGGCGTGTAGGGAAGTAATCGATGATAGATGCCCTGCAGAGGCGTTAGATTTTCGCATTATGAATTTGAAGCCAATGTGAGACATACTGGAATCCAACGTGAGAGTGAAGGATGATGAGCGAGCAGAGAATGGCATCCGTCGTAGGGTTGAGGGAGCCGGCAGCGAAAGGAGCGATGGTAAGAGGGATCAGACCAACAGCGACCAGTCTATTTAACGACATTAGTAAAGTTCTGAATATATATTGCGACATCCGCGAGAGTTCGGCGCACCTCTCAAAAGTCCAGTGGTAGCTGCCGTGCGAAGGGTGAGGCGTAGGGATAGGAGCCGGGTCGTTCACTATGTAGAAGGCTAGTTAATATCCGTCCAACAAGTGATGTGCTTCTCGAGATATTCCGCATATCTTTCTATCGACATATAGGACTCGAATATTCGATTTTCTCCTCTTCCAGATTGCATATGCCAGACTCGCGAGGATGGGTGTGAAAGTTTAACGTACTTGTTCCCCGGATAGATTCTATATTGAGAATTGATTAGCATCATTCTTAACACCCGCATCCTCTTGGGCTATGCCCAATAAACCCTCCAAATCTTAGAAATCCGACAAAGCAACAGTTCTGGTAGACTCACGAGGCTCAGGAGGCAGGATCTGCTTCTTCGCGGAGGCGTGGAAAGCCACGACCTGGGAGACCCCAGCGGCATTCCGGGTCGCCAGCGGCGTCCGGAAGGCAGAGAGGCAAGACTGACGCATTAGAGAAGCCATTGTGATAATTTTGGTGTTAACGCCGAAAAAAATTGACCTCTTTCCGCGATTCAGCGCACTGGGAGACACAGAACAGAAGATACAGTCGTGAAGTCGAAGTTCCGCAGGAACCTCGGGAGTCCGCTCGGGATGCAGTCATCACATTACGTATCAGGTGATTGGCTGGCTACCCTCCGCCCAGCCGAATTTGGCCGACTGTCGGCAATCCAGTCGTTCATGCGACGGCACGAGCCACGAGATGAGAGTTGTGTTCTGCATTTCTATATTTTCCTTTTGTATATTTGAGAAGGGTCCCTATCCAGAGGGACCTGACACCATTTGCGCCCTTTTAAGACGTTTTATGACAAACAAGGATCCGTTTAAAAAGATGCTACCAGTCTCAATATCAATATATTGGCGTAATTCTTCAATTGCCGAGGGTGAGAATTAACCCGCAGGATGTTATTGCGCCTCAAGCAGCATCTATCCTATGAAAATACGCCCAAAAACCATACAAGCCAACTTGCCATGATTATCATCACTCATTAAAACTTCAAGACAGCCTTGCCCAAGTTCTTTCCATGGAAAATGCCGACCAACCCTTCCGCCGCGTTGTCAACGCCCTCCGTTTCGTGGATGAGGGTCTTGAATGAGCCATCCTTGATCCACTTCTGCACATTCTCCTGATGCTCCTTGGTGTACTTGTCTCCCATTCCAGCATCACCGACAATAAACCCGCGCATAGTCAGACGCTTTGTAAGGACAAAGCTGATGTTCTTGATCGGATACGGTGCGCTGTTGTACTGAGAGATCAAACCGCAGACGACGACGCGGCCAAAGTTGTTGATCGCCCCCAGTGCCGCGTCCAAGTGCTCGCCTCCAACGTTCTCGTAATAGATGTCGATGCCGTTAGGGGCCAGGCGAGCTAGAGCATCTGCAGGCTTTTCCTTCTTATAGTTGAAACCGCCATCAAACCCGAGGTCCTTGATAATGTAGTCGAGCTTCTCATCCGATCCTACACTACCGATGACCTTGAGTCCCTCATGCTTGGCAAGTTGACCGACCAACTGACCGACGGCACCGCTGGCGGCGGAGACGAAGATCGTCTCTCCCTTCTTTGGCTGGCCAATCTCATAAAGCGAGGAGTAGGCCGTCAAGCCCGGCATACCTAGTGCACCCAAGAAGACCCTGATGTCCTGGATACCCAGTGGGTTTTCGAGGGGACGGATTCGGGACAGTTCATCAGCGCCTACCGAGACATACTCTTGAATAGGTAGGCGTCCAATGATAAGGTCGCCTTCCTTGTAGGAGGCATTGTTGGAACGGACAACCTTGGCGATAGTTGCGCTTTCAATAGGCTTGTTGAGAAAGAAGGGGGGAGCGTAAGATTTGACTTCAGCGCTGCGCATACGACCTCGCATGTAGGGATCGAAGCTGGTGTAAAGCGACTGCAAAAAAACGCCGTCCGCAGGTGCCGCTGCGTTTGCATCGTATGAAGCCGACTCAATGACGAGGTGCTCCCCGGGAACAGGGTATCCCTCGGGGATTTTCTTGAAGACGAGAGCTTTATTTGTGGCCATTGTAGTTAGAGGTGTCAAAGATACGTAAGAGCAAAGACAGGGCCGTAAGTTAGGTCTAGAAATAGATGTGAGTTGATGATATCAGAATAGCGAACCTCTCGGCATGGAATGTTTTGGATTTATAAGTTCCTCGGTATGCTCCAGAATGGAGCGGGGCAGAGCCAAAATGTGCAGACTCAGACTGCGGATTATAAAGCATGATCCCACCTCGAGAACATTCTCGAGAAAGGGAGCCAGAACAGCAGATCTCAAACGTGTGGCCCAGTGGTTATGCCTGGAGTTGGTTCCGAAAACGGTATTGTGGCGCGTAGCAACGAAGATAATGCTAGATTAACTGGTATAAAATGACAAGGATCTCGGTGAACGGGCCGTCAGAATGATCGTTTGCGTGATGGCGCCGCAAGAAGACACTTTCTTGGTGAAAGAACCGAGGATGGACTCCATCTGGAGCTCGGGGGTATTGCTTGAAGGAGGAGACATCGCCCTCGGCGCTGGTGAGGTCACCATGAACTAGAAACCGGAGCAGTCGGTGAAGAAAAAGCTCCCTCTACTCTTTCCCCTTCGGGTTGTGCATCAAGTTGTGACATCAAATTAACTGAGAATGAGACTTCAGATCCAGAGCTCCGACGCAGCGACGATTGGCAGTCCTCGTATAATAATTAAAAAGCGACTTCATGTTGGTTACGAACTCCAGCCAAACTGCAGTGGACAACAACGCGCCATTGCCGACCAGAAAATGATTCCTGAATTCCTTGAGAAGGGCCCAGAGGAGCCTGGCGTCCTTATACGTACAAGTAAGTAACACCCCCCTCCCTTTTAGTAGTAGTGAGGAGATGTAAACTGGAAAGCAAACACTCAAAGCTGAAGCGACTATATGCCTGAGGCAGCAAATTCCGACAGATCGGCCCGGTCAGGCGCAATACGTACTTACGTACTGAGAGTCCCTACTCAGAGCCAAAAAAAAAACATGATGTTGAAATTAACCTTGTCAGGGCAGATAATCAAAATGATCAATGGATATAGATCTGTCGATGGAGTCGCCCCCAATTTCGCCTAGATCTTAGAGGCCTCTCCCCGTAGTCAGCGTGCGATGGCCAATTATCGCGAGTATCTCCCTTCGCCGCCTTCCAGGCAAATCCGCGACTTTTCTGCCAGTTGATATTTTCTAGATAAGAAGTTCCGTCTGGGTTTTTTTCCCTCTCTTCCATTGCCATCAGCCGTGCTTCTTCCCAACTTTGTTTGGATTAATTTTTAGTGGTCTGTTGTCTTTCTGCATCTTCTTATTCGGGGCATTTTGCATACATATACTCTATATCTTACCAACCATGTTGGTTGCCTTTCGTCGCTCCGCTGTGAGCCACGCGCTGCGATCCTCTCCCCGAACGTTGTCGGCGCGACCAACTCCGCAGCGCCTCCAATCGATCTATTCATCAATTACGGGGCCATCATACGCGCCAAATTCCTCTTTTCATTCATCTCCGTTTAGATCCTCATCGGCGATCGCTGTTGAGAACAATGACACCCAGAAGTTTGATCTGGACCAGCCCGGGCAATCGACTTCGTTCCAGAAGTTAGCAGAGGACGGAACAGTTTCACGTCCATTAATCGACTGTATTACATCGCATTTGCGCCTGGAGAATATGACGGAAGTCCAACGATTGACTATTCCGGAGTCCGTAAATGGCGGAGACCTGTTTGTTTGCCCTTCCCAATCTGCTCTCTCGCCCCCTTTAAATTCAATCGTACTAATTTGAAAATCCAAAAGGCTGGCCCAAGCCAAAACTGGTACCGGTAAAACACTTGCTTTCCTTGTTCCTGTCATGGAGAGGCTTGCCAAAGATCGCTCTTTGAATAAATCGATTATTCGTCGTGGCCGGAAAGTTGGAACTATTGATATTAGGTCAATCATCATTTCTCCCACGCGAGAATTGGCCGAACAGATTGCAGACCAAGCTGCACCCCTCGCTGCCAGACTTGGCTTGATTGTACAGAAAGCGGTGGGAGGCACTCAGAAACGGGAGGCTTTGCGACGAGTCTATGCAGAGGGCTGTCACATCCTAGTTGCAACTCCCGGTAGACTTCGGGACCTCCTATCCAACCACACCGGTGGCGTGACGGCCCCAAAGCTGTCTTCGCTTGTTCTAGATGAGGCAGATCGCTTGCTGGACCAAGGGTTCGCTCCCGAACTTATGGAGATTCAAAACCTGCTTCCGGACCCAAAGCAAGTCGACCGTCAAACCCTCATGTTCTCTGCCACTGTTGCCCGCGAGGTTATGGGTATGGTTCGCAACACCATGAAGCCAGATTTCAAATTTGTTAAAACCGTCAACGACAATGAGGTCCCCACGCATCTCTCTGTTCCGCAAAAGGCAGTTATCCTAAATGGCCTCGAAAACGCTATGCCAGCTCTATTAGAATTGACCAAGCTTAATCTGAATAGAGACCCCCCATTCAAGGCCATTGTGTACTTGAACTCTACCAAGCACACGAATACTACATATGAAATATTTAAGCACCTACTGATTGACCCCGAAACACCGCGAAGCGGTAGCCCTCTCGAACCGTTGTTCCAAGGCGAGATTCATTCTCGTCTGTCACAGGCCGAAAGGACACGAGTTTCGAACAGGTTTAGAAGGTGTAAAACGGGTATCCTCTTCTCATCCGATGTCACCGCGCGTGGTATGGATTTCCCCGGTGTCACCCATGTTATCCAAATCGGTTCGCCAAGAGATCGTGATACCTACATCCATCGTCTGGGCCGAACGGCCCGCGCCGGCAAGAAGGGCGAGGGATGGACCTTCCTCCATAAAGGGGAAAGGGATGCATTCAATAACATGTTGCGGGATATTCCTGTCGACGTGGACAACAAAACCCTCACTACCGCTAGCCTCAACATGTTGGACGAGGCCGAAGTGACACCCGAGGCTCTATCCACCTTGATGCAAGTCAAGTCGGCCACTGCTCAACTTTTGCCAGCTGCCAAGGAGGAGACAGTCTCAGCCATACTTGCGACTTTGTCTGGAACTTTCAAAAACAAGCGGATGTTGAGCACCGCTATCGAAGACCTCTCGGTTCATGGATTCGGCCTACGCTCTGCACCATCGATGAGTGAGTTTAAGTCCCAGGCTTTAGGTCTTGGCCAGGAGGATGGCTTTGCCATCCGCAGTCGTCGCCGCAGCAATTACTCCCACGGTGACCGCGGCGTTCCTCGCGGTCGTGGTCATTCCCGTGATTCCTTCGGTAGCGGCCGCGGCCGTCGCGATTCCTTCGGTAGCCGTCGCGATTCCTTCGGTGGTCGTCGCGATTCCTTCGGTGGCCATCGCGATTCCTTCGGTGGTGGCCGTGATCGTGGCACCCACCGTGGGCGTGGTGGCCGAAATGACCGCAGTGACCGTGAGAACCTTGGCGAGTGGCTCAACCAACGGAGGGATGAATGGGCTTAAGCCATACAGCTAGGCCTCCAGGTTCTCAATACCACCAAGTGTCTCCCAGCCGTTAGGAGGTAATACTTAGACACCCACCCAATTTGCCCCCTAATAACGGACCTACGCTCAACGACAACCTGCTTCTACTTCTTTGAAAAGAAAAGGCTTCTCTCTCCCTCTCGCAAGCCTGATCGAATAAAAAAGGGGGCGCTTGACGACCCCAAAAACCAACAATCCAAACTCAGATGCATTGGGCGGCGTTTATATTATTCGGAAACTACTCACCTCTCCCTCTCTTCCTTACTCGCATTCACTCCGGGTGTCTCAATTCGCTGCTGACGGTTCGATTCGACTTGCATTATTCTTGTAATTTTATACATACCTGTTTTGCTTCGGCCTACCACTTACGATACCTACTTACTTATTCTGAATGGTGTTCGATAGGGATATAACTTCGAGTTAACCATACCTTGTACGCTACGAATGTGTTGGATGTATTATAGATAGGATTCTTTTCCTCCTGTGTTATTAATTGAAGATTAATTTCCTTATGCTTTTGCCCCACGTGAATAGTTAGGTTGATTGCGTTGGTAAACAATTCGATTTTAGTAGAACGAAAATAGAGTGAAAATACAAAGGCCCAAGTTCTATCCAAATGCCCTATCCTCGAAGTAATCGTTAAATCATCGAAGCGAAGTATAAAAACAGAGCGGTCACTAGTGAAAGTGAAGGGAAATATGTAAGGTTTATTGAAAACTCGAAAGAACTCTCACAGAGAATCTAAATAGAGGACAAATAACAAATTAACTGGATGAAGATATCATACCATTCCCATCCTCTCTAAGTGGGAAAATCTATTTCTTTTAAATTTTTTGTCGTTCCCCTTTTTCATCGTCATCTGGAGAGGTACCTAGATCGTACGTTGTAGTTAGTAGATCCCGTCTACTCACGGCAAATCATGTCGTCACGAGCAGGACCAGTGCCGATCCATTTCACAGGAACGCCACCTAGTTCGCGCTCAATGTACTCGATGTACTTGCGGGCATTGACGGGTAGATCATCGTATTTCTTGACGCCCATGGTGTTGCTCTTCCAGCCGGGTAGCGAGACGTACTCAACCTGAACTTTGTCGAGGACCGCGGGATCGGCCGGGATGGTGTTCTCTGAGCGAGTGCCGTCGGGAAGGGTATAGGCAACACCAACCTTGATCTCGTCGAAGTCGTCGAGGACGTCGAGTTTCGTGAGGTTCAGAGCGGTGTAATGGTTGATTGCTTGGGAATAGCGGAGGAGGACAAGATCGAACCAGCCGCAACGACGCTTACGACCAGTTGTGACACCGAATTCTCTGCCAACACTCTGCAGCTTCTCACCATCTGCGTTAAGCTGTTCGCTAGGGAAAGGACCGGAGCCGACGCGAGTGGTGTAAGCTTTCACAACACCAATGATGGACTTGATGCTGGTAGGGTTTAGAGACAGCGCTTGCACGGCGCCACCTAGGCCCGTAGATGAGGATGTCACGAAGGGGTAAGTTCCGTGGTCGAGGTCGAGCAAGAGGGCATTCGCACCTTCAACCAAGGTGTTGGGCGAATCCTTGTGCTTGTTGAAGAAGGCCAATTGGTCGACGATGTGGGGGACGAGCTGCTTACGGTACTCCTTGAACTGGTTGATCTCGTCCTCAATATCGTAGTCCAGCTCCCCGAAACGTGCCGTGTATCCAGTGTGAAGAGTCCTTAGTTTTCGCTCAAAGACTTCCTCGTCCAAGATCTCTCCAACACGCACACCTCTCCTTGCGGCCTTATCGGCGTAGCAAGGTCCGATTCCCTTCCCAGTGGTTCCCACCTTTCGGCCACCAAGACCCTTCTCCTCCAACCCATCGACAACGGAATGCAAATCGAAACAGACGTGGGCGCGGTCCGAAATGAAAGCGCGCGCCGCGGCACCCTTCAAACCTTTGCTCTCAAGCGCCAGCAGTTCCTTGAAGAAACTGGGAACGTGGACAACAGTTCCCGCACCGATCAGGTTAATACAACGATCTGAGACAAGACCGGAAGGGAGGATATGGAAGTCGTAGGTCGTGTTGCCGTGGACGATGGTGTGTCCAGCGTCTAGTTCCGCGGGTTAAAATATGCGCTGTGCGCAGAGGACGGTGAACTTACTGTGACCACCGGCAGCACGACAGCAGAGCGTCGCTTGCTGCGACAGCATGTCCGTGATCTTCCCCTTTCCTGCTCTGCAATTAATATATATCTTTCCACCCCGGACCAAGCCGGACTCGTAAGAATAACCCACCTTCATCGCCCCACTGGCTACCAAGGACAATTGTAACAGTCATGATGAAACAATCGATGTCAATTTAAAACTAATTAACAAGGCGTGTTCAAGATCGAATCTGCAGAGAATTTGCGATTAGCCAAGGCGCCGACAGGAAAGAAACCAATTAAGCCCGTCAGGGCCGGAGAAAAGAGCGCAAGAACCAGAAGACATACAGAAATTGACCAGCAATACCTGTAAAGTAGAAGAAAAATAAACCACTCGAAAGTGATTGGAGCAGCAGCGAAACCTTCGCGACCGTCAAAGACCAAAAGCCAAAACAAGAAAGGGAGGGGAGTTGCGAATGACGGCGACCATATACTTTTTGCCTCTGCCCGTGACTCAACGTAACTATACTGTATCCTGCTGTATTTTACTGCCTTTGCACATAGCAGATATTAGTATGGTAAGTAATGACTCCCACGGCGGGGCTGGGGTGACCGGATCTGGCAGGGGCCGCCACTTTCCTGATTTGGGATCGGACTGCCGGTATCGGCGGTTTTAGGGCTTAGGGGTAGGGCTGGCTCTAGGGCTATACAGATATCAAATCAGCTTTTATGGATTAATCAATAGATGGATGCTATGTTCTTGAGTCCAGACTCTTTGCAGAGGTCTAGGGAATTCACAAGGGCCCCACTATCGGGGTCATAACAACTGGATTCCCAGCCGGAACCCAGGCTCCAGAACAGAAGTGCACTATTTGCAGGAGATATTGTCGACTTATCTACTTTCAGATTAGTTGCAATATTTTATAGCGCATCTAGAATATGGCCATAATAAAACGGGAGAGTAACTAAGCAAATTTCATTAAATATGCAGTGGATAATCATGGACATCTAATCTATGTCTCGTCCCCAGTAGAACCCCGAGATATGATACACCCAAAAGAACATAACCAACCCTAGGTATAGAGATATATCGCGTAACTTCCCAGCGCCATCCCATATGCAAATTAAAAAGAAAGAAAGAACCGACTTCATCTTCCTAGAGTATCTTGCCCCCAGCACGAACCCATTCCCTCATCTGTCCGTACTTCAGCATACACTCTAGGTGTCTCTCGCGCGCAACCTCCCAATGCTTCATCACCTTCTCATCCTGCACCAGTGCGTTCTTGTACGACGTGAAGCCTCGTCGGGGTGTAGGTCCCGCATCGTCATCGCTGTCATCGCCGGAATTCTTCCCTGCGTCATCATCACCTAGGCGTGTCGAGTCTCCAATCGCACCGAGCCAGTTGGGGGCCATCTCAGTTAGATTGCTCTTGTGGCGGGAGAGAAAATGGCCGACCATCCGGCCGTCAAACGTTTCCCACTCGCGGACGTAAGTGTTTATTTCGGCAATATACCGATCTAATGCCATTCGCGGTATCGCCAGTTGTTTTGAACCAGCACTTACCGGGACAGGCTGTGGAGGTTCAGGGCGCTTGGGAGGATTAGGGCAGATCAACTTGCGAGGATGTGTGTCGTCCACAGTTGTCTTTGGTGCCTTGGGCTGTGAGTCAAACGGGAGAGTGGACGATATATCCTTCAGATCTTCCAGACCACCGCTATTCGTGGAGGTGAAAGGGAATACACCGCCCAAAATGTTCATGTTTAGAGGATTTCCTGAAGTTTCCTTGTTCCCATTAGACTTTGAGTTTGGCCGGGGTTTTGACGGGGGTGGTGCTGTCTTCTCTCTGCTGCTATTCGGCCTCTGAGGCGCTGGTGATGGCTCAGCGGTTTTGGCTGGAGTTTCATCGTCAAGGTCCATGGCTTCCCCACCCACATCAGGTGCCTGGCTTTCGCGTCCTCCGACAGTTGACTCAGCTTCCTCAGCTTCCGTTGCCACGCTGGCTTGTGGCGGAGTAGGCCGTACCCTGTTAGGTGGTCTGGTTTGCTTTCGAGGGCTTCGGGTGCGCTGGGAATTTGGCTGCCGTTGGGCATTATCGCTAGTCGGCAGAGCATCTGAAAAGTTCTTGAACTGGAAAGCCGCCGTCCAGTCAGCACTTAAGAAGTTTTCAGATGAAAAAGGTGCTTGCTGCTGAGAGGCTGATTCCGGGTTGGACGACTCGCGTTTAGGGGTGCTATCTGAGGCGGCCGGCGGGCTGTTTCTTGTTGATGGGCGTCCACGGTAATTGGAATTCGCCGTATCTTGAGAGTAACCAAATGGCTCTCTGCGACTAGACTTTCGTAAGTCATCGTGGCTATTGCTCTTGAAGGTTCCGTTCTGAGGGAACTGCTTGGCTCCAAACGAGAAATCGGCTTTCTTATTAAATACCGACGTGTCGGAGTTATTCCTTGCTGAACTCGCAGAGTCAGAATCGTGGGCCGCGGCTCCAAACCATCCGTTGGTGCTATGAAAGTTGGAAAATTTATGTTGCTGTCGAAGTCTACTCTTAGGTACTGCCTTGGGCTTGAACTTAACCTCGTCCTCGCTGAGGTCACTAGAACTGGTCGAATCATAATTCCGCGTCTTATCTGGGCTTGCGCTTCGGTGTCGCCCATTCTCTTGCGGGTCGGGGCTCGGCGGGTTCGTGTGCGGACGCGAGTTGGGATTCTTAGGGGAGGCACGCGCGCTGTCGGAGCGTCCAAGCATAGAACTAGAGAAGAAAGTCTTTTCGCCTCCAGTGGTGGCGTACGCGCTCCTTGTCCGCTCATATTCCGGAGTACCCATATTATTTTCTGTACCGTTAGGGAACCCAGCCGCAGGTTTCCTCGCAGTCGGAGAAGGCGCCGCACCGAAACGATCAAATCGGGAGGCATTCCTATAAGAAGCCGTGTTTGCGGCCATCGGTTCATCACCACCTGCAGCTCTTGGGGCAAAGCCTTGCTTCTTCTTTGAAAATTGTGATTGAGCATGAGCAGACTCGGCGGCCGTAGGTTTCGTGCCCGTGTACATTTTCTCGTATGCGGATTTCGGTCTCGCGGATCCGTTTGCTGTGCCAGTCGGTCTGGGAGCCGCCCCAGGCTGTCCTGATCGTCCGGTGCGAGGATCAAAAGAGGACCATCCGGGCATGCCATTTCCTTTCATCTCCTGGAATCCTCGGAATGCATCCGCGCGGGTTTGCGTTTCGTCGCGCATCTTCTCCCACGGCTGCTTCGGTGCAGCCCGTGCGTAACTAGCATATCGCTGAGCACCCGAGGAAGGGCCATGGTGGAAGGACTTTGGACGTTCGGAGAAGGGCGCCTTTGTATTCGGTTTGGCGGAGGGGAAGCCCGCCGTCGGGTCTTTTCGAGCAGCAGTCGGTCTGGTAGGCCCATAGAAACCATTTCGAAGTCGATCGGTATCGTATTTCAACCGCTGGTGTGGATCAATCAGGATCTCGTGTGCCGCTTGAATCGCCTGGAACTTTGCGTTGGATTCCACCTCTCTGCCTGGGTTCCGATCCGGATGATACTTAAGAGCTAACCAACGTCAGATGCGCTCCCTCTTAAATTATTTTCTCCATCCCGGTTTCCTCACCTAATTTCCTAAATTGCTTTTTGATATCCTCGGAATCTGCACTATGCGAGAGACCCAGGTCGGCATAATAGTCTCTTCGCACGTCTAGCTTGACCATTTTGAAAGAGCAAGCAGCCCGGAAGCGGACTGTGTCTCGGGGATGGTAAAAGAGGGGGTACCACTGTAGTCTGGTATACGTCTACTCCTGCTGTACATGACCTGGCGCGGGGATAGCTAGGTCTAAAGCAAATAATCGTGGTTCTGCGAGGGTCGCGAGAGGAAGGGGAGGCGCGCGAAAGAGTGGAATGCGATGGTGAATAGCTTCGAAGGGGTTCGACCGTTCGAGCGGGTTAGGGACCGGTTTGCTTTTTTTTTTTCACTATAAATTTCATAGGTCAGCTGGAGGCGTTTCTTATTGTTTTACTCTCCTGAAATCTGACAGGTTGAAATACCTGCACTAAGGTGCGTTGCGTTCCCCGGTAAAAGGACGTCACGCAGTAGCCGGTTGTCGTTTATCCCAGTCCTTTGTTTATGGCGACTAACGGTGAAGCTCTCTCGCCCGACTCAAATGTCTTTCCCTTTCCCCTTCCTTTCCTTTCCGTGGGTAATCGAGAACCTCAACCGGTCGAACGGTGGTAGCACAATGACACGCAGGAGCCGAATTCGCGGGGCGGACAGGCAGGCAGATCGTGGAAAACTCGACAGCAGGCGGCGATAGGCAGATGCAGGAACCGCAGCGTTGAAGGAACGTCAGACGGACAAGCAAAGCTGTACCTTGGTCTGACCCGAACCCAGCTGCGAAGAGCAGAGACAGTAGTAGTGGACCTGATCGGATCTTGACCCCGTGCACTTTTTTTTCCCCGGCTAGCGTGGAGGGGAGGAGGCAGGCCAACGAACGGATGGGCGGACGATCGATCACGGATCACCAGACGAGAACTACTACAAGCTGTCTACCGCCGGGTGTTTGTTTGGCTTTCAGCCGCAAACCGACAAGTTTATTCGGCGAGATATCAGAATAGAAGGGGGAGAGAATTTGGAATAATTAATTAATGAGAGACTCAAGAGCCAGGTGCGCTGTCCCGCAGTCAGCCACAGGGCAGAAAGAGCCTAAAGGAACCTGACCTGGATCCTGGAACTGCAATGTGAATGTTGGTGGTCGATCTGCCCGCCAACAAGCCAAAAAACGCCAAAGCCGCCCGCAGATTCACGCTTGCTGCCCAATTTGCATCATCTTGGCCTCGTCTTAGCCTGGCCTTGATACTGAAGGAAAAGTTATTTTCAACGGTTGGACTTCTCTCTTTTCAGGCTCGCTCTAACTCCCTACCAGAGTAATCTCAAATGTACTACTCTGCTTATACAGGCCATCTTCCATCCATTAACATTGGCGGTATTAGACAAATACAGAGAAATATATATACTGAGGAGGTAGTATGCAACAGGAAATGACTTCATAAATCGTTTCATCGAGTCCTTTTATAGACCCAAGATCCCAATAACCGTTTTTCCCCCTTGGACCCAAAAAGTAAGAAATAGGAAGAGAGGTAGGATAAGAAAATCTATACCCCCGAATACCCCGGTCCTCCTCCGCCACCAAAGAAATACCCTTCAAGTAAATCGTAATTTGCGTTTTCGCTCCAGTCATGCTGGAAGTCAACTGCCATGCCGAATCCAAGATCGATGCCAATATTATGCCCAGCCTCGTTGCCCAAAGACGGCACCTGATATTTGTATTCAGAGTTTTCATCAGAGCCCATCGACATCTGACGCTCGATGCTTGCCGGGTCGTAGTCTAGGTAATCGAGACCCACGCTACCGGGGTGTTCTTGGTCGGTGGGTTGGAATGGTGGAAGGCCGGTGGTCGCACTGACGCTATTTGGAGATGCGCTTTGCTGGGGGGAATTTCCGTAGTAGTATTGTTGTTGTTGTTGTGGTTGTTGTGGCTGCTGTGTTTGTGGCGAGACGGCACTCTCGAAACCACCATAATATTCCATGGAAGGATTGCGCTGGATATTTGGTCGCGCGAAGTTTGGATCCGAAGCCTCGGGGATAGGATAAGGTTGCTGTTCTACCTGCTTTCCCAGGCCGCTGCTGCCCTGCCCATTATCGCCAAAGAGATCGTCAAGGTTCATGTCAAATCTAGGGACGGGTCGAGATTGTCTCATTTGAATCTGTCGCTGGGCTATGTTATGTCGCTGTCGTTGGTCTGCTTGTTGTCTTGCGTATTGCCTTGACCGGGAGTGTGTCGCATTTGACCGTCTCGATCCGAAATTGGTTCTTGGTATCCGGCTTAAATCAACCTGTGGTCCGAAACCGGTTGTCGAGAGACACATTTCAACTGTTGCTTTGCTCATACGCTCAAACGCGTCACGACAGGCTTCTGCCGGCGGACACTTGTGCATCAAATCTCCAAGCACAGACGTCGCCGCAAGGACAGTGAAATCCACCTCGTCGGGTGTCTGCAAAAAGTAGCGGCTGTTAACATTTGCTTAAAAACAAAATGATATGACAAACATACCAGACGACTGCGCACGTAAGGCGAGTGCCAAATTGCATACAAGAATGAGATACCTAAAAAATAAACCGTGAGCAAAACAAATAACCTACAAGAAGCGGCGTTTCCTTACCTGCCATAAAAATGTGGTGCGTTGCCAAATACGTATAATTGACGAGGCGCACACGATGCATTTGGCGGTATATTCGAATGACTTTTTGCCCGGCCTCAGCAACCTTGTAATAGATATCATCCTCGTCC
The DNA here is from genome assembly GCF_001890125.1 of Aspergillus versicolor CBS 583.65. NCBI lineage: Eukaryota > Fungi > Ascomycota > Eurotiomycetes > Eurotiales > Aspergillaceae > Aspergillus > Aspergillus versicolor. The sequence continues at coordinate 3,429,376 of NW_024467524.1, read as the reverse complement.
TCTTCATCTACCTGCGAAAACGACGGACTGGATACATCCTCGGCAGGGGAGAGCTCGTCCGCTAATTCAGCAGGAACAGTGAGGCTCTGTTGATATAGCATGATAACTGCTTGCCAATAGTTCAGCTCCAGGAACTCAAGCGGAAACCGCACGCCGTTCTCCTGAGGTGCCGGTGCACTCTGCTTCCATTCCAGCAGCCGCCGGTCAACGTCTCTCCTCCATGAGCGGAAGGAGTCGAATCCTTGCAGGAAGGGTGACACGACGTCGGCGCGCATGAAGCTCTTGGCAGCATGTGGGACTCTCTGGCGGGCGAATCGTGCCTGCTGGTGCTGTAGGACGTCCTGAATCTCCGACTGGAGCAGGCGCAGCTTAAAATAGTGGAATGCGGAATGTTTATAACTCGGGGAGCCTTCCGGCGCCTTCATTATCCCCGATTTAGTGATATATTTGTCTTCCAATATGGATGGGAACTCGGTGCTTATGGCCTGATCGCTAATCCCAAATGGGCGGCCGACGCAGCAACTGACGAGGCGATCGAAGCTGTAGCAACACCACCATAGTCGCCGGCGAAAATCACGCACCCATTCTCGACGGCCTCGCTCATGGACGTCGATGCGGTGCTTCCCTTTGTCACTGCTTTTGTCATGCGTACGATTTATATTGACATTTCCAGGGCCATCGATGCCAGTTCCGTCCTCGTAGTGGAGCCCAAGGTCAACCGCAAGGCGCATCGCAACCCCGACAATATACCAGAGACCGGGTGCTACAGGACGGAGTAGAGCGAAGCTAGCCAGGAGAAGGACTGCTTGGAGTTCTTCTAAAGCACCGAAACCGTCAGTGGTTGAAGAAGTCGACAGGAATGACTCTAAGTGGACAATTGCAGAAGCGTGGTATTCTTCTGGCTGATATTGATGACTCGAGAGACGCTGTCTCTTGGTTGCGGACGGGGAATTGTTTCGACCCTCCTTCTGACCATCTACTGGCTTGTCCTCGAAAATGATACCGGCGCCAATCGCAAAGACGATGTTGAGAATGTATAGGCTGCGAGGCGAACGATTTTTCTCGTCAAGTGCATAGGTGCGATCAAGCAGTTCCATAAAGTCAGTGCGGTGGACGATGGGTATTTGCGGATTCGCATGCTCAAAATAGAGGTCGGCTAACCTCTCAGCCAGTTCCCTATCAGGGAACGCTGCACACTTCATCATTGGCCGAGTCTGTAGCCCGAAGAAGGAGTCTCGAGTGGTGCTCCCTTCAGTGCCCGTGGCGCTATGTGGTAAGCGCTCCTTAGGGCGCATTGGACCACGCTCCGATGTATTCCCAGAGACTGAACTCTTCACAGCAGCAAAGACAACCCGTGCAAAGGAGATGCCCGAAGTCGACCCCAGATACCGTGGATCTGAAGTCCCTTGCACCGAGACCATCCCAATATTCGAAACGAGGTTCTGTATCCGCCAGTTATCTTCTTTATCAGTATCCTGGTTGCTCTCCGGCCCTTGGCCGCCTCGCGCGTCTTTCTCCAACCCAAGAGCAGATCTATCCCTCTCCCTCTTTACTGGCACCAGATTGTCATTTCCGTCGTGAATAGACCCTTCAGCAACCGATGACCCGTTCGGGGGGGCCGCGTGTGCTTGTACTTGTTGCGTGGAATCATACCCCGCCTCCAGTCTGACAGCTTCAGCCTCATCAAAAGCTACCGCCGCATTAAACTCAATCCCGTTATCGATCAAGGCCCTTTCAAGGTACGAAACCCGCGACTCAAGAAAATACACGTAACTGCGTGGGATTTCGCGTTTCGTTATCGGGTCGTACCCGACACATCGGACCCCGGCCTTCTCACAAGCCTGGCATCGTGGAAGTCGTTGGTCACAGCGGTTCTTGCGCTGCCGGCAGCGGTTACAAGCGGACACATTGCGGAAGGAAGAGGAACTCGCCGAAGAGGTAGGAGCGGCGGCAGCGGCAGTGGCAATACCATCGTTCGTCGGCTGTTGTTGTAATTGCGGCGATATATCATGCGGAACGGCGACGGGCTCGGTTATGGGGTGTGGTCGTTTTCTTCCAACGGCCGTTGGCGAAATTGGGGAGGTAGGGTTTAACATAACGGTGGAAGGCGTGCGGACCAGTTGCGCAAATGTCCCACCATGTCTCGCCTGTGGATTCTCTTTTTATAGGGTGAATGCAAGCGAAAAGGCTGTCGTAGTGGTATACCGTAGGTGATCGGGAAACTGGGCAGCAGTACTCATATAGGCGATGCGATTCTTTGCTGTCCTGCAGGGATTGAACTTGGACTGCCAAGTTAGTCACCGTACTGTATGTAGCACTATCGCGAAGTTCACTTTTTATTTATAGTACTTGGTTAAAGTCTCCGATATGGTGGTCAAGGCAGAGGGCGATTCTGTCGGCAATGCGGAGCGCAATCGCAGCGCATGACGGAAGTAATCCGCAGCAGAGGCACGTTGAGCAGGGGAACGTGGTTGAGGTACCAGGAACAGGTGGGTAAAAAAAAAAAAGATAGAGAGATTCAGTAGCCAAGAAACGACAACAACCAGGCAGATTGCGACAGTGTCAGTGGATATTTTGGGAGACCTCCGCCAAAGTTGGGATGTGTAATCTCGAGTAAGATACCTCTCTGCGTGGGGGTGAAAGGTAGGAAGTCGAGCCTCGGTCGGAACTGGCTCAAGGCTCCAAGGCGAGAAAGTTCAAAAAGAAAACAAACAGAACAAAAACGACAGTATCAGAATAAACAGCAAGATAGAGCCTCCTCAAAGCCCTCAAGATCCGAAGCACTCGAGAGTCAACATCTCCAACTTGAAGGCTGGCACTGATCTCCGTGTCGCAATACGCCGAAATTACGGGGTCACCCCACGTGACTGCAGAAAAGGCAGCACATATGATTGGCTACTGATAAGGAATGGGTTTCCATTCCACTGACGATGGGATCGAGTCAAGTCACCCGCAGTTGATCTCGATATCAAATCTTATTTCGTCCCCTGCTATCATAAAAAAACACATTTAGAAGATCGTGGTCTGTCTGCTTGCCGCTGGCCTGGGTGTCCATGATGTTGGGTTAAAAGTATCGGCTGTCTTAGTATCGAATCGCTATCGGGCAACCCCGCACCGTCGATGAAGGGAATACTCGGCTCTTGGTGGACGAGAGCAATTCATCACAATAAGGCGGGGAAAGGCGCAGGGCGAGCCCGGGGCTACCTTAAACTATAGCGTACAAAAGATGAGAGTGACGAAGAGAGGGATGGGTTTCCTCCATCCATGAAATTGAGGTTATGAGAATGGCACCTGGGTAGCCGCATAAAACACTGAGATATAGCTAAAAACGACAAAGAGCCTCCAGGATGCATGGAACTTGAATAATGAAAAGACCGACCCGTTGAAAAAATGCCTCGAAATGATTCCTCCCAGAATTATTATAGCAGAGATCCTCCTCATGATATGATGCTTTTTGGTTCCCAACACATGCATGCATCCAGTCTATATAGTATAAGCGCCACCGGTCTTGAATCATGATTTAAAAATAAGAAATAAAAAGCGAGCAAATAGAAAAGAAGAAGGGGCGTATGGCTCACGGGCCTCATCAAAGGAAGCGAGCACAGAATAAACGAAGCTGAAAGGAGGCAACAATAAAGCGAAATCAGAAATTAGGAGAAAAAAGAAAGTAAAAAAATGATGTGGTCGTCGGGTATAGGTAGGTAAGACGGAGAGAAATGTAAAATGACGTTCATAAAGGCAAAGCGTAAAAAGTATGCCGCTGACCCCGAAGCCTCTGCAAGCCTCCAAGCGAGTAGGTTGGATTACTCACGCGCAGGCCTCGAGTCGGTGGCAGTTAATCCCATATTGGGGATTTCGAATTCATCGACGCTGGTGCGCGCTGAAGAGAGCAGTCTCCGCACTTCCTCGGCGGTGCCATCTTCTTTGTCCGCCGTGAAGGATCCCCGCAGGGCGTTCCTGCTAGAGTGAGACGTGTTTGGCTCAGGGTGTTTCTCATCAAGGTCCTTGCGTGGCTCGGACTCCTCCATCCAGAAGCTCTGAATGGCACCAATCGTACACACAATACCACACGCCCACCATGAGATCACAGAGTACCCGCTGTCAAGACCCTTGGAGTGGAGGAATCCGGTTACACTCGGTCCAAAAGCACGACTCAGGCTGGCGGTCGAGGCGGCAGCGCCATTGATTGATCCAAGAACCTTGGACGAGGGCGCTGCGTTGGCAAGCAGAATTGCGGTGGAGGGGAAGGCGATGACATGGAAGGTGATCTTGCAGATGAGGGCGACATATGCGGCCGCCATTTGAAGCTTCTCGGGTAGGAGAATCAGATATGGGACTAGCAAGTAAAGCGGCGGCCAAACGAGAAGCACGAAACGAAACGTGCGCAGGGTCCCAAAGTGGCGAACGACGAAGGGGAATAGCCAGAGCTGCGCGATCATGGAGTATACGCCTTGCACTGCAAGCATAAGTCCAATTGTTTTGGTTGTTAGTCCTAAGCCACCCGTAAACTTGAATGGCAGGACTACATTTGCGTCACTCTTCGGGGTGCTCAGGAAGACGGGCATTAGCTGGTCAAACGAGACGCTATGGCTATTGACATGTTAGCATTCAGCCTGGACAAACAGGCGCGCGCACTCTGGACCGAGTGACCCCGATGGTTGCATCGGATGGTTGTGGGGTAAACAAAGACTTACTATGCAAGGATTCCATATGCAATGATGTTGAAAACAACTTGTCTCGTAAAGGCCTTTGGCGTGCCACCTGATGGTTTACTCATCTGCTTCTCAATGTCGTCATCCCCGGCAAAAGCATCGACCTCATCCTTCACTGGGCCCAAACGAGGGGAGGATTCTGTGCTCCGGTACGCCGGCGGGGCCATCTCCTCATCGTCACAATCGGCTGAATCCGCTTCGACATCCGCGCCCTGCACGTCAGAACCCCAGCATCTGCCAATCAGCCAGTTGCCTAATTCCAACCCTCGGTCACGACGATACTTCTTTTCCGGATGGGTCTCCTCCAGGAACAGCAACCCAACCACAACCCCAGATACCAACACGACAACACAGACCAAGTTGGGCAGCAGAAACGGAAACTTATCGAATATGGTATCACGCGAGAATAACGAGGGATAATTGTCGCATGGCTGTGACAACGCACCGCCCATCGCCGGCCCAACGATGGACCCCAAACACCAGACGAACGGCATGATCGAGTAGGCGCGTGGCTGATGCTCTTTGACCGTCACAATCTCGGCGACAGTCGTCTGCAGAACCCCGATGTTCCCGTTCAAGAGGCCGCCCAAGGCTCGAGCAATCATAGCTGTCGCAAGGTTGGGAGCGAATCCAAACACGACCATACTAATGGCCGTTCCAATCAGGCCCATGACCAGCACCGGCTTCCTACCAATCTTGTCGCTCATCCGGCCCCAGAACATACCAGCTGAGAATTCGGCGAAAGTAAATGAGGAGGTGATTAATCCGGCGTAAAGGGCAATCTTGCCATCATCGTCTGCGACGTTGAACGATTCCACCATGTGATAGACATACGGGAAAATTGACATGAATGCGATTGGCTCGCAGATGCGGCAAAGTGCTTGTGCAACAGTCAGTCGCATGTCGCTACCCGGGCCTCAACAATGAAAATCTGATACTGAAAAAAAATTCACAGGTAAAAAGGAAACTTGCAAGGATCATTTCAAAACCCTGCCAGATGCATGACTCCATCGGAACTGGGCGAGAGGGAAAAAAAAAAAAAAAAAAGAACCGCGCGAAAGATGAGGCTATGATATGGCCGATATACTCACCTAGTACAAAAAGCTGGCGTATAGGAAACGCTGACCAATCACCCTCACGCTTCTCATGGCGCCGGCTCTGCAGAAATGCTGGTCGTTTGAACATTGTGTCTGTTGGTTTTGAAGTCGACTGACTCGTTGGGATCCTTCGCGAGTCAAGGGGGAGAAGAAAGAAAAGTCTTGCGCCTCAGCCTTGCGAGAAGAGAGCAAGCGAGCAAGCAAGCAAGCAAGTGGCCGGAATGTGTTACTGGTTTCAAATTTCGATGATAGAGAGCCGAGGAATGATCGTTATATCGAAAGGGAGCTTTTGTCAAGGGGCTTTCGGCATGTCTTCCCTTGTTCCAGGTCGATCTTGCAAAGGCACCTCAGAGTTTGTTTCTTTGGTGACCCAATTTCCCAGATGCTGTTTGGCCGAGAAATGCTAGACTCAATGACGACTGCAAGGGCAACACAGCCAGAGAAAACTTTATCCAATTGGGTTGGGAAATACTCCGATTTGGAAATGCGTCGACCTCACAGGGCCAGAGGTGGGTGATTAGGTTGTCAACACGTAGGGACAGGATAGTCAATTAAACCGCAGCAGCAGTAGAGTCGAGAGCTGAACGGTTGCAAAGGTGCTAAGTATGTGTGGTAGCAGGAGAGCGAGTATAAGAAGGATAGGAAGATCCGAGGAAGAAAGGGAGAGTATTTGAGTGGGAACTTGGAGGGCAATGTTCAGGAGGAAAAGTATGGGAGGAGAATTTCAAACAGGGACGGGAAGGAGGATTATTAAATGAAGCTCTAGGGAGCAGACGACAGTTAACGGTCGAGTGAACATCTCCATTCTCCATGGGAAGACGATGGAGCCCATTTTGGTTACAGCTGTACAAAGCCCAGGTTGCAGGATGCAGTCGGCAGCAAACAGTTGAGGAATATCAGGGATCCACATCTTGTCTCTCTCTCTGTCTGTTTTTCTGACCTAGTCTGATTGGACTTTTTTTTTTATTAAAATAATTATTATTTTGATTTCTTGGGACCGACGTTTTCAGATAGACTGGGTGGAGAGAGAGAACGAGAGATGGATGAATCGCGAAAACCCGACTGGCCATGCAGAAACCCACCCAGCAAATAATGGGGTACGACAGACGGGGAACAGGGAAAGAAAATAAAATAAAATAAATAAATAAAACATAATGGGTAAAATACGTTAAAAAGGAATAGACCTGAGGCTGGAGACAGGAAACGGAGCCTGAAAAGGGGTGGAGCCAATAGTGGTTGAGCAGAGGATAGAGGACGGACCAAGCATCCACGACGTCTATAGGTCATTTCATTGACTTCGTACCGGGTTGGGTCGGTTGGGTATACCCTTTGTGCCTTGACAATGAACTGACCTGACCGAGGAGTACGTACCTGAGAGCAGATACCTCCTGATATCGGTTGAAAGCAAGAGGCTACATACAGCTTACACAACAGGCGCAACAGAACCGGGAGGCGGGATCGTTGGGGCGAGAAGAGCAGCCCGATCAGTCGGATATTACGAAGGAGCAGGCTACGTGTAGATTCGATGTCAGGAATCCTCCAGGAGGTCAAATATAAAAAAAAAAAAAAAAAAGAAAAAAAAAATCATACGTGGGTGATCTGATTTCCTCCGAATGGAGGCAATGCGAAAGGATCATTTCAAGGCGAGTGAGAGGAATCCGGCTCAGATCAGAGATGCAACGAGTCACTGCAAATGGGGAGCCTGTCAGTGTCAGGTCACCTGGGATGAGTAAGAAAGGGAGCGAGGATGCGTAAAAAAAAACGAAGGGAGAGGGAGGAAACCAAATTACAGAGAGAGGAGCCGCGAATGGGAGGGCGAAGGGGAACTGGAGCCGCCGCCGCAGATTGACCGGTAGAACAGTGGACCCATCCTGGCCCTGAGTGCCGGCTCCGGGGAAGAGTCAAGGCCAGGATTGAGAAGTGCGCTAAGACGGGCTGTAAGGACGATCGGCTTTCCAGAAGTTTGGTTTTAGTGCGACTCCAGCGAGATGATAGATCTCACACCACCAGCCCACTTGGACCGCCGTTCCAAGGAAAAAAGGGACGCTCTTCCGCGTTCCGCCTCCCTTCTCCAGTTCCACAAGGGGCAGTCCTTGAAATGAAGAGTGTTCGACTATTTAGCTATGAGCCGTGCAAACGCAATTCATTATTACTATGCTTTTCCGGATTATTAGAGGTATCATCAAAAATTGGCTGTGGAAAGGGGACACAGCTCTTCCTTCCTCCACCCTGGATGCGCTTGTGACCTGAGGAATGACGGCAATTCCAAGGTTTTGCCCTCAAGCTGCAATTGGTGATTAATATTAGTAGCAAATAAAGACGGCGAGGAGGCAAAGGCGTTGTTCAGGAATCAGGAGAGAAAGGGGTGGGGGAAAAGGAAGATGCGGTGTATCGGTATGCGATACAGCTCGCACCATCGCCTCTGGTGGCCGTAAAAAAAAACGGGGACCAGAAATTCGGTAAGCTGGGTCAGGAGGAAACAAACGGGTGACGATCAGAAACAGGAGGAAGAGAAAGAAGGCGAGCAATTGGAATGGAGTGGGTCTGATACAGGCAGGAAGTGAGCAGTCGAGAGCTGTGCCCGTTTCACGTCCACCCCTACCGAGGCGGAGAGCGCCTGCGGTGAGGGCCAGAAAACGCACTAAACCTTCATGACGGGGCCATATTTCGTCACTTTGCCTCGAGTGGGCCGCAAACGGGCTGATCGGGGAGAAAGATTGATTGACGTCTAGCGTGCTGACCATGTCAAAAGGGGTAAGCAAAACTTGACGGGCACCGAAGTGCTCGTGAGTCGTGAGCTGTTCTTGACGCTCAATCAGATACGGATACTTGGGGGAACGGGAATACGGATACCCCCATTCCAATTGGCCTTTGCCCTGGTCCCTGGTCCGTCGTACAAAGTCGTAAGAGGAATACGGTACCTGGAAGATCCCAGCCTACCAGGATGCGGAGCAGACCGACCTCTCGACGCGAGGAGGCAAAGCAGTATTGCAGCATCGACAAGAGAACCAGCAGGGATGATTGGAATAATTATGCCAGCCCCTCTCCCTGTTCCTCAATTGCCATCGGACCGTGTAAGGTATTTTCAATATTGGAATGGTAAATTATGATCCCTGAAGATCCCATATCAGGCACCGATCACGGAAAAAGGTTGGAAATGCTTGACGTCATTTTTAGGACGGTTTTCGATACGTAGTTAGGCATAGGGCCCGTGACCCGACAGTCTACTTTGCCAGGTGGTTGTTGCATCGCCTTCATGTAAGTAGACCCGCGGCTGCCACGCTCTAATTGTTCTGACTTCTGAGCGACCAGGGCTAATGACTCACATGATTATAAAAAACACCCGTAAGTCGAGAAGGCGTGGAAAATTGTTCCAATGATGTTGCAACGGCACTAAATGTGACTACGTGCTATGGAGTACAGAGTAAGATCCATAGTATATGGGTCCTATAGTGCATCGCTTAGCGCAATCCAGATCTGGAGCCACGCGAGCCGAACGAGGTTGAAGAAGAAGAGGGGCAGAAGGAGGATCGAAGGATGAGCGCTGCAACTCAAGCCTGCAGGTGATCTCTTGATCATTACAGACAGCTCTCTTCGAGCGGAGCTCCCCCGAAGTCAGTATGCGTCTGATAGGCCCAACTGACCATTGGACCCGTCTGCCTCCCAACAGAACCCCAGAACGAAGGGGTGAGGTCGGAGACTAAACTGGCATGGGGAGTAATGGAAAGTGCCCTGATACTGGTCTATTTTGACGGGCATGGCATCAGAGAGGAAGCAAATTGCGGGAATGAATTGATGACCCTTGGCGGAACCATCTCCGATGTTGCAGAATAACTAAGTATTCTCGGCACTGTAGGCGCAGTGCTTCTATCGGGCAACAGAGGACTCGGGTTGCTGGGAATCTTGATTCTGTGGCGGGGAACCCTGCTCGAAACAACGGGCCTGCTCGCTATGCCTACAAAGAGCCATACGGCAATTTTCTCCTACCTTGGACGGCGAAGGCGAAACTATGACTGTTTCCCCAATAAAGGGCAATAATGAAGCAGTGTTGAGACCTCTAGGATTCGAACACGTTCGTTTCACTCTGCTGACGCACTGTGGATTAACAACGTGTGCATTGTATGCGTCTGGTGTTGACAGTCGGTGGACTCCCGATAAGTGCCGGAAGGTTCCTTGAAGGAGGCTGCGAACAGGGTGGCCCGCAGTATGATCCACGCCCACGAGACCGCTTAGCGGTGACAGGCGAAGGATGTTAGTAGCTTGACAGTGGACTTAAAATACAGCATTAATTACAACAATATTGGGGCGTCCCATCTCGAGATAGCAGTGTAGTCGTGTTCAACATGCAACCCAGTCGGAGAATGCGGGAGTGGACAAGGAGATGATGGAAGCGTCGCATAGATTTGCGCCGGTATGCATGGTTACCTGTCATGTGAGCATTGACCAACTCGTGCTCTATTTTATGGTTCGCTCCCTGTTGACGATCGAGTGTTTCAAGACGGGCAAGACGAACAGCGATTGGAACCTCGCCGGGGCGGTGCCGATAGAATATGCATATCGGGAGGTTGAGACGAGTCACTGCGAATGTCGGTATCAGGCGATGGATTGGCGAGTCGCTGCAGAGGAAACCCCGCCGGCCGCAAGCGGTGAGAACTGAGAAGCAAACGTTGGGTGCAGACTGCAGACAATAACTTCAGGGATGAGAATTGGCGAGATGACAACATTTGCCAGGATCCTGGCCGGTTTTCTACGGCCTGCATGTTCGGCGCGTGTTTATTTCGCTCCCACCCCAGCTCATAGGCCCGTCCGGGGTGCAAATCGTGCTGGTTTGGGCAGAAACACAATCAGCAGGCAGCTTGACATTTGTGCTTGCATGTCTCCAACCACAGTCTGCGTAACGATCAGGAGATGCCTGAGCCCATATCCTTGTCTGCCTTGCAGCAACCCGAAATCAAGAGAAATCAAATGTGCGGTGAGAGAGGGGTAATATGACTGCCCCTCATCGCTTCTCCGAGTCCTGGTTGTTGTTTATTATAGCATGCAAGGAAATCACTCGAGAGCTGCCACATATTATGATGTCCGTGCTTGGTTTTAGCGGGACAAGCAAACACGTATCCATTGTCGTATGAAGCACGGGTGAATGGAGGTGTTGTACGGATAGGAAGCAGCGGAAAGAGCCCCGGGAGTCTCCAGATTGAGAGGTCGGCCCCTCTGACAAACCTCCAATTCGAGAAAAATTCCGGATATCACTCATCGAGGGGACAAAGAATGGCAGGTCTACACCGTACGCTTGTTGGTTAGCACATGGAGATCCCGCGAACAAAACAGCCGAGTCTCTGGCGACTCTGTGCTGGTTTTGGCATCGCTTCATGACATCCGAGTTACTGGGGGGCCCGTTCCCTTTGTCCTAGCCCATACATAATGAGCCAACAGCTTTGTGGGTTTTGGAGAAATTTGTCCGATTCCCAAGTCCCAACTCTAGACAAAGCGCAAGCTCTTAGTGACGCAGCTCTCGAAGGTTCATGGATGAAGATCGCGTATCGAGTGGATCAAGGATCGCCTCTAATATGCAGCCCACAGCGCCGAACTGTCGGGTCAGAGTTGCGCCTCGCCTATCTCTAACAGAGGCTCTCGTACTGAAAGTAAAGCGACCATTTCGTATGAGGGCCTTGCTGGACACTTTGAAAATGCTATGGGATGGAATTGGAAAGAGAATAATCAACACTTGGCCGCCACAGCCGCACGCACTGACTCCGTATATTTCTTGTGAAAATTATGGCCTGAACTATTTCCGCTCTCGTCGAATAAGGAGTGCCGGAGCAGTTGTTTTGCCAGCGGGGCCAATTATTCTGGAAGCATTCGGTACCTTCGGGACAACTCCAGCTGAAAGGACCATGCAGGAATGCCCCTTTGGTCTGTAAAAAAGGTATTCACACCCCGAGTCTCGCTCCACCGGCTGAACCATGGTCCAGTGCACGATGGTGTCTGTTTCTGGTCCACACGGAGACGGGATCGTTCCCCGGACTCAAGAAGTTTCTTGATCGCCGACTGGAAAGTCGGGTGACAGCTCGGGGCCGTCACACAGTCACGCACCAAAAGGACCGCACGAGCGCGAAAAGTCCGCATCCACCGTACTTTCAGAAGGCAACCCAAGGGATGCACTCTGTCATACTCTTAATGCCGATAAGTTCGTACTTTGCGATCTCTTGAAAAGTTAATTTGGCTGTGACGACTGTGACAAGTGGAGGGGCTGACGGGTGGGGAGAAAATCTCCTAATTCCTCCTCTTTACTTTTTTTCTTCCGCGTGGGGACTGCAAATTCTCCTGCGATGAGAGCTTGGGCCGGCACCTTGCTCAATAATGTCGACTGTCGAGAATCGAGATGTCATCATTGCTGACTCGCGGCAACAGAGTCTCCGCCTGCCTCTGTGACGATTCGGCTGGTGGCAAACCTGGAGGGGAATGTGGAATGTAGAAGCTAGACAGCAATCCCGTAACTTGCGGAGCCCTCCCCGACCAGGCGCCGCCCCATCGGAATGCATGAGCCGGTGCCGCGGTGACGGATATCGCTGGCCAACCGTGGTTCAAGGCGCAGCTGCTTTGACTTTCTGTCACAGTTCAGCCAGCCCATCACAATCTTTCAACCCAGCCTGCTTGCATTTTCCATCCCCTGGATGCTTGCGCTAGCTGGTCCTTCGCAATCCCAGGTCTTTCATTGACCGGTTTGGGCCTAGATTGGGAGTGCTCATTCTTCGGTAGTGGTTCCCGGCTTTCCATGCCAGGAGCTAGAGAGCGACTATCTGTGCCTCTTCAGGTCATGTGAGGAGCTGCACGAGCATTCAATTCTTATTTGTCCGCGCCCGATCCTCTGGAAATTTCCATGCCGGCATTGGATTGGGAATTTGAGATCCCCGTTGGCCACCGAAGATCCCTGTCGACGTCAGACGCAACCGGCGACCGGCGTCTTTCAACAACACAGCACGTACTTCGGTCACAAGGTCGTACTTCTTCCCGGAGATCTCCGCTAAATTCCGGGCCTACGTTAGTTTCTTTTTCTGCTCGAGCCTTGGACATTATTTTTATTCTTTGTCTGGCGCGAACATCTGTCTTCTGTCGGTTCGTCACTGTCCCCTCTGGGCATGGGGCGCCCCGTCAAATCGATGAGGCGAGCAAGGATCTGACAAAACGGACAGTCATTTTCGAGTCAGTCTCATGCAATCGTTGCACCGAAATATTCATGCATGAGCAATCATCCGACATCATCCTCATCGAGACAAGAGGAGGGCTGCTCTGCTATTGGTATACGGTTATTTCAATGCGTCAAGTCGACTCCCCCTGATTGATTACCATTGTGCATTTGCCCGGGTTAAGATTACTCCTAGAGCCTTGTACACAGCCCAGCAGCCTTCCCGTACTTTGCCAGAAGCGGGAAGAGGGCATCGAGTCATCGTCCGTCGGAACCCAAATCAATTGTCGGTCAATTGACATGTGAAACTATGTATGAACGTGTCGACGTTGTATTGAATCAGCCAAGCCTGCCTTGGGTAACAAGTCCATGATATGATCGTCATAGCAGTTTTAGGGCCGCAGAAGAGTATGATCATCAAATTCCCAAGGTTGATTTTGGGCTGTGGATTGCGCCAACATGTATGCATGTACAAGGGTTGGATTGACTTCCGTCGGCACTTAAAAAGTACTCGAAAGTACTTGTACTTTGATGCACTAACAAGCATGATTCGCGCAAGGATACTGGGCAGGTGGATGGATCGATAGACGGTGAGACCTTGGAAGTGGCTTGTGGAGCCACGAGGCACCAGTTCGCAAATTCGCGCGAAGCCATCCTGACGAGGCTAGCACTAATCTCTGACATGCCTAGGGACGGGATAGAATTACGAACGGAACGTGTTGAGAGTTGACACCGCGATTGTTCCATGACACTCTGACGAGTGATGATTATGCTCTTTAATTTAACCCGGTTACCCGAGCCTGTCAACTGGTAATATGGAGAAGCCTGTCATGAAACGGTAAGCGTCAGAGCCAACATCTTGTTCGATGCATGTCATTGGGTCTACCAAACTTCGCTCGGAGGCAGGGCAGGTTTTAATTTGCCCTTGCTAGAGGTCCTGTCATCTGCTATGAGCTGGACCACGCTCTCCGACTCAGAACATGCCGTGCCAGAATGCTGGGAAAAGGCGTTGGATCTTGTATCCTGTCAAAAGAGCGAGCGTTACATCTCTACGCGCAATTAATTCAAGCTGAGACAGGGGACATGTTCTATCGCCCTGGTCCAGTCCCACACCCCTAAACAGTAAATGTGGATACTCCCATTCTGAGTTCTTTCGCACCGGGTAACACTAGATGTATATCTCTGTCGTACAACATATATTTGATAGAACCCGCGGGAATATGAGTTCCGATGGACCAACCAATTAATGTCTCATACATGAAAGTTGATGATTCTACTGATAGCGACATCCAAGCCAGAAGTTTGCAGAGGCAATTTGTCCTACTATAAGCTTCTCTTGTATCATACGATGTCGGTTAATGAAATCAACTGTAGCATAAAGGAGGACACATCCAGTGTTTGGCATCCTCGAGCACCGTTTCCATACCGCCCCATCGTCAAAAGGATATCCGTCAGGTGCTCAAAACCTACTGAGAGCCCAATCGGGCGAGGCAGGATGAGGTGAGACGAGGCGAGCAATCTGATAGCCCTCTTTGTCCAAGGCGTTGAAGCAAACTGCCGTGATGCTCGACGCAGCCCAGATAGTAATAGTGGCGCTGTCTAGTCTCACTCACCAACAAGATCTCGATATTGGCGACAGCTGCTTTAAATCGAGCGGACCCAGCTAGCACCGATAACGCGTCGTTGCATTGAATAGAATGAATGCAATCAGACTCCAGTTGTCAAGAAATTGTTACAACGTACCCACAACGCAGGTACATCGTCAACCCGACAGGTATGGAGTAAGGACTATGGAACATTTCGAGACTCCCCATCGACTCCATACACCGGAGACTTGTACCCACGCATAACTCATGTATCTGAGATCTCCAAACTTAAGGTCGGCCAGCAGAACTGGAACAAAAGTACCACCAGTACCTAAATTAACTCTGCCACTTTTCTTCGTCCATTCCCCTCCCCCAATTGGGGTTACTAAGTACTTCACGACCTTTTCCTTCGTCTACTAATTTTTCGGCTGGACTTTGAGTTTTTTGGCGTGCCCCTGCTCAGCGTTCCCGGTTTCGGTATTGGCGGCCAAGCGCAAACAGCCTGGGGAGAATGCATTATTGGCCGACGTTTTGATGATGGGAGGATCTTCCATCGGGGCCACGGAAAGATGTGCTGAGGTACCTGTTTTACAAGATACGTAGCTAGTACTAGTAGTGCTCAATATGAAATAAGTCATATTATCTGGACGCTGGCTGCTGCTGCTCCCAAGCCTAGGCCTGCATGACGGATCGATCGGAATCGCAGCGCTCGGAGTCAAAAAAATAAAATAAAATAAAATGAAAGTCAAAGTTTGCGGTCCCCAGAGTGTCGGATCGATTTGGGCGCGGTGGCTTCTGTCTAGTGAATTTTATTTCCCGCTGTGTCGATTTTCTATCGCGGAAATTCTGATATGTCTCATATTTCCGATCTACGAAGGCGCTGAGGTCGAGACCCGACAAATATCGCGCATTGGTGAAAAAAGTAGCCACAGCTGGAGCTCGGATTATGCTTTAAGTTTCAATGAATTGTTCCAGACCTTTCGTCGATGGAGTGTGAGGAAATTATTATTGTTATTATTTCCATCGCCCCTGTTCAATTGTAGTCAACTATTGCAGGTTGCCTCACTGATCTGTTGGCTCCAGGCCCCAGGAGCAGTAGAGCAGTGCATCTTACTTCTGTTGGAAAGTCCTGACAATCCTCGCCTTGTAGGCGTCGCATGACCATCACATTCGCTGATATCGACGGGTCGGAAATAAAATCAAGCAAAAATGGTGCTTTCCAGCCGCGCAGGTTCCCACTCGCCGCGACAGGCGTCCACAGAGTGGTGCTGTCAGGTCAAGGTGCATGTCTCTTGTCCTGCGCTAATCCATACACATCGAGCGGTGTCGCGAACAGCCCTCGCAACGCCGCCTCACAAAGATACGTATACGTACGTGAAGAATGAATCCCCAACCATAATCATGTATATACACCGCACACGGCAGATACATGGCGATGCTCCTCGTCGCATGACTCAACCGGGCGTGTCGGGCTGGTTCTACCGACTTTTCGCCGGCCGCGCGGAAAGAATGGCCACGATTCTGGACTGCATCGTGACGTAGACTAATATAATGAGGCGAAGCTTAGTCTGAAACGTCTGTTGGTTGGTATGGGATAGTGTCAGCACTAGAAGTTACAGCTCATGGCTGGCGCTGGCTCTGTCACCGAATGGGCGTGGCTGGGTGTCGCGATTGTGTTGGCTGGCGACGCCTTGGGTAGCAACAAATTGGAGCTCCAGTTCTCATACTAGCGGTGTAGATGAGCCTGGCTTGATTTGTTACATGGGCTTCAAGAAGTATGTGGTAGTGGTAGTGGATAGTATGGTGCACAAGAAACAAATAATCAGATAAACACTGTTATCATCACGTGGAGATACCACGATAAGATCACATGATTCCAAAAAGCCTGTGGTGCTTTGGGCGTCATAGAATCCACGCGACGGACAACCATTCGAAGAAAGATGAGAATTTCGGTTCTCAGCTTCCCGGTGTGTTTTAATTGAACTGTTGCGTGAATTCAGGTGCGACTCCAGGATGAGCGATACCTAGTGTCAGCTACTACAATGGCGACTCCACGAACGAGCCTCCGAAGCTTGACCAGCTTGTTCTCGCATCGAAGCTCTTGTTTCTGGTATACAGCGCAGAGGCCAGGCGTATTCAAAATTGGCGGCCGCCGTTATACTACGGATATCGAATCCAATGAACCCACAGACCAGGCCGCGGCCGACGAACCTCCTTCACACCTCAACCCATCTCCAGAAGACTATTCGCGGTTCATCTTTCAAGATAGATGTCGCTCAACGATCTACGCCGGCGCCGGAGGCCACGGCTGCGTCTCCTTTCAGCGGGAAAAGTACATTCCAGACGGACCTCCGAATGGAGGTGACGGCGGCAGCGGCGGAGGCGTCTACATACAGGCCATCGAAGGGATGACCAGTCTGCACAAGCTTGCTCGGGGAGGAATAGTTAAGGCAACCCGAGGAAAGAATGGCCAGGGAAAAAGTAAGGGCGGAAAACGCGGTGAAGATGTTCTCATACAGGTTCCTGTGGGCACGGTCGTGCGCGAGGTAGACCGACATGACCCCGTTGCTGCGGAAAAGCGACGGCAGAAACTGATGAAAAAGGCGTCAAATGACGAGGAATTGGAGGAACTTGGTATTACGCCCATTCGTCACGATCGCTGGGTCCTTTATCCTGGTGCGAATCCGTCGGATTTCCTGATGACAGTGTTCCCAAAGAATCCGCCGCGGAGGCAAAGCATTGCTGCGCTTGAGCCAGAAGCGCCTATATACCTTGATCTGTCGAGACATATGGATAAACCTATTTTGCTAGCGGCGGGTGGTGCTGGAGGCTTGGGAAACCCACATTGGGTTTCTCGTGACCATCCTCGACCCCGGTTTGCTTCACGTGGAGAAGGTGCTAAGCGTTTGGAATTGGAATTTGAATTGAAGCTGCTTGCAGACGTTGGATTGGTCGGCAAACCCAACGCTGGGAAGAGTACCTTGCTTCGCTCGTTGACGAATAGTCGGACTCGCATCGGAAACTGGGCCTTCACTACGCTTGAGCCCAACATCGGGACCGTGGTTATCGATAACGATAAAGGCCGGCCTTTGGTTGAACTCGAAGGGAAAGTCCCGCGGAAGAGGTTCACAATGGCCGACATCCCGGGGTTGATCAAGGATGCTCATTTGGACCGTGGCTTGGGCTTAGGGTTCTTGCGGCATATTGAACGAGCTGGGATCCTTGCGTTCGTGGTGGACCTTAGCGCTGGGGACCCCATTGAGGAGTTGCAAGAACTGTGGAATGAACTCGGAAAATATGAAGAGCTGCGCGAGATGGAGCCAGCCCACGGCGAGAGTGAGGACGATCTGACCTGGAATCCGCCCCGGCATGGCCTACCTGAACTACAAACTGAATATAAAACCGAACCGGCCCAGTCTAAAGATAGTCTTCCAGAGCTTCTGCTTCCGGCTATCCACACCAAACCATGGTTTGTTGTGGCTACGAAGTGCGATCTTCCCGAAACTCAAGAACGATTCAGGACACTTCAGGACTACCTCCGTGGAGTCGAACAGGGTAAACATGAACATCCAGGAGGGTATGAAAGTGGCTGGAGGGAGAAGATATTTGCAATTCCTGTGAGCGCTATGCGGGGGGAGAATGTCCAGCAGATTCCAAGGCTTGTGATGCAGCTTTTGGATTGAGGCCTCTGTATAATATTTATCTGTATATATAGTGTAAAATAAGCTCTATTTGTACTACAAGCGAGGAATAATTAAGCGTTTATTAAAGAACTATTAAGCTCCATGTCATGTTGTTTTGCCCTTGGTGGGCAGATTCTGGCACAAATCTGTGACACCAAACTTTTTTTCCGTCTTTCAACAAAACTTCACATTGGTAGTAAATGCGACCACCTACCTACTTTCACGCTACAGTGCGCAGTCCAAGATGACGGGGCAACACATATTTATCGCATTTCCCCCTCCTTGATTGTCCCTCAACCCCTCCTCTTTCTTCATATCATCCCACTTATCCATCCAGAGATGATGGTCCTCCAAAACGTCCTCGCCGCCACGCTCTCCGCAATAGTAAATCCCGCTTCGGACGACCCGATTATTCAGTGCTTTGACAAGGACCTTGACATCCTCCGTGATAATATATTCAACAACACAGACGAAACGCTTCAACTGTCCGACGCGCACCTACGTGTTTTCCCGTTTAAGAATGTCGAAACCTGCTGGCGAAGGCTCTACACCGACTCCAGCATTCTCAAAGCTTGTCTTAGCATCTGCGATAATCTCGGGCTCACAAACCAGCCAAGGGATAAATGCGGGAAGGACGGGCTTTTCTTCATTTCTCAGTTGATTGAGTCTCTCAATAAATGTACAGGCGATGGGCCTAGGGTCGACCCCAGCGCTGCCTGGCTCTCGCCAGTCATCCATCTTCTCGACAAAGCATTGATCATGACCGGCGCACCGCTTCGTGAGGACGCGGTGGAATCTCTTTTATCTGCTTTACAAGAAGCTACAAAGCCCCGTGTTCTTGATACCGATGATGAGCAGCCAGACTACTCATCCCGCGCTTCGAAAAGACGGAAGCTCTCCCCGTTCCTACCTCCCGATGCCGTCCCTGCGCCGACCCTTACACATCCAATTACTCGTGTTTCGGATCCAGGCTTTGACTACATGGAAGATCATATACAAGATGTTAGGACGCCCCTGGTCATTACAGATGCGGTGGAGCACTGGCCCGCGATGTCAACACGGCCATGGGTATCGCGCGATTACTGGCTTGATAGGACGTTTGGGGGCTGCAGACTAGTTCCCGTGGAAATTGGCAGGTCATATACCGATGAAGAATGGGGACAGCGGATCATGGAGTTCAAGAAGTTTATTGAGAAGTACATCTGGAGGGAACCGTCACCGTCGAACTGGCAGGATCAGGACCAAGATGATGACAGAGATCCCGACCAAACAGGGTATTTAGCGCAACATGATCTCCTTGGCCAGATCCCGGCTTTGCGGAACGATATCGCTATCCCTGACTTCTGCTATATTACCCCTCCAGCGCCGGACCCAGGGACACCGGTGTACCTGAAGAAACGTCAGGAACGGGAATCTGAGCGGCAGAAGAATATGGGCAGCCATCAGGCACACGGCGAAGCTGATGTTGAAGGAGGCTCGCCCCTTCCCCCCTGCGAACCAAGAGACCCGATCATAAATACCTGGATTGGCCCCTCTTGGACAATATCTCCTCTCCACCATGACCCATACCACAATATACTTGTGCAAGTAACAGGTTCTAAATACATCCGTCTCTACTCACCTCATACTCCCGCCTCCCAAATCCACCCTCGAGGCATGGAGCCCGTCACGTCTGAGAGAAGAGGTAGCAATTCTGGTCCGCCTGATTCAGACGGTGATGGCTCCACCACGCGGATGATTGATATGTCGAATACGTCCCAGGTTGACTTGGCTTCCATAGAACTCTCCCCCGCCGAGTCCGAGCAGTGGGAGGCTATGTGGCCTGGTTTCCAGCAGGCGGAGTATGTTGAGACGGTCCTGAAAGAGGGCGAGTCTCTGTATATTCCTGTGGGGTGGTGGCATTATGTCCGTGGACTAAAGGCAGGGATTAGTGTTAGTTTCTGGTGGTAGTTTCTTGGATGTTTATTCTGTCTACTCCTGCACATGTGAGTTCCTGGCAAAGAAATCATTGATTTCTGGCCGGAGCCTGCCGATATTGAATAAGCTTTAATGTACATTTAAATAAAACAAATTCCAAAAGGATAACAGCATCTTAATTCTCAACCTTCCGCACCAGCATTAAAGGCTTTCCGGCCTCAATGGAATCGCCCTGCTGAGCTAAGATTTTCTCGACAACGGCTCCCACGGCGAGTGATTCGGACCGCACCGCAATCTCAAGCTTCATCGCTTCGAGGATCACGACAACTTGATCCTTTTCTAACTTGTCGCCCTCTTTGACTTCGACTTTCCAGACGTTGGCGTTTAGCGGTGCCTCGATCGGGCTGATTTCTGGATCTATATTTTCATTTAGTATCCCGTATTTAATAGATATAAAACGAAGGGAAAGGACGAGTTGAACAAACCTCTTAGCAACGCATCAACTGTATCCATCGGAACGCCCCTCTCGGCCTTTTCCTTCGCCCATTTCTCCAACATCTCCTTCTCAAGCGCATCCATATCAGCTTGCGCTTTGCGCTGCCGCTCCCGGATAGTCTTTACTTCGTCCTTGGTCTCGCTGAGAAGTCGATTATGCTCGGCCATATCGAATTCAACCTCTTCCCATTCATACTCATACCGGCCACTCTGGAAGACCGCGAGTTGGCGTTCATATTCCTCCTCGCTAACTTGGTAAAATGTGATCTGGTCGAAGTCCTCAAAAAGCCAGGGCTTCTGGGGTGTATAGCCATGCTTTGAACCGAGGATGTCCACGCCCGGGATGGTCAGACCGGTCATTTGATACCCACCTGGCGAATCAACGGTGTAAATTGCAAGGCAGCTACCGCCCCATGAAACCTGGCCAGCGGGCGTGAAGACGCGGCTGGGGTTCATCTTGGGACAGTTCATGCGCTGGCGCGGGTCAACGGGGAGGGAAAGCGGGAGGGCCGTGAAAAAGCCAACCGCTATAACCATGAAGTTGGCAGTGAGGTATATGTTTTCGAATTCCTTGCGAGTGAATGCGTTGTTGCGCGCGACGAAGTCCATGTTGTCCGGCAAATACGCGGCGTAGGGCCGCTGTGTCTCCATGTACCGCTTTATAGCCTCGTTCTGGCGTTTGCTTTCGAAGGTGAGCGGCAGTTTGAAGAGGCGGCTTCGCATCTTTGCGCGGGTCAGGTCGCCAAGTTGGGTTTCGATGGTGCAGAGGTAGTTAATTAGGCTTTGTTGGGTGATCTTGGTGCCGTCATAGTAGAGCATTAGAGCTAAGAATGATGATTAGCTGCAAGCGTATTATGCCTCCGATAGTTCAGGCCTTACAATTTCCGCAGCCGACCATAGAGATCAATAATCCGTTTGAGAATGTGATCTCGCCCGTTGCTTCGGTTAACACCTTTTTCAGTGCGGTGACTCTGTAGCGGTGGTTTAGATCGAATGCGCCGGTGCCGTAATCAATCAATAGATAATCATCGCCGGCCTGAAATTAGTTAGTTGGTATTTCTGTCAAGTAGCATCTGCATCTCTTACCTGCCGATACGAAACGAGGGGTTGGTTTCCTTTCTCTGGAATCTGGTGAACAATGCCAGATCCTCGCGTGGATGCTGTCATAGCTGGAGGTAAAGAGGTGCTTAACGGAGCAATAGTACCAAAGTTGGCACCCTTTTGGCAGCATTCTACAATGCCAGCAATAAAACTTTCCAGATCATTGCGCTTCGACACGGCATCTTTCAAAGATGTGGCCCTGAATTTCAGAGTGTCTCCAGCTTTGACTTGGCCCAACTTCCACATATCCCCTTTCACAATCGTATGGCTGCTAACAAAGCCACCAAGGTCCGGCGCATCTTGCGGGAAGATTACTGGGTCGTCACCGGTCCAATTAAGAGACCCTAATGCGTATCCATACTCAATTAGATTGGAGGGGTGAGCACCACCTTCTCCTCCATCCGAACGGGCCCAGGTGGGTTTGGGTCCAAGAAGACGTATTCCACCTCTGGCAGCGTTATGGGAGATGGTCCATTCTGCGTCGTAAAGCATGTCAATGCTCTCGGGAGTAAAATATCCTTCATCGTATGGCCCCGGCATTGCCATTAGTTCCCAGCTGCTAGGATACTGTGGAATGAGCTGCTTGGGCAAAGACAACTCTTTATCCAATTTTGGGAGTTGGCTTGTAACAACGAGATAATCTCCGGACGTAAGTTGTCGGCCTTGGTAGCCACCAACACCGACCATTGGTGCAGTAGCCTTTGAACCGAACCACTCAGCAATGTTGAGGAACCCCCCAAAGACGGCTAGATAAGCTCTACAGCCATTTCCTGTGGTTTTACCGATCTTTAAGCGCTGGCCAGCCGATATCTTTACTCTTGACCACATAGGTACCGGAGCGTCGTCGAGCGTCGCATCAGTTGGTGCACCACATAGTGAAATGAATGCTGGTCCTAAGAATCGTAGTTCTGGTCCGCTCAGAGTGATTTCTAAGCCCTCAAGCCCGACAGGATTACCAACAAGTGCATTGGCAATTCGAAAAGCAACCGAATCCATTGGCCCAGAATGACAAAAGCCCTTTCCGATGGTCGGACGACCAGGCCAGTCTTGAATGAGCGTGTAAGCGCCACCGGAGACGACATCGATCGCCGATAGATTGTACTCGAAATTGTCCAAGAACCTAGTCAGCGTTGTCCCGGAGTTGAAATCCTTGTTTGCAAGGATCTCTGCCAGGAACCCTAAATTGGTTGGAGGTCCGCAAATCCTTGAACCGGTTAGGATCTCTTTCAATCCTTCAATGGCCTGGTGCCTCGTCGGTCCATGATACATGACCTTTGCAATAAGCGGATCTAGTCTCTGTAAGATACTACCCAGCCATGTATAGTGCTTGTACAGAGATACATACCATAGTTTGCGGACACCTTGATACCTCTGTAAACCCAGGTATCAATTCGAGAGCCCGGGATTTCCTTCCACTGTACGTCTTGTAATGTTCCGGGACACGGTGCAAAGTCCTTGACTGGGTTTTCTGCGTATACTCTAGCCTCAATAGCGGAGCCTTTTGGCGCAGCTACCGGAATATTTGAGAGGGACTCTGCCTCAAGTCCCTTTTTCCCCGACAGCTGAGCATTTGCTTGCTTCAGCATGAGCTCTACCAAATCAACGTCGTAGCATAACTCTGTGATTCCATGCTCAACCTGAAGGCGCGTATTCATCTCCAGGAAGAAAAACGCTCCTGATTCATCATCCACGAGATATTCGATAGTGCCGGCGGAACCGTAATGAATTGATTCTGCGAGACGGACAGCGGCGTCGCACAGACCTTTCCTGAGATCTGGATTCTTAGTGACGAAGGGACTCGGGCATTCCTCGATCACTTTCTGGTGTCTTCTCTGGATGGAACACTCCCTCTCGCCGATGGAGATAGCCTTACCATGACCGTTTCCAAAGACCTGGACTTCGATATGGTGGCTAGACGGGTAATAACGTTCGATAAAGAGCCCGGCGTTCTTAAACAGAGCTTCACCTCTAGATTGTACAGTTTGGAATGCTTCTCGGACCTCTTTCTCTGAGTTACATGTGAGAAGCCCCATTCCACCGCCACCTGCGGTTGCCTTGAGCATAACCTACTAGGAGTGAGCATGGTTTCATGTTGAGCAGACGTTTAAGGGGAAGTTACAGGAAAGCCCAGGTTTTGGGAAATGGTTACGGCTTCATCTTCGCTTGTAACCAGCCCCTGTGAACCGGGAACAATGGGGACACCCGCTTTTGTAGCCAGCTCCCGTGCAGTGTGCTTGAGCCCGAATGCTTCAATGCTCTCTGGGGATGGACCAACGAAGACCATGCCGGCGCTGGAGACGTCTCTTGCAAAATTGGAGTTCTCCGACAGGAACCCATATCCAGGTATGATAGCATCCGCGTGCTTTTTCTTTGCAATTTCAATAATCTGGTCTCTGCTCTCTCCCGTCAGAGTTTGGTTCAAGAAAGTGGTGTTATACCATACTAACCCATCAATATACGCCTTTGACGGCACGCCAGAGAGGAGAACCGCTTCGTCCGCTAAATGGACATGAGTTGAAGCAGCATCTGGCTCGGTATATATCGCAATAGTTCGGATATTAAGCTTCCTTTCAGAGCATTAGCACTAACTCCCGAGAAAGGGCTGTGTCTGTACCTTGAAGACTTCAGAATCCGCACAGCAATCTCTCCGCGGTTCGCAATTAGAAGTGTTTTGAGAGACTCCATAATTGGTATATTACGTAGGACCTAGCGAGCTCGAGCATCCTCTCAGGTTCCTACGTACTCCATACTTATAAGAGATCGGTCGTCATTCCTCTTGGGAGCCCCTCCTTGCTCGTATGCGTGCGGGGAAGAAGCTCCAACCTTCCTCCCATGAGGTTGGAAACTGAACATCGATAACGAAACCGGACAACTTGAACTGCCGTGATTGCACGATGACGCCGAAAATATTCGGAATTCGGCTCAACGGAGAGATCTACATGAGATGATAGGGACATCATCCCCGACTCCCCCACCCCGCCACAAGCTCTGAAGAATTCCCCATAGCTGTTTCCATGGTTCGGGAGGAGCCCAAGCTCTGATTATAAGTAACCAGACTGGGCCTTGCGACCGGACTAAAGGACGAACTTTAAGTGGAAGCTTCAACAATCATCATGGCTCCGATCAAGAAAAAAGCGCTAGTCAACTGCGATATGGGAGAAGCTGTATGTCCTCATCTACGTTAAATGGTTCTCCAGAATCGCCAGTACAACAGAAAGCTAACGCGATCGGTCAAAAGTACGGGAACTGGGCTTGCGGCCCAGATCTTGAGCTGCTTCCCTTGATCGACATCGCTAACATCGCCTGTGGTTTTCACGCTGGTGACCCTCTGATCATGTTGGAGACAGTACGGAACTGCAAATCTCACAACATTCTGGTGGGAGCGCATCCCGGTTTACCTGACATCCAAGGGTTCGGACGACGTGAAATGAAGCTCTCTCCGGATGAGCTCACAGCAATTACTATCTACCAAGTTGGTGCTCTCCAGGGTTTCTTGGATCGCGAAGGGGTCCGCCTCAATCATGTAAAACCGCACGGTGTTCTTTATGGAATGATGTGCAGGGATTATGAGGTATCCAAGGCTGTCATGCTAGGGATTCCTAAGGGAGTCCCTGTCTTTGGATTACCTGGAACAAACATGGAAAAGGCTGCCAATGACTTGGGGATCGAATTTCGGGCTGAGTTCTATGGCGATGTCAAATACGATTCTAAGGGAATGCTTGTGATTGATCGGAAGAAGAAGCCGTGGGATCCTGCAGATGTTGAGAAGCATGTTCGGCAACAACTTGAGGAGCAGTCTGTGACGAGCGTTGATGGGACTGTAGTCCCGCTCCCTATCAAGGACTATGATGTATCCATCTGTTGTCACTCAGATTCGCCAGGGTGTGTTGAAATCATCAAAGCAACGAAGAAGGTGGCGGACGAGTTTAATAAGAAGTATGGATTTTGAGCGGATGTGTACATATTTCCAGGTACAAATCGGAATCTTCAGTATTCAAACCTTCGCAGGCCAGAATAAGGGTGATGTTGGGAAATAGGGTCGAATTTTTTGGTGCACATTTCTGTCCGCTGACTTCCCTTGGGAATCAACCCATCCACACTGCAAGTGTCACTGATAAGAACGGAGTAAATGTATCCCTCATGGACCACGAAATGGAAAGTTGTATGTTCTCCCGATGTAAAGGTTCGCGAAAGTAAGCGTGCTTTTCTCATCTCGTATTCTAACATGAAGTGATGAATGGCGGAGAATAGTAAGCCCTCATCGTTGGACAGTCAGGCAGAGCATCACTGGATATACGGTCAAAATATCTGGGGAAGACTGAGAATAATAAGCACTAGTAATAACGAGACAGCCTCAGTAGCGCCGTTTTCTCCGTCATCCAAGGCTCTCCAACATTTCTCGCGCGGAAGAGGGTGCATGAAGTATGATACACAATTCAACCGACCTGAAGGGAGCTAGACTGTGTTAGGGATAACTGTAGCGAGCAGATGTCGCCATCGTCGTATTCAACGTGAGTCTATGGTTAGTAGTGCTGCCATCGAGCACAGCCCAAGTGATCAACGCTTCGACGTCAGGCGAATCTGTCGGTCTGTAATGAAGGGCGAGCATGACGAGTATTAATAGGGTAATTGCGAGGCTGGCCCTTATTTGAAACAAGACTTGGTAGCTTGATAACTCTTCGCCGGGACTGGGGAGGAGGAGAAGGACTCCGATATCGTTTGGAAATGATTCATTGGGCTGAGGGGCTAACCCGGATAGGAATGGCGCTGTCAAAGGAAGGGCGTGCAGTTCTGTTAGTGCCGAACATGCTCCCCTCCACGACCACCAGCGAGCCTCCATCGCGCCTATCCATGGGCCAAGTCCGAGCAGGGGGGTCTCATTTCTCGCAATCTGATGGGCTGAACCCTTCATTCTGGCCCCAAGGGAGCACAAGATGACTCTGACCTCTCGGTCAAAGCCGCAGCAGACCACATGAGCGACTCTGGCCTTCTGCACAGACAGAGGAAGTCCGACCGAAAGATACGGGCGAAGACGCGCTGGGATCCTCTGATCCTGGAAGCTGGTAGAAAGACAACGCTAGCAGGGCCCAGTCTTTCCACCTTATCCGGCATGCTTTTCATACCCCAGACGAAAAACATGGCCCTCTTTTGATATCCACCCCTCCCATCCTCTGTCTCCCATCCATCTGTCTACATTCCATTTCTCTATTCCCTTCTGCTACCCAGTCTCCAGCTATCTTAACTCGCTGTTCTGTTTGGTCGAAACCACCTCAGTCGCCTCGACTTTTGTGGTGTACGCCAAAGTCTTTACTAGGTTCTCTTGGAGATGGAGTTCTTCGATTTTGATGAGGCTGCATCCGGTTCCCACGCTCGGGACGACGATGTTGCCTCTGACACAATCGAAATCGATGAGAACGATGCCGAAGAAAATTATCAGGATCTTGTGAAAGAACAGTCGCATGAATTACCAAATTTCCTCCCGGACCAAAATGCCTCCCAGGGATTCATGGCTGATACTCCTGACCCAGAGGGCATCTATCCCATGGGCCGTGCCAAAGAACCATGCGATTTCTGCAGGAACATGGGGCTAGATTGCTTCATCGCCAGACGTGGTGTGATGCAGAAAACTGGTGGTTGCACTTGCTGCATTTCTCTGTATCGGGAATGTAGCTTCACCCAGACAATGCCCAAATTCCCGGGATTGGACACACTGCATCCAATTTCGGAGAACATCGATATTCCCACCGGTGGCCTGACGGGCAAAAAGGCGCTCAAGTCGTTTTCTGGCCTATCTGAAGACATGGACGCCCGCGCAAGAAAAAGCACCTCCCGACTCTCGCGAGAGTCGGTCCGGATCCTCAAGGGTTGGCTCAACGAGCACAGTGACCACCCTTACCCCAACGAAGAAGAAAAGGAGGAATTGAAGCTACGGACAGGACTGAAACGGACTCAGATCACGAATTGGCTTGCCAATGCCAGGCGGCGTGGTAAAGTCCGACCTGCGCCTCGAAGCAGTTCGCCTGTCCCGGGCGCGATTGAAATCCCCAAACAGCCAGATGTTGATCACACGCTCCTGACTCCGTTGGAACGTTGGAAGTACTCCCCCCCTGAAAACGAACCGGCTGCAATCTCCAACATTTTGCGAGCTTTGAAGGACACATCCCTCGAAGTACGTCAGGGGGCACAGTCCGGTCACGTGCGCTCTCATTCTCGGAGGACTGGGTCAAGCAATGACTCAAGCCATACCAACTCGAATGTCTTCGACGCATCCTCCCTAGTTAGCAGCCATGAAACTAGTCATTCAGCAAGCCGTTCTTCTTTGTCTGACCTCTCTTTTGCTTCTGCATTTTCTCATCGTTCCTCCCTCGGCTCATTCGGCTCAATGGACCGGAAAGAACGACGTCGCCGTCGCAAGCCATCTACATCTGCAAATACCTTTGCTCAGCAGAAGACCAAGGGTGCTGCCCGAATATACCAGTGCACTTTCTGTGCCGACTCTTTTCAGACCAAGTATGACTGGCAGCGCCATGAGAAGTCCCTTCACTTAGCCCTTGAGAAATGGACTTGCGCGCCACAGGGGGGCGTGGCCTTCTTGAATGGTGCTAATCGTTGTGTATTCTGCATGGCTGTCAACCCAGATAATGACCATCTTGAGGCCCACAACTATAGTACCTGTGCAGAGAAGTCTTCAGCTGAGCGAACGTTCTATCGGAAAGACCATCTCAACCAACATCTCCGATTGATGCATAACGTGCGCTTCGATCCTTCCATGGATCAATGGCGAAGTCATACCACTGAGATTATATCCCGATGTGGTTTCTGTGGAATCACCTTGACGACGTGGAAGGGTAGAGCAGATCACCTCGCTACCCACTTCAAGAATGGTGCCGACATGGTTCAATGGCAGGGTGACTGGGGTTTCGAACCCGTTGTGCAAAGCCTTGTCGAGAATGCTATGCCGCCATATCTTATTGGTCATGAACGCAACACCCTTGATCCGTTTAAGCTCTCGGAATACAATACTGGGGCGCCTGGTTTGCCGATTGCAGAGGACGCCAATTGTTTTGATCGCCTAAAAGCGGAGCTCGGCGTCTTTATTCAAGAGAGCATATCAAATGGCGTCATGCCAACCGACAAGATGATTCAAGATCAAGGGCGACAAGTAGTATACGGATCTGATGATCCATGGAACCAGACCTGTGCTGATAACCCCTTCTGGTTGAATATTCTTAAACGCGATAATGGCCTTGAGCCTGCCCCGGGTTTTGAACATGTTCAATTTTCCAACTTGGGTATGCAGAGACCCTTTGCATCTCACGAGGGGCTTCGGCGACCCCCGATGTGCGCTCGTCAGTCACACGGGCCAGGATATTCCAGCTCTGGCATCCAGAGTCCCGCTATCCCGAGCACGGGTCGATCCTCTGCCGCCCCAAGCGTTCCAGGAAGCTCGGCTGGCAGTTTTTCAGGTAGTGCAGGTGTGTACTCGGCCACACGACCTTCCGGGTTATCGGTCGACTGGGGCAGTAGCGCGTCAGCCGGGGTATCGTCTTTCTCGACACCGCTGAGCACGTCTGTCGACCCATTTGTGCAGATGGGCTTTGACCCTGAGTTCCTGCAACATTTAAACACTCGTTACGATGAGGAGCTGCCATTGGATAGCTTACAAGACATGACTTTCGACGCCGACGGTGGCGGCGTAGGAGGCCTCGACAACATTGAACATATGGACACAACGAGAGTAACTAGTGGCCCAACTGCTCCGATCCCGATCCCCACGTCGAAACAACCCGATACGGCGATGCCTGATGCGGTTCCTATCCCTGATCTTCACTTTGGCGCCGCGGATAGAACTGGACTGTGAACGGAGTACTGTGTTCAGGAATAGTAAAAGGATTCCAAATTGTAGATAAAAATTATGGAGTTTAGCTGTATTCACTTCTTCTCATTTTCATTTTTGCTTCTTTTCGCCTTCTGCTCCTGTGTTTAAGGACGGGTGTTTTATTTATAAACGCTCCTCTTGCCAATACCCTTGGCTATCGAAGGGCGTAGAGTACGTAAAACGCCTCCGACATAGACGCTCCGATTGGCCACATGAAGACGAAGGGCGCAGGCATGACATTTTATCAGACCCGTGAACAACTGGAAAATGATTCCTTTGCCTCTTCGAGACCCCGAACGTAATCCGGGTGTCTATCCTGATTCTTCGCCCCTCCTCGGAGCCAGCCAGACAACGGCCCACCGAGTCCTGACATGTGAAATGCAGGCCAAGCCTTTGCCGCAACGGTTTTTTCTTCCCCAACAGCTTTGGAACCAGATTCTAGACTCTACATCTCCTATCTATAGGAAACCGTTCTTATGATTGTACTATTCGCCATAGCGGGGTGAATCCCGCCCACCACCCTCGGAAAACAGCAGGCTTATCAGCGTCAGCCAGTTTCCCTCCACACCACCTCTTAAAGTTCGGCCTCAATCTTATCTCCAAGACCGAGAGTCTGCTGGCCGAAACCTTTACCTGTACTTTCTATCTCCAGATCCTCAGAGTGGCCTTTTTTCTGGAATTCATCGCCGGATCAGTCCAAATGGATGACACTTCCGGGTGCCCGCCTACATCCTCTTTCTTCCCACCGTTCATCCCCACAGTGATCAAACGGCGTTTCACGTCTTCACGATACGCAATGGTTAGGACAGAAACGAGCAGCGCCCTGCCACCTCGAACAATGCCATTCAACACGGGGGATAGCACGCCACGCCCTTCATCCTCAGGGAGCACAAGTACAGCGCGAAATTCCGATGATTCCTTCGGCTCCGAGGACACCGGAATCAATAGGGATGTCCTGGCAATAGGAGTGCCGGTGAACCACGAAGTGGGCTCTGGGCTACGGTGGAATAGGGTGAATCCCGGTAAATACTGCTACCCTATTCCCTGAACTAATCAACAGCTAGCTCAATAGGCAGCAAATGGTTCGAATCACCAACTAAATCATGAATTTATATTTGCAACAGCGCTCAACCTCCTCCGTCATGCCGGGTACGAGGCTCAGCAGCAACAATGCGAGAGCCGTTTAGTTCGCTCGCTTTACCTCAACTCCATGGCCTACCTGCTCTCTGCACTCCCTGAGGACCTAACTAGTGAGGAAGCGGAAACGCTTCGGGATAGTTTACCTGAGAAGCTTAAGCCGTCACTGATTCCGGTGTCCTCGCCCCATTCGGACTCGCCCCCCTATCCCGCACAACGCTCCTATATCCATCGATCGCTGGCTACGGGCATCGTCTATTTCTGTCTGCTACTTCAGTTTCTTATGCCGTATATCAAGGAGGTCATGTTTCACATGTATGAGTATGACCGAACTCACAGGGTTAGAGAGCGCGTGACGTCTCTTACTTTGTACCTCGCTGAGATGGTTGGCCGCGGCGGCGTGAATTTGGGCTCCACAGTTTTGGATATGTATGATGGTAAACCGGGCGATGTGGTTTCTGGGACTGCATCATGGTGGTTGGAAGGGGTGGCCGGTGGGATATATGAAGGCGTTGGGGAGGGTATGGTGATTCTCGGATTTTCTGAGTTGGACAAGGAGAATAGAATATAGAGGCTAAACATATATACTGGAGTTAATGATGATTTCTAGAATTTGAAAAACAAAAAAAAAAAAAATTCTCGGTACAGTTTTCTTTTGAGTGGCATCGTTAGACCTCTACTATATATATATTTATTCTTTTATTGGCGATATCTCCGTGTTAAGTTTGGGTTTTCGTTACCGATGAGAATAAACAATAGAATAGCATCATGGTGACTTGACAGTTTACTAGACCACAAATAATACAAATAATATTTCATGCACTCTGTAAACATGAGGATGCTGTCCACCGTAAACCATGTTCCAACGAAGAGTGGAAAAGCGTTGCCGCTTATCGGCCGGTCAAGCCCCACCACACCCAAGCTGCGGATCTCGTGGAGGCTGGAGCTTCTCCGAATTGTCTCCTGAGATCAACATCAACACCTCCAGACTTCGTCACACTCTGCGTCCAGTCAATCCTCTACCCTCGATTGGCGCCATGTCAACGACCCGATTGCCCAAAATCCCCTCTCTTCGGAGATATCAGCTGCTTCAGGAACAGTGAGCCCACCAACTGCCCTGGAGAAACCCCACACACATTCATGCTAATCGTTACCCCAGTGCAAGCCTCAAGCATGCAGCTCCCCCTGGAGTCTATGTGAGCCTCAATCCTAGTGATCCGTCGCTCTGGGCCTGCGTAATCTTTGTTCGATCGGGTATGCCGCAGTTTCTGTCAACTACAAACTAGATTGATGAATTAATCGCACTCATCCTCAGGCCCCTATGCTTCTGCGATCCTCCGATTCCAGATACGGTTCCCTCCGTCCTATCCTGATCGCCCACCACTAGTGACCTTTTCTACTGATGTATTTCACCCGCTCATTGTACCACTTACAACCTACACCTTCAGCACTGGTGTATCGAATGAAGACCCTGTCAGCGCAACGGACGAGGAGCGGTTACCGCCCGGAGGATTCAGCCTTCGACATGGGTTTCCCCATTGGTTCGGGCGTGCAAGACGTGGTGATGCTGATTCAGCCGCATCGTCGAGGGCCGTAAGTCTGAATGGTTCAAATAAAGGGGACACAGAGACACCAGCCCCTGATGGTTCTGCCCAGGAGGGCGCAGAGTCAAACCCGCATGAAGGCGACGAGGGCGAGACCGTCAATACTGCACCGCCGAGTGCCCTCACGAGGATGAGGACATCGATCCCGGTTTTGGAAATCCTGGATTACATTCGCACTTCCTTTGATGATGAGACTGTTCTCGATGCCGTGCCGTTAGAAGCAGCGGGCAACCCTAGTGCATGGCATGCATGGAAGGCTCACCGGAAGGATATCGACGGTACTAATGAAAAGAGAAGCTCAAAATGCGACAACCCACAAGCACGACTTCCGGGTGACTGGCACTGGGATGGAATCTGGACCAGACGCGTGCAGTATGAAATTGAAGCGAGTCGGTCAGATCCTACTTTGTTCGGAAACTCTGTCCGGGGCCCTGATGAAATGGTAACTTTATTGATCGTAACCTAGGCTCCAGAATTTGGCTAATGTGGAATGCAGATCCGATTTAGCAGATTAGATGGCGATGCCCTGGCCTCGATCAAGCAAATGGTTATCCCACCCTTGGAGCAGAGTTCAGAATAAGATTCACATACCCAACACCACAGCCAGGCGGAAGTCCCAAGGCCTCTAGCTCCTTCCTTGCGGGAGGGAAGATGAAGAAGCAGCTTCCGGGACTCGAGTAGATTCATTGCCTTGCGCGGAAAGTACGACCGGTGACACTGGAGCTAACAACAAGCTGGTTACACACACGTCTCCCTCCACGGTCTCGTACTCCTATCACTAAACCGCATCCGACTACCTACTCCATTCCTATTGTGTTCTTACATGGTAATATTGGATTCAACTGCATAGGTATCGTCATGAACTCTAAACATACGACGGCGATTATCGTCATTGCGCTAGTCCTGATTCCGATTGTCCTCCTCTGCTGTGCATTTGCCTTGGCCTTGGGCTGCGCCGAGTTCTGGAGCTCCGGCCGCTTCACTCTCATCAAGCCCTGGTGCAGACGAAAGCTGTCTGGCGTGCGAAGGGTACTCAAACCAATCAGACCCGTCGATCCTGCCGCCATCAGACACAACATTAGCTCGAATGTACAACCCACAACGGCAATGGCGGAGGTCTGATCGGAGATTCCTCTCTGACTGCTCCATTGAAAGCTACAGAGACTCGGTGTGTAATAAGAAACTATGTCCGAATGCTTGCGTATCCTGATTCGTCTGGCATACAGTTGGTGACATCCCTTCCGCGGGTCGCTTCACGGGTATCGGTTTTCCCTTTGCTTCGACTGCTATCTGGTCAACAATTTCGAGTTACAACGCCAAACCTTTGCTGAAGCTTTGCTGGACGGACACTTATCATTTGTTGGAGTTATGGGCGCAGTATGTATGGTATTCAGCCCCTCGGCATTTTATGAAAGCATAGCGCTAAAAAATCCGTAGAAACATACCCTCAACAGCGATTACACTTGTTTCGAATAATAAATTCAGGAGGATAACCATTATTAGGCCACGCATTACACGTTTCACTTTGGTAATGATTGGATGGACAGCTCACGTTTGGTCCACACTTTATTCAGCAGCTAGTACATTGAACAAAGATCGGATCAAGTTCGTTGACACAATGACTCTGACAACACGGTTTCCATTAAGCATGCGTCTACCATTGCTATGGATTGTGGCCTACTGCATTTGTGGCTAGGCCGCAGAGGGCTACTCGTGTATATAGCTAAGCCAGCATCCAATGCCAGTCTATTTGGAGAGCTTGTTACAAAAGTTCGCTTTCTTTTCAGTCGGCGAAATTAATTAGATTTGGGGCATTCGCATCCTCTTCATTAGTTTGAGGCTTTTTCCAAAGTGGCTCGCCGTCATCGTCAAACTCAGCCCATTGGAAAAAGCCACAGCCTTGCTTCCCCGGCTTCGATCCCATATAACATAACCACATGTAACGTCCTCTGGTGTCACGTTTACGTTGGACGCATTTAAGGACTGCATGTGCGTTGCAGCGACAACGCGGGATGTTTCGCGGATGTAATGAATCCCGATACCACCGGTAAGTGATATTGATCCGCCGATTACCTGATAAAGGATGCGGGGAAATAGTCTGCGCAGGAGCAATTGAATGCTTCCATTCCTCTTGTGTCTCCGCATGCATGACCAAAAGAGAATTATGCGGCAATGCTATGGATATCTGCCCCTGAGAGTCAGCCCGTGTCCGCGCGGATTTCTCTCCTGCCGCCTCATCTTCATCTGGGGCTATCCGCCGCACACGAAATTCCCGTTGAACACCTAGGCTTATACTCCCAATGACCGCGCGGGGCCCTAAGTAGGTAAGGTGATCAGTGTGGTATCCGACGCTTTCTGCGGGTCCATTGTAGCAATTGACAAAGGCAGCGTTGGGCATCCATTCCCGCGGCGACTGGTACTTGAGTTTCTTGCCGTCCGGGTAGACGTCCCGAATCCGCTTCTGGATTTCTTCGTTGACGGCGTTCTGGACGCGTGCAGAGATCGCGCGCAGGTGCGGGGTTGCCTGGCGGATATTCGTATGGTACGTGCCTCCGTATGTGTAGTCGTTGGTGTGCTGAGCTTCCTGCTCTGGCGTGGAGACGTAGACGCACGTAGAGTGTGGGCTTTCAACAGTTCTGTCGAAGATTTGCAGCTTATACCGGGAGAAGTGCTGAGACTCGTCCAGAAGTTCAAGTAGAAGCGCATTTGCTTGCTCTGGTGGGAGGAAGTTGTGGATAATCGTGCAGGATGTATGCGCTGCGACGTCCTCCGGGCTGAACAGGTACAGCGTCTTCCCCTTCTGGACTACTGGGTTTCGCTTTCGTTGCGATAGAACGCCTCCTCCGCTTTCATCTTTGCTTGGGGATACGTGTATATGCGATGTAAGGGACGTCTGGGTTCCTGGTGCGCCACCAGTTGGTCGAGGCCGTTTGGAGAGTTGCCGGAGTTGGTTCTGCTCTGTGATTGTAGTTATTGCAGTTTCCACTGAACCGCTGCAAGAAACGAGGATATCAATAAGAGCATCCTGGGGTGTTTCTGGAAACAGGGATACTAGTTGGGCTAACTTGATGTCTGTGGAAGCGTCATCGTCGTCTGGTGTCAGCGGCGGAGGACTGTGTGGTCGTTTGCGCGATAGATAGCGGTCCATAGGGAGGGGACTCCCCAAGTGGCATAATCAGTGAGTCAAAACTGACGAGGAGACTAAGCTGGTCATGCTCGGAGGGATAAAAACGACGTGTTGAGGGTGTTCGTGTTTTTCGAGGCCATCGAGATTCACGTGATTGCTCTGGATATGGCCAGTCACAGCTCAGGTTGATTCTATATTGATGACAGCCTCGACGATCTGCAGAGCTTGACCGAGATATCGAAACGATGGACGAGCTGATGTCAAATGAAGTGTGAAATAAGTGGACGACGATCGGAGCCAGAAACGAACCTCGGCTCGTGCCAATCAATCTCCCCGCAATTCTTCCTGACACTCGCATTCCTTCTCATTGCTCCTGCAGCCTCCAACCTCAACCAAGCAACGCCTCTGAGACCTCCCTCGACATGTTACACTTCCGCACCGAAGGATACAACGGTTATGCGGTCAAATACTCCCCGTTTTTCGACAACCGACTGGCAGTAGCGTCATCGGCCAACTTCGGCCTAGTCGGCAATGGACGTTTGTTCATTCTTGAATTGACCCCCCAGGGCATCGTGCCTGCTAAATGGTATTTAGTTCCTCCCGCTGTACGAATCGAGAGTTCATTTTATTTGAAAGCTAATGATCTGCAGGTTCACTACTCAAGATTCCCTCTATGACCTCGCCTGGTCCGAAGCCAACGAACACCAAGTCCTAACCGCCTCTGGAGACGGCAGTATCAAGCTCTTTGATTGCACACTCAATGATTTCCCCATCCAGGGTTGGAAAGAACACAATCGTGAAGTCTTTAGCGTCAGCTGGAACCTGGTTTCGAAGGACACCTTCTGCTCAAGCAGCTGGGATGGCACAGTTCGCATTTGGTCTCCGCATCGCCCGCATTCCCTCATGACCCTTCCCACCCACAGCTGTACCTACTCTGCCGACTTCACGCCACACTCTCCAGACATTCTCTCCTGCGTCGCTTCAGATTCATATCTCCGCATATACGATCTCCGTACACCGGCTTCGGCCTCAAATCACCTCACCCTCCAGATCCCAATCCACGCAGCTCCTGTTTCTCCGATACCGGGCAAACCGGGTGCCCCGCCGGCTGCATGCCCACCTTCTGAAGCACTCACACACGACTGGAACAAGTATCGGCCATCGGTAGTTGCTGTCGCAGGCGTTGACCGCACAATACGCACATTTGACATTCGCGCTCCGCAACAAGGGCCACAGAC
Source organism: Aspergillus versicolor CBS 583.65 (assembly GCF_001890125.1). NCBI lineage: Eukaryota > Fungi > Ascomycota > Eurotiomycetes > Eurotiales > Aspergillaceae > Aspergillus > Aspergillus versicolor. The sequence continues at coordinate 3,392,614 of NW_024467524.1, read as the reverse complement.
TGTGATGATCGGTCACGACTATGCCGTTCGCCGGGTTGCATGGTCACCACACCTCTCAAATATCCTGCTCAGTGCTAGCTACGATATGACATGTCGTGCTTGGAGCGACCAGTCCCCCGCCGGCGTAATCGGAGATACAGACCTTATGCGGTCTGGGCCTACGCCGATCATGGGTGCCGAGCTTGGCCGAATGAACCAGCATACCGAGTTTGCGACGGGCGTCGATTGGTGTCTTTTCGGAAGCGAGGGGTGGTGCGCGAGCGTTGGGTGGGATGAGAGCGTGTATGTATGGGACGTTCGAGCTGTGATGGGATAGAATACGGCGTTTACCCTTTTCAATCTTCATTCCTCTTTTATTCACTGGATTCTTCTCTGTATTGGATATTAGATCGCATGACACATGATACCTTTTTTTATTTTCTCTTACTTTTGGCTCACTATTTTTCTTTTTTATCACTTTCTTCCATGTTCATTTTTGGACTTAAGGAATAGGAATGCCCCATCCAGTGACCAGTCTATCTATGTATAACAGTTCCCCCTCCCTTTTAAGCATCAACCATTGCTATCATCCCCCCTAGCCAAAAATCACGGGTATAAAACACAAAAGAAATGAAGACGAAGGTAGAGATATCTACTTCGTAAGCCGCGTCTCAACCTTCTTCCTCTCGGCATCCTTCACAGCCGCAATCTCCTCTCTCGACGCGTCAAACGCAACATGAACCTGGTTAAACGGATTCTCATCACTCTTCTCAAACTCCTTCTTGACAAGCTCAATCCGCTGGTTCCGTCTAAGCCCGGGGTTCTCCTCCTCAATCTCCGGCAGCCGCCGCGCTTCAAATGCCGCATACGCAGCCTTGAATCGGCGCTCGGGGTGGCGGTCGATCTTGCCGGTGTCCCGGCCCGTCAAGGAGAGTGCATCGAGGGCGTTGTCGATACCAGACGCGTTCAGAGCCGACTTGGTACTGGGCCCCTTGTCATCGAGCTGGGATAGGTCCAGGGTTCCCTTGGACGGAGCGGCATTCTTCTTTCCGGCAGACTTGGTGTTCTTGGGCTTGGAGGGTTGGGATGCTTCTTCTTCGGCCAGGAGCGCATCGCGCTCGGCCTTCTTGCGGGCGGCTTCGGCTTTCTTGGCTTCGGCGTCGTCTCTGTTTCGGGTAGGTTAGCTACTCCTTTCGCTTGTCTATTTTTGTTCTATGTTCGTTTGGAGTGGACATGTGCTAAGAAAGGGAGTTTAGAAGAAAGGATGGCTCGTACTTCTTGGTTGAACCCTTCGCGCCCTTAGCCCACTGCTTGTCTTCTTCAGCGGCGCGCTTTTGATCCTCAACGGCTTTTTTGCTGGCTGCAGCTTCGGCTTTCTATCCTCATGAGGAAATTAAAGTAATGATTAGCCTCAGTTGATAACAGATGTGGGCTTGCACATTCGAATTAAGGTGGGAGGGGAGGCGGAGGCGGTACTCACGCGAGCGTTTCCAGCAGCCTTCTTGGAGTTCTCACCAGCAGCCTTTTTGCCTCCCATTGTGGATTATTTTTATTCGGGGTTTCTGGTAAGTGGTGTGTGCGAACAACGTTCACGAGTGAGATGTAAGTGACGGCTGACTTCGGGTTTGAGGGTGAGGGGCAATTTGAGTCAGAGCTCTGTACAGTTCGCTTTAATTTATCAGATGGCGGGGTGGCAATGACTAAGCAGATGTATAACGAGCTTCACTATGCTTGGCGTGTGGCCACAAGAGCCTCCAGTATTTATATGTTTAAGATAAATACTCTATATGATTCGTGCATTTTATCCAAGAAGATAAGTCCACATTTGGTCGGAACGGGCAAGATCTGGCAGGCAAACCTCATGGCTGGTGGCCCATGAAATAGCACTCCAAACACGAAGGCAGGCTTAAGAATGGGATACCTAGGCAATTAGGAAGCTGAGGATGACCCTTATGTATCTATTCTAACCAGGTTTCAGGAGGTCCCTTGGTTGATATTGAATCGTACAGACTAAGATAGACAAGCGTGCGCGGTCACTCGGCATACGGTAATCGACCGAACACGACATCTATCTACCAAGTGTTCTTACAGTACGTTCTCGAAGTTCGGGGAGACACTGAGATGCGGCAGTTCAATTTAATACACCAATTCTAAACATAGATTCAATAAGGCTAATGCTAAAGGTAACATAACGGCTAACAAGCAAGGTCCACAGAAATCCAAAGGCCAAGTCCAAAATCTTCTCATATCGTTCGTAAATAGCGACGTAGCTCGGTCACGTATCGTATATTTCGTTCGCTTCATTCTGTTCATTCTGCTAATTCGACGCGCTTGGTTCATGTTGCTCGAGTTGTTCATTGTGCTGGGTTTCATCGATCTGCTCGTGCTGATTGTGTTGTTCGTCAAGGGGCAATGGCAGGTCATTGATGCTATCATCCACTGAAACAGTCGAACTTTGGGCTTCCTCCGAGAACGCTGTTTCACTGACTTGTAAGGTCTCTTTCGCTTCAGAAAAGTCATGAGAGCCATCACTGGAGGGAGTTCCGGCCGTAGCTGGCAAAGCCTCGTCCGGCTCGTTCTTGCTAGCTTGTGATGACTGTTCCGGCTCTGCAGAGGCAATCTCGACACTTCCAACAGGTGCGGTATCGCTCACTGTGGGCGGTAACTCCACGTGTGTGTTCTCGCTATGCTGTTGTTCCCCCTTCTCAGAATCAAACTCGGCATTTTCAACTGCCGAATTACCAGCTGCTGCTGGCTGTGATTCTTCCGGCGCAATCTCTCTGGAGTGTTCTTGCGCTTCCATATCAGACAATGCATTGACACTTTCAATATATACCGTGTCACCTTCTGTTCGTGACAGCTTCTCCGGTTTATTCTCGCTGGGTGGCTCTTGTTGCCCAACCTCAGAAACCAAGTCGGCATTTTCCACAAATACCTCATTAGGTCTTGGTTGCTGTGCCTCTTCCGGTTCATATAGAAGACGTTTCACTGGGGGCCCTGATGAGCTGTCTAAGCTGGAAAATGTCACAGGTTCCGCGGATGGTGCAACTACTGCTGTCGAGTCTGGCACTGTGACAGATAAGGTTCGAGAGTTCGTCCTCTCGCTCCACGATTGAATTTCGGGTTCCTGCAGTGGAACCACGGATGAAGCAGTAGATTCTAGGATATTCTCGGGGAATGGGTGCAAATCCGACACAACTGTTGCTGATCTGGAGTTGATAGCAATAAAAACAACAAGCATGCTAAGGAAGACAATGGCGATATTGCGTCGGTCGTTGGCAAGCACGCGTACGTAGTTCACCAGCAGAGTTTGCAAGTCAATCTCTTCTGACGGCTTTCTCGCATTCGATTCGGACTTCTGATCATCTTGAGGCCTATGCCGAGTTGTGACAGGCGATGGAGACCTTTGACGGTGTTGAGTAACGTGAGGCCGGGAGCCGGCTTTTTGAGGGGTCGGCGTGAGCGCAAGACTTGGAGGCTCCGGTGGGATATTCCCCGGATCCTGTAGTAAAGGCTGACCGAACCCGTTATCAATGTGCGACGAGGCTTCGGCCACCAGTTTTCCAAGTTCTGCTCTCACATCGGAAGGCAACCATAGGCCAACCTCTACATCGACCTTCTCCATCTCTTTCCATGCTGCAGCCCACGCGCCAGCCCTCATCAGTCCGTTGGCGGCGAATACTTTGACTTCCCACTTTCGGGTCGTATTGTGCCGCAAAATGCGGCCTCCGCAATCCGGGCACTCATCACCTTCATCCTCTGTGCTGTTGTCGTCCTTTTCTAAGCGGTCCTCCCTATCCGACTCAGTTTCGTCACGCCAAAGGAAGTGCCCATGATCAAGCCGAGGGTCCTGTAATTCCAGGCTCTCCAATAGCCGTTCCTCAAGAAGATCGTACATATCCTCCGGGTGCGATATAAGCACACCACGCTCGCGGAGAACGCCTGATCCAATTTTCTCCTCGAGTAACTTCCACCTCTTCCAGTATACCGAAGGCAGAACTTCGCTCAAAATCTTCTTACGATCCGGATGTGTGGCTAATCCGGCCACTGGGAGTGACGGGGACAATAGGGTGCAGTGAAGAAGGACAAGTGGATATTCCTTCTTGACCTTCGGCTTGCCAGCAGTAGCCGTGGGAGAGTAAAACGGGGACCGTTTGAATGGCGACGAACCCGCGGACCGAATAGAGAAATCAGAAGTGCGCTGGCTACCCCGGCGTTTGGGAGGAGTCAGATGATACTCGTAATCTGCCTCATCCTCAGTATGCATCTGCATTGCCCGTACCGAGCTCGGCTTCCGGAACGTGCCTTCGCGCTGTCGGATTGTATGGACGGTCCGCGGCCCGTGATGGTCCCAGGGTTGATACACGTAATCTTGCGTATCTCGCAGGTTTGTAGGTCTTATTCCATCGGGTAGGTTCGTCAATACTGAGGCGGGGATTGAGGAAATCGAAGTACGGCTAGATGCCCTTGACCGCGTGCGAACCGGCTCGCCGTCGTCCCCTCCACCACTCAGAGTTTCGGCCGGAGAGTGACGTGTCGAGGATCCGGACGAGTTGTAGCCACTATCTTGCGCTGTGACAAGCACGGTTTCATCGAGACTGGCATGGTCGCAATGCTCCAGGAGCTTCTGTGAAATGGCTCTTTTGGGAAGGGCCGGCGTAGTTGTGCTATCCAAAGGTATGTTTGCATCGCATTCTGCGATTTCTCGTTTAGATTCCATAAAATTCTGGGAATCAATTTGCCCATCCATATTGCGGTGTAAAAAGTGTTCAATGTGCTAGAGAAATATAATGTCTGTTTGTCGGAGAATAACTATACATTAGCTCCGCATCAAGGCACCAAAACAGTGGTAGTAACACTCACGATGCAACAAACTATTAGGAGAAGTACCCCCCGAGGGACAGACTTTAAGCACAAAATCGCCAAAGCCCATAATAGTAGTGGAGTCCAACTCAGAGCGTCGATAAAAGAGGTGTTGATCTATGTCAGTTGACCGTTGTTGCCGTTGTGCTCACCGCCCCGTTGTGACGGGCAACCGATGTGAGCCTGAGGCTCTAGTTTTAGATAGAGTATACCTACTATCTGTACTGCCCGAAATTCTGCGATGAATTGTTCATTGATATTAATGTTTTGTTTTTTAAAACAAGCATAAAGTAGCCGTTGCAACCTATATTCATCAGTAGGCGTACGTTTACAGAATCCCTCATACATCCATTACAGGAGGGCTAGCCTCCCATAACTCCAAAACACCCAAAGACCATGACCTTCCCATGCAAAACGACAGGTAAAAACAGATATACGTTAGAATAACCAAACGCTTTCAGGCAAAAAGCAAAAAATAAAAAAATAATAATAATAATCAGTCCATGCAAAAAGCGCTGCCGAATATTAGAGAGTACATGGAACGACAAGAGTCAAAAAAAAAAAACTAGAGAAACCAATATCAATGGCTCGCGCTCTATTTTTGTTCACCAAAGCTGAAAAGTCTAACCGAAAGACGCCGTGGGTTCCTTCTCCTTAATCGTGACATGGCAGAGACGTTGTTAGGCATAACACATGAATAGATGGTAGAATTTACTGAGGCGGCGGAGCACCTTCACCAGGGCTCATGAGAGGAAAGTTTTGCTGGTCAGTGTTAAAGTAGTTCAGAACATCCGGCGGAAGATATTCTAGCCAAGGTGGTCCACTGATTGGGAAAGGAAATTGGTCCTGTTGGTGGAGTGCGGACATGTCGACATCTTGACTTTCAATAAGAAGATCACCGCCCGCTGGCGGATTGAGGGCAGAGTGGAGGTCTGGAGGTCTTGACCCCATATGGCCACCACTAGCGTGGCGATCATCCGTCGTCGGTGAAATATAGTTGTATGCCGACACTTGAGGGTTTAGGGTTGAAGAGGAGGTCGGGAGATTTCGCGTCGGTTGTGAATTCGAGGGGCGTGATACAGGATGAGGGTACTGGGAGTTTAGGCCGAGGAGAAGAGTTGCGTCAGAAGTTGCCACCCGGCCAGAGGAAACCAAGGAATCATGAGCGACACTCGAGGTATTTGTGGGTTCAATATCTCGCGCGAAGGAGCTCGAGCTCTGCCCAATGCCTGACTGGACGGGTACATTGTTGTAGTTATGACTGTATTGAGAATGAGAAGGGTACGTTTTGTTGTCAGGGCCGGACTCGGGAGGAGCAGCGGGCATTTGATAGAGGAGACTGAGGTTCGGTTGCGAGGAGTTCGCTGCGTTGGTGAGGGCCCAGCCGATAGCTGAAATGAGGTTTAGCTCAATGATGAACACAAATGGATAAGAATACAATGATATTATCTCACCTTGACTGGGATCCATCCTCGGCGAGGCTCTCCCATTTGGAGAACACGCACCAGATGTTAGTCCTCCTGCGGCATTGATGGAATTGGGCAAATGTGATTGCCGCCAGTTGGACCCTGTAACAGGCTGAGCTGAAGGGGTTCCAGTAGTACCCTCCATCTCTTCTTCGGTATATAGTAAGGGATCCACTATTCCCTTGGCCTTTTGGTTTAAAACCGTCAATATATACTTTGTACCCTCCCAATAATTCTCGAGAGCCTTCAAGGCTTTGTAGCATCTCTGATAGTTCTCCCTAGCGGCGGACGCAAGAAGGCTATATCTTGCAGCGGGCTTGCGGTCCGATAGGTTGGACGACGAATCCACGCTCGGCAAAAAGAACCCACTGGTTTGATTGGCTAAAAGTGGCTGGTGTGAAGGCGAGACAGACTGTGACGACGGAGAGGAATAATGGGCACTCTCCATGAGAAAAGCGCACGCGGCTATATACATCGGTTGACTGGTGAAAGGATTTCCGATGAAGCTCTTGCCATCCACCAGCTCGGAAAAAGACAGAATATCTGCTATCGTTTTGGCTGACGACATCGAAAGGTCACGGCTATTAGGGTAAAGGTGCTGAATGGTGCCACCAAAGGAATTTAAAAGAGTGGGTTGGTGGAGGAGTACGATAACCGTGTGGAACCACTTTAGAGCATTAGTATTAACCTCTGAAGTTCATGAGAGATGAGAAGTTCTCACAAAATGAAGGAGAATAAAGTTTGTTCCTTCTTTAGCCTTTACATATGCTTGGAAATTCGCAGCATTGAAGTGGAGTCTTGGTGACAACCGTTGGTAAATGCCTTTTAACGGATATTGATTAGCCCCAGTCTATGGAAAAAAACCCCAGTGGAATATAACTGTACCTGTCAAGTCACTTTCCATTCCGGCCAGCCTTTTTAACGTATCTGATGTCACATGGTTGACATCCTGCATGCTGTTTATAAGGTCTGTGACCCTTCCATACAAATGGATAATGCGGATAAGCGGTGGAAAAGGTGCTGGCCAGCCATTAGGAAGCTGTGACTCCGATTGTAAAGGAAAGCGGAGTTCGATATCCTCATCACGCAAAGTCACAGGCCGTCCTGTGCCAGAAGAGATCACCCTGTCCAGAAAAAAGATGCTCCAGAACGTGTCCACTCTTTCACGCTCCCAGGCACGTCGATCTTCCACCTCCTGCGAATCTTTTGTCGAGGCAGGCCCGTTCGGAGGCTCATCGTATTGATCTTCTCTAAGTTTCGAAGCGTGCCCTGTCATAACTGCGCTCGGCGTCACACCGGTTCGACCGTAACTGTAATCTAAGCCTTGGAGCTTCTGCATCCCGAGATCTTGCGCCATTCGAATGGATATTCCCAAGTACATCCATAGACCACTATCATGGTTGGAACCGAATTGATCGTATGCAAGCAATAAACACGCCTGGACAACCGAAAGTGTCGGGAATGAGAGAGATTCCACCAAGGCACTCATTGCTCGATTGGCGAACGGTTGACCACGGGTAGATTTCTTCATAGTCGACTGGGGTTCTGAGCCATCGATAGTAGGCGCTTGAGGTGGACTCAGTAGCGGGTGAGGTGAAAACCGGGAAGACAGCGCGCACACAGAATCCACCAGCATGGTGTCAATTTTCTTCTCTTTCAGGTCGCGAAGAAAGCGCTCCCGCCGCAAGAATGGGAAGCTACAGCCCAGGTGGACAAAGAACAGCTCGCAGAGGTGAGTAACCAAGTTACTCACGGGTAAAGAATCAACTCGGTCGTAGAAGGGAATGGTGTTGGCATCACGGGTGTCAACGCTATCGACGACGGCGGGAAGATGATGAATTTCGCTATCATGGAGCTCTGGGCTCCGCAGAGACGAGACTGAGTCTATCGAAGGAATCATTAAAGTTAGCTCAGTGCGCGCGATACAATAGATAATCTATATCGACAGTTGAACCCTCGAAGGGTGAACAGAGGTAGATAGAGAAAGAACCAACCTGACGACAATGATGCATTACTCTTCCGTGAGCCCCGTACTTGGACAACCTGTGGATGGAATCAGTTGCTGGTAACTAGAGTCTTAAGAGAAGTAAACTGACCATTTGCTTGAATCCGGGAACAATGGCTGTGGGTCCAAAATATCTGAAGTAGGGCACATGTGTACGGCTGTTGGAGCTGACAGAAGTCCGATCTGAAGAGAACAATGAGCAAGACTCGCTAGTGTCCAGTTAATATGGAGCACATACTGCTTTCTGGACTTTCCCCTGCCGCCTGCTGTTCATTCTCCTTTGCTGCCCAAACCGATGCATCCCCGAACAGAGGCGACTCTTCTGGTTTTAACGCTTTTGGCACGTCCGGTGATTTTCCAATACTGTCTGTGCCCGTTGACAATATATTTGGTTTAGGGGAGCCTGGTAGCCGGTTTTCAACTTCTGGCACCCCGCGCGGAGTATTCGAGTCGACCGGGGTAGCTAGGGATGGGGTCGCCGCAGGAGTACGAGAAGCGGTGTCGGATTGCGCTCGAACATTGGTGGCGGGCTCGCTATAACCAAGGCACTCATGATTGAAGTCGGAGCATGTTTTGCACACTATGTAGCCAAATAAAACAAATTAGCCTACTGCAAGTGGCAGCTAAACGGCAAATGGAACACCTCTTACCTGGCTGCTCGCCGGAGCACCGTATCTTGCGCTTGCGACATGTGCGGCATCTACACAGAACCCCATAGAATTAGCTAGTTGATCATTGCGACAAGGACACTTGTAACGTATATCTGCGCCGGGCGGAAAATACTTACGCAGCGTTTACTCGTCTCCGTTTTGTTTGCGGTTGTCCATCGGTTGAAACGAAGCGAATCTGTTTTGGGTTGGGAAGATGACCGCCGCCGTTCTTCCGGGGAGAAGGAGGGCTCATCGCGAGCAAGTTATCACCCGTGGTCACAGCACATCGGGCATCTGAGCGATCTTGGACCCGAATCCTCTGGCAAGCAAGCTTCGGAAACGGTGCGTTTATGGATTCGCACCAGGAGGAATCAGTGGACGAAGGAATACGTAGCGCGGGAAGTGTCTCGATGGTAAAACCCGTCCAGGCGAAACGTCCATGGGCGTGGCTTGATCCCACGCGGTGGTCGGTGAGTTGCCGCGGATAAAGAATAAGATGGGGAGTATTATTAGATGGAGGGGAAATCGAGGGCCTAGGGTAGGAAAGCAGGAGTCGGAGCTTGGGGCCGATGGTTCGATGAGGGGGATACGTAGAGAGAGACTAGAGGTTGGTCGCGCCCTGTCGCCGCTTGGTAATTTCGGTCTCAATGCGAAATTCACTTTGCTCTAAATTAGCCTCCTAGGGTCTCAGAATCGTGGATCTGCGAGTATCTGTTGGCTGCTGGGAATGGAAACAGTGGAAAGAGAAGTGGAAAAGGCCGCGTACTCGAGTCCGGGGAAGTTGGTGTTCCTCCGTGGTGGAAAAGAGATGATGAGATGCCACCTGCACCCTGCGGACGTCCCCCAAGAAATTCCAACGACATCATCCTCGAGGGTCAGGAATGAAAATTCATCATTTAACAATTTACCCGCCGAAGGGTCGATCGGAAATCCTCCCTTGAAAATCCCCTCTGACCGCCTATTGCCTTTTCAGCGCTCGCTGCTCTATATCCAACTACGCTTCTCCTACTCTATGCATACAAGTGGTCCCCTCATACATCATCAACGACAGATCTATAGGGATGATGTCTCCATGACCATATCCTATTCGGTCCATGTTCCATAGCTGAGTATTCGTAATTCAGGTAATGGCTGGTACCATATTGACCTCCTATCTTCTGATATGAGAAACTGGAGGAACAAAAAAAGAACTTTCTTACTCTGGGGGTCTGGTACTCCAGTCCCAGCTGCTCCACTACGGATCACTCCCGCCATGTGACCGCAACATTTTGATGCTGCGGAGCCTCCTTCACAACACCACGGCCAACGAATAATTGGACCCAACCCACTCATCACAGAATCCCAGCGCTCATAGGGCCTTGCCGGATCATATACCCGCATCTTGAACCGTTTCGTTGCGGTTTGAAGAGTGGGATCGCTGAAGGCGCCAAACTCGGAACAAGACCGCCTCAACCGTAAGCTCCAGCGCACAGGGTCAATTGCGCCCAAAGCAGCAGTACCTAAGCCACGCCCGAGAGTGGGCTGGACTCAGGATTGTCAGGGGTCATGTGAACCGATTGTCGTTCTCCAGAGTTTCGGGCTAGACCCTTGTTGTGCTGGATGGAGTAGCGAGGGGCAAAAACCCACTTGGGGCCCAGTGTCGCGATGTCGCTCGGTGATAGTTAGCCCGCCCAGCCTTATGATCTACACAAGCTCATGTTTCGGTGCATCTTCTCAGTTTTCCAAGCGCCCTTTCCAGTGAATCTTGAGACATCCAAGTGACAGGTTTTAGAATTTCCCGGCTGTTATGAGATCTAAACGAGGACTGGTTATCTGTACAAAATTTGCACTCTATAATTGACAATGCAACATCCAGAGAGCGATTTTAAAACTGCGGTCTTGGAAGCTCAATCGCGTCGGTTGTTCGCCCGTATGCGATGCCTCCTAAGCGACTGATCGGTTTCAGAACCTTTAGGTCTACGACGTTCGTCTCTTTGTCATAAGCGTCTTCTCTCACCCAAAATCGGACACCCTCGATAATCGCAAGAACACCGGTTTTCTTTCCTGGAGTTGTTCTGCTCTCGAACTCCTTGGTTTCAACGAGCTTGCCCTCAATTGACAACATTGATTCCTTGACGCGCGCAGCCTGAACAACGGAACTGGGAGCCTGATGTAAACCGGATACCTCCCACTCTGATACTCCATATGGCGCATTGACTGCGGTTGCGTTGGCAGCTTCAACAAAGTGCTCCGAAATGATATTTATCACGCATTCCTTCGACTCTGTTAAGTTCTTAAGGCTGTCTTTGGCCTTCTCGAGTGACCCAACAAACCCTACCGTGAAGAGTGGAGGATCGTGGTTGATAACTTGGGCGTAACTGAATGGCGCCAGATTTGCTGTTTTGCCGTCTTTCGATTTCGTGCTGATGAGTGCAATTGGTCTGGGGACCACCCCCGAGATCAAAAGCTTATAGTTAGATGAAGCATGCCGTCCCTCCTCGTAGGGATCGATTTCGATATGGTTCTTGTTCAAGCTCTCGCCACCATCATTGCCGCCCTCGCCTTCTTTCCAGTCCGGCTTTGGGGGCTTGGAATATTTGACCTCCGCGTCTCGTTGGAACTCCGGTCGCGAGGCTTGGACTTTGTCAAAGTCGTCGCCGGTATTAAAGAACGCCGATGTTTTGATCATGGTAGATTTCTGGCGATATATCACAGGCAGGAATGAACTTTCAAATTGCGAGACACGATCAAAAGATCGAAAAGAGCTGCATGACTGTAAGCATACGCCCGACAGGCATCCTTCTCCTCATGCTGGACATGTACCCGCTCACACCACCGCCAGCACCTGTAGAGCCTGGGATTTGGGAGACTTACAAAATTCGAGGAGAGGCTCTGGGAAAAGCACGTAATAATTTTGGACCAAGAACAGAGCAAGACATGTTTGCGAACCACGCGTTGTATTCTTATATCGCGGTTTAAGGCGAGGAACTCCCAGGTCAAAAGGGAATGCTGTATGTAATTCCACGCACCCTTTGCAAAATTGCCTCAACATTTGCCTCACGTACGTGGAAATGAAAGGTCACTACTGCAGTGGCAATAAATCTTCACTACCGAAGCCCGGGCCGAATTGACTGCTGCTTCTCCGAGAGAACCCCGCAAGTTGAGGCACGGAACGCAGATGCGGCGAAGAGCCACTACTCATGTCGCAGATTGTCTTCAAATGCCATCCAAAACACATAGAAGCCCCAATACGACGGTGAACAAGGGGCGCCTCTTTTTATTCTAGAAATATTCCAGCGCATTGCCATTTGAAGGCTGACGGAGGTGGGGTTACGGTATACCAAGGTTTCACCTCCGCACTGACGTTCTCTACTGCCACCATTCTGCAGCGCTCATAGTCTCTTGACTTTTTAGCATAGCAAGCGTGTAACATAACATTTAGTCTCGATGAGGATTGAATAAAGCGACCCGATAAACAAATGCTTCGCGGAAAGAACTCCCAATTGATAGCCTCATAACAGCTCCGCGGATTCCTTTAGAGTCGCCTATACTGAATTTCCCGGTGATCAGATCACTGGTCAGGTGAAAGTTGGAGTTGAAGTTAATCCCCTCATTTTAGTCCTTTACGGAATACATTGTAGACTTTCCCCTCGTTAAGGTAGCATCTGTCCCCCGAGACTCCAGACAGATCTCTTCGTGCAGGCTATATTATCCCACCCATCCCGCATTGCCTTCCATGCTCGCTAATCAGGGATATCTAAGCAAGCATCCGACTACTTACAAACACATTTGAAATCAGACATATCGATTGCCGTAAGCCATCGCAGTATAATAAGGCGAAGCTTGCCCTGCTAGAATTACGACAGTCTCACAACTGAGCCCCCCTCAAAGACAGCACAGCAATGGCACAGCAAGACCATGAGATCTTCAAGCTCGGGGATTGGGAGCTCCAGAGCGGTTCGAAGCTTGTCGATGCCCATTTGGCGTACAAGACATTTGGGGACTCGAAGTCTCCTGCGATTGTCTACCCCACCTGGTTCTCCGGAGGTAAGTAATGCACTTATGAAGGGGGGATATGGGCATCTCATTGGAAACCACATGCTAATGGGAGGAAAGCCATTGCGGATAACCTCTGGCTCATAGGCGATGACAAGACCCTCAACCCAAAGAACTATTTTATCATAGTCCCCGCATTGTTTGGGAATGGCCAGTCAACATCGCCCTCAAATTACCCCGTAGAAGGGGACTGGCCAAAGGTCTCCTTCTACGACAACGTTCGCGCCCAGTATAAGCTTGTCACTGAGCACTTTGGAATCACTCATCTACATGCCGTTGTTGGGTGGTCGATGGGAGCGGGTCAAACCTATCAGTGGGCAACACAGTATCCTGACTTCATGGATCTGGCTGTGCCTTTCTGTGGCTCAGCAAGGACGTCGCTTCACAACCAGGTGTTCCTCGAGGGCGTTAAGAGTGCCTTGTTAGCGGCCAAGGGTATCCAGTCAGCTGGATCTGGACAGGGTGGTGTTCTTGCATCTGGGCAAACGCTGAGGAAATGGAGTGATACTGAAAAGAAAGTCGGGCTAAAGGCATTTGGCAGAGGCTATGCCGGCTGGTAAGTCTTATTAATAACGTTAAGTATGCGTATATCTGGTAACCAAATGAATATAGGGGGTTCTCTCAGGCCTTTTACAGAGAAAGGCTGTATGAGACTGCTTTGGGCTATAAAGACCTTGAAGACTTCTTGCAGAATTTCTGGGAGACTTGGGCTCTGTCAAAGGGTAGATAAATCACTATCTCCACTAGAGCCGGTCAATACAGCTAACTTCGGCACTCCCACATAGACCCAGGCAACCTCCTAGCTATGGCACAAACTTGGCAGAATGGCGATGTTAGCAAGCAAGAGCCGTACAATGGCAACTTCGAGAAGGCCCTAGCAGCGATAAAAGCCAAAACATTGGTTCTACCTGCGAAAACTGATCTATACTTCCCGTAAAGCACACTATTCGGATAACTGAACATAAGCTGACAGCGTACGCAGGCCGGAGGATTCCGAATATGAATTGAAGTGCATGAGCTCAGGCATCGGCACTCTTAAGATCTTCCCCTCCATTTGGGGTCGTAAGTAACACCCCGGGCATGATTTTTCCATACCTGTCTAACCACAAAAGCGCAGATTGGGCGGGTGGTCCAGGAGATAGTAAGGATGATGTGAAGTGGCTTGACGAACAACTATCGAGTTTCTTCCAGAAGGACGGTGGCAGTAATAATGCTGAAAAGCGGGAGCTTCCTATTCGATCAGTTTGATCTAACCCAAATCATTAACCAATATCAATTTCAGCGAAGATAAGCAACACATTTTTCATACACGCTCTATTTAGTTAATAAAACGACCAAACTATTTGTACTTCTACTTCACATGTCCTGTCAAAGTGAAGATCATGTGACTATACCGCTGCTGAGTCATCACAAATGCAAGCGCCCCATCAATCAAGCCTTTTGGCCCTTGGATCGACTGCCATTTCAGCGACGCGCTGTTCCCTTTATCAACTGATTCACTCAATACCCTCCCTTGATTTCCTTATTTTTCTGTTGTTCCATTTACTTAATATTCGCTTTTGGTCATATATTTTCTTTTCTCTCCCGTTCCGTCCTCCGCTCGCTCTGGGTTCTTCTACTCCGTAATAACTCCGATCTCCGCATCTCGCCCAGGTAGCAGCATCGCAATGGCAGCACCGACACCACCAACTCGCCAATGGGGCGTAACCCCCCCAATATCTATGACATTGCCAACCACAGAAGAATTAGCAGCGAACGATGATCTTATCGCAGAGCTTAAGCTCCAGAACAACTTTGAAAGTCCGTCGGAGACCGAACGAAGGTACGGGAGCATACCGGAAATCAGAAAATCAGTCTCGTACATCTTCTGACTTGCCACTTTTTTTTTTGCATAGGAAACAAGTACTCCAACTTCTACAGCGTGTAACAACCGAGTTTGTCAAAGCCGTCAGTCGCAAAAAGGGCCTTTCTCAGGCCGCAGTCGAGGCAGCAGGTGGTAAAATATTCACTTATGGGAGTTATCGCTTGGGGGTCTATGGGCCGGGTAAGCTTAAGCATAGGAGACTTCTTCGTGGAGCTCAACTGACAGTGCGCTGTTTAAAGGATCGGATATCGATACCCTAGTTCTTGGACCGAAACACGTTGTGATTGATGACTTTTTCTCCGACTTCCCGCCGTTACTTGAAACTATGGCACCTCAAGGGGCCATCGAGAAAATGACGCCGGTTCCGGATGCCTTTGTTCCTCTTATAAAACTTGAATTGTCGGGGATAAGTATCGATTTGATTTTTGCCCGCCTGATCGTGCCGTCGATCCCTCTGAATCTTGATTTGAAGAACAACGACTACTTAAGAGGCCTTGACGAAAAGGAGGTGCGGTCGCTCAATGGAACCCGTGTAACGGATGAGATATTGGAGTTGGTACCGCAGCAAAAGACATTCCGCCTTGCTTTGCGCGCAATCAAGCTATGGGCTCAGCGTAAGCGCTGTTTCAGAATTTCCTGGCAGAATTGTAGCTGACTATATGGAACACAGGACGAGCTATTTATTCTAATATTGTCGGTTTCCCTGGTGGTGTTGCATGGGCCATGCTGGTAGCAAGAGTGTGTCAGTTGTATCCTCAAGCAACCGGCTCTGTTATTGTAGGCAAATTTTTCCGAATCATGAACAAATGGGCGTGGCCGCAACCTGTGTTATTGAAGACTATTGAGGATGGACCTCTACAGATGAAAGTGTGGAATCCAAAGGTAAGGCAATCCGTGCAATAGTGCCTACTTGGTCTTTGCTAATATTATGTGACAAAAGATCTACCACGGTGACCGGTTTCATTTAATGCCCATTATCACACCTGCCTATCCGTCCATGTGCGCAACCCACAACATCTCAATGTCGACTAAAGCCGTAATCCTGCGGGAGCTTCAACGTGGCGGTGATATTGTGGACAAGATCTGGGCGAAACAAGCGACTTGGAATGATCTGTTTGAGCGACACTCATTTTTCACGCAAGACTACAAGTATTACCTCGGCGTCACTGCGTCTAGTAGGACGAAAGAAGCGGAGTCAGTCTGGTCCGGTCTCGTTGAGTCCAAAGTCAGGCACCTGGTTGGAGCATTGGACCGTAAATCCACCATCGCAGTAGCTCATCCGTTCCCCAAGGGTTTCGAAAGGACCCATATTATCAGCAACGAGGAAGAGGCCGATGCAGTTAAGAATGGATCTCTTAAATACCAAGATAAGGGTATTAAAACAGAGACGACCGACGAAGTCAAGGATGTTGCTCATCAGACTGCGGCTCAGAGTGGAAGAGAAGACACAGAAGTACCTGCTGCCGCAGACAACGCAGCCAATGACAACCGAATTGTCTATACCACAACTTACTACATTGGAATGGAGTTGAAGCCGGTTGAACCAGGTATGTGCTCCAGGTTCGTTTGCTGAATCGACTGACTTTCCATAGGTGCGTCCCGGTCATTGGATATTTCATCTGATGCCCAGTTTTTCAAATCCATGTGCACATCATGGGCTGGGTATCAACCTGGTATCAACGACTTGTCTATTACGCATGTTCGCAAGTGAGTCTCTTGAATCATGATTGTTATCGCCAGGGTCTAAGGATTTTCAAACAGCTACGATTTGCCGGAGGACCTTTTCCAAGCCGGCGAAACTCGACCTTCACGGCCCAAGAAGAAGGTCGTAAAAAAGACGACGACAAGCGGGCAGAAACGCAGCTTCGATTCCGTGGACGTAAGTGCATACAAGAGAGTGAGATCCTATCGCGAGCTCTACCTACCATGCAAATCTATTCTACTAAATTCAGCCCTCCGCGGTCCGCACGGGGCTGGAAGGTTCTAACTTCTAGTTATAACTAATATCAACATTGTCTTAGGATTCACCAAACCCCGCCCCAAAACGCCAAGTCACCGACGGATATGCCACCGCTGCAACACCCGCGTGAAACAAGTTGCCACCCCCATACGAGTTATCCAACAGCCCAGCACTTCGGGGCAGGCCCCCATGAAGTCGTGAGAGATCCACGACATCATATACTCTAATATGAGAATGGAAACATGATGACGAACCAGTCTTCGCTAATTCTGACTACAAGGAACACAGTGACCTCGTGACTCGACTGAAGTCGGAAGTTATACAAGGTTGGTGTATCTTCCCCGCTCTCCTTTCTGGACTACCAGATGTGAGATCCTTCTTTTTTTTTCCCCTATTGCTTTTACATCAAATTGACTACGGTCAAGACGAGCGCGAGCGCGCGCCTTTATTAGACCAGGAGTCGTGTTCTACCTGAGAGTTTTGAAGCTTCCTTCCACGGCATATCAGTACTAGAGTGAGGCATCATCTGTATCTTGCTCCAGCCGGCTATTCCCCTTGTGTGCGTATTATGCTTGTTGTCTTTCGTTCCCATGCACACTAGCGTCTCCCAGTTAGGTCTAAGTAGGTGAATGAACAAGATATTCCCATGGCCGACGGGCCATTCTACCCAATGACATCCAGCGGCTTTTAATGCAGTAGCTTCCTGCGTATTCATATTTGCATCTCGTGCGTATTGTACCCTTACAGAAAAGATTATGCAACACAGAAGTGGAGGGACACCAACTCTATTCAATGCTTCCGCATAACCAATCTAGTTCCAGGCCGCAACCAAGTCGCATAGCGTAGACTCACCACCTACGTTCCCAGGGAATACAACAAATGGGACACCCCGATGCCGAGACGTCGGCTCATCACACCTCCAAAGTGGTACGCCGGCAGCCGCTTGGCCCACAATCAAAGCCCGTTTCATCAAGAGGCCCTTCGTTGCTGCGTCGGAGGATGTAATTCCGCCCTAGAATAGTCTGTTAGTACTTTTCCTGCAACTCAAACTTTCCTCACAGCTAAATATAAGAAAAGGAATAAATGGAACCAAACGCTCAATACAGAGATAAATACCTTAGCAACGATATACCTCGGCCGAACTTCCACGCCTTCCAGGACCTTCACCAGCGCCTCAGCAACCCTAGACCCGATAGCCAACGACGACAGCTCATCGCCACCCGTGATCAGGGCGCGGCTCGTCATAACGAGGGTATCTTTGCCCGCTTTCAGGTTCTCCTCTGTTTGCTTCACGACACGGGCAACCATATCGGCCGCACTATCCGGCGAAGCGATGAGGTCTTCCACGCCTATTTCAATCACTGACAAATCGTTGCCGCGTTTCTCGATAAGGACTTTAAGCTGAGCCGTTGTCTTGGGCACATATGAGCCCGCCAGGATCAGCCCGCCTGTTTCTCGGGGTTTGGCGAGTTTGAGCTCCGCGGCTGTAATGGGTGGCTTTGAGTAGATGCCTAACCGCGTTGAGACGAACGCCGCACCTGTGCGGTAGATGTAGCGGGCACCCTTTGCTTCGGCTATACACCATCGTCAATTAGTATGCACAGATTAGACAGAACCCACATCGAAAACAGAAACAGGACATACCAAGCAATAACCCAGCAACAAAGACATGCATGTCCGACTCGGCGGCCGCATTAGCAATAACTACACCACCCTTAGGAAACCCTAATAGCCGTTCACAGACAGCTTCGGGACCACCCCGGCGAATATCCTCCAGGGACACAGAGTGTACTTGCTCAGCACTAAACCGCCCGGGTGCTTTCTCCAAGACATAATCTCTCAGATTTGAACTCTTATACCCAAAGGTTGCATCACGCGCAAACTGTGTCTCACCGGCAGGTACCAGCTTCTCACCCTCTAGCACGTAATGCACATCGTCTATTGTAAACCGTCCGCCCTGAAAGAAGAACGGTGCCAGAACCCAGGTCGGAGGTGCGCCAGCGTCAAATCCCAGAACGGACTGCGCGACGTCGACTTCTAGGGGGAAGTGGCCACGGAGTGTACTGTCGCCTCTCAGTACGATGTCTAGGTTGTCTTTGCTGTAACCTGTGGCGGTTGCGGCTGCGACGACGTTTTGGCAGATCTCTTGAATGAGGGCTTTTGCTGAAGAGGGCGGGAGGGCGCGCGAGTTTGTGAGGATGAAGAAGCCTGGGGTGGAGCTGCGAAACTCGGCGGCTAGGGTTGGGATGTCCCAGACTGTTAGGACGGAGATGTCGTGGCAGGTTTGTGTGCCTGTTGGGTCGTCGTCGAGAACGACAAGACGGCGGGGGCTGGTGGAGCTGGAGGATAGGTATGTGCTTATTTGGTTTAGGGCATCGGAGGGGTATTCTGAGGGCAGATTGGCGATGGTTTCATCGCGTGAAAGAGTAGGGTAGGTTGGCATGATGGAGCTGGTGAGTGTCTGCTTCTTGTGATGTTGGATGGGGATTGATGGAGATGATGTTGTTGTCGTAGATGAGGAAACTCGGGGTTCTTTGCGGGGTCGATCGGAGTTCATCCGACCAGGATCAGGAAATATCAAAACATACGATTTTATGACCACGAAAGGCAGTCGATTCCTCTCATTCATGCTAGTCAGATTCATATATTGATGGAACAAACACCAGTAGCGCCAGGACATGTGCAGAATATGCGAAGGGGTCGTGATGGAGGGCAGCAGATGCAAGCAAACAGGAAACCAGCCGCTCCGGAACAAAACAATAAACGACAAGACAAAATGAATGGCTGTATCCAAGAGCATATAGGGAAGAGGGGAAGAATAAGGGTGAAAGGCGAGAATTTTCATCAAGTGCCCAGTGTATCCAGCCGTCGCATGAAACCAACAAACCAAAACCGCCATCAGTATAGATCATGAGCAGAAACATTAGCAGGTATATCAAAGTAGACAAACGAACGAGGAGCGAGCTCAGCCAACCACGCTGCGGAAACTGAGAGCTTCGAGGAAACCGCCCAAGTCATCCTTTTGCACCTCGACCACGCAGTGCTCGAAGCTATCAATCCGAACCCGGGTGTTGGTTTCTTGTACGACTTCCTGGAAGGCAATGCCGAATCGGTTACGCAGAAGATGTTTGCTACCACTCATATCTTGTTCGTCCTCGGATTCAGATTCAGACTCGGAAGACTCTTCCTCTTCTGATTCTTCCTCTTCATCTTCTTCGCCATCCTCTGCCCTTGCAGCTCGCTCGGCGGCACGTTTCGCTCGTGCTTCGTCTCGCTCTTTTCGCTTCTTATCCTTCCCTTCCTTCTTCTTGCGCCGCTCTTCACGGCGTTTAGATATAGCAGCAAAGTCAACGACACCGCCTCCGCCACCGGTACCGACAACAACATAGAGACCACGGTCCTCGTCGAGGCCAGCGAGTACCAGTGGCGTACCCGCTGCTCGCCTTTTTCCAATTTTTATGGTGTCACCACGGTCTCGTTCCTGCACGCGGATAGCCTCCGCAACCCATAACGCAAGCTTTGTCAATGCTCCCGGGTTCGTGAACAGTTTGACGTCAGGGCCATCTTTGACAACCGCAATGCGGAAAGCCCGTAGGTGCCTGATCTGATGCTTTGAGAGAAGCGAGGTACCGGTACGAAGGATGGCGCGCTGTAGGTGTTGAGCAAGTGGTAGCGCTTCCATGAGAAGCGTGGGCGACTCTGACGTTAATGAGAGCGCATCATACGCTGTCCAAAAGCGGGGAAGGAGGTCTGATGGATCTGTATCTGTCTCTTCAGAGGCAGTATTGCCTTCTATCCTCTTTTGCCGGGGTAGGCGTTTGGCATCCCATACGCCTGGGACCTCTTCCGGGCCAACCTCGAGAATCGCGCCCACCATCATTCCTACATCCGTGGCTGAGAGGCAAGCCTTCCAGCCCCAACAGCGGACAAACCCCCAGCCTTCCCGAGACACGGCATGACCAGGTGCTTCTGGGGGTACCAGTCCATCCAATCCGTACATTGGGGCGTATTTGAGTAGTCGTTGCCGTAGGACCCGCTTTAGTTCCATGTCCATGTGCGTATAGTTCTGGTGACATTGCGTCAAGCTGATTCCCATCTTTGCCAAAAGCTTGTGCAATCGTTTTCGTCCATTTTCCGTCCATACGTGTAGTCTGGATGCCAAGTATGGGCTGTGCAGCATGCTCTCGTAGAGAGACCAGTGCCGCACGAGGATGAAACGGGGCTCGGGTGATAACCGGATGGACTTGTCGGTGGGAGACCGCGCGGTAGTGGGGATGACGCCGGAGATCTCCCCCCTTATATCGCGGTATTGATCACTAGGGTCGGGTGGGTTCAATCGGTTGACTTCATCGCGCAGTATTTGCCGTATTCGTTCTCCTCGCTCTCCACCCCATCCCGCTAAACCCCCAGACTCCGATGAGCTCGAGACACCGACCCCAGACATAGTACGACCGCTTAGTTCCAAGCTACAGACCCCGACGATGGCCAGCCAAAGAAGGTCGTTGTCGTCACGGCCCAACTCCGATGCGAGGGAGTACATGATCGAGGAGATGGGCTCTGAGTAGGAAGTTCCAGAAGAATAGTACTGTTGTAATACGCTCTCGTGCTTATGCTTCATTCGAAGTAACCGGCGTCGCAAAGACTGTGCAGACGGTTGCTTTGACTGTGCAGGCGAGGGTGAATCCGACACGGGAGTAGCAGAGCGCGACGAGTTAGAAGAGTCGTGTCCGTTGTGTCTCCGTTGTCGAGTCGGCGATGAGGCAATCGACGAGCCCTAAGTCTAGTGTTAGCAGCCAACGCGTAAATCAATTCTATAAAACGCACAGAGTCACTCCGCCTCCGCTGCCGGGGAGGCCCATCATCATCATCAAAGTCGTCCTCCTCATCATCCTCCCTTGACCAGGACTTGCGCTTCTTCGAGTCAGAGCTTGACGGTGGCTCACCATCCTCATCGTCATCACCATCGTCCTCCTCCCCCTCATCCACCTCCGGCATCTCCAATAGAGCACAGTATGCCTCCCTCTCTTTCTCCATCTCTTCCTCGATATCCCCGTCGTCGTAAACAACAACACCCCCATTCCCATTCCCAAACTTGTACGAAACCGTAATACACCCTTTATCCACACCCGGCGTCTTCCTCCGCACAGCATGACCGTTCGCATCAGCCTCCCCAAGAACTTGCTGCTGCTGTCCGCCCTCGCCCCCAAAAACATTCGCCAGATTCCACGGCCGCCGCGCGTCAAACACCCAAACCTCCACACCCCCCATATCCTCCGCCTCGTCATCCTCACCACTCAGCCCTAAAATCTCACCGAGGTCCACAAGCCCGCCAACCCCCAGGCAAACAACAACACCTCCACTCCCCCCATTCCCCGTCTGCATTGGCCGGACAAGCTCTTCGCCGGCGCGTGATAGATCGCCATATCCAGCAACGGGGTGGATTTTATGTGGGATGTAGTCGCGCTTCAGGAGGGCGGTTAGGATTCGGCACGCGCAGAGGGCGTCTGGTTCGAGCGCGACGAGAATCAACACAGGTGGTGAGAGGGGGTGATGCGATCGGAGAAGCTGGAGGTATAGGTGGGATATCAGCTGGCGCGGGAGATACATAGCCAGTCAGTCCAGTGTGTTCTCTCAAGCCACAGTCCGTCGAATCGGTAGTATTGTCGGTGGTCGTGGTGGTATATCAACGCGTCGAGAGGACATTTATAAGAATGGGATAGATCATAAAGAAGAGGGGAAAAATGATGACAGAAGTTTTAAAAGGCGCGAATTGAGGCCTGGCAAGGCCTATAACTGAATGGAAGAAAAACTACAGAGAAAACAAGCTGTAGACGGGCGCGGTGGTGGTCGCTTTTGTTGGTTTCCAATTACTGCAGGAAAGCCCCGATTTGGTCGCGCACCCGGCCGCCGACGCGTCCAGGGCGTGCCGCACGTGCGGAGTCCGGCGCCAAGCCTCCTCTTTCAAGGTCGAGGCGACAACAGAGAGGTATGTAATTCATTCCTTTTTATGGGGTGTTTCATCTGAATTGCGGATTAATACTCCAGACATGAAATACAGGATCGAAGATGGAGAGTATTTGGAATGCCTTTCTAGCCGGGCGTGTGAATGCCAGGAGAAACACCGGGGGTATGCTTTGAAAATGACCATTGTGAAGCACGCTAGAATATCCAAGAATCTAATGCAACAAAAACGAATAATGTACTAGTATTAGGATCAGGCCATGGTCCCGCCTAAGGCAGATCCAGTGAACCAGACGGCCGCACACGCCCCCAGAATTGACAACCCAATCAAGCGTTTCTCCCAGGGAGTCTCGTCAGCCAGTTTCACAGGGCCGACACTCCTCCGCTTCACTTCATATGCAGGCCGGGTTTCTGTATCATCTTGCTCGGATGTGGTGTTGCCAGCGGCGTTATAGTCCTGAGAAAACGACCTCCACTTCTCGACAAGTCGCGCAATTTCAACAAGATCCTCCTTCAGCGAGCCTGGTTCATCAGCGTCGGCCTTCTCTACCTCAACGCTCTGAACATTCCCAAAGAAATCTACCAGCGTCCGAAGGCGGCCCTCCTGCTCCCCTCCAGGGAATAGGTCCCATCGAACGCCAGGATTCGAGTGGATCTTCGATTCATCATACGAATCGAACAAGTCGCCCAACGTTTGCTTTGAATTCGTACTAGTCACCTGCGTCTCGAGGAACTCAAGCACATAGTATGTCCAGCGGTCAATCACCGCAACCCCCACATCATTATCCGCATGGTGAGAGTAAGACGACTGGTCAAGTTCACTAGACCCTGTCGCAACAATATTGGGCGAGTAGAAATGGGTGTACATCGTATTGGCCTGGCAGGTGTCGATCATGAATAGCAACTCATGGTAGCGTTTCTTCTCCCACATCTGCCCAAACGCATCCGCCAGATCCCACGCTCCGATCTCCTCGGCGTCTTGGAATTTTAGGAACTGGTCACCACCATGTCCTGTCATATACACGAGCACGTTGCTCCCGGCGTCGGTGTTCAAGCGTTTGCTGCGCGGAACGTCCTCATCTAATCGGTCGGTCAAAAGACGGATGAAGTTCTCCACTGTCACTTCGTAGCCCCGGTAGTCTACTTCGATGTTGTCACCGTAAAGATCCACCGCGCGGTCGGCATTACTGTAGACGGTTCCGGGGAATGCATTTCGGGGGTTGCAAGCCATGTCATCTGGGAGCATGAGGATGATCTGCGAGTCGGGTATCCCGAGGCGTTTGACGGTTCGGTAGAGGGAGAGGACATTTGCGAGATGACGATAGTTGAACCAAAATCGCGAGGTAGCAACGAGAACAGCCCAGTTCGATGTATGCTCTGCCGATACTAGAGTCGCGACGAGGAGGAAAAGAAGGAAAGAGAGGGCTCGGGGGAGCCCAAAGTACGGAGACATGATGAAAGGGAATCAGATCATAATAGGGGAGGAATGAACGGACGATGAGAGCGCAACCCTCAACCACGACTAATTAGTGGCCTCCACTGCAGCGTATTGATCCCGCTTTCATCATAAAACGAGGAAAGGTTGAGTCGAAGTTGTCAGCTTGTCTGTGGGGAGAAAGTGGCTGTTCTGGGCTATCTTAGGTGTGATTATTAATGGGCAATCAAATGCCAAGCAGTTCACTCTTCCCGCCCAGACCAAAGCCATAACCCTCTCACTGAACTGAAATTGGATCATAGCATGGAATACGTACTCAAAAAGAACACAAGTTGAGGTAAGATATATTTGTTCTTCCCAACGGAATATAGACAACAATTCGACCAGCAAATTTTGAGCCACGCAAGACCATAGCAACGATGACATTGCTTGCAATGTAGGCGCAGGTGCTTCACCACATCAAGGTAACGATACGCTATATCAGCGCATTTTTGTAGGACTATCAACAGAGGCCGTGACGAATGCTCCTCGAGATTGGTTTCATCACTGCAAGACAAATTTATACCTTATGACCCGCAGGAAATATTTGATATGTAGGACTTAAAAGGAGAAGAAGTATGGCGGACTGGCTTTCAAAATATAGTTATGTTTACGCAATTGGTCGTTATAATATATCTGATAAGCTCTACACTGTAGAGTAGGCGTGGATGTCACCAACTGAAGGGACTTGTGGAGAATGCCCATGGGGAACAACGATCTTGGCAACCCGGCTGTTATGGAGGCCCGAGACCAGTAAGACTCATTTTCTCCCCTCTTCGACTCCATAAAAGTTGCTCGACCCTCCAACCTGGAACTCTCTGAGTTATTTCAATCGCGTCCGTCACCATGGATAGCCAACCGAGTCCATCTGCCAATGTTCTTCTTTATGGTGCTGGCAGTGTCGGTGGTGTCTATCTATACCAGCTGCTCCACGCCGGTTGCAATGTGACAGCTGTCTGCCGGTCGAATTACGAAGCCGTCAAAACAAATGGGTTCAAGTTGTCATCTGTGAGATATGGTGAGGTGACCTATCGCCCAACTGTCGTTGTGCGCAACATCTCTGAATGTGCCAACGACACTTTCGACTTCGTTTTGGTCTGCACCAAGTCATTCCCAGGTAGCACGCCATCGCTGCCCGAACAGCTCCGCTCAATCTTGGACGACAGACCACAAACAGCCATTATCCTAGCGCAGAACGGCATCATGATCGAGGAGGAAGTTATCGCCGCGTTTCCGCAGAATCCAGTCATAAGCGGGGTCATCTACTTGCCGGCGGTGCAAACGGGCCCAGGCACAATAGAGTACCCGGAGATGCTCAACCTGTTTGAACTAGGTACTTATCCGTCAACAGCACCAGAGTCACACAAGGCTGCTGCAAGACAGTTCGCCGACCTCATGATCAAGGGTGGCGGCAATGCCCAAGTCCACGAAGACATCCAGGTCGCGCGTTGGTCCAAGCTGCTTTTGAATGCAGCCTGGAACCCAATTTGTGCTCTGACACTTACCACTGACGGGGATTTCCTTCTAACCTCGGAACCATACGCCTATGACCTGGCTTGGGGTGTAATGCTGGAGATCATTGAGCTGGCAAGGGTAGTAGGGATTGAAGGTGTGACGCCCGAGGTGGCTGAAAAGAAACTCTCCATTGCGAAGAGACGAGCGGAAACGGGCACAGGGAGAGAAGTAAGTATGCTTCAGGACGTGAGGCAGGGCAGGGCTATTGAGGTGGAAGCAATCTTGGGAAATACTGTTCGACTTGGGAAGCAAAAAAAGGTTCCCATGCCTCGTTTAGAAACAATCTATGCATTAACAAAGGCCCGAGGTTGGGCACTGGCCAAGGATAGAGGTACATGATTCAACAGATTAAAAATACACTCTAGACCATAGATACACACTATCACTCCAGGCACGGCTAAAACCACATTCTACTTAGGCGTATCACCCATAGAATACTTGGGTGCCTTCCTTATAAAACAAGTATAACATGGGGAAAGAGTAGCCGACGCGTCTAGCTGCGCCTACCACATAAGGCATTGACGCGCTCAGGGTCGTACCTTCCTCGTGTAATCAAACAGTTTTTGCTTCCATCATAGGAAGGAGCGACTAACGTCACGGTGGCAGGCCCGCTGCTCCCAGTTTATATATACTCTGGGAAGTGTGGACGTGGATAAGTGCAGAGTCTCATAGGATCTGATGGAGATTCTCCCTGCACTCCACAGAAGAGTTTACCCAGACACTAACGCTATAGGCACCGACATAAAACGTCCCATAGCCTTTCCTGTTAATCTTGACTGTTTCTTCCCGGCTATTCAAGATATCTGTCCATCGTTCCCCAGCATGTGTGCGGCCAACGAACATGCACTTCCGAGATGGCCCGGCATTGCTCAAGATACAGGCAAGGCCGGAAGGATGGCGCTTGTTTCCGTAGCGGATAAACCCTTGAATAGCCATTAGCACACTCCTTGGTTTCAATCTCACTTTTACTTTGGAATACCGACCGATGCAGTTTGCTTTATCAAAGTAATCTCTCTGGGCGCCATTCGCATACAGCTTGCGAGCCTGTGTGAGAGTTGAGATCTGGTTCGCATATAGGGCTCTATCGGGATATTTGTTGTCTCTTGAAGTGCCGTAGACGTCCCCATAGAAAAGGCACGGTTGACCTTTTTCACGAAGAAGGATTAAGGCGTACGCAAGTGGTATAAAGAAGGCTGCGATGGGAGTCTGGTACATCCGTCAGCTGGATCAATGGTAAAATAAGCCATTTACTTACCTCCAGCGATTGCCCTGGTTGCTTCACTCATATATCTAGTTAGCTAAGTATCAAATCACACGTAAATATGGCCTTACTGTGTCGTGGTTTGCAACGAATGTCTGCCAATGTGTGCAGAAGAACAGTCAGATGTGTTTCAAGTTGGCTGACAGGTAATCTTACAACTGCATGGTCAGGACTTTTCTGAACGAGGGTTCCGTCAAATATCCGCCGCATATCTGCTCCTTTGGTGTGCGAAATGGCAGAGAATCGGTCGACTAGAGGGACGTCAAACAGTGACAGTTGGTGGTCCATCCGTTCCAGATAATCAAGTAGGATGTTTGTTTTGCTTGACCAGTATTCTCCAACGAAAAAGAACTTCTCACCCAACTGTCTCCGAAGCTCGTCAATGAAAGTCTTCTGGAATTCAGCTGAATAGTGCTTCACTGCGTCCAATCTCATACCACTGAGAGACAGTTCGGTGGTAATCCAACTTCCCCAATGGAGAACATCATCCCGCACCTCTGGATTTGAATAGTCAAGATTCGCGAACATGAGGTAATCATAGTTCCCATTCTCGTTACTGACATCGGTCGCCCAGTCCTTATTGAGACATTTTGTTTTAAAGACAGCCTTTTCTTGCCGAATATCATTCCAGTCGACGCCATTGAAATGAGGCCAGTGATATTTCACTGCGCTATACTGGTCACCACGACCGGGAAAATTGAATCCTACCCAGCCGTCAATATCCTCTTGTATTGAGATTTCTTGATTCCGATCTAGCATTATCAGCACCTGCGAATCATTATGTGTATAGTTCATGGTACAGATACATACTCTGCGGATCTACCTTCACTGCTGGGAAGCGTTCTGTGAAATCAGCCCCAGCCTTATGATTGAGCACAGCATCCCAATAGATCCCTATTCCCTGATCTTGCGCCCCGGAAATAAAATTTCGCAATTCCTCTTTTGTTCCCCATTTCGTCGGACGAGCCCCCTTCTGGTCAAACTCGCCTAGGTCGTAGAGGTCGTAGATGTCGTATCCGTTGCCAGAAGGACTCATAGCTTTACACCCTGGAGGAATCCATATATTGTCAACACCCATACACTTCAGCGTGGGTAATTTTTGGAGGAGGCGACGCCAGTGAGCCTGATCATCAGGAACATGCCATTCAAATGCCTGGAACATAAGCGAGTTATCGGGGGCGTTCCATGACGGAAGGTCATGGAGACGCGTAGCCTCATCTATTCACAGGTAATCTTCTATTAGTATGGAGTTTTTTTATTAGTTTTGAATGTGACCCAATAGAGCGTACCCTCGATTTCTTTCCATGGCTGTTTTCCCTTTCTCCCAAAGGAGTGGTCGCATAAGAGAAAAGAGAGCATTTAACATATATTTATATATATCGTGTCAACGATACCCAGTGATCATGAAGAAACTTTGGGGGCTCCTCGAATCCACCTGCGCCTACGTTTAAGCTAAATAAATACTGGGGAAGCTGTCTGATCTCGACGTGAGTAGTAAAGAGGTGCATCGGATGTGTATGCAGTACATGTCACAATCTGACTGAACAATGATGGCGCGGTTGCAGCTCATATTATAATGGGTGGAGTTGAGTAAAGTATGGCGCCTATTATAACTTCTGTCGCTTAGTTTATCTGGTAAAGTCTAACAGCTGCTTGGATCGACGACAGGGATGTCAAAGTTTTGTATCTGGCAACTAGAAGTCCCTGTAAAGCCGCATGATGTGATTGTACTTTTTCTACGCGACCTTTCAGGTGGTGACTCGATTGAACTACAAGCCCAGAGATGCAAAAGTTAACCTGAACGCCCAGGATTGAGACAACCTGGAAACATCCTTTGGCCTTCGAGGTCAGTTGTTAGGCACTACCATGGCAGCTGCACCGACCTGGAGCAATTGGAAATGTGGTGAACCAATCAAGTCGACGTCGGGGAGGCTGCCGTCATTGATGCCTGAGGCTGTAAAGATTATGACAGCTTTTGGTTAGATATTCCGTTCAACGCCTTGAAATGACGCGGGACTCCACGCCCGGGTCTGCTCGCGATAGTGAAGGCGCTATGACTTCCGAGCTCTCCGATACATAGTAGGTCAGTAGCACATATGAAGTGAGAGCGACTGGAAACAGCCGGCAGGCAATTCACCGAGTATATGCCGCGCCCAAGCGCCCCAAGACTCTTCTGAGTCCGCCAAGTCTGTTTTCTTATTCAGCTTCAAAATATTTTCCAACGATGATGTAACTTTTCGCATCATGAGGTCGCCATTCGAGCCAGCAGTGGCCACAAGGTTTATATCGCAGTGTTGACCGGGCGATCGGAGTTAGCGGCGGTGGACCGGCCAAGAGGGCGAAAAGTTTTCGGGTGCCGTTTCCTAGTCCCGGCCTAGTCGTCGCCATCCCTTCCAACCTCCTCCCAGTTCAATTTCTTCGCATCTCATCCTCTCAAAGGCCTTCAATTGCCCTCTTCCATCTGTCTCCACTCTTCTCTCTCCCATCTCTCTTTCATTTCTTTTCCTCCTCTTTCCATTTTCTCCCGCGTAAGACACAGTCTCTCGCATAATCCGTAATAATGGCCTCCGCTCCTAAGGTTGACGCTCCCGCCGCCCCTGCTCCCCTCTCTGGGCTCCAGCTCTACTCCAGATTCGCCTTCGCTGGTGCTGTCTGCTGCTCCGTCACCCACGGTGCTCTCACCCCTGTCGATGTGTAAGTTACAATCGCTTCCCTCGTTGGCCCTTGTCCAGTGAAAGCGCGCCTTGCCGGAAAATATGCTCTCTGGAAATTTGCCTTGAATTGCGTGCTAACATACTGCGATTTCACAGCGTCAAGACCAGAATCCAACTTGACCCGGCTACATACAACCGTGGTATGATCGGTGGTTTCCGCCAGGTCGTTGCCAACGAGGGTGCTGGCGCTCTCCTTACCGGTTTCGGTCCTACCGCCGCCGGTTACTTCCTCCAGGGTGCCTTCAAGTTCGGTGGTTATGAATTCTTCAAGCAGCAGTGGATCAACCAGCTCGGTCTTGAGAACGCCTCCAAGAACCGCACTGCCATCTACCTCGCCTCGTCCGCTACCGCTGAATTCTTTGCCGATATTGCCCTCTGCCCCCTTGAAGCTACCCGTATCCGTCTTGTCTCTCAGCCCGAGTTCGCTAGCGGTCTTCTGAGCGGTTTCACCAAGATCCTCAAGAACGAGGGTATTGGCGCTTTCTACTCTGGTTTCGGTCCCATCCTCTTCAAGCAGTAAGTATCCGATCGAATGCGACAAAGACCCGAACGATTACTAAGCAATTTTTTTAACAGGGTTCCTTACACCATGGCCAAGTTCGTCGCTTTCGAGAAGTTCTCCGAGGCCATCTTCTCTGTTGTCGACAAGAACTCCCTCTCCGACGGTGGTAAGACTGGTGTCAACCTTGGTGCTGGTCTCCTTGCTGGTTTCGCTGCCGCTATCGTCTCCCAGCCCGCCGACACCATGCTCTCCAAGATCAACAAGACCCAGGGTCTCCCCGGTGAGGGCACCACCTC
This sequence comes from Aspergillus versicolor CBS 583.65, assembly GCF_001890125.1. Classification (NCBI taxonomy): domain Eukaryota; kingdom Fungi; phylum Ascomycota; class Eurotiomycetes; order Eurotiales; family Aspergillaceae; genus Aspergillus; species Aspergillus versicolor. Next base: position 3,362,069 of record NW_024467524.1, on the reverse strand, counting down.
CCGTCTGATCAAGATCGCTAAGGAGCTTGGTCTCAAGGGCAGCTTCTCCGGTATTGGTGCTCGTCTCTTCATGGTAAGTCAAGATCCAGGTTTGGATACAATTCCCCCGCAACCCGCTCAAGCCCGTCTGTATCAAATACGCTAACGATCTTAACAGATTGGTACCATCACTGCCGGTCAGTTCGCCATCTACGGTGACATCAAGCGTCTTCTCGGTGCCACCGGTGGTGTCGAGATTGCTCCCTCCAAATAGACGTGAGTCTGTATTGCTGTGACTGTTTTGGTGTATTATATTGCGCACTAGATTTGCCTTATACATTGTTTTTAGTAGATTTTTCATCTGAAAAGTCTTGACGACCACTCGATTTTCTTTAAAAATACACTTATTATTTGGCGAGACTGCAGCGGTCGAATAATTAGGCTTTGTAAATGCAGATATGTAATCGTGGCTCCACGTTCTCCAACCCAATCTTCAAAGTAACCTTGTCCCTTGATCATCTCGTTCCGAAATGTTAAGTTAAAAATAGCATCCTTTTTTTAACTCAAATATCTTACGCATTAGCCTTGACTTGGATGGTGATTTGAGCCTCTTAAGTGAGCAGCAAATATTGTGGCTGAGCCGACCTCGGACTAGACTTGCTCCATTTATATCACTGCATGTTCGAAAGAAGGGCAGCTTCGTGTCCAACTTCCTTGCTGGAGGGCCACGAGGTCCACGGTTTCGAATCAACACCCCCAAACCGGATGCCTTAAACAGGCCCTGTTTTGGATAGCAACTCGTGTCATACCAACTTGAAATAAAAAGGACCGGGAAATAATCAAGTCGTCCCAGCTGAAGGCCAAGCTTGGAGAAATAAAAATGACGACCAGCCCGTCGCGTTGCCTAGCCTATTTGCTACCTAGCGCGCTGTGGTGCTGGCCAGTGAAATGAGGGGGTGAGGCGTCCAGGACGGTGTCACTTGCTGACGGCCGGGGATCGACGACTCAACGCCCAGTCTGCTGCTGATTTAACCTGATTAAATTGATTCAAGTGTGGCTGGTCCGGTCGCTGAAGAAGATCCCAGCATCCCCCGGGCCCTTCCTGTTAATGCTCCTCTTGATCTCATTACATCTTCGACTCCAAAGTTGTTTCTGTCGTTTGCTTCGATTGGACCATGATACTTTGCTACCAGCACCTCTCTATCATTGCTTAATATCTCGCCCTGCGCCGCGGATTCCATTCGCTTGTTTGCGGTCGCATCCCTCCTTTCCCCATCTCTTTAATTCCTTAGCTCGGCCGTCAGCGCTGTCGATCAATATATCGAGTTCAGAGAACAAAGAACTCCCTTTTTCTTGCACTTTCGACTCTTTCGAAGCTGGAACCCCCCTTGGGATATCCGCTACATCGTCCTCATCATGTCGACGATTTCTCAATACCATGAGTTAGGGTCGCCGGCCCAGCCCGTCAGCCAGCCCACGGGGCAAAGCTTACGCACATTTCTTGCTTCAGTGGCCTCTCATTTAGCACTCGTTGGGTATAGCACATACCGGCCCTTACTGAGTCGCAATCTCGCTAATGAAACCCATTGCGCAGGTTTCTGGTGATGCCCTTGGCCTTTGGAGATGAGCCCCATGTCAATAAAACAGTCACGGTGATCGTCTCATCTGTCTTGATTGGAATCGCATACTCTCTTTCTCTCTTCCTGGTCCTGTTACACTTTGATGAGCGGATGTACCTTATTCAATCATTACTCGTGTATGTTTACCTGTTGACTGACTCGTCGCGCTCTTGCCAGGCTAACTTGACTCAGTCCTTGCTTAGTATCCAATACCCTTGCGCTGTTCAATGTTCTTATCAATATTCTCTGTCGGGACTTGCTGCCCTTGGGTCTTCTCGAGATCCTATGCCTGAGTTTCTCCGCCGCGTTTGCGTTCCTCTACACTTTATGCGCACTATGGTTATACTCACGCGATGTCAACGAAGCAGTTGGGAACGCTAACCGGGGAACGATTCTTCTGACCGACGAAGAGATGCAGCGACAGCAACTGCAGCGTCTTTTGGAGCAGAACTCTTCCAGGAAGTCACTGAGTCCAAGGGCCGTACAAAAGACCTACCGAGTCAACCATCCTGATCGTCTTAATTCGTTCCTACCTACGCCTAACGAGGAGGGATACTTTAGCTGAACAACTGCAAGATTTCACGAAGTAATGAATTCATGGCGCCGTATGTTGGAACTCGGCTCTATACCAACGAATACATTTACTGCCCCGTCCGACTGACGGGCGCCAATTTTGACACCCTACGAGTAATTTTTGCATCGATCTTGGGATATCCATCATACGGGAGTCGTTATGATGTTGGGACGGCGTGCCTTTGCTTACTTTTCACATGTCAGGAGCGTTTTAGGTTTGGGTTACTGTGTTTGCGAAAGATACCTAGCATCGTGTTTCTACTTAAATAATATCATTGGTCTGATCTTCTTTTATCCTTGTTTTATGAAAGTGAGTGATACGAAGTAGACTAGCCCTGATTCGATTGCCCGGTCGATATCGATGGGGAATTGAGGACTGATTAATAACTCGGCTGAGAAAACGCCTCGGCTATTACCGTAACGGGCCAGCCGTGGGTACAGCGCGTGAAGAACATCCTCGAAAAACCCAGGCTTGCTCCCTTTTCAATTGCTTGGAAACCCTCAAAACTTATGCTGTGATCTGCAAAAACAACCAACTCGACTTGCGCTGCAATAACAAGCTGGATAAATCGAAGATGTCGAAGCGGGTGACGCTCTTTGAACCTCCACAGTTGGACTCGTCCAAGGCGCCGATCGAAAACGTCCTGGACCTCACACCTGTTGATGACATTGGACCTGTTCGTCATAAGTTCTCTCCCTGCTTTGCGACTTGCCACAGACTCTTCTAATCATGATGATGATTTTGTGGGGGATTACAGGATGTTTTCACCAATACTCGCCCCCTATGGCATCCTCCGGGAGCCCGAGGTATCTACGGCGGAGCCGCAATCGCCCAGTCTCTGGCGGCCGCAATGCGAACTGTCCCCGCCGATTTCGCCGTGCACAGCATGCACTGTTATTTTGTCCTCGCAGGCGATTCTGAAATACCGATTCTCTACCACGTTGAACGAGTCCGCGACGGAAGGAGTTTTATTACTCGAACCGTTCAGGCAAGGCAACGAGGGCGGCCCATCTTCACAACCACATTGAGTTTCAGCAAAGCCAATAGCGGTGGAAAGAAGAAGCTTCAACATGCTTCGTCTATGCCACCTGTTCCTCTTCCGGCTGACCCCGCATCCGGTCGGCAAAAGTTCGATGTCGATAACGCTCGAAGGGGGCCGTTTGAATCAGCTCGGGCTGGCATAGTGAATCGTGAGTCGAAATGACTGGACTATACAACTACGAGGTGCTGTTCTGACCATATTTAGGCGACTCCAGCCCCGAAGAGAAGAAGCTCAGGCGCTGGGTTCGGTCCAGAGGCACGATCTCGGATGAGGGGGCCCAGCACGCCCACTTGTCTGCTCTCGCATACATTACGGATAGCTTTTTCATTGGCACCGTTTCCCGAGTACATGACGTTCCGCGATTTTCGTCCGCCAAGGAGTTGCAAGTGGCTTTGAAGGCTTTGAAGAATCCCTCTGATCTCGATGACGAGGACATTGCGCGGTCACTGAATGAGCTGAAGGAGGAAGAGGCAGCGGATTTGCGACGCCGTATAGAAGGAGCTTTAACTAAACTCCAGGACGAGAAGGCCAAGAAGGACCACAAAGAAATTGGTATGATGGTCAGCCTCGACCATTCCATTTACTTCCATAACCCTTGGAAGTTCCGAGCAGACGAATGGATGCTCACGGAAATGGAGAGTCCGTGGGCTGGTGAGGGGAGGGGCCTTGTGCTGCAGAGGATCTGGGCTAAGGACGGAACTTTGATTGCCACATGCACGCAAGAGGTATGTTTACTTCATCCTGTCGTTTTTAACTTTGCATGGATTGGCATTCCATGTGGCATGTGTCCTTTAGCAGTGTTCAAACGGCTGACATTGAAACCTACAGGGCGTTGTAAGGCTGAAGCAGGATGAACCACCTCGCGCAAAGATCTAGACTTCTTACCTAGTACTTTTTCTGGTCTTCTAGCTGTTGGGATACCGTTGCCTTTGACCCTTCTATGGAAGGTCATTTAGACTTAAACTTGACACCCAACTGCAGATATTGCGACCCCCCCGTCAGTCATTTTGTTCTTCTTTGTATTCCTTTTCCTTTCCTCCTTCTTTTTTATATCCGTTTCGCCGCATAAATTTCAGCGTACATATATATTACCTCCTTCGATTTTGAAGACGCCGGGCACTGTTCAAATTTAGAGCATATTACTGTACATATCAAGATAATACTTCGCCACAATCCAATTGTGTCAACTCTCCCCCAAACAAATGCCATATGGTTGCTAAAACAATTTCAACTGTAACAGCCTATTCAAAAAAGTTTCCCCTCTCCGCGCGTAGCATTCCTCACCCGGCTAGCTGTCCAAAGCGCAACAGGACTCAAGAACAAATGATAGAAGACAAAGTTGATAATCAGACCGATGCACGCAAATAAAATGCATTTTGAAGCAGATAGCCGCCCGCCCAGGGTTTTGCAGACCGAGAAATAAATAAGCAAAGCACGCAAAAAATGCCACAACGGTGATGGTGATGGTGATGCAACAGAAAGCCTCCCAGTGCAAGCTCAAACGCAACGAAACCAATTTCCTCCTTCCTCTTCCTGACGGGCCCCTCCGCGCCCTTTCCTTTCCTGTCCTCACTACCATCTCGACTAAACATCCATTTTTTCGGATTCGTTCTGCTGCTGACGCTTCTTCTCACAGAATTCGAGAGCCTTCGCTCCCCAGATTTCTCTGCCCTTGTATTCACCCACGTGTTCCGGCCAACTCTTCACTTCTCTGACCAAGTTCTCAAGCTCCTGCATCGGGAGCTCATCCAGCGTGGTCAAGAAGGTCTTGACCCCGAACACAATTGTACCAGTCCGAGGAAGCCTACGGAAAGTCTGCCGTTCACGGCGGATGACGAGATCTCGCGGAGATGGGTCCGGATTGTCTTCAGATAAAGTGGTAGGCCGGTACAGAATATCAAACAGTTTCTCATCTGGCCGCTTTACTTCAACGAAATAGTTGGAACGTTCCATAGGGGACTCAGGGGTCAGACGACACAGAAACCTAGATTTGATGCGATGTTAATTTGACTTCTTACCCCCTGACTTTTGCTTTCTGGTGTTTGTTCCGAGATTTCACTTACTTGCTGACAGAGTTAGATACCTGCTGGTGCCATAAAGGAACTGGGTTGTGCAGCTGGGAGATCGTCCATCCAATTCGTTCTGCCACTGTCCATCCTACGGGAAATAGGCTTGCACTTGCGGCCCTATATATCAAGTTAGCCTGGTGGTTCTTGTGCAGAATTTTGGGTACTAACAGGTAATACTCCCCGTCCGCATTCTTCATCAGAATGCTCAGGTCCTCCATTGTCAGCCTCACGGCAATCTCGAGAGGGTCCATCTGACCCGACCTGTCTCCACCGAAAACGAATGTTTCGCCCGTCACTTTGTTGTAAACCGTCGTTTCCTCACCGTTCTTCTTCATATCGAACATGTTGGCAAATCGTTGGGTCAAAAACTCGACCACTTCCTCCAACGCCTCAAGGCAAGCTTCATATGACTCTGGTAGACATTGGAGGACCTTTTCTTTCTCATTTGCCAGTAATTCGCCTCTGACAACATGCTCGTCCATATAGTTCTTGTCTAAGGTGAGCCAGTTCTCCACATCTAGTTTGCGGATATCCATCATGACCCGGTACCTATCCCTCCCCTTAATGGGCTGGGCTGGGTATGGTGCCATTCTCTTAATGTCATCGCAGTCGGTACGCTGGACAATGCGTTTGGCGGTGGCAAGCCATGAGGGCAAGTCTTTTCGGATCTTAAGGGCAATGAAGGTGAGCAACAGAATTGCAAGCCCAATGGTCGCCAGGAGGTTCATCTCTTTTGTATAAAGCATGCGGCAAAGAGGACAGAAGGGGGAAAAACAACAGATAGGCTGAATAAATAAAAAGAAAGGGAAAAGAAACTTGGTCTCCAGGTAACTTCCAAGTATTCTCACGCACTTCGAAACTCCACAAAGCAAACCTGACCGGACGGCGAAAAGAAAAGGTTCAACATAGCAAAACTTTCTTTCCCTCGACAGGGACAATGGCTCCAGTTATACTTATACAGGCGGCCCTGGAGCAAAGATCATCATCTGGGTCATACGATTTGCTACAGTTTGGAGCCCAGCAATTTTGGTTCAGAGTGCCTGGCTGAACTCTGATACGCTCTACTTTTCCCCGCAAAAGCCGCAACTTGCCGCCCCAAAAAAGAAAATGGACCTGACAGCATCCACATGATCGAGCAGAGTTTCTCAGCTTTTCAGGTCAATTGAGCTCCACCAAGTCTTCGGGTCAAGTCAGTGCAGGAGGGGGGTGTGGTTGTAGGATCCGCTGGGATATGGGGCGTCTGAGTGGACAAGAAGTCCCAAACAAGGGCGCAGGACCAGGTTCAGGCTCTGGCTCGAGATCCGCAAGGCTACTATGTAGCTAAGTCGTCACTACCGCTGTAACCGTGCTATGGGTCGCAGTCAAGGATGTACGAAGCTAACCCGATATGGTATAAACTATGGGGAAAAGGCACCAGCGACTAGACTGCTCTGTCCAGCCCTTGTAGGAAGAACCAAGGCGAAAATCGTCAGGCGAGCCCACGCGTATCCGTCCGTGCGCAACGATTCAAGAGTCAAGGCAGACCTCGTGAGCTGAGCTGAAGCCAAATCTCGAAAGGCTGTATGTGATTGTTACTAAGTTTTGCTGTCTCCCAGGTTCCTGCGGTTCTGTTCCTGTGGAACTCGATATTCAACTTCGTAATTCTCCGATATCGACGACTAAGAAGAAAAAAGAAAAAAGAGAGCGAGAGAGAATGGGGAAGAGAGTAGCTGATTGAATTACGAGAAAAGTCAAAAATAGCGCACCAGCGCTCAAGTTTGGAGGTTCCTTTTTCACAACACCCGAGTAGCATCCAGATTGAGATTTGCTGAAGATCATACATCACCTTACCCTTGTGCAACAGAGGAGTTCTCTAAGGGCCGTCAGCGCGTGGGATGCTGCGTGGGCCAACCCCCAACTCCGCGTCGGTGGTCACCAGCCTCAAAAGTAATAAAACCACCGTCAGGCGGCTACCAAACTACTCGCGGTCCATATCCCATGCCCCTCCACACAGAGGGCATATGTTTTCAAGCAAGCTGTGGGTGTGTCTGACTATTCCAAAGTCAGTGAGTGGTCAGTGAGTTCCGTCGGCGCCGCTGACACTAGCATCATGGAGAGGGATGTTCTTGGAGACGGTCTGGAGTCAACCGACTCGACACTGACGTACTATGAGGTGTCCTTGCAGGCGAGGCTTCTTCATCGACTGTTGTGCACAGCCATGCTACTCCTCATGCCGAACCTCGCCTGAGCGAATGCAACGCCCCCAACGAATTAGCAGCTGAGTTCATGGATAATGGACCTGGTCTTTCATGTTCGATGGAGCCGACCATGGTGCCGAGGATTTACATTCGACCTTTACTCAACAAAAATAGCAGGAGGACGAGCAGGGCAAATGAGCCCGATGACCGGCTCAGAATCCAGCTGCTTCGTTCTTGGACCAGTCTCCATCTTGCTGGGTCGGATGGAGGCTAGAGCTCCGCCCGATCCAGGAGATTTCAAGATTCGGCGAGGTCCATCTGGGGTTTCTGCGCTGCAACCGCCCCATATCGCGGAAAGCGCGCTTGCCGCTACTTAATATTATTTTGGAGTACAGTACTACAGACCACAATGTCTGTACGACACTCGATTTCTTTCGCTTTTTTTCGCCTCGACCCGGTGGTGTCAAGAGGAAAAAAAGATGTTTATCTGTTCTTCTTGGTATGTCTCTTTTCTTTTTTCTTTTTTCTTTTTTCCTTTTTCCTTTTCCCTTTTTTTTTTTTTTTTTTTTTTTTTTTTTTTTTTTTTTTTTTTTTTTGCCATCAGGCCCATCGCTCTGGGCCTGGGCAAACTGTTCATGCTATGCTTTTCGCAACTTTCACTCGTTTCAGCTCCTTATAATATATATATTTATCTACATTTATATATATTTATATATATTATATTAAATTATTATAATATAAATTATTATTTTTATTATCTTANAAAAAAAAAATTTTTTTTTTTTTTTTTTTTTTTATTTTTATTATTTTTTACTTTGCGCTTTCCTGTCCCTTGTCGACCCGTCTTTTGCTCGGCCTTTTCTCCTCTTCATTTCTTGCCGGGCTTCTTTTCGAAGGTTTTCCGAACCTACGCTCCCGTTTCGTCGAGTTAATCCCATTTAGCTGCTCTTTACTTTTTTTTATGACATCTCTTGACTTTCTCTTTGTGCTCACCGTTCCTTGTCTCTCACCTGGGCTTTTCCAGGTTCTTTTGGGCTCCTTATTCGTTGCTTGTGCTTGGCCCCTTCACACTGTCCTTCCAGACTTGCAGAGGCAATAATAAGTCCTCCGAGGAATTATTCGCCCGAACATGACATTTGTCTCATGCCCTTCGAGACACCTGGCCTGTCAGGCTCAAGGTCACGGGCACAGATAGCAAACTCCGATGCGCAATTCCATTGGTAATGATGGTTTCGATGACAGAAAACAATCTAAGTGTATGTCCAATTGTCCATGGGTCCCGGTCAAACCGAGCCGGCGTGACCCCGCGATATAACTAATGCAGCCCCCTCATTGCGCACGGAACACCGGTCTTAGATCGAGCAGCGCAGGGGGATTGACAGCTTTGCAGCCAAACGGCACTCCTCCAGAGCACTGGCAGGCACACGGCCTCTTTCTCATGTTGGTCTAGTTTGACTCCAATGGTGCCTAGTCGCTTGTGTCTTGCCCACGAGAAGGCAAGCACCAGTTTGCTGTCCTTCGGCCGACCCCAGAATCCAATGAGACCACAGGGAATTGGGCAAGGATCCCCCAAGTGCACGGACGTGTCTGTCTGAGCTGTTATGATGTGACGCAACTGCAAGGATCGCTCTCCGCATTTTTATCCCCCAGCCTATGGAACTTTTGCACGACAGTCTGAGTCAACACGGGGAGAGGCTGTGGCTGTGTTTAGGTCCAAAGAGCGCTTCATCGAGGAATGGATGCCTGGGATGTCTGCACAATGGAGCCATGTGGAATCCCGCAAGCCGCTCTGTGTCTCACCTGCCTAATTCATGAGGTCCGTGTTAGCTGGTCGTTACCAGTGACCAAGTGCGGGCAAATAAATTCAAGGTCGAATGATGCGTCTGGGGGTGTAGAGGTAACTGAAGGTCTCGATCCGTATAAATTCAGGTCATCAACATCAGCCACTCTTTTCCCGAGCAGACGATTAAAGTAGCGAGATAGTCTCAAGCCATCGACGTAGCTTCGAACCACACAATCACTCAAGGAAAAAGTAACCATGACCCAGGGAGAGGGTACGTCGCTCTGGAACTCGGAGACTTGTCCGAGGCTCGTGGAAGAAAAGAAAAAAAAAGCAAAAAGCAGAACGACGCTCTCGATTCTAGATCGAGTCAATAGTTGGAGCCATTCGGATGCCTCCAACGGAGCTGCAGATGGGTTTCCCAAGTGTCGTTTTTCCTTTTCTTCGCCGACGCAGCCCCCGACCGGAGATAGATATATATGTAGGATATCTGCAAACGGGCTTAAATATACTGGCGCAGAGCTCCGTGTCAGTTGCCAACACCAGCCAATCTCTCCTCCAGCCTCATCACAAATCATGGGAAATCTCATCTTATTGATCGTCCATTTACCTACCTGTCCAGATGTCTATCCATCCATCTCTCCACCAGCCCCCAAAGCTCAACACGGCAACCAGATTGATCGACAAGAACCAAATCCCACCTTGGCTCTATCAATGAAGAGGACAGACCAAAAAATGAATAAATATATAAAAGCGGGAAATCAGGACGCAGGAAAAAGAAACAAGAGAATTCTCAATCTACAGTGCGTTGTCCCCCCNCCCCCAAGTCTTCGAATACGATAATGGAAGGAGCGAAGATGTCGCTCCTGCCTAGTAGCTCTTCAACTTCAACGTTTAGTATCAAATCTATAGGATCTAATGATCATCACCAATATCTGCTGTTATCATCCATATAATATCACCAGGCAAACAGAGTTGGGGGGTGGGGCGTTCCTGGGTGTTTGTCTATAAACAATGGAGATATGGCTGCGCAAGCGATCGCCCAGCATCCCAAATTAAGTATCTATAGTTATTTCTCCGTAGCATTTTGCATGTCGAGTATCTGATAGCCTTGACAAAACCTTATCTTATCGACAAACTTATTACCCCATGTACTACGTCGAAGAGAATGTGGGAGATTGAGAGAGACGGCAAAAATATCATGAGTCAATAATCATAGCTATGTAATATGTATAACCTAAGTAGATAGGTAAAGGTATCCAAAAAAAAAAAAAGAGAAAAAAAGATAGCCGCAACCGATCAATCAGTCAATAGATGAACAGACAGGTAGATGAATGGGCCGAAAAAAACAACAGAGGCAGAATAACCAACAGACCCCACGGCGAGTGGGGAAAAGAGAGAGAAAGAGAGAGATGCGGCATTGAAGAAGCTTGGCTGAAGAAACTTGTCAGGGAAACTCGGAATAAAAAAAAGTCGCAACATGAGCCAAAATAGGGAAGGTGAGTGGGGGGAAAAAGCAAGAATGGGGAGTAAAAAATGGGATCTCAAAAGTTGTGAATTGTCATGGACAAGACCAAAGAAAGGTGTTGAATTAGAGGATTTAAACGCCCTTCGGTGCATTGCTGTTGACCTAAAACGGATTCGTGTGTATTTGGGCCGTGGTTTGGAGATAAGACATCTGGTCCAGCTGTCTTCACCGTCCTTTCTTCGAGTGGGATGGTGCTGAAGGAAAGCGAGGTGAAAAAAGTAAAAATAAAAAGATCCTTTCCATGGGGAGGTCCGTATAATTGCTTTTCTTTTCGTTTATCGTGAAAATTCATTTGCCTCTTCCAAGTTGGCTTATCTGAACTTCGCACGGCATCGTCCCATAACTTCGCCTTGGCAGACTAACTCAGCGCTGAACTCACTGCCGTCAAGTGTCAGATAAATGTCGAAATATACACGGTAGAAAGTGCCCTGAGGTGTGTCCATGCGCTCGAAGTCGGTCTCGAGGTTCTTGCGAGAAAGATCCGACGTCAGGGTAACGACCTCCTTGATACCTGCAGGGGAGGATGGTTAGAATTGCACCTTTTATATGAAGCTTTGCAAGGGGTGGAACTAGACTTACGTGGATCCTTCGTGTATTCAGGGCACACGTCCTCATCACAGGCATACAGGATATCCTCATACATGAGAGTTGCTCCCGGAGCAACTTGACGGAAGAAGCTAACTTTGACGGGCTCGCCAATTTTGACCCGCTCTCCCTTCTGGACGAATATTTGCCGGGTGTACTTGCAGCGGTCACGGCCATCAAGACTGGGAACACGGTATTGTTCGGGGTGGTAGCCTTCCTTGAAAGGCTGGAGTGTGGCCATCAGGTAGTGCCGACGCGCAACACGGTGAGTGATAACTCGCTCTGTGATACCCGCAGTCACGGCACCCTTTACAATCGCAGCGACGGAGTCCATGGGTCGGACAACCTTGGACTGATACTGAGGAGGTACGTGCAGCTTGATTTGTTGAAAGAGATACTCCGAGGCGCCGAATCCACCGACGACGAGCACATTCTGCAGCTTCATTAGACTTCCAAACATTCCTTTATAATATGACCTATAGGGCACGTACCTGCAAATTCCGGTTTTGCGCTTGAATAGCGATGATCTGGTTACGAACCAACTCAAGGATGCGGTTGACGACAGGCTCGAAACACTGGAGAATCTCCTCATTGGTGAAGGTCATGTAACCCTCTTCGATTCCAGCATCAGGGAAGTCCGCTTCGATACCGACGTCTACCGCCCATTTCTGACCGTTGTTCCGGAAGTCGGCCTTAATACGGTTCTCAAAGTCCATGATACACTTGGCGTACACCTTTCCAGCCGTCCGCGATCCATCAGGAAGTTTCATTTTTCTGATCTTCGCACGCAGGATATTACTGAAATTGCGGTTGAGGGCTGTCGAACCGCACGAGTCTCCAGACCCGGCAGTGCACTCAGCTACGCTGAATGGCTGCTCTTCCTCAACTTCGTATGCGATCAAATCTACCGTACCTCCACCACAGTCGACAATCAAGATCGCATCACCGACCTTGAGGTTCAACAGACCGGTCTTGGCACAGAACAGTGCAGCGGCTTCCGGTTCTGAGATTAACGTCAGGCGGTTGTCGTTCTCGTCTCGCAAGAATCCAGCTTGCAGAGCCGCCGCGCGGGTCGCCGCCTTCCCTGCATCGTTCCAGATCGCGGGCACCGTAAGGTAGTACTTGATGTTACGTTCCTCTCTTGTGAACACCTCACCGAGTGTCTTTTGTAACTGGGCGCGCATCGCCTGACGTAACTTGAAGAGGTAGTCGGCCGCAACATCAATCTCCGACTTGCCTGGTGGGAGCGGCGGCAGGTTGATGGGGTCGATGTATGTGTTACCCGAAAGCATAAGCTGGAGCTTGAACCATTCGACCTTCTGCACTCCTTGCTTCGGATAACCGGTTGGGGCCAGCGCATTCGCGATGTCGGGACCCCATCCTACCACCTCCTGGTATTGATCATAGTACAAAACAGTGGGGATCTAGTAGAAGAAATTCAGGTGGTCAGTTTCATAGCCCAAGGTAAACAAATGTAGACGATGACTCCCGTGGCCACAGCTCTGGTGGGGGTTGCGGATTGGGGGGAGGGGGGACCCACCTTCTGTTTTGTGTGAGTACCAGCTCCAGGCCATTCAGTGATAATATCCTCTCGCGCCTCATTGTTGGTCGCAAAAGCGAATGCGACACCAGAAAAAGTTGTACCAAAATCAATTCCTACAATAAGCGAAGCCTTGCTCCGCCCCGCACCCTCGACTTCGTGAGCGGGGTTCGTTCGGAGCCCGTACGGGGCAGGCCCCGTTGGCAATCCCCGACCCATCCCAACAGGCTGCTGTTGCTGCATGCCATAGACGGGCGGAGCGCCCAGGGTTTGTTGCCCGGGATAAGGAATGTTGGTATTGAGCGGGTGCGGCATTTGTTGCCCACCAGCGGGGGGCATGGGGCTGGTTGGCCGCCCAGCTACAGAATTATAGGTGTAGCTAGGCGGTTGGCCCATTTGATTCTGGTTGTTCATCGGAAGACTGGTTTCTGACGAGTTTTGGCCGGGGTGAGAACTGGTGGATGCGTTCGAGGGGGCGGGATTGGAAGTCGGAGCTGGAGGCGGCGAAGAGACGAGCGTTCGTGTGGATGGGGAGTGGATGGATTCAGCAGGAGCTATCGAAGAGACACTTGGTTGTTGTTGTTTGCTTCGTTTCCAGCTAAACGACTTGAATCGCGAGCTCATCGATTCCATGTGAATGGCGGGAGCCGAAGAGAGTCGAACAAGGGGGGAAGAAGAGAAGTAAAGAAAGAGGAGAGGGAGAGAACACGAGAGCGGGAGAGGAAGGCTGAAAGGACCACAGGACTAGTGCGAGTGGAACTCGTATGGGAGGAGGCAGTGCCTGTCAGAGACTGGGAACAGTCGGAGTGAAAGAGAGGGTATTTTATTCAATCAATGAATTATTGTTGCGATGCAATGCAGCGCTTGGCCAAGCAGTGGGCTGGATCCAGGTCGTATCGGGCCTTGAAAAAAGAGGGGAAGAAGCAGAGGGTAGAAACGACTGGAGCAGAGAGCAGGAACGAGATGAATCTCGGGGGAGAGGCGACTCGCAAGGCTAAGGAATCGAGCGAGAAGAACTTCGAATTGTTTTCCTGCAATGAATCGTGCCTGGGCTTGGAGGCTGACTGTGATGCTTTAGAGTGCAGACCGACACGAGGAACGCTCAGGACAGCAGAACAGGCGGACAGAGTCAAATGATTATTAATGCCAATCCCTCGTCAGAATGAAGGATTCAAGCAGCTCTGGTCCGGGGGGTATGAAAGAAAAGGAGATGGGAGAAAAGGAAAAGATTAAAGAATAATCAATGTTCCTGTCAGATACGAGCGTTCGAACAAATGGCATTTGGGGTCCAGTTTGTTCTTGTTCTTAACAGCGTAACAATTGACCACAACTGACGGTCTCCAACCGCACAACCACGACAACTTTTTTAAGTATAAAAACAGGAGGCCCGGAATGCAGCTGATTTAATTACATTGCTTATTTCTTGATGCCTGCAGAGGACAGTTTAATTCCATGCAAAGCGGGAGAGAGAGGGGGGCGCATGGTACTGTAACGTATGGTACGAGACTACCGCCGTTGACGGGTGGGAATCTGGAAGGCGGTGCCCCATGGGTCCATTGGGCCCCGGTTGGCACCACCACTCCCGCTTGATCGAGGCTCAGTTTCGCCAAAGCTGAGCGACGCTGTTGCACCAGGCGCCATCTCAATTTCTCCTAAGCTTCCAACGCGAATAAGAAGGGAAAAAAGCCTAAATAAATCTGAGAATAAAATTTTAGAAGCAATAAGAGCTCTAGCTAGTATAAGAATGACCATGCATACTGAAATCTCCGATAGCTCCCAACGACCCAGTGACAGCCTTCCTCTTGGTTCTATTCTTATCGTCCCTGACCAAAACCCATGGAACCAGCGGTCTTTGCCAAAGAAAAACCCCAACTCCAGCCACGCTGCTCAGCCATGCGCCGACCAGAGAATTGTGTCCATACCTCCTCTGCGGGTGGGTTCCTTTGTTGGCTGCGGCTGAAGGCTGTACCGCCGATCGCGGTATTACGTACGTTACATACCGTTACCACACTTTGATACGCATCCTGCAAGGCAGACTCGTTTTTGTTCCTATTTTTGGCCAGTTTCTAGGGCTTGTTCGTCGAAATCGCTTGTTCTTCAGGTCCCTGAGGAGTCTAGCTCTTTCGTGCGAGCCAATGTGATGGCCGATAAAGGGGACGGAGCATGCTGTCGGGGTCTTGTATATAGCCGCACTCTCGCCGTTCCTCTGGGGACTGGCATTTCTCAATTCTGAACCCCATGCGTTCAATAAGAAGAAACACTTCCTCCTCGGTCAATTCGACACCCCCAGGCTCTCCAATTCCCTGGTTACGTTCGCCTTCGTGGTCGTCGTTCCCGCTGTGGGTACGCTGGTGACCGTCCTCAAAGTGCCATAGCAAGGGTCCAACGTTGATCCAGATTCCACCAGGTTTGAGGCAGTTTCGGATCGCTTGGATGTATCGAATAAGATTCGGGGCAGTGTCGATGAAGAAAACCGTAGCAACTGCGTCAAACGCGTCCTTTTGAGACGGGTTGCTATACAGAACCACAAAGTCGGCCGCCGACATACTCATTGTACCAAAGGGCGTTTGTGTATTAGACTGAGCCTCAAGCATCGCAGCACCAGGATGAACGTCTGGAATCATAACTTTGCGTAGCTGCTGCTCCCTTGATAATATGTTCGAGAAATGCAAAGCAAACGGGTACAGCTCGTGAGCCTGCGCGCCGGCAGTGTGGTTCAAAACCCAGCTGCTCGCCAGTAACTGGTGATAGGAGATCTCATTCCCTTCAGCAGCAAATCCGGCCCGGCATATCTCAAAGACGAGCCTTCCCAGTCCAGCACCGGGAACGAGGACTCTGACATATTCATCCCGGTCAAGTTTATCGGGGAACTCCCGATCTAGGTCTTCCAGAACGGGCCCGTAACACGCATCCCTCTCAGATTGGCCCTCTGCACTCCAATCCCGGTAGAACTGTCTGATCGTAGAATGAGCCTTGTTGACATCGGCAGCTGTAGCAATTCCATGCCAGTTTTGAGACGGATCCGTCCGGTCTGGGTTCGCAGGGAGACCAAATGACGAGAGACCCGTTTCGATAATAGCATCCGCAAGGTCTGCATTCACATCGATGGCATCATCGACCTTGTTGAAATTGTCTAGGAGTGAGAACGGCGGCTCTGATAGCATCTGCCAATGTTCCTTGGGCAAAGCGTAGAATGCCTGACGCCGCCGATGCGTAGTAGTCAAATGAGCACTCCGTCGATATTGTCTGTTGGCTAATATTAGCAACTGAATCTACCGTTTATGTGCTGGGTTGACGAGGATAAATATTAGAGGAACGGTTATCTTATTTATTTTTTTTTCGAGATTGGCCCCGCGAAACATAGTCAAGTGGCCATCTAGATACCCTCGCCCCCATGGACTGGGATCACTTACCTAAATGAATCGAATGCTGCGAAGAGGACTTTCCGTTCAGAGGCCTCGCCCAGTGGGTCGAAATCGCCGGCCCAGCTGCGGGTTTCGTCCAGCTCCTCGTGCTCATGAGAGTGCGTGTCGGAAACCATATTGCATGGATTTAGTAATTGTTCACGCTATGCGAAAAACAGATGAGAGTCTAAGACGGAAGCTGAGGTAAACCCGACAAAAAACCAACTAAATATCTCTTCATATGTTGCCACCAGGTGGGAATAAGCAGAGGGAAACGATGATATCTGTGTGGCTGCAACGATTCCATGAAGCAAAAGTTGAGTGCGCAGTGAAGTGCGGGACCCGCCCTGGGTTTGGCGGGGAAACACCACAACCTTTACCATCCTCGACTCTGACTGCAGTGAAGTGAATCAAGACATAAACCATCCACTAACACTCTCTTTTCCGGCCCACCACGATTTACTATCCAAAAACTGTGAAGAGGAGCAAGAAGGGGGCCTCAACGTACTAACCCGACAATGGCTGAAGTCCAAGGGCCAGCGCTGGCGCCGCAATCCCAGCTGACGGAGCTGTCATTTCCCCTCCCCAACGCTCTACACACGACAGCTCACGTCCACCTCACGGTGCTGGACACCTGTGCAATGGTCTTCCTGGCTACTTCAACACCGGGAGACTCATCCGGAACAGTGAAACCGATGGGGAGTTTCATTTACGCCATGCCCGACGTTAGTATACCTGCCATTCATTCCGCTCTAGCTTATCATTCGCTTGTCGCAAGTTGTTTCCAGAAAGCCATTCCAGCTCGGTACTGATTCCTATTTTAGCGCGTGTCTCCTCGCTCCACCATCTCGACAACATTATACACCTCTCCCTCGACAGAGGAATACGCCACCCGCATAGCTAAAATTCTGGCCCGGCGCATGGGCGTGCCCGTTTACGTCGGATGCAGCATTGACCCGGTCGCGCTTGGGCTCCTGCCTGAGGAAGAAATGGAGGGCCTGACGGGAATTGTGGATAAGGTGATGGCGAGATGGGATGAGCGGAAGAGCCCCGCATGATAGCGATAACTCAGGCATCTAATTTACGAGGCTTGGCCTATTTGTGTTGGCGGGTTGTCGAGACTCTAGCATTAGCGTTGGTCGGGACCTGCTTCTTATTCGTTGTTTTGGCGACGACCGTCGACCGAAGACCCAGGTACACAGTGTACACCGGTGTACACTCCTAGCCTCCGAGATGTCGGTCGGGAGATTTTGTTGATGTATGCTTGGGCTACTTATGCATATCCCGATAGTCAAGTCAGATTTAGGCATATCTTCGGCGCATTTTCCGTCGGTCGCAACTCGCAACGCGGGATTTGCCGATAAAAACTACCGCGCGTTCAGCGGTTTTGATGATCTACTGTACATCCAGCTCCAATTCCATCTCGAATCGGCAATATTGACGACCGGTGGCGGAGGAGGCCGCGCCGCACAAGAGCAGAGCTGACGGTCCCGGACGGTTGACCATCCCTGAGAAGAAGGACGTGCGTGCTGCGCAGTTCCCGGAAAGGTAGCCATGCCCGAAGTTAGCCTCAAACCCTCGATCAGTTTAATCAGCGTAGCAGAGCCTTGTTGCTAAGTTCGAAGCAAAATCTAAGCAAGAACGGGCTGGTAAAGAGCCAAAGATCCTCGAGTTGTATAGTCGGTTAGACGAGAGAACAGCAACGAAGGACCGTTTCCCAAAGAGTCAAGGAGCGCGAGGTGCCCACTGCACCACCCACAACGCCTGACCCAGGCTCCAGCGCTCGAGAGTGCTCACGACGAGAGCCCGAACTTCCGAAGATGGGCCCTCCCGCTCTAGCGCTATGGGCCATGAACTCCGGTTGGACAGACGAGGCCCAATCTTGCATGTCAAGAACGGGAGACAGCGGCAGCAAGAATCTTTGGAGCACAGCATGCTAGCCCTACACCGAACGAGTCATGGTGGAAAGGGGGACACAGCTCTTCATTTTGTCAACCCATATTCCAGAGTCAGTTCCCAAAGGTCGGAGTACCAGAAATGACGGGAAAACGGGCGGTTGGCGGGTGGGGTCAAGGTCAAAACCCAGAGTACACAACCAGTGTCACCAGTGGCCTATGCGAGTCAGGCTGTGAAGATCGGAAGCGGAACCGAGGCAGGTTCCAGGATCCGATTGCGGGTGGAGTGTCGGATCTCTACTCCGTACGGTGTAGGGCAACAGGAGATCTCCCACTCCGTTCCGGATTAATTAGGCCCAGACAGACAGACATTGAGGGCTGAAGCAAAGAAGGGGTTCCCACGCTGCAGTCCTGGGCGATGTATGGCGCCTTTTAGGCCTCACGGTTTGGCCTGTCTCGGGCGTTGGATTTTAGTGCATCTGGCGAATTTCGCTCCTCATGACGCGAGCATCCCGAGTGGTCCCTCCTTTGTATTTTGTATCCCTGGTTAACCACGTGGGAGAGAAGATCTACATGGTAGTACCTACGTCGTACTTGCGAAGTTGTGAGCCATGAAAGACAGGCGAAAAGGACATCTCACCTGGCACGACTTTGCAACGTCCTTCAGTACGTTACCGATAGCCATGCTGAGTTGCTGACGCTGTCAGGTAGTTAATAATATCAATCTGACCTTCCGCAGAGAACACTGAAGTGATTTCTCGTATTCTCCATCCGCATGCCGTAATACGGAGAAGCAGCAGCCTGTGACGTTACTTTAATCTTCAACCCGTCTTTGACTCTTCGTCTAAAGTCCCCTCGGTCCGGTCTCAGCCCAGTGGAGCTCAGGCCGATTATTGAATCCTGTCCAATGACAAGAAGAAGCACAGCTTGCACGCTGAAGGGCTCAACTAAGGTGCAGGCCAGGAGCTGATCTGGATTTGTTGTCAACTTGTTATTAGCCAAGGTTTAGCGCTGAGTGGTGGATCGCTTATGCGAGACTGGTAACTAGTTCGTTATCGAGCAAGCTGGATTGCGAATTGACGCCGGTCCCTTGCGTATGGAAGTATATGAATATACGGGGCATAAATCATCACATGTTGATGGTTCTTGAGTAATCATGCCAATACCGAAGAGTATACGGTGTCGGAGTTCATGGTCCAATTTGTTCGCATTGTTCCTCTCTCTTCATATGCAAGATGACTGCCCCTGGTGTTGGCGAACAACACAAAACACGTGCAATTATTCGTCGGCCATTCATGAGGATGGGTTCGAGCTTGAAGTGACGGCCTCGTCTGCCGTCTGATCACAGTCTCATGCCCATTTTGTGCGGGGAACACGGCATACCCAAATTAGCCTGGCTCCTGGACCAGTAAGAATATGTCTATTTTGTCATTCCGAGGATGAACCGGTGTTTCGACTAACAACGATCATGGAGTGACCTGACAAGGATGATCCTGGTAGGGTGCCGTCGTTGGCTTCGTGTCTGGAAAGGCTCCCTGTAAGTTTTGCAATAGTCCGATGCAAGCGATGACGGTCGCTTCGTTCCGCATCGGTTAGGCAGGGGGGAAACGAAACCAATGGGTCGAGAAAATAACGGATTTGAAGTTGAGCTTGCACATGGCATCTCTGTTGCCCACTAAGACGAGTGAAGTGGGCGGGTTTACCCCATAACGGAATCGACTGGTTCGGGAGAAGTTTTCCGCCGCACCTAAAAAAAGAGAGCGGGACCCACTGGGCAAGTGCTCCCCGAGCTTTTTTTGGCATGGAAATGATGGAATGATGTGAGATTGAGATTTGTGGACGGTGGAGATACCTGACGGCTGCTTCATGTTTGATGCAACCCAAATTTGAGGAGATTGCTGTAAGCTAGCTCATACAGGGAGGAGCATCGAAGCCCAAGTCAACACTAAGGTTCGAGAGCGTGGGATTGCGTTTCGCATCCATCGCAAAGTCACATCCAGCAACCAGCGTCAGCCACCCAGAGATCAGATCACCAAAAGGATGTCACTCGTGGAAGCTGACTGGCTACAGCGTAGACAAGCCAACGCGTCAAGAAAAGAACCTTCGGCTAGTTGCTTGGTTGACACCGCCACAAGCACGAGGCAAAGGCCCTTGGACCGACCGAACGGGCCACTAAAATTAACGTTATTTCATTAAGATCTTCCCATGGACATTGCATGGCGACAGTTTAACACCCAATGCGGATGTTTTTAGCGAACGATCCGAACGTGGCGACACAGCGGTCGACGGTGATGGTTCGGAAAAAATCCGGATAATTTGCGCGGAAGCCAAAGGGAGAGGTTCCAGCGGCTCCAGCAACACCATTTGGGACGATTATTGGGGGTCTGGGTCCGGGGACCAGCCTCGGGCTCCAGCTCAGTCAATCGTCTCCGGTTTGGGTGGACTTTTGCCTGCCCTCCATCAGGATTCCTGTGTCGTCACTCGTCACCGTCGTTGCTTCTTTCTTTTGATGGTTCACTTCCATGTGGTCCGTCCAATTGCCAGCCGAGGGAAGGATTCCGAGGACGATCGTCAATAATCAGGCCTCCTCTGCTGAAGCCTTGTGGGATTTGATTCGCTTATCAGAGTGCAAACTCCATATCTCCTGCTTGACTCCGCCGTCTACCAGTCGACCTGCCCATCGACCCTGTCTAGTGTTCAAACTTTGCGGCCAATAGTGGATAAGAGCAGTCCGAATGGATGTACAGATCGAGAATTTCGGCCGAGCACTCGGAGGGAAGAACAAGGAAGATCGATCGGTGGAGAGGAAAGAGATTAAGAGTTGCGGCGGGTTCGCACCTGTCGAGATGAAGATGACGCCGGAAGTCCGAATCAAGCCACACAAGATGGGGTGCAGGGAAATAAGGTAAACCCGGCAAGTCAACGTGGGAACCTTACCTTAGCTATTTTTAAGTTTGACTTCCACTCCTTCTCGGCAAAGGAGATGAGCAGCTTGCCGTTGCATTCCACTTGAGGTCAGAGTAGGAGTGGGAGAGCAGCCCCGCCCCAGATGTTCGTTCATATGAGCATTCGTCACAGACAGTGGGATTGAATTGAGCCCTGGCTATTGCCGAATCCCAGCGCCACTCGAGGCTGTTGTTCACCCGATCAATACTCAATAGTACCGCCGCTACCAAAGCTTCTAGAAAGTGTATCTCCTCCCGTTGTTTGTGGGACGGCGGTGGACCAAGGTAACCGACTGGAACGAAAGCTCAACGAACGACAGACAGGCTGAATTCCAGGGACCTCGGAGACACTGCCACCGCCGATCTCGGGATGTGCCTAACTTTGCTGAGAGGTCTGATCTCGAGCAATCAACCAAGAATGATGAGGGGATTGTGACCCAGCGAACTATAGGCCCCAACTGACGAGTGCTCATGACAACAAGCGCAAGCCACCTCCCCGACGGCCTGGAAATTGGAAATTTGCCTCGAATCTCGTGAAGGAGCCGGGCAAATCCCACGAAGCATACGTTTGCGCCCCAGATTCGCAATCACAAGAGATCTAGTTCGGAATTCGACTCGGTATTGCATTCAACGAGCGAGCAGACTGGCGGAGAAGTAAACGCATCTCCACAGCAAATTGCTGACTGGAATTCTGCAGACTGCAGCACCTCCACCCACTGCCACATCTCGTCGAATCCTCGATCTGGTATGGCTGCGAGCCGGTGTTTCATGTCCAGCGGCCCAGCCCATACATTCCTGGCAACCGGGGCCAGCCGAGAACTGTCGCAGAGGTTTCCTGGACCTTGGAAGGTTGGGAAGACCCTGACGAGAGTCGCTGGTTGATTGGGCTGTGGAACAGATACTAAAAAGCCCAGTTTGCAGGTGCAGAATTGTACATGCGAATGATGATGATAGTAATAATGGCCATCATTCTGGGCGGATGGATGGAAGGGTGTTTGGTAGAGCGTATCCGTAGAGTCGAGTCCTTCGGCAGTCGTCACGAGGCTTCTTGCAATTCTCAGCCTGGACGATTAATTTGCCCTTTTCGCATGAACTGGCGGCCTCCATCCTGGATAAGCATCGAGAAAGCTTTGGCTGGTTCTCGGGCTGAGCGTTTCAAACCCGCCTGCATCCTCGTCAGTGATTCCGTGAATGTAGTCCCGATTCTTATTATTCCTTCTGCCATCTGATCGCTTCCTATAAGCACCCATCCATCCATCCTCCTTTCCCCCGTCGCTGTCATCGCCGCCTCTCCTCCGTCTCGTTTTTTGCTTCTCTCTCCATATTCTTCTCTCTTTGCCCCCTGCTTCCCTCTTCCCGTCTCCCATTCGCCCTTCATATTCGCCTCCTCTCGCACCCCTCCCCGTCTTCCCTCTAACCCCCAATTCCTATAATTAAGGAACCCGCCCAAATCCTTCCTCCCCCCTCCCCGTCTCGGGGACTGACCCTTCCATCACCTAAGATTACCCGTGGTTCTCTTTCTCTGGAACCCCGTCAGCGGATTCGTGCGTCGGGTGTATGGCCTCAAGCCTTCAACGGCCTCGTCAAACCATTTCCCAATCCGCCCACCTGGACAAGCCTCAGTCCCACCCTTCGCCATTGCCAATGCGACTGGTGTTTGCCCCAACTTTAATTACCGGGGAGGCCCTTGCTGCTGTTCAGGTCTACGCTCCGATCTCGAGGGAGATTCCGATTTGCTCTTAATCGCTATTCTTGTCTTTTCTTTGGGTCTTCCTGCCTTGTGGCCCGGCCCCTGCGTTTGACTGCCACCCACGAGCAAGAGGTGTGCCGTCCTTTTCTTCGGGTGGACTCCCCGCTTCTCCCTCATTCTTCCATTCTGTCGCTGTCGTTATTTTACTTCTTTTTTTTTTTTATTTTGGTGGTATTCACCACTAGTTGCGGGTCGGGAAGACACCCAACGCTCACTCTGCGCGCTGTCCCTCCTATGCGGCTGCTTTTAGATCATCGATATGCAGCCGCATTACTCCCGCCCGTGGACTAACCAGAACACCCAAGGCGCTCCTTATGAGCTGCCTCCGGTGCACTCGGTTACGTCCTCGGCGCCCTTTCAGCCAGCCCTGCAGCCGGGCGCTTTTCTCTCTACTCCGTCGTCGAGGCCCAGCACTGGGATGCCAATGTCTCACATCCTACAACCACCTCCCGCAGCGCCACCTGCGGCAACCTACGCTCCTTATGACTCGAGCGTTTCTCCCTCAGAGGGGGGAGTGTCTCTCGCGGATGCGCCGACTAATGGCTCCGGACTAGGCGGGGGGTTCTTGCGCCATAGTGGACTGGGACAGCACCAGCAGCCATTACAGCAGAAGAGGGCGTATAGGCAACGGAGAAAGGACCCAAGCTGTGATGCGTGCCGCGAGCGCAAGGTCAAGGTACTTTTAAGACGTCGTTGTTCCTCCATTTTTGGGCTGTGTAATCTAACTGCTCTCTTCTAGTGTGATGCATCCGAGTCTACTAGTTGTACGGAATGCACCAACCGCAAGGTTCGATGTCAGTTCACTAAGGAGACTAACAGACGCATGTCATCTATCAAGTTCGTGCCTTCTCATCCATTGCCTGAAGGAAACCCGCCATTCTGATGAAAGTATAGACAAGTCCAGGATCTAGAGAAGCAGCTTTGGTCGACTAGGCAACAGCTCCAGCAACTACGGTCCGGAATGAGGTCGGATAACCTGATGGATCTTGACAGTGATGGAGCAGGGCAACTTCAACTGAATTTACCCGATATAGGCTATCGACCGCCGCGTCGGCCAAGGGTTCCCATTTCTCATGATCTTTCTCATGCAAGAGCGAATCTACGACGCTATGGACGAGGCATTTGGAAAGCGCCCACGCCTTACCGCCAGTCGGACTCGAAATCGATATTAACCACAGATCCTCCTTCCCTTCCGGCGCAAGACGTTGCTCACCATCTTCTTGCGCAATACCATGCCAATATCCACACTACGCTTCCAGTTATCCATTGGCCGACGTTCCTGAAAGAATACGAGGATGTTTATCGCCGAGGGACGCTACTAGGAGTTACTCGCGAATGGGCAGCTGTGTTATTTGGGGTATTCGCCTGTGGTTCCTTGCATACCTCTGACCCAGGCCGAGAAGAAAGGGGCAAGGATTTTGTGAGGACGTCTTGCGGAGTGATCGATGTTTGGCAGGACAATTTCACGTTGGATCAGGCGCGGGCCGCCCTGCTGGCTAGCATATTCCTTTACGAGGTCAACTCGAAATCGGCTAGCTGGGTGTGGAATGGTTCCGCCGTAAAGGTTGCTCAGGAGATTGGATTACACCTCGAGTCAGGTCCGTGGCCAGTGCTTGAAGGCGAAATGCGCAAGCGCGTGTGGTGGGGAATGTATACATGGGATAGGTTTGTGGCCTTCGAAGCTTTCTAGATTTGATTCATGATGCTCATTATTCACCAGGATCATGGCGTTGGAAATGGGCAAACCTGTTCTAATAAATGATCAAGACTGCGACATTGGTCTCCCCAGCCTCATTGACGAGCACTCTATCTCGGAAGCCGGTGGCGTGTCTGAAAGCCAAGAGACCACACCGTTATTAGCGACCATACATGTTGTGCGGTCAATTGGCCAGCTGACTCGTATTCTGAGAAGCACAGCAATCGGCTCGGCCAGCCTTGATACCTTTGAGCGACACTTCAATGCCTGCCTAGCCATCTTCCCCGAGCAATATCAGCCGAACTCCGACCAGTACATTGAACCTCGATCTCTAACTCCAATTATCTACCTCCAAAACGCGCGTCTTATGCTTCATCGCCACAATATATCCCCATTCTGCCCCCCTGAGGTCAGGTCCTCCGCGCTCGACTATTGTGTCTCCGTGTCCCAGGATACCGCGCGCCTACTGTCACGATGCATGCGACCCTCGCCAGTCACAGGAACTACAGATTGGCGCTCCCTACTTGCGGTGTCCGGGTCAGCGGTGTTGTGCGCCCACCTCTGGCGTTGTACACTTCTATTACTCTTCCGTCAAGAATACGACGCAGCTATGGTATGCGTCCAGGCAAGCTCGGCAATGAGGGAATCGCGCACTATCAATGCGCCATGCGGTCGGAATATTTCGTTCTTCCTGACGTCCTTGTTAGAACGACTTCAACGCAACGACTTTATAGATCTTGACGGGGATGAGGAAATGATGGCTTATGTCTCGGGAGATATGCAGGGGACTAGCCATGGAAGCTGGGTGTGGGAGGGCAGTGAGACCGAGGCTCAATTAGAGTTGACTTCCCCATCAAGCAACCCAGCTCATCCCGGTGCGGGGGATAGCAAGCCACCGGAGGAGCCAAATGACTGGGAAGGATGGGATTGGATTGAACAGACAGTCCAATATCTTCTTGTGGAAAAAGAACAGCGACAGCAAAAAGAAGCCCAAAACCTTCGACCGCCGACAGAGGCGTCATATCACGGCAGCGAATCCACGACTGGGAGCCCCGACTCGGTTCCTCCCCAGCCGAGTACAACACACTCGCGCATGACAATCGCAAGCATTATATGAATGTGCGGTTCTTTTTTATTCGCCTTCAAATGTCCAGTTTTGGCATCTACTCTACAGGACTAGAGTGGAGCCCCGGCGTTATGGGGGCGAGATGATATCTTCTTCGCGTTCCGGCTTCTATAGCCTTTCAATTTTGGCATTCCCATTCGCACTGATATGATTTACGTTATGATACCTGCTTGGATTCTTCTTCTTGTTGTACATCCTGATGTTTTTTAGACGCTGTATATAGCTTCACCATCTTGGAATAATACTTTACAGGCCGAAGCAACGGAAAAGGTTTCGCAGGCCCTTCATCATTTACATTGCATATTCATGTTCATATAATTTAAAAAGACCAATTAGATGGTAGAAGATAATGTAGTCTAGTCGTACAATCAAATTAGGTCTCCAGGTTGATACTCCGCCCGAACCGCGCGTACAAGGCGACCTTCAACTGTTGCATCTCATCCCGCAGATCACCTAGCGTCTCCTCCAACTTGGTGACTTCAGAGTCAATCTGTTCCGTTGAAGAGGCAAGAAGGCCCTGCGCTTCTTCTAGCGGGAGTTGGACGAACGCGTCGCCGATTTTGTATCTGCGGGAATCAGCTTGAAGTTCAAAGTAACAAAACATTCGCTGGAAGGTGACTTACGGGACTAGTTCGTCTTCATCGGCAAGCTCTAGCTCTGTTGAGATTTCTTCTAGATCCTCTTTATCTTTCTATGGAGATGAGAAAGGCGGTTGTTAGCTTGTTTCTTTCTTCTTCCCCTGACTGAGTCGGACATAACGGGGGGATTGCGGGGGAGGGGGAGGGGGAGGAGGGGAAAAGAAATGAATAAATAAGATAAAAATGCCAAAGGTAAAGACTGCGAGGGTAAGTGAGTACCTGCTTCCCCTTCAGATTCTCATTGAGGACCGTCTCGCGCTGGTGAAGACGACTGAAGCGGTTGATCTTTTCTTGGTCCTCGCGGCGGACTTCGGTGTCTTCTGAGCTGCCGATTGTGGCCTCGTCTTCTTTTGAGAGCTGGAATCGAGTCAGTTGAGCTGATGGGTGCATTGGGGAGGTTAGGAACAGACCATATGCTGGCGCATCATTTTGCCTGATTTTTGGTTATTTATTGGAGAAGGGAATCAATCAATCGGTATGGAATTGTGAGGATATTTTGGTGTTTGTGAGGTGAGGGTGGTCTGTGCGGGGCTTTGGACGGTGGTTGTGTATGGTGTCGTCGGTGAGAGTCTAGAGGGCTATCCTGGTGAATGATATATTTATATAGATGCAACGATATCGAATAACTGGCAGTCTATTTCAGCTTAATTAATTTAATCCCAATCACCGCGTGCTGTCGAGTTTGGTTGCTGATACTGTCCTCGACTCGGAGAAACTGAAGGCCGACGCGGTGTCTGTGTTGGTTAAGTAATGAAGCAGGCGACACTCGCAGCTCCAGCTTCGTCCTGAGCTAATCCTAGACATCCATATCCACCCATCCCTTCGTTTAGATGTCTAGTTGAGCCGCCGCCTCTTTTTTAGATCACCGGTCCCTACTTTGTCATCTGCCTGCCCTGCTGCCCAGGCCGTTCGATCACCGCCCAAACACCGCACGGCGTCAACGTCACCGGTTTCTCACAGGCCACGGGAGCTCCTAAACCGCCTCTGTTTCCGACTCTTCCCCCCTTTCTATCTATTCGCATACACCCCGAGCTTCTCCCCAGTCTGTACATTCTTTCAATCATGCGGGTACTCTCTTCTGCCGTCGTCACCGCGGCTTCTCTTCTTCCCGGCCTCGTGTCGGCCATCAACTTTGATTGCGAACACATCAAAAAAGACAACTACAAATACGACCTGAGTCCGCTCGGCGGAGTCCACGAGCTATATCATGCCGAGAAAGTCGACGGATCCATCCTTAACACAACATACGTCTTGAACGTGTGCAATATTCTCGGGGGCGCAGCAATCCGTGGCAACTTGAATTGCGGCAGGTCAAGGAATAGTATGGATCAACCCGGAACCCGAAAGAAAATCACAGAAAACACGTATACATATAAGGGCATGATAGCTAACTCTATTACTCTAGTTTGCGGATTCGAATATACGTACGAGGACGGCAACCCGACGAGTAGTCGCACGTTTCCTATCGTTGGGCTTGAACCCATGGGCGGAGGCGAGAAGGACGTGGAGATCACACGGTTAAAGACGGATGATTCAGAGGTGGAGGGACTCCGTGTTAAGCTGACCGGGGGTCATTATTCGAATGGTGAGAAGAAGAAAAAGGATGCAGGTGCGGTTATCGAGTTTATCTGTGACCCTGCCCTATCGGGGTTGGAGGGTCTCGGCGAGGAGGAACCGAAACGTTTGATCCGCGCGCGAGCAGAGGATGAAGATGGGGACGGCGAGGGGGACGGCGAGGGGAATGACGATGGTGAGGACGATGGTCCTATCAATAACGGAACGGTCCCTGGTCGCAGTCTGCAGTTCAAGAGCTTTGGGAAGGCCGATGATGACACTTACGTGCTGAACTTGAACTGGAGGACGCGCTACGCTTGTGACAATTACCTTGAAGAACGTGGATCGAGCTCGAGTCACTGGGGTTTCTTCACCTGGTTGATTGTCATGTATTTCCCCCCTCTCCAAACGTACAACTATCCCAGCTGACTTCTTTCTAGTTTCTTCCTCTGCGCTGCGGCATACCTCATCTTCGGCTCGTGGCTCAACTATAACCGTTACGGAGCCCGTGGCTGGGACCTTCTTCCGCACGGCGACACGATCCGGGACGTTCCCTATCTCTTCCAGGACTGGCTGCGGCGGGTAGTCAACACATTTCAGGGATCTGGATCAAGGGGTGGATACAGCGCTGTATAAACTATTACACTTGTTTTTGCCTTTGCTTGTTTGCCTGTTGTGATATATTCAAGGAGCATTTGTGCCAGAATTACCCAGTTTGTGGCGGCTGGTTCAGTTCGGTTCGGTTTCTTTCTCTGTACGATGGAATGAATGACTTTTGGTCTTGGTTTTCTTTTCCTTGGCTTGCTGCTGCTATTGGACGAGCTGATATATACCTCAGTAGGAGAGTGTATGCACTATGCAATCAATTTCGTATATGTACCCATATGCGTCCACTACTACCTTCGATCACTCGGCCGGTGTTGCGGATCTACAAGGCACAAAAGTACTCCCACCCACCCCGGTTCCGCTCTCTCTCGGTCCTGAATCCTGAATCCTGAATCCTGGAATTGGGAGTTGATCAAATGAACGATTACTTCCTTCGGACTAGGTAGGTAGGCTAGCTCGCAGCTGGATACATTCTCCCTCCATTCAGAAACGCACGATTGCAAACAACTCGAAGGAGAAAGTGAAAGAAAGAAGAAAAAGAAAAAAGAAAAACGCTCATCAGATGGAATCATGCAGCCTCACAGGCCAATGCTCGGCTCAAAATTGCGTGATCCAGGACTAATATCACGACATTCCCAGAAAATTCCTCCTTAACTGGGATCAATTTCCAATTTCTTTCTCGTCATCGCCCCTTCAAAAAACAAAAAGACCCCCACGGCGCTTGCCTCAGCTTGCCTCAGCTTGCTTGCTTGCCTGCCTACATACTTTTGCCTTCATCCACCCATCCCATCAAGGTGTGGATTCCGGCGAGACAAAGGCATGCACAGCTCGGCCGAGTGTAGCCGGGCGACACTATACAACACTATACCTTCATGGTAAACTGCTTGAGGAATAGGTAGTCCTCCATGGTTGCGTCGACGGTCTTCCGGATCAGGGCGGCGCCTTCGTCTCCGTACTTTTCGCGCCACTCGGCGTCGAACTCTGCTTCGGACTTAGGCGCACGGGGCTATTGAGTTTTTTGATCAGCTGGACTCTCCTTACTTTTTTTTTGCCGTTGTCTTGTTGTATCACGGGCTGGTTTCTTTTTCTTGTATGCTTGCTAACTTGTCCCTACCCTATCCTTTCCCTGCCCTCCTAGGCAGACTGTGCATGGATGGCAAGTAGGCCCGGTCTAGTCCGTCCCAGTTCGGGCAAGGTAAGGGTAAGGTAGGGCATGCAACAAAACTAAAAAAGAAGGGGCAGAAAGGAGCCACTTACGTGTGACCTCGCAGTCAATCCCCTCGAATCAATCGCATCATTGTGGAACCCCTTCCACTTTTCAAACGCTTCTCTCGCGTGCTCATGGTCACTTTCGTTGTCCCAGTTGAGCATTGCCTCGGTATACGGGATGCCGACGCTGCGGCAGAATGCCTCCATCATGGGAGCCGGGCTATCAAGCATCTCGTCCGCATCGACGACGCAAATCTCCACACCGACATTTGCGCTCGGGCTTGATACAGGCTTATGCTTTGCGCCGCCGCTCTTTGAGTTGGAAAGGATCTCGTCGGCGTCTGTCTCGCGCGTGGCAATGTGAGGCCCCACCAGGCCCTCGTGGTGCAGGTACTCGAGGAACCGACGCATCTCGTCGTACCCGGCCTCGGCGGGGTCGTAGTAGGTGAATCCTGTTGTGGCGTCTAGCGGCGGGATCGTGCAGCGGTAGTACGAAGGCACGCTGTAGTGTGGGTCGCGGATGAGGAAAGCAAAGTGGAAGCTTTGCAGGATTTCCTTCGGTATCACCGTGGGATTGCCTGGCTCTGCGGCTGTAGGGTAGGGGTAGGGAGCACTGTCCTGCTTCTTTCCACTACTGCTGCCATTTACCTCATCGGCAGGGTGGCCGTTGGCTACGGAGGATTCGGTTCCGTTCATGCCAACGGCCGCTTGGAAGTCAGGGTTGGCGGTTTCGGTACCAACGCCGCGCTTGATCCTGTTGAGAGAGGGAGCAATACTGGCAGGTTTGGCGTGTGGCGGCAGGAGATAGTGGAGGATATCTTTGATGAAGATTCTCTTGCCCTGGATTTTCATATCGTTAACTTAAGTGCGACGCCGGACGGTAAAGTGGATAAGGTTGGGAAGTACCTCGTTCTCCCGCCCCTCGCGCTCAATCCTATCGAGGATAGTCCGATACGTTGAGTCGCTGAATCCACTCTCCAGACGGCCCTGCTCGTCGGCCTCATACCGATCTGAGAGCCGCTCTGGACCGTAGTAGAATGCGTCGCCAAAAGGCTCGTGGATACATTGGATTGTATCACGCTGGGTCATGAAGACCTGACCAATGAGAAGTTAGTATTTTTAAACTTCAGGTATTTAGGTAGGTGAGAGGAAAAATACCCGTTCAAAAGCTGTCGAGCAAGCCCGGGGATGGGTCGCAACGAAGATAGGTTTCTGCTGAGACATGATGCAGTTTCGGATCCGAATAGATATGACCGGATGAGATGGTTGCTGGGAATCTTCACTATCTACCAGGGAATTTCACCGCCGGCGAAGCTACAGATTTTTTGATATACTGTGGGCCCTGGCGAGTCCTGTCGCAAGTGACGCGGGGATTTTCTTTCCAAGTGTGCAGGAAGCAGAGTAGAGGAGTAGTGCAGAATGAAAATCACCAACTTGGACGTCACAGGTGAAGTGGACGGCCAAGGTAGGATAGTTAGGATAGATAGAGTAGTCTTGGATGACTGAAGACAAAGATAGTCAGGAGCTGATGGAGAGGAGTCAGGAATGTGATGAATTTATACCTGTGGTCGTGAGGCTTGCAGGAACTTGAAGAGCGTGGGTAAAGGAGGTACGGACGATATCGCCAGATCGAAAGGCTGCCACTTGGATGCGGTTTTTTTTCTCTCTTTGAGTTCGACCGTCCGAGCCAAACCGGATGGGAACAAATAAAATAAAATAAAATAACTATAATGATGAGGCAACGATGGAGCCGAGGGCCAGGCAGCTGAGGAATAACAGATCGAGCTGCAGCATCGGTGGTTTCAACCAGAACTCTACGAAATCTACTTTGCGGTGGTACGGCGGACTCCGTCATGGTCCAGGGCAGGGCCTCGATGCAGTCGCTATCAGTGGTTGATGCTCAACCCACTCCTTGCTGCTGCTCAGCGAACGGCCCAGCATGGGCCGTAGGGCGATGGCGCCAACTGTCACCTATATTCGCCATAGATAGGGATCATCTATCTTGTTATCAGGGTCCTGATAATGATCTATATAGATTCTAGCTCTTCAGAGCTTCGCTTCAAAACTTCAACCACCTTCTTCTGACTTCCCAAGGGTGAGCCCTCTGAGGCTCCCAGTGCGAGGAAGCCCCTCGTGTTGCCACGGACAGGATTATGATCTACAGTTGCTTCTCCGCTCTGTTTCCCTTGTCATTGGAAGATATCAAGGCTTGGACGGGGGCAGAGGTGTTCGGCGTGTTCCTGGCCATCCCGGCCAAGCTGAGGGGGGTTGCGGAGGGGCGAGATTTCGAGTCCGTCTCCCGCACTACAAGTGAGACGAGAGGCAACGGCGGTACAGTGGAAAAAAACCTCGGAAGTTAGCCTCGGAGAGAGTGGACATTGAGGATACCGAACGGGAAGGACTCGTCCATGGTCGTGAAGCGGAGTGGTTGAAGGTGTTCACAATCCCTGTCGCCACAGACGTTCGAGGCATCTTGTGAGTTCCCACACTTGACGTCATGAGACGGAGAAATCAGGACGGATTACGGGTGAGAAAGAGGAGAAGGGGGAGGAGAAGCAGCAGCCGGACACCTCGTGGACACGGAGAATCTCTGGGAGTTGTGATAGCAGGAGCATATTGTACTTGTACAGGTTGTGGACAGTAGTTGCCGGCCATATCTGATATGCCCGTTTAAAGCCACTCAGCTTTTCCTCAGCTCGCGGATGGGCCTGGGAGGCTGCGACCGGGGAGGGACCATTGGGACCTTCGTGGGCCAATCTGCGTGCTGCTTTTCCATGTCATGCGTCGTGGGGTGCTCTGCTGCCCAATTATGCATCCCCGTTTCTAACGTGGGGTTTCAATGGGCTATAATTATCGTGCTATAACTTAGTCTGGGGACGGCGCCCTGCGACTGGCGGAAGATGGGACCAGGGAATCCAACTTAGGATTGTCTCGATCTGTGCATGGATGGAGGACCGATCCTCTCTCCGGATCACACTTACGGGCTGCGTTCAGGCAACCGAAGGATTCGTAAATTAGGTAACAGTTTAGCGACGCTCAAGCGAGATCGAGACGGTGGGTAATGCAGCCGTTTAGCTGGTCGAGAAACTCCTTACTTTGCGCGATCTCTGTACTTTGTAGCACACCGCCTGGCTCACACCGCCCAGCGGCCCGGCAGAACTAGGGTTTCTGGGCAGTGTGCTCTCGAGTTTCAAAAGGATCTTTGCGGTCTCCATCCATATAAGGAATGGAATGCCTCTCAATGAGCTGCTTACCGGCAAGCCCCGATGACTCTCTCCTGACCGCTGTGCTGTTTTCAATGCTACCACTTTGACTATTCCCTCGTTCACTATATTCCGTCCCCCATGGAGCAACACGAGCAACTCCAACAACCCCAGCAGCCTCAAACTCCCCATCAGCCAGTCGCAGATCCACCTGTGCCTGTACCGGGTGAGAATCCATCGCTGGACTACCCGCCACTGCCTGCACCCCCAGATGCCCTATACCGCACAGAGACCGAGGCGGTGCAGGCGGTCAAGACCTTTGCCCAAGACCACCATTATGCGGTGATCACAAAGCGCACCAACAAGGGCCGCGAGGGCAAAGTTGAGGCAATTTACCTGACCTGTGACCAGGGCCAGATATACCGCTCGACAGCGAAAGAGCGCCAACGGGAGCCGTCGCGACGGAATGGCTGTCCGTTTAGTATACGGATCAGCCATCACAAAATCGACAACCTGTGGCATGTCAAAGTCCGCGATGCCGCTCACAATCATGGCCCGTCGCTGCCTGGCTCACATCCTTCAATTCGCCGTGAGGAGATCGCACAAAAGACCCAATACATAAAGGCCCTTCTTGACATCAATATGCCCCCAAGCCAGATTCTTAAGCAACTGCGACATGTGGATCCCACCACGGTCATCCAGATTCGCGATATCTACAACCTCCGCCATCGTCTCTATCAAGGAAAGTCACCTGTTCCAGCAGTGGTTATCTCTGAATTCAAGGCCTCTACGATAAAGAAACGCCGCAGCCGAGCAAGCCCCGATAACCAGTCATCTGGGGAGGCTTCGACGTCTGGAGCTTTAGAGGAGAGTACTGTGATTAATCAAGGAGTCACTACTCCTGTCCATGTCCCTATCCCTGTCAGTGGGGTCCCAGTGACCCAGGGCATGCACAACCCAGAACAACTCTTGCTTAACACAACCATGTTCTGAAATTCTAGTATAGGCGTTTTCGGTCGGATTTAGCGCTAGGGAAATACCAATTTGAGATAAAGCTTGTCGGAGGCTTTGATAAGATAATGGACGGGAATGCTTGTTTACTGCCGCTTTGACCACTCACATTGTCCCGCTGGTTCCGTGTCACGTGACCGGATTCGAGATTGTTCTGGAAGGCGGTGGAACCTTGGAGTGTCGTCATGGTGCTGCGTGAGACTTTGGGCGCCCTCTTGAAGCATCCTTTTCCTCCAGGCTTTTTGTGCACTGATTTGTTTTGTTCTTGCGTATATAAAATCACCCTCTTGTACTCGACATTCTGGATTTCTCCCGTTGTAATCACACAATCTCTATTGCTCAATTTCGACTCCCACCTACTCTTCCTTTCCTCTCCTCGGAGGTTTTCATCTCCCCCCACCTTACATCATGAACACCGACAATTACACAGACAAGGCCAACAATGCCATACAAAGAGCTGTTGATCTTGTTGAAAAACACTCAAATGCAGAACTTGCTCCCCTTCATATCGCGGTTGCTCTTCTTGACCCTTCAACAGACGACGAGGATGAAGGGCCCTCAGCCCATCCCTCCCACGGGAGCTCGAACTCCCCGCTCTTCTGTCAAGTCGTCGAACGTGCGCATGGCGATATGCAACTCCTTACCCGCGCGCTCATGAAACGACTCGTTAGACTCACCTCTCAAACCCCTCCCCCTGAGAAGCCCACCCTTTCTCCGGCCTGCCGAAAAGTCCTTATCAACGCTGCCGAATTGTCCAAG
Organism: Aspergillus versicolor CBS 583.65; assembly: GCF_001890125.1. Lineage (NCBI taxonomy): Eukaryota > Fungi > Ascomycota > Eurotiomycetes > Eurotiales > Aspergillaceae > Aspergillus > Aspergillus versicolor. The sequence continues at coordinate 3,327,380 of NW_024467524.1, read as the reverse complement.
ACACAAAAGGATAGCTATGTTGCTGTGGACCATTTGATCCAGGCTGTTTGTCAGGACCCACAAGTCCAGGCTTCTCTCAAAGACGCCAACATTCCGGATGTCAAGTTCATCGATACTGCCATTCAGGAAATTCGAGGAACAAGGCGGGTCGACTCGAAAACGGCGGATGCGGACAGCGAGGCCGAAAATCTCAAGAAATTCACAATTGATATGACAGCCCTAGCTCGAGAGGGTAAAATCGATCCAGTAATTGGTCGAGAAGAGGAGATCCGTCGTGTGATCCGTATTCTCAGTCGAAGAACGAAGAATAACCCTGTCCTCATCGGTGAACCCGGTGTGGGTAAGACCACGATTGTCGAGGGATTAGCCCGTCGAATTGTCAATGCAGATATCCCAGCCAGTCTTTCCCAGTGCAAGCTCCTTTCACTCGATGTGGGCTCCCTTGTCGCCGGAAGCAAATACCGTGGCGAGTTCGAAGAAAGACTGAAGGGTGTCCTCAAAGAAATTGAAGACTCCAAAGAAACCATTGTCTTGTTCGTGGATGAAATCCATCTTCTCATGGGCGCAGGTGCAAGTGGTGAAGGTGGAATGGATGCCGCCAACTTGCTGAAACCCATGCTTGCTCGCGGACAGCTCCACTGTATTGGTGCTACGACGCTCGGCGAATATCGCAAGTATATCGAGAAGGATGCTGCATTCGAGCGACGATTTCAGCAGGTTCTTGTCAAAGAGCCATCCATCTCAGAGACCATCTCAATTCTACGTGGCTTGAAGGAGAAATATGAAATTCACCACGGCAGTGTTCAGATTCTAGATGCCGCAATCGTCGCCGCAGCTACTCTAGCTGCCCGGTATCTCACGGCTCGCCGGCTCCCTGACTCGGCCGTTGACCTCATTGACGAGGCCGCTGCCGCCGTCAGGGTCGCGCGCGAGTCCGAACCAGAGGCTCTCGACAACCTCGAGCGCAAGCACCGACAACTCGAAATCGAAATCCACGCTCTCAAGCGCGAAAAGGACGATGCTTCGAAAGCTCGCCTCCAGGCCGCTCAACAAGAGGAGGCCAATGTTATGGAGGAATTACGGCCGATGCGCGAGAAGTACGATAGCGAAAAGAAACGCAACAAGGCCATTCAGGAAGCTAAAACAAAACTTGATGGCATGAAAGTAAAGCTAGACAATGCTGAACGAAGCGGCAACACCGAAAAGGCCGCCGAACTGAAGTATGGAGGTATTCCTGATCTCCAGCTGCATATCGAAGCGTTGGAGAAAAACAAGGCGAAGGCCGATGAAGAGCGACGCAACCGACAAGGCGAGGCTGGAGAGCCTTTGCTAGCTGATGAAGTTGGGCCTGATCAGATCAATGAGATCGTCGCCAAATGGACGGGAATTCCTGTGACAAGACTGAAAACCACCGAAAAGGACAAGCTATTGCACATGGAGAAGTACCTGGGCAAAATTGTTGTCGGCCAGAAAGAAGCTGTGGGATCTGTCTCAAATGCCATCCGTCTGCAACGGTCGGGCCTCAGCAACCCCAATTCGCCTCCAAGCTTCTTGTTTTGCGGTCCGTCTGGTACAGGTAAAACACTGCTTACCAAGGCTTTGGCAGAGTTCCTTTTCGATGACCCTAGGGCTATGATTCGATTCGACATGTCTGAGTACCAGGAGCGACACTCATTGAGTCGCATGATTGGTGCACCTCCAGGCTACGTTGGACACGATGCAGGTGGCCAGCTGACCGAGTCTCTTCGGCGCCGACCATTCTCCATCCTCCTGTTTGATGAAGTCGAGAAGGCAGCCAAGGAGGTACTCACCGTCCTCCTCCAGCTTATGGACGATGGTCGCATCACCGACGGCCAGGGTAGAATTGTCGACGCCCGCAACTGTATTGTGGTCATGACGTCCAACCTCGGCGCTGAATACCTCGCGCGCCCAACCACAAAAGACGGAAAGATTGACCCTCAAACCCGTGAACTAGTAATGGGCGCTCTCCGCAACTGGTTCCTTCCTGAGTTCCTCAACCGAATTTCTAGCACGGTCATCTTCAACCGTCTCACGAAGAAAGAAATCCGCAGGATTGTCGACCTCCGCCTTAGCGAGGTCCAAGACCGCCTCGAGCAAAACAGCCGCAATGTCACAATTCAATGCACCGAAGAAGTCAAAGACTACCTCGGCGAATCTGGCTACTCGCCTGCTTACGGCGCTCGTCCACTGGGACGCATCATCGAGCGCGAGGTCCTCAATCGCCTTGCAGTCCTCATACTGCGCGGAAACATCCAAGATGGCGAAGTCGCTCGGGTGGTTATGCGCGACGGCCGCATCGACGTCCTTCCCAACCACGAAGTCGCCCTCGATGAAGATCTGGACATGACAGACGAGGACGACTTTGATGCTATGGCCGAGATGGAGGATAACAGTGGCGACATGGACTTGTATGATTAAACATACAAGAAAAGTCTTTTACGCGCGACATTCACGACTTACGAGTTTATGTTTTTTTCCTCAGCTGGCGCTTTTAATATTCTTATTCTTTTAGCGGCATTTTGTTCTTACTGCTAGGTGACGCTTTTCTGTCTCTTCGGACTGTATATATTGTATGTTCATATGCTCATGTACAGAGACTGAATCTACTCTAGATTTCCTAACATTTCTCATACAAGTGTTCGGGTGAAATCTGCCTACTTCAAGTTAGTTAATATACATACAATACAAATATATAGAACTTGATAACAAAACCTTTTATTCGTAAACTAGTTCAATATCAGTAGCAGCACTACTCTACCATTTAAACGTCTGGAATCGACTGCATGTGGTGAATGATTAGGGTTCGTCACATTGAGTGAGAAACATCTATATATATATTACCGGGATGCTACTTAGTGCTTAGTAGGTATAACTATTACGTAGCTATGTTCTTTGGCCGACGTGCATATTATATATAATTTACTACTTATGCTATACCTAGGGACCATCTATCTATAATTTTGAATACAGACAGACTTCATAATAGATGCCGGGTACCGCAAGCCCCAGTTTTGGGCTACCAGACGCGCAGGATGTATACAGGGTATAGATCCCTTACCTAGTATGTAGCAAGTCACCTATACCTAATCGGGATAACGGACAAGAATTCTAGTGGAAAGGAAACAGTACATAAGTAGGATATCCATACGATTTAGATGGCGTTTTTAACCACTGATAAGTAATGGTATGGACCCCATTGACACCAGCCAACTAGCGACGAACTGGTAGTGGCATGGCCATGAGTTCGGGACAAATCCTCGAACTCAAGCATTGACTTCAGTAAAGTCTGTGTAGCAAAGTATGTATTCCCGTTTCCCACCCCGCTGACCGTATCCCGATGTAGTTTCGCCTGCAGGGGCTGTGAGTGGTCTTAATGCTAGAATAAGTAGTCTAAACCGCTAGCGCTAGAATCGAGTCAGAGATCTGAGAATTGTCTCGTCAGATCCAAGACGAGCATGGCTGGCAGTTGGGACTGGGAGAGTAGGGAGAACTCGGACTCGTCACTCGCAAATGATACCGAGGTAAGTAATCGAGAGAACCGCAGGGGAAAAAAAAAGAAAAAAGAAAATAGAAATAACGTCCTCCCACACTCTCGGCTCCAGCCTCCGTCGAATCCGCTGTCGAGTGTCGGCCTGTCGCCCGCCGATCGGCCACCCGAGAGCATCAGCATCAGTGTAGCATGATCGGCTTGGGGCCTGGCGATCTTCGGGGCGAATGCTGAATACCTTGCTTCAGGTACTGATTATCTTTCTGCTGGACTCCGAACCAAGAAGCGCGTCGCAATGTCGGTGGAGGCCCAAGAGAATAAGTGACTAGTGACTAGTGAGGGGCGAGGACCGCGAGGTTGGTTCGGCTGCAACAATAACATATGAATATCAGAGTCTGGTCCATGGGCTGGGGAATGATGTTCAACACCGAACCGGGGGAACAGAGGCGCATCCATTCCAGATATGGTTGGAGGTTCAGGGCCGGTGGGGAGGCAGAACAGATGGTTCCATGGGATGAAATTTGGCCAAGTGCAAGCGTTGAAATGTCGACACTGCCTTCTCCTGTCACTGTCAACCCGTTGCAGTGGGTACTTGGAGCCGACGGGAAAATCAGGTCTAGTTTAGACTCCTACCAAGGAAATCAAGAAATCAAGAAATCAAAAAATCAGAAATCGTGCTTGTGAGACCGAGAAAACGTGGGAGACTGGGATTGTCCCGTCCTGCCTTTTTCTTTTTCTGGTCGAAATGCGAACACTACGGTCTGCAGCCCGCGATAAAAAATCCAAGATCATCATTGTACATTGTCGATCATGCAGTTGGGCGGCTGGTCCTGCAGCTGGGCTGAAGCGCTGAACACTTGTCGCCTCACCCGTCTCCACTCTGCGGTCACATCTATCATTTATGGTTCTGGAAGGGTTCTATCGCCTCAGGTTCGGGGGAATGGAAGTTGTACTTAGCGCCGCAATTCTTACGTGCATAAAAAAATACAGTTGTTGCAGATATTAGTGTTTCCTGTGGTATTCAAGACAATACTGCTGTACGGTAAGGTTATGCAATGAAGAATAGAATGGCTGGCCGGGAGATCTGCGTAGTCAGCGCCAGGCATGCCCGATTGGGTAACTGTAGAGACGATTCCATGGTTGCGGACTGGAGAAGCAGATCATCGGTGAGGGATTTATTTTTGTAGTGGCGGTTGGTTCAGATATATCCATATCAAGTGCATTGAATAAAGTGGGTTGAAAAGTCATTATCAGCATGCCTCCAACTCCGATATAGTACTGTCTAGGGCATTAAGTCTAGTCATTATTACATGGGGAAGAAAAGAAGCCAAATAATTATATACATAACGAATGGAAAGCTTTTGTTTCAGCGCTTCAAGGCTGCGGCTGATGGTTGTAGTCTGGCGGCCGAGTCTCCCGCGTTACTTCGATGGTGACATCTTGTCGAATCTGTAGGGCTCGTTCAGAGCCATCATCGCTCGGCTCGTGAGTGTCTGTCTGATGGAGGCTAATGTCCGTTGCATCTTTATGGGGGGTAACAACGACGCTTCGATCGTAGGCACTCATTGGGTAGTGATGATCTCCTGAGCGAAGGTGGCTGTTTGGCCCGTAGTGCTTGTAGCCAGAGGGGTTGTTGCTGTACCAGGCGCCTGACCGGTAGCGGTTGTTGGTGCCTCGTTTGGAACCACCTGTCCAGCTCTTGAGGGCCGGGAAGACGTCGCGGAGAAGGGACCAGATGAGGGGGAGGTTGGTGACGAGGATGGCCACGGTGGTTTCGCGGAAGTACCAGTTCATGTAGACGTATGAGATTAGGGCTGGGACCAGACAGTAGACCTTTGTGAGGATGGCGGCGACGATGACGAAGATCCCCATCCCGAAGATGACCAGGAGGATCAGCTTCTGCTTTAGAGGGACACGGACTTGCACCAGTAGTGGGAGCCCGATCAGAAGCATGGCGATATCACCCGTAATTGCTATGCATCCTTGAACGATCTCGTAGTATTGGAAGGTTGAGCATTGGGCTGCAGTATGGTTAGCTGCATGGACAAGAAATGTAGATGAACAAGAAACTGACCATTCGGAGTAGGCACAGCCCAGTAGTTCGATAAAGGCCTGCAGATGAGGAACAGGGACAACTCGACTGCAACAAATCCAAGTGCAACGTAGATGGCTAGGTAGTTGACCCATTTTCTTTGAGGCAATCCCTCTCTAAAGCCAAAGTTAGATACCAGGTCTTACAAGAACCGGTACAGGAATGGGGAACATACGTGATGCGAGAGTAGATAATCAGCATGCATGCCTTCATTGCCCAGATAGCGAGGACAAAGGCATGCTCTGAGACAAAGACCCATTTACTCCCCTTGACCCTCTCCTCATATATCTCAGGTGTCAGATTCGCAATATCCTCATCCGTCATAAGATTCGACCCTCCGCCTGAAGCAACCGAATTGAGAGCGACGCATAGAATGGTGTACCAAATGACTGCAAACACCATCACATAGTCGTCCGATTGAAGGTTTCTGATGCCGAGACGCCGTATACGTGCTGTGCTGCAGCGTGTGTTAGTATCAGGTGAAACCCACAATAGCGTCAAGACGAGAACACCTACAATCGCAGCACGACACCAAGCATTCCAACAGCGTAGAGTGTCCATGTCTCTCGAGCAAAGGCCCGGCCATACTCGGCGCCCAAGCTCGACATTCTCTCTTGGTGTAACCTGCAAACACAAGGAGGCCGGGTCAGTTGGTGTGACAGCACTTCCACAAAGAAGTAAAGTACAGGGGGGTGGGAAGGATTTATATGAGATGAACGTACATGGAGGGCAATCGGAATTATACCGTAGACGCAGTCAGCATCCGGGCGGGGTGTCCAACAAAAAGCCGCGGAACAATCAGGTACCAGGATCAACCCAGTACCCTGGTTGCGAGGAGCTAGGAACGCCTTGGGGAATGACTCGGAATAGTCCCTGCAGTGCAGAAAAACATGCGCGGTGATAGCACTAAAAATTGGCAGGAGAAGCAAAAAAGAACACGGAGGGAAATCAATCACAGATCCCATGCAGAGAACCAGAGCGAGGGAGGATGCATTCCCCAATAATAGTAGCGCCTCCCACGTACCTCCAGGAACAAACTTTGGTTCATGGTGCAACTTGACTGGACGCAGGCGGGTTGAGCAACTGTCCACTGGGCGTCAAGAATTGGAAGTCAAAGCAGGCCTCTGATGGTACACTGCGACCAAAGCTGGCGGTGGAGAGCAGGCTGGACGAGTTTCCCATTGGATGATAGCAGAGACCGAGGAGAGGCACCCCACGATTGATGGCGAGGTGTTGCCATCGGGCCTCGAAGAGATGGACCAAAATATAATTTAATTGATTGGCCGATAAGAGAGCGGGTCCGACTGGATCTCCCGAGGCCACTAATTTAGCCAAACCTTAATCTGTGCTGCTTCTGGAACGGGAAAGGGCAGCCCAGAACTGAACTCGCTCTGGCACTGACAGAAGGAGCACCGATCGACTGTTCATCTTTCTTTCTTGGCCGTCGAAGCGATTGAGCCGATCTTCGTGCCCAGTCACGTCAAACTGTATTTCCTTCTGGGCACGAGCCTGCCAAACTGAAGAAAGTTGGCACTCCAAAACTCTGGCGGAGATGAATTAACCCGGACTCAAGCCACCGGAACTCTTGCCCGTTTGTTGACGGAGAGATACAGGGATATTCAGACTTTTTACTAATTAACCTGGAGCAGCCTTGACGGGCTGCCCGAGATGTGTCTGGAACCCCGGCACATCGCCCGCCGTCAGTGGTTGGTCTCGTGTCTTGGGAAGTGGGATGGAGCATCCACCACCCCGGGTGGATCGGCCAGCCATCGTGCACAGCGCAGGCTCAGCATGTTTATCTGCATCGTGGCTTCACCAGGGTGGACCAGCGGAGGATGGTTGCTTTTTTCTTTCTTTTTCCTTTTTCGCCTCGATCAAGATCTCGAAGCAACGTCGAACCTCTGAGCGAGAGCCACTCGGATTTTCTCCCATTGTATCGGATTCAGGGCAAGTGTTTGATTCTTCGAATCAAAGTTCAGCCCAGGAGCAGGACTGCAACCTGGTTCCATCACCAGTACCCGTCGGCTATTTCCCAGGAGGTCCTTGTTCCAGGAATCAACTTTCTCTCCAGTGCCTTTTGGCCGAGATGTCATACCACCTGCCAAAACAGCAATGCCCGATCCCTGTCCCTAATATGCCTTGGTAGATTAAACCGAATTCCGCCGCCGTCTCCTAAACAACCGGCGAGATTAGATGAAGGGGAAGGGTTCCATGGTTTCCATGCGGTCTTGTTACGTGTTTCCGTGTCCATCATGTAACGGAACCTTTACGGTTGAGCTGCGATTGGGTGTTTCGACCGGCGAATAGTATGCCGCCTTGTCGAGAAGTGCAAGGGTGATGGCAAAGTGTCCGAGCTAAAAGGCCCGATCATCGAGCAACCAGGGCGAGGAACTCGAGGAGTGAACAATGTTTTGGAATTGTCATCATCGCACACGAGTGAGTTGTGCCTGGTTGGTTATGGCCATAATGATCGACCAATGCTGTCCATCCAATCGTTGCCATGCATCGTTCCAACAAGCTAATTCTGCATGCTTGACGATGCGCAGGACGAGCTGAACGAAAATGAGTATCTATACGAAGGAATGTCATTGTCGTGACTTCAGGCTGATCACGCCGTGAAACCTTTGTTTCGGCGGCCGCTAAGAATTCATCTATCGGCGACAGTCGAGATCTCGAACTTGACTGCTGCGTTCGCCGATGCCATCGGAGATTCGCCCGTTTCGATAGAATTAATCTAAGAAAGTTCTGGAGTGTTCAGAACTCAGCGAGAGTGACTTGAGTTTGTGCGCCAAAGTCAATTGCCGACTAGCGCGTAAGGTAATTCCCTCAGTTGCAGCGCTATCCATCCAGACTGTGGACTTCACATGAAAAGTGAAAACACTGCCAGTCTTCTGCTACTCTGACAATAATATTATTATTTGTCAAAGGATCTGGGTCTCATGCAACACAGCCAGCATTTTGCCAAGCAGTCTCGATCGCGATCCACTGTATCTAGTTTGCCCAAGATGCGACTTGCCAGGCTGTCAGTGTCAAACTGTCAGACCATCAGTCTGCAATTTGCATATTATCATAATCAAATGCTAATTTCAAATGGACTGATAACCTGCTGCCTGCCTGCCTGCCTCTCTTCGCCCATGGATTCGAGGCCGATAGTGCAAAGGCTCGACCCACGCTCTGGCGGGCGGGTCGACGTGGGTTCTTTTAGCCCCCGGGCCATCATACCCACGACTCCGTAAAGACGCCCCCATCGTAAAAGCTTCGAGCTTGAGACTGAGAGTGGTGCTGGCAGGTGCGCCGCTAAATTAATGTCTTGTGTCTGGTGCCTTCGAAAACCGGGACGGCGAGCCGAAACCAGCCGGTGAAGTGTGTTCCTGAGGTGGACTCCGATGAGGCGACTGACTTGACTTGCATGTCTAAGTTGGCTCTTTTCTGCATAGGGCGCCGAGACTGACCCCCTGCTAGTGAATTGCTCTCACTTTGAAATTTTCCCTCCAGTCCGCGAGTGCCAACTGCTCGGTTCTAGAATTCTTTGCTCCGGAGTACTTATTTAGTATTGGGATAACTCTATACTGTACACCATCGGCCTCACCCAGCAAAGCCAACAACTACCCAATCCAGAAAATGGAGAATATCTGGGGTAAACCGGCTGTGGAGGCGCTGTTGTGCGCTCAATGCTGAGTTCCCCATTCCGATCTACTGATAGCACAACCAAAGGCATTTCTGTTATAAATCTCCCGTCGATGGAGGAGCATTTTTGCCAGCACTGATAAAAACCCGTGGCCCATCTGCTGGAGCTCCCTCTTTCGGCTTAGCTTCCCGGTGAGTCCAGGCCAATGAGTGTCTGCAATGGTGAGATGGTCCCACATCAAGGGCCAATGATGGCTGTCACTGGACAAGGGAGCGTGGCCACTCGAGGGTTTCTTTGGAACGAGGGCCCGCAGTGGCCTCCACTCACTCAAAGAGACTAAACTGTAACCTGAAACGGAGCAGTTCCTCCCTCGCATGCCATCTTGACTATTAACTCCCAACTCTCGCCTTGCTCCTGATCGTCCTCCCCTCTTTGGACTTTGAACGGCTTCAGTGCTTCTGGTTATTTTCCATTGTCCCGCCTTCTTCGAGAAGTCAGGACACTGACACCTGGCGACTGTCCCTCAACCACACTTTACTTTTGCGCCACTGGGTACGGAACCTTATCAGCTCCCGCGCCACGTTCTGGAATCTCGCTCTTGTCCGATTTCCGCTTCCACTTCCACACCCAATATGGCTGCTGAGCGCACCGACGAAAAGGGCGTCTTCGACTCCTCTACGGAGGAACAGCGCTCTTCGCTAGAACTGGTGAATGCCTCTGGCCACCGTCAGGAACTTGAGCGCAACTACAGTCTGCTGAGTATCTGTGCCCTCGCCATCACGACGGGAAACACATGGATTGCCCAAGGAGGAAGTGTGGCCACTGCCCTGTACAATGGAGGACCGTCTGGTGTCATCTATGAATTCATCGCTGTTTCGGTCTGCTACTGGATGGTGGCGGCCTCTATTGCTGAATTGGCCTCGGGGATGCCGTCTGCTGGTGGTGGTATGTTAATCATCGCATCGCCTGGGTAATATCTTTCGCTAATAACAGTATCTAGTATACCACTGGGCTTCTATCACTGCCGGGAAATATGGTCGTGTCTGCGGGTTCTTTGCGGGGTGGTGGAACTGTCTGGCCTGGGTCCTTGGTGGCGCCTCCGTGTCTGCTATTTTAGGCCAACAGACCGTCTCCATGTATGCGCTGATGCACCCAGGATTTGAGATGAAGTCCTGGCATGTCTTTATCAGCTTCATCATCTGCACCTGGCTGTGCTGCTCTATTGTTCTGTTCTTGAACCGCTTCCTCCCCCAGTTGAACAACCTGGGAGGGTTCTTCATCCTGGCCGGTGTGCTCATCACCATTATTGTCTGCGCCTGCATGCCCCATGTCAACGGCATCCCTTATGCCACGAACGAGGATGTTTGGCGGACCTGGACAAACTCGACTGGGTACTCTAGCAATGGTTTCGTTTTCGTTGCCGGTATGCTTAACGGTGCCTACGCCGTTGGCACACCTGACTGCTCGACCCATCTCGCGGAGGAAATCCCCAAGCCCAGCAAGAACATTCCCAAGGCTGTCTTTGCCCAGATGAGCATCGGCTTCGTCGCCGGACTGCTTTATATGATTGCGCTCTTCTACGCCGTGAACGACCTCGATGCTGTCTTGGAGAGCTCTTTCCCCCTTGCAGAGATCTACCACCAGGCCAGTGGTACCAGAGGCGGTGGACTTGGACTGCTGATTGTGACCTTCCTCCCCACCGTCATCAACTGCGCTGGTTGCTACATCACAGCTGGTCGCACTCTCTGGACCCTTGCTCGCGACCGAGCCACTCCATTCCATAACCAGGTCGGCCGCATCAACTCCACGATGCACAACCCCTTCAATGCCACCCTCATCTGTGGCGCCGTGATGACCATCCTGGCCTGTATCTACGTGGGCTCCACCACCGCCTTCAACGCCTTTGTCGGCTGCTTCGTGCAGCTTTCATCTCTTTCCTACTTCACCGCTATCTTCCCCCACATCCTCACCCGCCGCTCCTCCTTCGTCCGCGGTTACTTCTGGATGGGCAACTTCGGATACATCATCAACATCCTGAGTTGCATCTACATCATAGCATTCGTCGTCATCTTCTGCTTCCCCTTCTCTCTACCCACCGATGCTGCTTCCATGAACTACGCCAGCTTGATGACCGGCGGTCTGACCATCTTCGTCGCCATCAACTGGTTCTTCAGAATGGGTTCATACGAGGGCCCCAAATTCGTGCCACTAACGGACCGGGCTCTTCTGGACGATGCAAAATAAACGACTTTCATGCGGAGGCTTCAATCGGCGATTGTATAAATAATAATTATGCTACCTATAGATTTCGACGTATTTCGACGTTTATGTGTTTGAGAATTTAGCGGGCTCTACTTAAAAAGATTCAAGATACCTTTTCTGTCGATCGCTACGACTCGTTTCGTATATACAATTCATGCACCTCATAATAACAATCTATATTTTTGTGAAAACGTTCCATTAAGTTTCAATCCTTAAATTTAATTAAATAATCGTCCTTTCTAGCTTTCATCCAATCTAGATCACGGTCACGTGGACACGCGCACCCCCCGTCGCGACGCGAGATTCTTCCTCCCGCCATCAACCAACGATGCCCGCCAACAACGACATTAAGACCCTCCCCAGCTATGGTCTTTAAGCCGTTCAAACCTCCTTCAATAAGGAAACCGCCTCAATCTCAGTCTCAGCCTCAGTCCCAACCTCAGCCTCCAAAACCACACACCGAACCCTCCGAAACCGAAATCGACAATGGCCCGGCGCCAAAGCGGCCTCGCCTGTCAACCGAGAATCCGAATGGCGTTGGTAACGTCCGGCCCGCGACAGCGGGGTTCCGGAGACCTTTGCTCCAGGTGAGCAATGTCAGTGCCAGTGAGGCCCCGAATCCTGGCTCTGGAGTTGGAGCTGGAGCTGGCGATGGGGAGAAGTATTTTAATGTGCTATGGTATGCTATAGTATATCTATGTTTTGTGATTGAGTGCAAGGTGGTGATACAGTAAGAGCTAACACAATATGGACGTATAGGCGGAAACCGACTACAAAGAAGAACAAGACCTGGGATGGCGACGGGATCGTTTCAACGCGGGAGGGTTATCTCTATCTGCAGGACGTCTCGGGGAGGGAGATGGGTCGAGCCGCGTATGCATCCGCATCTGCTCTAAAGGAGGGCGTGATCCTCTCGATTGGAGGGAAAGAGGTCGAGGTTGATTCGGAGATCTCGAAGAAGGAGTATATCTCGGGGAGACAGTCTCTGGGGACGAACAAACAAGAGACATCGCTGCGGTCTTCGCCAAGGAAACAGCAAGCGAAAAGACCGTCTGTTCCTGTGTCGAGTACGAGTAGTCGGGGCGAGAATGCATCGCAGCAGCCGGTCTCTGGTGGTGCTGGTTCTGGTGCTGGTTCTGGTGCTGGTTCTGGTGCTGGTTCTGGTGCTGGTTCTGGTTCTGGATCGGGCAAGACCCGGGTCAAAGAGAATCGGCCATCCAGTTTAGCGAGTCGAGGTTCGGTTTCGGGTGCGTTCAAGAAGCCCTTACTTGAGAATACGGTCATGCCTGTTACCCCGTCTGAAGAGCCTACCCCCCGCCATGACCCCAAGCAGCCCGGGGCGTTGATAATGCCGCGACCTAGCTCGGTGCCCAAAGGGAAACGGATTGTGGATGTTGTTGTTGATCCTATCCTGTGTAAGCACCTACGGCCGCACCAGCGAGAGGGTGTGAAATTCCTATATGAGTGCGTTATGGGAATGAGGTCGTTCAACGGCGAAGGCGCGATTTTAGCCGACGATATGGGTCTTGGGAAAACCTTGCAAACTATAACTCTACTGTGGACTCTGCTGAAGCAGAATCCGGTCTATGAGAGCGCGCCGGCCATCAAGAAGGCTTTGATTGTTTGCCCGGTCACGTTAATCAATAACTGGAGACGAGAGTTTCGGAAATGGCTTGGGAACGAGCGCATCGGTGTTTTCGTCTTTGACGATAAAAGGAAAAGATTGACGGATTTCACTATGGGTAAAGCGTATAGCATCATGATTGTTGGCTATGAGAAGTTGAGGACTGTCCAGGAGGGGTTGGCTCGCGGCAATGGAGTCGACATTGTCATTGCGGATGAAGGGCATCGACTGAAGACGCTTCAGAACAAAAGCGGACAGGCCATTCAGTCGCTCAATGCTAATAAGAGGGTCATACTCTCTGGAACCCCCATCCAAAACGACCTGAAAGAGTTTTTTGCTGCTGTGGATCTTGTCAACCCGGGCATTCTGGGGTCGTTCAAATCCTTTATCAAGGAGTTTGAGGGCCCCATTGTGAGGAGCAGACAACCTGAAGCCACGGAGAAAGATATCGAAAAGGGAGAAGCTAGAAACGAAGAGCTCCGAGAACTAACCTCAAAGTTTATGCTGCGGAGGACGGCAGACATTCTCGCCAAGTACCTGCCCCCAAAGACAGAATACGTCCTGTTCTGCAACCCTACCAATACGCAATCGAAGATATACCAGAATGTGCTTGCTTCGCCAGTTTTCCAGTACGCCATTGGCAACTCCGAGAGCGCCTTGCAACTCATCACTATCCTCAAAAAGGTGTGCAACAGCCCTTCGCTACTTTCGCCAAAGAATGCCAATGAGAAACCGAGCGAGACCATCTCCGCCCTCCTATCGTCACTGCCACCGAACCTCCTCCGTTACTTCTCCCCATCATGCAGTGCGAAGATCCGCGTTTTGGACCAACTTCTGCACCACCTGCGCACATCGACCTCTGAAAAGATCGTCCTTGTCTCAAACTATACCTCAACCCTGAACCTCCTCGCCAACCTTCTAACCTCCCTCTCCTTCCCTTTTCTCCGCCTCGACGGCTCCACCCCAGCGCAGAAACGCCAGGGCCTAGTCGAAGACTTCAATCGCCTTTCACCAGACCTCTGCTTCGCCTTCCTTCTCTCAGCCAAAGCAGGCGGGACCGGCCTGAACCTGATCGGCGCCAGCCGTCTCGTCCTCTTTGACGTAGACTGGAACCCAGCGACAGACATTCAGGCCATGGCCCGTATCCACCGCGACGGCCAAAAGCATCCCTGCCATATCTACCGCATCCTCCTAAAGGGCAGTCTAGAAGAGAAGATCTGGCAACGCCAGGTCACGAAGATTGGACTTGCGGATAGCGTCATGGAACATAAGGATAGCGTTGCGCAGTTCTCCCGCCATGAACTCAAGGATCTTTTCAGGCTGGATGTGGAGAGTAAATGCCAGACGCACGATCTTTTAACATGTGATTGCGGTGGCAAAGGATACACAACGACGACCCCGGATAGCGATGATACGCCAGTAGAAGAACTCAGCGAAGAAAATAACGACGGCAACGAATCAGATATATCCCTCCCCGACCTCCCAACCCTCATGAAAGCCTCCGAGGTAGACATGGAAGAGCAAGAACGACTCGTCAAAGAGAGACCCAGCAACTCAAGATCCAGAAATAAAAATAAGAGCTCGGACAGCCGCACCAGCGAACAAAAAATTCAGCAAAGTCTCTCACACTACACCCACATCGACCCCTCGCTGTTCCTCCCATCGCATGGCCCGGACTCGGCCTTAGCGACTGAGGAAGAACAACCCGAAGGACTAGACCTAGACCAGACTATCGACGACGAAGTCTTGCGCTCTTTACTCAAAGACGAGGAGAACCGGGTCCATTATATATTCAAGAAATCAACAAAGCCCGAGGTTAAACAGGACACCGTCGATCCTTCTAACGTCGATAGTGGGATAGTTAAGCCCAAGCCCAAGCCTAAAAAGGGAGCCGGGGCTGTGACTGCGGCTGGGAATGGCACTGTGGACTCTCCGGTTGATCTATCGGATTAGAGTTACGATTACTTACCTAAAATTAATAGACATCTATAGACATACAGCTCTATTCTTTGAATGTACTTAATTTAAATATACATTCTCATTCACATGTTAAACTAGCACTTTCACTAGCAAATGACACTATTTAAGGTTCAATATTTCATATATGAAGGAACGTTTCATACGCATTTAAGCTAAACTTAAATATCTCTAATCTAGGCTAATATTGTGTCGGGAAAATCGTAAAAACAGGGGAATCGGTATCGCGTAAACAAACGTCAATGTAAGTGAGTTGGGCGCTAAGTAAACTGTAGTAAGACTGTAGGGGGGTATGTTATGTATATAGGCGGATGCGGACATGAAATGAAAATATTGAAGTTGGTCGGGGGGGTGGTAAGAAACCAAGATAAACCGGAATAAGATAGCCACCGGGATGCAATGCAGATGCTCAAATACAACACGACCAGATAAAACCAGAAAAGGGGGGAAAGAGAGAGAGATAACACCACAATTTCATACAACACCAGAAAGGGGAGGAGAGAGGGTTGGTCAATCCCGTCAATACTTCAACTTCCCAACAAGTCCAAATGTATAAGCGGCCTCTGCCTCACCCTTCATCTGAATCATGTAAACACGGGAACTTCCACTCGTGACACCGCCCTTATGGGCAACAGTGGGCCCATCTTCGTTCTCCTCACGCACAGAAACAGCAATTCCAGTTCTCGCGACACGTTCGAAGCAGCTTTCGTCGAGGCAGACGTCAAGGAGGACTTCACCGCGTGTCTTGCCGCGGATGACGATGCGTTTCTCATTGCGCCTTTCCATAACTCGTTGTGGCGACGCTGCACCGGAAGACGGCGGGCTTATGTCTTCGGGGGTTCCGTCAGGTCCTCCCGTGGTTGCTGTGTCTGGACGGCGAGGTTCAGGAGCGGGTGTGGGTGCGGGCATTATTGTTAGCCGGGCAGCGCCCATATCGCGCCATTTTGATTGGGTTTCGCGGGCGTAGAGCCGAATCTTCGCGTTTGAAAGACCGATTCCATCGACGCCCTTGATCGCAGCTGCGATCCTACCGATCCCGCCGCCATTTGATCCAGCACCAGAAGCGGCAGAGCTTGAGAATAGGCTTCCTCCTTCTCCGTCCTTTTGACGGCTGCGCGATGTGACGGAGGACCGGGAAATGCTGAACATTTTGCTCCCTGCGCCGAAGCGTTTGAGAGCCGAGAAGGCGCTGCTCATTGTGCCAACGCTGCTTTCTGAGTTGTCTGCTAGGGAGCGCGGGGAGCCAGAGGCGCGGTAGCTCTTTCTGCGGCGGGGCCATCCGAAGAAACTAGAGCTCTTGGTAGCGCGCTCAAGTGGAGCAGGGAGATCGTGGAGATCATCCAAGGGTCCCCGTGCATTCTGTAGTGCGATGTATGTTGGGTTGTTGGTGCGAGCTTGGTTGATCAGGCCGTATAGGGCTTCGCATTCGTCTGCGTTCCGGGAGCGGAACATGATGTTGTTACTCCAAGTAACCTTGGATCGTGGTGTGGGAGGAGAGCGCATGCTAATGTCAATGGCCGTCCCACGGCGTATAGGGACGAGTGGTGTTAGCTCGAGGGCGATAATCGGGCGGACATTCTTGGAAGGCGCGTCGTTGCCGTTTGCGAGCGGGTCATCTTTCATTTCATAGGCTTCAACAAGCCCGGGGCTAATAATGATTTTGCATTCATCTGGCAGGATGGTTTCCCAGGAACCCTTATCAGACCAAGCGAAAACCGTGGCGACTGCGAAGGACGACTTGCTTGGCTGAGAGGGAACGGATCGATAGCCGGCTTGGTGTGTCGAGTTCGATAATGACAAGGCACTCGGAACAGGCGAGAGGTCTGACTCTTGCTCCTCAATCTTAGGGACTCCGCGGGCTGCCTTTGATCGCACCCGCGAAGGGATTTCATCCTCCGAGTCTTCATCCGAACTGTCCGTAATGGTATCTGAGTCGGAATACATGTCATAACGGCGGACAGTAGAAGTCTCGGAATAATCAGACTCAGAATCTGACGCTGTGGAAGGCTCATATTCGTGTTTCAAGGGGGAAGAACCCCGCCGCCTAATTCGTCCAGCAGTTGGGCTGAGAATCGGAGTGCTGGAGCTGGTGGAACTGGGCGAGCGCGAATGGGGAGGAGGCGGTGGAGGCTCATCTCCGTTTGACGCGTCAGATTCGGACCCGGAGCGAGAGTGTGTCCTTCTCTTTGTTGGGGTTTCTGGGAGTTCATCGTAGTCTAGATCATATTCTTCCTCGGGTTCAGGGTCTGGTATATAAGATGTACTACTGCCCTGACGGAGTTTCGGGATGCAGGGTAGATCTGCCGAAGGCACGGACGACACCCGCGGGCTCTCTTCGGGATCATCCCGAGCGGAGGTCTTCGGTGTAGCCTTGGTTGCGTTGTATGAAGGTGCGGCTTGCTTAGTGTGCTGGATCTCATCACGATCCCGGGAAGGAGTTGAAGGAGTTGCATCAGCTGCGCTTGGAACAGGTCCCGTAGGCGAAAGAGGGCTTTGGGGCGCAAGCTCCCCGTATTTGGAAATTCTCTTTGCGCCTGAGCGCTTGAGACCCTGCGGTGACTTGTCCTCGCCAATAACAAGCTTGCGTGGATCTCTGGAATGAAGAATGGATTGGGCCTGAGATGAAGCCTTGGATAGTTCTGTCTCCGTAGCGTCGTAATCCGATTCGTGAGTAAGATCAGTCTGCGATGAAATCTGTGATTCGGTGGCTGCCAGAGACTCAAGGGTGCTAGGATCTGACCAGGCCTCCTTAGCAGCCCAGGAGCGTCGCGATGCACGGGATGACGTTGGCTTCTCTCCGATAGGAATGGCCACATTGCTTGGGCTAGGAGGGGTTCGTTGAGCGAGGGAAACTTCATTTGGAGAAGAGACTGTTTGTGCACGCTGTCGTTGCCTCGCACGATCAATGAAGCTCTGGGACCGAGAGATGGCAGGTGGTACTGGTGTCCTCCCCAGCATTTGAATCCATTCCATCCCCACCTCAAATTCATCAATCTGGAGTGAGAGGAGCTCTTGGAATCGTCTTTCGTGAGCTGGCGGGCTGCGGATCATGACCACCAGTTCCCCCTTCTTATCTCCACTGCGGGCAGAAACGCATCCAATATCAATGGGTGGGAAGAGCAACCAACGGTCTGCATGGTCGATCTCACAAATAAGTAAGTCTCCTCCCGGTCCATGCTCTGCGGCGTTATCTCGGAATAGAATCTCTGCACGACAGTCGATGACCTGCCCACTCGAATGATACAGAGATAAATTGAAGAAATCACGGGCACGGACTCTGCGAGTCCTCTCGACGGTGACACCCGTCAGAGCCCCCAATGTTTCAGGGTCACGGGCACGACTTGAATCAATAGCCGAAGCAGACTCGTCCTCAAGTCTCGCCCTTTCCTCTCGTGCACGACGGCGAGCCTCCACCACAAGGTTCTGATAGTTCATGGCGACCTCTTCGGCCTTGGGGGACGGCTCCAGCATGTTGATACCTTTGAATGTCTTTGCGAGGTATTTCAGACGTACCAAAGGGCGCTTCAGCAGGTAGGCAACATCAACCTTTTGCCCGTCCCCATCCACCACATCGCCATTCTCGTCTCTGGACATCCCATCATCGAGGCTCTTTGTGTCGGCGTCTTTTGTTTCTTCGCCATCTTCCAGCGGTGCCAGATTAACAACCACATCCTTGAACCCTAATCTCCAAGCTTTCAGATATTCGTGGTATACCTTTTGAGCTCCATTTGCCCACTGAAGTAAGCCATCTGCAGCTTCAAGCGGGATGCGCTTGTGTAACAATTTCAGTCGCTCAATGGCAACCCCCATATTAACAATTGGTTTGGTAAAGGTCAGCTCATCCTTGGGGTCCGCTGAAGGGCGGAAGAGGCCAGCAGCGATAGCCGAGTCCGAGCGAGAAAGAACGCAAGTAAGAAGCACTGGGATCACACCGCCAACAAGGGTTCTGAGCTCACGCATATACTTGGCCTCATCCAGCGAGAGTTCCTTTAAGATATCGGCGACTGTGGGGTTCCGATTCTTGCTACCCCTTAGGCTTCTGGCAGACCGGAGGCTCCTGCTTCTCGTGGTTGATGTTGAAAGAACGGATATCAAGTCATCATGCGTAGTGAGCTTCTTCATTTGGGAAGAAACCAAGGAGAGTGAGTTAGGGTCCACCTTGTCTCTTTCCTCACTCGCGTAAGTGGTTTGAGAAGGAGTCCTTTTCTTCTCTGTCACTTCAGAAGCCGTTATTTCCGATCGTGGTTTATCGCGTGTGCTCATTGACTCAACCGATGCAATTGTTGACAGTCGGTGATTGCCGGTACTGGGAAAAGGCCGGTTCCGGCCTAGTGGCACTGGAGCGTTGTTACCAGAGACTTCAGATTCTCCAGATAATGGGTAAGTACCAATTTCAGACGCATCTTCCCTCTCGTCGAGCTTGCGGCTGCCTTCCCCGCTAGCACCAGATGATGTCCGGCCATGTTTCTTCTCGCTGGATTTCCTCCTTTGGGGAGATGGGGAAACATCTCTCTGCGACTCCCTCGTCTTGGGTCTGTCATCTCGTGATTTTGGTCGATCACCACTAGATGCAGTCTCTCCGCTCTTAGATCGTCGTTTAGGCGTAGAACGAGAGAGATCGCTGATGACAGAGGGTTCAGGACTGGATATTCGGCTGGATTTTTCTTCGCCTGGCTCATCCACAATTTCGATGTGCTTTTTCCTGTTCCTCTTAGTTTTCAGCGGTGCAGGAACTTCAACGTCCGATTCCTTATCATCTAGGAACGGGTCAGGGGTATTGGAAAGCCACGCTTCGATCTTCGATCCTTTATTGGGAGCTGGCTGCTGTTTTGGTGGCTCCGGTTTCTGTTCTGGTTTACTAAACATTTTTCTCGACTCGTCGACGATCTGTCCGAGTATGCCGCCCTTAGGAGTAGGCTTTGCTGGAGTGCGGTTTCTCGAAGCATGCGGTACTCCGCGAGCGCGTCGTCTCGATAGCTCAGAAAAGTCGGCCTCGCTGGCGGCCCATTCCGAGTCATATTCTAAGGATATATCCTTCTTTTTGGGACTTTCCGCCGGCTCCGAGATCGTGCTGTGTCGGTTCTTGTCTGCTGTCGATGGACGTGACGAGGGCTTTGACGGTTTATCGTATGATGTATGATCTTTCTCTATCTTTTCTATAATAGAATCAATATCACCAGACGCGTACGAAGCGTGCGATTTCCGCCGTTCCCTGAGCGGCAGTGACGAGGTCGAGTTGGCTTTATTGTCATCGTTCCGTCGCCTCCGGGGCGGCGGCGACAGTATAGGCGGTAATTTACCATCCTTCTTATCTTCACGCTTCTCTGACCGACCTGTACGTGCCGGCTCGTTGGTGGTGTACTCTGCAATCTTTCGTGGTGCCGGTAGTTTGGCCCCGGCCGTGGAACCTTTGTGAGCCTGGGTGGGCGCCCGATTCAGCTTCCAGTGCTCATCGCTAACAAGCCGTTTCCGCGGGGTACTCTTGCTTCGTTTTCTCGCGGTAATTGTTGCGGGCTTCGGCTTCGATTCCTTCGTAGTTGATATATTCTCATCGTCATCATCGTAATAGACAACTTCATCAGCGGTAACCACTCCGCCGCCCTGTTGTTGCCATTTACGGACCTTTGCTCGCACGGAGTTTGTGTCGTAAAGGCCTAGAGGTACACCGATGTCGAGGGGTTTTGATTTCATCGGCGAAGATTTGGCGCTGCCCCCGCGGTTAGCGGGGGAGTTTGAATTAGCAGGCGGCGGCATTGGGACTATGGAAAACGGCAGATGTTAGCATTATCTGCAACAGTTATTGCAGGTAGAGTGTAACTGCAGGTTGGGTTGTCGGGTTGCCGGTTGTTTGCGCCTGCGTTGATTGTTGACGAGGCTTGTCGCCGATCCGGCGACGTCATTTCCGGAGGGTTTGCGTGTTTGTTTACGGAGGGGAAGCACTCACTATTTCACGGCATAACCTGGTGGGAATGAATAACGCAAAGCAAGAGGCGATTCTAGGACAACGAGGGTCAAGAGCGGAGGGAGCTCAGTTGGAAACGAAGTGCGATCGGTGGCGAGAGGGACAACAACAGGCCCGGGCCAGACGCAGGGAGCTGAAGCGGGCGAGACTTTGGGGGGTCGAGTGACAGGGCCGCAGCAGCTGTCAGCTGGGAGAATCACCAGGACAAACCAGCACAGAGCACAAACAAAGGAAAAAATGAATGAATGATAGACAACACTGCTAGGTTGCAGCCTCCGCTCGCATTATCGAAAGATCTCTCGACTCCGGCAGGCGGTATACAAGGGCTGGTGTGTACGAGTCCAGGCCAGTTAGTGCGAGGGCTGCCGGGGAAACCAGCGATCAGCAGCAGAGCTTCAGATCGGTCGCCAAAGAACCAACGGGATCCCTCAGTCAATCGTATTGTCTCACTCACGACTCAGCGCTAAGGGAGCTGGCTGCTCAAATCATGAATCTGATTGCCTGCGACCATGCTCCTGCTGCTGGCTGAACGTTCAACATGCACTCGTTGTTGACCTTGCCTCAGATCACAGCTTCGACCGACCAACCCGTTGATCCACCGGCCGGAACGCACCAGTGACCACGACCGAATCGAATCGCTTTGATTTCGGGATCGCCAGGAATTTCAAGGGCGAAGCTCTCTCGGTCTTGCTTTATGTCCAGTGTGCTCCCGTCCCGGTTTGGGCAGCAACTCCAACTTGCAAGTCCAAGCTGAGGTGCTCCAGACGTCAATTCTGCTCCCTTGCGTGCAATCTATGTTTGACGCTGGGGCCGACACGTCACCGAACAGCTCTCCAGCCCTGCCATGCGACCGCCATTTATAGCTTCTTCACCCTGGTGTTGCGATTTGGGTTGGTTTCATTTTAAAGAACAGCTATACGAAAGTCTGATGGCAAAATAAAGCTTATTGTACAATAATTGACTTTGAGAGCACTTCCCGCAGCCGAGCCAATTCCAAGGTACGGTGTAGTCGCCGCCGCCGAGCAGGAAGCACAACAATGCTCACTATAGGTACTCCACATGTCTGCAGGCCAGTCCTATCGCCAGACCGCCTGTAAAAATTTCCAATTCTTCTGGACTTTCCATGATGATCTTTCAACTGCTTTTTGTAATGAACTTAAACGAGGACGCCTGCATTGTGGATGGCCGGGCGAGGCCGAATACTACATCGAACAAAATACATATGTGATCTTACCACTTGTTATGAAGCAACTCAATAATAATTAAGACATACAAATAGTATTGAAATATACAAAGAACATAATCGTAGAAAACTTAACCGCCCAAACAGGGCACTAGACATGACGGATGTCCCAGTCCGCCGGTAGCCCTAACTGGAGCATGTCGGGCATCGCATCAGGATAAACTGGACCCACGGAGAATTCATCGAAGACACTCTGATCCGGGACAAGGTAGGTATCCGCAATAGCCTGTAAATTGGCTGCCTCCTGCCTTGCTGATAAAACACTGGACATGAGCTCCGTGAGCGTAATCCCAGCAGCAGATTGCCTCGCGTCCTCGGACCAGCGTTGGAATGACTTCTCAGCAGCCTCCCAGGCTGCATCCACGCGCGGGTCACTCGGACGCCCAAGCAACTCATTTAACAGGAATACTAACGGCACGTACTGCAAATACCCACCGAGTGTCCATTCCCATTTTCGCGCGGCGATCTCATCCTCTAGGCGTTTTTTGGTGTCCAGGATATCAACAGCCGCGTCGAATAGTTGTTCCCTGAAAGCACGATCCGATGATCCAGGTGAGTCTATGGGGTTGAACTGGGGACTGTAGAGCTTCATCCACATTTCTGTGATGATCACGTCTGAAATATGGGAGGCGAGCCAGTGGATGGATTCGGTGCCGTTACAGAAGGCCAGGTACTTGGAACGAAGCCTTCGCTGGCACTTGCTGACGGCGTTTTTCTTGACGAGCCAAGGAGCATCACTTTCGACTATACGCTCGGTAGCCGCGAGGTCATACCGGAGAAGACAGAAGCTCATCTCCGTCCAGGAGTCTTGGTTGGTGGGCGAGGCCATCATATTTGTCCGAAGCTCCGAGTCGTGGCAATTTAGGGGCATTTCAACACTTACGGAAGATGTGCTGGGTTGATTTACTGCGCTGGAGCTTTGACCTCGATCGTCTCGTATACGTCGGTTAAGATACCATAGATGCCACCGGAGGCGCCGCCGCATCTCGGCCCCGAAATGCGAACCGTCTTCTTCCATTGACAAGTCCAGCCGCACTGCAAGGCCACTTAGGTTCCAGGCACTCTTATGATTATTCTGAAGTCGGCTGAGAGCGATGAATAGAACAAGCGCCTGTAACGTCGTCCAGTCATTAGTCGTCATGAACCCTGCACGAGCTAAGGCCTGTTCGGCGGCCATACGATAGGTGGAGAGTGCTGTGCTCTTGGACATTCGAAGGTTGGATTGTATGTCCGCTTCATCCATGGCCGAAACGCAAGCAAAATAGATCACCTGCAGAAGAGCGCCTTGACTTTCGTTCAATGAAACTGGATTATCCAAGCCACTTCGGAGAATTCGGGATGCACTGGGTCGATGCACCACCTTGATTAGGGGGTCGATCCTCTCCAAGAACACTTGCCAGTATGTCTGTCCCAGCGCCAACGATGGGTGTAACGGTGCAACGGCATGAGCCCAGGTGTGGCTTAATGGAAACGTGGAAGCACCGGGCGTGGCTAGCGACCGTATCATGCCTGCTTGGGTGTTGACGGTTCCAGCCAGCTCCGAGAGCTGAGCTTCGAGCATGTGGATCCTATCATGAAGCGCCTGGTCGCCACGCGAACGTGCATCTTGCTTTATCCGAGCTCGTCGACATCTGCGGATCGGCGACGGAAAGTTACACTCGATGGACCATCGCGAGCAGTTTGCGCAAGGAAGTTGCCTGTCACATTTAACCTTTCTTTTGCGGCATGCGAGACAAGACTTGGGCTTCAGGACAGGGTAGTCGGAGGGCGTTGGGACATCTGAGGGTGAAGATGAAGAAAGGGGCTTTGGAGCAATTACACTGAGTGATTGATCCTTCCATGCTGAACCAACTGGAGTGCTCATTCTTGTAGGGAATGACAATCAAAGAGGCTCTGATTGTCGCAAAACTCGGTCTCAGAGACAACGTTCCCTTGACATATGAGGAGTGACTGAAAGGTAATCTTCCCACATTGTTTGGAGGAGAGAGACGCCGATCAAGACATGGATTCTGCGCAGGTCATCACGTCTTCTAGACTCGGCAGCCAAGGTGCGGATACGAGGACGTGGCGGTGATTGTGAGGATGACTGGAAATACTGGCGGATCCCGCATTTCTCGGTGTCTTGTCCTTCGCCAGCCAACTGATTGGCTTCTTCCGCTTGTGGCGGTGTCAATGACAAGAGCCAAGCATCGCATTTCTCGGTGTCTTGGGAACTATACTGGTACTTGATTGATGGTCCAAGGGGTGGCCATCGATGATATGTTGCGTGAATGATTCATTCTCCCAAATACGAATAAAAAATGAAGCCCAATACTGCCCTTAAAAAATATGGTAAAGCGAGGTATAAAGAGGTCACAGAGGCCCTCTCAAAACGACACCATGACAATGAGAACCTGAAGAACCCCGGAGATCAGATATTTCCAATCAAGTTTCATTGGAAGCCATGGACCGCAGCTTAAATTGTTGGAGTATACCCTTCTGGGTGTGGTGTGCGTGATTCGACCCTGATTCTTCGAGCTATGGGTAGCTAATATGAACTCATGGTCATGGGCTCGAACAGTGTCTTTAACAGTGCCCTGCAACGCACAAAACGGACCACCTCAGGGACCGCCACAGTTACCACCGGGAATCATTTACGAAGATTTACACCTCGTCCCAGCATTTGCCAAAGCCCATGGCTTGACGATGGGAATTGCCTTCACGATTGTTTTCCCACTTGGTGCTATTCTCCTCAGAGTGATTCGATCGAAATTCGGCGTGCGCGCTCACATCGTGTCTCAGTTACTGGGGTACGCTTTGATGATCGCTGGGCTAGCCACTGGTATTCGTGTTGGAAGGATACTTGACCGAGTGCGTCTCTCCAAGAACCACTGCAACTGGTAACCAAACTGACAATCATTCAAGCTACATAATAACGGTCATACGATACTAGGTACCGTTGTCGTCGTTTTTCTCCTCATTCAGCCGTTCATTGGATTCTGGCACCATTACCAATTCAAGAAAACCCAGTCCGCCGGCATATGGACTCACGTTCATATTTGGGTTGGGCGACTCTTTCTCTTGCTGGGAATCATCAACGGCGGTACTGGCCTGAAGCTAGCAGACAACACGACAGGCGGGATCATCGCTTATGCCGTAGTTGGGGGCTTGTTCGGCTTGGCCTATATTGCAATTGCGGGTCTGCGCCAGGGCAAAGTGATTTTGAAAGAGAAGGAAGCGATGCCAGAGATGGGCCAGACTTAGTCGAAGTCCGCTAGTATTTGAGAATATTGGGGTATAATATGTTCACTGCCATTGGGTCCTAAATTTTTATTGCTCCTTATAGGTTTATTTGTTGAATGTCCCTCGTTTATGTTGCAACTCGAGTGTGATCCGAATAGTCATGAAAAGACTCTGTCTGATAAGTCATTTATCTTTCTGAGCTAGAGAATCATTGTCGACTTTCTTCATGGCACGGGATATTGTTCTTATGCTCTGATAAAGGTAAACTGGAATGTGTATTAGCTCTGATCTGAGAGTACTGAGTCATGACAACCTACTGGAAGGGATAACGATCCAGATGAAATTCATCAGAAAATAATAGACCCAGAAGTAAAAGGGCTCGGGGCGGCAATATGGCCGTTGATGAACATAATCATCAAACAGGCTGGTAGCATAGTATAGTGCATCTCCATAAAGATGAGCCATGCAAACGATTATTTGTAGCGGGTGACGGAGCGAGTGATGAACAAGGATTGAGTAGGCGACTCCAAAGCATAGCGGTCCCCAAAGAAGCTTTACGCCCATGTTAGTATAGAGTGCATGCCAACCAGGCCCTCTCGATCGAACTCACAACTGTAATCGTCTCCATACAAAGGACTAGCGTATCAGATGTCATGTAGCGCGAATCCGAAAGCGCATACTCTTTCCACAATTGGCCAAAAAAATCCTGTCCAGACGCCATGCTATCATGATTGATCATAAAATAACCCTCAAAGAAGCAGTGCAGGGTGCCCGCTAGGTATTCCGATTGTTCTTAGTACAGATTCCAACAAGTATCAGGGGATAGATGCGAGGTTCATACAGAGAACAAACCATAATATGGCGATCCGGTCGGCTTTTCTTAAATTAGGTCGCACCCAAATACTCAACAGCAATGTTGTCCCCAGTAGAGCCGTGGCTCCCACACTAGCAGTAGATAACAAGCCGAGGACAGATGCTTCATTAGGGACGTAGTCGTTGATCCGCGCATCAATGGGATAGTAGGGATGGGAGCGAGCGCTGTCCATCTTGGCTGCACCTCAACACGTTTTTGACTGAATCTTGCAGAGGCAAAGGAAAGTTGGGAAACGAAAAAGACCTTGTAAAGATGCAGTTCCTGAGGCTGAATGGATCACCAACAGCTGGAGCTCCAAAAAGGGAATGCTGTTGATACGATACGCTAACCACAAGCAGTTAACCTTAATTCCTCAGGCAGCGACAGCTCCAACCATCTCCGCAGCCCCGTATTAATCCAGCTGCGGTCGTCGTCAGTCTGTCTCTCACCTTCAATGCAGCCACTGCAGTGATTCTGACCCGCCCCGGAGGTCTCATGGGTCGCGAGTTTTCTCGATTTGACGCGTAACAACGCGATGGACCGTCACTCAGCGAGGAAGAAATCCTTGGGACTCGATGTGCCCCGCACTTCAGCGAGCGAGTCGCCGCCCGGCATCGCGGCGCTGTTCGTGATTAACTTCGATATCAAAGCTGGGTGAGATTGCCGCGTTTGTTCTTGCTCATCGAGCATATTTCGCTAACTCCAAGCGCTTTGTTAGGTACATGGTGACATGGAAACGCACTATCCCTGGCGGTAAGTTGACATTGAGACAAATGCTACCTGCACCGTACTGATCGCACTGGAGTAGTCGAGGTTGAGGGAGCCGTTGAATATAAGTCTCTGCCCTCGGGCCTACATAATGTCTCGGAAGATCTAGTGTATGTAAAGGTCGAAGGCGCCAATTCCCGCGTCACTAATCGCAAAATCTCGACTAGGTATTTCGTTCACGAACAATATGCTGGCATCAGCGCATTCGTCAACCAGCCCGCCGAGGAATCGGAGCGCAATGCAAAGATGCTTGCTATTGGAGTATTAGTACCGCTGAGCTCCGGGAGGCTAGGCAAAAGCTGGCGACATGCGCCTAAGTTGAAGGAACTTGCACAGTCAGTAGCAACTAGCCCTGGCATTTTTTACAGCAAGATCTGACACGTGTGCTATTATGGACAGGGCTTACTGTGAGGATGTATCTGATACAGATAAACTGTTGGAGTACTGGGAGACCTACGAGTTATCCACAAACGACACATCAGCGGCTCCCGATTCGCCCCTCGAGTCACCTCTGAGCTTCCGAGTGAGGGCCCAAGGTGACCGAGCGGATCCTCTACAGCGAAAGCGAGCCATCAGCGATGCAATCGTGCTAGAAACGTCCAGGCCGGCCCTGACGCCTTTCCATCCTGCTTCGTCGCTTCCTGAATTTCTCGACTCGTTCGGTCCCCTTTTATTCCCATTGTATAGAGCGGCACTATTGCGGAAAAGGGTTCTTTTCATGGCGGAAGCGCCGGTACAAACACCATGCAGTTATGGTATAAGATATGTTCTGATCTAGATGGAGACTTGCTAATTATATTACAGTGTACGACTTGTCTTTGCTGGCATCATTGCCGAACACCCTCCTCCCATTACTCCCTTCAGACGGATTACCGTCCCTAAGACCTCGTGCACTTTTTAATGTCGGAGTATATGATATACCTTACCTCTCTTCCTTCATAGGGTCTTCTCCTGAATCTGAGCGGGACGATGCTTGGATCGCATGCAGCACCGATAGCGTTCTGAGCATAAAACCAGAACTTTTTGATGTCCTCGTCACGCTGCCTCCACCTCATTCAAAAAATGCCGCGGATAAGACCTACCCGACTGTATCTGTATCCTCTCCTATAGCGGACAAGAGAAACCCGCAACGCACAGGAATAAAGGCCACCCAACGCGATGTACGGCGGTACACAAGCCTACGCAAGGGCTTACGCCGCGTGTTTAGAGACGAAGAGATCCCAACCGAAGATAACAGCGGCGATGAAAGCTCGGATGCGTCGTCAACATTCTCCTCCAGTCCCATTGTCGAACCCTTATCGTGGACCCGCCTAGCCTACACCTCCTTCATCTGGTGGGCATCGGCCGGTGAAAAACGCGACGGATTCTCTGAAGAGGAAGAAGAGGAACATGAAGTCGAACAGGATGCACGCCTCCTTGCGAGCGTCGACAGCCTCCCTAGCCCTCCTTCTGGCTCTACTCGACGACGAACCATGCAAGCCGGACCCGCGCCAACACAACCGCCTGAAATCGCTCTTGTCGCATACTTCCGCCAGCTAACCACCCAAATCTTCGCCACACTCTCAGACGTGATTGCACGACATGACGACCAAACCGATATCCACCCAGGGATCGACACAGCTTCCCCGTATCAAGATGAACCAGACAACACTGAACATGTCACTGCTGATACAGTAGTCAACACACAGGCTCCCGACGAGGGAGACGAGACCACTTCCCCACTCCTAGATCACAACCAGCACTCGAATCCGGATACCCAATCCCCCGATAAGGACGCAGTTACGATCAGTGCAGAAGACATGACTGAGATGGGCCTGGACACGTGGAGCGCGGCGGACCGGATCTTCGTAGAACAGCTCGTTCGCACCTGGTGGGGCCGGGAGGCCTACGTTGATAGTGCTCGGATCAGATGCTGTGGGATTTCTATCATTTGATGTGAAATATGAAGTGTACTACTTAGTCGGTATTCTTTGTGGCTTTTTTCGGATAATGATTCAATCTATAGGCCTGCCGCTAGTACATGGCGCTTGTACATACTACGCATCGTAATATTGATTTCGCGTGCCTGTTAGGGCTAGGCCGGCTGTTACTTTGAGTACGGTTGCCGGATGTAATAATCCGAGCAAAACAACTTGCAATTACATCTGTTACTACTCACTGTAACAATGGCACAGATGAAAAAGTAAGCATCTGCGTAGTTTGGGAACCGATACCGAAGCCTAACCCCAACCAAGTAATAACAAAAGATGCCATCTATACAGTTTGAACAAAGGAAATCCGCGAGGTTGTCGCATGTCTAAACGGGGAGGCGAAAGTGAGTGAGGTAAGGTAAACAATGCACCTATGTTCTGGACGAGGATGATATACAAGACTTCAAAACTGTATCCACGAAACACCAATTGCTTGAAAAAATAAATGACCAAAAACTCCATAAAATAGCCAGAAAGGCCGCAGAATAATGAACAAGAAAATGCCCGCTCAAAATGCCCTTGTATGCGAGAAGCGGGATGCAGCAATGGAAATAAGAAAACACAATGGATGCTGGAACGCTGGGGTATCTTGATTCTAGAGACACAGTTTTCATAACAACTAGCCAATTCCAGGCATAGCTGTTCATTCACCCGTTTGAAATCGCTGTTGGAGCAGATGGCCATCAGCGGAATACCCGCATTGGAGCACTCATATCTCTGCGAGACTTCTTGATGCCGATACCTCGTGGATCGCTATGCTGAACACCAGGGATTCTCCGAGCCACTCGTGCTGGAGTAACATTCAACCCCCCAGCACGAAAGCCAGCGTCGTTGGCGCTGACAGATCTCTTCATGGCACTGGTCCTCCCGCGTCGAGCTCTTATTTGGGCCAGTGCTTGCTCTCTGCTGACAGGCGTCCCTGGGGCAGCGGTGAAGTCACCCGGCATCTCGTCCTCAGTTCGCAAAGGAACTGTCTGGACGTTGTGGGTTTCATTCACATTATCCACATCTTCCAAATCTTTCAAGTTGTCGTGTTTGGTTTGGGACTGCGTTTCAGCGGTCATTGGAGAATGACGGGCTCCTGGAGTCAAATTTCTGGTATAAGCTTCGCTTTGAGGAATCGGTGCATGCAATACTTCATGTGGATGGGTTTCATACTTCGGAACAGAACCGGAAGAGGCAGAATGAGCTTCCGGCCTACTTTTAGATCCGGTTGGCGAAGATTGTGAATCATCGGCGTTGGAATCTTGACGCTGCTTCTGTGGCGAGGGTCGAAGAGGCGAGGGGATTGTCCGGAAAGTTCCAGTAACTGGTGAGAATGTGACGACCGGTTCTCCGACCTCTTCATGGGATTCTCCCTCCTCGGGTTGTTCCTCCTGCTTTTCCTCCTCGGAGCCCTCATGGGGTTCTTCTTGAGAGTCCTCTTGCAATTCCTCCTGCAGTCCCGCTTCGGGTTCCGCTTGTTGCACCTCGCTCGTTTCGGCTCCCATTTCTAACGATCCATAATTTGCTTGTTGGGGAGTATTCTCTTCGGCCTGGACGATTTCCCGCTCCTGCTTTTTCACATTCTCCGTTTCTTCTTCGTGCTTCTGGGGTATGCTGGCCTGTTTCTTTGAGCGGGCCTCATTTTCTAACCTTTCAAGTTCACGGCAGCCGCACACCTTGAACATACACTGGACCTGCATAAACTCGACCATATCTTCTGCATCAGCTCTTTGCTTTTGCTCCCATTTGAGGTCATCTTGCAATCTCTCAACAAGCTCATGTACTGTAAGAGGGGGTGCACATTCGAATTGCTGAGTGTAGTGCGGAGGTAGTGGATCAGATAATCTTATTAACTTCTTTGGCGGCGTATCTTCATGTGCAGTTGGTTCTGTTGTCATCGGCGCGGGCGTATCACTCATGTCTTCAGCGGACCGCTTAGGCTTCCGAGGGCTGGGGGTCATTATCAAAGCAAGGTCCCCTTCTGCCAGCGACATTCTATTAAGATTCTGCTTCTTGATCTCCCGTGCGCGCGCGTGTTGAAGGGTCATTGAATGGTTGGTTGCTTCTGCCGTCCGGAGCCGTCCTTTGAGCTCCTCGAGCTCCTCTGTCAGGCCTGCAATTGCATAAGCACGCTCAAACGCTTCCTGCTTTGCCTTTTCTTTTGATTCTCGTTCAGTCTGAACTTCCTGATATAGACCCTTCGCCTCGGCTCGCACGTGTTTCAACTCCTCCTGTGTCTTCACAAGCGTAGAGCCAGCACGGAATGCTTCTTTTCGGGCCTTACGTATTTCTTTCTCAAAAACAACCCTCTCGTGGGCCTGGCGTTCCTTGGAAGATTGGAATTCTTCTAAGAGTGACTCGAGTCTTTCGCTGATCCGACGTTCCCGTAACTGGGCTTCCGAAAGCTGAGATGAAACCCGTGTCAGAGCTGATTCTGCTTCTTCCCGTCCAAGGATGGCTCGTTGAAGAGCTGCAACTCCTCCAGCGGACGTTGAGCCTGCCGCGGCTCCCGGACTGCCGCTACGGGATAAGTTGTTCAAATATGCGACCTTCGCTTGGACATCGGAAAGCCCTCTATGACTTTTGCGCTGCAGGCGTAGAGTATCGGACACAGATGAGGGTGAGTTCGGCATTGCTTGTTGATTCATACGGTCTGGTGATAAGGGATTGAGAGCCTTTGACGGACTGGACCGCGTACTTGACGGCGACTCCATGGTGTCTGTGGGTTGAAGTCGACTTGCGGTAACTATGTTTGAATGATGCTGATAATGGGCATTGAAAACACCGCTGAGAGAAATGCGTGCTGGAAGGTTGAGCAAAAAGGAGAGCGGGCGGGGAGAAGTTGTGTTTCTTGGGCGCTGTGCACACACCCACAACAAGGCTGCCGCACTGTCAACAGTGCCCGATTTGGCCAACATCGGCGTGTCAGGTGATTGTTGCCTGGACGACGATAGAGCCCTGATAAAATCACGTGACATGTTCCCAAACTGGAAGCTGCGATTAAGGTCGAGTCACGGGGTCCGGAGTGGTCTGTGCGTATCAATCATTGCCTTGCAGTCAAATTACGTCTTGGATCTACTTGTCGATCCCAGTTTCTTTCTTTTTTGACATTCCACCTGAATGTATGTCTGATATCTGTCACAATGATTTGTGGGCACCTGCTAAGCCCTCAGATATTCCTTCGAACCCCGTCGATGTGTTTTTAAATTAGTGTGGTTTTGATCATGCACGAGATTGTGACGCTCCAGCTGGGACAGCGGGCAAATTATCTAGCGACCCATTTCTGGAATCTTCAGGTGAGTCCACCTGTTGCAGATCTTTAGATATGCCGTTGTGTCCAGTATGTAGCTAAAACGGTGCTCCCAGGAGTCATATTTCACCTACGGCGGTCAAGATGAGTCTCTAGTAGATCATGATGTGCACTTTCGACCCGGCGTTGGGGCAGACGGGAGCGAGACTTTTACGCCTCGAACGTTAATATATGACCTCAAGGGCGCATTTGGTACTCTCCGTAAAAACAACGCCTTGTATGAGTTAAGTGAGGATCTAGCCCCCGGACAAGGCCTATGGTGAGTTCTTCTCCCATTCTTCAAGCTTCCCCGCCTGGCTCCACCCCGCTATATCAGTACTAGACATACATTTCTCATCTATGTTTAGGGATGGTAAAGAAGTTCTACAACAACTTGCTCCGATTCCACAGAGCGAATATCAGAAAAGCCTTGACGCAGGCACCACAGCACCTCGGCTTTCATCAGAAACCGTTCGATTCTGGTCTGATTATAATCGCGTCTTCTACAACCCACGCTCAGTTGTGCAGATGAATGACTATGAACTAAACTCCAGAATTATGCCTTTTGAGGATTGGAATCTTGGTGAAGATCTTTTCAACGACCTCGATAAGGAGCATGATTTGCTTGATAGGGATGTACGACCATTTGCTGAGGAGTGTGACCAGCTACGTGCATTTCAAATTTTCACTTCATCTGATGATGCCTGGGGTGGTTTTACTGCCAGGTATCTGGACAGGCTCGTTGACGAATACGGGAAGAAGGCCGTCCTGGTTTGGGCTATGGAGGATGGCAGAAGAACCCACCAGGTACGTCTTTCAACGTTGCTCTATACAAGCCGGCTGACAATATTTACTGCAGACACATAAGTTCAAACGGGAGGTGAACAAAGCTCGGTCTATGTATTCAATGTCACCTGAAGCAACTATGTATACTCCTATTATAGATCCTCCCAGTCGGTTTCCAAGCACCGTACGACTTGACAATAAGTCGGAATGGTACACGTCTGCATTGATAAGCATGGCTATGGAGAGCGTGACTCTTCCGATGCGACTTCGGCCGTATCACAATTTTGAGTCCTTCCTAGCAGGTGACGACAGTATTCGCCGAATCTTTGAACTACAGGCCTCAGTCGTTCAGCCAGAAGACCATAACAATGCGCGCCAGAAATCAACGGCACCATCCAATACAGTGGAACCCACCGAGTCAGAGTCTTCAAAGGCGAAAACAGAATTTGACGTGGATTTCACTTATGATACCCCAGTCAGCGACAAATCGCACGTATTCAATCAGCTTCAAGTTTTACGTGGCGTCAAGCCAGACGATGAGGACGAAGACTCGCTAGAAGAAGACTTGGGCTTTCAACGGAAGATGCGACTTTATAACTCAGAACCAATGTTTCATAGGTGAGATATTCGTGCCCGCCGCAAAAGGTTCGAATTCGCTAATATGTGTCTGCCGTAGATTCTATACACCACTGCCATATCCCATACTCGACAGCTTCCCCGATGACATGATCACACAGTCAACGCCCGAAAAGAAACTCGGCATTACTGCCGCGCTTACATCGTCCACCCGGACAGCAGACAAGATCAAGAATCTGGAGATTGTGGCCGGCCGAGTGATTGCAGTGGATGAACGGGAGAATCTTGTCAACGGATTGGGAGAGATCCGGGAATCGTATGAGACGGGGTGGATGAGTGACTCAGAATTCGATGATGATTAAGGTTAGAGATGTGCATAGCAAAGACCTATGAAAATTCTAGAATCAACCTGTATGAATCAATCAATAATGCGGCCGTGTCCGGCTTATACTTTTCGTTCCTGCATGTGGTTGCGGCAAACAGTGCAAACACCCAACGTGGCCTCTTGAGCTCTCTGCAAGGAAGCGGCAATTCACGCTCGCATCGCATTCATAAATCTAAGCTGTCAAAAGAATTCCTGCCAGGTGGCCAGTATTACCTACGTGATTCTGTCCTGAATGGCTTCCACTACTTAACACCCTTTCTTTTGCTTGTCATTCTATCTTTACTCTACTGCACTCGTTGCATAAAGTGCTTCTAGCTACTTAATCGGTCGACTTATCAAACATTTGAGTCACCTTACAATACTCTCTCGAGCGACTTGCTCGCGCTATTTGTATTTATTTTCCCTGCTTTGCCTTTTTTTTTTCCCGACTGCCCCAAGGTATGCTAGCGTCCATCCATCGAGCGACTCTGGCACATGTTGTTCATCGCTAACGTTTCGTATCAGGCGGAACATATAGACAATGGCTCCCGGTGGCCGACGGAAAACGAATGGGTCGCTCAATTTTTTCTCGTCCTCATCTGTCCTCTCTCTCGTGGTCCTACCCTTCCTTCTTTTCTTACTGAGCTTCCCCGCTCCCACATCTGCCGCCGGTTCGGGAGTTCTTGGGATTGATGTCGGCACGGAATATCTGAAAGCGGCGCTTGTTAAACCCGGAATACCGCTGGAAATCGTACTCACAAAGGATTCGAAACGCAAGGAGTCCGCGGCCGTTGCGTTCAAACCAACTAGGGAAACCGATGCTCAATTTCCAGAGCGCTTTTATGGCGGTGACGCTCTTGCATTGTCCTCGCGATACCCTGATGATGTCTATGTGAACCTCAAGACGCTCCTAGGCCTTCCCTTCGGCGACGGAAAAGGCGAATCGGTCCAGGCTTACCACGAACGGTTCCCTGCTTTAAGATTGGAGAACGCTCCTGGCGAGCGCGGCACTATCGGCCTCCGAAGCAACAGGCTTGGTGAAGCGGAAAAGAAAGACCCATTCCTCATCGAGGAGCTGTTGGCCATGCAACTGAAGCAAATCAAGGCGAACGCTGATGATATGGCTGGCAAGGGTTCTGACATCAAAGATGTGGTGATCACTTACCCGTCGTTTTACACCGCGGATGAAAAGAGGAGCCTGCAGTTGGCGGTTGAGCTTGCGGGACTAAACCTGGAATCTTTCATCAGCGATGGCCTTTCCGTTGGACTCAATTACGCCATGGGTCGGACGTTCCCCAGTGTATCTGATGGAGAAAAACCCGAGTATCATGTCGTGTATGATATGGGCGCCGGCTCCACTACTGCCGCCGTCCTACGTTTCCAGAGCCGCAAAGTCAAAGATACAGCGAGATTTAACAAGACCGTTCAGGAAGTCCAGGTGATAGGGTTGGGTTCGGATAGATCTCTTGGTGGCGATTCGCTGAACGATCTTATTGTCGGGGATATGGTCTCTCAATTGCTTGAAGATAAGAAATTGAAAGATCGTGTTACACTTGCAGACGTGCGTGCACACGGAAAAACTATGGCGAGACTGTGGAAAGACGCCGAAAAGGCTCGCCAAGTTCTCAGTGCCAACACCGAAACCGGTGCTTCTTTTGAAAGTCTTTATGACGAAGACGTTAATCTTAAGTATCGTGTGACACGCTCTAGGTTTGAGGAGCTCGCAGAGCAACATATCACGCGTGTCCCAAAGCCGCTTGAAGATGCCCTGGTGGGTGCAGGGCTACAGCTAGACGATGTTGACACTGTTATCCTACACGGTGGTTCTATTAGAACCCCATTTGTTCAAAAGGAACTAGAAAAGTTCTGCGGAGGTTCGGAGAAAATCAAGACTAATGTCAACGCCGATGAGGCTGCGGTTTTTGGTGCTGCCTTCAAGGGAGCCGCTCTCAGCCCAAGCTTCCGGGTCAAAGAAATCCGTGCTTACGATGCGTCTGGCTACTCTGTTATTCTCAAGTGGCCTTCGGATTCTAAGGAAAGACAGCAAAAGCTGTTTACTCCCACTTCTCAAGTCGGACCGGAGAAAGAGGTCACAGTCAAGAACCTCGAAGACTTTGAGTTCAGCTTCTACCAGCAGGTACCGACTGCCGATAACGTGGTCGAAGTTCCTGTCCTTGGAGTGAAGACTCAAAATCTTACGGCCTCGGTCGACAAGATGAAGGAAAGCTTTGGTTGCACAGCTGCAAACATCACTACCAAGTTTTCCATCAGATTGAGTCCCATCGATGGCCTTCCGGAAGTCTCGGGTGGCTCTGTCAGCTGTGAAGTAGAATCTTCCATGTTGGGGAACGTCGTCGAAGATGTTAAAGGATTCTTTGGTTTGGGTTCTAAGAAGGATGGCCAGGTACCCCTGGGAGAAAATGGAGAGCCAAATGAATCTGTCACTCTGGAAGGCGAGGAGCCTCAGACATCATCAGCTTCTTCTGCTGACGATGCGGCCAGCACAGATGCTGCAAAAGAAAGCAAGAAGGCCGCAGCTCAGCCGCGATTGGAGGTCATTCCTATCAGTTTCACAACATTTCCGCTTGGCACCCCTACTCCATCTCCAGCCGAGCTTACCCGTATTCAAAACCGGCTGGCAGCTTTTGATGCTTCAGACCGTGAGCGCATTCTCCGTGTGGAGGCTCTAAATGAGCTAGAATCCTTCATTTACAAGAGCAGGGATCTCGCGGAAGATGACGAATTTGTGAAGGTTCTCAAAGCGGATCAATTAGCTGTCCTTAAAGAGAGAGTGTCTAGCGCCAGTGACTGGATTTATGGTGACGGCGAGGATGCCAAAACATCTGAATTCAAGGAGAAATTGAAGTCTCTCAAAGAGATTGTTGATCCGGCATTGAAGAGGAAGAAAGAAAGCACAACTCGTCCTGCGCGTGTGGAACTATTACAGGAATCTCTCAAAAACGCGCAGATGGTTATTGGTGTTATGGAACAGCAAATACGCCAGGACGAAGAAATTTACTCCTCAAGCCTATCCGCTAGCACCTCAACCGCCAGTGAGTCGGAAACGTCTGCAACTGAAACACCTTCAGCATCGGCCGATGCCGACGACCTCGAAGATGACCCATACAGCACTTCGACTTCGAAAACAGCATCAGCCAAAACAACCTCTGGACCAACTCTGAAATACTCTGTCTTTCAACCCTCGGACTTGACGAGTCTTTCCGAAGCATATGAATCCATCAACTCGTGGCTTGAATCCCGACTTGCCCTCCAGGAAAAATTAACTGTTACGGATGACCCGTCTTTGACCGTGTCCGAAATAAATTCCCATCTCAAGCGTCTTGAGGGGGTTTCCACTCGTATCTACCAGAAGATGGGCGCAGCGGCTGCTAAAAAGTCGTCCGGAGACAAGTCCACGAAGAAGAAGTCGAGCGAGAAGCAACAGCCCACCAAGGGATCAGAAAACAAGAAAGAAGAGAAGCCTACATACAACAAGAAGGACGAGTTGTAATAAATAATACTTTGTGCAATTTCGCGCAAGAGCAGCGCCACAAAATCAAAAAGAAGAAAAGACGACGTGTGGATTATTCTCTCTAACTGTACACTTGCCCGATATTACTATTGTCCTGCCTGTCATGACGAGGCATCGGCGTCTTCGATTTCTTTGCTCTTTTCGGCCGTTCCCGGCTCTTGCTGTTTGTAAGGCGTACAATTGGGTGAATTCGACAGGATAGAGTACATTACGCATTATGAATCTATTTATTTTATCGCACCTCTCACCAGACATGCAATCACAGTAGTTGGCAATTTAGTAGTTATTGTTATTTGTATTTGTACAAATCTGATCTGGTATGACACCGTTTAAAAATACAAATGATGATGCGTGCTAACAGTAACAACAATCAGGGTATAATATGTACAAGTGTGGGTAATGGATATAATGGAACAGGAGTACAAGGACATTGGAAGAGATAAACAGCACAGAAGGACCTAATCGAGGACCAACAGCCACTGAAACCAGCCAGTGGTTGGCTGTCATTATACCCTCCATGGCCCTTGTCAATTATGAGGCGGTAGGGTGGTAAAGCAGACTGCGTAGTTTTTAGATTCCACCCATCTAAATCTCAACATCCATACCAACCTCCTCCCGCTTCCGCAAGAACGCTGGTTCTTCAAAATCATCAAGGTCCATTGGGGTCTGAACCGCCTTGGAATTCTGCTGCCCAAATGCGCGCCGTCGTTGGTGGTTGACAGTTGGCGAAAGGATCGTTCGACCGGTTGTGTGAGTTACTGGGTGTTGGCGCAATGGGTCATGCCATGTTTGCGACATGCCCTCATCATCACCGAAATCAATCTGTTCATGTTCATCTTCGTAGGGGTCGAAGTCAAAGTCACCGTGGGTGCGCTTCCTCTGAAGGAGATTCATTGTGGGTGCGGGTAGTTCGGAGTCAACAGACTCCTGGCTGCTAGGAGGAAGCGAGAAAGCATCATCCGTTTCGTCTGTTGCAATCATCCGGCTATGATCGCGGAGAATGTGTCCAGTTGGGTGAGGGAAAGGTTGAAGGACTTCATCCGATTTGCTCATTCCGCAGAATGGAGCAAGTTCTGAACGGTTTCGAAGGGTGGTGTGAGTTGTAGTTATGTTGTTGGGTGTGACTTTATTATCTTCGTAGGTGGTGTACTTTTCCTCTGCCTTTGCGAGGTTCGTCTTGTAACCATCGGCGATGGATTTGCGCACGCGCATCCCGACCGAGAGAAGCGACGCTTGGACCTTGGCGGGGACGACTGGGTGGGGTGAGTGTGTTACGGCAGCATAGTGATTGTGGGATAAGTGAGAAGGCGAAGATGGAGCGGTAGGGTCGAGGGATGGGGTAAAGAACGTTGTGATGGGCGGTTGGAAGCGTCGTCGTTTGGACGAGAGGTCGAGTGTGGTAGTAGAGGCCATAGTGATCGATTAATGGTCTGGGGAATATACTCGGTTCCAGCGAGGAGGATTTTGGACGACGGACTGCAGGGGACGGAGTAATAAGCAAGGAATGCGGAGAGTGGAGAGTGTCAAGAGACGAAATGCACGATGAGGTGTGAGAAAGAGAAAGAGGGAGCGGAGGCTGGGGAACCATGAAGTGATTTGCAGACGCGTCGTCGACGTTGGACGCGGAACGCGCCCGTCAAAAATCAATATGCCCTCTTGTGGAAGGGATCAGCATGTCTGGCCATTCACACCGAGAATAATTATTCCATCCCTCCCACCTTCACTTCTATATATATATTTCTGTTCAATATATACTTCCCACCATGGAGGCCCCCCAGCTACCATCCAACCTCTCCGCATCCCCAACAGCATTACCTGATTGCTGTCTAGCTCTGTCCACCCCCCTTCTCAACCACCTAGTTTCCATCCTCCCCAAAACTCCAGACTTCACCCTCTCAATCGGCAGCGGCTCCGGCCTGCTAGAATCCCTCATCACACTTCGTTATCCCGATGTATCAATTGAGGGTGTCGAGGTCAACTCCTCCGTGAATCTTTATATCGCAGAGGAGAGCATGAACATCGTTAGCGGGACATGGGATTTGCTGTCTCGTGCTTCGCAAGCAAAGGCGTGGGTGTTTGTCTACCCCCGTGAACCAAAATTGATAAGCAAGTACATTGAGACCTACGGGGGTCTATCTGGAAACGTTGAAGTGATTCTGTGGCTGGGTCCGCGGGCGGATTGGGCTGACTATGAGAGCTGTTTCCGAGATTCAACCTTTTCTGAGTTGGAATTCCCGGAGGATGTTGGGATGGCGCCGTATGAGATGTTGGTTGCTGCTCGCAGGGGGTCTGGTTCATGATTTTTCTTTGGGGGGTGGATTGAATTATAAAATGCATATAGAATTGAACAATACCAGCTCCATGAGCTTTGTGGTTTTATGTTACTCCTTTCCTGACCTACTACAGGGTTGTAATGAGTTTTTCGGTCTTCGTCCAATGTTAATATATATTCAAAGACAAGTAAAGGTATATGTTCTACCAAAGTCATTAAACGCCAGTACAACTTCATAGACAATATAACTGATATCGTTATCCAATGTTTCCTCTTCTGCCACCACGCTTCGCCCGGTCTTGGTGAGCCTTCAAGACAGCCCGTGTCTCTACCAAGCTCCTCTTGCCCTTGGACTTCGCCTTCCCCAATGTCATCAGGAAGTTCTTCTTGCGTGCCTTTTCCTTGTTGGTGGTACTCTTTCCCTGTTCCTCTTTTCGCTCTTTGCGCTTTGCGGTCACACTCTTATGTTCTGACCTATCTGTCTTTCCTTCCCTGGCGTGGGCGATACGTTCCTCGCGGGTCTTCTTTCCGGCAGACAGGGCAGCAAGACCCTCAATCTCCGCTGCAGTGAGAGGGTCTTCCTTATGACGATTCTCAGCAGCTGCCCCACGGCGCTTCGGCCCTGGAACAAGCGCATTGACCGCAGCTTCCTGGCGCAGTTCCTGTAGTTTGGCAAGATCTGCAGGCGTGAGGATACGGGTCGTTGCGAGATTCGGCTTCTTCGGATCTGGCTTGCTTTCTGCTGTTTTGGGTCCAGCTCCGTTCTCCTTCTCGTCGGTTTGCTTTGCCTTCTTCGCCGGGCGAGAGCCACCCTCATCGTCCGAATCACTGAGATCAATTTCAGCATCGCTTTCGACATTGATCCATCCGCCGGAGTCGTCGCTGTCCTCGTCGTCTTCGACGTTCCAGGCATCCCAGTCGTTATCGTCTTCCTCTTCATTATCTTCTTCGTCAGAAGCCAGACCCTTTTCAGCCCTCTTCCTCTTGCGCTCCTCCTCCTTCCATTGCTCCAGGAGCTCCAGACCCTCGATGCCACCGACTTCCTCTGCAGCGAACCGCCTGGCTTTTTTATCGCCATGCTGTAGGCTTATAGATGCATCCTTACCGCGATCCCGTCTCTTGAGCATCTCGGGATTGTTCTCTCGATATAGGCTTAATAGACCTCTAGCTCCCATGACGACACCCTTGTCTTTACTTTTCCGGTACATGACTAGATCCTGGAGTAGAGTCTCATTCATAGCCAGCGGCTGTCTCGCGCAGATTTCTCTGATAGCGTTGAGACCTGCGGTGGCGACCTCGGAGGCTGAAGCCTCTGAAACGAATTCGTTTGCAATTTTGAGAACTAGAGGCTCGAGATCGTCGGGGGGCACCAGGTCATGCGAAGCCTGGGCGAGGGACGCGAGGAATGACGTGACGGAAGGTTGTCGAGGCGTCAGGAATTTCTGGAAGTAGGAGTAGAGATGCATGATGTGAAGCTTATGCAAGCCGACGAGACGAGTCACGAGCTGCAATACCATAAGCTTCTGTTCCAGGTTCAGCTTCGACTTGGCACTCTGGAGGTGCCTTGAGAAGAGAGTCTCTGCGAACCCTTGAGGGTCGTGGAGGAGGTGCAGAGCGGAGAAGTTCAAAGGGTGAGGTTGATTCTTCTTGCGCTCTCGTTTGTGAACAGTCGCCTTAGCTCTCTCAACGGCGCGGGCCTTTTTCTTGGTCTTCTTGTTAATTCCGACTTGATGCTTAACCCGTCCGATATCAACGGCTTCATCGTCGCTGCTCTCCTCTTCCATGTCCTCTCGCTCTTTGTCCCCACCGAGGAAGAAGCGGACACCCCCGACAACCACCTTATCATTTTCAGACAGCGAGGCCTCCTTCATGACTTCAACTGCTTTGGAATCTGTCCAGATCTGTCTTTTCCAGAGCTCGCGCGTAAGTTTGATAGCCCAGAGTCCCTTGGAGGAAGTGCGGTCGGAAGTCACAAGATT
The DNA here is from genome assembly GCF_001890125.1 of Aspergillus versicolor CBS 583.65. NCBI lineage: Eukaryota > Fungi > Ascomycota > Eurotiomycetes > Eurotiales > Aspergillaceae > Aspergillus > Aspergillus versicolor. The sequence continues at coordinate 3,285,488 of NW_024467524.1, read as the reverse complement.
AAATAAAACAGTCTGCATAGTCCGGTTGAGTTTGTGGTTCGTCGTCTTTGCATTCGAAGACCGGAGATCCATCAGAATTTTCTGGAAAATCAACTGGCGCAAAGTCTTGCTAGGCGTCGTGATAAGAATCGGGAACAGAGTCTGAAGTAATGTCGCCGAGTCCAGCAGCTCCTTTTTCCTTAGAAGCACCAGACTTCCCACAATTTTCTCCCGCAATTCCGGCTCCAAGAGCTGGTGGTGCTGGGTCAACATGTCGATAAGCTGCTGGCCGAAATCTTTCGTTATATCGGGGTAGCAGTCGGCTACATGGGCGATAAAATCAATGAGTTCGCGCAGTGAGATAATCCCTGTATCCGTGGCGGACGAGGGCGCTGCCATGAAAATTTCTCGGTGACTTTCATATTGGTAATGCTGGGCGCGAAAATCTTCGGTATATGATCTAAAGAAAACGGGCACAGTCAGGATTTGCTCGAAGTTGGAAAAAAAGTCTGTGAATGACTCGATTTGTGCAGTAACTCACTTTGGATCTTTTCTAATTTTGTTTTGCAAATTGGGCCTGTAAACGAGGGAACGTGTTCCTGTTAGCGACACAAGAAAATCTCTGGTGGTTGGGCGGTTCCATGAGAAAAAACTCACAAGTCAGCTTCGACCTTTTCCAAGGCCCCCAACTTCCTCTTCACCATTTTTATTGATTAAAGGGTATAGTCCCTGGGAAATTGAGGAGTTGTGGTGGAGGAAAGTGGTGGGTGTGTTGGAGGTTGTTGCGCTAAGATGAAACTTTTTTTCCTGCTTGGGACCGCATTCCGTATCGATAAGACGGCGGTGGCTGTCGACTTGTCAAGGGCCTGGACATGCTCGAGCAGAACCTCAGTTTACTAGAAGTCGATCTGTGACATTTGATTTAATTTAAAATATCCATACTACACTACTACTATTTTTGTCTATTGTTTGTTTAAAACCATAGGTGGCTTGGTGAATAGGCAGAAAAGGGAATAAATTTTTTCGTTTAATAGAGTATAGGCCTTTTAAAGCCTAGGTCTTCATGATCGCATCCAAACTACTGGAGAAGAAAGCTGTCCGATTCTCTCATGTCTTTGGATTTCACTCCCTTTCGTGACTGCAGGTATATACAGTCGTGCAGATGTGTGCAAGTCGACTGAATCCCATAAACTCCCCGTCCACTCCAGTAAGCATGAAATAGGACCATAAACGGAGAATACGCCCAACAAACCCATTTTACCTGTTGCTCTTGGCAACACGCTCAAGCTCGTCCTTCTTCTTAATGGCGTAGGAGTTGGAGCTACCCTTGGCAGCGTTGATAAGCTCCTCAGCAAGGCACTCAGCAATGCTCTTGATGTTGCGGAAAGAGGCCTCACGGGCACCGATGGTCAGGAGAGCAATGGACTGGTTGACACGGCGGAGAGGAGAGACATCGACGGCCTGGCGACGGACGGTACCAGCGGAACCGATACGGGTGCTGTCTTCACGGGGACCGCAGTTGACAATGGCATCGACGGCGACCTGGAGGGGGTTCTGGTCGGTCATGATGTGGATCTGATTGAAGCAATGTTAGTCTTCTGAACCAAAATTTCCAATTCTCGCCTTATCGTTTCCTGGCGGGTACACATACGATCTCGAAAGCGTGAGCAACGATGCGGACAGCCATGAGCTTCTTTCCGTTGTTGCGGCCGTTCATCATGATGGAGTTGGTGAGACGCTCGACGATGGGGCACTGAGACTTGCGGAAGCGCTTGGCGGCGTAGCGGCCAGCGGTGTGAGGGAGGTAGACAGGGGAGCGGATCTGGATGTAGTCGCTATAGGCAGGTTTCAAGGTCAGCGGGAGTTCACCCTCGATGTTGATAAAAATCCTCCTCTGGCCATGTCCCTTTGCGATTCAGTTGCCTACTCCTTCACATTTCCCAAAACCCTTCCAACAACGCAACTGAACGCAATTCGACCGTATTTCGACCATTTGAAAATGATTGTGCATCGCAAGGAGCAAGGGAACACCTACGTCAAGGAGATATCCCTGATCTCAACATCCTCGTAACTCCACTTGTTGAAGAGCTTCACGGTTCCCATCTCCGCGAGAGCATCCTTGGGCAGGGAGTTGTAGACCCCGGCGGGGATTTCGACCTCGACTTCACCGTGTTCAGACATTTTGGCTCCGTATGCACCTGTTGTCGAGGGACGGATTTGAGGGGTGTCGGACGGTGTCGGTGGTTGAACCTCGAGGTAGCGATCGGTCGGCTGAAATGTTGAGTGACCAGGCAAAATGGAGGTGCGCTTCGCTTAGCACTGTGGGTGGGTTAGGGCAGGCCTTATGGCGAATCATACCCCTAGAGTCATGTGATATTCGCCGCCAAAGGCCTGGGCAGGGCTAGTCCCATTAGAGTTAGATCTATTTCCAGCCTGGAGGAATTCAAAGTCACAGCCAAGTTTGGCTCGCTGCCTCCTCGGTTTGTCAGTGATTTCCATACCTGACTCTATCGTGGAGGGAGAATGGGTTCTCTTTGTTATCGACTACTATCATGTTCCCCACTCCATGTTAACGCTACTGACAGTTCGGTCATTCAGGTTATTGAGCGGATAACCCAGGCTTGGTACGAATTTAGTACTACCTTAGGTAAGTATTGGAATGCACACCATAGCGTGCATTGTCAACAACTTGAAGATACTGTCCATGGTCTATAATATCAGAGCTAGTGCACATAATTTTCTCTGATACTGATCGCTGTTTTCATCTGATAAAAATAGAAACTGGAACCATTTCTCCATATAGTCTCAGATGTTTACAGTATTCCGAGAATCTATACTCAGTAACGGAGTAACCTCCACTGGAAGAATAATAGCCGCCTCAAATATGAGCGTAAGGCTCAGAAGATGTATACTTCGAACACCGAATGGTTTTGTAACTATTTATTTGCAGTAGCATACAGCCTGGTATCTTTGACGAATTCTGAATTCATTTTATTCTCATCAACTTGTCGAGGACCTCTTCAGGCCCAATGTCTCACAACGTGTCTCGGAGGTGTGGCGGTGTTTTTCCGAGGCCGCTGTCATTGGCCCGTGCTCCGGGAGAGGTCAGCCAGTGAGCCACTCCGGCAGGTGACGCTGTGGCTTTAGGCGCGGAGAAGAGACAAGTCGTGCGATTCATTCAACCGACCCTCTCTTTGACTCTACGCAGATTGGGGGAGTCTAGCTATTCGTCTCTGGCGTCTCGAAGAAGTCGCTCAACGACCCTGCGATGAGGGTACCGGATCCCCGCGTACACTCCTATTAGAACCACAGCCCCTCGTTTACGTCCGTGATACCCTCGTGAACATGTCGGAGGAGCATCCCCATCTCCAGACCGCTCTGCGAGACCTGGACAAGGAATTTGAGGTATGTCTTAGGGCTATGTCTAACAGATTCCGGTGTCCCGCTTTGGTGATTCCATTGCTAACACAAGTTTCTAGGAGGGTGATATTACAGAGAAGGGGTAAGCAGCCTTGCGCGGGACCATGGGATACTGTGTATATGAGTGATGGGTGACGCAGAGGTGCTCTAAATCTCCTGCGGGATTCATCTAACACCATTCACGTGCGAAACAATATATCATGTGGAATCACTGAGCTAACTTCACCAAAGCTATCAGAAACGCCGAACGGTCCTCCTCTCGCAATTCCTTGGATCGAAAGCCCTGGATTTCAGTGCGTATAGCGGCACCGATTCGGCTCCATCGATGACCAGCTCCGCCAGGTCGCCGCCAACTCTCCTTAGTATTCGGCCACCCACTGCCGATTCGACGGGCCCCTCTCACTCCTTCACTAGTGGACAGGATGGTGCGCAAAATAACGGGAGTTACGGACACGAACCAAGCTTTAGTGGCGATGGCCTGTCACCGTTTGAAGCTGGCAGCGCGCCATCATCATCCCATCATGGTCGAATGCCCTCGGCTTCGTCATATGATTCCCTTTTCCTCCCCAAACCCCAGCCTCCCGTACAACAAGACTCGAGGACAGCAACTTTAATGAGCCAGAATTACGCTTTCAACCCGCCTGGTCCTAATGAGCAGTTTGATGAACAGGCAGCCTACGAGGCCGCAGCGTACGATATGGGGCGTCCGGGAGTGTCACGACAGTCAACTATGCTGGAATCACAACAAGGGTACTTCGACGACTTTGCTGGACAGCAACAAGAGGATTATAGAGACAGCTATGGCGGCGGATTCCACCGTTATTCTCAATCTGATGCATTCTCGCCCACCGCAAACATGGCACCTCCCCTGATTCCTGCCTCTGAACTTCCCCAAGGCGCTGTTGTCGATCACCTACTACCGCTCGAGCCTCGCGATATTCCTTTCGCTGTACATGACCCGCATGACAAGAACACGCCAATGTCAAACTTTGACAATATTCCGACTGTTCTTAGACACCGCGCTCGAACCAGTGGGAAGCAGCCAGCTTACTGGGTCTTGGACCAGAAGGGCAAGGAAATCGCATCTATAACGTGGGAAAAGCTTGCAAGCCGTGCGGAGAAAGTCGCGCAGGTTATTCGTGATAAAAGCAACCTTTATCGTGGAGATCGGGTCGCACTTATTTACCGAGATTCTGAGATTATTGAGTTTGCAGTCGCACTGCTTGGCTGTTTCATCGCCGGGGTTGTCGCCGTCCCTATTAATAACCTCAACGACTATCAAAGTTTAAACCTCGTTCTCACTTCGACACAAGCGCATCTTGCTTTGACGACAGAAAATAACCTCAAGACCTTCCAGAGAGATATTACCACTCAAAAGCTTAACTGGCCGAGAGGAGTGGAATGGTGGAAGACAAACGAGTTTGGAAGTTATCATCCAAAAAAGAAGGATGAAACTCCTCCCCTTATCGTTCCGGATTTGGCCTATATAGAATTCGCGCGTGCCCCTACAGGCGACCTTCGCGGCGTTGTTATGAGCCATCGAACTATCATGCATCAAATGGCCTGTCTAAGTGCAATGTTTGCAACTGTACCTTCCTCTTCGAGACAGCCTACCCGTGGAGAAACTATTATCAGTTATCTCGACCCTAGACAGGGTATCGGCATGATCTTGGGTGTGCTTCTCACAGCGTACGGTGGCCATACAACTGTATGGATCGAAGACCGCGCGGTTGAGACGCCTGGTCTTTACGCTCATCTGGTTACCAAATACAGAGCCACAGTCATGGCTGCAGACTACCCCGGGTTGAAGATAACTGCCTATAACTACCAACAAGATCCAATGGCTACGCGGCACTTCAAGAAAAATACCGAACCCAATTTTGCTAGCGTCAAACTCTGTCTAATCGATACCCTTACCGTCGACCCTGAGTTCCACGAGATTCTTGCGGATAGATGGCTTAGGCCAATGAGAAATCCGAGAGCACGCGAGATTGTCGCGCCAATGTTGTGCTTACCCGAGCATGGTGGCATGGTGATCAGTGTCAGAGATTGGCTCGGAGGTGAAGAGCGGATGGGTTGTCCTTTGACGCATGAAATGGACCCTATGGAGGATCATGAGGAAAAGAAAAAGGCCACAAATTCGGACAAGGCTGAGAAGAGCGGCTTTGGTAGTAGCTTGCTAGGTGGCGGCTCATCTGCTCCAACCCAAGAGCAGCAGGGGACGACTGAACTTGGCGAAGCACTTCTTGATAAAGAAGCTTTGAAGAATAACGAGGTGGTGGTGTTAGCCATTGGCGACGATTCCAGGAAGTTTGCGGGAACTATGCCCAATGCTGTTCGTGTTGGAGCCTTCGGATATCCCATTCCTGATGCAACGTTATCTATTGTCGATCCGGAAACTAATTTATTGTGCACACCAAACGTCGTCGGTGAAATCTGGGTCGATTCGCCTTCTCTTTCCGGTGGATTCTGGGCACTACCAAAGCACACAGAGGCTATCTTCCACGCACGTCCTTATAAGTTCGAGGATTCTAATCCGACACCTATTCTGGTTGAACCTGAATTCCTTAGAACTGGTCTCCTCGGCTGTGTAATTGAAGGCAAGATCTTTGTGCTAGGGCTGTATGAAGACCGAATCCGACAAAAAGTGGAATGGGTTGAGGATGGTCAGCCGACTGCGGAACATCGCTACTTTTTTGTTCAACATTTGGTTGTTAGCACCTTGAAGAATATCCCCAAGATCCACGACTGCACGGCTTTCGACGTGTTTGTCAACGAAGAGCACCTTCCGATTGTCGTACTAGAATCTTATGCGGCATCGACGGCGCCGACGACATCTGGAGGCCCACCGAGACAGTTGGACTCCGCCCTTCTTGAATCTCTCTCGGAAAGGTGTATGGAGGTTTTGTACCAGGAACATCATCTGAGGGTCTACTGTGTCATGCTTACCGCACCAAATACCCTCCCTAGGGTTATCAAAAACGGAAGGCAGGAAATTGGTAACATGCTCTGTCGCAAAGATTTTGACGCAGGGACTTTGCCATGTGTGCACGTCAAATTCGGCGTTGGACGATCCGTGATGAACCTTCCCATTGGAATTGATCCCGTTGGAGGAATTTGGTCGCCTATGGCCTTGGAAGCTAGGCAAACCATGTTAGAGATGCCAGAGAAGCAATACTCTGGAGTGGACTACCGGGATGTCGTTATGGATGACCGTACGTCCACGCCTCTCAATAATTTCAACTCCATTGTCGACCTTCTCCAATGGCGGGTATCCCGTCAATCAGAGGAACTAGCTTACTGTACCATCGATGGTCGAGGTAAGGAAGGAAAGGGTATCACCTGGAAGAAGTTCGACCTCAAAGTCGCAGCCGTGGCAATCTACCTGCGAAACAAGGTCAAACTCCGCCCTGGCGACCATGTTATTCTGATGTATACCCACTCGGAAGAGTACGTTTACGCCGTTCATGCTTGCTTCTGCTTGGGCGTGGTTGCGATACCCATTGCGCCTATCGATCAGAACCGTCTCTCCGAGGACGCTCCTGCGTTCCTCCATGTTGTCGCCGATTTCCACGTCAAGGCAATCATTGTCAATAGCGATGTTGACCACGTGATGCGACAGAAGCTTGTTTCCCAGCATATCAAGCAGTCTGCACAGGTGCTCCGGATAGGCGTGCCCGCCATATACAATACTGCCAAGCCCTCGAAGCAATCTCATGGGTGTAAGGATCTTGGACTTACGATGAAAGAGACGTGGCTACAGGGGAATCAACCAGCTATGATTTGGTCCTATTGGACTCCAGACCAGCGCAGAGTTTCCGTGTCTATCGGGCATGACACGATCCTTGGGATGAGTAAGGTGCAAAAGGAGACCTGCCAGATGACAAGCTCTCGGCCAGTATTGGGTAGTGTGAGGAGTACTCTGGGTCTTGGGTTCCTTCATACCTGCTTGATGGGTATTTACGTTGGTAAGTATTATTTGCTCGTTGCTCTTGTGATGGAAACTAACTTTGATTTAGGAGCGCCAACGTACCTGGTTTCGCCGGTCGATTTCGCGCAGAACCCGATGACGCTATTCCTTGCTCTCTCCCGATACAAGGTCAAGGATACATACGCCACTAGTCAAATGCTGGACTACGCTATCAGCGCGATGCCAGGTAAAGGTTTCCGCCTTGAAGAACTCAAAAACCTGATGATTTCTGCCGAAGGCCGACCACGTGTTGATATTTGTAAGATAAACCCAAGGATTTCTGTGTTGGCAACATTCTAATTACCTTTTTTGCAGACCAAAAAGTGCGTCTGCATTTTGCAGGAGCCAACTTGGACCGGACAGCGATCAACATAGTATACTCCCATGTTCTCAACCCGATGGTAGTCACCAGGTCTTACATGTGTATTGAGCCCGTTGAGGTGTGGCTGGATCTCCGCGCCTTGCGTCGTGGGTTCGTCCTTCCAGTCGACCCTGATACAGACCCAACAGCACTAGCCTTGCAGGATTCCGGTATGGTACCTGTGAACACACAAATCGCAATTGTCAACCCAGAGACCTCCACCCTCTCGCAGGTGGGTGAATACGGAGAGATCTGGCTCCAGTCAGACGCTTGCGCGAAGTCGTTTTATGGTTCAAAGCAAGATTTCGACCTAGAGCGCTTCGATGGCCGTATCGAGGATGGAGACCCTAATGTGTCCTTTGTGCGGACAGGTGACTTGGGTTTCCTCCACACTGTTACAAGACCAATTGGACCTGGTGGGCAGCCGGTTGAGATGCAGGTACTTTTCGTACTTGGAGGCATTGGAGAGACCTTCGAGGTTAATGGATTGAATCACTTCCCCATGGATATCGAAAATTCTGTGGAGAAGTGTCATCGAAACATTGTGGCTGGAGGATGGTAAGTGATACTGAGCACATTTACTAGGGGATTACTTTTCTAATTGGCTTTATAGTGCTGTGTTCCAAGCAGGCGGAATGATCGTCGTTGTGGTTGAAGTGACACGAAAGGCCTACCTAGCGTCTCTCGTCCCAGTCATTGTGAATGCCATCCTCAACGAGCATCAGGTCGTTGCCGACATAGTAGCATTTGTCTCGTACGGAGACTTCCCTCGCTCTAGACTCGGCGAGAAACAGCGTGGCAAGGTGCTTGCTTCCTGGGTGACCAGGAAATTGCGAACAATTGCGCAGTTCAGCATCCGTGAGATGGAAGGAGGTAATTTTGGACCAGCTCCTCAGGATCGCTTCAGCAAGAGCTCCAAGCCCGGTAGCATTATGGGCCACAGCGCTCGACGGTCTACACTTCTACCGGATGATCCTCCACCTCGCTCTCCGGCTTTGGCCACGGCTCCTCCACTGTTTGAAAGCCCGGCTGAGCCATCATCAACGCTGGTCAACAGCACCGCGTCGACGATTCCTGAAGTGCCGCAAATCTCAGAGCCTCCCTCAGTCCCACCACCTGCACCACCGGCGCAGGCGGAAATTCCCTACGATAGCAATGGAACCCCATACCTGCCAAACTCTGGGGGTCTTCAAGCTTCTCATCAGGGCGAAGTTCCTCAAATCCAAACTCCTCAAGGGCAGGGACAGGGACATAGGAGGGACTTCAGTTTCGACTTTGGGGACTTTGGACAGTCGCCCGCTGCTCCTTCGCAACCGACTGCACCTGCTGCAACGGAGACTCTTTCCTATCGCCCCGGCACGGGACACCAACAGCTTCCAAGCAGCAGCGGAAACGCGGGCATCGAATTTCCACAGCGAAGTGATTCATACCAAGCTAGACCCAGCGGGCCATCAGACGATACTGCGGATTGGCCACAGGAAGCGCTGATTTACCAGTCTACCTTTGACACAGATGGACATGGCGGTCGCAAGGACTTCCTATAATTTACTTGACTGAAGATATGAGTTGGATATCTTTGGCCACATCTCGTTTCTGCGCCGTCCCATTCCCGCTCCAGTTCCCTGATTGCATAGCCTTGACGAACGCCTTCACAGTTCTTTACATTATTCTACTTACGCCCCCGTCCCCCGCGTGCATTAGCCCAACTTTCCTGAATTCAAAAATTGCTTGCTCTGCATTGCCATTCCCTATTCCCCCTGTCTGTATATACATACCCATCGACAAACATCTTCATATACATACACACGTAAACTATTTTTGACCGACGTAGCGGGCTTTGTCATGTAGTAGCGGTCTCTGCATAACCTACTACTACTGCTGCTACTACTACTGCTACTACTAGAGCGTGGAATTGTGAAATAATAGCACTTGTTCATTAACTACACCCCCAATTCGCATTCAGTCGTCATATATCACTTATTCCAACACCTGAAAGGCAAAGAAGCCATGTCAAGAGCCCCAGTGGATAACCCAAAAGATGAAGAGCAATAATTGGGGATGAGCCCAAGTACAACCGGTGCGTCGTAACACCAATGTCCATTTCTGCCGAGATTACGAGACCACATACAAATATCCTGAACAGCATAAGAAAGCTCCTAATCAGGAAATCGGAGCTTTGGGTTGCAACTCGACCCGCCAGAACCCGTGCGAGTTCTTCCGTTCTAGGAAAGACTTGGCATAGGTTGCCCTGTGAACCCATTCAACCCATTCAACCCATTCAACCCATTCAACCCATTTAACCCACGAGACCAAAGACCAAGACCATACCAGAGACCAAAAAGAACAGAAGATTGAAAACGAGACATCAAGACACCCTATCTCACCACGCAGTCAAATCAGTTCCAAAGCCCTACGAAGCTCTGGCGGTGTGCAGGTAAGATGATATCACATCCGCAGTCCGTCTCCAATAGTTCGGCGCCCGTATAAGCAATACGAGAAACATGGCTTGATCTTCATGACCTGTTCAACAACGAATACGAGTGCCACTTTCGCTCCAGGCATGGATGGCTGCCTTGGCCGTGACTATATAAGTAGTCTGGCAGAGCTTCAACCAACATACCTAACTACCCAGTCTCCAAGCAAAGAGTCTATTCCTTCGTCATTTTTTCCTTCTGAACATATCGTTCCGGATAACAGCGAATATGCACCTCACCATCATAACAACAACGTTATCCCTCCTCGCTCTCGCAACTGCTGAGAGTATCTGCTCCCCCGGCTCTGTTGGCGTCGGCATCGCACCTAGCACCGCAACGGATACATACTCTGTCATCGCTGACAGCAACTGCGGGATTGTCGACAGCCGTCTCGGGCACGGCGAGCTCTGTGGTGTGTACAACCGCGGGTCACAGGTTTCTTGTGTGGATCAGAACACTGTGACCGGTGTTACTGCTTCGGGGGCGGAGTATGGGAACTGTGTCTCGGTTAGTGATCAGTTTTGTCACCAGCAGCCTGGGTACGGGATTCAGTGGTGCTGTGGGGTTTAACTTGAATGGAGGTTGTGATGGTTTGGAGTCGAGAGGGCTTATGAAGGTGCAAGTGGGATGTAGCTTTGAAAAAGTGGTAGAATGGTTATAAAACTACTTGAATGAATGTCTGCTTGTACGGAAGAGTTATGTATCTGTCAATGTGGTATATTGTTCATGAATATACTTTTGTCTTACTCTGACTAACGCTGCCCCAAACAAAAAAAAAAAAAAAGAAAGAAAAAGTAGTAGTCAAATGATTAGTCGTTGAAAACCGAAGCTATATACTAAGCTCTTACTGACTGGCTGCCTTTTGCGTTAGGGCTTCCAGGTCTACTTTGGGCTTGGCAGTCGGCGCGCCGTTGGTGGCCTCGGCCACAGTGGCTCCGGCATTGTTGGAACCGGAGAGGAGCTCCAGGGCTTGGAGGTCCTCGTTGGTAAGAGTGTTGGAGCGCATAGGGCGGAATGGAGCAGGGGATCCAGCCCCGCTGGTGAGGAACTGTAACGGGATCAGTTAGTCGGTTGCTCTATTGCTGTTTACTATGCATGGGCAGGGACTTACGGAGCTGGCAGCGCTCAGGAGTGCAATCAAACTGGCCTGGACAACATCCTGGTGGATACCAACACCCCACACCTGCTGCTTGCTACCGGCAGCACTGCAGTGGATATACGTGGCGGCCTTGACATCGCGACCCTTTCCGGCGGACTGGCCGATGGAGTGTTCCTTGTAGTCGACGACATCGAGATCGATGCCCAGGGTAGCCAGGGCGTTGGCGAGGGAGGACAGGGCACCGTTTCCAACACCGGTGATGGCGTGCTGGAGGCCGTCGATCTCGATAATACCGGTGAAGCGACGCTTGAGGTTCTTTGTGTTGAGCGCCTTGCCCGGCTCGGGGGGCGCGGGGGACTGCGACCGATCCGTGGTGATGTTGTAGTCGACCAGGTTGAAGCGCGGGTTGGACTTGAGGTGGTAGGCGTCCTCGAAGAGGGAGACGATCTCGGTGGGCCGCAGCTCGCGGCTGACTTCTTCTGTGCGCTTCTGGACGATCTTGCTGAACTCGACCTGGAGTGCGCGCGGGAGATCCAGCTCCAGGGTGCGCAAGATGACCCAGGCGGTGCCTCCCTTGCCGCTTTGGGAGTTGACGCGGATGACGGCCTCGTAGGTTCGTCCGATATCCTGGGGGTCCAGAGGGAGGTAGGGGATTTCCCATTCGTTGTCGTCGGTTGCGCCTCCGTCTTCGCGGAGCTTGAAGCCCTTCTTGATGGCGTCCTGGTGGCTACCACTGAAAGCGCAGACAACCAGCTGACCGCCGTAGGGCCATCGCTCGTTGACGGGGATTTTGTTGCTCTCTTCCACGACCTTAATGACGGCATTGATATCTGAGAAGTCGACCTTGGGCGAGATACCTTGCGTGTAGAGGTTCAGGGCGAGAGTGACGAGATCAACGTTACCCGTTCGCTCTCCATTGCCAAACAGGGTACCCTCGACTCGCTGAGCACCGGCCATCTGAGCCAGCTCGGCGGCAGCAATAGCGCAGCCACGATCATTGTGGGGGTGCACAGAGACTACGTACTTTTGGCGCTCTGTGACGCTACGGCAGAAGAACTCGATCTGATCGGCGAAGATATTGGGGGTGGCCATCTCGACTGTGGCGGGAAGGTTGAAGATGATGGGTACTTCCTCAGAGGGCTCCCACGCGGCCTTGACGGCCTCGCAAACCTCTGCAGCGAATTCGGGCTCGGTATCGGAGAAGGTTTCGGGGGAGAACTCAAACTGCCATTCAGTGCCTGCCATCGAAGGGTCGTCTTTCGTGATCGAGCGTGCGAATTTCGTGCAGCGGACGGCCATTTCCAAACTTTTTTGCTTGTCCATGTTGAACACAATCCGTCGGAAGCACGGACTCGTTGCGAGGTAGATGTGTAGAATTGCCTTCTTCGCGCCCCTGAGGGACTCTACTGTGCGGCGGATCAGGTCCTCGCGGCAGGGTGAGAGAACTTGGAGCCAGACATCGTCAGGTGTCAACCCGGGCGTCTCGACGAGGCTCCGGGTAAAGTCGAAATCGGTCTGGGAGGCAGAAGGGAAGGAGACCTCGATTTCCTTGTAGCCAATCTCGACGAGCATCTTGAAGAAGCGAAGTTTTTGTTCGCCATCCTGAATGCGCATTAGCAAGATATCTACAGTGCTAACGAGGTCCATACCATAGGATCAGGTAGACTCTGGTTGCCATCTCGCAGGTCGGTGGCCAGCCACCGCGGCGGCTTGTCGATAACCTTATCGGGCCATTGGCGGTTGGGGAGGTTCAGAGGCTTAAACGGCCTGTACTTCTTGGAGGGATCTTTGAGCCTGTTGGGGTTTAGTTAGTTTTGAGGCCTCGTATAAAGCCGTTGATAGACGACGTATTCCGGGATGCCAGGGGTAAGACAGGAACGGGCATACATAGGCATGATGGACGACGGTATGAGGGCGAACCCAGTAGGTGGGGTGACCGCGGGGAGGATAAGGGATTCTGTCTGTACAGAAGAGCTGAAGAAGAAAAAAGCAAGAAGTCAAAGGGCGAGATGACAGCAAATTAAAGCCAGCAATTGAGACTGGATTGCAAAGAAACGTGAGTCACTCGTCAATTGTCGAAACATTTGATTTTTTCAGCTCTGCCGATGGCGGGGGATGAACTCTGGATGCATGATTTCACTTGCGGGGCGACTTTTGCCTCTCTACTTTAAAAAGTTGTATCTGGACCTTTCCGCGCGGATTTTGATTCTGGAGAAAGCGGTTCAATTGGCCTCGACAGTATCATGCCCTGCAGAAAATAATATCACGTTGTACGAGTCCTACACCTGTACCTGGCTGCCATCCCTGCATCCTTCGCTGTGCCTCTGGACTGAGTCACTCATAGCGGGAGGCCGATCCCGGAGCCAAGAGACCACATGATCCCCGAGAATAACCGACCGAAGCCGGCCTTCTCTCATCCTCCATTTGATGCGTCTGTGCTACGGAGTACAGATCGCCCTCAGTCGAAGAGCAGGGCCTGCAGAATACCTTGGAAGACCTTAGTCTCTGGAAAGCCGAGTGGAAAGCCCTAATACGGCCCTAGCTATGGTGGACCCAAGCCATCCCAAGCTACCTTGCGCTTCATCAACAAGAGTAATCCGAGTGTTTACAATCTCAGACAGGCTATGGGCTGACTTGATAGATAGCTAAACTCTCACTCCTACACAAGCGCAGTCATCCGCAATTCAACACCCCCAAACCCAGTGACGCTCTCTCCATCAAACACCCCTTCAAACGTCACAAACCCAATATATGTTGCACCGCCCTCCCCATGCGCACCCTCGACAGCAAACTCCTGGTCCCCAACAACACTCCTAACAACCAGCTCTCCCCTCCCTTCAATTCCTACCCTCCACTCCTGCGGGTACTGAAACCCTGTCCGCGGCGACGTCCAAACCGCATCCCCGGTACCCACCTCAAACAAATCCACCGGAACAAGCTGGTGCCAGTTCTGCCCACGCGCACGGAGATTACTGCTGCGCGATATAAAGGGCGGATCGTAGCTATCGACCAGCGGTGCCCAGAGGATCAAGTCGCTATTGTCAAAGTAGAGGTTGAAGAACGTGGAGTTGCCGTCTCGGAGCTCTGCGGCGCCCCAGACACGGTCGTACCATGTCAGTGAGGCGGAAGGGTTAAGGTCGACTCTTTCGAGGGTGCTCGTGCTTGAGTCATTAGTAGGTGGGAATGATATACTTCCTGAGGTCTTGCTTGCGGAGAACGCCCAGTTGTACATGGTGTCGTTCACGTAGTTGTATGCGCCGGTGCCGCAGTAATAGAAAGCAGGGGATGTGGCATGGATTGTAACATCGAATTGGACATCCTTAGTGTTACTGCGGAGCTTCATGTCTATATTGTCTGGGGGAAGGCCGGAGAATTCGTATTCCTGAGTGATGAAATTGAAGCGTTCGAGGTTTGTGTCTGAAAAGGAGGCTGGGCGGAAGTAGGCACTGCGTTGGAGTGTGGTGAGGTCGAGCACGGAGGCTCCATATGCAGAGACGGACTGAGAGGCGAGAAGTCCCGAGGCGAGAAAATATTGAGAGCCATTGGATGCTGTGAGGAAGGAGGAGGCCCAGAAACCGGATATGGGAGCCTTGGTGTAGGGCAGAGTTTGGGAGGCAGAGATGTCGTAGAGTACGGGAATCCGAGGCTGCATTCAGGTCAGTCAGGGAAGGATTTTATCGGAAAATACAGGCTCATTATACGTCTACGATTGCTTGGGTATCGTCGGGGACGAAGTTGTAACCCAGAGATCGGGTGATATACAGAAGCAGGCACCAAAGTGTCAGATCCATTGGGAAGAGCAACGACAAGAGAAGACAAAGAGTTGGAAGATAAATTCCGGACCGCAGTAGAATAAGTAGGGGTTTTAAGGCATTTAAGACAGGGAATAACAGCGTCTTCTGCCTGCTCCGTCGCAACTCGTCTATAGGCAGCGTCAACACCAAACAGGAACCAAAGTGTTTGCCACCGGGTGTCACCCTACCCAAACTCAGTGTCCAATAAGAGAGTTGCCGGAATGTGTGTCACAGGCCTGATGCACTTTGCCCCTATTTTGTGCAGTTATTGTAGTACCATTCCCGGAATCGTATCACAAGCCCCGCTGGTTTTCTACCAGCTAATACTGTTGTTCTATAGAATATTCCGGATACTGCAACCCCGAGGGCGAGAGGGGCCTGATCATTCACTGCTGGGATGCTATAATGGCACTTCGTCCTGAATACAAAATATACGGCCTTTGTTCTCTTTGGTACTTTGAAATACCTATCAAGGTAGTCAGTATCGAAATGGACAGGATGCTTTACCATTCGACGATAAAAACATTAATGCTTATCTAGCTGTCTTCTTAATTGCTTTATATGCCAGCAATCAGAGCTTCTGACGGCAATTCCCGAGCCATAGATGTTATTACAAGGGATTTTAATGTGGACCAGTAGCCACTTAATGCATCTCAAGATAGGAGTTGTAGGCTGAACTCTATCCGGTCCCTAGCCCTAACTCAGGTGGACACCCACAGAGCTCTCCGAGTCTATAAGATCTCTTTACTAACTCTTTGCCATCGGAAGATTTTCATTAATAACCTCTGAAAAGTGTCCTGTATACCCTGATTTGACCAAAGGCACAAGACCTTATAATTTGAACTGCCCAGATGAACTCGGCCTTTTCTGCGCTCGTCGACCCTTGGCGCTTAATGCGTGCTCAAGTTTTCCCAAGAATGACCTGATTTGGTTTCCGTCTGATCCACTGGGAATATATAGCGCTTTGGTGAACAGGGGTAATGGTGGCTGGAACAAATACCATCGTGCGATGGGTCGCTAGAAATCGATGCCGTTGGCTATATTCAGTAATCGTGAAGAACCAGCATCCATTCACAAAGTGGAATGTCATTTAAGAGAGAAACTGGTATATTTTGGGCTTGTTCTATGCTATGTGGTGCAATGTACAGTCAATTATTTCTTTCCCTTCCCCTTTCCTTTCCCCTTCCCTTGCTTCTTATCCTTGCCAACTTTTGGGTCCTCGCGCTGCGACTTGCTCTTCTTCCTTCCAAGTCCCTCTTCCTGTCGCATCCGCGCGTCATCCAGCCGCTTCTTATCCTTGTTGCTCAGCTTCATCTTATCCTTTTTCCCAGGTCCATTCAGCTCTGTTGCGCCGTTCTTCTTCGCAACACGCTTCTCTTGCTCTGTCTCAAACCACGTCCGCTTGGGTCGCGACTTGATCTCAGCCTCGTGCTTGATCAGGTTCTCACCCTTGGTCACCTGCATTTCCGCTTGGGCCAGCTGCTTCTCTAGCTTCTCTTCCTCCAGAACCTCATCGATCTCCTCTTCCATGTCCGCTGCTTTCGCGGCCCAATCATCGGCAACAGCCGGTTCGACAACACGGCTGACAATCTTGGCGCCTTGTGATTTTCCGGCCTTGACTACCGCCTTGATGACCTTGCGGTCTGGCTCGGCAGCGATAGTGCATGCACGACCGGAACGGCCGGCACGGGCTGTTCGACCAACACGGTGGACGTAGATTTCATGGCTCTGAGGGGCTTCATAGTTGATGACTGTTTCGACACCCTTGATATCGAGACCACGAGAGGCCAGATCGGTGGCGAGGAGGAAATCCGCATCTCCGTCTCGGAAGCTCTCAACGCTTTTGATACGCTGCGAAGAAGTTAGTTAAATGTGGCATATTAGTAGACGTTAGTTAGACGACGACATACCTGTTCTTGGCTCATGCTACCATGAAGCTCGGCAGCCTTGAGTCCCAGCAACCCGAATACAATTCGCACCCGATGAGCCTCTTTCTTCTGTCGAAAGAAAACAATCACACGGCCGGTGTAGACCTGCTTACACAGGTGGACGAGGTAGCCTAGGCGCTTGTCCTCGCGGCCCGGTCGTAAACGCACGAATTCTTGGACAAGTGTTAGGGCGGTATTCTTCTTCGAGTCAACCATCAGCCGGACAGGGCGGTTTAAACCGACGCGAATCAGTTTGTCGACCGAGTCCGTCATGGTGGCGGAGAAGAGCATTGTCTGGCGGGACTTGGGGATTGTAGTCAGGATCTCGTTGAGCTCGTCTGCGAACCCGTCTTCGAGCATACGATCGGCTTCATCGAGAACCAGGATTTCCAGAGTGTCGACAGTGAAGCTTGCTGAGTTGCGCATGTGGTCGATGAAACGACCGGGTGTGGCGATGATGACGTCCGGGCGTTTCTTGAGGATGTTCTCCTGTTCGCGGAGACTGAAACCTCCGACAAGTTGGCAGAATGTGATGTCGGTGTATGTAGCGAGTTTCGTGGCGACGTTGTAACATTGCACGGCCAATTCACGGGTAGGCATGAGAATGGCAACGCGGCTAGTAGGAACCTTTCGGGGTCGGAAGAGAAGACGCTCGAGAATGGGGACAACGAAGGCAGCCGTCTTTCCTGAACCGGTCACGGCACTACCGACAATATCTTTGCCTAGCAAGGCGACGGGGATCGTCTTCTGTTGGATGGGCGTGGGATTCGTAAAGTTGACGGCTGCCAGTCCACGAAGAATAGGTCGCGAGAGGTTGAATTCCTGGAAAGATCTCTTGATTCCATCCTCTTTTGAGGTCTCGTTCGTCTTCTCTTCTGGTGCGAAGAAGGCTTTGCGTTTTGCCTCTTCCTCAGCGTCAACGTCGCTTTCGGCGTCCGACTCACCACCCGACATGTCATCCGGGTGGTTGACTGGTGTGGCAACGGAGTCATTGTCAGATGCAGCATCGTCGTCGTCATCATCATTACCACTCCCTTCTTCATCATCACCCTCACTCTCTTCGTCAGATCCTTCATTCCCCTCCGCTTCAGACTCCTCCGCCCCATCAGCACCCATACCAAACCCGTCTGTAGCAAGTAGCTCATCATCCTCAAAGTCAACAGACATAGCTCCGTCCTCTTCGTCCTCTTCTTCCGGCTCCTCCTCACTTTCCTCCTGCTTCTTCCCCTTCTTCTTCTCCTTTTCGGCCTTCTTCTCCCTCTTCTCCCTCCTCCTTGAGATAATATCGTCAATGTCAACCGCCTTTTTATCCCCCTTCTTCTCATTATCATCCCCGTTCGCACCCCACCCGTCGAAGCCCTCCACAACCTCATTTGTCACACCGCCGACATCAAACTCGAATTCAGAATCCAGAGCGCCGTCGTCCTCGCCAGCGCCTCTCTCTTCCCAGCCCTCCTCTTCTTCATCCTCATCTTCCGACTTATCCTCTTGCGCCACTGGCTTTTGTGAACCCTTCTTTCCTTTTTGTTGCTGTTGCTGCTCCTGCTTCTTCACCTTCTTATTCGTGCTCTTCGAAGCCGCACTCTCAGCACCCTCTCTCTTGCGCTTTTTCGTCGACGACAAAGCATCGTCATCTTTCTCTCCAGCGTCAATGGCATCAAACTGATCATTCTCGTCGTCCGATAACGTGAAAACGAAATCATCGTCTTTCGCGGCCGCCCGCTTTTTCGTGATGGGCGCCATTTCGATGCGAGGACCGGTGTCGGTGGTCTCGTAGGATAAGATCCAGTTAATCTGTACTTGAGGTAGGGTAATGATTCCAGGCTTCAAGAAAGCCTTTTTTTTTTATCCTCCTACCACCTGGTTTGGTTCCTGTGCACTGCGGCAGAAAATATCCTGTTTGGAAAAAAAAAGTTTCAAATGTAAGGCGGTATGGGGGATTATCTGGGCAGAAAGCGGCCGCCTTGAAGGTCCCGTCGATGCGGAAGGTTGGTTTGATCTGAATTCTGATTCGCTGATTTAACTTCAAGTTCCATCCGCCATTTGTACTACACACTTTTACTTGTCAACATGTCGACGGAGTATATCCTAGGTAGAAGGGAGAAAATAACGCGTTGATTCTGACGTTAAAACACAAATTTTCTGCAGAAGGTTTATTCAATATCCTTCTCTGCCGCTTCTCAGCATTAATATGCTCCGTCGATTTCATTCATTTTCCAAATCTCACTTCCACCGTGGTACACTTTTGAAATAACTTGGATATCCCATTTCGGAGCTGAAAACTGATTTCCTGGCGCTTGCTTTTGAGTTGCTATGGGTCCCATATTATTGCGTTAACTTCACCGATAGTGCGTACGAGGTAGGCAACATTAACCCTAGCTAGGTTAGGGATATTCAGAACAATAGGCTGGGGAACTCACAAATAGCCATTCTTGACTCGGATACCCCGGAGCAAACCCTGCTCCTCAAAACCAGCATATTCCTTGAGCCATCTCTTCACATTCGTGTGGTCGGTGGTTTCCTTATTATCCACGTAACATAGAGTGAAAATTAGCCGAGCCAGCTTGCGCCTGCCACCGCCATAATAACCGGAACGATCCTCACGCTTCGCCTCAAAACGGTACCCAGGCTTTGGCACGTAAGTAGAATCACAAACTTCAAGCAGCTTGTCTAGAAGACATCTACCAATGCCTAGTCTCTTGTGTCCATTTTTGACGTACAGTTCCAATTCTGCTGTAAACTGGTTTGCGAGGTGATGACGATCAAACTCTCTTGCGAGTGCATATCCAAGAATATTCTCGGTATCGGTGGATGCGCTACGGCGATCAATGGCGACGATAAAGGGCAGGTTAGCGTTGCGGGTATCTTCAACGCGCTGGCGGACCTCATCCTCATCAAGATCTTCGGTATTCGGGCTGTCAATTGAATTCCTGGCATACCAGTTGTAAATCTCTCTGAGTTGAGGAACGTCTTTTGGTTCAACAGGTCGAAGGTAAATGTTTGCTACCGGACTGGTTGGGGTGCGCGGAGGCTGGAGTTGTTGAGCCTCAAATCGACGCTTGCGTTCCACCTGCTTCCGGAGCTCTTGTTCCTCGAGTGCTTTTTTGTTCTGCAAGATGATATTGCAGCAATATCCCGCGGCTGATTCGTGCACGTGGCTCCATGATTCTTTATCCTCCGGATCCAGATGAACCGCATGGGTACGCATGTCTAGCATAAACATGGAGGTTTTGCCATCAGCATGTGCTGTACCATTGAAGAAAGCTTGGTGGAAGATATCCACAGTACTTGCGCACTCGATGGTATCCTCTAACCAGTTTTGGAACCGCTCATGGTAGATTTTCGCATCATGAATGGCAGGCGGACAGTACTCCCAATCCAGGATCACAGGATCATTCCAACGTGTCTCAACTACTTTCTTCCCTGTGATTAAATGGGTAGGCTGAGGCGCAAACTCGCGACTGGGGCTCTGAAGCTTAATTAGAATGTCTTTTTGCTTCGCAGTTGGCATGGGAGAAAGCATGATCTTTTCATCTTTGCCGTCTGGGACAACTGGATAGGCTGTGGCGCTCTTTTTGTACAATTCCTGGCACAGCTTCAATCGAGATTCCAGGTCGCGTTTGAGATCTTCTGGGTCTGTATCTCCTGGATCCTCTGTGGAAAACATTTGTGAATGTCCAGGAAGGTAACTAGAATCGGGTATGCCTTCCTGAGGTACCGTACGGATATCTGTTATCGCTCGATACTCTTTCGAGTGAATCTCCGTCCCAGGGCCCTCCCTACACCTAGAAAGCATTTCTGCGCCAGCTGACGGATCATTAGCGCGTCTGTGGGCATTCACCACTATCTGCTTTCGCAATCGCTCCAGCTCATTCGCCTCCTCCTCATACTGATTACTACGACGGTTTTCCTTCTGTGTGCTAGGGGTGGGTGTGAGCGTGCGTGTGAGCTGGTCAGACCGGTTGTCGTTCGCGAGACTGACACCTTTGTGAAAGCTTCTGGTAGGTGTTTCTGGAAACTCCGAGTCTTGTCTATCATTCGTGGCATAGGAGCCTTTTTGGCTTACGATCCCTCGAAGCGGCTCTGGTTTTGGACGCCGGGCCCAACAAGAGTTTTCGGCGCCATTGGATCTCCAGGTGCCTCGAGTTCGTGTGTTATTGGTCCTGCGCCTGTTGCGATTGGGAATAACAACCTCATCTGATCCGTTGCTTTGTGTCATTTTCACGGTCGTGTCCTGGGAATCTTCTGCCGTGCGTTAGCTTCTACTACACTTTCTCGCCGCGCTGCAAAGATTGGGTGGATACCAGGTAAAGTAACAGTTCTCAAGTTCGATGGTCTGCGCGGCGCCGAAGTTGAAGTTGAAGACGAAGACTTGCGGATGCTTTCTGAAGGAGGAGAAGGGGCGTGTGTCGTTGGAGGGAGGCGGACTCGTGGGATTGGTTTTTGGGCCTTTGACAGATTTTTATCAGCGTTCCGGGCCCCTATATCGCGTGCTCTCAATGCAATTTCTTCACTTGTTAGAGGAATACAGGGAGGGGGGCCAGGCTTCTGTGGAGCGGCGCGGGGATGAGGTGAAGAAGATCAGGAAGGAGCGCGAGTCTTGGGGAAGCCTAGGTGATTGCTGAAGGGCGGTTGAGGGGTTTTCTTCACCCCAGCGGCCGACCTCTCAATATTTCCAGAGGCGGGCTTCAGAGTCTCGACATCTGCTCTTTTGGGCTGTGACAAACGGGACTCTTGCTCAGGTGCGAGCATTCCGTCTGTCTCTGTGTCTACCCGCGCTGCATCTGAGTTGTAGTGAGGGGGCTTGTCTTGAAACGTTCCCTTGATAACATGGGCAGTCTTGATGATTTGGTTTTTTGGTGTAGACCTATATCTCTGAGAAGAATACTCGTTGGTGAAGAAGTGCTCTTCAGCAAACCTGATCTTGTCCCAAAGTCCGGGGCTATCGCGGCCCATATTATCTCCCATTGTCAATTCACTATAGCCAACTATAATGACCTGAAATATTGTCTGTTAGTGCCTAGCAAGAAGATATAATCACAGGTCAACCATGCCTTGGTATCTCAAGTGAAAGTAATCTGATATATTTCGGTGGGAAGGGATAGAAACGTAAATAGGCAAACAGAATAAAGAGTAAAGAAAGAGAAGCCCCAGAGGGCTCAGCTCACTTAAAAGAATGTTAGGTCAGGCGGATATTAGCTGCAGAAAAACAACTGTGAATGAACGCGAACTGTCTCCTCAAATGGGCTGCAAGAAAGTGCTACTTGGATATAGTGAAGTGAAATGGCGAGCGGGATACCTATTTTGAGTCAAACCCGGAGGAGGTATCATTACTACCAATTAAAGAACAAAAATTTAAACAACACATTAGATAATATGATAGACTGGTCTAGAATTGGCGGAAAATCTCTAGGTCTTGATTGCTTTACTTTTTGTGTTGGTACACGGTGCTATTGGGGAGCTTGATCTCGTCCACCATTGCCATGGAACGAATACATTTACATTTACCCTCCACAACCACCGCCAAGAACATATTTCGAGCCGACATCCTCTGTCAAGATGCTGTCCATATTGAGAAAAGCAAGGCTGAAGGATAAGGAGATGCGAATCCTGATGCTGTACGTCCATTCCTGCGCCGAAACCCTGACCAGTCAGTCGGCTTACAAGCAGCAGAGGTCTCGACAATGCGGGCAAGACGACCATCGTTAAACAGATTATGAACGAAGACGTCACAACAGTAAGCCCGACGCTGGGCTTCATAATCAAAACGATAGATTTTGACGGGTAAATCTTTAATCATCATTTTATGCAAACCAAAAGCTAAGTGTTTTGCAGGTACAGGTTAAATATCTGTAGGGACCGTGGCATGGATGTGGTGCCCACCCGCTAACAATTCGCCCAGGGGACGTCGGAGGCCAGAAAACACTACGATCATACTGGAAAAATTACTTTGAGAAGACAGACACTCTAGTCTGGGTCGTGGACGCCACCGATCGATTACGAGTCGACGACTGTCGTGATGAACTGGCAGGACTTCTGCTTGAAGAGGTACGCATATGGCCGCCCGGAAAAGTTTTGTCCGGATGTGTGCACCAGGCTGACCACGATTGAGTAGCGTTTGATGGGCGCAAGCCTTTTGGTTTTTCTCAACAAAACTGATGTAGAAGGGTGTATGTCTCAGGATGAAGTTAGGCAGGTAAGTTGACTTTTTTTTATCTGTATCTGGCTGTGTTTTGTAATTGCGCTTCCTTTTCTGACTTGTGTTGCAGAATCTCCGCTTAGATGCGATTAAGACTCATAAATGGACCATACTGCCTTGTAGCGCCATTACAGGAGCAAATCTGCGCGAGGGTCTCAACTGGGTTGTGCAAGATGCTAAGGACAGACTATTTCTCTACTGAGTAAGGTTCTTTATCGCGATTTTCGCATTCCTCTCCTTGGTAGTGGGGAGATTTACTTGTATGAAACATATATAATGAAGCTATGACCATTGGCGGGAAGAGAAACAAGAAACATTGTATTTCCTTCAAGCGTGAAGACTTCATCTGGGTGATTTTCCAGCGCAGTTTCGTTCTCGCAATCGCCATCTTCTGTGGGATGTAAATTTCCAGTCACACGGTCCTCTCATTCCAGATAAACCTACTGTGCCAATAATGATCGTAGCCATCTCGGCTACTGAAGTTCCTGCGATCTCGGCGGGGATGTTCGCCTGGGATCCATGGGTCCAAGTCACCGCCAAACAGGCCTTGATGATGATTAACTCGATCGGGAGAGGAACAGCGGAGAATTTGGCGTGGAATGCCGGCGCTTCTCTTTGTCAGGCGCGAATCATAATAATTCTTGATAATTGACATCCTCCAGAGCGGATTGTCGTCATCGTGCAAATCTCGCTCTCAGGTTTCGGCAGAGGCAAGCCGCGATTGTCTTCCCAGCTAACTCCACCGCACTGGCCGAGGCGGCAACGTAAACAGTCTACCGCGTGAAGAAAGATCAAAACAGCCGGGGGGAGACGCGGAACCAGGGTCTCTGCAAGCCTGGTTTGATGACGATGCAGAACTGTAGATAAAAACAAGAGCACCTAGGCTCTGCAGCAACCCGATCAGCCGACGGTGCGATGGAATCCCATCCCAGCAGACAGTGGGGCGTCGACAGCGACAGCTGAACTTCGGACTCAGGGCCTCAAGAAGGCGAGAAAAGGCGGAGAAAGCGTGACCACGACACGACAACTTGCGATCGTCATAATCGGAATCTCAGCCAGAAGAAACGATGCCTTAGAATCTGCCCACCACTCTTTCTCTTTCTTTGCCATCTTCGCTCCTTCGTATACCTTTCCTTTCCTTCCAGTTCCATCCCTCTATCCCTTCCACCACCTATCGCTCCCCACCTTGCATTCGCTATCTGTTTCTGCATCCCACGTAATTTCTCGGCCCGCATTGCAATCTTTTGACCGGGCTGGGATCTTTGCCTTTTCTCTCTTAGATACTTTCCCTTCTGAATTTTCTATATTTCTCGCTTTGATCACTCTTTATCTTTTCCGCCAGTCCCTTTGACCGGCCCGAGCGCGGCCATGACTTCGACTCCCGAGGCCGAAGGCAGCGAAGATGTGAACGACTTCCTCCAACGAATCAGAGAGCTTGGCGAAAAGCGCGACAAGGAAGACGAAGATCGCACAAAGAAACTGGAGGAAGAGATTCTGCAGGGCCGCAAGGAGAGACAGGCCCGGAGAGCTGGTAAATTTGCGACCTCCCTTCGCCCCCGAGTTTTGCCCGTCGAGTTGCGGGTGTCAGAATGCTGTCGGATAGGTCACTTACCCGTTTGAGGGTCTCCTATCCCCAGAAGCTGATTCTTTTCTCGATTTAATACAGAGCGAGCACGGTCAATATCGCCAACAAAAGACTCTTCTCCAATCCTCGACCCCGCCCGATTCAGCATGTCATCGTTGAGTCACAGAGCGATTGACCCTCCAGAACAGCTTGAGCCGACTACTCCCCGCACCCCCGTCCATGATACCCATAATGCGCCTACTTCGTTCAGAGACGAGACGCCAGCATCCATAGAGAATAGTCCCACGGGGCCGAGAACAGAAGCAAATGAGGCGGGAGTTTCTCCGAAAGCTTCTCCAGTGTTACGGAGCAGAGCCGGAACTTTATCCTGGCAACAGCGACCGAGTTCTCGGGATCTCAGCGGTAATCGCTTCTTATTTTCTACCTCGCCTTCGCGTGAGAACCGCGAGAGGGCCATGTCAAATGCATCTCCGACTGCTGAATTTGGGGTGGCACGCAAACCATTGGCATCTGTACCCACGCCTCAGGAACCATCTGTTTTACCCAAGACCGAGGAGGAGAGAGTTCCAAAACTGGATACGCCGGTTGATGAGCCAAATGCCGGACCGGTCTATGACGCCAAGGGTAAAGAATCTGAAACAGAAGAGCGTACAGATCTAGAGAAGGAGAGTGGTCATCCAGATACAACAGATGAACGATCACCGCCCCCGTCAAGGGCTAGCTCGAGTTTTGCGGACAGTAGCCGGGGGAATCGATACTCCAGCATATCATCCGTTTCGACAGCCACAGGTCTCGGGTCTCCGCTACCCTTATCTAACGCTCAGAAATTTGAACCACCCAAGGCTGATGGAAGTTTGGACGGCCAGACATCCCCAACATCGCCACGGAGGCTTTCGCCGGAGCGTTCGACCTCGCCAACCAAGGGTCTTGGGGGCTTCGTCCAGAGTGCTATGATGAGACGATCAGATAGCGTATCCAAGCGGTGGAGTGCTCAACTTCCGTCGGGAATTAACCGGGGTAGTTCCTTTGCCAGTAACCGCAATAGCTTTGCTGCGCCGAGTAACACCGATATCTCCACCACACCCAAACTGAGTCGTGAAGGCTCCTCGCCATCATCCCAGCGGCCTACATCAAGCCACAGCGAGGCGACAACAGTCGGTCAACCGAAAGACGACGAACGACCAACAACGCCTTCAGTTTCAGGGAGGAGTGAGAGTGCGAGCAGACCTCCTTTTGCTTTACATGCGAGGTCTAGTAGTACCATGAGCGTCGAAAGCCCCGTTGACTCCAACTCAAGGCCAACAACACCTGTTTCTAGGACAATGGACCCTAAGAGATGGAGCCCGACCAAATCTACCTGGCTGGAAAGTGCTTTGAATCTCCCTGACTCGCCAAGGCATAAAAGGCAGCCGTCACAACAAGCATCCTGGGGCAAAGAAAGGCAACCGAGAGGCAGTGTGGACTTGGGGCGTCGTGGCAGCTTCAAAGAAGTTACCCCAGTTGGCCTTCTGCGCACTGCGCCTCTCGGGGGCCACACTAAAAAACAAAGCCTCTCTGGGATCCCTGATGTCCTCAAATCTCAAGATTTTAGCCCGACCAAGGAGAAGGCGTCAAATAGCCCAAGCCCAACCAAGGAGGAGCCTTCCATAGACACAAAACCTCTTTCGACTGATACTTTCTCGCCAGTAAAGACGGAACCTATCTCACCGACCAAGACCGAGCCTACTTCGCCAACCAAGTCTGAGCCTGCCTCGCCAACTAAATCCAAGGAGGTTGAAATACCACCCGAGGTGCCTGAAGTAGCCGAGGAAAAGCCCGAGAAGCCCGATGAGAACATTGAGGAAAAGCCTGAGGGAAAGCCTGAGGAAAAACCCGAGGAGAAACCCAAGGATATTCCGAAACAAAAACCTGTGCCTCCAGCCTTATCACCGACCACCACGATCAGCACTGATGCGCCCCTGCCGTCCCCTCGTGCGCCCATTCGCGATCCATTGCTGAACCGACCGAAACCCCAATCACAAGTGGTTGATTTCAGGGCGAACCTTCGAAAGCGAGAAGTCGTTAAGGATCAGTCCTCAAATTCGGAGCCGGAGTTCAAAAATGTTTTTGGAAAGCTCAGGAAAGCAGAAACATCAAATTATGTTGCGCCAGATGAACTCAAAAACAACATCCTCCAAGGCAAGGCGGCTCTGAACAATACTGGCGGCCCGAAGAAGACACAGAGGGTTGATGAGTTCAAAGAAAGTATTCTCAAGCAGAAAGAAGCTATGAAGTTGAACGGAGGCTCTGTGCGACGGAATACACTCGAACAAGGCGATGCTCCCACGCAAGCAGTTCCCGAGGCCATCATGAAGCGTCGGCATCTGACCAAATCCAGCATCGACAGACCTGATCTCTCGGCTCTTGGGCTTCCGTCCCCTGCAAAAGAAAGCGCAGCACCAGACCGCAGCCCAACACCCGACCGTACGTATATCCGGGAACCTTCAATTGATCCATTCAACGACAAGGGGCATATCGTGGTGCCTGAGCCTGTGCAAAGCTCTCGTGATGAGCCCAAGCCAGACTCCGACGGCGTTCCAACGGGGACGTCAACCCCGATTGCATCCAATACCGAGCCAAACGATAAGCGAGATGATGAGGTTGAAGGAAGCAAATCTGGGACTGACTTGCCAAATGTCGACTCGGTCAAAGCGCAAGAGACACCAGTAGCAGAGGCCTCTGAACCGGTGCGTTCTCTACCACCGGCAAATGCCACGCGAAGTGCGCTCCCTGTTAAGGATGACGTCGTTGCTAAAGGTAGCCTCGCAGGCCGAATAAACCCTGCTCTGGCAGGTCTCTTATCGCGTGGCCCGCCTGCTGCGTCCGACGGGCCAAGAAAGACATTGCCTGTATCCGTCTCAGGAGAAAGCACCTCGGACTCCCAAAACGCGACCTCTGCACCCACGCTCACACATGCAACGAAAAGCCGTGCAAGAGGCCCGAAGAGGCGCCCCCCTAAGGTTGTCGCTACCCCGACAGATGCGAGTTCAGGCGCAAGAGACCCGAGCACCTCACCGCAGACCATCCAGTCGTCGTTTGAGGTAGATACGCCACCCACGAGCTTCACGATCGAACAACCCTTGGCTCACACAGGAAGCTGGCCTCTTCCTGACCAAGGTATCAATTCGGAAGATGTTTCAGAAACCCCCTCCCAGTTCTCTCCGCCCGTAACGAGTGTCCCAGAGAAGTCCAGAGACAGCTTGCCACCGGTGCCCGAGAAGGACACGAGCGCTAACCCGATCCCTTCTACGCCGTCACAGAAACCGTTGACTTTGGAGCGGCGAGTCTACGAGGGTGAAGAAAAGTCTCCCTCTAGGTCTGCCTTCAGTCCGTCGCTTCCGGCCAGCTCGCCACCAAGTGCTCGTAGCAACCAGCCACGGACCTCGTTCGCTCATTATTCCTCCCCGTTTCCGTCACCATTAAGGACAAGCTATAGGGAAAACCAATCCTATCCCTCTCCACGTCTGCCTGGCTCTCAGAGCTTTGCGAACCAGTCAAGAGACTCATCACCATTCCGAAAATCTTTACCATCCCCCCCTGTTCCCCCCAAGGGTCCGTACTCCTCTACAGACCAGATGTCGTCCCCAAGATCGTCTGCCTCATTAGTTCCACAAGCCGATGAGTCCCTTGAAGCTATCTCCAATTTCTTCAAGACACTTCCACGCTCTAGTGATCGTGTCAACATTGATCCCCAGTTAATGTTGACGGATAAAAACGACGGCCTAGGAGTTCGAACGTTGAAAAAACAGATATGGGAGATCACGGGCGAAGGCAATAAACAGGATCTTCCAGTTAATCAAGAGTACATTCTCTATGAAGGAGCAATGTACTTGTGCGTCCATTCATTTGAGGAGGATGATGGCAATACACGATCCGAAGTCCAGCTTTGGTGTGGTGATGATGTCTGGGGCGGAGCAGTAGATAGTGCTCTACCCTTCGCCCGAAAGGTTGCCCGTGAGAATGGCTGTAAGCTGGAGATCGTCAGCCAAGGAAAGGAGCCCGCTCGATTTATCCAGGCCCTTGGTGGGATTCTTATCACGCGGCGTGGCTCCAGTTCCCGCTCTAGCTCCTCGGCCATCTTTATGCTTTGCGGACGCAAGCATCTTGGACAGATGGTGTTTGATGAGGTTGATTTCACACCGCGCAACTTGTGTACTGGCTATCCGTATGTACTATCCGCCATGTTTGGTAAAGTCTTCTTGTGGAGAGGGAAAGGAAGCTCTGCCGAGGAGATTGGCGCCGCTCGCTTGATCGGCATGGATCTTGGGTTGACGGGAGAATTTGAAGAAGTCACGGAGGGAGAAGAGCCTAGCAGCTTCTACGAGGTCTTCCCTCAAAATAAGGAAACAGGAGAGTATATGCAATCCGATGATTGGCTATTGAAACCGGCCCATGACCATTTCCGCCACCGTTTACTCCGTGTGGACCACGAGCTTGGCCAGCGATCATTTTGGATTCGACGTCCAGGTTCATCGTCTCCAGTGGTTCGTCCAAATGACACTGTCCAGGAGGTCGAACCATTCTCCGAAAAAGACATTTCACCAAAAGGCATCTACATTCTTGACACTTTCTTCGAAATCTACGTGATCGTGGGTGACCAAGCCTCCAACAGACCAGCCGAGTTTGCATCAGCCGTGGCCTTTGCGGCCGAATATGGTGTCCTAGCTGCCTCACTTCAAGATCGACCTTTTATTCCCAAGAGCTTTATCTCCCTAGGCGGAACCCCCGAGGCTTGTCGCAGCGCGTTTCGTAAGTGCGCCAGACGCCCACTACAACAACAGCCGCAGGTATTCCCTTTGAATGCGGCTATTGACGCCATCCGATCCTAAAAAAAGAATGGCTTTCGTTTGAGTTTGCCCGGCTAGGTTAGCATTTTTCCTGTTTATACTTTCCCCCCCAAGTTGTTAAGGTTTCCTACACCGACCATGTTTGGTCAATTATTGACCATTGAATGGAGCGGGGGAGCATTTTTTTATGGAGCCTGGCCTGGAAAACCAAGGCTATCATGGACATTTTGCGTTTATGAGGTCATTTATTTGCATCTGCTTTTTTTTGGGCACCTTTGCCGGGTCAGTTAGTCTGGGTTGACTGTTTGGGTGCATGGGTAGACAGTTCTACGGCATGGAGCAGGCGGGTTTTTGAAATTAACAATTGAAATGTCACAAATACAATTTTCATATTTAATTTAAGATCAATTCGAACTACGCGTAGGTCCATAAAGGCATTGTATTGTTAAGAGGCTTTGAGAACTGCCAAGCTACTTATCCTGTAGTCTTGCCCTAAAGCACCCGTACTAGTTATTAGAGCCCTACTTCAGACTTTACTGCATGGTCATGCCCATGACCACGTTCTGAAAATATCAAAAGAGTATTATAAATTAATTAAGTTATTTCGGAACCCAAAGCTGAAACTCAAAAATATACATGTATAGTACACAGAACCAATTCCAATCAAAAGCCAAACAAATTCTTATCCTCATCATACCCCCAATCTTTCAAAGCGGGCAGCGCAGCCTTCTGAATCATCGTCGGTGGTCCACAAAGCAACGCAACAGACTTCTTTCCAGGCTCAAAAGCATACTGCTTGATTATTTCCTCGTTAACATGCCCCTTAAGCCCCTTCCACTCATCACTCGGATGCGAGAGAACATGGGTAATCTCGAACTGATTCCGATGCTCCGTCGCGAACCTCTCCAAATTCTCACGCAGGAGAATGTCCGACTCAGATTTATTGGCATATATCGCCCGGATCTTC
Source organism: Aspergillus versicolor CBS 583.65 (assembly GCF_001890125.1). Taxonomy (NCBI): domain Eukaryota; kingdom Fungi; phylum Ascomycota; class Eurotiomycetes; order Eurotiales; family Aspergillaceae; genus Aspergillus; species Aspergillus versicolor. The sequence continues at coordinate 3,254,886 of NW_024467524.1, read as the reverse complement.
GTCTTATCGCTCGGCACCCTCTCCAGGATGCGCGCTATAACCTGATATCCAGGCGTCACGCCCGAGCCACCTAGAATGAAACTCACCTTGTCGAAGTTGTATTCCTTATCGTCAACGGCAAAGCGCCCGTTATCCAAATATCTGATCGCACCGGAGGGACCCTTCACTTCGATTTCTTCGCCTTCGCGCACACAGTCTAGGATATTGCTCATCGTGCCGCCTGGTTGGTCCTCATCTGGTAGGTACGTCTTCACGACAAGGTCAAAAGTGCCATCATCTTCGTTGTCGAGGACTGGTCTTATGGGCGTGTAAGGGCGCATGACGAGGCGATCTTCGAAGTGGAAGCCAACCTGGACGTGTTGGCCTGTTTGGAGACCGAGAGCTTTGGCTGGGGGCGGGAGGGTGAAGGTATAACGCTGGGTATCTGATGAGAGGCGGTGCTTTTTGTGAAGTTTTGCTTGAGTCCATCTGATGTTTTCTATATTAGAGTACTATATTTCTTTCCCTTTGGGGAAAAGGGGCGACGAACTTGGTTTTGCTCAAGGCAAAATCGTGGTTTATGTCTCCCTGGCTGGACTTCTCTGAGGCCTTTTGTTCAGCATCTTTTTCCATATGGGCCATTGCCTTCTGAGTTACTTTGCCGATTATACACTCTGTACTTTATTGTTAGCTGTTGGGCTATTAATGATTCAGAGAGAGCTGTTGTCTCACCTTTCAACTTGGACTGCGCAAAGTCGTCATGGATACTCTCAAACTCCTCAGTTGTATCCATATGGACCGCCCCAGCATGTCCCATGACAGGGCCTCTCCCGCCAGGATGCCAGCTCAGAACACTAGTCACATCGTATACATTACCATTGATAACAATCCAGCAGTCATCCGGTGAGTTATGCTTTTCAATTTCCTGCCGTGTGAACTCCTTCTCAGGGGTGGCCGCTTTACGTTTGATGTCTTTAATCTGCTCTTCCGTGGACTGCCTCATCCAGCCGTTCATGCCGTTACCAGCATCGACAGGATGGCGGAAGAGGAGGTATGCTTCGGTATCTGTTTCTTCAATTTCTGGGCGGACTTGGTACCAGCAATTGTTCATCATTCTGTTTATATTAGTAGAGTTGACTTGCTTATCGAACGGTTGAGGGGAACTTTACCCAGTGATGTTCCAAACTGGCTTTGGTGGCTGCGTGTTCTTATGCTCATCCATTGCACGGACGATTATACTGGGTGCGCGGATGAGTTTGCTCAAGTCTAAGTCGATGTGCCAGTGCAGCCAAGTCCAGAATTTCTTGCTGTGTCGGAATGGAGCATCAGGGTACTGCCATATTATTAGCTACCCATCCACAATAAGAGTGAAGGATGGCATACCTTGCGAATACAATAAAGCCAAGTATCGCCGCCATCCAAACTAATCTCCACCCGCGCGATTTCATTCCCGCTGCCGTTGTACGCAAGTCCCTCGATGCGATATGTCTCTCCCTTCTTCACATCAGCCAAGTTTATCTTTTCCCCTTGAGCAGGCCGCACGATGGCCGAGTTTAGCATTTGCTTGTTGCATATCGTACTTGGATGGTGGAACATCGTTTGAGCGACATCGGACTCAACGTCCGTAACAAAGGTGGGAAGTTGCCGGTTATCGTAAATATGGTAGAAGGTGTCATTCTCCTTCTCTGTGATCCAGACCTTCGACAGCCATTTGACAGAACGTGCGCCTACCCAGCCAGGAAGTATCAGGCGAAGCGGGTAGCCGTGGTCCGGAGGAATGGGGCGATCATTCATCTCGTAGGCAAGCAGGACATCGTTGGTGGCATCCATGGCATATTCGAGCGGTATGCAAGTCTCATACTTGCCTTCACTTAAATCATCAGCACCGACAAAGTTCACCCAGAAGAATTTCTCGGGGTTCTCGTCTATCAGTCGTGCAGTGTCTGCGGCTAGGAGGACATCACGCAATAACGCTCCCCTCCAGTAGGCGCAGCCAGAAGCAGCAATAGTGAAATTGAATGCGCGAGTCTTCCTGATCATGTTAAGCTCCTTTCGGCGACTCCCATCACAAGCCAAAAAGACGGGGATATTGATACTTTCGAACTGAGTTTTCAGGTCATTCATCCTCAAGGACAATTTCTTCCCGGCCACTACCTCGAGCTTATGAATCTCCCATAATAAGTGCGGCACCGCACCGTGGTTACGCACGTAATGAATGGATGAGGGCGTAATGAGACCACCATCAAAGAGAGTGGAAAGCTCGGCCTCCGCATTCATGGGATGCTTTCCCGTCAGCCGAATCAGTGCATCACTGCGCGGGATCCAGCTGTCTGGAGAGAACTGATCTGCCTCGTCAATTTGCGCTGGAAGCTGCTCATCCTTGTCCTTGTACGGAGAGAAACCCTTCCCATCATTTCTTCGCATTGACGACCGATATTGTTGCTCGTATTTGAGGCAATCGAGGAGCGCTTTCTCTTCTGTTGAGAGCTTTGACTGTCCCTCTTCCTCTTTCTCGCCCTCCTGTTTCCTTTTGTCTGCCTCTTTCTTATCCTTTTGAGCGGCGTCGTTTCGCGCGTCTTCTTCCGATTTCTGCTTTTCCCTCTCTTTCTCCTCCGCCTCTTCCTTCTCCTTCCGCTTCTGGTTCACCGGCCACGGCTGCGCATACTTGATGAATGATTCTGTTGTATGTAGCACATACCGCCAAAACTTTGGGTGCAAGTCTGGTCTCGCCAGGTGAAAGTCCTATAACTCATTACCTTCCCATCCTCACTACCCCATGGCCCACCAATTCAGTATATGTAGGTTAGAAGTTACTTACAGTCTGCTTCGTCATCACATCGCGAATAGTAACCAAGCCACCCTCCTTAACTTTCTGTCGCAGCTCATTGAGCCTCTCTATCGCAATATCCTCAAGCTCATGCAATGCCTCGTCACCGCGATTGGTTACGCCCATACGCCGGGCATCGCGGTTGCGGATGCCGACGCGGTGGCTGTGGGTTTGGGCCCAGTCCGGCTCAGACAAGATTTCGAGGGAGGATGCTCCCTGGGGCTTTGAAGGTGCCATTTTTGCGTATTATTTATTTTCATTGGTAGTGATAAATTAGCAGATAGGAATGGCTTCATTGTCGTTGGTTTCTCTATATACGATGGCATGATGTCATCCGTGGTTAATTGTGGGCACGCCTATTACCAGATCCTTGGGTCCAGATATCTTGATCAGGGTTTCCAGAAGCAGGAATTAGAGCTACGCTTTCTCCGCGGACGAGTTGACAGAGAGGAACTTTGGAGTTAAGGTGGTGAATGGATGGATGGAGAATCAAAGATGGGGGCCTGAGGCTCCGACCCACGCGGTTATTTTTCGCCATCGCATCATCGCGATCAACTTTCGAGACTCTTTTGTTCGTTAGCTCTTAGACCGTCTCTTCCTTGAGCAATCCTCTTCTTCCTCTTCGTCTGCCGCCATGTCCTAGTTCCCATCAGCAATCATACTTTTATACCCCGATACAACAAGTGCAGACTTTGCCTGACCATGGACCCCACGATCACTCGAGAGCTCTCTCGGCTAGACCCCGCGGTCCCGTTCCGCACCTCCAGCGGCCATCTCCATCACACTTGGGCTCGCACTTTTTATTCGCGTCCGGAGCTGTATATCCAGCCACAGTCAATTCCCGAAATTGAGAAGGTCATCAATTTAGCCCGACGGTGCCGACGCCGGCTTGTGGTTGTTGGCAGCGGCCATTCGCCTTCTGACCTAACATGTACCTCGGCATGGATGGTGAACTTGGATGACTTCAATCGCATATTGGATGTCAACCCTGAGACGGGGATTGTTACGGTTGAAGCCGGGATACGTCTGTGGGATTTAGGGAAACAATTGGAAGAGCGACATGGACTGACGCTGTCGAATCTGGGAAGTATCGACAGTCAGTCTATTGCTGGTGTTATTGCGACGGGTACTCATGGAAGCTCACTGGCGCATGGTCTGATATCGGAGTGCATTGTTTCGCTGACTTTGATGCTGGCGAATGGACAACTGGTGCGCTGTAGTCCGAGCAGCAACCAGGCACTTTTCCGGGCGGCTCTCATTTCATTGGGGGCGTTAGGGATAGTCGTTGAAGTCAGCTTCCGCTCGGAGCCATCGTTTAAAATAGCTTGGAGACAGACACGGCGATCGCTCTCTAGCATCCTAGATGAGTGGTCGTCTGGGTTATGGACGTCGCATGAGTTCGTTCGCGTGTGGTGGATGCCGTACGAGAAAGCTGCGATTCATTGGTATGCTGATAAGACGGATCTTCCGCTGAAGGCGCCTCCGAAGACCTTTTATGGGGAGGCTCTTGGCTACCACGTATACCATAATTTGTTGGCCCTATCGAATTACTTTCCTCGCATTCTTCCGTGGGTGGAGTGGCTTGTTTTTGGTTTGCAGTATGGGTTTAGAGCAGAGAAAACCGTCACTGGAGCAGTTGAACATGCTCGTACGGGACTCCTGATGAATTGCCTCTACTCACAGTTTGTCAATGAATGGGCACTGCCGCTGGAGAAGGGTCCAGACGCAATCACAAGGTTGTCGGCCTGGCTGCATGGAGATGTCGAAACGGCCCGCATCCCCTTCTCTGTTGACGGATTGTGGGTGCATTGTCCCGTCGAAGTCAGAGTTGCAGACACTACGCATAACAAGAGACCTCGTCCTTTCCTCGACCCTACCAGCAGTCAAGGCCCGACATTGTATCTCAATGCGACCCTATATCGTCCATATTTTCGAGACCCTCCTTGTAAGGATCGCTATTACGAAGCATTTGAGTGGCTCATGCGAGATATGGGTGCGAAGCCACACTGGGCTAAAAACTTCAAATCAACAGGCCAAGAGCTGAGGGAATTGTACGGGAAGGACATGGATGAGTGGCTCAGAGTCCGTCAGGACGTGGATGCAGATGGCATGTTCCTTGGCGAATGGCATTACCGAACTCTTGCTGTGTCTGGTGATGAAGGCCCAGGATTAAACTCCTTAGATGCAGCCTCTCTACCACTGATGGAGCGTGAGCTGGCTCGTCAGCAGGCAAATATCCGTGGCGCTGGAGATGGTGTGGAATGGATCGGAGATAATCGGCGGGAGACGGACACGAAAGAGACAAGTGTTTTGTTGTCGACCATGGAGGGGGAGAAACACACCTCGAGTTCGCCAACAACAGCAACGAGCGAGGAGAGCTTCGACCTCCTCGCGTCTGGTGAGGCGAGTGTGGTCATCCCTAAACCGTGAGCGACAAGTAGCAAACAAATGGCCTTATTTTGAAGACCTCTGTATGGCTGGCTATTATGTCCAGCTCCACCGAGTAACATAAAGTACTCTACCGTATTGACTTGACTTTCTTTGCTTTTTCCCTGATTCAATAAACTGGCGCTTAACTCCGTTGCCTTCTGCAGTGTTCACCCTTTGACGTGGTCAGCCAGCATCCATTTTCATTTGGCGCGAGGCTCCAACAGGTTCATTTGGATCTCGACCCAACCCGATCACTGGAAGTTGTTGAGCGGAGTTATCGCACTCCGAGTCAAAAAAATACTAGATGTCCAGAAATTCAGGCTTCCTTCTCCACCAAGTGTCGGCTCGGTCGCGGTGGTGAATAGCCAGTCCATGTCCACGGCGCAGGAAAACGGGGTGAGACCAGCAGGTGATAGCTGATCCAGGCTCTCTCAAGTCTCGACCAGTTACCGTCCAGGAGCGGTCTCTGTTCACAACATCTGCAATGCGATAATGCTGCTCTGATGTGATGCAAATCTTGGTAGTTTTCTCTAGCTCAGTTAAGCGATCAATCGGGAAACCCTTCGCTTGCGGACGGGGTGATTCGAGCTGTCGAAGAAGGTTCCATAGATTTGTATTTCATTTGTCAGGCTGTTCTGTTCAACCAGGGTTCATGCTGGATATTGGTAAATGTCAGGAAAAGTTGAACACAGGCAGCCATCGGACTGACAAATCGTCCACTCAGTGTCCTCTCCGTCGAACCAGCCTTGGGAGCTGAGTTCGCCATGTCGGATTCGGATATGACAGACTTCCTTTATTGTCAGCCACCGAAAGGTGGTCCCAAGAACTGGTGGGAAGACTTGTACAATCGCAGTTCGTATGATCTGCAAGTGATACTGGGATAGGAAAGGAGGTGGAAGACTGGAGGGCTCTCTTCAACTGCACACCATCATGAGACCATAGCTCCATGCGCCAACAGAACAGGATCCCCTGAATCTGATGAGTCGCGAAGATTGTTCGTCACACCAACAACAGAATCATCACGGGGCCTAAGTCACGTTTCCTCCGCAAACCCATTGGCTCCGTCTTCGTGTCTTTCTTTCCCCAAGCTTACCTGAATCCCACACCATCTGCGGCACCGTTCCATGACTGTCTTCTCATACATGGCTCTTTATTCCATGACTCAACTTGACGCGCTGCGAACCCCGCAGGCGAACACTGAATCCCCCGGCGAAGTTGGCGAAATCCAGGAGGCTCTCACACCACTATACCACATTTGCAATGGAACTCTCAACACCAAGGCCCGAGCGTCGGTATAACTAAAATACCAACCTTTCAATAAATATTCCGGGCGCATCGCTGCCTAGGGTTCTCAGAAAACATTTACTACGACAGGAGACACCAGGAGAGGAGAGTCAAGCTGCCACTCGATGCAGGTGAACGGACCTCTCTGCGCTGCTGTAAATGCTACCTAGCTTCTCCGCCCTTCCTGCAGTTTGGAGTCGGGTCATATCCTTCGGATCCTTCTATGGACAGAAGAAACTGGAAAGGAAAGGTCGAAGAAACAAATTGGGGTAGTTTGGATGATACTGGTAAGGACACCCCTTGTGTTCCTCAATCCTCGCCATCCACCAATATTATGCTCACGCCCGGAATATCAGTTCTTCAATCCCAACTCTTGGCCGTGGAGCTTCGTGATATGCTTGATTTCGTGCAGATTCCCAGCTGTATCATGCTGTATGACCCAGCGCATCCCTGAAGCCTTTTCCTGAAGTTTCGCATTCCATCTATCCACACTCACCTAACCACGCTTTGTCCATTCTCTCATGGGGAAACATGCGTGAATTCCTCTCCGAAACTCAAATGCTCATGGCTCCAGTTTTATGATTCTGATCCATTTCTAGGCGCAAAGAACTCGAGGATATCTAGCAATGTTTGACTTTGACGGATCCTGTCGATGTTCTTCCTCCCAGAAAAGCTGGGTCACTCTTTGGTGCAACGCATGACCAATCGTTGGAACCGAAACCCACACGCCCAATCAGGGTGAGAGGCAAAGCGAAAAAAGAAAAAAGGAAAAAGCAAAGAGAGAGCTCACGCAATGAGATCATGTTGATTAACCTTGGCGCGGTGTTGACCCAACACAGGCTGAAGCACGAGCTCGTCACTGCAGAAAGTGATGGCCCGAACACGATATGCACCAATAACAGCTATCTTACCTCCTGAGAGGTGCTAACAAGACAACAGGGGTGCCTGTTGATTTACCCTTTTTTTGCAAATCGCCTCTCCACTGCCCCGACACATGGATTCTGCTTTGGTGGGCCCTCCTTTATCCGTGAAGGGGACTCTGTTGACAGGCACAAAATTGGGAACCCCATCATCTTGCATTTGCAATGAGGCGAGATTGATCTTCACCACCCGCACCTTGAGCCAATCGTGGTCTTGTAGCCTCTGACATTCATCCACCGAGCTTGATGCTCACCCCTGCTCTCGCTGCCCAAAGAAAGACCGGGGATTGTGGCCGGCAAGCGCCGATGAAGGCTGCGATTATCATCATTCGCTTCTGGTGTGGGGCGGCGACCTGTCAAACGGAGCATTCCTGCTTGCACACTACTATAGCGAATCCAATCTTCCGTGCCATTTGCAAGGTCAGGGCCACCTTGATTCAAGGTTGACAATGCGGGCAGCCCTGATTTCACAAGGCTGCCACAGCCACGGAGGTGGACGGGTAGCAAGCGTCCCGTACCAGTTCATATCAAGACAGACAAAAATAATCCACGTCACCTTTGGTCACATTCTTTACGGAGCGTATCGAACTAGGAAGGATTGTCAGCTGAATTTGCGGGGCGACTACACAAGGCCTTTAATGTTAATCATGATCGTCATCCAGGATTTGACAAGATCTGTCAGTCGCTGTCTGTTTCCAATAATAATAGTATCTCACTTCCCTCAACTTATTAGTCCTGCGAGTTAAAACCAACCATCCCCCCTCATTTGGAACAACGCTCAGCGACGAGTCAATAAAGAGTTCCCCAGTATATTTCCTGGTTGAAATCAGTCAGATCAACCGCTGAGCTCTTCAATTGTGTTGGTTTGACTATACCCAACACGATGTCATCAAGACAACCTAAACTACGTCCCAAGTCACATATAGCGGGGTTTTCAGATTCCCTATGTGATCTTTCTACTATGTCATCTTTATCACAATGTGAATCCCGCGTCGCGTTGAATGACGAAAGGAATGACCAACGCGTTTTCCGAGTGAAGAGGAAACATGTTCTCAAGGCGTGTGACCGTTGCAGAATTAAAAAGACGAAGGTCCGTCTATTATAACCATCGTTAATTTTCACCTTTAACGCTAATTGGATATAGTGTGATGGCAAACAGCCATGCAATCGTTGCTCTTCATATAACCATCCCTGCTTATTCCGGGAGAAAAAGGCTACCCAAACAAAGGTTTACTCTCGAGGGTGAGGCTTTTTCCGATTCCTCTACCGTACATCCCTTGTATACCGATGAGGCTAATTGGATTGTATGTTTAGGTTCGTTGAGATGTTGGAGTCGCATCACTCGCTCGTTGTCAAAGCACTCCAAAGAGTTTACAAGCTCTGTGCTGACAAGGAAGGGTTTCCAGGCGAGCCTCTTGCTGAGACCTCCGATGGGTATCCCCTGACGCATGCCATCCTCGACCGTTTAGGGCTGATAAAACAAGCCGAAGATACCTCTGACGCTGCAGATGAAGAGAGCGAAGGCCTTCAGTACTTACGCCTCCTATCCAACTCAACCGACTGTAGCGCAACTGCCGACCCATCACCAGAGCCTGCTACACCTCCGGACCCCCGATCGAACTCATTTAGCCCCGTTCAACTATCACCAGGAGGGAATGGGCCCGTCAAGTGGGAGTTCCAGTCAGAGCCATATCAGGGCTACCCACGAACCAATTATCAAATGTCGTTGCCACACCCAGATCTGAGGTCACCCATCCTTGCCAACGATTCCGAGTGCCCTACAAAAGCACCTTCTCCTATCGGCGCTGGCCTTGCAAATCCATATCTTTACTATACCGACGGCGGTTGCAATCCCGAATCCACGGACAGCAATCTCCAACCTATAGGAGCCACAGGCTCATCGGCGATTCCGGCAGCAGTATCAGCTGGCCTGCCAGTCGGGATGGCCGAGAATTATAACCTCACTATGCCTGATCACCAATCTATCTACCCGACACCCTTAACACCCGCATGGGCATATCCTTGTGAATAAACTGAGCATCTCGATTACTTCGCCACTCTCATTGCTTTTGTGCCTTTTCCTATTTCCCTGATTCTGCTGCTGATATTCCTGATTCCCCACCCGTTCGTGTTTTGCTTATATGCGCGCTTGCCCAACTGTTGTCAATCGACGTCAATCGACTGAACCACGCTTCAGCGTGTATTGTTCTTGTGCCCTGTTACTAACCCAGGGTGTTAATATTGATCTTATTGCACCAAATTTAACACCATGATCATTGTCATTGCAATGTCCGTTTGAGAGCCTGAGCTGACAAGTTTAAATCTTAAACACACTTAAATAATCATTCCTCCTGAACTATTCCCATTCCGGTGAAAAAAATACATTCTACAAAGCCAGATACAACCTTTTCCTTGAAGAGTTAATTAATCTTAAATAGGGGAGCCTGCTGTAGAAAAACATCTATTCCCTAAAAACTATGCATGCCATGGTATACACCCCGCAGAAGAGGAAAAAAGAAAATTGCCCAAAATAGACAAAGCAGGCAGATTTTGAAGGAGAAAGAAAAAGATATTTAAGCACTTGTGTTAGGAAATAAGATGATATGCAGAAATTTCCGCGTTAATATGAGTCGAAATGGGACAAAGAGAGAGGAACTCCCGGGGCTCTCCATTACCCGCCGGATGTAAGTATTGGTAGATGGATTTGCGGAGCAAAAAAAACGCAAATGAATTGAGACCTATACGTCTGGTGTGTCCTTGGATATTGTTTGGGGAAATTTGAAGAAGACTGGATTGGGATTGTCCTTTCCGGCTGTTCTTTTCCACACTTGGTCACGTATTTCTTCGATAAGTATAACTAATTTTGCTGCATTTAATCATCAACGTCGGTTTCAGTGTTAGTGTCGCTGGTTTCTCCTTCATCGCCGTCGGTGTCACTCTCTTCATCGCTGGATTCCTCTGACGGCTTCTTCGTCTTCTTCTTTGGCGGTTGACCGGTCTTTAGAGCCTGCATCTGGCCGGCTATTGAATCTACGGTGGTTCATGGGTTAGTTATTTTATAGTAGAGAGACGGTAATTTTTCTGATAACTTACCCTCATCAGGTTCACTGATATCGTCCTCCTCCTCCAGAGCGGCTGCCTTGGCGGGATCATCAATGTGTAGCGTGATGTCGAGATTAGAGTCGAGACCTAGGTAACTATCGCAAACCATGTGCATAACGAAGTGGAAGTCGCCAACCTGGGGAGGCGCTTGGAACTGCATCTTGAGAGTTTGGACATTGTAGGTAGGGTTACCAGACTCGTCGAAGAGGGGCTTCTCAAAAGTGGTAAAGGTGAATGGGGGAACGGCAATTTTTCCCTGTTTGCCATCCGCAAGGAAAATTTGCCAGCGTGGGGAGTGGTCGCGGGCTAGATATGGCGCGTTGGCGAGAGGCGGTTGGACCTTCTGGTTGGCGCTGTCTTTGTTATCTGCCATCTTAACTGACCTGTTCCTGGAGGGCCCGCGGCCCATGAGAGCGTCAAGGTCACCTTCCTCGGGATCGACGTCTTCAAGGTCGGCAGGGTTTGCTTCAGGGACATTTGTAGAACCGGGTGGGATGAATCGGGCCTTCACAACAAGCTGAACTAGACTGCTAGGTGTGATCACCTTCTCACCCATGACCTTGAACCACGCCTTGGAGATTTGGAGAGCAGGTAGTTGTTTGGCAACGGAGATGGCGGACGCATATTGCTGTTCAGACAAAAGACCGGTTCCGATTGTGAGCGATCGTCGCTTGTCCTCTGGCATCTTCATGAACTTCTGAACAGTGAAATGGTTCTTGGCATCTTCGCCTTCGACTGATTGCACAACCTCATTTGTGAAGTGCGGCAGTTGAAGGAGAGGGGATGAGCCAGGCGCAACAGCTTGAATCAGGCTTTGAGACGTGCGCAAGGAACCGAGAAGAGGACGAAGGTTGCCGAAGGCAAGAGAAACAGCCGTGAACGCTTCGTTCAACGACAGGGCAATTGGTGCGACTTCATATTTCTCTGCAGATGAAATTAGCGAATCAATCTTATCGCCGATAGCCGAGCGATTTACCTTCGTTAAGAGTCGACTCATCCAACTCAACCCGGCCCAGATAAGCCCATAACAACGCCAAAGCCTTTCTCCTACTGGAGTCATCCAAACCCTTGATCACTTCCCGATCCTGGTCGGACAAGAACTTATTGTTCCCGGCCAGAACCTTTTTCTCGAGCTTTGCCAATCCGGACTCTGCTTTTGAAGCTGGGATTACCTCCTTAAGTTCATCGCCCGAAGAAAGAGCACCGACGATTCCGCCATCTGTGATTTCATCCTTGTATTCCCGGAAGATGTTACCAGCGCTAGCAACGTAAACTCTTTCCTTGGTGTATCGCTGAGATCCATACCACCATTTTCCGACAATGTATGGGAGTAATACACCAAGTAGACCGCCGTAAACCAAGAGAACATATTTGCCGTTTCCTTCAGTCACGATGAATTGTGGGAGAGCAATACCGATGCTAAAGCTCTGTTTGCCATCCGGATGGCCATATTGGAGGTAGTTATTGCGCACTTCTTCGTCCGTGAGAGCCTTGTAAGCCTTGGTGAGTTCCACAAAACGCTCATTGAGCATATCAATCGTTTCGTTCTTAGCGGGATCAGGTCGGATCTTGTCGGGGTGGTAGATAAGAGAAAGGCGCTTATAATGTCTGGAAATCGCTTTTTCGTCGGCGCTCTAATGGGATATGTGTCAGTGCCCGCATGGGGAAAAAATGAACGCGCCGTTAGATATCAGAAGACTCACCCTCGAGACACCCAAGATGTCATACGGATCCCAAATTTTGGTGGTCGTCTTGGCGGTGACTATAATCAAATAGACCATGTAGGCCATGACGGCGTAGCCTAAGATGACGGTGACGATGCGCTTGATGCGGCGCTCCTTGCGAAGGCGTTTCCGCTTCTGGGCGTCGATGAGGTCTTCATGTTCAGGTTTGAAATCGGACCGTATCCGGGGAGCGGTATTTTCGAGTTCTATGAGTGTTCCAGTATGTTAGGCCATGCCAACTCCAGTGTATCTCAATGGATGTTCGATCAGCCGTACCTTTGGGTGGTTTAAGGAGATTGTATGTCAGAGGTAGGGTGACAAGGCCGGTCAGGGTCAGCACGAAGAACGGGAAGAATTGACCCTAGACAAATCTGTATTAGAAAATTGTGCACTATTTTTACTTGTCCGTTGAGACCAAATGTATCCCGTACCTGTTCATCGTAGGTATAGTCTGTCGACATGGTGAGATGAGTGCAGTGGACACGGTTGCCCGCAGTGGGCAAGGCTTCGCGAGAGAAGTTCGCCTTTTAAATTATAGCAAGGTTCGCAGTCAATATAATGAGGGCGTGAATCGATCAACTGGGTCTCTGGGTATATTATTTATGTTTGGCCAGGGAGGGTGTGAAGTGAATGTAGGAACAAGGTGGCCAGCAACATCTCCGTGAATCTGGGACTCCTCGTATCGTCAGTCGGCTGTTCTTTTGTGATCGACCGTGTCCTTTACTGGGGAGTTATCCTGCACCGCCTACTGCTTACGGATAAGGCCACAAGGCTACAAGCCCCATTCTTGATTCTTCAGGGTCCAAATTCAAAACACCTCGGAACGTCATTTCTTAAGTCTCAAGTTTCATTTTTATTGAATAATTCGTCGCTCATCGCTCGTAATGAGTTCAAGTACTGTGTACTCTACAGTTGCTAATAATATAATATAACATAATGGTCTATGACCGATACATTTTATCCAGGTGGACATTCGATATTGTTGAAGCCTGCTAATGCGTCCTAAACAGGTACACCACATGACGTGCTGGCTCACAAGACTGATATCTCCTCTCACATTTCCACGATACGAACGACTGGCTGCAAGCGTGGGGATCTCTATACCCTGCAATGGTGCTGCGCACACGAGCAAAGAGGCGCTACCAACATTTTGACTCATCGATGGGGAATTCAAGCGCCATGGCTGGCCAGACGCGAACTCAACCCGCCAAGCAAGCCCAGTCAGAAGTCACTTCAATGCTGTCAGGGTATAGGTTCTCCAACCAGAAATCACATGGCCAAGTTTGAATAGACCAATCTGATTCTCGAGGAATCTTCATTGCTGCAAGTCGGTAACTTGGGTCATCCATGTAAACTGGTGCCTGCGCCTTGGGGAATACGATGTTCTCCCATATTGTCGCTCTTGAAATTGTTTTTTTTTCCGGGCGAGAGGATCGTTTGTCGGAAACACGAATTAAACGTAATTGATCGAATCGTTTTCCTGAATTCTTTCTTTTTTCCCTTTGTTTATTTTCCACCACTGGCGACAGCACAGCAGAACGTTGTCACAATGCTCGCCAGGATACTCCGGTTTGAAAGTCATCCAGGCAAGGGCTTGATTTCCTGCATACTGGAAACGAAGGATGTCAGAATGAGCTTCGAATCTCAGAAATTGAGATCGAGAGAACTTACGGATCGATATAATCAAGTCCGCCGAAGTATTCGAGCATGCGATAGCACAGGCCCACATCGTCTCCAGGCTCTCCTCCAAAGACACGGTATTGATTCGTCTCCATCATGGCTGTTTCCGGTTCCAGGATGTAGTCACGATCTTGCCATGTCAAGCCCCTATAGTGCCGGGTCGAGGCAGGGCGATTTCCAAGGCAGTCGGGAGATGACGAATAAAGTGAAACGCAGAATTGTGCTGGTAAGAGGATGGCAGCAGGAGGCTGAGCTAGATTGACGGAGCGGTTTCGAGATCGGGGGCGAGTGCGTCGTCTGTTGTGCCTCTGTCCCATTCTAGTAGAAGCAGGTGAAGAGCAAAAACTTTTGGGATGGGATAATCGTTGATATTTCCCGCTTCCCTCTCTTCCCACCAGGGTACGGCGAGATATAGAGATAGTGTAGACGAAAAAAAGAGCTTGATAAACAAAAGCAATGAAACCCTAGATGGCAAAGAGGGGAGTGACCATCACCCCTTTGAAAGGACGAGATGAGGTAAAGAAAAGGAAAGGGAAAAAAGGAATCAAGCTTGCCAGAAGACGCCCACCTCTGGTATATATAGACAGGCCCAGGTATGACACGATGACGGATCGCAGAATGACTGCTTTGAATGGTGTGACTCACTATAGCCCAATCAGGCGATGGAGCTCCTACATCGGCCCCGGCCCTACAACGAAAAAACTGCAGGAGACAAAGATCCACCGGACGATTTTCGGATTGCCGGGTCCCCGGCCCACTCTCTTGCAGTCCTTTAAATTTTTTTCTCTGGACTTTCCTTTATGCAGCAGTAGTCATGCCCAAAAGCGGCCAAGATGCCTAAGACGACTTCGCAATGGTGCCAAATTGCCTCATCGGAAAACGACATTGCGTACGGAGTTTTCCGGGTTCGCTCCGAGCACGCCTTCAAAGCACTCTCAGGAGCAGAGCCACGCCATTATTAGACTCAGGGCTCGGATTCGGCATCCCAACCTAAACTTTCACCTGAGGTTCTAGATTACCTAACTCCTAACTCCTATTTCCATATCCTAGAGGTTGTGAATTTGTAAGGGGAGTCCAGGCTCCCTCAAATTCTGGAAGCTCACCACGCCTCCGACGGAGCCGGAATTCCAACAAACTTTCTTGCTGCCCGGAGTATTGATTACTGAACTGACTTCCAGCTGGTTCGAAGGACGGGATTACTCGATCAAGAATCCGACTTCCGACCTTGTTGGTAACGGCACTGTACCTTGGCGAATGTTTCCGGCCGACGATGACAGTGGAATTATTTCAATGGCTGCAAGGGGGACGAATCACGAAAATTCTGCTGCTGATTTCTGAGGGGTTAAATGGGATGATGGAGATCTCGTTGGACAATGGTTAAGGAGTGGCCTGACTTCTGAAACCGCCTTTTGGTTTGTTTTACGCCTGCCTTTGTGCGTGGTACGTATGACACATCCTGTAGGTACGCGCCACGTGTGTGACGGTCTCCTCTATGCCAAGGGGACTGTGCAGTGTTGTCTTTTCTTTATTCAGCTTGATGACCTGTTCATTACTGTGTAAGTTTACGATAATGATCAGTAAATCAGACAAATTCTTTTGTCCTTTGCTTGGGTATACTAGTGAGGGATTAAGCTACAGACTAGGGGGTCTTCAGGGATCCCCCGACATTTGACGGCCCGGCCCCATCTAAAGGATCGGCTTTTATATACGTGCTTGGCAATACGGAGTTGGTGTCGTAGGTTTTTGGCCATGACATCAATGACCAGTTGTCCGATTATTGTTTTCCGCGGCCACGCAGAATCTCAAACATCTCCACGCCTTTGGGTGCGGTGGTCAAATTCTCGTACCCTGTGCCAGTGACGAGAAGGTCGTCTTCAATGCGCACTCCGCCAATAGGGATATAGTGCTCGGCCTTGTCGAAGTTAATATACTTCGCCAGCGGCAACATTCGGGCATTCTTCAACGCGAGCTCGTTGAAGTACACCCCGGGCTCAATAGTAATCACCATCCCCTCTTGAAGGAGTGGCGTGCTCATCTGTGGTACGAATTCCTTGGTCCAACGTGCATTCGCCGTTATCGGCTGCGCGGACACATCGTGGACTTCCAATCCTACATGGTGGCCCAGACCATGGGGGAAGAAAATTGAAGACGCTCCGGATCGACGGATTTCTTCTACGGTCCCGTTTTCGAGGATTCCGAGCTTTTGCAGTCCTTTGATGGCAATGACATGTGCGAGCTCATGCAAGTCCCGGAATCGCACACCCGGCCTAACACGTCGGATGCATTCTTCCTGCATCTCCTCTACGATGGCGTAGATGTCCTTTGCATACACACTAGGCCAGTCTGGTCCCAGCGGAAAGGTGCGGGTGACGTCACTTGCATAGCAGTCCCATTCTGCGCCTGCATCAAGACAGACGAGCTGTCTCCCGCTGAGAGGTTCATCGTTTTTTACATAATGGAGCACAGCTGCGTTAGGGCCAGATCCGGCGATTATTTCATAAGCCTGGTTCTTGGCTCCATGAGACACGCACGTGTCCAAAAACAGTCCCTCGATTTCGCTCTCATTCGACATGCGGTGTATGTTCTCGAGAATCCTTCGATGTGCAAGGCCAGATATTTTGTTGGCTTGACGTATCAATTGGATCTCGTAATCGTCCTTCACCTCCCGCGCAGCATCCATTGCAGGTACCAGTGACCCATCATCCAGCCAGAGCTGATCCGACGCGATTTCAGGCCTCTGCGAACTGTGCAGGATATAGATCGGGCTGTCTTTGTTATAGTAGTCCACCCATCTCCTTAGGTCGTGATGTAGAGAATCATAGTAGCGAAAGCCATCCGCATCGTATCGTTGCCGTGCCTCATTCAGAGTCAGCGTAGGTCCCATCCATATCGCGTTGTGCAAGTTGAAGTTGGCAACATAAAGAGTCAAGAAATCGTTGCGAATGTCATATGTCAGGTAGCAATCCGCTTCGTCTATGCCACTCAGGTAGTAGAAGTAGCGTCTCTGTCGGAAGGGCCGCGGTTGGTCTGAGTCGCCCCAGTTTATGGTAGCTTTGCCGATGAGATAGATAAGGCCGTCGCGGGCGCCTAGTTTGGCAGCGACCCTGCGCGCATGTTGCTTCGCTACGCAGGACGATGTCAGTAAGTGTTTCCATACGCGAAGGGATGAGCGCGGTTAAATGAAAGGGGCCAAGGGATCAGCCAGACAGCCTGGGTTCGGCGCGTACCTGGATACTTGTCACACTCGGAGTCTGTCTCAACCGTAAGGCAGATGTCACACGAGTCATCAGGAGAGATGGCAAGGCTTGACGGATCTGAGACGCGCATTCTAAACAATAATAGGCAAGACTCTAGAAATCAGTTGGGGAGCTAGTATGCAGCACAAGTTTAAAGGGACATCAGGGCCCTGGAAACAGAACAAGGGAAAGGTGTGAGGAGGATTGCTGGGGCGGCTAGCATGACGTTCCCGTACGGGGCTTCGTATGAGCGCCCGTCGATTTTCGTTACACATGACTGACCGACTGACCGACTGAAAGTACCTTGTAACGAAGGGCCGCGCAAAGGGCTTGACAAGGGCCTCGAGGAGATGGGCTATCTAGGACTCTAGGAATCCCTTCATCAATTATCGCCAACTATAAAGAATCACCAGGACGGTTCCACGACTGTTGGCGGAAGCATTTCACAACGTCCCAGTCCCGGAAACGTCGATGGTTGGCGCCTGAGATCCATTTTTATCTTCGCCCCCGCCAAGTTCCGGCCACTGACTTCCATCCTTTCATGCCGATCCAGACTTCCCAGCCCTCTCCCGATCGTCATTTCGTCTCATCCTCGTCCGCTCCTCGAACTTCAGTTTCATCACCTATCTTGCGTCATCCTGTCTCGCCTTTCACTCCTTTTCGAATTGCGGCATCAAATCTTCGGTCCTTTCCACGCCCTTACTGACGGAGCCCAGCCATCTCGGTCAATGAACGATGCGGGGAACTGAGGCATCAGCGCCCGGTACATTCTGGGATGCTCCCTCAACCCTCGCGACTTCCATCAGAACCAATTCACCCTCCCTCGAAACCGATATTAATACGTACCCTGTGTTCGACCAACAACATGTCGCATCAAAACTCGAACGTCGTTCCCCAACGGCGTCGTGGGAGCAGGGCAATAATGGCCCGATAAGTATCAGTGGCAATTCAACAGGGAAGGGTATATTGATCGGTGTTTTATCAGCATTTGGGTCGGCAGCAGTCGCAGTGCTGGTCCTCGCGGCTTTCTTCTTCTTCAAGTATACTCAGCGTGGTCGGATTCTCCTGGATCGCATGGGCCGCCCAGGTGAATTCGACGATGAGCAAGCATTTCTACGTGAAGAGGCTGAGGCCTTGGAGACTATGGACGACCTATCGAGGTCAGAGTATTTGAGATCAAAGGGTATGAACCTTTCCCACCTTTTTCTGCTGCGTGCGACAGCGGCTAATTTGTTTGACACAGCATTTGTTGAGGCAAACCCGCCCGAGTCAACGCAGACCGACATTTCGCTATCCCAGTTCCTCGCTATTCAAGAAAAAGGTGTCTCGGCGTGGGAATTTCAGCCGGAGCTCGAAATCGCCAACTGCTTTGTGGAGGGCCGGACGGAGATTGAGTTCTATGATTCAATATGCAGTGTCCAAACAAACTTACCGGTCCCCAAGCAAAACGACGTCTATTATTGGGAGGCCAAGATTTATGATAAACCGGAAACCACCCACATCGGTATTGGCATGTCCACGAAGCCTTATCCTCTATTTAGATTACCCGGTATGTGCAATCCAAGGGCCAAAATTTGGCGATAGCTAATCTCTCTTTAAAGGTTATCACAAGGCATCAGTCGCATACGAGTCCACAGGTAACCGGCGGTATAACCAACCATTTGCCTCGATGCCGTATGGGCCTCCGCTCACTCAGGGAGATGTCGTGGGTGTTGGATATCGACCCCGCTCGGGTACAATATTCTTTACGCGCAACGGCAAGAAGTTAGAGGATGTTGCCCATGGACAGAAGTCGCAAAACTTCTTCCCCACCATCGGAGCGAATGGACCCTGTACTGTCCATGTGAACTTCGGCCAGCTCGGATTTGTGTTCATCGAAGCCAACGTCAAGAAATGGGGCCTGGCACCGATGACTGGTAGTCTGGCGCCCCCTCCCCCGTATGGAAGTGAGCAAGGCAGCATCCTTCTCGAATCTGGCAGAGAAAGTTCTGCAAATTTGGCGCACCGGGTCTATCAGGATCCCACATATGCGCAAACAAGCTCAACTGTCCGAATACCACCCGCTCCTAGCCCTGGGCCTGTTCGGTCTCCAACTGATATATCACTTGCCCCGCTTGCGCACATTCCCTCTAATGAGGATGCCGGAGAAGGATCGAGTCGAGCAGCTACCGCCAACCCTGAGCAAGTCCGCCTATTGAATCCGGATGGCTTGGAGCAGGGTCCGCCTCCAGAATACACCAGTCCTGATGGCAGTCCAAGAACCAGCCAGGAATTCTTACGCGAGGGCCAGCCGCCTATCCCTAGCTACGACGCTGCTGTTGGTAACCCGGATGACAGCACCGATGCGCACTAAGCCCCCGCCGTCTTGTTCAAGATGGGCTTTATCCATTCGTGTTTCTATTTGTTATACCTCTGATGAATTTTAGCGGGCCGGGGCTGGCGTTTTGATGGGCGGGGTTTTGTGAAGGCCACTCGCCGGAGAGGCGGCATTGATATTTATATGTACAGGGACCGGTTATCTGCTTTGGTTGCAATGTTGGGCTCGCTGTATCGGTTTATGGGAAGGAACACTGCGATGACTGATGTATTTTATGAACTCACTTGTGTCCGTTGGCGGACCATGGCGTTGTTGTCATTCTTTTCTGCGTTCATAGCTTGACCCTCCTATTCAGATGATATCCCCGTTGTTTTACTTCCACGCGCTTTTCCCACCTTTTGTTCTTCGCTTGTGGTTAATCTTGTTATCTCTGGTCTATGAGCGCATGACTTAAAACAGACGCTACTTGTAACTACGTTTTAAGTTTAACGCCCTCGTCGCTTAAACCTGCTTTTTGGCCCACTTTATTAAATAATCAAGCAGATAAAACGGACCAATCAAATATGCAATCCAACCTCAGCTCTCCAGATAGCAGCTCCGGTAGGTTAGCTAGGGGACGTGAACTGACGTTGAGGAGAAGGCCATATCGACTTGCTCGCCGCCGATCCCCCTCCTCTTCCTTTTTCTTCGTCTCCTCCCTCTCAATTCTCTTAAACTAGATACAATCAAGCCGTCGGATCCAAGATGCGCCTTTCTCTCGCCCGGCTCTCTCCCCGGGCGCTCAAGCCGTACGCTGCCGAATTTCTCGGGACGGCCCTAATCATTGTTATCGGTGACGGAGTGGTCGCCCAGGCCTTGCTCTCCGATTACCAGTATGGCACCTGGCTCTCTATCAACCTGGCGTGGGCATCTGCAGTTTGTCTGTCTGGCTACCTGTCTGATCCCAGCCCTACCTGCAATCCCGCCATTACTCTCATCCTGGCTTTGGTCCGCCCGCAGCCCGACCAGTGGAAAAGGCTTCCGGGCAAGCTATTCGCCCAGTTCCTGGGAGGCTTCGTAGCCGCCATTCTTGTTTACATCAACTACCGGTCGGCCATCCTAGACTGGGATCCCGAATACACGATCCCGGGCGGGTCGATTCTGAGTCCCCGTGGCCACCATTCAGCCGGTATCTTCTGTACCTATCCAGCTGCTTTCTTCTCTACAAACTGGGAGGCCGTCTTCAACGAAGTGCTCGGCTCGTCCGTGCTCATGTTCGGTGTTCTGAGCGTGTCCGACCCAGCAAATGCCCGCCGCTTCCACTCGCCGCAGCTCTCGTTGTTCCTGCTCCTGGTTGCCATTGGCGCAGCCCTGGGCTGGCAGACCGGATATGTACGTGTCTTGTTTGCTAATCAGCGAGTGTCAAACCGCATCGTTGCATGTATGGGTTGAATCAACTAACTTTGTCCTAGGCAATTAACCCGGCGCGAGACTTCGGTCCACGACTCTTCTCCTCGATTCTCTACGGTCCGGAAGTGTTCACAGCCGCCAACTACTACTTCGTTGTGCCGCTTTTTGCCCCTATTGTTGGCTGCTTTATTGGCGCGACCGTGTACGACTCGCTCCTCTATGAAGGTAGCGGATCGCGCATTACGGATGCCCTTGACAAGGCTGAGGACCGGGACGGCGAGCTTCGTCTAGACTAATTTCGGCAATTTTTGATCCCAACGTATGTCCATGTTCGCGGCATGGTTCCATCAGCTGTCATGGCTGTCAGTGGCTAAAATGTGCGAGCGAGTGTGGTTTGAGTGGAATAGGTTGCGTTAACTGTGGGGGCCGTCTGGATGGTATCGGCTGCTACCCACCCGAGGAAGCGGCTTGAGCACTGATGAGGGATAGGTCGAACCTATTTGATGTTTATAGAAGTTAGGTGGTGTGCGTAGATTGTCTATATGGGTCAAAGACCTCAGCGTCATTCGTTTATTGCTTTATTTGAAGAGGATTTACGTGTCGAGAATGAGATGTGTGACTTATGGATGTAATATTATGTTAGTAGGGTGGTGGTACCGGGCAGTGTGTGGATTAACTTGGTATGGTAGAGAATTACTCTTGAAATCAATAGGGTTATGATACTTCTAATCCATAACTAACGAGCGTCCTATTCCAAAGTCGTCAGAGAATGTGTTACAGTGTGTGACCCAGTACTATATACGTAGCTAGCTATGTATTCCAATCACTACTCTCATACGTCCCATCTCACCATGGCAATTCCTGGCCGGTATACGAGAGAAACTTGCCCGAAGCCGCCTCCCTTGTAGCACCATCAACAACCTCAAGCACACCAGTAACACTATTTTCAACCGTCTCCGGAGCGCCAGGAGCATAGTTCCACTCCTTCGCAGCAAAATCGCCCATATTGGTTTGCACCCAACCAGGGTGAAGTGCAACCGCGATGAGTCCCTCATTCTGGATATGAAGCGACCTAGTCAACCAGTTTATGGATGCTTTACTAGGCCCATACGCGCCGCCGGGAACAGGCTCCTGGCCGCCAATGGACCCAACGGACGAGGAGATTGAGATGAACTTCGACGCACGAGGGGATTTCTGCAACAACGGCCAAAGTGCCTGGAAGAGCATGAGAGGTGCGATAGTATTAACCTCAAAGCACGCCCGGAGCGCTTCAGCGCTCGTCTCAGTGGTAAGGCTCATGGGGGTCGAGAAACCTGCGTTGCAAATAAGCACATCGATATGGTCGAGCGAGGGCACGGTGGCGGTAAATGCGTCGCGGATTGTCTCTGGGGGTATGGCAGCGGAGAAATCGAGTGGGATGATATAGAGTTGGTTTCCTGGTTTCATTGGAATGTTCTTTGCGTCGGCGGTGAGGTTGGATGCGGTTTCATTGTTTCTCACCGTGGCAATGACTGTGGTGGACGGCCGTGAGAGAAGGCGCTTGACGAGCCCGAGGCCGATGCCTCGGTTTGCGCCGCTGATGACCCAGGTGATATTTGCAGTGCTCATAATAGCGAAACTAACTTCAGAGTGAGAATGGAAGTGACGAGTGAGATTGAATGGAATGGAATAAAGGTTGTTGTTTTTATACTAGAATCTCCCCCACTACTATACCTATTGTGGCAGCGGGGGGATCTTAGGCGATCTGACGGCGCTACCACAGACCTAGGGTAGGCAGCTGCCAAGGACATTTTATTTTCAAAAACACAGACAAAGACAATTATGATAGAACTACTTAGGATTGAATGGTATTTCTTAGAGTCAGTCGACAGATTGACACTTGACAGTGACGGTGACAGCTCCTGTGGAGTGCCCGGCACGAGACAAGGGCGCTCCACCCAGATTCCAGTGCAGGAAGGTGCCGCTTCCAGCCTCTCGATCGCTCCTTCCTTTGTCCTTGCTTACGCCTCTTCTCTTCTTCCATTCTTCATCTTCTGGACTCGAGAAGCCCTCCATCTCCTCTCCGGGATATTTCTCAATCGCATTCGCACCCTCCAGCTCGCCAGCTGTACAATTCCATTGTCTCCAAAGTGTATCCGCTAGCTCCGCAGTGGTTCACTCGCTGCTGTTTCAGATCGGAGTTCCAGAACTTCCAGCCACCCGCCCCGGATTGTCGCTCAGAGTATATCGCGTTCCACTTTGAGACTTATCCAGGAGTCGGTACTACCATCGAGTCCAGAAGCCCCTGTTCGGTGCTCTAGTTTGCTGCGTGCCTACTGGCTACGAGTTCGTGTGCCCTGCGCCCTGCCGCCCGCATTCATCGATTGGCGCGCCCTTTGTGCTGGTCTCCAACCCTTTCTTGCATGTCAGCGGGCTGCTGCATACCCTCGGTCTCACAATCCAATTTTGTTTCTTCACTTATCAGATGCTCTAAATACCGCCCACCGTCGAGCGCTATCGTGCTATCGAAGATTAGGCCTCCGCTCTGAGCTGCTCGTGCCCACTCATTTGCGCGATAGATTCCGCCCCCAAGTATCCGCTTCTATCGAAGGGAACTGGCAGAGGGAGTTCTGAAACAGCCAGAGGCTGCTTCGCTTTATTTTCCAGAAGTTATGAACCTGGGTCGCGGATATGAGCCCAAGCAGAAGAGTTAGTGTAGGCAGGGACAGCGCAGGGAAAAACAGAGCTGGTAAAGATGACAGAGGTACTCAGGGTACTCGGCGGACCTCTCGCCAGGGAAGATCAAAGTCAATGAAAACCGGAACCCCGCCAGATATCACAAATTCCGATGATCCTAATCGCCGACATTCTGAGGATTCTAAAACGGTCCAAATCAAACCAGACCACTATGCCCAAGATGGTTCAGTTAGAGCAGAGGACGCTGGTGTAGGCAGTAGCAAATTCGTCCACGTTGGCTCGTCTGATAAACACGTCAAGTTTTGTGAAACCAATGTCAATGATCGAGGTAAAACGAACGGGAAGCGCAGCGATGCGCTGCATGTTGTTGTCTTGGTAAGTCACCTATTGTTTCCTTTATCATCATCGATAGACTTCGTCACTGGAGATCAGCTATCCTTGTTGCTATTTAAGTCGCGCTTACTGGGTGTATCCTTTGATAATTTGCACCGAAATCGCCCCCAAGCAGCCCATTATTGACTTTTGAGTCGCTCACGATGATGCTGACTGTTCGTTTCTAGGGCCCTACTGGAGGTCCTCGGGAAGATCGAGTCACTGGCCTTCTTGTCCGCTCTTTGGCGACTGACTGGACTCCGAACTCCATGATTGTTGTTGACGCGGGTGTCCTGCTTTCTGGAATTATTGAAGTCCTCAGGGAGTGTGAAAGCGAGGATGGCGTTCTCACATCTGGCCCTTTCGTTGGTATACAACTGCCACACGAAAGTCCCGAGGCAAACGGAGCTTATATTTTCAAAAAGATTATCGGGAGTGTTTTGATAACGCACTCCCATCTGGACCATGTGTCAGCATTGGCCGTGAATACTCCAGCTCTTACTAGCGAAAACGGCCCGAAGACAGTTGCAGCGCTCCCATCTGTGATACATTCCCTCAAAACCCATATCTTCAACGATTCAATCTGGCCAAATCTCTCCGATGAGGACGGGGGTGTTGGTTTTATCACGTATCAGCGCCTCGTGGACGGGGGAAACCCAATGATGGGCTTTGGTGAGGAGAGGGGTTATATACAGGCTTGTGAGGGGCTACTTGCTCGGTGCCATGGTGTAAGCCATGGCCGCTGCAAGTCCGACCCGAGCCCTGACGCTGAATTATCCCGTCGATCGAGCAATGCTTGGTTGTTGCCAACGCCAGACCGACGTCGTCCATCCCAGGATGCAACTGCGAACGGGTAAGTGTCATCATTTAAAGTCAGTCAAAGTGCTAAGCTTATGATACCTAGGACTTTGAACATATCTTCGCCTTCTTTGAAAAATCCGGACTCGTCCTTTACCTCGTTTGAAAGCTCTGCCTTTTTCCTCCGTGACCAGTATACGGGAGCGGAGATCATCATCTTTGGCGATGTTGAGCCCGATTCAATATCGGTCAATCCACGCAATCAAGCAGTCTGGGAGATGGCTGCGCCCAAGGTTGCTTCCGGTCAACTGCGCGCTATTTTCATCGAATGCTCGTTTACCAATGCTGTCGATGACCTCTACCTCTTTGGTCACCTCTGTCCGCGACATTTGGTTCAAGAGCTGGACACACTAGCTTCACTCGTGGCCCGAGAAAAGGGCATGACATACCCAGCAGTTATCAAGCGCAAACGCGAGGGTAGTTCCGATCCAATCATAGGGCAGCCAAGCCCTAAATGGCGCGCAAAGGACAAAGGTAAAGGCGCGTTATCCCAGGGCATCGGGCGCGCCACAAAACTCGGGGATGCCGAATCAGCACCCCTCATCGCTCTCGACCGCCAAACAATTCGCCGTGAGGCGGACGTTGCTACAGAAATCCCGAAGGCAGAAAAGCCTTTGTCCGGCCTTTCCGTATATATAATTCACGTGAAAGAGGATTTGACTGACGGTCCACATCCGCGTGAGACTATCCTGGAAGAATTGAACGACCTTGAGAAGATTATGGGATTAGGATGTCAATTTCACACTCCAGTTCGGGGCGAGAGCATTTATCTTTAATCATGGAGGCTTAAAATGCTATTACTCAGATCTGCTGGTGACTCCCATCCGCAATTAACACCTCAAAACCGGGGAGCACCACAATGTATTATTATTATTACAGGGGAAGGCGGCGCATTGATTCGGGGCCAGGGTTCCGGCAATTTTAAGTAAGGCGTTTGGGTTATGACATTATGATATCCGGCGGTCACAATACGTTATTTTGATATCTTGTATATTATTATCTTTTGTTGCAAGAGTTAGAACAGGTTCATTATCAGAATTCTGAAATATGGTAAGACAAGAAAAGGGTATATATACGTCGCGCATCCACCATGTCAATTCTATGATCCTCCTCGAACCAAGTTTTTAGCATTCCCAATTACATCCTCCCACTTCGACTCTTTGCCACGCGGAATAGTCAAACCCTTTTGCTCACGAAATTCCGCCACGGACTTATCATCAACGAGGTCCAGGATTCCCTCCCCATCCCTTGCAAACGCAATAAGATCCTCTTCAGCGCCCCACTCTGCCATTGCCATAACCCCAATCGGCACCCGATGACCATTATCCTCCGCATACCCTGCCGGACAAGAAATAGCCGGGCACCCCGTAAAGTTCGCCAGCCAAACATACTCCATATTCCGCACAGAAGACTTCCCGTCGGAAACGCCGCGCACGAGATCCGCGTCCCCACCGGCAATCTTCCACCCGGGTATCGGGCTCGTGGGGGTAAATATGAGCAGACCAGGGTGTTTCTGGAACAAGAACGCGAGGTGGGACATGAGAAGGCCACGGAGACGTTGCGCGGCTAGGAAGTCCTGGGATGAGATCTGATACATGCCCATGGAGACGAGGACTTTATTTGGCGCAGTGAGGTTGTTTATTTGGGATGGGGACAAGGCAGATGCGATTTCGGCCATGATTGTTAAAACGTGCGCGCGTGCACCTTCGGGGATGTATGGGATTGAGATGTCGATTATTGTGTAGCCCTGGCTGCGATAAAAGTCCAAGGCTTTGTTGAATGTTGAACGGACAGCGGGCTCAGCCCGGTCGAGCCAGTCGCGCATGATGCCGATTGTCTTGTTTCGAGGCCGGGATTCCGGTGGTGTTGAAGTGAGTTCAGAGAGGGGATTGGGGAAGGCGGCAGAGTTTGGGTCTTCGGAGGGGTTTGCGGGAGTGGCCATGACTCTGTAGGCTAGGGCTAGATCGTCGATGCTTGAGGCAATGGGACCTAGCACACCAACCGTAGAAGCGATGCTGACAGTTGGGGAGCCGCTGACTCGGCTGTGGGAGGGTTTGAGACCCCAGACCCCACAGAAGGAGGAGGGGATGCGAATTGAGCCGCCGCCGTCGGCACCTAGGGCGATGGGGACAAGGCCAGCGCCGACAGCGTAGCCAGAGCCGCCGGATGAGCCACCGCAGTAGTAGTCGGGGTTATGGGGGTTCTTGGGTGTGCCGAAGTTGGGGTTGTTGTTTGTTGTATCTGTTGAATGTGAGTTGACCGTCTCTCCAGTCGACCGGACTGTTGTAGACTAACCTAGGCCCAGCTCATGCATTGTAGACTTCCCGATAACTATGGCCCCAGAGTCCTCCCATTTCTTGACGCACCAAGATGTGGACCCGGCCGATTCTCCCGTAAAGTCCATCTTTGTTCCCAGTGTTCGCCTGTATCCCTCCATATGCACTTCATCCTTCACTGTAACTGGGATACCATCCAGCGGCCCTAGGGGTTTACCATTCTTGTATCGCTGCGTTGACGCATCGGCCGCAGCACGAGCCTTCTCAATCGCGCATTCGAGAAACGCAACCGAGTGTTTTCCTGGCGGCTCGGTGTCGCGACGGGTTACGGAGAGAAGTGCATCCACGACGGCTGTAGGAGTCAGCTCGCCAGATCGGTAGAGAGCGTGGTAGTCGGCCGTGGTGTAATAGCCAGCTTCGCCCTTTCTTCTCGCCTGCGGAGCGGGAAGGCTGGATGCAGCGCTTAATGTGGATTTCTCATCGCCGTGAATAGGGATGACGGTCGGATCGTAGCGAGCGGAGTATTGGTCTAGGTTTGGGATCTCACGGATTACTCCAAATCCTGCACCGCGCCAGAAAAAGCTCTGGACAAATCCGACATTTGAGATCCTGGGTGCGCAAGATAGATTAGCCGGCACAGTTCTGAGGGTGCAAAAGCAACAAAAAAAGGTGGATTCCTACAGCGAAGCTCCGATGGCCAGAGGTATTCCACGGAACACAGGGATGACCTGGTCTTCATTCTTGTAAGGCACAGAAGGACCTTCCCGAATCTCCGGGTAGTTGATGAAGCGAGCCTCTCCATTTACAGACGCCATTATGGGTTAATGATATCGCAACAAGCGTGCTGAGTCCTGACAGAAAGTCGAGGTCGCAGGCGGGACAGGCGGAGCTTGACCTCAAATAACGCTTGAGCTGTCATTTGCATGTGATTCTGGTGATCTCATCCTAGTTCTCTCCGCCATGGAAGCTCCGGGTCGAGGCCGAGGTCTTCAGTCCAGCTCCCCTCCATTGCCCCGAGTGTGATGGTTACCAATCCACTGAATACAGAGGAAACAGTGAAGCACGATGATGCGCCCGCCATACTTACAATCGGAGAATTTATCTGCAGCTGTACGGTGAAGGTCCGGTACGAAGGGTGGAGACCCAGTCCCACCGCAGACAAGTCCGACCGCGCTGGACACTGGAGAATGCTTCAATTTCAAGAC
Source organism: Aspergillus versicolor CBS 583.65 (assembly GCF_001890125.1). Taxonomy (NCBI): domain Eukaryota; kingdom Fungi; phylum Ascomycota; class Eurotiomycetes; order Eurotiales; family Aspergillaceae; genus Aspergillus; species Aspergillus versicolor. The sequence continues at coordinate 3,226,611 of NW_024467524.1, read as the reverse complement.
CCACTACTCTGTACACCATGCACCATATACTATATCCTATATCCAACATTACTTCCTCTCCCTACTTCATATAATTTACGGGGCCTGTTGGTGTCACCTGAAGTTTCATCCTATCTTCAATATATCCCATCGTAGCTCACTTCTGCAATAGCAACCTGAGGTTATGTGACCCATCGCGGAGTATATATATTTCAATAGATGGATATCAACTCGCCAGTTTGGTGTAATGGTGGCAAGTTCCATGCTACCTTAATGAAGAATTCCTCGGCGGCCCGGTATTAGTTATAGCTTATAGGCGAGACTGTGATAATCGCATGTTACTCAAAGTAACAGGCCTTTAATGACTCAGTTGAAGACTTCAAGTAATTAAGTATAAGTAATATTATCAAGTTTTAGTATAAATACACTGCATCAATCGCCAGTCATACATAATCTCCATTGGTGGAATGGCTCCCATAAACACTCTTCCAGTCAGTGTCGGATGTCTTGAGAACAATTATAACTTGATTTTGAAATTGATAGCATCAAGTCCCAACGCGATGCCCGTGATAACAGCGGCATACCCGACCAAAACTAGCAAGGCTTGAGTATTGTCAACATCCAATGTTGGAATTGTTAAATTGACTACTCCAGTGAGTAGATTAGCGATCAAGAAAACGGCAAGTCCGCCACTGTTAAAGGCCCTCATAATTGGACTCGTCGCGAAGGCTACCTGCTCTGCTTCCTCATTCTTCCCCGTCGATGTCCGATGGACAGAAGGGAAGAATATGGTTTCAACAAGACAGAATAGGAAGAGCTGGGCGTTGTTGAACGCCGCAACCCAGAGGACGTATGGCATATTGGCCAGGCGCCGGGAAACCGGAATGTTGGCACCAAACCCTAGGAAGTATGTTGAATTCAGTGCAAATAGAGCTATACAACCTAGTGTTTGAACTGCCGCATGGATCAGCACGCGCTTTCTAGCCTGCTGTGGGGTTGTCGAAGGGGTCATCCCGCTTGGGATAATTCTGATTCCTGTAGCACGCCCCGCAAGGAAGATGGCTAGATATCCCAAAAAAGAGAAAACCCCCTCACGATTCTTCGAAAGCAGGTCACTTCCTCGCGGGGAGATGAGGATATAACTCTTCAGGTCGGTAGACTCCAGTGCTACCTGGTAAAGCACCGCAACGCCAAGCGAGAGAACCTCATATGAAGGTATAAGTGTCGCCACACCCTCGAATATCTCCACGAATGGAGGAAGGAATCCTAGTGTAAAAAAGAAATTCCAATGCACCCCGTATTCGGTGACATGTTCTGCATAGTCCAGGTTTTTGACACTATATAGCCGGATAAGACCTAGAATGAGAAGCGGGATGGAATGCCGCATTGACGAAGTAAATCTCTGCACCAGTGTTTTATTCTGTGATGTACCAGCCTCTCGGCTCTTTAAAACAGAGCGCGCAGATACTACACCTCCAGAAAACACAAAGGATCCCACACCCAGGTCCATTAGTGAGGTACCCCAGTTTTCGGCTTTAGCGAAACGGCGGGGAAAGATGCGAAAGTCAACAGCCAGTATAGCAATGCAGGTAATGATCATCATGGATGCGCGGTAGATGGTGAGGAACGGGTGTATAGGTAAGGATCCTGGCGCACTTGATCCATGTTGTGAGGCTGCGGTCTGCGGAGGTTTCGCTTTTGTCTGTGTCCGACGAGGCCGCGTGCTCAGTAGGAGCAAGACCGCCGGGGATATCAGGAGAATATTTAGGAGCCATGGGGCGGAGGAGTATAAAGTCGTCGCGAATAGGATCGCTAATACGTTGAGCAAGAAGTCGGTAATGAGAGCCGCTGGACCGTAAGGTGTGAAAAAAGAGAGCCGCGATTGGAGCACCGACCAGAGGAAAACAGACGCCTATACAGTTGAAATAGATTAGTATGCTGGATGAGCGAAAATGAAGTACAAGAAAGACCAAAACTAACAGGAGCAACGAGGGTCACTGCGTTGATTTCTAGAATACTTCCTCCGCTCAAATTTGACACGAAAGCCTCCTTCCGCGACTTGTAGTCTGTGTCCATCTTGGCAGGCCGGTGCAAAATAGACAGCTAATCAAATCCAAACTGTCCTCAATGCACCATCGTCTGTTGGGTGGTGGGGTTGAGATTCGCGAGTTTGTTCGAGTGTTTGTTCTGACTGGAGAGGAATGACGTTGGATTCCAACTGGCCTTTTCGGAGTTATGATATTACATGCTGTTTGGCCAATTTTCGTTGGACAGTGGCGTAATTATTGTAATAAGATTACCACACCCGAAGGGTATACAAACACTCCACCATCATCTTTCATATTCAACCTCTACTGCAACCAGCTTCGATGACCGCCTGCATGACATTGTGGCCATCTTGCCCTCTTCAAGTGTGAACCCCGACGATCCCCGCCAGTTGTTCACACCGTCGCCTCGAGGATGAGTTGGCATCGGTACCCCGCAATTCACTCACAAGATCCCCTCGGGTGTTGATCTGGAATTCTGGATATCGTTTTCCAGTGATTCCACCTGCCTCTTCTCAGGTCGCAATTTTCCAATGATTCGGAACCTTTCCGGTTTCGGATGAAGCTCCCCGGCCAGTGGACTCGATTCGCTTCGTTTGAAGGTGAGTGATCAGCCGCAGTTCGAAACCTTGAATGTGTTGAGCAGCCCAGAGAAAAATCATCGGCCTCGCCGTGACACTATACTGTCAACTCCAAGCTGAGATCAAGCTAGGGAAGCAACCACGATAAATATTTGGATCATTAACCTTAGAAGTTTGGGTTGTCACTTGAACTTGAAGGACGAGCACAAGATCCGATGCATTGGCAATAAGGTCGGTCTACAAGCTACAGGCGCCACAAAATCCTCGAGTTATCCCAGATAATCATTCCGTTTCAGTCTATGATACAAATGTCGAATTTTTTTTTTCTCGTTTATATTCCGGTCAGCATGAGCCGATGGGCCATTGCCAAAGTTCGCATGAACTTCAAAGGAAGAGCATCTATTGTTGATAGCTTCGATAATGGTTATCGTTGATGGAGACAATGATAATGCATGTCGAAGACCGGCAAGAGAGTCGGCGCGTTCCAAATCATGAAAATGCCACGGCATGTTTCTGTTTGCCCAGCGGCACCAATTCAGCCTCTAAGGAAATCCAGGCCCACTACCAAGCATCTACCTTCACCGTACACCGTATTTGTGCTTCTGAGGGTACGGATCAGATCGTTATCATCTCCGTCGAATATTGATAGCCAAACTGGAAGGATCGTCATTCCTCATTATTCTTTTGAAAGCTTTGCTTTCGACGCATCGCAAGAAGTAGAAGGGTTCGTTACGTACAACAAGGTGACAAAGTTCGGGCGTACTTCGGAAGAAAGCTGGAACCAGGAACATGAACGAATCATGATGGATAAGAAACCGAAAAGAGTTGACTCAGGTATCCGTATCTCCGACCCCCGTCCGATTGATGACCGTCAACTCCACTACACTCTGGAGACTCGGACAATAGTCAACGAACTCGACGCTATTATTCAAGAAGAAAGAGATCGAAGGCATCATCAAGCTGGAGTGTTTCGGCACGTCATGCATGGCTCAGTAAGCCGTTATCATTGGTGTTCTGGTATTCCATCCTTTGCCCAATCCCCACTTCCATCCTCGTGTGGTGTCTGTGAGAATGCGTACTTAGTACTTTTAATTAATCTATTATTCCTTAGGCATTGCTCGCAAGTACCCCGATGCTATTGAACGGCATCGCGGATATCGAGGAACCGGATTGAAAAAAAAAAAAAAAAAAAAAAAAAAAAAATTAAGGAAGAGAAAAATAAAATAGAAGAAATTATGCATCCCCGCAGCGCCATGGACTTCGTCGATGGGTCGCAGGGCGATTCAAGTTGTGTGGACTGTGGAGTCGGCTTTCACCTTCCGCGTGGCTCAGTCGGTAACACCACCCATGGTTCGAGAATCTTAGTGCCAGCCATCCAAGATCTGACAATGGAGGTTTCGGAGACAGACCCTCGGACAAGAGCAGGTCAACCTTGGCTTGTCAGCACTAGCATGGATCATATGCGATTCACACAATCTTCACAGATTGGAGAACTTATCAACATTGCCAAGGTTAAAGACTGAAAATATCAGTATACCCTCAAGAATGAATCAGAGACCGCGTAATTAAACCTTGACGCAAACTGAGAAAAGACGAGTTGATGGCCCGGCTTATGGACGAGGCAGGGCGGCTCATAAACCCACTGTTCAGCATTCAACTTTCCAGCCTCTTTTTTACCCCATCTCAGTGAATTTTTGCTTCCCTTCCCTTTCCGGACAGCAGCATATACTCTAGCACCGAACATCGCCGTTCGATGCTTCACCAAACTCTAAAGTCTCTTAAAAGGGACTGGGTCACCGACCCATGGATCTCAAGGGTCTCACGAGAACTTTTGGGTCCATAATCGCCACTTCTACCATGTGGCTCGGGGAAGTATCGTACTAACGATGCGGTTTGTTCTTGGAAATTAGGATGTGGTTGCCGGATTTCTGGCCCCAGGGATTACTATACGCTTGGGTCTCGGAATGCAGATTCGGAGCGGACGTGCCGAGAGTCAAAACAGTATTTTCTCGATTACACGACCAGATCGGGTAACCCCTTTGGGGCACCTTTAACGCTTCTTGGGCGCGCCGAATGGCCCCATTTCCAATTGGGAATTAGGGCATAGGTGGGTTGGTCGGAGCATTCCATCGCGCGGACCCAGTGCAATAGCTCCTTTCGAAGGGACGCTATGCTCGCCATTGCCACCATCTCACAGTATCTCCCCGAGTCTCGTTCTTTGTGCCTGCCCAGTGCCCAGTGCCCATTGGCGCCTTATGCGCCAGAGACTGGTGTCTTCAAAAGACAGTTTCCACGGAGTCTGCCCGGCTCAAAGTTCCAGACTACGTACTTAATAATGCTGCTGTTGATATGCAACTCCACTCTCCGTCAATAATATTTGGCATTATTATTGATACTGGCCCCAATGTTCTGGTTGTGATTGCGAAAGATGATACAGCCTAGGCCGGAGCCGAACTCAGCTCGCGACATCCGCGACCTTCCTTTCCAGTGGCTTGCTTTGGGGTAGATCCCTTTATCTTTTATGTCGTACCGCGCCAGCGATGGGGCTCCGTCCATTAATTCCTTTTTTACTCTCTTGACATATTTTATTTCTTTTATCCCCCCCCCCCCCTTTCCCCAACCAACTCTAGCTTACCAGGGCCCACGCACGTGGTACGACTATAACTACCTTAATATCCAGTGAAATCCGACATCTGTGCCGCGCACAAACCTGGAATGTAGCGTTCTTGCCTTACATCCAAGCCTACCCTTAGCGAAATAACCAGACCTACTGAATCTATCAACCCGACATCCAAATTGGAGCACAGAATGAGCTCCAATCAAGACCCCTCCCAGTTTAAGAAGAAAGAAACACGGGCTGGGACACGTAGAGTAACGTCGCTTACCGCGGAACAACTGGAAAGAAAGCGTGCCAACGACCGTGAGGCCCAGAGGACAATTCGGCAGCGGACAAAAGAACACATTGAGCGATTGGAACTTCAAGTGGCCGAGCTTAGAGCCAAAGGGGACAAATTTGACGAGGTCGCGCGAAGAAATGCTCTCTTGGAAACTGAGATCAGGGCGCTACGGCATCAGTTAGCCACATCGACAGGGCATACAGGATATCAAAACTTAGGTGAGTCTTCCATCTGCTATTATGGTATTTACATGAGGTTATTCCAGTCGCACCCCGCTGACCGTTATCTGACGACGGCCAGAGGAGCCATACAGCCAACAACCGGGGCCGATCATTCCATCCCCTCAATACCCCGATGCTCTAGACGCGAACTCAACACCCAGGACGCCGTCAGTTCTATCAACGTCAAGCCAAGTTTCAACTTCGCGTGACTGGCCTCCTTACGCTTCAACTCGTTCTTCTTCAAGATGCGAATCATCGGACACAGAGTACCCAACCAAAGTCGAACCCTGGGCTTTCGACGGGCCTCCCCAGGCGCCTGTGCCAATGCCTATTGCACATTCGCACGTTAGTTACGACCCGCAAAGTAGCGGACATGTGCCAGAGCCTGCGTTTTCATCCTATCAAATGCTGTACCCCGGACCGAGCGCTAGTCGGGCGGCAGCGGAGGAATTACCTGCCCACAGTCAACATTCTCAGGAGGCGTCATACGAATCCGCTCGAGTAGCAGTATCAGCGCCACCAAATAATCAAACAACCGCATACCCTACGCTACAACCGCCCCATCCACCACAATTTCAACAAATGATGACCCATCCTTCCCAGCCGCCACGGAGCGGTTATGATTACGACTGGGTCCACCGCTCTTGATGTCCGAATGGGCTCTTCAGAAATGTGCGCCTCTCAAGGAATTAGCAATACGCCAAACGCGAGAACGCAAGTTATCGGAGCGATCGAGTCATGCCCTGCTGCTCAGCGAACGTACTACACATCAAATCAGCCGTATAAGTACCCACTAACTAGGAGTGGACACCAACACCATCATCAACACACCCATTACCGCAATCAACATATAAGCCTACAATACAATCAGCTAATCGACCGTGCATCGAATACGATAGTGCACGAAGAACGGTTGGATTCAGGGATCCGCCCACTCTAATTCCACCCCCCAACCCGTCAAATACCTCTCGATCCGTAATATCATTAACAACAACAGCATCATGATCACCATCAGACCTACGCCGAGCCACCGCGATATGAACTCGATGCACCAAAACAAACCCACGCATCCTACGAAACATAATCTATTACGGAACAAGACGAGTAACCGCTCTTGATATATAGCCATGGGCACCGATTTCCTCCGATGATTATCGTATCCATGACCCGCGCTCGAACTTCCACTCATACTCATCCAGCCATGGGTTTGGCTCCGAGTCGCCCTCCAACTATACAATTCCGAAGCAAACAATCGGCTCTCAAAGGAAGGAGGGAATCAACACCCAATCCGTCCCGAAAACGGATTGACGTCATTTAATTACGAAATTACATCCATGGATCATCTTTGAGTGGCCCGGAAAAAGTATCCCCGTGCGCCACCTGTGAATGATGTTAGGGCTGATGGGATGCTATTATCCTATTATCCCGGCCCAGCTTGGAAAATAATGGAATGCAATGCAGCGAAATATGGCGAGAAAGGTTGTTTTTTGAATAAGAGATACCCATTCTACATACACAATTCATACATACACCTATCTACTCTATCGACCAGACGGTCGAGTAATTGTATCATGTAATTCATCTTCATAATCGAACTGCCCCAGAATTGTCGAGCAGAACAAAGATGTGGTGCTACGACATGTTTCATGAGTGTCCAGCACGGCGAAACCAGCGAAGAAAACAAGGAATAAGTAGTCCAGATTTACTGCGTGTACTGCTTCTGCAATAACTTGGCAATCGTCTGCAGCTGGATGTTACTCGTACCCTCGTAGATCGCACCGATCTTGCTATCACGGAACATCTTCTCCGAGATGCCTTCACGAACGAAACCCATGCCGCCCATCCACTCGACGGCAGAGCCGGCGACACGGCCGGCGACCTGTGAGGCATAGAGCTTGGCCATGGCTGCGTCCTGCACAAAGTCCTGGCCAGCTTCCTTCTTGCGGGCAGCGTTGAAGACAAGAGCGCGAGCTGCCGCGATCTCGGTGTAGGCCTGGGCAATCTGGTGTTGCATACCTTGGAATTCACCGATGAGCTGGCCAAATTGGCGGCGGTCATTCCAAACATAACTATTGGTTTATCAGTACCATTGTTTTGCAATATTATAAGAATAGAAAGAATGTAAGTGGGTTCTGGTGTCTTGCTTAAACTTACCGAGCGGCTTCTTCCCAAGCACCGAGTGCCAGACCGGTCATTTGGGCGGCGATACCAATACGGCCTTCGTTCAGAAGACCAATGGCATACTTGTAACCCTGGCCTTCCTCACCCAGGAGGTTACCCTTGGGGATTACAACGTCATCGAAGTTGAGCACGCAGGTGCTGCTAGCTCTGATTCCGAGTTTCTTCTCCTTCTTCGCAATTGAGAACCCCGGTGTATCCTTCTCGACGATGAAGGCAGTGATTCCCTTGTATCCCTTGCTGGGGTCAAGGTTGGCGAAGACAATGAAAACACCCGCCTCCATGGAGTTGGTGATCCACATCTTGGATCCGTTCAGCTTGTAGCCGTCCGCCGTCTTCTCAGCCTTCGTCTGAAGGGCAAAGGCGTCTGACCCAGAAACAGGCTCAGAAAGACAGAATGATCCAACAGTTCCGGTGGCCAGCTTAGGCAGCCACTTCTTCTGAACCTGTGCATCTCCCCACTTTATGAAGGCGGTGTTCACAAGGGTATTGTGTACGTCAACCAGAACACTGACACTGGGATCGACGCGAGCCAGTTCCTCAATAGCCACGATCGCAGAAGTGAAGTTCATTCCCGCACCACCGAACTCTTCGGGAATCTCAATTCCCATAATACCCTGCTCGAAGAGGTGCTCTACCAAAGCCGGGTCCATAGTCTCCGTTTCGTCCATCTCCCGAACTTTCGGGCCAATTTGCTCCTGGGCAAACTTGGATACGGTCTCGGCCATCAAGGACTCAGTCTCGGAGAGGTGGGAGATCGGTGTCGGTGTGAGGCTGGCCAGGTCGACATCGCGCCGCCGGCAAGTGGTAGAGAAAGCATAGGTGCTGCAGGGATGAACATGTTAGCGATCAGCCACATGAATTGCTCCCTATCTGCCACAAAGTGGCCAGTATAGTATTCCACACCCCGGGGGTTTCATGATCCAGAGCACAGGAGCATACCTTTGAGGAAGGCGAGAGGCCAACGGTCGGGTTGCGACAGGGCGGATAGAGGGGATGGTGCGGGACAGTGGCCGCAGCGCACGTGTAATAGACGCCATCGATATGGGATAATGAGCTCTAACGGGAGGAGAAAACGGACCGAGTAATGTTTACTGACACGGGCAGAGGAGGAGGGAAGGAGGAAAGATTTCACGAGGAAGAATGGCGGATCCGGGGTAGAGGAAGGACAAGCACGAGAAGACGATCAGTCTCGACAGCCTCGGCTCGGTTAAAGCCGGCCCTCCGAACTGGGAAGTTCCTCTCGGCGGGTTCAATAATTCGGCCGGCCATCTCTCCGAGGCCGGTTTTCTATGTATCTACAGTATGTCGGGTGTCTATGGTTCTGCAAATTATTGTATTCCGAGGGCAAAGGGACCATAGCAACGGCTTCACGAAGCAGACTGTTCTACTGCCTATACACGAACCACCTTTTCCGGGTCAAACGCCTTCGCTTGAGCAAAATAGTAGCCCCTCTGGTTTGCCAGCACTCTTTTCCCCGTGCGCTGTTGGGTGTAATCGCAGTTGTAATGTGTGTGTCCAAAGGCCCAAAGTCTTACTTGTGGCTTTTCCCAGCAATCTTCGCCAGTGAGATCGGTTGAGAAGGCTGAGGATATCGGACTGTTAGCATGGGCAGGATCACAAGCTTCGGATTCGACTGTCGGAGAATGATGGGTGAAAATGACGATCTTCTGGTGAGGGTTCGCAGCGATTATCTGTGATACTTGCTCATTCAGCCATTTTCGGTCTGCTTCGTGAGCTTCGCAGTGAGCCGCAACGGTCCAGTCACTAATGTCGTAGAAGTCATTCAGACGATAGCTGACTGACAGTGATTGGGACTTGGGAACCCTGGAATGAAATGTGCATCCGAGCACTGTCACATCACCGGAAATGTCATATCGTGTTTGGTCAAGAAAGACGAACTTTCCCAGTCCCGTCTCTTGAGTTCGCCGCCGACTAATGTCTTCAGAGAACGCCTTGACCCGATGCTTCGCGGTCGACCAGTTGGAGCCGTACGGTTCATGGTTCCCCAGTAGAAAGAATACTAGCTCAAAGTTCCGAAGTTGCGTCTCCAAAAAGGCAAACAGCTCGTCGTCCTTCACGGTTCCAATGTCTCCCAGGAGTGCGAGATAGGGAGTTTTGGGAGGAATGTGGAACAGGTCGTATGCGCGGGGATTCTCAAGGTGGAGGTCTGACACAATCTGGAAAACTGCCATCGCAATTGGCTCTGGAAAAATTGCCAATTGGAAGGAGAAGCAGGCTTAAGCGCTCTTGCTAATGGCCGATCAATCTCTGTAGCCGCCGCTGGTGGGAAGTTCTATTTTAGTTGACAAGACGGTACAAAACGGTTGGGTCTCGATTTCTCCTAATCTCCAACTCGTGATCCCAACAATTGAGGCATGGTCTCTTAATTTCCAGCTGTTTCTGCGCCCGTCAGTTTGGCGGTCACACATCCATCTATGACGCTCTCCGTTGCTATTCTTACAAAGTTTCAGCCACTCACACATCATGTGGCGGTGCGATCTGGAGTACCAGTGTGGCGCAGTTGTGGGATGGGCGCTTATTCATCTGGTCGATAACCACTGAGAGGAGCCCCTCCAAAGCTCCCAAGAACCCAAGAGAGCAGCCTGCATCATATTAATCTCTTTCTTCTCCCGGTTCTTCCTCCTCCTTGTGTATCTCTCTCATATCTCATCTGATTTAAATAGACGTGGGTGACTGCGTTTTCGAGTCCGCAACTTGACACTACTTGCAGTTGCACTTGCAACGGCCCATAACGTCATACGCGATATCGTTTGGAGTCCAGAACTCACCCTTTGAATCCTTCAGACCCTTGGGCTTTTACACCCCGCCCAAGCATGGCTTCAACTTCGAATGACCCCAGACTCCTCTACAGCATCAACAATGTCCACGCATTTCATGCGCAGAACGGCGAAGAGTCAAGCCTGACACCATCCGGCCCTCAGACGCTCTCGCTTCTGATGGTCCCAACTACGACTTCGGCATCTCAGAATCAGAATACACCTTTGTCACCCGCCCAAGAAACCCCGCCTGAAGAGGACTTCTATCTGCATCTGCATCTTCCTCCAGAGCTTGACTTGGCTCTCCCTGCTACTACTCAAATTTACCACCAACCTCCGAGTAGCTATATCGTTCCTCGCTGGGATTTAGGACCAGATGCAGGTGCTTTCATTCGTATCCAATTTCCCGGAATTGGATCCGGGCCCAATAAGGTGACGCAGGAGGACATTGATACCTTCGAAACAATCCTTGCTCAATGCACAGCTTTCCATGAGCGTGCGCAAGTCGCAAAGGACCATGCGGCTTATAACCCTGCGGCCTTTGCACCGGGTGAGGGCTATGTGTCCTCGCCAGGCCCTTCCGGACCCAGTGATAGAAAGGATGCGCACGGGCGTATTGTCCTTGTGGACGAAGAGGATGGAAGCGTTGTCGGCGAGATGGAAGGATATGATGTCGTCGAGGAATCTGATGTCAAACCCGGCTCGAAGAGTAAGTCTTGCTTTTCCTATACACCAAGTGATGAATATCAGTCTAACATCTTTCTTTTTTTAATATAGGGCCTGTCCAGATCCAACTTCCTACTGAAGGCGAGGGTAATCAAGTTGACGTCAGCAATGTATCTGAGGAATACCTTGCTACGTCGCGACACCCCGCATACAAGGGCTCATCTCTTGTTCAATCGTCTGCCACCGCTTCTCGCTTGATTGTGACTGGATCAACGTATCTCGCCAACGCAATGACTAGTGGCGCAGACACATTCACTCGAAAGGTAAAACCGAACCCAAAACCGGCGACCTTCTCCGATGCCACTCATACTCGAGTTCGCAAGATCGGAACTTTTTCTAGCGGTGCGGCTGGCATCTCCTCGAAAACCGTTGGCCAGGTCGGCAGGTACGCGCAGAACTTTGGTGCCTCTATGGCCGGTCGTAATAATGGAAAGGCTCGAGGCGATAGGTCAAAGGCCCCTGAGAATGGAAAGCCGGGAATTCTTAACAAGTCAATGATCGCATTTTCCACTTTGGCAGATGGCATTGAACAAGGTGCGCGGAATGTATTGACGTCTGGGTCATCGGCCGCATCTACAATGATTGGCCACCGCTACGGAACGGAAGCCGGCTCGGTCGCTTCCAACTTGACAGGAGGCATCAAGAATGTGGGGTTAGTTTATATCGACGCCTCGGGGGTCAGCCGCAAAGCGGTTCTCAAGTCGGTCGCCAAGGGTATGGTCGTCGGGCGCATGAAGGACGGGCAGCAAGTCGTTGTCGGAGCGGGCGATGGTGGAGAGGTATCCCCCCCAGGACAGAGCGGCAGCCCGGCCGCAAGACGGCCGTCTCCCAGCCCAACGCCGCCTCCCGCATACGGCGCGTCGGGGACTTACTCGCTCGGCGGGGCAAGTATGTCGGGCAGTAAGCGCTGAACCTGCCAAACTGGGCCGTCAAGTCAACGAGGATTTCCTTTCCGTCTTTAATGAGTTACTATTGCGTCTAAATTCTAACACGGCCGGTTGTTATTTATGAATCTATGAATATTTACGGCAGGGTGTCGCTGCTTTTTCTTTCTTTTTCTTCTTATTTTATTTTATTTTTTTGCCTTTTCTTCCCTTTTTTCTTTTTGGGGTTGTTTCTGTCGATTTAAAATAGTGACGTGGGCTTGGGTCAAGACTGCGGTGGGGTTTAATCTACAGTTGCATCGGTTTAAAAGACTTTTACTTCTGGGGATGAGAAAGGAGCGAACTATGGACCAGCAAGCAAATATATGGCCCCAGAGTTAGAATATATAGTTTTCGAATCACGAGAAATGTTCACATTGACCAGTAAGAAAACACCTGTTCTGCAAGGTCGAGGTAAAGTAATAATGAGGCGAGAAGTACCAATAGGAGGACTGGTATTGTGATATATTGCGGCGCCGAGGAGTCGATAGATGTATTTATTTATCCCTAGTATTCAATTTAAGTTGAGAAGACAACCCTCGAGAAAACCCGACCAAGCGCCATTTGAAGCGAGTCAATTACGAAAGGGATGCAGGACGAGGCAGCTTGGATGGAGCCCTGTGCAGAAGTGGGAAGCGGGCTGCTTGGTTGCTATGGATCTCTGGCGCGACCCGAGAGCTTCCAACGGACGGGATGGAGATGCAGATGGAGGAAGCTTTGCCGTGGTAACAGCGACAACTCGACGCTCGAGACTCGGCTGCACCGCCGTTCACAGGCTTGCTGCTGCAGGCCAGTGCTGGCATGGAGATCAGAGAACAACAATACAGGTTCAGATGATTGACCGCCAGTTTGTTGACTTGGACAGCTTCAGTTAAGATGACGATCGGCTGCGCCCGAGGCTCTCCTCCGCTTTAGTGACCGACCAGCCAGGATGAAACAGTGGTTCGCTGCCCCTGATGATTTGGCTGGTTTCGTTCAAGATCGAGGGTCAGCCTTCAGGACCAGGAAACAATCCATGATTCATTGGATGTGCTGTGGATGTGAATGTGGAGGCTGGGTTTCGAGTCTAAATGTCAGGCTGTCTGTTATCATCGGCAGGTTCAAGGCTGGCAGTGGCAGCTCGAACCCAATTGATGGAATTGCCTTCCCATCCCACCGAACACGACCAGTGCCTTGACTGTTGCTGTGTTATTAGTTTTATTAGTATTCTCGTGGTTACGTAGCAAAGGGAGCTCGAGGAGTCTAGCCTGTGCATCGTTACGTTTCAGGTTATGCGTGTAATGATCGCTATTATTCGATCTGGTGATGCACCTCGACCGTGGCCATCGAATCACCACCAGAAGCATGGAGGACGGGGCCAGAACTTGGAGAGACCAAATACAAGGAGAGCGCAGGGCATCAAAACAACCGGAACAAGATAATTGAGCCCCGTAGCCAGCGGCATCACTGTCTGTAGAGCGCGAGTCGCTTGTTGCCCACCCACTGCACTCCGACGTGGTCGAGCTCCTCCAGCCAGTCCGTCTCGCTCTCGCAGTCTCTCTTCCTCCCGGTCTCCTTCTCTTCCTTTTCCCACCCCCTCCTCCCCTTCCTTTCTACCCTTTGCCGTTTCTTTCTTGTTCCCTTCTTTTCTCCTCCCTTGGGTCGATTATACCCGTCTCCTTGGGGCTCTTGCTGCCGCGCGCTCTCCTCTCCCCTCGCGCCGTTACCATTAACCCCCTGTCCGCTCTCTGGGCCTCAGCAAGAGTCGACCTCTTACAACGCCCTCTCGCCGCTACCTCGCTCCTCAAATTCCTCCCCCCGTCGATCATGCTCGCCTTATTCTAGAACACGCCTTGTCTTTTCAATTCCTTCTGCAGCCGTGTTGAGTTGGGATAGCCTGTCTCTGACTTCCACCCGTTTGGCTTGTGCTGGTCGCGTCTTCCGAGGCTCCCTTTCCCGCCCGCGTTTGTCGCTGCCGCTCATTCTCGTCCTCACCAGCGCATTCCCAACCAGGTAGCTGATACTTCTGGAGAGAGCTGGAGTACAAAAGGCATTTCTGCAGTGCAGATCCACAATTGTCATATTTCTGCGACCGAGTCCACCATCACATCGAAAAACCAATCCAAAAAAAAAAAAAACAACATATTTCCTTTGTTACGAACGTTCCCTATTTCCGACCTCTGCTTTTTTTGAGCTTATATTTTATATCGTGTGCCTTTTTTTTATTGTCCGACCTGGTGTCCTCAGTATACCATTGACAAATTCGGCTCGCTGTGATATTAGTTTCTGTTCTTCGCTTTTAGCTGTCAGTTCAGCCTAACCCCCTTACTAGTGACAGCTAACTGATTTGAACCGATCGCGATTCAGCTGCCCGACCGGACTAATTAACCAAGCGTTGAACATTCAATCACAGTCGCCGAACAACCAAGATCAAAGGGAGAAAGAAGAAAATTGGAAATTCGCAAAATAGGGACGAAACGAAAAAACAGCCAAGGAAGATAACCAATCAGGAAGGGCGATTTGCGTGTTGGGCGTTCTGTCCTCGATTGCAGCATCTCAAACGCGCAAGGCTGATCGCTCATTTTCTCCCCTGTGCGTGCCCGAAGCGGCCGCCTTGGACCGAAACGCAGAAAGCAGTCTAGAGGACTAGAAGCGTAGGTACGTGATAAGCAATTATCTACACCAGGTTCAAAACCTTTTCGGATTCCATCAGTTATTCGTGTCTTCTCCCGGCCTTGCGACTCGAGTGTGCGATAATATATCTCGTTATAGGGCCGTCGGAGCCGACGCGGGGAAGCTCCACACATGTGTTAAGGAATGCAAGCTGATCTGAGAACAGCATTTACCCCTTCTGGTCCTGACAGCTTCTCTTCGGCTATGAGCGATTCCATACCGCAGGCTCTGCCACGCACCCATGCCTCTCAAGCCATGACCCCCGCGGCTTTGTCCACCGCTCACAGCAACACAAGTCGATCCCCTGTCTATCAAGACCTTCTCGGTGGGCCGCCTATCCCGCCGCCGAGGACCTCCTCGAACCACCAAAGAAGTCATCGTAGTTCCAACAAAGAGTCTAGCGCAGAGAAGAGATCAGGGTCGCGTTATACGAGCAAGGGCGACGAGCGGAGTCGCCGTGACAAGAAAGGTGACGAATCTCGTTCTCGCCGTCAGGCCGCTCCGCCATCCGACGATCCGTCAAGAGGTCCAAGCACCCACAATCAAAGCTCCGCTCAACACGAAGATTTCATGGAGACAATTCCGAGTCAGGGCACGTTGGTGAAAGAGTCAAGTACCGTTATTAATCAGGTCTTAGTGAGCGATCCCGCCGTCGATATCCAACGAGAACAAGCCCGTAAAACAACGGCGCCGGTATCGGCATCTAACGAGAACGCTTCGGCTTCGGGATTGGGCTTAATGGGCGATGAAAGTATGGAGGACGGTGGCCGAGTCGGTATGCCAAGCCGACAAGAGTTTCCGGAGCATACCATTAAGCGCAAAGAAACGACGTTTGGTCAGTATATACTCGGGCAGACTGTAGGTGAGGGAGAATTTGGAAAGGTCAAGCTGGGCTGGAAGCGAGATGGCTCTATTGAAGTGGCCATTAAGCTCATTCGCCGTGAATCACTTGGATCGAACCCGAATAGGTTGCCCAAAATCTACCGCGAGATCTCCATCCTCCGAGATCTTTCTCACCCGAACATCGTCCGGCTCCACGAAATGGTAGAAACAGATCGTCACATTGGGATTATCATGGAGTATGCATCGGGCGGCGAGCTTTTTGATCATATTCTCAGAAACAAGTATCTGAAGGATAATTCTGCTCGGCGTCTTTTTGCGCAACTTGTATCAGGTGTAGGCTACCTGCACAAGAAAGGCATTGTCCACCGTGACTTGAAGTTGGAAAACTTGCTTCTCGACCGGAACCGTAACATCATCATTACGGACTTCGGCTTTGCAAATACGTTTGATCCCACTGATGAGCTCAGCGAGGAAATCGAGTATAACCTCACCAACAAAGAGTTCGTGAAGAGGATGCGCTTGGATAAAACCAACGCCAAGGGTGTACGCCGAGGAGACTTGATGCAGACAAGCTGCGGAAGCCCTTGTTATGCTGCTCCGGAGCTCGTTGTGAGCGATTCTCTTTACACTGGACGAAGGGTAGACGTGTGGAGTTGTGGTGTTATTCTTGTGAGTGACCTTCCTGTCTCCTAAATTACTTTGCAGCATTTGCTGACCAAGTGCCACTAGTACGCTATGTTAGCGGGCTATCTTCCGTTCGACGACGATCCAGCAAATCCCGATGGAGATAACATCAATCTGCTGTATAAATATATCGTCACGACTCCCCTTACATTCCCTGAATACGTTACACCCCATGCCCGTGATCTATTAAGGCGGATATTAGTCCCAGACCCTCGAAAGCGAGCAGACCTTTTCGAAGTTGCGCGGCACAGCTGGCTCAGTGATTACGCCGACATTGTCTCGCACATCACTAGCAGCACCACCAAGGTGGCAGACATCTCCTCCACCACCGTTTCTCGCGGTATGAACCTTCCTATCAGTAAACTGTCACTGCTGTTTCATACTAATTTAGCTCCGACAGAACAACCCAGAGAAGGCCCAGCACTTGCCCGCAGTGCTTCCGTCAGAGAGCCCCCGAAGACGCACCACGGCTCGAGCCCATCAGTTGGAGGCCTTGTACATCATCCAGGGGACGTTTCACAGGATCAAAGCGACAGGTCCAAAACACCTCGAGACACCAAACGTCGAACCGTCCAAGTGGAATATGTTGCACCTCAGTCTCAGACTTCAAGAGGAGAAACATCCGGATCGAGTGCGACCGTCCAAAATGCATCTCCCACCGAACCCGTATCAACACGAGCAAAACCATCCGGCCAGGAATATCCTACCCACACTCAAACCGTACCCGAGCCCACAAAACGAACCACCACCCGCCAGGCCCCGGCGCTCCCGCCCACACATTTACCTCGTTCTACGTCCGATACCCCAGCCCTCTCAGGGGCAGCGCCTCAACCTACCCGACCTACCACCGGAGGCTCCATGGCTTCATTCAATGCGGGGCGCTTGCCATCTCGCGGGTCTTACGGGCAACCCGTGGCACCTACTGTGGCAGCGACGAACGCCCAGGGCCGACTCGCGCAACCGAAGAGCAAACAGTATGTTATCTCTGCGCCGATTCAGCAAGACGCGAACCAAGTTGCCAGCGTGGATCATCAAAGCGCGCAAAATCTCCCATCCAAATTCAACACTACCCCTCGACAAGAACCCCCGAAGGGCCACAAGAGATCAAGTACTGTCTCCAGTATTGGGGAAAAGCTATTCGGAAGGTCTGGCTCGATTTTTGGTGGGCGCGCTGGCCAAGCAAGCGCACAACGACAGCAGAAGACTGGCAAGCGCTACCCTCCCACGAGTATGAGGGATCCGTATGGTGGTGACGATTCGAGGATGTCAATGGACTCGCGACGCTCAGCTCAGTATGGTTATGGCCGGAAGACAAGTGAGGCGGGCGGCGAGGGCAAGCCGCGACGTTTCTCTTTACTTCCACCCTCGTTCTCGCTGAGGGGTATTTCCTCTTCAAGCAGGTCACAAACGCCTGATGAGGAGCCCCAAGATCGCGCTTCGGACAACCGTGAAGGCCAGCGCCCATCAACAGGGCCTCTACCAAGTCGTATTCGGGCTGCTAGCTATGGTGCTCACGATGCGATTGCTACAGGAGCAACCGATGGCCCCTCGGATGATGTTATTGTCAATGATGACCCAGTCAATTACCAACATCGCATCGATCAGCAATTTGCAGTGCTGCATTCAAACCACAGTGAGACTTACCAGCCGACTCAGTATGGTGGCGCCTCAGCGGAACAGGTTCATCAAAATGATAACGAGCACTATTACCGAAATCATTACGGCAACCATTCGACACCTAATTACTATGATGAATATAATGGTGTGCATGACAACGGATCCAAGGCATCAATGCAAACCGGGCGTTCCTCAAATCGGCCGGGTGTCTTGCAGAGAAACCACCGGAAATTTGCAGACGCTTATGAGTATGAGTCGCATAACTCTGGTAGCTCTGGAGCAGCCCGAAAAGTGATGGACTTTTTCCGTCGACGAGCCAAGTCTCGAGCTGGAGACGAGCGTTAAGCCCCACTTACTCTAATTTACAGTCCCGGCTTATATTTTCTTCTCTTTTAATTATTCCATGTGATTTGGACTGGATTCAACTTTCTTCTTCGTCTCCATCGTGGCCTGCGACCAACTTGAGAAGACCTAAGAGATCAACACTTCAGGTTTTGATAACATTGCTTCTTGTTCGCCATATCTGAGGATTTAAGAACGCTACGAAGACGACGTGTTGTCTACACTGGACCCAGGATTCGAACGCAGCTGGGTGGATCGAGGCGCGTTTCGATCGACGCTTTTAGGGTGGAAGGAAGTCGACCAGGCTCTAGGATTATTGTACGTTGAAAGAGCAGAGAGGTTATTTGGATACCCCCGTGATACCCGCGCAACTTTCGTCCCGTTCTGTTGCATGTAGCTATCAGTTTGTCTTCTGTTGTACCAGCAGCCATTTTTTTCTTCTTGCATGCATATCCACATCTAGCATGTTTGCATTTTTCTTGTTCAGAATAAACCTTTTTTTTTTTCCTTTGTTCAAAGCTTTGCTCTCCAGGTTCTTTCTTACGCTTTCTCGTCATCTTGCTTCGTATCTTTCTTCCTGTTTCTATAACCTTGACCGATTGTAAATTGACCTGACCCTGCCTGTCTACATTACATGCCTATTCTTCTCCTTAGCGTTTGCTTTAATGCTTGGTCAACTACTACATTTTGTACTAAGGCGAGATGGGTTGGCCCTCTTAGTCCTCATTTTTCGACATGGCGCAGCATACATCATCGTCATTTTCTCGTCCTCTTATCGCGAGGCTTATTCAAGGGTAATATTACGGTTACATTTTTTTTCTCCCTTCTTCTTTGCTCTTTTTTCTTTGCGCTTGGATTGAGGATACTTAGTGATACATACACTGGAACCAGGCCTGTGGGTATCTGATCCGCCCTACTGCTTATTATTGTTTAGTATCTAAATTCTCCAATTGTTCCTTTTGTCCACTTGATCCCGTCCTGTGTATGCTGTTATGCTTCTCTCTCAATTGTGGGGGTAGCTGATACATAGATAAAAAAGCCGTAGTGAAGTGGCATACCGTCATATTAAATGAAGATTAAGCCCATAAAATTGCATAATGCGTAAGTGGCCGTTTGCTAAGTAGATCGATAATAATACAAAGAGGTGTCAAATATGGTATCTAAGTAAACAAGTTTTAAAACTAGATAAGAAACGTAAAGAAACTAGGGAAGACAAGCTCTTCCTCGAAAATGCGTCGAACCTGGGCGAGAACGAACCGCTCGACTTTGCCGACGTTCTTGAGGACCTGCTTCCCGTCTTCCTTGCGACCGATTTCACTCTCCACGTGGATCTCCTGTAATAAGCCATGGCCTTTCTGATGCGACCCTGCATTGGCGTTATTATTATTATTATTAGAGGCACCGCTGGTCTCATGCTGGTTGCGGTGAGCATCGGGCGTAGGATCGGGGCCAACTAGGGCTTCCGCATCTTCAGGAGATAGGAAACAGAAGTTGACGCGTTTGCGGATGTGTGCGATTACTGCGACTCCATCGAAGGTTATGCCAGTGACGTTTAATTTTAGGGGAAGGCCTACGAAACTGGGCATGGGGTAGTCGAGAAGGATTTCAGCTGTTAGAGAGAGGCGGATGTCGCCAGAATATTTGGCATGGCAGAGGATTTGGAAGTCCTCGGGTCGGCGTTCTCGCATGCGTGGTGGGGGGTGGAGTGGTTGTGCTGAAGATGAGGCGGGATCGTGGGCAAGGTGGTGTTGCTGTTCGTCGGGGTGGGAAGATGCACTGCCGCTGTTCTTGTTTGAGCCTGGAGGATGAGTGCTTGCCGTTGAGGGGCGGGAGGTTGGGTTGCTGGAGTCGACATCCCCGTCTATGCGGTGGAGTGGGGAGGGTCGATGTCCAGATCTGCCCCCTTGTCCTACCGGGTCCGCCCAGTTGTTGGTAAAAGGCGAACCACCCGCGACAGCGGCGAGAGGGGTCTGGGTACCAGAGAGGCCACCTAGAGACATGAGGTGGTAACCCAATGTCGAGGTTCCGCCGGGGATACCTGGAGTGCCAGCGCGGGGTAGGAAGTGTGGATTCAAGTGGTCTATCGGCGAGTTTAATGGGGAGGAGGCATGATGGTCTGTATCGAAGGGATTTCGAAGCGAATGCCGTCCAGTTATCGGTAAATCGTCTCGATATGAAGATTCGTTGAATTCAGATTGCGGTCTTTCCCAAGGGTTGTCGTGAAGCTCTTCGGACATGTCGGACGAGGCACCATCCTCGTCATCTTCGTAAAAATCGACGAACGGTTCACAGAAGTCTTTGATCTCTAGATCAGGAGCAACTGTTCCGAAGTCGAAGGAGTGGACCTGTACGGAGCGGATGAAGCGTGGAAGGGGCACTTCCTGGAATTTATCGTGGATGAAGGAGCGGATGCGCTCAGCCAGAGCCTCGCCGTCCGGACCAGAGGTGGCGGTCCCCCAATCGACTTCGATGGACATCACATGTGCGAAGTGGGAAGGAAAGCTCGTTGGCGAGAGTTGAACGGAGCTCTTTGGAGCTTTGGACAGAGGAAGGTCTGGCCGGAGCTGGAGGGCAGCCCGCAGGCCACGTGACTCCGCAATGACCAGCCCGCGGTCCGACCAGCTGCTCGCGTTACAACACCTGCAGCCTCAACTTCCAACGTGCATCGTCCCCAACAACCACAACGACAACAGCTTGCAGGCCCCAAATCCTGCCCTATTTCTCCTGCAGGAAACCCCAGGCCTGGTGGGTGCCTGCTCTTTTGTTTAGCCGTTCCCTGTGCTGTCTGTGCTTCTACAACCGGTTTTCACACCGCTTTAGGTTTACTACCGACCCAGCACTCTGGATCGCTCACTTTGCTGCGGCGCTGCCTCGTTTCCTCCCGCTCTTATTTATTAAGCGGTGCGGACTGGCACGAAACACGACTCGTTCCCGAGATGAACATTATTACCCAAAACGGCTGCCTTAAGTGCCTCTACACAAGAAAATCACGGGGACGTTTGGCGGGCATGGGATTGCCGTGCAACCATGGTTCTGTCCATGAGATACCCGCAGTTCCGCGCTCTTGTGGTTCTCGGATTGAGCCAACACTTGAGCTCTTGAGTCTGCCGCCGTAATTGGTGTTTTCGTCATCTCCTGCCCTTGAAATGGGGGAACGGGTGGATATTAGCCCACCTTTCACGTCTATTGTTTTTAGCTTCAACCCCCCTTGATCCTGGCTCATATTTCGTTCGACTGGCTCTCCATGACAGCGGTCTTTCTCGTCAACCGGCCTGTGGAGCAGAGGCCTGACAGAATCTCCGCATCACTTTTCTTTCAAGCCCAAAGGCTGTGATAAACCTCTTGGCGTCAGGACAGGGCGCCACATCCCGCGAATTTTCTTTGATGACACTCGCAAATCGGCCCTCGCTAACCCACAATCTCGTCGTTAACTCGCTGGCATTGTCCCTGTGGCACTGACACCGAACATCAACCGGCGAGGCCTAGCGAATGGATGTCTTGCCAGGACCCAAAACATCCTCAGCTGAATCAAACGAGCAATAATAAATTGTCCGATCCAGCGATCTCCTTCCGAGGGAATGAATAATGATGTCCATTCAACGCACCCACCCGCATTCGACGGTTAACACTCACACTAACCCCTCCTTCCGCGTCTTCGTTGGCTCCAGAGCTCCTCGATCGCCACCAGATAACCCAATGCACCCTCCGCAAGACCACTCCTCATTTGACGACTCGTATCAGATGATGAGAGGTGTCTGCGGTGCTAATGCACGTCGCGATGGACAATGCTAATCATAACTGAGCAGGGGGAAAAAACGGATAATAAGTTTTTTTTCCTGATTTCTAATTCTTACCTGTGCGCACCGTGCGCCTGCCAGCCCATTTCGAGTCAGCGAAATCACGCACATTTGATGTGAAAAGTGAGGCGGCTAGAGATGCGTCCGCGGTCAAATCTTGCTTCGTGTCCTTTTTTCCCCTCCTCTCCCTGCCCTCCGGTCTTGATCGGTTCCAAAGTATATCCCACGATCATTTGATGCACTTCTCAGGAGTGAAACCAGGAACATCCCTGAAGAACGCGAAGCCACTTCTAATTTCTTAGTAAGTATTGAATCATGGAATGTCACACCTGTGCGTTGAAATTCTCCTAGGCCAGCCGGAACAGGACAGGACGGGCCGGGGGTTGGCTTCCTTAATATATCTTAAAGCTTACTCGGGATCGGGGTGACCTGAACTTAATAGTACGTAGTTGAGAGAGATTATTACTGCTGTAGTATGAATAGTTCCCATTTATTTTCCCGCCTCTGAAAGTCACAAGAAATTGAAGGCAAAATACAGTAAGATTCAGCTACGATCAAGTTGCACGCTAGATGGTTTATATGATAGAACAACGAACAAGCATAAATCCAATCTGGCAAAACTAATCAAAAACTGTGGTAGTCGCAAAGGCAGTAACAGTGGCAGTAGAACGGTGGTACAAGGAAACACACACTATGCTGCAAGCTTGAGAGAAACGGCCACCAAAAAAGAGGCAAAGACATTCAAAATATGGCAGAAGTCAATATAACAAAATGGGGCGCAAATGACTGGCTCTCTTTCCTTCCATCATCCATGATCGATCAGAGTTTCTAGAACAACGCCCATGAAGCGGTCAAGGTGCAGTCACTGAGAGGTTGGTCTCTCGGCAACGCCGATATTCAATCCGTTCGACGGGAATGGAACGGATCGATTTCCCTGACACTCAAGGCTTTGTTTCTGGAGGTTGTACACTTGTTAGAATTTGGTTTCTTTGTGTCGGCTTGCGAATTGGGGTCGGTTGGTTTCAGGTTGTTGGTGCTGCGCCTTCGAGAAATATTCGATGTCCACTCACCTGAAGACTATCACGATGACTAGCCGCCGTGTTGGGGGCAGTTGTAGCCCTCTCGTCGGCGGACTTGCTGGCGCACCCCAGTGCAAGATGTGCCTCGTTTGGCGCAGTAGACGACATCTCCTTCAGGGTGGGTACAGCCGCAATCGTACTTGTAGAAGTATTGGGAGCACATCTTGACAGTTTCGCGGGGGTAGTTGGAGGCTGGCTGTGGTAGACTTGGAAGTTTTTTTTCTCGATTGAAAGAAGACGGAGGCAATATTGAACAAGGCTGGGACGAGAGGCTTTCTTTTTGAAAAGCTGGCGGATTGGAGTGTTGATGATGTTCTGGACAACTCGACGGGTGAAGAGGGTCTTAAATAATTCAGACTCGTCCGAGTTGGTGCAATCCCAAGGCGTAGAGCAAGACTCACTCGTTGCCTGCGCCGCAACAACGCCGTAACAACGCCGTCGATAGATACAACAAAAAGAAGCAACGGCAGTGGGTATGATAGAATGAAAGAGTGACTTAGGGGAAGAAATAAAAAATAAAATAAAAATCGATTGGGGAACAGACAAGACGAAGATTGAAGGTAGGTGAGAGCGAACGGTAACTACTGATGCATGCCCTTGATTCTTTTTCTTATTTTTCTCTTTAACCCCATGCAACCTCATGTCTTAACATGCAGCGGAATTTTGTGATGCAAGGCTCATCACATTCAAATGGGATAACCTCGACGAATGGTTCTATCACCAATTTGAAGTTCGCCGGGACTACTCCTTCCGGCTCTCCAACATCTAGAGAGATTGGCCGGCTCTGCGGATCATCTGTGCAGGTGAAGTCCACTAGAGACGAGGCTAAGCAGGTAATTATTGCCCTGAAAAGTAAATGTAAAGACAGGTACTGGTCTGGCCATCGGCAGGATCAAACCGGGGCCCTTCCTCATGAGCTTCATGAAATCCAGTGAGAGGCTTGACATCATGTTGAAGACACCGTGATGAACGGGACGGGTGTGCCAGTCACGTATGCAGATTGTAGGAGGAGAAGTTGAAAAATAAGAAGAGACCAACACTCCCGTTATCGAATCAGTTCTCGTATCGGACCAACAGTTCTGTCGACGTTCGGGGTCACGCCGCAGTCCGGCCGCAGCTCTAGATCGAGCATCTGACGAACATCAACGCCGAGCCAGGCAACAGACCGACCTTTCTTATTATGACCGACATTTACCCTGATACCTTCCTCGTCATGAGAACTTGGCATCCGGTGAGGGTGTGTGACGGTGCAAGCATATAGACAACCCTCCTGACGTGGTCATGTCGAGTTCGGCAGCACCACCAGGGTGTACTTGATGACATCCAATTCTGCTGTTGGTTCCCATGGAGCATTTCATTGCAGCAACACTTGACCCATCAGCCACCTGCGCCGGTCAGGGGTACTACCGCAGTTCCTTGAGGTTTCGTTATTCCGAATTCATATCGAGAGTTACATGACTCCTCAATCCAACACAGAGCCGCTGCGGGTGCCTTGGGGAAATGTCGGAAAGCTAAAGAGACGAATCTGCAAGAATCACATTGTCATCACAACAGTCCCTGCTTGACTTCCTCGTCCGACCAATGTATGAAGCACTTAATAGCCGTCGGGTTGGTGACTCCTGCAAGCTTCAATCCCCTTCCCCACCTGTCTTCTCTGCTTTCTTTTCTTGTGATGACCTTCCTGTTGGGATCTCACGAATCTTCACAATAAAGGAAGGAGACGGGACTGAGCTATTTCGAAACGGGTAAATGGACAGTTGCCGCAGCTGTCTGAAGGCCCAAATTCGCGCCGCAATTTTGGCGGATAATGTTGGCACAGTTCACAGTCGCCAACCTAGTGGACGAGCGTTTCGAACCGTGACGGCCTATGGAAGTCTCCGTCTTCTTCACGATCGATGGGGCCGAGGGAGACCGCCTCGAAAGGCTAGATGACTACTCGGATCAAGGTACCGGTAAATCCCCAAGGCTCTCTCCGTGCTCAGGCGTTCTCGAATCTCCGGCACATAGCTCTTCACGGGGAGTGTTGAGCCGCTGGAGATCCACACCTCTGTCAAAGTGACCTAGGCGATACGGCGCGGAGGGTCGAGGCGCTAAAATAGCGATAATTGACAGGTCGATCGCCGGTGGCACAGCAACACCGTAGGCGCCGTTGGATTCGAGGCCACAATCAGCAGGAAACCATAGGCGCTCATTGAATCAATGAGGATACAACCTGCAGTTGCTGAGAACGCCTTGCCAGGAGTTTGTTTTGGGGCCGCAGGAGGCTCGGGGCACGTGACCTGACAGTCGCTCTTGCTTAAACCAGATGGACTTTGCTCTTGCCCGTGTGTTCCTTCAGCACGCATTCTTCCATTTGTCGTTCTGCTCATCAATGGCGTTAGCAGAGACTAGAATGCCAGAGTTTCACAAAGCAAAAAGCCTCGATCTTCAACAACTCTGTCGGCTTCGGCACGGTTTGAGCTCTTTGCCTGCTCCGAGCGAGGGTGAAAGACAACTTCTCAGATACGCATGAACGAGCCCCCCTCCCTAATCTCTGTTATCCTCCGGTCCTACTTACTTAACCCACAGCAGCATGTCGAGTCAATCGAGTGCGTTTTACGCATGATCCAGAAGGGAGGATTAGCGGCCCCAGCTATGCGGGAGAGCCTGCAGCCAAGCGGCGGCCAAACAATAGATCGGGTCATGTGGTGTGGACAATATACAAAAAAATGCGATGGATGGAAGTCGAGAACAGCCAGGGGTTACACCAAGCTCTGTTCAGCGGAGGACGACCCCACGCCCGTACACTCAATCCAGATGAATAGTCAGGGCACGTTTCTTGGCTCTGCACTTCCTCGTTGCTGATCATCCGAGGCAGGGTTTCGGGAGCGCGTCGGCCCAGCTGCTGACCTGAGGCACGGTGTAGTGAAGTCACAGAACGAGGATAATTCAGCGACGCTGACACCCAATAGTAACACGGGGGAATCACGACGAAAGCCTGCACAAGCTGATAAACCAGTCAACCACCTCGACCACCCCGGTTTAGTGGGGTACACATTGCGGTGGAAAGCGGATCGTCCCAGCCAAGCCCTGGGATTGGAACAGGGGGTTGACGATAATGACGTTGTCAAGCCTTCCGGTTCCTAATAATACCGGTCTAGGCATGTGAAATACGGAATACAGTGTGTTTGACCACTGAGACCTTTGATCCACCTTGGGACATGGGATTATCAGAGGGAATGCTTGAGCCTTGACCAACCAGGCAATGGATTCCGTGCTTTCGATCGACGTGCTTTCGGTGACCCCTCAATGAACTTGATCATTCTTGGCTGTTTCCTTCAAATCTATAAAGAAGGCTAATCCGACCGACTTGAATCCTTCTTCATCCGAAACCTCCAAACAACTCTTCAAGAAAAGCAAAAACCGCTCTCTGTCTTCTTGTACTTTCCGAATCTCTCCAAACCAAAGTGACCTCTCGCTATCCAACCTTCAGCCGCGAATAGCCGAACACAATGTACACCGAAACTCCCACTGCTAAGTTCCTCGTCCTGGCTCCTGTCCAGTCTGCCCCTCATACGGTGTTCAACAACAACTTCCTCGTTCTATCTCCTACCGAGTCAGCTCCCTCTTCAGTCTTCGATGAGCAGACTGAAACTGAGAGCAACGCCTCCTCTGACATCCGTGAGCGCTCCGGCAGCGAGGCCTCTACTGCCAGCAGCTTTTCGGATGGGTTTCTCTTCCTGGGCCATAACCGCTCAAGGGGCCCTAGCACCAGGGTTTAAAGCATAGCGATACCCTCCACCCTGGAGACTGGGATCGCGCTGGACACGATATCGCCTTTTCGGTGGAAATGTTTTGGTTTTTCTTTTTGCGTTTCTTTGTTGCGCCGGTTCGTTTCACCACTTTAACATTACTATACTCTTTGTCCCATGGATGCCTATGATACCACTACAGCCTGTGCCTGCCCGGCGAATGAAAGGAGGGCCACAGAGGAGGACGCGAGGGGGCGCTGAAGGAGAGTTGCCAAGAGACAGGTTGATATTTGCCAAGTCCTGTGCAATGGATGATCTGATAAATAGCAGCTATTTTGTAGTACAGCCAAGCAATGATAGTCTCAATTTTGCCCCCTGATTACTATTTTCGGAAGATAAGACTATACAGAGTAGCAACCGTAAGGACGGCCAAGTGCCTCGAAAGTACCGAAGTACAATCCCTGTTTTCCGGTGTACTCCCTGTTGGAACGCAATCTTAGATCTGGTTACACAATGTAGCACTGTTGCATTGATGCCAACAACCCAGGTAGTGGTGTTGACTCCTTCCTCATCACGATGTCAAGCAGTAGCCGCTCGACCTTCCCCAGAAGCGAAGAAAGTGGCGACACGAAGGAGGGGCACGCACCTGAAGGATCATCTTAGGTTATCTTCATCCATCGAACTTAATCTGCATTGACTGACCGAGGGGATACACCGAGAGAACCTTTCGGATTAGGGAGTAGCCGAGTCGCACCAATCACGGCCCCGTGCTGGCACAAGTGGTTGACCACGACAACAGAGGAAAAAGCAAAACGCACCGAAATATGCAGCGGACTTTGTCGTGTCTACCTTCCTGAGACTGAGAGGCATCCAGCCGAGACAAGAAGTCAGATAGCCAACCACCGAAGGTATCGTCTGCTGGGTGGACGCGTGGAGGTGCAGCCGTCGGCGTTGCCATCCATTGAGGTTGTGGTGTGCGACAAGGGATCTTGGCTTACTGAGTCTCTCTCATGGAATGCCGGGCGAACTTCCTCGGAGAGTCGAGACCGAGATCGATGCGCAATGTGGATTGTGGGATTCTTCCTTTTTTTTTTTCCTGCTGTATGGAGGGGGAGGGGGGCCGTGGAGGTCATCTGACCGTTTGTTTCCCTTTTCCCTTTTTCTGCCTGGACTTTTTACTCTTCTGATCGTCCCTGGGGCCCGCTTGGCTGAGTCGTCCCTCGCCCCAGGTCCTCCTTACCTTACCTTACCTTATCTTACACCAGGACTCGCAGGCTGTGTAGAAGTCCTCTTGTGACTTATCCACGTCAGAGACGATCAGTCTGGGCAATCGGCTACGAAATGAGATAATCAGATAATATTCGTAACATAATGGCAGATTTGTAAGGAAGTCGGGAAAGCAAGTAAAGTCGCCCACCAAGCCTCGCCTGATCTGCCTTGGCGCGTAGAGCTCCGTTCCGAGTCTCGGCTACCTGTCGATGCGATCATGCGATGAGGAGAAGCCGTCTTCCATAACGGCGAATAAATGTGCTGGGCGAGAGGAACTGAGACCCTGGACCGGAAAGCCTCCCGTGATTCTGGCTCAGTCTTCCCCACACGCATTGCTTGTTCCCCTCATTGATTTGCTTCAGCCTTCACTGCAGTAGCTCCCCCTCACGTCCTCCTCTCCGCATTCTCCAATCTTCAGTTTCCGCTATCACCATCACCACCATCCATCTCCTCACGAAGACGATATTCCTCCTCACTCATCACAAGAAGAACATCGTGCCCCCGATTCCGTATCCCCACCCCATCCCCATCCCTGCAGAACTGGAAACAACACACTGCTCCTTGCATCCAACCAACATACTACGCCGCAACTCCGCCCCCGGCACTACCTGCACTGACCAGGATAAGATACTCCGCCGGTCTGGGCATTCCCGCCCTTACTTCCCCGCTGCGCCTGCGTCCTCCGCCCCGATAATTATTTTGGAACCGGGTTGATTATCATTCCGATGTCTCTCTTTCCTGGACTTGGGTCAGCGTATTGTGCCGTTGACCCTTGTATCTCACGCATTGGTGTGCTGATTGCAGCGGCCTGG
Source organism: Aspergillus versicolor CBS 583.65 (assembly GCF_001890125.1). Taxonomy (NCBI): domain Eukaryota; kingdom Fungi; phylum Ascomycota; class Eurotiomycetes; order Eurotiales; family Aspergillaceae; genus Aspergillus; species Aspergillus versicolor. The sequence continues at coordinate 3,197,455 of NW_024467524.1, read as the reverse complement.
CAGGGGAGTTGGTTGGGGCTCGGTTTGGGTTATTAGGTAGGTGGAATTGTGATCCATCCGTGTCGTAGTGGTGTCTCAAGTGGCCATTTTGTGCCGGGCTCGCTGGACCACAGTAACCTGGGCTATCCCATCCAACATCTACCTCCATAGAGCAAAAGGGAAAGAGCATCCGTATGACCCCCGTCGAGTGCGGTAAACAAACAACTTTGGTATCCAGTCTGCCAGGGCTGCTTGGTTTCTTGGTTTCTTAACATGGTAACGGCAGTCTCTATCGTGACCCGGTGAACAAGCCATGTCAAGTGCTTCACTAGCAACGGTGCGATCAGGCCTGGGCTCTACTATCTATGAGAGCTGGACTATAGATCTGAGGTTGGCAGCGGATCCTAAGGTAGTTTCTTGGAGCAGAGCCTCCGAGACAAATAGGTTATTCTTAAGATTGTCGACAGTATAAGTATGGGAGTGTAGCCTCTACATAAACCACGCGCATATCCGCTTCTTGAGATGTTGTGTATTGCTCCACGTCTTTATGCAAGCAACGAACTGCAGAGTTCAAAGGCAAACAGCTACTGACATGGCTTGGACCTTGAATTGGAGGGTGAGGTGGAAGCAAAGATGAAAAGGACGAAATCCTGACTCCGTACTTACTATTTGAGTTTCCCATATAGGGCTTCTTTTTCTTTGGTAACCTGCCCCATACGGTCTAGATAACAGGATCCCACGTTTCAGGGGAGAAGTAGTGCCACGATTGGGCAACTGTTATAACCTACAAAAGTCTAATATACTTTGGCAGCTGCTGGCGGCTGCGTTGTTTAGATAGGTAGAACACTTTTAACTGAAATGACCCAAAAAACTCGAAATCCGGACTGCATACAACGTTATTCGTAGAGTAGTAATTTAGATATTGGATGCTTCCACCGAATGATCAACAATATGTGCATCCTATGTACGCACTCATAACTCCCCTCGCACCAAAGTACAAGAATAGGCGATAACAAAACATTTTCTTTCAAAGTACCGCGGCATGGACTGAAATGGTCCGAGAATCAACATTCCGAAAGACATAAAGCTGATAGGCTTAGTCTAGTCTTTTGACCATGACAGAGACCTCTCCATGCGTTGTTCGAACAACAATTAATGTCGCCAGTCAACGTCAACCAAGAGGCCCCACTGTCTGAGATCGTGCCAACAGTGAAGGTTTACAGATCCTTCTTCTCACCGGAACCTTCGCTCTTGCTGCCCGCAACCTGGTCACCGAGATTGTGGTATTCCCGAGTGAGGCCCTCAGTCTGCTTCTTCAGAGTCTCGATATCACGCTCCTTGGCCTCAAGCTCCTTCTTCAGGCGTCCAATCTCGCCCATGTCACCAGCCTGTGCGAGACGGGCTGAGTCCTTGCCGCCAGACTGCTTGTTGCCCTCGAGAAGCTTAACACGGTCCTCAAGGCGGAGGGTCTCAAGGATCATGGTGTAGGTGCGGTTGAGGATAAGAGACAGGAAGAGAGTGAATCCACAGAGGTACATGTTGCGCTGAGAGTAGAACTTGCGGGCTTGGACTTCCGAGCGGTCGGTACCGAGGGCGGCCCCTCTGCTAACATTTCAATTAGCGCATGCAGCTACTAGGGACATATATCAAGTTGTTCGAGTACATACCCCACATTTCCACCCTCCTTCGAGAAGGCGGACACCTCCAGCTGTACCCGGTACACCCGGTTGACGCTGTCAATGAACAGAATGAGGATGAAGATAAATGTGATCTGAAATATACGTTATTATCCGGTATCCAAAAAACGCATTGTTGAAAAACCTACCCTCAGACCATATTGCAACTTCGCTATTACCGGGCTTTCCGAGACGAAGGTGAAAAGCTTGCGCCTGACGGAAAAGGGGAGGGGCACGATCAGGCCCATGAAGACGCCCATCTCGAGGACGAGAAGAACAAAGACCTACAGCCAAAGGACGTTAATACTCATTGACCTGAAAGCTCAGGGGTCCAATGTGGGATGCTCTAGGCTGCAGCAAATCCCAATTATTTTGCTCGAGGAGGGCAAACGAAGAAAGATCCGTTTCAAAATACGTACAAGACTGTAGTAGAGCGTCATTTTGCTTGAATTTGCTCGCTCGGATGGGTTGATGGGCTTCGTCTGCTGCTTGAAAAGCTGAGACAGAAAGGTGAGGAGGGGGGACAGAAAGGTGAGGAGGGGGTTCAGAAAAGTAAACAAAAGCCTAACCAGTAGATTGTGGGCTACCGAGGCTTGAAGTATTTCGAAATTTTAAAGAGCACTTGGCAAAGCAACTCTTTAGAGAACGGGCGATATTTAAAGAAGACCGTTCGGAACGATGGGGGAAGTCGAGGTGGTCTTTTTCCAAGTTTAGCAGCGAGAAGACGTCATCAACATCGGAGCTGGGCTGGTCACGTGACAGTACCCAGAAACGCCCGCCAAGAAAGCTGGTTCCTGCTTCGTCCTTCGTTAGTAGACACCACCGGAGTTCACAACAGTCAACACTCCAGAAGCACGTGTGCAATGTTACATTTATGAGCCGGAATTGTGGGATGGATATATTTTAAAATTTGTATTCTATATTTGCGTGTATGTACATAAGTCGTATGCTATATCTATCAACCCTCCGCCTCATAGGCGTTGGATTTGTGCTTGGGCTCGAATTTGAAGTCTTTATGGGCGGGGCCAAGGAACATCTCACTGTGCAGGTATTAGAATCCAGTACTCGCCACGTCAGTGGGACAAGAGAACTTACCTGATCTTGATCCAATCCTTGTAGTTGTTGCTACCCATAAGGGTCTCCAGATCATTCCTGCCTCGATAGTTCGGGGGCCGGTCGTTGATCTTCGGGGGAAGATATTCGAGGAGCCCGATGGGCAGGTAGCGACAGGTGAAGCTCAGCCATTCAAGCATGAAGCGACGGGTGAGGCCAATGCCAATCTCGTCAGAACCCCATACATCCATACCGTACCTGGCAAACTTTTCGACGTACGACAGTCGCTCAGAAGCTGACTTGTCGAGATACTGGCCTGTTTGGATTTCCTCAAAGAGCCACGGCTTAACCAGGGCACCGCGACCAACCATGACGCTGTCTACACCGGCGTGATTGATATGGTCATTATAGTCCTCATGAGAGTAACAGTCGCCGTTTCCTAAGAACCAAGTCTTTCCGCCATTCGGCCGCATCCGTTCTTCGGGCTCGCGAATAGTATCCGTAATTTCATTTGACTTTTCATTGAGACGCTTGATGAGAGCGGCGGTTTCTGAAATATACTCCCAGTTGGCCGCCCTTGTGTATCGTTGTTGTCTACTCCGTCCGTGGAGCGTGACTGCCGCAACACCAGAGGGGCCGCAGTCAAGCAGGCTGGCCTCGTGGCCCCCAAGAACGAGACGCTCCACCAATTTTTGGGCATTGGGGTTGTTATCTTTTGTTCCTGTGCGAATTTTTACTGTAATTGGAATCTCCTGCGAGACAGCGTTCATCCCGCGAAGCATCTTCTCCAGCTTCGCCGGAGTTTCAAGCAGCGCAGAGCCGGAACCCTCTCGATAAAGGAGGTCAATGGGGCATCCACAGTTCAGATCAATGACGCGAAGATTCGGAGTGAACTTGGATAACGCCTCCGTAGCTTTCATAACATATCGGTGCTTGTTTCCCGCTATCTGTGCGCCGAATTTGACGTCTTTGGAGTTGTCATAGCCCTCCACTATGCCATTGAGTGGGGAGTATTTTGGGGGCGTGGCCTCCGATTCATGTGCCCGCATCAAGGCCCACTCTCCTCGTTGGCCCTGGACTAATGGCATACTAAGAGCCATTTCCGAGTACGTGAGTTGCGCACCAAGTTCAACACAAAGTCTTCTGAATGGCAGGTTTCCCTGTGTAGTTAGGGGCGCTAGAACAGGGGTTTCTGGCCCAAAGTATAACCGCCTTTTCTCGGATGGCATGAAGGGAGCCTCGCGGTACTTTGCCCGGTTCTCTTCCTTCTCTTCCTTGTCCTTCTCTTCGGCATCTTCAGCCGGAATGGCGCCGTTCTTATATCGTCCATGCAGGTCCTTTTCAAGCTGTTTCGATGTTTCGTCTATCCAATCGGCATATTTCTCGGACCGTGGCAACCCGATACGTCGTCTCGAAAGCGACATTCTCTCATCCACCGAAACGGTATTGACCATACCGTCCTCTCCTGCGGACGGAACAGTTGGTTGGGCGTTCTTCTTGCGCTCTTCGTCCTCGAGCAATAACAGCTCCTTCCGCCCATCCTCAGTCTCGCGCTCGGTCATATGGGAACCAACAAAGCGACACTTCCAACCCGCGCCGCATTTTCCACGAGCATCCCAGACTGGACAAAGGCTATTGAATGTTGTAAGATCCTCCCGCTTGTGTTCCTTCAGATATGTGCGCAGATCATGCTCGAACCGACATTTCTCGCCCCATGAACATTCACTAGGCGAAAATTCCGGGCTCTGCGCTCTGCTACCACACAGTCCCTTTGCGTCCTCTGATTTCCCAAACGTGCGCTTCTTGTTCTGCCCAGTATTCTTCTTCTTCCCTTTCTTTTCGTCATCGCGATCTTGGTGTCCGGCTGCTTCCGCAGCGTCGTCGGTGTTCAAATCTACTGCTTGGGCCTGTTCGGGCTTCGGAAGGAGATACCTTGGATTGGATTAGCCGTGATGTGCAAGCGCAAGGGCCTCGCTCGGAGCATACTCTGCCTTGACTGGCGCTTCGCCTCTCTTTCTACTATCAGAGATCTGTCCATTCCCATTCTGCTGCTCTGAAGGCGCAGGCTCCTCTAGTCTAGCCTTCTTCGCAGGTGGTTCTTCGGTCTGGTCGTTGCCGTTTGAGACGGGTTGCTTTGGTACCTCAGCCTCGGCGTTTTGGGGTGCCGTGGGATCCATATCGAAGCAGTGAATATTTTGCTTCTTTTGGTTTTCTCAACGAGAGACCGTAATAATTGACGGCAGCAATTCGAACCCGAGAGTTTAGATCTGCGCACTGTTCCTGGTAACATGCCCGCGGATAATTTTTGATTAGACCCCACAGATACCCATGAAGTTTGCATGGTTTGCACTATGAGTGTGGCGCAGGTGGCGCAGGTGGCGAGATGGAACATGATCGGTTCGCGGTACTCCGGAAGTGTAATACATTCAATTAACAGAGTACTGATTTGTTGAAATACAGTTCAAAATACCATGGTTCAGGGCCGAGATAGTATTGGTGGTAAGGAGGTCGCTGAATTTGTTGGCATGGTGTTGTAGATTTGGAGCATGACTATCGTTGTACCTATACCGCGCTAAGTGATAACTGCATAATTTTAATATAGTTCGCGCTTTGAGCAAAGAGTTAGACAACACTTTTCCCCAGGCCCGGCGGAACCCTTTGTCGGCCTAATGATGGTATGATACGGTCAATCCATGTTCCTGTAGTCAGACTCTCAAGTGGCATGGTACGAGGTTATCATGCCTTCTAACCTTGCGGGCGTCGTTCTTTACAGGAAGATCCAATTACGAAAAGGAATTTGTTAGTTATTTCAACACATGCTATGGAGGAGCGGGGCCCAATGCTTTATGCGTAAACTGAGGAGCGAGGACACATCGTGCGTTTTCCAAACTTGGGACAAGTGGTGATAGATCGATGGAGAATTGCCCCATCAACTAGTCACGCGCCTAAGACCCAGTCTGATCTCGGGCAATTGGAAGTAAGGAGCGTTTTTTGATCAACTCTGCTGAATCGTCGTTCTTGTTCATCAACCCAAGAAGAGTAAAGACTGTCATGTGTGCTATACAAGACGCTCGGAAAGCGGAAAGACCCGTACGGTGTACTGGTATCCCCTCAGCGTGATCGTTTCAGGGGCAGTTTGCCAATAAACGAAGACCAGATCAAAATGTAGTGTTATAAATTGATACCTATATTTCCATCGAGGGGTAGCCGAGAGGATGCCAGATGCGAGGAGAGCATACGAGCCAAGCATTGGTTAGGGGACTTTTGCCCCTCCAACGGTGTTCATAAGCCGTGGGGGAGCGGCAGAACACAGGTGAAGAATGTCGGGCGGGCCAACTGCTGGTCCCTGGATCATCAAGGGCCACGACATCCTGCACCCCTCCCGCGGTTAACTCGTTAAGATAATAAATAGTAACACAAGTACGTATCGACAAAGGAACAATTCTCGAAGACTGGAACCCAAAAATTCGTCGGCGGGAGTCCGGCGGCCTTTGGGCGAGGAGGGAAGGTGTATGAAACGCCGAGTATTCGTTACCTAATAATACGCCCAGGCTGCTGGCTTGACGGACTGGCGGTATTATTGGCGAGCGAAGGACTTTCTGGAAGCACACTAGAGGCCGGCTAAGCGTAAGGCAGATGAGATGGGTCCACCCTCTGGAGGAGACTCGAGGGAGTCAGCGTCATGAGTATACACCATTACTCGGCCTGCACGTCTGCTCGACGTAATCGTCCATGCCGGCCCCCCGTAGGCCCGATCTTCCTCGTGTTGCCAGGGCGAAGGTTCAATCTATAATCAACCCCAAAGCTACCAGAGACTCGTTCAACCTCCTGACTAAACTGGACGTTGGAGGCGAAGCTCCTGGAAGACCCGGGAGAGTGTTACTAAAATGAGCGGTGGAAGCTGTGTTGTGACGGTATTAGTTACGTATCAGCAATGAAATCAAAGTTACGCTGCTACCCCATCTCTGCTTAGGTTCGACTCGACCTCAACCCAGCGTAATAATTTCCGTTAGCAACCACCTTGCCTCTCGTACTTCTTCCCTTCACTCTATCGCAGAAGCGCCCGGTGTGTTACCATCTCGTCTTCCCATCTTTCCCCCGTTCGCCGGCGCTGCTTCTCTCCGTTCCTCTCGCGACCCGTCACTGAGACTCGGCGGACCATCTGATACGTCCCGCCACCTCCCGAATTCGTCACAGTTCCGCATTGCAAGCGGGACGTTATCCGAGGGTGGAAGGTGGACTTTGCTCAGCTACCAGCAAGTGCGTGCTGATGAGACATCGGCCCTCCTCTCATCTTCTTCGCCTCTCACTACTCTATTCAACCTGAACATCCTTATCGCCCGCCAGCCTGCTCTCCGTTCGTTCGTCGCAACTTCCCTCCCGCTTTGGCTTGCTGTTGCGCGGATCGGATAGGTAAAAAGGCCTCGTCCTTGTAACCTTGCCATTCATAACACCCAACACTGAGACCAACACCGATTCCATTGCCTCCTTTTTATACACCCTCTCTCGACCCATATTCTCTTCTTTTCGCTCGGCTTTATTTTTTCTTCTCACAGGTGATACGATAACGATGAGTACGACTACTCCCATCGATATTGCCACTCGGCAGACCTCTGTCTCCCCTCCGGGGCAGCAGGCGTCGAACTTGACCTCGGCTCTACAGCGAGCGGGCAACACAGAACGTACGGGCAGCATATCTCATGCCAACGTCCCAATCAGTATGTTCAAGGCTTCTGCCCCTCGTAAAGACTCCATCGGGGCAGCTACTGCGCAATGGGGAAACGGTACGAAGCCCATTTCGATGTCCAGCTCCAACCGGGATAAACAGCGCCGGGAGTCGTTAGCTGGAAGCTTAGTCGGTGGAATGAGCTGGGGTGGTGTCTCTGTTGGCAGTTGGATCCGCGATGAGTAAGTTGTCACTCTCATCTTTCAGCTCTTAGTCGAATACTAACTGAAGCGCACTGTAGCATCATTATGGCCGGAACCTCTCCTTTCACTACTTTCCAATCACCATCATTCCACTCGTCATCTTATCTGCCGAAACTCGAAGCAAATTTCATGCGCGACTTTTCTTGCTGTGGCGTGACTCTGCCTACTCTCCATGATTTACTACAACACTACGAAGAAGCCCACGCAACAAAGTCTGGACATCGCCCGAGTCAGGTCGATCCCCGTGCAACTCTCGCGGCCGCGACGATGTCACAACAAAGCCAACAGAACAACAACCAAAATCGAGGTCTACAGCCCGATAGGACTATCGACATGCAACGAAAGATGAACCAGACTCACACCCCTCAGCAACATTCAGATATGGACACTATTGACGACATGGAAATGGATGATGCTATGGACGATGTTGATGCTTCTGCTCAATTTTTCAACCCCCAATCCAGAGATGCGAACCAAGGAGGATTTGGATCACCGAACCGTCAAGTCCCTAATTTGAACTTGTCAATGCTTCCAAGCCATCAGGGCTTTAAAGGGTCTCAGCCTGGAACGCCCGTCGCTTCTGGTCGCCCTCTTTCCCTGCAAAACAATCCCACCGTTTCCTCCGTCAATACCCCTACTCTGATGCCAAATCCTCTTCAGAACTCACAGTTCCGCGGAACCCCAGACTCGTCAACACCAGGAACACCCGCAGAGCTCGACGACAGCATGATCGGTCCCTTTGGAGAATTGTCAATGCAAAATGCAATGCTGCAGGGCCAGCAGCAATTCTCGAGATTTACCGGAAATAATGACATGGTGGATTTGTGTATTGACGAGCCGGCAAAGCGACTCTTTAGCCCCACTGGCGGAATTAACCAATCCAATGCCCACTTCAAACTCAGTGGAGCGCAGTATGGTCCAAATAGCGATATTGCTAGGCGGATACGCGAACAGCAAATGCTCGCAGGTGTTCCTGATACTACTTCTATCCTTCCAAATGAGGAGCCAAAGCCCTACCGATGCCCAGTTATTGGTTGCGAAAAGGCATACAAGAACCAGAATGGTTTGAAATATCACAAAGCTGTAAGTAACACCAGGAGATCCCTCGCACCACTTTGTTTAGTCGCTAACGATCTATTTAGCATGGTCACAACAACCAACAGTTGCACGACAATGCGGATGGCACGTTTTCTATTGTCAATCCAGAGACATCCGCTCCATATCCCGGGACACTCGGCATGGAGAAAGAAAAGCCATACCGATGCGAGGTTTGCGGCAAGCGTTACAAGAACCTCAACGGGCTCAAATACCACAAATCGCACTCCCCTCCATGTAATCCCGATTTTCAACTTGCTGCCGCACGCAGCCTGAACTACGGCGGTGGCGTTATGCAAGGGCAAAACATCAATGTTGCCGGGGCAGGCTTACCTGGCATTGGTGAAGAAGGTCTTCTTTAGGCTCGTCCTTCCGCCTTCTCACTTCATTTCGATTCTATGAATTTCTACGGCCTTATTGCGCGACATATGATTTAATGACCGGCTTGGTGGTTTGGAGTTAATTTGGTACGAATGCCCGTCAGAAGATCTTGAAACAGGTTGGATTGTTGGGCCTGACGATACCCCAAAGACTTCGGAGACCTACAACGGCTTGTTCGGTGCTCATAGAACGGATATTTCTGATTTTGTCTCTCATCCCTTTTCTTCGCTTTTTCACTCCTCATTATGTCTTTCTTTTCTTTTTTTACTCTTTCTTTTTGGCTCACCTCTGCTCCGTCTCGATTCCGTGGCTTCTTCAAAGATGCTTGATAGTGTCGCCGCGTCTCTCCCCGCCGCATAATGTCCTTCAATACCGTCCTTCGCGTGGAATTCCGCCACTGGAACCAAGTTCTACGGTTGATACACCATTGTGACTAGCGGAACGGTATCCTCCCAAAACATACGAAGTGACAGCGGGGTTAGAGTGAGTATTATTTTGGGGTCGGTGTTCCCAATTCGTCCTTCCAACAAGAGACTAAATTGCAAATACGGGAAATAAAGGAAATCAGTGGCTCCCCTGGTGTCTCGGTTTCTGTCTGTAGATAGACGGTTTCTGGTTAACCTTATCCTGCTTGGAGTGTTCTTCGGTGGCCATCTTCGTTAATATGGGGTTTTTACATGGTGTTGTTGGTGATTCCTAAGCTAGTATCTGTCCGTGTTTGATTATGGGTGTTCTTTCGATAGATACTTTTTCGTTGTTTTCATGCTTTTCTCGATTCCCAACTGTCCGTTTTTCGCTATGTTCTGGTTCGGCGTGGCTGTCACAGAGACAAAAAAAAGTTTTTGAAAAAATGCGATTCTCCTGGTTATTACATTCAACTGATACTTCCGATGTTATTCAATTGTAGACGGTAAAGCATAAAACAAGTGTAGAAACTCCCCCAAACAGTTTAATTCCTCAAGAAGGGCCAAATAATCAAGCTCTGGTCGGTCATTCCTGAGTCTACGATATATATACCACTGGATATATAGATATGCCTCACCACCACCTAAAATAGGCAACCAATGGAATAGCATTCATAATTTACGTCAGATATGTGAATTGTTTGTTTAGCTTAGTTTAAATGTGGATATTCTAATACAAAAAAAGGCGTCATATGGAAATCGACCGCCCGCCTGCATAAGCGCCACCCACCAATCTTGCCGGAAACAGAAAAAGTGATAATAAGAGGAATAGAAACAAGGATAGACGAAAGCAAGAAGGAAATAAAGTGACAAACTGCCAAAGTGAAATACTAGGATTTGATGTAGACATCTAGAGTCAATGTTTCGTATTTGTATTTCGTATTTCGTTAACTGATTTGACGCAAAAATTCATTACGTGAAGCAATGTTTGGCTTTCTTGATTGGCTTTCTTGATGGTCCAGTCTACTTAAGGTTGGATGTGTGATAGAGATTTATACACGTGCGATAGGGTATGATATGAATGGGAGCTGGATATGAGGGTAGCTGGACGGCGGGAGTAGATATGGTTTACCATTCAAATTCGCCCTGCCCTTTATGGAAGACGTACCTGTTTAGAAAGTTAGCAGATATTAGAGGTATATTATTGGGACTTAATGAAACATACTCTTTGCCTCCTGTGGTTAGAATACCATCCTTCAAGGTGCACTTCCACTTGTTCTTGACCCGTTGGACTTTATCGTATGTGCAAAGCATAACCTGTCCAACTGCGTCATCATCGTCCTCATCCTGAGCAACTAGGTCATCAGGGTCGTCGAGGTCGGAGTTGATGGCATCTTCATCGTCTTCTTCCTTGGTATCATCGCCCCCAGGGCCGTCAAACTGAGCCCTAGGCGTTGTAGATGGGCCCGCGGAAGCATTGACAGACTTTGGCAGTGATTTGCGCTCCTCCAGAGGCATCATAAGACCACCTCCTTCGAACTGCAGCATGCGCTCTTTGATATGGTCCCGAAGGGCTCTGTCATTCTCTCCACCGTCACGTTCAGCGGCTTCGCGTCTCCGCGCAACTTCTGCTTTCCAATCCGAGAGCGCATCGCCGGCAGCACCGTCCGTTTGGGAGCTGCTTACAAATGGATGTGGTACAGGATGATAGCCTGGCTCTTGCTTGATCTGAGGATTTTGACCGTTGGGCATTTGTTGCATACTAGGAGGACGTGGTAATCCCATAGGAGGTTGCTGTGACTGGGCTTGCATCTGACTGACCGAGTTGGCAGCAGCAGCGCCATATCTCTGTTGAATCAGATTGGTAGCGCGTTCTCGTGCGGATTGAGTATTTGGTGGAGCACCCATCATATGGGCCATGGGAGGTAAGGAAGGATGGCCATTCAGACCTGGTTCAGTTTTGATCTGCGGTGCATGTCCTAGTGGGTTGTTACCGGTAGCCCCGACTGCAGTGGGAGCTTGAAGTGGCGGGCCATTGGGAGGGGTAGACTGAGGGTGGTGCGGTGCATGTTGTGGATATTGTAGTTGAGGGTGTTGTTGGTGGGGTTGTTGTTGTTGTTGTTGCGAGGGAGCATTTTGCTGTTGGTGGGCTTGTTGTTGCTGTTGGGGACGAGGGGCGTTGGAAGGTACTGTTGTTGTAGGAAGGACCTGTTGGTTCTGGGGCTGTGCAGGAGCCTGTGGGGGAGCAGGATCCCATGGGAAGTGAGCGACTCCCAGAGACGAGAGTTTCTTCTGCCAGCTCTGCAAAATGAAGTTAGCGACCGAGGAGAAATGCGATAACGGAGGATAATTTTAAAACAAAAATATAAAGAGAAACCCCGGGTCGGCGTGATGCGAGAGAGGACGTGTCATAGTGACAGGAAGAGTTGGACGGAGGGGAAGGAGATGCGCTGGGAGGTGAGAGTGGCTTGGCGGCCTGAGGCGGCTATAAAAGAAGTTCAAAAGCAGGCGCTTCCCCAGCACTCGCTGAGTCTGACACCGCCTCCCACACCTCTCGGCCTCCCCCGCCTCCACCCAGATTGAGGCTCCATCAAGGGGTTGTATCTCATTCCATCATATCGAGGAAGAAAAAAAGAAGCCTCTCACCTTTCGCAAGTCTAAAAGCGTCTGCTGGTCGACGCCACTTTCTTCAAAATCCACTTGGGATGCATCGCACACCTCCTGGATGACACGCTCGAACACCGTGCCCTGCAAGACGCCCTGGTTTAGCCGACATCCCCGCAAGAAGGAAGGGAGAGGACAGTCGACAGAATCGACAGAAACAACCGTGGCCTGCCGTTCAGACAGGGTCGGGTTGCCTTGAGAAGGCACTCACCACCAGCTGATTCGACATGCTGAGCCGTCAAAGAAGGGAGATTTGTAGCCGTTTATTGTCGGGTTTAGAAGACAGCAAGGGGGTGTCTGAATTTGTTTTCTCGCTCACTCTCTAACAAAAAACGTAAAAGAAAGACAAAACCAAGCCTGGAAACCTATTCAAGCGGTGGTTGTTCGACTCGCAGCCGGAAGAGCCTCTCGTCTGAGCGGTCGGCGATCTCGGGCTTGGATGCGGCGAACGAACTCCCAAATGATCACTATATCTTATCCCCCCAGGACTAGCACTTGCTCGTAGACAGTATCACTCCGGCAAAAGCGAAGTGTATCTGACAGAAAAAACCCCAAATGTGTGGTGCTGAACCGGTTGGAAGGAAGGAAGAGGACGGTAAATGGCGAGAGGTGTTGGTAGAGGCGAGGTCGCTGAGGCCGGGCGAAATCCGCCTCTCTTCTACCCTGCTTACTCAGCACTCTAGCGCCACTTCTTATAAATACTTTCCATCGCCCGCATTCAATGGGTTCACTTGTTGCGGGTAAGGCCGGCACCAGATGCTGTAGTTTCACTTCACATTTCCTCCGCTGTCTATTCAAATTAGTGCAGAACTTGTCATTTAATGCACGCAAAATGGGGCTGTTCTGTAAAAAATTAATTCCAAGATGACTGGGGCCCAAATGGAAGCCTTCGGGGTATTGGTGCCTATAAGATCTAGCTATAATCCCCCGAGTCCCATCGACTCGCGAAATTCGTAAACCATTGCAAACTTCGTAGACCATCTCATCCAACATGTCGACCATCACCATTTACCGGGGCTGGCTCGAGCCAGGCCGCTATGTCTGGTCCCCCTTTGTAACCAAAGTCGAAGCTCGCCTGCGCTTCTCCAACATCCCCTACAAAACAGCCGCAGGAAATCCTAAAACCGCACCAAAGGGCAAAATCCCCTACATCGAAATCACGGAGGGAAACGAAGCCAACCCCAGGACAAGCATCGGCGACTCAACGCTCATCATCAAACACCTCGTCGAGAGCAACACCCTTCCAGAGCTCAATGGGGAGTTGGCACCCGAGCTGAAAGCGAACGACCTGGCGATTCGTGCGCTTTTGGAGGATAAGGCTTATTTTTATAATGTACTGACCTGACCGATTTTCACGTTATCCTGGACTACTTGTAGTAGTAGTACTCCGGAGAAGTAATTCTATGCTAACACGCCAGTACTTGCCGAATCTAGACCCGCGAAAGATGGACAGAAAACTATTACACAATGCGCGACCACGTCTTAGGCGCAGTCCCGTATCCTATCCGGGTCATCCTCGGCATGTTTATCCATCGCAGCATGGTCCAGACTCTGCACGGCCAAGGTACAGGGCGTTATTCCGCGGATGAGATCCAGGAGTTCCGCGTTGAGGCGTGGAACGCTGTGAATGACCTGCTTGTCGCGTCGAAGGCGAAGCAGACTCAACACCAAGGACAGGAGGGGGATGCGGGCCGGCCGTTCTGGGTGCTTGGTGGTGAGGAGCCGACGGAGGCCGATACGACGGTGTTTGGGTTTGTGATTTCGGCTCTGATATGTACTGCGTATGTTTCCTTTGCTTGTTTTGGATTCTGGAATCCATTGGTGAAGATACTAATCTTATTTAGTGGCCCGAAGGCGAGAGAGTTGGTGATGGGATTCCCTGTTATGAGGGAGTATGCAAGAAGGATTCATGACGAGTACTTCCCAGACTATGAGTTGTGGGATGAGTAAAGGGTTAAACAACAACCTCACGTATTTACTGCAATGCAAAGGAGTCAATCGAGAGAATAGGATGTGGATTTGAAACTTCTAACATGCAATATACAACAACCTAAATACAACGCCTGCTTGTGGTGTCAAACTCCTTAAGCCAAAAGCCGCCCAAAATACTAAAAGTAGTAAAATGAAGAAAGAGAACCAAGTAGTAAGGTATGCCAGATACCTATACATTAGAATTAGGTCGGACCAAGTTACCGAATGGTCATCGACTTGGTCATTTGCGCCTTGTTTCCGACGCCGCCCTCGCGAGATGCCGCAGCGCTGGTTCCAGCCTTGCGCTCAAAGACCTTCCAGAACTTCAAGCTCTCGTCGGCCGCGGCAGTGGCGAGAAGCTGGCCATCGGGGCTGAGACTGCTGTGCAGAACACGGGTCTCGTGAGCGGGGATCTCGACATTGCGGACTAGAGTTGGGTAGCTCCAGATACTGAGAGAGTTGTCAGGGAAACCGCTAGAGCTGACAATCTCGCGGTAGTGGTTGCTCCATCGCAGGCTGGTGACCTGGGAGCCGGTGTCGATGCTGTTGGTGCGGGCACCGGTCGTGGTGTTCCAGAAGTGGATGTGACGGTCGTAGGAACCACCACCGGTGGCGAGGAGGTTGAGCTGCCAGGGGCACCAACTGAGAGCCTTGACAGCGGCGCGGTGGTTGGTTTTGGTGAACTTGGGGGCGCTTAGCGAGCGGGCATCCCAGATGTTGACTAGGTTGTCGTTACCACCCGTGGCAAGCTGAGCACCGTCGGACCTCCACTCGAGACCGCAGACCTCGGAGGTGTGGGAAACAAGCTCGGCCACCTTGTGCTGTGCAATGCGGACATCGTGGTTATAGACGAGACCACTGCGCGCACCGGTCGAGAGGGTGTGCTTGGACCAGCCCATGACACCAACGCGAGACTCATGTCCGAACATGCTGCGGAGCTTGGTGCCCTCCTCAACATCCCAGATCTGCACCTCACCAGTACCCAGACCGACGCCGACGTAGGCACCGTCGCCACTCCACTTGACACTGCTGATATAGGTATCAGGAGAGGACTCCAGAAGACAGCTGACAGTCCCTGACTCGGCAGACCATACGTATACATTCCGCTCTAGGCCAATTGCAACCTGGTTTCCGGAACTCCAATCCAACAGGTTGAGGTAGTAGTCATCAAGAAGACCAGGAGCATCAAGAACACGCTCGGGAGCAGTTTGGACTCTGCGGCGGAACTGAGCCGAGTTGGACTTGTTGGGTTTGAGGGGGCGGTTGTATTGAGCTCGCAGATCAATTGGCTTGGACGACTCAGGAGGCGGTGGCTTGAAGGCGAGGATTCGAGTGTTCAAGTTTACCCCACAGGCATTGGCTAATGACGATTCATAGGCGACGGCATCAGGGGCCGGCTTTGTGTATGAACTCGAGCTCTCTTCATCCTCCAGGCCAAGGTTTTCCAAAGCTGCAGTGAGGTCTTCGTCGGTCCCACGGCCACCAATGTCAAAGGCGCTCGCCGCACTAGCAAGCACACTTGAACCCTTATCACTGCCACTGGTCTTCGGCCTCTGATTCTCTTCAGGCTTCGCAGTACCTGCGGTTATAAGGCCTTCACTCGCAGTGCGGTTTGGGATGAACCGATCCCCAGCGTTGTGTGAAATTCGGACTGTAGTCTTGCCTGCCCGTGGGCGACTGGGAGCAGCCTCTTTCCGCAGGCGCTCCTTTGATGGTGTTTGGTTGGACGAGGGACCCGTTCCAGTCAAAGACCACTCTGAGACCCCCAGCTCGAGGTGCTTGGGGGACTTGCGTGTGCGGGCAATGTTGGACTTGGGGGACTCGCGGTAGGCCCGAGATGTGCGAGCGACAGGCTTGGAGGATTTCGCAAAATATGAGGAAAGGTTGCCACCATAGACAGAGCGTCCTTGCTCTTTAGTCGTTGCGGATTCTTGCGGAGGAGGAGTGAAAGGGGAGGAGTTGTTGGAGGCGACGCTGTCCCTCCGTCCGCGCGGGGATGGTGTGAGGGGCATGCGGCCGCCAGCCATTTTTGTTGAGAAGATCCCATGATGGGTCTTCACTGGTGTAGATACCAGAGGAGTAGACATGCTAAAATTATCGAGCTAAAAACGCTGAAACAGAAATAGCAAGGACTTTTGAAGCTTCAGTTGCCGTGGCCAAGTCAACCGTGCGGCGGACAGTACCAAAGACAAGAGACAGCTAAGATGCAGCAATATGCGATGCAGTGATAACCAATCGAGGTTATAACAAATGCAGAGTATAGCAGGTATCAGCAAGAGGAAAGGAAGAAGGAGATGGATGGGGAAGAGAAGAGAGATGAGGGCAGAAATCCAGCCAGGGGAATAAATACCAGCTCTCCGTATAGTTCTCAGTTTCTCCCATGGCAACCGTTACTGGAGGTACAGCCCGCGCTAGTCCAAACACGGCTAGCCCACACCTGACCTGCGGCTCTTCCCTTTTTGGGCGCCGATCGGGCTTGGCACGTCTGGTCCTCTTTTCTCTCCGACTTCCGAGCCGTCTCCGGTTGACACTGACACTTGCAACTCAGATTGCATTCACACAAAATTCACATTGACAGTGGAGGTGATGGGTAAATTATTTATTGCGCTACTCTCTCATACCTAGGCGTGCCTTTTTGACCTCACGCTCACTGTATTACTCCCGCCTCGCCGATCCACCTCCAACGCCGCGCCTCGGCCCAGTGATGGCCTGTCGAACACCAGCCTGCCATCAACTCCAATACTGAGCCGTCAACGACACTCATGCGACAGCGATATTGAGCCAGTGAATAACCGATCCAGCTCTTGTACAATCCTCCCCTTCCGCCGACCGACTATCCTAGATTACATCCAGACCCACTTTTCTCCGATTCCCCGCCATCCCATGCTTGATGGCTGCCACTACCCCCGCGCAGCAGTCTGCGTCGCCCCAGAGCGCATTCTTGATGACAGCAAGCTCGAATGGCCGTCACCGAGGCAGTGTCGATTCTCGGCCCAACATTCGTAAGGTCCAAGGTCATATCCCAGCATGTCTGGTTAATGCCTCGGTGACTTATTGCAGCAATGATCATATCTACGCCTTCGGCGGGTTTGATCAGTACACTGATGAAGGTTCATAAACCCCTGGTTTTGTCTATTGAATTGAAATCGTGCCGGCTAACTTGGTGCACTTGCTGCAGTGTACAACCACGTTCTGCGATTAGATTTGAATACGCTCCGGTGGGATTTGGTAGACAACTATGGTGATATTCCAGGTGTCCGCATGGGTACGTCGAACATCAATTTATCACGATAAACTGCCGGGTGAAAACTAATAGCACTTCTTTATTAGGCCACACTGCGAGCCTCTACCAAGGAGACAAGTTGGTAGTATTCGGCGGAGAAAATGAGCACGGTGTATACCTATCGGACGTGGTCGTCTTCGACGTTACTACTTCTACCTGGACACAACCAGAAGTCCGTGGACAAATCCCCCGAGGAAGAGCCCGCCATGCCGCCGTCATCCACGAGGATAAGCTGTTCGTTCTAGGAGGCTCGGAAAACAGTGGCATTCTTGACGATATGGCCTATTTGGATCTCAAAACCTGGACTTGGTCTCGATCATGGAAATTCACCCCTCGCTTTGACCATCTGGCCTGGATTTGGGGCGGCCGCCTTTGGACCTTTGGCGGACTGGATCCAGATATGGAGCGATCTACAGACATCTGGTGGCTGGATTTACAGGCCATTCCCGCTCTTGGATTGCAGGATATACAAGGTACCATGGACCCCCCCACAAGAATTGGCAGGATAGCTCACGGTCCAGACAATACAATTTACAACCACACAGCTCAACAGATTCCTAGTCGCTCCGGGAGCTATGCTGCAAACTCCGCAAGTGTACAGGTCCGCAACGCCAGTCGAAGGAAGTCCATTGCCCCAGGCCCTGTCTCTTGCCTCCAGTTCAAATCAGGACCTAATGTTCCGTCCCTGTATTCCGGTACCCATTTCCAGGCTTTCGCATCTGGCGTCTTACTCGATCTTGTCACTCCATCTGAAATGACGCGCGTTTACGATTGCAATCTTTCATCCCTGGAACTGGACTCGCTGCGATGGCAGAGACTAGCCGATGGACAGGAGCTTTTCCGGTCCGGCTATCGATGGCACTACCTTACAGTAAATGCAAGTGGCACCAAGGCATGGTTGCTCGGATGCAACCTGGATACTGGTGCCACCCCTGGAAACGGAGACGAGAATCACATGTCCGAGGTCCTGTCCATAGATCTGGAAAGGTATGGGTTGCTGGGAAACGAGATGTCGGCCCTGTCTCCCGACCCTCGAAGAGCAGTAGTATCTGGACGGACACATAGTGGACCCCTATCTGGCCTAGGAGCGGATTTATCAACCGCCTTTGACCAACGGCCAGAGTCAGGCAGTGGGGCTGATTTTACGATTACGGCCAACTCAGATGACTTTGTTTACGCTGACGATGGGTTTCAAGACGGATCATTGGCACAGTCGACGCCAGCCTACCTCCCCGCTAATGCAGCTACATCTCCCCCGATCCACGTGCACAAGCTGATCCTGCAGCTGAGATGGCCGCATTTTAAGCGACTGTATTCAGCTCAAATGGCAGAGTATCACACCAACCGGATGCATATCCCCGAGCCCTACTCGGTTGTGCGTGCATTTCTCTACTATCTGTACACGGATAGCATCGCTGGCCATCCTGAATACTGCGCCGATATTATTGATGTAGCGGGGATGCTCGTAATGGCGAACCTATATGACCTTCCCCGCTTACGCCTCCTCTGCGTCAACCGCCTGGGGCGCGAGCTAGAGGTGGAAAATGCGGCAATCATATGGGACCGGGCGGGACGAACCAATGACGAGTGGCTGATGAGGCGAGCGGCGCAGTTCTGTCTTAATCACTGGGGACGGGTTGTTCGAACCGATGGTTTCAAATCTCTCAGCAGACAGAGGCTGATCGACCTATGTGAAGTGGTGGACATGGAGGGTCGGATTATCGCGGGGCCAGAACTGGAGCTTGTCGGAAATCTTGGCGCAGAGGAGGGACTGGGCAATGGTCGTGATCCGAAGCGGTCGCAGCTGACGCTCAATGGCGTTGCCCTGGATGTGGACGAGGCTGAAGCGGATGAGATGGATGGGGTGGAGGACCTATGAGGCAGCCCCTGGAGGAGTTCGGGTGCCAAGCGCCTACGCCGTTCTTTTTGTTTCATGTTTTTGACTTCTGCATTGCATTTCTGAGAGGGAGGAGTTTTCTGGAGTTTTGACTGTTCGATCCAATTCAATCTAGGTGGAGTTGGGGGATCCGAGCGAGAATTTACCAACAAGCAGGACGATTGCACGACTGCACGTATCTAGTGTCATCTCATGAGGCAATATAAGATTTGTCTTGTTATTTTTCCAGCTCGCCTTAGGGCATTCATCCGCCATGCTGGCCATTCCGTTTTGGACACGGCGAACGGGCCGCCCAGCCGCCGCAGTCGTTTGACAGGCACCGCATCCACCATCATCGTCCCACAACGACGAGCATCGGGTCAATGGCCCAGTTTCACCCCGCCTGATCCAGCTCGGGCTCTCCGCCGCCGTCGGCTGCCTCATCGCTCGCGGAGGGCTCCTTGACCGACCGGGAAAGCGAGGCAAAGCCGATGGTGGTTTAAATATTCCCGTAGTTCAGATGCTTTATGCTTCTCCCGCCGCTGCGCTGGTGTTTGTTTATTTCATCCATTGTCAGCTTACTTCCAAAAAATTCCCCGCAGAAATCTCGCAGTGACCTCTAGCACCATGGGCTCCATAGATTCCCCACATCTTCCTCCCGATTTTCTCTGGGGGTTTGCTACTGCCAGGTAACACCTCCGCTCCAGAAACTGGCCATTGGCTTATGAGAGACAGCTACCAAATCGAAGGCGCGGTCGATGAAGACGGTCGTGGGCCCTCGATCTGGGACACCTTCTGCAAGAAACCAGGAAAGATTGCAGGCGGGGCAAATGGCGATGTCGCCTGCGATTCATACCACCGCACCCATGAAGACATTGCCTTGTTGAAGGAGTGCAAGGCTCCGGCCTATCGATTCTCTATCTCATGGTGATTTTTGCCTGCATTTTTCTGTCGTTGTTCTCATGTTCTGATCGTTCTACTTTCCACAGGTCTCGCGTCATCCCCCTCGGAGGCCGCAACGACCCCATCAACGAAAAGGGTCTCCAGTTCTACGTCAAATTCGTCGACGACCTCCTTGCAGCCGGAATCATACCGCTCGTCACTCTTTTCCACTGGGATCTCCCCGATGAGCTGGACAAGCGGTACGGCGGTCTGTTGAACAAAGAAGAGTTCGTCGCCGATTACGCCAACTACGCCCGTGTCATCTTCAATGCCCTCAGCCACAAGGTGAAATACTGGATTACTTTCAACGAGCCTTGGTGCAGCAGTGTGCTCGGATACAATGTTGGTCAGTTCGCTCCTGGCAGGACCAGTGACAGGAACAAGAACCCGGAGGGTGATGGTTCCACGGAGCCTTGGATTGTCGGACACAACCTACTTGTTGCGCACGGCACTGCCGTGAAGATCTACCGCGAAGAATTCAAGGAGCGTGACGGTGGTGAAATCGGGATCACCCTTAACGGTACTCTTCCTTAATTTGTGCTAGGATGAGCTTGAACTAACAAAGTCAGGCGACTGGGCCGAACCCTGGGACCCTTCAAACCCAGCCGATGTCGCTGCCGCACCACGCAAGATCGAGTTCGCCATATCCTGGTTCGCAGACCCCATCTACTTCGGACGCTACCCAGATAGCATGGTAGCCCAGCTCGGCAGCCGGCTGCCTGAATGGACACCCGAAGAAGTTGCCTTGGTCAAAGGCAGTAACGACTTCTACGGGATGAACCACTACTGCGCGAACTTTATCCGGGCCAAGACCGGCCCAGCAGAACCCACGGACGTGGCCGGGAATCTGGAGCTGCTTCTTCAAAACAAAGCAGGCGAGTGGGTTGGCCCCGAGACGCAGTCGCCCTGGCTTCGACCGTCGCCGATTGGATTCAGAAAACTGCTCAAGTGGCTGAGTGACCGGTACGGACGGCCGAAGATCTATGTCACCGAGAACGGGACGTCGCTGAAGGGGGAGAACGATATGCCGCTGGAGCAGCTGCTGAAGGATGACTTCCGGGTGGAGTATTTTGAGGGGTATGTGCGGGCGATGGCGGAGGCGTATGCGGTTGATGGGGTTAATGTTCGGGCTTATATGGCTTGGAGTTTGATGGAGTAAGTTCCTTTCCATTTGATTTAATTTCCGGTTGATATATGCTGACCAATGTAGTAACTTTGAATGGGCCGAGGGCTATGAGACCCGGTTTGGAGTTACGTTCGTTGACTATGAGAATGATCAGAAGAGATACCCCAAGGCGAGTGCCAAAGCCATGCCAGAGATCTTTGCAAAGTATATCCAGAAGGCGTGAGATTGTTTCATTTGTGTCGATAGTGGGCTCTAGATTGGCAAGGACATGGAATAAATGTTGATTTTCCGACCATGTATCGTTCTTCGTTAGTAAATAAAAGACTTTCCGGAATGTTTTCTTTACTGGATATTGATAAGATGTTTGGTGATGATGCCTGCTTCACAACAATACTACGAGATCGAGGCCATGAAATTCCGCCTCTTGATTAGAACTCTTTGTCTTCATCAACCACCTGGTTCAACCAGCATGGCTTTTTAATATCATAATTCATTAACCGTTTCTAAGCCTTTCTACTGCAACCGTACCTCGGTATTCTCAGCCTCCTCCTCGATCTTTTTAATATCCTTCACCTCACTCTGCAGCTCACCATCCCCCTTATCAACCCGACAAGCCAACACCGCCAGAGCCGAAGACTTCCACAACGGAACATCGCGACTCTTCCGATTACTGAAGATCGTCAAAACCGCCAACACAACCCCCAAAGCCTCCGTCACAATCGGCGCAATAAAATACTCCCATCGGATGGACACAAATGGCACACTCTCGACGCGCTCCCCACCCGCAGCGCGCGCATTCGGGCCCCGCCGCACATAATCCGTCATACTGGCCGCCATCTTCTTGAAGCGTGCATCAATATCCACATCCCCCGACAGCGCAGCGGCGAGCCCGAACTTGTTGTTCTGGAAATTCCCCGCAACCCATTCAGAAACGATGGCGTCGGACTGGAAGAAGTTCTCGATTGCGAAGAGGCCTGCGTGCGATATATTCAGCGCGGGGATGTCGGTGTTGGTGTCTGCGTCCTTGGTGGCGTTCGTGTATACCAAGCCCAGCGGGGGCGCGTTGCCTCCGTCCTTCCAGATATCCCTGTTTGAGCCGAAATCGACCTCGCGGACCGTGCCAAAGGCGAAGTCGCTACCGTTCGCTTTGGCGTCGGTATATTCGTACGCTGTAAGTGAGAGAACGCACTCAGTGACGTTGACGTTTAGGGGCGTGAAGTTCGCGTCAGGGGAGGCCCTGTAGAGCGCGAACCGGGTGATATCAGGCAGGGCAGCGAGGCGGGCTTTTTGACGCTCAGTTATGAGTGATGTCGCGTTCATGAAGTAGTTGGTGGCCGAGTCTGTGTTGACATAGCGGGTGGTGACGGTCAGGCCGCCGGGGGTGGTCATGTTGCAGACGTTGTTCGACTGCGTGCCGTTGCATGCTTGGGTCTGCAGTGTCGCCTGTGTGACATTGTTGCAGGAGCTCTTGAAGCCGAGGGACATGTATGACCCGGTCCATTGACATGCGCCGGGGCAGTTGAATGTTGCGGGGGTTTCGATCCCGTAGAGGCCTTGGACGATGGCGGACTGCATGCTGGGATCCTGTGGGATGCCGGCTGGAAGAATGTTAGTCTGTACTCGACGCTAAGTTGGTAGACGAGGTGCATACCAATACCGGCATTTGCCAGCTGACCGAGCACATCATGCGAGTATTCATGCGCGAATCCAAAAGTAACGTTATCATCAGGAGTGGTGATATTTCTCTGCTCTAGCTGGACGACCTGCTGGGTGAATGACGGGAAAGAGATGCGCAATATCGTGACAAAGGCACCAATACTGGCTATACTCGGCCTCATGGTAGCAAGAAACGTGATTGACCCCCAAAGGCCACGACTCGCCGAGTCATACTTCTCAAAGTGCGAAAGCTTGTGACGATTGCCCTTGAAGTGAAGCCATTTGAGCTGACCGATGAACTCGCTGACACTGGACATCAGCAGTGCGGTGCAGGCCGTGGTCAAGATGGAAACGGTCGCGTTGAGCGAGATCGAGGGCGTCCAGGCAGAGTAGGGCTTGTTGTCCATGTGGCCGAAGATAGCGGCAATTCCCGCGAGGGCGCCCAGGGCTAGGACCGAGCTGAGGGCTTCCAAGCTCCATTCATGGAGGGCATACACTGGATAGCGCCGATACCCTGTGGAGGACGCCTTCGATCGCTCAAAGTCGATCTCGGAGCTGTAAGCCGCCTCGTAGGTAAACGGCCTTGGCTGGTCTTCAGACATGTTGACTTATCGGGTAGTCCATTTTGCACCGAAAGGTTAGGTTGGGAAGACTTGATATACGGAGAACGGGCGGCCCATGCAGATCCCAGCGAGGCTGAGCAGGCTGCATCTTGTTGGAGAATGCAGAGGAAGCAGGCAGTGCAATGCGCGAAAGGCTGCGACAGATCGGCAGCCCCAATCCGCCTATCAGGTCAGTCTTTGCATGCAAAGTTCCGAGAATGGGCAAAATGTATTTTTACTGACAGACAGCCTTGCAGGTTAATGTCTATTTACAACACTCATCCCTCGTATCCGAAACGCCCAGCCGACAAAAGCAAGACGCCCGGATCTCCACGTCTGCCACAGCCAGCGCAACATCCAATTGCTGTTTGATAATTGCCGCCTCGCCATTCCTTCCCAGCCTTACCAAACACTCATGATACCCATGCAGCCCCCACACCGACCCTGGATGCTGGTGCGCGCGCGTAATCGACGGATCAAGCCCCAAGTCCTCCGCATACGCCTGGCACGCACCCTCCACATCCCCCTGCTCCAGCGACAACGCCGCAAACGCATGTCTCGTCGGGACCATCCACCCCCAGGGCTCAGTATATAAGAGCGCATCATCGAACTGAATCGCCCGCCGCAGGGCCTCAAACGCAGGGCCGAAATTCCCGCGGCGGTACTCGATCTCCCCGTCCAACATGGCCGTCGCGACCTTGAGGATGTCGACAACGCGATTCGGATGGTCCCTCCTAGACTCCGGAACGCGCTGCACAGCAGCGAGATACAGAGCCCTTTCAGCGTCCGCACGTTCCAGGGCGCCCGTTGCGGCATGCGCAATGGCCCGGCCGTAATAGATCATTGCGGTCGTGACGCAGTAGAGATCCTGCACGTTCTCGTCTGGGACGGGGAGGGCTTTGAGGGCATCCCACATCCCGAAGCGGATGTAGACGTGGACGCGCACGGACTTGACGAAGAACTCAAGCCAGTCTGCCAGAGGCGGGGACTGGACTCTCAGCACGTCCTCGGTGATGGACGATTCCATGGGGTCGAGCGCGCGCAGGGCCGGCTTGGATTGGCCCGCTAGCATGGCGGCGTAGATGAGGGAGTGGTAGTTGTGCATCCGGTAGAAGCTGTACATGTTCTTTGCGCCGTTGCGGGCGAGGAACTTGTTGTCTGCGCGCACGGCGGCGGTGTTGGAGTCTACAGAGCGGCGGTAGTCACCTACCAGGACGTCGAGGTGGGTCGGCATGTGGTGGAGGTGTCCTGCGTCTGGGACGAGATGGCGCAGGTTATCAGCGGCCGGGAGGGCGACGGCGGGCGTGGCAGACATTTCCCAGAAGTGGATGGCGAAGTGCAGGATTCCCGGGTGTGTTTCTGCGGCTGGATGGGCGAGACCTGCTGCGAAGAGGTGCTGGATGTCGAAGACGGGGGAGGTCTCGATGGGCAAGCCGGTTTTGATGTGGAACATCTTCCGCTGTGCGATGTGCATTTTGGCGTCGACGTAGAGGGTCATTATGTCAAGGTCTGAAGGGAATCTTTCGTGTGCGGCCTGCATTGCGCGGTCGTAGGCGTGGTTGATACTGTCGTAGTTGTCTACTGGGTGGTTAACAGGGTAGCGGGCCTGCATGGCTTCGATGAGGGCTCGCTCGGCCGGAGTGGCAGTAGCTGAGCCAGTGTCGAGCAGCTGGATAGCGTGGTGAATGGCGTCGTGGCATGTTTCCATGCTGCTCTTGAGGTCGGCTGGATCGAATAGGCCCCATGCCTTGTTGTAATTCGGCCCGGCTGCGTAGGCGAGGCCCCAGTAGGCCATGGCGCAGTTGCGGTCATGGGCGATGGCCTGCTCGAAGCATCTGTATCCCTCGCCGTGGTTGAAGGCGTAGCACCAGACCAGGCCACGGTCAAACCAGATCTGCGCTGCCTCGCTGCTGGTGCTGATCTGGCGGGTGTATGTGCCCAGGTCGTAGTATGGGGACACGGTAGAAGACATCATACAATAGAATAGGCAGGCAATAGACAAAATAGACAGGCAATAGACACAATAGACAGGCAATAGACAGAAGATATATGCTAATGAGAGATGGAGGAGTATAAATAGACCAAGATTTGCCTAGCAATTTTCAAACACCGATTCAAAGGCCGCTTTAGTAACCAAGCATCCACGCCAGATATCAAAGCGATTTGACCACAGACCACCCCCGAATCCTCTCCCCCCAATACCAGAAGCAAATCGGCACCGGCACCAAGATCACACAGACCGCACCCAGGATACTCGTCGTCCTCGCCACCCCCAGAGCCCGCACCATCTGCCTCGCAAACAGCGGAAACACCGCCCCAAACACACTCCGCAGCGCCCCATTCACCCCCATCGCACTATTTGCCATGCCCGTGTAGCAGTCGACAATGTAGTTGAACCCCTGGATGAAGAGGAGGTACATCCCGGCACCGGTGACGAAGCTCGCGCAGACCGGGCTTGCGGGGGATATAGATGTTGACGAAGAAGTCCACGCAAACCAGAACATGCCGATGGGGACGAGCACCCCGCCGACGATCATAGGCGGGAGCCGGCTTTCGGGGATGTAGATGCCAGAGGGGGTGTGGTTGTGGTGGCGGGTGTAGAGCTGGTTGGTGAGTATGATCCCCAGGGAGCCCGCGAAGACGCCGACGATGATGGCGAGGAGGGGCAGGTATTTTAGACTCGTTGGCCAGTCACGGTCGGTGCCGAAGGCTACGGGGTATGTTTGGTAGAAGAGGAAGAGCACGCCGTAGACGAAGGACTGGTAGAGGGTGAGGAGGGCCAGAATGGGTTGCGTGGTGATGAGCCCTAAACGCGTCAACAGTTTGGTTTAGTATACATAGGTAGGAAAGATATACGCACAGAATGGCCGAACAAGATAAAGCCTGGCAATCTCCCCCAGACCCAGGCCCTCGTTATCCAACGCGGACTTTATCCTTTGATCCCCCGTCTTCCTGCGCAACGCCCTAGCCCTCATCCCCAGAATCACAGGCGCATACGTCTCGGGATAGACAGCAGCACAGATTATCGAAGTCCCCAATCCCACAATCACAACCACCCACATCGTCCATCTCCAATCCAGCACCCTCGAGTCCGAGCCCATAATAAGCCCCCCAAACACGGGCCCGAACGTCGGACCCGAGAACACAAGCGACACCGCCAGGGCCATGGCATTCCCCCGCTGAGAAACAGGCCAGATATCACTCACAACGCCCCCAAAGACAGCAACCGGCGCGACGCCAAACAGGCCGCCGAAGAACCGCCCGATCAGCACGGTTGCGGCGCTCCTCCCCAGCGCCGGCATGAGGTCGAAGAGCGACGAGACAGCGAGACCGAGTAGCATGGGCCATTTCCGGCCGAAGCGTTCGGAAAGTGGGCCGAAGATGAGGAAGCCAAAGACATAACCCTATCACGTTAGCTATTCTATAACCGTGATATATATGGAGAGAGAGAGAGAGAGAGAGTACTGCAAGAAACAAGGTCGTCCCCAACACAGCAACCTGATGGCTAAGACCGAATTCCCGCCGGAACTCGTCATGTCCGGTCTCGAAGATGCTGCTGGCTATTGTCCCAATCAGGTTCAGAACAGCTACTGCGGACGTCACCCAGATTTTCCACGGGAGAGACCAGTTCAGCGCGAGGTCTTGGTCGTCGGGGCCTGAGAAGTCGACCAGGACGGTACCGAGAGATTGAGCTGCAGGGACAGGACGCATTATGGTAGATCTAGCTAGGGAATTGGACTGCCATGCAAGTGGTGGTGTGGTTATATAGTGGATTGGATATCGCCGAAGATGCCGGTTTCCATCCACGGCATCCTGACCGAGAGCTTCACGGTAACAATTTGGCCTTTCTCGGCCTTGACCTGCATGATTATCTACCATCTATTATTTATTACTATTAGCGTCAAGGTGACTCCACGTTCTAGATCGCTTAGACCCGAATCAAAGGCCGAGTCGCCGGTTCCTCAGTTATGCTCCGTCGTTGATGGGTACATATTCATCACTGAAATATTGCTTAATCAATCCATCATAGTCATCTCATAGACCCTCTCGACCTCCCTAAGCATCCCACCAACGCCCCCAAAACCCCCATCCGCATCCGCCCTAATCGACCTCCCCAGTACCTCCATCCCACCCTGCACCTCTTCAACCAACCGCTCCGCATCCTGCGTCTCAGTCGTCACACTCGGCCGGTCCAGCAGGTAGAGATAGCTGCTTATAGCACCCGAGTACATCGCCGTACGCACGCGCCACAGCACCATCGCCAGCGCATAGAAGCTCTGCAGCTGGCAAGCTGCCATATAGGGTACTGAACGCGGGGAAGATAACGGCCGCGCCGCCGTCCAAGATACAGGGGCGGCGGAAACGTCGACGGTACTATCAGAGTAGCTCGGATTCGGGGAGGGCAGGCGGTGGAATACGCGGGAGACGACAAGGGACGAATGGAGGCAGATCCGCACGGATTCCTGCTCTGTGAATGGGAAGAGGGAGTTGAGTTCGTGGATCCGAGATGGAGAGAGGTGCATTCCCTGGGTATCCACGGCGAGGTAGTCGTGGGATGGGTTGGTCAGGAAGACAGGTTGGTCTGGGAACGCGCGGACGCGATGCAGGGTTAGTCTGGAGGTGTGGATGAGGGCGTTTGAGATAGCCCAGAGATTGCGCGAGGCGTCTGCTTCGGCGCCCTGGTAGTTTGTGACGCAGCGGAAGCGGTCTACTTCGGCGGCGAGGTCGAGGATGAGGGCGTCTAGGGCTTGGATTTCGTCTCGGAGGGAGGAGGGGAGGGGGCAGCTTGCTTCTTGGATGAGGTTGCGGCCGATGCAGCAGCTTCGGAGGAGGGCTGCTTGGGCGTTTACCAGAAGGGGCCATGGCTGTGATGTTAGTGTTATGATGGGTATAGGAATGGGATGGGATGGGACGAACCTCGCGACAGCCACGGAATTCGGGGAATATGGTTGTTATTCGGATATCGTCGAAGGTAATGAGGGGGGGCTAGTCCGTTAGTACTAGTAATACAGCCATTGCTATGCAGTACTCACCGACGCATTCATGAGAGACGAATGGTAGACCAAAAACATCTACTTTGTTAGTAACATAGTTTAATTCAAGAAACAGGCGGTACTGACTGTCGCCCACCAGCACCTGCGATGCGCATCCAAACAACCAGTCTGCGAGGTTTCGATATGCAACGACAAGTCCATGGCACTGGTCAAGGCTTGATTCGCCCGGACGCGCATCTTTGAGACATTCCCCCGCTGGCAGTACTCGTATATACTGAGGAGTGCGACTGCTAGAACCGGCTCCATTTTCCGGGGCACTAGATGGTGCAAGGTGCTCCGTGGTCCGTCAGCCAGGTTGGTATGTGAAGACGTTCCAAGGGAGTCTTCTAAAGACTCGAGTGCTGACCGCGCATATAGATCGGCGTATGACTGTCGAACTGCTACGGCATCGCCTGTAGTATGAGACTCCTCCGGGGGAATCAGAGTCAGTATCGCTGCCAGGGACAGACCCAGTGGAGATGTGGGCCAGTAAGGCAGGCTGGATGCGCTTGCATATGGTGAGTGGACTTTCAGGTCCACATACTTGTCCTCGAACTGTGCCGCCGCTGGAGGAGGCAGAAGGGGGAAGTAAGGGTGGATGAAGATGTAGTAGGCATTGATTCTAGCAAGTTAGTCTAGCAGTCTCATGGCGGAGTGGCACGTACAGATCCTGATCACAGCGATATGCACGGAGGCTCTGTGTGGGAAGGTCCGGGTCAAGAATCTCCTGGACAAATCCACTGAGTGGCGAAGGGATCCCGATGCTGCAATTCTCCAAGGAGAGGCTGGACGGCAGACCCGATTGGACCGGCGATATCGGCGAAAAGGTGGAGGGCTGCGAGTGAGCCGGCAGGTCAGGTTCCTGTCTATAGTTATCGACGAGCTTATTCTCCTGGCGAAGAGCTCTCTTTCTGGCGAGTTCCTCAGCGGCTACAGGACCCCGGCGGGCACCGCCTCGTCGACTGGGCTGATATCGGCATTCTTCGCGGCGGATGATGCACTGCAGACGTTATCACTGCCATTTATCTGTGGTGTGACTTACACTGGAGCACGGCTTCTGGCCGTTGCAGCGGGTCTTCGAAGCCCGGCTGTCACTGTCAGCATATTGCCTCTGCCGTCTTGCAATGCACGTACCAAGGTAGGCATGCCAGTTTCACAGGTCGAGGCATGTTGCTCTTGATATTGATTCAATTCTGTCTATAATTTCGAGGAGGTTCATTTAGAAAGAAGTGAGGAGATCAATGAGTGAGGAGTAGAACAGAGAAAGTAGAATGAAGAAGAGTCGGCGACTCGGTGTTTGATCAGCCAATCACAGCAGCTGTCATGGTTTGCCTTAGTCACGTGCAACCACAGTATAACTATAAATACTTGTCCACTCTTATATCAATACTGTCCACTCTAGACAGCATCCTTTCTTAACTTTGTTGGGTTGTTCGATGCCATGGCTTCAACTGCAACTCCCGTCCCTGCTAGCGACGAGTACTACAACCTGGGCACGTTCGGCCACACCATCACCACCACCAGCTCCGACGCCCAGACCTGGTTCAACCGCGGTCTGACATGGGTGTACTCATTCAACCATGTAGAAGGTGCCTACTGCTTCGAACAGGCCATTCTACACGACCCTGAATGCCCAATGGCGTACTGGGGTCTTGCATATGCCGTTGGCCCGAACTACAACAAGCCCTGGGAGAAGTTCGATCTGGGCGACCTGCACAAATCAGTGCAGCGCGGATACGACGCCGCGCAGTCTGCGAAGAAATACGCAGACAAGGCAACGCCGCTTGAGAGAGCGCTGGTCGGCGCGATACAGGCCCGTTTCCCGACAAATGAACCTGCCGGGGACTATGCCGCCGTTAATAAGGGCTACGCCGATGCGATGAAGCCTGTATATGAAGAGTTTGGGAGGGACCTAGATGTCGCAGCTTTATATGCGGATTCCTTGATGAATATGACCCCCTGGGCCTTGTGGGACTTGTTCACAGGCAAGCCGAACCCCAAGGCGCCTACAATGCAGGTCAAGGCCGTGTTGGAGCGCGCGCTCTCGCAAGAAGAGGATGGCGCAACTCGCAACCCGGGACTGCTACACCTGTACATCCACTTTATTGAGATGTCGCCTCATCCTGAGATGGGTATCAACGCTGCTGACCACCTGCGCGACCTTGTGCCTGACGCAGGGCATATCCACCACATGCCGACACACCTGGACATCCTCATCGGCGACTGGCGGAGAAGTATTGCATCAAACTACAAATCCACCCTTGCCGATGATAAATTCTTCCATAAGTCCGGCGCAAAGAACTTCTACACCTTCTATCGCATGCACGACTATCATTCACTGATCTACGCCGCCATGTTCGCAGGCCAATCCAAGGTCGCCCTAGACGCAGTATCACGCATGGAAGCCACAGTCCCCGAGGAAGTCCTCCGGATCCAATCCCCGCCCATGGCCGACTGGCTCGAACAGTTCATGCCCATCAGACTGCACGTAATGGTACGCTTCGGGATGTGG
This sequence comes from Aspergillus versicolor CBS 583.65, assembly GCF_001890125.1. Taxonomy (NCBI): domain Eukaryota; kingdom Fungi; phylum Ascomycota; class Eurotiomycetes; order Eurotiales; family Aspergillaceae; genus Aspergillus; species Aspergillus versicolor. The sequence continues at coordinate 3,166,273 of NW_024467524.1, read as the reverse complement.
GAGGAACTCAAGCAAAAGGCGCTCCCGAACGATCAGACGCTGTACGCTGGCACAACAGCGACAACGCACTACGCGCGCGGCCTCGCATTCGCAGCGACGGGGGATATTGAGACAGCTCGTAAAGAGCAGGATCTCTTCCGGCAGGCATGGGCGCGTGTACCTGAGACCCGCCGCGCTTATAACGGCAAGATGGTCGATGTGCTGCAGGTTGCGAATGCCATGCTGGAGGGCGAGATTGAGTACCGCGTGGCAAACTACGACCAGGCGTTTACCTCGCTGCGTCGCGCGATTGATCTCGAGGATAAACTCCCCTACAGCGAGCCGTGGTCGTGGATGCAGCCGGTGCGTCATGCCTATGCGGCGTTGATGATGGAGCAGGGGCACTTGGAGGAAGCGGCGCGGGTTTACCGTGCTGATCTGGGGATGGATAGCTCTGTGATCCGGCCGCGCAGACACCCGAATAACGTCTGGTCGCTGCAGGGGTATCATGAGTGTTTGGTGAGGTTGGGGAGGGTGGATGAGGCTGCGGTGATTGAGCAGCCGGCCAGGTTGGCTCTTGCGGTTGCGGATGTGCCGATTAGGGCGTCGTGTTTCTGTCGTTTGGATACGTCGCAGGCGCCGGTTCTGGGTGGTGCGAAGTGCTGCTGATGGATAGCATACATGGTTTCAACAATCATACTGTAGTAGTCATAGAATGGATCTTGTTCTCCAAACTGCTTTAAAATCTTATCCATCTAAGCCTGATCTGTTTCAATCGGGGAATGAAGTATACGTGAAATCCGACAGCGAATCGGAGATGTGTATCAATCACCGGCGAGTCTATATTATAGTTTCTACCTCGGTTTAGGTTCAATCGGTGTCATGGAGTTGTATATATGCCGATGTCGGTATGCTCTATATAAAGCTTCATCCCACTGCATTTCCCTTTAGCATCTTATAGCATCCCGTGCCTGATATCTTCACCATGGGCTCCATAGCTACTTCCCGATCTACCTTCTCCAAACGCGGCCAGAATGCCATTGATCTCGGGTCCAAACGCATCACCTGGGATGTCATCAGCAATATGTGGCATCCCCAGACCAATCCCTCCGGCATCCTCTCCGTAGGAATGGCCGAGAACACGCTCCTGCACGACAAACTCCTCTCGTACATCCACGCCAACATCCACCTCACGCCCACCCACCTCACCTACAACAACGGCAGCATGGGCTCCAACGCCCTCCGCAGTGCCGTCTCGCACTTCCTAAACAGACACTTCAACCCGTTTCGCCCTGTAGAGCCAGCCCACATCCTCATGACAAACGGCTGCTCCTCTGCAATCGAACACCTCTCCTGGTCCTTCCTGGACCCAGGCGAGGCCATCCTCCTCAGCAAGCCTTACTACAGCACCTTCATCGCCGATCTCACCCTCCGCCCTGAGGCAGTGGTTGTACCTGTGGAAATGGGAACCATTGACCCCCTCAGCCCAGAGGCAGTCGAGCAGTACCGCAAAGCAGCAGACGACTTCGAGACACGGACTGGAAGAAAGGTGCGTGCTGTTATGCTCTGTAACCCGCATAACCCGCTTGGCCGGTGTTATCCGCGCGAGACGGTCGATGGGCTCCTGCGGCTCTGTCAGGCGCGGCGCATGCACCTAATATCCGATGAGATTTATGCGCTGTCGGTGTGGGAGAACCGTGTTGACGACACTAACACGAAGGTCCCTACTACACCATTCGAGTCGCTTCTCTCCAGAGACACTTCCGGGCTTATTGACCCCGATCTCGTGCATGTGCTATGGGGCATGAGCAAGGACTTTGGCGCGAACGGACTGCGCGTGGGTGCAGTGATTACACAGTCGAATGCAGAGTTCCATATCTCGCAGAAATGCCTGTCGCTGTATTCGTTTGTCTCGGGGGTATCGGACCAGATTACGGCGGCGGTTCTGAGCGACGATGTCTTTACGGATGGGTATATTGCTGCGAATCGGGAGTTGCTCTCGCGCTCGCATGCGTTTCTGGTAAGCATTCTCAGGGAGAATGGGATTGACTATTCGAGGGGGTGTAATGCGGGCTTCTTTGTGTGGGTTAATCTGGGGAAGAGGTATCTGGAGCTGCATCCGGGGTGTGGATGTGGACAGGGACCGGAGTTGACGGATCTGCTCTTCCAGAAGATGCTGGATGGCAAGGTGTATGTGGCCCATGGGACTGCGTATGGCGCTGAGCGTCCGGGCTGGTTCAGGCTGGTGTTTTCGCATCCTCTTCCCTGGCTGCAGGAGGCAATGGTGCGGATTCTGCGGGCATTGAATATCTGTAACTGTATTTAATTTATTCAGTTCCAGTCAAATTCGTAGTAATTTACTGCATTAAGAGTTGCCGGCCTTAAAGCGGCGTCTGGTCAGCCCACCGGCGATGACGAAGCAATCTCACCATCTAACTTGGCTTGTATTTGACCAACGCTCAACTCACAATATCCTTCTTACAGTTACTTTTAACAAAACATCGAGCGAATAAAATGACTATGCAAGACTACCCCTGGGTCCAGGCCCCAATCATAGCCAACGCCCCCATGAGCGGCTTCGCGACCAGCGACCTCGCCGCCGCCGTCACCTCCGCCAACGGACTAGGGCTAATCGGCTTCCTCAGCGACCCCAAGGAGCTAGACTTCCAGCTGCAGCAGGCAAGTCTTCGCCTAAAGAATCAGGACAAGTCGCCTGAAAATGCTTATCCAACCGACATCCTACCCGTCGGAGTCGGCGTTATTACCTTCGGAATGTCCCTCTCGTCATTCCTACCTCTCGTAGCAAAACATAAACCCGCCATCGTCTGGCTTTCATTCGGGGAGGCAAACGATTTCAAGTCCTGGACTGAGGGGATCAGGGCTACCAGTCCAAAGACAAAAATCTGGGTCCAGATCGGCACTGTCTCTGCTGCACTGGAGACAGCAAGGGCCTGTCAGCCTGATGTACTGGTTCTGCAGGGCAGTGATGCAGGTGGCCACGGGCATGCACATTCCTCGAGTATCATCACGCTCATACCGGAAGTTGCAGATGCACTGGTCCAAGACGGGTTTGTTGGGGATAGACGGATTCCGCTCATTGCGACAGGAGGCATTATGGATGGGCGCGGGGTAGCGGCTGCGATGACGCTGGGTGCGGTTGGGGTTGTTATGGGGACGAGGTTTCTAGCTGCGCGTGAGACTGTTATCCCTGAGGAGTATCAGAGGGAGATCCTGGCGGCGTCTGATGGGGGGGAGTCGACGGTGAGATCGCGGGTGTTTGATGAGATGCGGGCCCCTAGTATATGGCCGGGGTTGTATGATGGGCGGTGTTTGAGGAATAGGGTTTATGATGAGTGGGAGCAGGGGGTTTCTATTGAGGAGATTCGGCGGCATGTTACGGCTTCTAGGGCTCAATCCGGGGAGGAATTCCGGAATGCGAACAGTTTGTGGGTTGGGGCTGGGGTTGGGCTGGTGAAGAGGGTTGACAGCGCTGGGGATATTGTTGAGACCGTGCGAGAGGATGCACGGCGGTTGCTGAATTGGCATAGTCTGCCTGTCTAAGTCAGTACAAACACCGAGATACGAAGTCTATCGTTAAAGATAACAAATTCAAACGCCGTTTGCTTCTCCAACTGGGGAGCTGATCCTCTGGGGATCAGACTGCTTGCCCTATCTCTCTATTCACTGCCAGGATAATTGCTACCAGAATATAAATGCTAGTCTCCCAGAGATGGAGCGCTGTTCAGACTGCACACTATCAGTGATTCTTTTAATTCTATCTTCCATACCAATATCATTGCAATATGGCAGAACTAGACTACAAGATCAATAAACAAGCATCCTTCGACCATCTAGCAAACATCCCCACCAAAGCAGAAGCAGAGATAGTCGACCATGGCGCCGATACAGCCCTCCACCGCTCCCTCGGCACCCGCCATCTCACCATGATTGCCCTGGGTTCCGCCATTGGCATGGGCATGTGGCTGGGAAGCGGCCAGTCCCTCGTCAACGGCGGCCCTGTCAGTCTCTTCGTCGGATTCCTGATCAGCAGCTCTATCGTCTGGTGTGTTTGTCAGTCAATTGGCGAGATGGCTGTTATGTATCCCCTGCCCTCGGGGTTTGTGCAGTGGTCGACCATGTTCATTAGCCCCGCTGCTGGGTTTGCTTTGGGCTGGGGGTACTGGTTTTCGTACTGGATTACGATTGCCAATGAGCTTCAGGTGCCTTTCCATAACTCCATGGGGCGTGTCGGTCCTAATATATGCGTAGGGCGTCGTGACGGTCCTCAACTACTGGACTGACCAAGTCCCAAAGGCTGCGTGGATATCTATATTCTGGGTGGTGATTATCCTAATCAATGTCTGGGTTGTAAAGTTCTTTGCAGAGGTGGAAGTATTCTCGTCGACGGTCAAATTCAGTTGGATGTTTATTGCCATAGTAGGCCTGATTGGTAACTAACATTCACTCATTCCAAGCCCTAATTCATCGCTAATCTTGCAGTCGTCACCGCCGGCGGCGCACCCCAAGGAGAAGCCATTGGCTTCCGATACTGGAACGCACAGCCAGTAAACAACGGGTTCAAAGGCTTCGTAAGCGTCATCCCAGCCTGCGTGTTCGCCATGGCCGGTTCGGAAAACGCAGCACTCGTAGCGAGCGAGGTTGCCAATCCTCGACGCTCGGTTCCAAAGGCTATCGGGTCCGTTTGGATGCGCCTGGGTCTGTTCTATATCCTGGGAAGTCTGATGATTACACTTACTGTTGACCCTACGGATCCTGACTTGTTCGGTGCCTCGGGGAGCAATGCTTCGCCGTTTGTGATTGCATTTCGCGATGCTGGCATCCCGGCGATGGCGCATATCACCAATGCGGTGATTTTCATTTCAGTCATCTCGACTGGGAGTATCTCGGGCTATGGGGGGTCGAGAATGCTCATGGGTCTTGCCCACGTCCGCATGAACCACAAGGTACGTACCCCTCCAAATCCGTCTGTAGATAGTGTGTCAATCCCTCCTAATGTATTTAGATATTCGGCAAAGCAGACAAAATCGGCCGGCCCTGGGCTGGATACATAGCCACGATCGGAATCGGCGGTGCCCTGGCCTACCTAAATGTCTCGCATACCGGCGCAGAAGTCTTCCAGTGGCTATCCAGTCTAGTCGCCCTGCTTACGCTCTTCGGTTGGGGCATGATCTGTCTCTCGCACCTGCGCTTTCGATATGCGTGGAAAGTGCAGGGCCGTGAGGACGTGCATCTCCCCTGGCGGACATGGGCTTATCCGTACGCGCCGTGGTGGGGGCTGCTTTGGTGCATTGCGCTTATTATTGTGGAGTTTTATTTGAGTATTTGGCCGCTGCATGAGAGGTCTTCGGCGAAGAGTTTCTTTGCGAATTTTATCAGTGTTGTTGCGGTGTTTGTTATTTGGGTTGGGGCGCAGGTTTGGTATAGATGTCCGGTTTGGATTGATGCCGGAGAGGTTGATCTGGATGGATGCAGACGGTTTTATGCGGATCGTGATGAGGAGGCTGTTCCTGTTAAGGGGTTTGTGAGGAGGCTGAAGGTTCTTTTTGAATAGTAAATATTCTGTGCAAAATCGAGTCATGGGTGTAATGGATATACTATATAACCGCCCTCTCCGTCAAAGGCCGATTCTCAACAATCCTCTGATACGAAAGCACACCAAGATCCAGCGTCTGAAACTTCCCATATACAATCAACTCAGCAACAGCACGCCCACAAGCCGGTGCCTGCTGGCTGCCGTGTCCCGAAAAGCCAACACAGAACAGAAAATTGCTGACCTCACTATGCGGGCCCACGATGGCATTATGGTCGAACGTGTTAAACTCATAATGGCCCATCCAGGATTCCGTCACGCGTGCAGTACCAAACCGGGGAACCCTACGGCTGATAATAGGGAGAATCTTCTCCTCCCATGCATTCTCCGCGAAGCTGAAATCGTCCACGTCCACCGCTGTATCGGGCCCGGTGGGAGGACAGCCGACGAGGTAGTCCCTAGCACCGTAAGAGCGAAGATGCACGCCCGATGGGTCGATAGTCAGGGGGAGATCCTGGGGCAGGCTCTCATCAACCTCGAAGATGTATGTATAACGCCGTCGAGCCTCGACAGGTAGGTCAGGGATGCCAGCTATCTTGGCGACAGAGGCAGCGCGGGTTCCTGCGGCGTTCACCACGGTGCCGACGGTGATTTCCTCTCCGGTTTTCAGTTTGATGCTTTTCACTTTCTTGCTGTCTTGTAGCTCTGCGTCGATGACTTCGTTTGTGATGAACTCGACGCCGTTGTTGCGGGCTGTGCTGCGTAGCCATTGCACCATGCCCCAGGCGTTGAATGCGCCTTCGTCGACGAGATTCAGACTGGCGCTGTGAAGGTCCTCGGTGTAGAAGAATGGATATTTATCCTTTATATCTTTCTCAGATATAATCTTGGTTCCCGCCCCCAGGCTAGCCTGTAACTCCTGGTCCTTCTTCAGGACATCCGTAAAGCTTTCCGAATTAGACAAGTAAAGATATCCAAAGTTACGAATAGACGACGTAAAGGGGACGCGAGGATCAGGAGGGAACTCAGCACCGAAGCGCTTAACAAAGTCGGCTGCGTACTGCGCGATCTGGACGTTGATGGCCGTTGCGAATTGCTGGCGCATGCAGTTGTTGCTGGCCTTTGTGGCGGAGTACTCCAGTGACGGGTCTCGCTCGACAACTAGCACTGAGCCCTTGAAGTCTGGGTTTGTGGATAGGTGCCAGGCGATGGAGGAGCCGCTGGTTGCGCCGCCGATGATGACGACGTCGTAGTGCTTGCGGAGGGGGTTGCTTGACATTTTGATTTCAGTGACAATTGAATGGATGTTACATACCAAATATTTGGCGTTCAAGGGTTATATACATGTCTGCTGTCGTGATAACTTGCCTGGTGTGCTGTATATGCGTTAGGGCATTCATTCTCCACTTCCCTGGGATCGTTATAATTTGCCATTTTCTCGACATCCACTCTACTCGATACAGTTGACAGCAACTGTAGATGATCATGTCCATGAATTAATTACGTTACCTTGGGTCTCGAATTCCGGTCTATCAACTGATTATTCTCTGCAGGCATTAACAATATTCGTTGTATACTTCCAAGGCATGTGGGGCTGTCAGTCGCGATAAACTGCCTGATAAGTGGATTAGGAAAGTCTCCCCGTCCATCTATTTCAATCAGTTCGTCTCGTATTCCTCTTCCCTTCAACCCCTCATCTCACATCTCATCTACAACATGTCTCAAATCTTCATGTACGTCCTCTCAATAAATAAATACCGACCCATCTAACACCCCCAGTACTGGCGCAACAGGCTACATCGGCGGTGACGTCCTATACGCCCTGACCCAGTCCTTCCACTCGGCCAAGATCACAGCGCTCGTGCGCAGCGAGAGCAAGGCCTCTCTGATCACGAGCAGGTATCCCTCCGTGACGCCCGTTATTGGGGATCTTGATTCGGCAGCAAGTATTACGAAGGAGGTCGCTGAGGCGGATGTTGTTCTAAGTACGTGAAACCATATATGAGATATAGATAATAGTAACTGATATTCTGCGTCAAGACCTTGCCAGCTCGAACCATCTCCCTAGTGCAACTGCTATCGCGAAGGGGCTGGCGGAGACCAAGAGGCCGAGCCCAGGTTTGTATTTCTCTTTCTAACCACCACTTCAATACATTGGCTATTCTAACAGTGTCCAGTCTGGATCCAAATCTCCGGCGCAAGTCTCCTCTCCGGCCCCGAAATCGCCAATGACTCATACGGCCAGGCGCGCGCCCAAAACCACAACGACTTCCACGGGATCTCCGAAATCCGGGATATCATCTCGTCATCGCCTAAGCGCGTCGTTGACCACCTGCTCCTGGGCCTGTCTTCCAAACAGCCCAATGTCCGGACGGCTATCATTTACGGGCCTTTGATCTATGGACTGGCCCGGGGGCCTGTGAATCAGCGGAGTATCCAGCTCCCAGATCTGGCCAAGGCGACGATTCAGCGCGGGAAGGGCGTGCAGGTTGGGAAGGGGTTGAGTTGTTGGAGTAATATCCATATCTCGGATCTTTCTGGGTTGATTGTTAAGTTGGTTAAGGAGGCGGAGGGTCGTGGAAGTGGAGAACTATGGAATGAGAATGGCATTTATTTTACAGAGAATGGGGCCATGGTTCGTTTGCTCCCGTTTATTTGAATGTTCCTTGCTAATATGTATAGCCATTCGGGGAGATCTCGAGAAAAGTAGCCTCGTTTGCTTTCCAGAAGGGGTTCATCAAGAGCACAGATGTTGAAGAGATCGACGCCGGGACAGCAGATAAGTTGACTGCCCATGGAGCCGTTCTATGGGGAACAAACGCCCAATATACAGCATCTCGAGCACGAGAGCTACTAGGCTGGAAACCCGCCGGACCCAGTTTGGAAGAGGAGATTCCTAGAGCTGTTCAGGAGGAAGCTTCCAGCCTTGGCTCCCAGTCTAAAATTTAGATATCGTATGTTGAAATAATTTCATGTCACAATAATTGGACACCGTTCATAGTTCATCACATCAAACCAACTCAGCGTATAGTCATTCTTCTCTGACCGTGCCTTCCAAACACACTGCGCCGTCCCAGCTGCAGCAGAAAATGGTCCCAGCGATGTACGATGCCCTGTTGCTACCAGCCAATCTAGAAGACCCGTCTGCAGCTCAGGATCCAGCGCCTCGCAGGCCGCGACGAACCCAGGCCATAATATCGCCGAGTCAGACTGAGCCACCCTTTCCTCAAGCCGCGCTGTATCGTACCGAGTCAGAAAATCCAGACATTTGCGGACGGTATCTTGCAGGATCAAGGCACTGATATTAGGGACGCGTCGATAGTAGAAGAGAATTAGAGCCTGGTGCATGGCCTGAACCATAAAATGGCTTGCCGTCTGATTCTGACCTATCGCCCTATCTTGACCACCCTTTACCGTTACTGATTTTGATCTGGGAGAATGCTCCCACGAGAGGATATACTGCTCTAACAAGCTCGCGCGCCTTTTCAATTCTCCCGCGATGCGTGCATCCACAGTTGGACCTCCCCGGTGGAGCAACTCCTGCTCGTTCGCTAGACGGATAACCTGCGACAGAAGGGTCATAAGGGATTCTGGGATTCCGTAGATATCCGGGAAAAGTGTATCGTCCCACTGCCCCATTACCTCTAGATGGATATCATTATAGCCGATCTTATTCCCCTTGGCTAGAGTGATATCGATTTCAGCGTCTAGGACGTCATTCGATACGCGGAAACTTCGGAGGGAGTCTGGGGATGGCTCGATTGACAGTAGGCTGGCGCTGGGCCGGTCGGGGCAAATGTCTAGCAGGGCGCAGCCGCATGTGCTTTCGGCCATGATACGGAGGAAGGTGTAAACGTGGTGCAGGGAGCGGACTTTAAGAGACTTGTGTGGTTTGGGGAGGCCGCGGATGCGAATGAGATACTCTGCGTCAACGAGGAATGCTTGCGCGCTGGAGTTTTCGCCGTTGAATATCTGTCTGTGTTAGTCTGCATTCTGACACGCTATTGTATGGCTGCTGGATACATACTGAGAGCATCACCATCGATAGAGCGGCCATTAGGATCTCCTTATACTTGGCCCGACGGGAACCTAGGACTTCCTCATTCAGGGCTAATTCAAGATGCTGTTTGGCGGCTCCTTTAAACCGATTCGCTGATACCTCCAGGCCACTGGCGGACTGATCGCGTGCATACTTGTGGAGACAGCTAGCAGCAAGTAGAGAGTAGAAGAGTGACAGCCTGGTGTGGCTGGTGGTATGGTGAATGCTGAGCTCTGCAAATGCGCTCATCGCAGCTGGGAGGTGGACTGCCTGCCAGGGGCATTTCTGGCAGTTCTTCAGAGGGAAGGATAGTGAAATGACATTCTCTTTGAAATACCGCAGTAGGTCGGCGGCCTCGGGGGGTACGCTGGTACTTCCCGAGATCTCAAGAGACGGGAAGGGGGTAAATGACAGAGAGGGGGACTGATGTGTGAGGTCCAAAGGAAGGAGAGTTTCGGGATCAACATTCAGAAAAGAGTCCGTAAGTCCGACTTCAGGGACGTCGTATAGCCCATCAAGCATAGAAGTGTCTCTTGCAATGGCTGGCCAGAGAAGATCCCACTCTAGCTCCGCCTCAGTCTGGTCGAGCTGGGGCTCATCCTGCTTGGTATCTTCAGCAGCCTCAGAAAACACCAGAACTCCAAAAGGGCCTTTAAATGAGTTGTCTTGCACACTTTCAAGCTCAAGCTTAGCCAAGGCAGCGCCGGCAGACTGTTTGCCGAGTCCGTCCATAGTCAATTGCGACATCTTTTGTTGCTCTGCCTCTGCGACTGTTAGCAGCATTCTTTGCATTAAGTAAAACAGAGATAGAAATACCAGAGAAGAGGGGACGACGGAATACTCGGTCCTTGTCATCGCCCGCCCAGTTCAACTGACGCTCGTAGCCCAGACATGCCAGGCCCTGCTGCTGGCAGTTGTGGCAGATGGGGCGGGCTTCGTCGCATTTTACATGGCGATTGCGACAGGTTCCACAGCCTGTAAGAGTACGACTTCGTGAAAGCTGCGGCATCGCCAAATATCTAGGATTCTTCGATTATGAGAGATGCAGCTAGTGGAGTGCGTGAGTGGTGGTGCTGATATTTCTGGGATTATTAAGCAGCCCAAAGAGGAAGGCAATCCCCAGCTATATGTCACCTATTCTGTTTATTTTACCCTATTTACAACTTCGCCTGTTCATGCGGCAGAAGCAGACGCCATGGCTGGCCTCCACGACTTCCATCTCCCTTCTTTGGTATCTCGCCCTTCCCATCAGGTATTCTCAGCCTCCACCTCCTACGCAGCTCATCCGACGCCTTGTTCTCGAAGCAATCGGCGATGTACCGGCCCAAGACAGGCGCAAACTTGAACGCACTGTTTCTCGTCAGTATCATCTCTTCAAAATAGATGAGATAACTCACTGTCCCGAGCCACCTGTCGCAATGAAAAGCCCCTGCAGGTCTGGATGCGAGTCCGCAATAAAGTCTCCCTCTGGAGTATCAGAGTACCAGCACATCCGTCTCCTCCACCACGGCCGGTCACCGAACTGCGGAACAAGCTGTCTGAGTCCGTCACGTAAGTGCTTGTCTGCATCCTCAGGGAGATACCCGGCATCAGCGTTGTTCCCAGCTAACTTGGGCGAAGAAACCACACGCCTCCCGTCCTCAACGGCAACTTGATTTGCAACTCCGAATCCGTGGTGCGCAACCTTGAGCAGGTTGTTCCCTGGATAAGGTGGGAAGACGAAGACGCCGGTGCTAAAGTTCATGATAACAGGCATGCCTCGCAGCGATTCTGCTTCCTTGTGAGTCAGCTCTACAAACCCCACCGACTGTCCTGACGCAGAGGACGCATGTGAAATCGGCAGCAACTGTCTTGACCAAGCACCAGTGGCAAGGATGGTTTGAGTTGCAAAGATGGGTTCTCCCTCGGCGAGATTCACGCCAACAACACGCCTGTCCCGCGGTCTGATTCGAAGCGACGTTGCTCGTCCTCGAGGACCAGTGATGAAGTTGACGCCTCGCTGGCTGCACTCCCGGGCCATAAACCGGACAGCAGATTGCGCATCTGCCCAACCTCCACGAGGGTTAAAGTATGCACTCAGACCCTCTGTTGCGGTAGGGAAGTTGTCAAATCGGGATTTCAGACTACTGGCCTCGGTGATTTCACCGGTATAGTCCTGCAAATTCTCACTCATGGCCTTGCTCTTCATCACGTACGACGAGTCGGCATTTTTATCCGCCATCAGCACGAATCCAGACTGGTGGAAGTGCTCTTTGAACGTGGTATTCCACTCCGCCAGGGCCTCGCGGGCCAGTTTCGCGTAGAACTCGTCGGAATACTCCACGCGGATGATTCGAGAGATATCGACACTGCTTCCATCAGGAACAGGGACATTGTACCGATAGATCACTGTTATGTTCGTATAACCTCTTTTGCTCAACTCCAGGGCCGTGCCTAGGCCGAAAATCCCGGCGCCCACGATGAGGATGGAGTCGGACTTGAGGTGTTCGGATTGTGTCATTGTGAATATATAATAGAAAGTTAAGATGCCACCAGAGGTGTATGTTGTATTTCATGAAGGTTGGATGTTGGGTTTAAATACTTGCCGAGCCCTAACTGACCCCGCGAACGCGGAGGTGGCCCCGTCCCCTCCGAGGTGGGTACGGTGTATACTGGTCAAGATGGGTAAATTTATACACTCAAGTGGCGATGCTGGTTATGTCTGATTAATCTTTGCCATATCTAAACGGAATTAGAATTATCCACGCAAGACCAAGGCTCCGTCCTCTCAGGCGAGCCCACAATCCCAACAATCGACCCATACGTCCCAGCCACCAACCAAAACGTCCCCGAAACAATAACAAACGCACTCCAAAGACATCCAACACCCCAAGAAACCGTCCGGTCGCGGTTCAGTTATCGTACAACCACATACACCCCATATGCTGGAAGGATTGGAGCGTTCCTAGCAGTGCTCCAACAGGAAACCTGGCCGCTGAACACGGGGATCCCGCTGGCGATTAGGTAGGCGATGACCGTGCAGGAGAATGTGCATCCCAGCCATGTGGACCAGTGGATTAGGTAGTTGGAGGTGAGATGGATTGAGTTTCGTAGGATACGGACGAAGATGTATTTTGCGGCGAACTGAAAAATAAAACAACAAAGATACTTGGTCAGCTTGGAGTCTTGTAAAGCAGGCAGGAGGGACAAACGTGGATATCTAGAAGAGTGCTACCAACGAGTCCCGGAAGACCAAGGCCATAGCATATCTTCTTCATCAGAGGTCCCGCAGACCCCAGTGCAGGGGAGGCGATATTCAAGCCCCAGTAGTAGTGCACCATAACTCCCACTGTCAGGTATGTGGCCGTGATTGTTGATTGGCAGATGAGCAGAGATCGAGTATACAGGCGGGGAAATCCCGGGGTTGGCAACACTTTCTAAGATGATAATATCTAGCAGGCCTTACTATACTGACCAAATCCAAACCAGAATATTGCTGTATGGACTCTGGAGTATGTGGTTGAAGACCCGCCGGTGAATGTGGGGACGGTGACCCGGTGGCGGCTCCGTCTCTACCGACTTTTTGTATGAACCCCATGGTGTTATGTCATAAAGATTGAAATGTCCCGATACCGTTTAATCAATCCGAGTATACATCGGGTCAGTCATATCAAAGTTGAACCAGTCATTGATAGCCCTCCCATAGTCCTCGGCCTGCAGAAAGAAGTCGCCCTGGTTAACCATAGGCAAGTCTCGCAACCCATCGAACCCCGTCTGCGGTGTGACACTGATTCCGTGTCCTGTGGCTCCAGTTGGCGTACTCAGTCCATGCAGTGAATAGCGTGGGGTGTTGTCCTGGGGCGCATAAGCAGAGATCTCCTTCCAAGCTGTCTTATGGCCAGAGATGCCTGCACTGCCAACCATAGCAAACTCGGCGACATCTGACCCGCGACGCTCATCCCCTACGTCGACAATGTCGTCAAACATAGATTTATCAGCATTAGCGTCCTCTCGGCCCGCTTTCTCATATATAAGAATATCCCGGAGTAACTGAGCGTCGATAGACCAGGAGACGTGAGACTCGCTCGGTCCACCGGTTTGGGTACCAGTAGCTGGAACTGTCGTAATGCTTTGCTCGAGCTTGCGAAGATTTTGTGTCTAAGAGAATATCAGCTGGTGGGATATCACTATGGAGGTCAAAGGACATACCATCGAGAAAACGGAAGGCCAAATAGACCCCATGCGCTTCAAAAGCCGCATACACTTATCATATCCCTCTTGCGCCTTCTGGCGAAGGCCATCATCCTTCACAAAGCTATGCTGTAAGTGAATCGTGGCAACCACAGCCACGCAGTGCGCAATCAACGGGTCGGAGACTTGGAAATCCTGCGCTTCCACTAGGTTGAGAAAGCAAATAATCCACGCACTATGTCTCGAGATCTGATCGAATGACTGATGCATGAAAGTCTGCGGCATCATGTGCCGAAAATTCTTTAACCGCATGGACAGGAGAAAAGGGTGATTTAGTAGACTCGGGATGGCTGCATGGACGAATTGTATAAACAGCCATGGGCCCCAGTAGTCTCTTCGCTGATTCAAAGCTTCTGGGGTTATGCCCCCGAAATTATTCGTCGCGAATCGATGTCTGAGTGGGAATTGAGAATCTAGCTCAAGATTGCGCAGTGTGACCAGTGAATAGTCGGACTGCGGGTTCCAAGGTGGGGGGTCATCCGATCCGACTTGAGCTGCTGCGTAGGCTCGGGCCATGTACCATACTTCAGCGGCTTGGGCCATGTAGAACAGTATACTGCGGTCTGAATCCTCCTCCGGGCCTAGCCCGTGCAGCAAAGGAAGTCTGCTTGATCGATGGTTGATTGGTTCCAAGCTATTGCCGTTCTTGAATAGACCTCGTATGCTCGTACGCTTAGTTGCATCAGGGATGGATGCTTGAAGACATTGTAATATGTAGATGCTTTGAATGCACAGAGAGCATTCTAATGGGTCTCCCAGAGACGATGAAGCTGGGAGACTACTCGCAAAATAGGAAGCCATTGACAGGTCAAGACCGGCCTGCATCACATTTCCATCTTTCATATCGGTTAATCAAATTTCACGCTTGAGAGCTATTGCGTCCCACTCACCTGCAAAGCAAGCCATGATCAGAAGGCAGAGGGTCTGTAATGTGGAAAGTTTCACCTTTCCAATTGCGACGCGCTCTACGATCAACCTTCGAGACTGGGAAGAGATTGAGTCTATCTCTTGTCGAGTGCTGGGTGTGAGCTGCCCCGGCGGAAACCGACGAGTCAACGACTTTATCGCCAGTCGAAGCTCCTGGTCGCGGGATCTGAGAGACTCAGGAAACTTTTCTTGTCTAAATAGACAAAGGGGCTGGTTGTGGCACCATTTCTGGTATAACTGGCCAACTTCAAAAAGTGAGTCTTCTTCGGATGGAGGAACCGGCCTATTGGAAATTAGTTTGACGCCCCAAGCACCAAGGCACCTGCTGTACCTACATTTCAGCACTATGAAATGGTTCTTGCTGAACATGGAGTGCTTCTAATTGGGGTGCCGTGGACTGTGTAGATCCGGATGGACCAGTAAAAGCGACCACTGGCGAAGCTTGTGTGTTGGACCGGCTGCATCAGAAATCATCAGCATATGAACCAGGCAGAAGCGAAACATAGCCAGCCTTACTCCAGTGATCGTAATACCTGGTCCAGTTTATCTTCAATTGCCTCCATCCGATGGTCCTGAACACTTCATCAGTCACTAGATACAAGACCGGAGATTCGCTCGAATAATCAAGAGAATGATAAATGGACTTACCAGGGTGCCATGATTGCCTTCCTGATCATCAAATCTTTGGCTAGGCGGGCTGGGCCTATACTTACACGACTGTCCGAGTCGCTGGCAAAACGAGCACGTTGGCCGCTCACCAGGGCATTTGACTTTCTTCCGCCTGGATGCATATCATCAGAGCTTCGTGTTTGTACGCATACTCGATCACACCTACCGACAAGGCTCGCAGGCCTGATGAGGCCGCCGTTGTCTTGCCTCTTCCATTGAGGGGAGATTCAACGGAGAAAGCGAGATATCAAGGTTGACCCAGTGAGTGACGAGGTGGAGAGAGAGAAAGTGAAGTTGAGAGCGTTATGGTAACAGCAATGACTATGTTGATTGGCTGCTTGGGTCAATAATACGTATCCAAAATACATAGAATGTGTACCGGAATTTATGCCTCAGGCTGACACTGTCTAGGTGTCTATGGCTAGCTATAGTCTATCGTCTATCTCGACTATATATCATTACCGTATCTTCCATCTAAAGTGCGTACCGAAAATCCTTCGACTGCATATCCGTCATATCCTTAAACCCGTCCAAAACAGCCCTATCCTGCCTTCCCATGCTTTCATCCACCGTCATGTTCCGATTTCGCCGGGCATTCTCCATTTTCATTACAGCATACGCGACTCCAGCTAACACAATCATCCCCGCATAGCAAACCAGCAACCCAGTCAGTGCGGAGTAGTACCGGGGCGCCTCACGCGCAAAGAAGATATTCGAACCCGCAACGTTTCCCCCGGCGTACAAGGTAAACCAGAGGCCATTGGCAATAGAGCGTTTTGTGTGCCCTGCCACGTTCGTGGTGAGCAGGTTCCAAGAGACGATGACCGGTGCGCCGATGATATATTGGAGCCAGGTGCAGCCAACCAATGTCCAGCGGTGCGTGAGATCTGTGAAACGGATGCCCAGCAGGCCGCCGAACGGGATGAGGCAGATGACAGCGAGAACAATACATCGGGAGTCGCGGACGTATGTGGAAATTAGCCCGCAAATTGGGACCACAACAGCTTCAATGGCACCTGTGGGGAGTTGAAGAAGCGTGGCGTAGATGCCGGAGAACCCGTATCCTTTAATCAGGGACGAAGCGAAGTTGGAGACGCCGCCATTGATCACACCACAGGATATTCCCATCCCCAAAACGCAGAGGACTTTCACATCGTATGCCAGTTCAAGGACCTGTCGGAATTTGAACTGTTTGGTTTTGACCCCTATCATGTTTTCGGAGACGCGTTGGACGGCGATAACGCGTTGTCTGTGGGTGAGGAATTTGGCGGAGTTGGGCGAATCTGGAACGAAGCATAGGAAAAGGATTGCCGTAACAAAGTTCAGAAGTCCAATAACGAGGAATATAAGTTGCCAGCTTTTGAGAGAGGTGTTATGGACGTGGCCGAGGCCGAATCCAAGTAGGGCTCCGACCATTGTTGCTGTTCCATTCGCTGACAGCCAGATGGCCATGCGCAGAGGTTGTTCAGATCTTTTATAGAACATTGATGTGAAGTTCATCACTACTCCGGTTAGTATCTGACTATCGGCCATGGAAAGAAAACCACGTACTGCAGGGGCTGACACCTGCTTCTGCCATCCCAAGAATAAATCTCAAAACTAGCATCCCCGCATAGTTTTTCGCGCCAATATGGGCAATAACTAACCCGGCCCAGATTAGGAGCACGCTTCCCATGTACTTTGCAAGCGGCAGTCGCTGAATGAGAAGGTTCGAGGGAACTGCGAATGCAAGGTATCCAAAGTTGAAGATTGCTGCAACCCATGAATACCTCTGGCCTTCCAAGCCCAGGTCAGGAATCAGCGTATAGGCAGATGCATAGTTGAGAGATAGCTTGTCTATATTTCGGCGTATATCAGTTATCAGCCGTAGCAGTGTAGTGGTAGGTCAAGAATACCCAGAAACTGAATACAGTAGGTCAGGTACAGCTGGCCACCATGTCAGTTGAACTCCCCCGTGTCGGACACTGGAAGCCTACAATTGGCATGATACGCCTGTCGAGAATCCTGCGCACCTCAGCGCCTTCGCGCTCCAGTTCATCGGGAGTTATCTGATCGGCTTCAGTAAACAGCTGTGCTGCTATATCTCGAATTTCCCCTGTTGCAAGTTCGCTGGCTTTCTCTACGCTGGGCTCGTCCTGCGCTTTTGATTTCATGTCTTTAACGTCTGGCATGGTGCGGGGAAATGAGGGGGAACAGATATCAACTAGATTCGACCAAATCTGGCAGCACAATGTAAGGTAGAATCGCTGTCGAGATGTACCTGCGAGATTGCTCTTATACCTTTGTTGCCCATCCTGCCATCCGTGAGGCCCTGATACCTTATCAATGGCCCGTTGATAGAGGGGTAGGTCATGTTATCTATTAGCTATCTCTTGGCTGTCTATCATTGTCAACTTCTGTTGCATGGAGTGGCGCGTGGGAGCTTTCATGGCTATCATAAACTTCGGGGACCGTAGCCAATTAGTTGTGAGATATTGTTCAATGCTCCAACTTTACGGAGAAAATCGCGAATTAGCCTGGTCGGTTTCTCGGATGGACTTTCCCATTGGGGTAATTGAGGGACGAGGTAGATAGAGCTTCAGTGTGCCATCCCCAAGAGTGGGGAAGCTCTCCATACTCGTGGGAATGGTACACAGTGCAACCCGAGAGCACAATGGCCGGAGCAAACGATATCTTAACATCAATTTGCAAGTTCCTCACGGTTTCATCTTTCTGCACTTTCTTATCAGCATTCATCCTCATTCCAACCTATCGTTATCGCAACCCGGCGACCTGCTTACTTACCGAATACAAATTCCATTTCACAGTCGTTCGAATCCATAATGGGATCTGTAAGTGATTTCCAAGCCCAGTATTCATCGCGATTTGAGCCTAATACGGCAATCAAGGAGGCGCCGGAAAGCCCAAGTCTCATTGATGCTAGCATCTCTGAGCTCCAAGAGGCTTTGGCTTCGGGATGGACGACGAGCGTTGAACTGGTAGCGCGATATCTTCGAAGGATCAGTGTCTATGATGCGTCTGGACTTACCTTGAGTGCCATTCCCATTCTCAATCCGTCTGTCTTCGCGGAGGCCGAGGCATCTGACGCACGGAGGGCCGCGGGACTCGCAACTAGACCCCTAGAGGGCATCCCTTACCTTGTCAAGGATAGCATAAAGGTAAAAGGCATGACTGTTGCCTCTGGGTCCCCTGCTTTTGAAGGTCTCATTGCTACGGACGACGCTGCTTGTGTGAAGATCCTTCGAGATGCAGGAGCAGTCCTTCTAGGAAGAACCAACATGCCCGCTATGGCTTACGGGGGTATGCAGCGTGGTTCGTATGGCCGCGCTGAAAGTCCATACAATATGGAATATTTGACGGCAGCATACGGATCGGGATCCTCCAATGGCTCTGCCACGGCAACCGCGGCGAACTTCTGTGCCTTCAGCTTAGGATCTGAAACGGTTTCCTCAGGACGATCTCCCGCATCAAATAATTCGATTATTGCGTATACGCCGTCCAAGGGTCTCCTGCCGATCCGTGGAGTGTGGTCACTATACCCAACATGCGATGTATTGGTACCTCACACGCGTACAATGTCCGATCTCTTCCAGGTGCTCAACGTGCTCGCTGTCACCGATGCAACTCCTAAAGGAGATTTTTGGAACGAGCAGAAGATTATTCCCTTTCCAGCGATTGAGACCATCCGTCCTCCCAGCTTCAAGGAGCTAGAGAAGCCGTCTTCACTCCATGGTAAACGGTTGGGAATACCGTCCATGTTTATCAACGGGGAAGATCCTCTACCAAACAAAATACACACAAGACCTTCCATATTGAAGCTCTGGGAATCGACAAAGCGTGAACTGGAGTCTTGTGGTGCCACTGTTGTCGAAGTCGAGTTTCCTCTCCTCTCCACGTATGAAGCCAACGTCCATCGTAACCAATTAGTGACCATCAAGGATCTCCCAGAGAAATGGCCAGCAAGGGAAAGAAGCGATCTTGTCGCCCACGCATGGGATGACTTTTTGGCTACCAACGGCCAGGCAGGATTAGATTCTCTCGCCTGCGTTAACCCAGACGATATCTTTCCCCTTGCTCCTGGGTCCCTCCGTGGCGCACCGATCCCAGCGAACCAGCTTCAATGGAAACAAATTGTCGAATATCCGAGGACCAAACCAAGCTCTATTTTCGATGTCCCGGATATGGAGCCAGCACTGAAAGCCCTGGAGACCGCACGGAAGGAAACGCTTGAGGAGTGGATGGACAAGCAAGGCTTGGATGCAATCGTTTTCCCAGCGAATTCAGATATTGGACGCGCCGATTCCGACGTTAATCACGAATCTTCGCAGTTTGCATGGACAAATGGGGTGAAGTATTCCAACGGAAACCAAGCTATTCGTCACTTGGGTGTTCCTACTATCTCGGTTCCGATGGGACTAATGGAGGATACGAAAATGCCTATCAATTTAACGTTCGCAGGAAAGGCGTACGAGGATACCAAGCTTCTTGAATATGCCTATGCCTTTGAGGTAGCGACAAAGCACCGCGCCATCCCGCCACTGGTGCCTGGACTGGATACAGATGTTCTAAAAACTTCGCGCAGTGAAGGCTCTGCCACTCTCACTCATGCGGAAACGGCGCGGATTGAAGTGCAGGGTCAGTCTAAGGAAATTGCCGGCTCGACAGTTAGTATTCAGCTTCAAGGAGCTTTGAAACTTAGCAAGGATACCAGAATGGAAGATCTCAGCTGCTATGTCAATGGGAATCCGGTTGAGGTGACTGTGGAAGGAAATCAATGGCAGCTGGCAACAACATACGCCAAATCTGCTCGTGACAGCACGTGGTCTCGATGGACGAGCCCAGCTGCTCACCAGGTCATAATTATCCTTGTTGCGCGCTTTAGCAACACGCCTGCTACTGGTAAATTAATTTTGCTCTAGATCCCTTTCGGTGGACAGTGGTAGTATTCCGAGAAGTAAAGCAAGAATTGCCGATTAAGCATACGGTTCGCCTGGGGAATAATAAAACGCTCATCACAAAGAAACAGAAGAGAAGACATTACATGACGATTATACTCCAGCAAATAAACCAGTAAATTTATTCGCACAGAAGTTGAAAATAGAGCGTTCTTATCCCTTAATCCACCTCTGGTCAGCCTTGTCGTACCCGATAGACTTCAAGTCAATGTTGAGCGTCTTTAACATCATATCCATAGTAAAGTCCTGCAAAGACGTTCCAAATCAGCATAAATCACCCATCAATAAGAGAGTAAAATGTCAAACCTACCTCAGGTTCATCTTCCTGTTCCTTAGCAGCAGCTTTCTTATTTTTCTCCTTCTCCTCCTCAATTTTCCGGCTCATCTCCTCCTTTCTCTCCCTCACTTCTTCATCATCAATATCCAGTCCCTCCGCATCGACATTCCCAAACCAAGTCTCTATTTCCTCCTGCTCCCACCTTGCCTCATCATTCTTCATCCGCTCGCGCCACGCCTTGACCCCACCCATTCGCGAGATTCGCTCCTGCGCACCAGAAAATACCTCTTCTGCTGCATCTTGGCTCACCTTCTTCCACTTGGAAATCAACGCCTGCAGCTCCTCCTCTTTATTCGAGGATTCGATCCGCAGAGCCTGCTGGACGGTATCAAGTTCAGATCGCAGATTCGACAAGCGTGTCTGTATTTCACGCTGTTGTTTCTGGAGATTTGCGACCTCTGGATCGGTGGGCACGGGCTTTCTAGTTGTAAGGCCGCGTTGTCCGAGGGATGGTCTTTTGCGGTTATGCGGGGGCGTGGGCAATTGCTTAGTTGAAGGGGGTGTAGGGAATGGAGCTTGGGTATTTTCCATGGTAGATTCGTTGGGTTTGATAGAAGATGTATCGGATTTCTCTGATTCTTCCAGTTTGGGCGTCGTCTTTTCCTCTTTCACTGTCGGTGTTGGTCTGCGGAGAGGGGACTTGAATGGTTTGGAGAGGGCGGTTGATGCCTGTGCGAGACGGCGGCGTTTGGCATTGGGGGTGAAAGAATACATCGTGATACCAATCGTTAAAAACTGTTGAATTACATTGTTTTATAGATCGATCACGACCATGGTGTGAAAGAGAGGATGGAATGTGGTTGTTGTTGATGGAAGAACCCATCTCAGAAATCATTTATCGATAAGATAGCGCCAGAAAGTGACGTCTTCGGTTCTGGCCTCAGGCAACTACATTGGAAGCAAAGCATGCAAGATCATACATTTTCATAATTCAGACTCGTAAAATACAATTCTAATGACCAACTCCTCCAGCCACCCATTGAGCAAACTCGGGTTCTCCAGGACGAGGGAAGAAGCCCCGGTCGTTCCCGTTAGCCTGTCCGGCTGCGTTGGCATTCTGGTTATCATTTGGTCTCTGGCGATTATTCCGTTGCTGTCGCAGGTACACCAACACCATGAGAGTTGCAGCCAAGGACAAAATGATAAGACCCTCCAAAACGCTTTCGTCAAGGTCAAGCTCGAGGTCGTCATAATAACCATCATCGTGGTCATGGTAGTCTCCTGATAACATATCATCCTCGTCCGCTTCCCCCTGTTTATACAGCTGTGCGCGATAAGCAGCATCTTGCTCTTCATCGTTTTCAATGAATGCAGCGACCCATTCGCTAAAGGTACGGCGGGGCTTTTGTTCTAGGATAAAGTTAGTACTTGCTCTCAGAAATCATTAGTCATGGGGAACCGTCGTACCATCATCTTCTCTAATGGAGTTGATCTTTCCATTGGTGAAGCTGTTCCACGCACTCCGTGCCCGAAGTTTCAGCAAGCTCAGCTTAACAGGCAAGTATGCTTCATGGTTTGTCGCCAACGCAAGATCATAGTATCTCTTGGCCATATGGAAGTCCTGCTCAACAGCAATCCCATTTTCATGCATCCAGCCAAGATTCCAATACGCCTGCGCACTGTAATGAGCTTCAGCGGCCGTGTGGTAACAAGTCGACGCCTTCTCGGCATCAATGGCGATGCCAGTCCCGCTCAGGTAGTAGTCGCCCATTTTGAGCAGAGAGTCTATATTCGCCTGTTTAGCTGAACGAGTCCATTGGATAAGAGCTAAAGCAGCATTTCGTAGTAATGACGGCCGAGGTTTCTTCGCCCCAGGGAGGATTTTCTCCAGTGGTAGTAATGAGCGCTGCTCGTCGAGAATAAAGGCAACATTCGCCTGGGCATTCTCATACCCCTGTTCGGCGGCCATGAGAGTTGGAATAAATGATCCCTCTTTGTCACCGCTCTCGTATGCATCATTTGCCTCAGTGAAGGAGGAGTGGATAATTTCTGCTTTCTCCGCGACCATCTTATAATAAGACGCAGCGAGTCCACAATGCCTCTGCCGCCCAACACCGCTGTTGGCCAGCTCCGCTAGGTAATAGAATGCTTCCATCCATCCCCAACGTGCAGCCAGCTCGAAATATTTCGTAGCTGTCACAACATCACCTTGATCAAGGAACAAAGCGCCCAGTCGGGTTTCGGCCGCTGGGAAATCTTGATCGGCTGCCGCTTTGAAGTAAGACGACGCTTTGAAAGCATCTTGCTGCATTCCGTAACCATGCAGAAACATGAGCCCGATTTGATGCTGACAGAGCGAATCTCCGTTGGCTAAACCGAGTTTGAACCAGGCATAAGCGGTATCGAAATTTTGGTCTACGCCTTCACCGCGTAGATACATGAGGCCAATATGACCGGCCGCTTTGGCGGCTGCTTTCTCGATCCCAACGGGGTGGTTCGGATTGAGCGAACCATCCTTATTCCAGTATCGTTTTGTCACCTGCTTGAAATACCTCATTGCCTTTTTATAGTTCTTGGAGAGGCCTCTGCCACCATCATAGTACATCTTTCCTAGGTTCAATGTCGCTGCTACTTCGCCTTTTCGAGACATGAGATCCAAGTATTCGAGTACATCTTCAAGACTGGCCTCGGTAACAGCTGAGCTACCACGCAGCGCATTGGGGCCGGAACTAGATACACTAGCACCTTGACCGTAGACGCCACCCTCTTCGTCAGCCCAGCGGTATGAGTCACGAGCAATACCGTGGCCACCAGGTGGCCCAGATCGATAGTACTCAATAGCTTTATCCGCCACGCGCTTGTAGTAAAAGGTTGCTTCGTCGCAGTTCCTAGGAGTACCAATACCGGCGTGGTTTCGATAGGCGAGGGTCATTTCCGACTTGGTATTCCCCGCCTCCGCGGCAAAGGTGTGGTATAATAACGCCTTGGCTTGGTCGCGTTCAACCCCGCCGCCAATCCCCGTAGCGTACATGAAACCGAGCATGTACTGCGCCGTACTGTTTCCATCCCATATGGCCAAGCTCTCATACCAGTGAAACGCCTGCTTAAAGTCCTGAGGGTAGGAGAAATTGCCGTAGAAGTTCATTTCCGCGAGTAGGAACATCGCATCGGGGTCGTGATCCTCTACCGCCGCAATCGTGAGTTCATCGACAGCTTTGGCGATACTCGGGTGGATATGTTTTCGCGCGCTACTACTTGACGGGGGTCCGTTCATGAATAGGATTCGAAAGGCTTCTTGGGCGTAATACCAGGTGTAGCCGAGAACACCGGACGGCTTTCCTGCGGGTGTAGCCACGGGTATCTTAGCTTCGCGGAGCGTCTTGAGCGCATCTTGGACGTGCTCTAAGAAAAGGCATACGTTAGTAAGAAGCAGGCAGAACATGCGCAGTCACCGCGTGGGGGTAGATCACCATTTGGAGGAGCATCGGAGTTAGAGGTCTCGCCAGGGGGGTATTGTGACCCCCGGGCGACGTCTGTGAGTGGATATTGATCATCGTCAGGTCCCTTGGCTTCGAGAGCGAATACTCGCAGAAATACTAGAACAGCGATATCAGCAGTGGTCCTCGAAGTCGAGGGTCGTCCCGGATACTTACATAGCGCCAAGGGCAGGAAGCGCCATAACCACATGCTCTTCATCTTGCTTGAAATAACTGGATTGGAGTGGGCAAGGAGAAACGCATGGCGACTGTTCCCACTACCAGTCCAATGGCGATTATGAAGGAAGGACGGATAAAGCTGTCCTGTCAGCCGGGGTCAGTCGTCCGGAGCTCTGGTCACGGCTGTTGGCCACCTGGCGTCGCGGAGCTTTGTAACGCCGATTTCTTGGCAACCACATGATTCATACTCCTCACTCACTACATGTACACAACTACGGTACAAAGAATCAATGTCTCGTAAGATCTTTCATTTTCAAGTTTTTTAACAGTATTTTTGCGCTCCCCCACGATCCAGGACTATCTTATCTAAGAATGTATACAGTATGAAAAAAGAAAACTCCGATCGCGCGCGATAGTAACAATCTCATCTCCATGCAACCCGAGGCAAACGAAAAGAAAGAGGGCCATCGCATCTCAGCGTGCTGCTTGAGAGCATTGATGGATCCCAGAGGCCTTCGGCTCTAAACAAAGTCGTTTGCCATTTCAATGGTAAGGAAAAGAAACGTAACGTAACACATCACCAGTCCATGGGAATTTGTTCACAATCTCAGGGGGGTTGGCTCGGAGGCTAGAAATAACCGTCGGCAGGCGGTTGAAGTTGGGCGTGAAATAAATCACATACATTAAGACGGAAGAGGGAGAAAATAGTGTAGGAACGGAGAAGCTGAAAAGAGGCTAGACATGCCCAAATTGCAAAAGATATAACCAACCAATTCCGCAACGAAAATGCAAGATGTTTTCTTTTCTTGTTTCAAGGGAATTTGAATGCGAAAAGTGATAGTACAAGAATACAACAGAAGCCATGAAGAAACCGCTAATAAAGGTTACCACTTCATCACTGGCGAGGAGATCTAATGAATCAATGTTAGCAAAAGCTCTTGCATTGCGTCTTTCTGGCAGTTGACTTACGTAGGGCTATAGGCCGGCGACGTCGGGCTGTAGCCAGGAGACGTTGGGCCTCCAGGCGAGGTCGGCGAGCCGGAAAAGTTGGGAGACGTGGGAGAGTACGACTGAGGGCTTGTGGGCGACCACCCAGGAGACGTAGGTGTGTATTTCGGAGAGGTAGGCGAAGTAGGAGACAAGTGTCGAGCACCACCAATAGCCGGACTGGTAGGGCTGTAACTTGGCGAGGTTGGGCTGAAGGCTGGTGAAGCAGGACTGAAGCTCGGCGAGGTAGGGCTGTAGTTTGGAGACGTCGGTGAGAACCCAGGCGAAGTAGGAGAGTACGAGGGTGACGTCGGTGAAGCCTGCCCAAACGCCGGCGACGTTGGAGAGTAGGCCGGCGATGTCGGTGCAAATGACGGACTCGCGGGAGAGAATCCCGGAGATGTCATGAACCGAGGGCTGGTGATACCCATGCCTGGAGATGTAGGAGAGTAGCTGGAGGTGGGAGAGTATCCAGGCGAAGTAGGGTTGGCACTGAACGGGCTGCTGGGAGAGTATCCCGCCGGGCTGGTGGCAGCAGGGCTGAACCCACCACCAAAGGCACCTGAGGGCTGGTACTCCGTAAAGCCACCAGGAGTCTCAGCACCCGCCTGGCGGATGGGAGAGAAGTTCGAGTCGGGGTCGGGAGTACCAATGTAGGCACTTTCCTGCATAGGCGATCCAGTATCGTACTGCGTTGCAGCGCCGTCCGAAATAATGGCATCCTTTGCACCCAGAGCGCCCATGACTCCATACCGAGCATTATTCGAAACAACAGTGTTGAGCATGCCTTGGTCAAGGAAGATGTCGAATTCGCCAGTACCCGCGGGTGCCATTTGGCCCAGAATCAAGTTCTCCGATACACCACGGCAGTCATCAAGTTCGCCAAAGGCAGCGGCCTCTAGAAGAATCTCAACCGTTTCTTCGAAAGAGCAACGCATAAGTGCACCGTTATCGGCACGGTTAATACCGTGACGAGTGACTGGAGTCAGGTAGCCTCGCACAGTCATCACGTCGACCAAAAGTGCCAAATGACGGTGGTTGACGTAGGATCCGTCGAAAGCCAACACTTGCGTCAATTCACGGAGAACAGCCGTTCGTGCTGCTTCAATACCGAACACCTCGAAAATTTCAATGAACTGGTTGGAGTACGTTCGGCTAGCATCAACGCCCGGAATCGCCAGGACCTCACCAAGAGAAGAACCACTAGTTTCGAGGACCCACTCTTTACACAACGGGTCCGTCTTGCTAGTGAACAAGGACCCGTCTTCCAGGACACGGACCTTACTCTTCTCGTTGATGAAGGCACGCTCAACTCCAGAAACACCGCGCAAGGTTAGGGTATCCAGAAGGTGTTGCTCCAGTTTCTTCAACGTAACATCGTACTCGATGTCATCATCTTCCTCGTCTTCCTTGTAATCCTGGATCTGACGGATACGGATGACCTGTTCGTCTGCGTTGTTGTCACTGAAGATGACAGCGATGTCCTTGGGGTAGGCCTGTTTGATCTTGGTAGCAACGTCTTGCACAGTGAGACCTTTGTCAAGAAGCTGCGGACGGCTCAGAATGATACGAAGCAACCACTTAGACTGGCGAGACGAGTCATCGGTGACATCTTCCGGAATAATGAAGTAAGATTCAACCATATCCCGATCGTTTTCGATGACTGTTGACTGGATGTCAGGATCATAGTAGATCTCCGTCGCCTCCGTGATGGATCGCAAACTGGTGTGCTCAACAGCGCTACGAAGCTGCTTAGCCCCTTCCTTGTCATAAGACCGTCCAGGCTCTTGGTAGACAGTCATGGACGGGGTCTTGATGTTGGTCGCAACGTTCAAAATTTCCTTTAGACGAGGCACACCAAGGGTAACGTTCTTGGACGAAACACCAGCAAAGTGGAAGGTGTTCAATGTCATTTGAGTAGCCGGCTCACCAATGGACTGAGCGGCCAGCACACCGACCATTTCACCCGGGGCCGCGGCCGCCTTGGCGAAACGAGACTCAATAGCTCCAAGAACGTGTTGGAAGGCAAGTTTGTTCATGGAGTATTCGGTTACCAATCTGCGGAATGCAAGGCGACTGCGCAGCTGGGCCTTAAAGAGCAGAGTTGCACTCTCTTGTGCCTCCTGTGAAATGGTATCGTTACCGCGCACAACCAACAGTCTATCAAGTAGCGATTGCACCTGGGGAATGACTTCCGCAGGGTGCAGATCACTGATGGTGCCTTCACGAATTCTGAAGGTAGTTCGAGCCATTTCAAGGATACGCTGAACGTTGATGGGAAGTTGCATCATCTCCTCGTCTTCCTTGCTCACACTGCGGAGGAAAGCCCGAGACTTTAGTAACTCCTCCCATTCCTCGTCCAAATATCTCTGGACCTCAACATCGCCAGCAATCTCGTTGGCTTGCTCCAGCACTTCAGGGCCGAGGCTGCGCTCGGGATCCATGAGGTCAACACGGAACCGATCTTTGAATTGGTTGTCCGAGCACTTGATAATATCAACGCGCTGGTTCTCAATATGTGCACCATCGAGACCATCCTCTCCGTAAATGAACTGGATAATATCACCCAGCGAGTTACGGACGGTGCCATCATATTTGACCATAACCTCCTCGAGGGCCTTAACCAGCTTACGCTGAATATAACCAGTTTCGGCAGTCTTGACAGCAGTATCGATCAAACCTTCTCTACCAGCCATAGCGTGGAAGAAGAACTCTGTGGGGGTTAAGCCACGAAGATATGAGTTCTCAACAAACCCTCTGGATTCCGGAGAGTAGTCATCTTTCGTGAAATGCGGCAAAGTGCGGTATTTGAAACCAAACGGAATACGTTTACCCTCAACGGATTGTTGACCCACGACAGCCGTCATCTGTGAGATGTTGATGGTTGAACCCTTCGAACCAGAACGAGCCATTTGAATGGCGTTGTTCAAATCCTTCAAACTCTTCTCGGTCTCGCTACCAGCTTCATCACGAGCATTGTTAAGCGCACGAGAGACCTTACTCTCAAATGTTTCACGCACGTTCATACCAGGAAGGGCTTCGAGGGTGTTGTCGGTGGCGCTGGTGGTTATTTGCTCGACTTCCTGCTTCCGAACGCGCACGCAGTTCTCAATGCGCTGGATCGTGAGCTCGTCGGGAATAGTGTCACCGATTCCAATGCTAAACCCGTTGTGAAGTAACCAGTAGCCGACAATTGCTTGAGCACCATTGAAGAAAGCGACAGCAGTATCTGACCCATATTCATTGAAGATAGTGTGGATGACACCACCACCGCTCGCGCCGACAGTCTTCTTGGAAAGCATTCCATACATCAACTGTCCACTATGAATAAGGAGCCCGCCATCGTTAAGAGGAGAGAACTTCTCAGCAAGTGGAGAACCATCTTTATCAACTCGCAGAAGGTTAAGGCCAGATGGAAGCGCCATGCTGATCATCTGTTTTCCTGTCCACCTGGGTCTAGGCTTCAAGATCGCAGGCGGGGGAATAACACCATCCCAATCAGGTACCCACATCATAGTGTTCATAACCTGCTCCTTGCTGAGGAAAATGTCACGACGGCAAATCTTGTAGATACCGCAGAGAGTATCTTGCACAATACCCATAAGAGGGCCGTTTCGCTGAGGAGAAACGATGTTGTGCGGCACAAGGGCAAGTTGGCTGAGCTCCGCGCGAGACTCTTCGCTTTGAGGGACGTGCAAGTTCATTTCGTCACCATCAAAGTCAGCGTTGTAAGGAGTGGTGACGGAAAGGTTGAGCCTAAAGGTCGAGTAAGGCATCACCCTAACGCGATGACCCATCATGGATTCTTTGTGAAGGGAAGGCTGTCGATTGAAAAGAATGACATCCCCATCCATAACGTGGCGTTCAACTTTCCAACCATACAAAAGCTGCTGCCCACCTGCCCGCTTTGCGTGTCGAAGATCGATACGCTCACCATTGTCCCGGACAATGTATCGAGCGCCAGGGTGCTCGTTCGGACCGTTCATAACAAGCTGCTGCAATTTCTCAATGTTGTAAGGAGTGACGACCTCAGGGTAAGTCAGTGTCCTCGCAATACTCCTTGGAACGCCGACTTCGTCAAGCGACAGGTTTGGATCACCAGTGATCACAGTACGCGCAGAGAAGTCTACACGCTTTCCCATCAAGTTTTGACGTAGACGACCCTCCTTACCCTTTAAGCGGCTTCGAATAGCCTTGACAGGTCGGTTAGACTTTTGCATAGCCTTTGGCTGGCCAGCGATATCGTTGTCCATGTACGTAGCAATGTGATACTGGAGCAAAGACTCGAACTCACGCACAACGTGCTCTGGAGCACCTTCCTGCTCACAACGCTGGACATTCTGGTTTGCTCGGACGATTTCAGCCAGTTTATAGGTCAAATCATCCTCACCTCGCTGGCCAGAAGTGCTACCACCAACAAGCACACTGGGACGAACAGGAGGGGGTGGGACGGGCAACACCGTGAGAACCATCCACTCAGGACGCGCATAGTCATTGCTCAACCCCATGATGCGAACATCTTCGTGGGAAATGTTGCGGAAGACATTAAGCGCAAGTTGAGGAGTAAGGGTTTTCTTTTCAGGTTGTTGCATGTCCATTTCATCCATCATGCTCTTCGAGGGCTTCCACGTTCCAACGAGCGAGATACCTTCTTTCCGAACGGTCGGCTGCGCATTGCCACATCCACCGTGAAGCCTCGCAGGTTTTGAGCTTTCTTTGCCGTACTCGTCGTCATCCGGAGGTGGGTCCGCCTCGCAAATCAAAACATCCTTCGAAAGCCGCCAGATGTGGTCAAATCGTCGCTTCGGGTCTCGAATCCGCAGGGCATCTAAGAACTTCGGATCGGACTGGTCTCAAGTCAGCATAATTGCCATGTTAGATTTGCCATCCCGTAAGGGATGACTAACCGTGTTGGCTTTGATCTTGCCACAGTTGTGGCAGACCGTCTCAAGCAACTTCTTGATTTTCGTCAAGAAACCTGGGGAAATGTCAGTTCCATCACTCCCATGCATTATTCATGAAAATAGATTCCTTACCGATGTGGAATACCGGAGTGGCAAGCTCAATATGTCCGAAGTGCCCCGGGCACTCCTTCTGACCTTCTTCACAGGTCTCACAGTTCCACTGTCGGTCAATAGTTCCCAGACGTGGATCATTAAGACCTTTGGTTCGTGGGCGTTGCCTTTGCTCGTCCTGCAGTTGAATTTGCGTTAGGTTATTTTTGAACACAAAGACCCGTTTCAGTGAACAAAGAAGAGGACAAAGGACTAACCATTGTCTCAGGGTATTCCACATGCACCACACTCATCCGCTTGATCTCCTCGGGGGAGAAGAGACCAAACTGGATTTCCTTGATCGTGCGCAAAGGCGCCTTGGAATAGGGAAAGTAGACGTTCGCCATGATGAATTATGACGCGAAAACCGGGGGTAATCACAAGGCGAGAAAAGTCGACTTCAGCGAAGGAATAAAAGCTCTAGATATCGCGAAAACTCGATTTCTGGCGTTTTATATTCGTTAATACACAAGCAAAAGCAAGCGATTAATGAACGGTGTTGCGAGCAGAGGGCCGGATGAGGCCTCTGGCAGCCCTTGCCACGAGGGCGCCTGGCACCCTATCCACGACTTCGCGAAGCTCTGAAAAGGCCGAAAAGGGGGAAACCACGGTCGGCGACAGCGATATTCGAGATCGTATGAAAATATCGCGATAAACGCGATGATCGGGGTGGTGTTGGGGGATGGGTGAACAGCGTGTCGGGGTGATGAAAGGGAGACGTTAGTTGTGAGGTTGGTCGGCGACGGGGAACGAGTTTTCTGAGCCGCAGCCTGCTGTTAGCGCGGGACCTCTAAAGCTCTGGCACCCCAACCTCATCACCGTGTTACCACCAATGACATAGTGAATTACCACAACACAAGTGGGTCCCATTGTCGTTATTTTAAATGTGTTATTCACCGCCTGCCACCCCAGTTTTCGGTCTTCAGCCCAGGAAACCAGGAAATATCCCCGCCGCCCAGGCAATGCATTGAAAGCCTGCGATCGTTGAGGGCGCTGGATGTTTGCTCTCACCTTTTACTCCTGGCCTAGAAACAGGCTGGGAAATCTCACCACTCCCTCACTTGCCTCTCTATTTTGACTGCCTCTTGGAGCGGCTTCTAGCCTCTCTGCACCATGAACCTCTCTCTTATCGATCCGTTTGTCCTGGCCCAGGACTATCCAGACACATTATCAGAGAAATTGAGTATGCAGTTATTTCTTGAATTCTTGTTTGTTACGTTTCTAATGCTTGTTATAGGAAGCGGTCACGCGACATGTCTGCGATTCAATCGCAAGGGAGACTATCTGGCGTCCGGACGAGTGAGTTTCACTCCAAACATCATAAAATCAGGCGACCGGCCAAGCTGACATTCACTACTAGGTTGATGGCACAGTTGTTATATTTGATGTCGAAACAAATGGAGTCGCGCGCAAGCTCAAGGGTCACGTTAGACAAATCCAATCGCTCAGGTATACCGGACCCAATACATCACCACTGGCTGGCAAATACTGACTCGCTCGGCTTGCAGCTGGTCTAGAGACGGTCGCTATCTTCTGAGCTCATCACAGGACTGGAAATGTATTCTGTGGGACCTGAAAGACGGTTCCCGGGTACGCACAGTCCGGTTTGAAGCTCCCGTATATATCGCAGAACTACATCCTTACAACCAGTGCGTCTCACAGCCCGGCAATCACTATTAAAATGTGCTAACGTTGTGTGGCATATGCAGTCTATTATTTGTAGCCTCCCTCTTCGAAGATCAGCCCGTTCTCGTCGACATCTCGTCCCGCAAACCTGTCAAACACATCCTCCCCTCCGCCCCGTTTCGCGCTGCGCCCTCCAAAGACGAAGAAGTCGATCCAGCTGTCGCTGCCAAACAGGCGGCACAAGATGCGAAGCATTCAACCTGTGTCACAGTTTTTACTGCGCTCGGTAACCATATAATAGCCGGCACGTCGAAAGGCTGGATCAACATCATCGAAACGCAAACCTGCACCACCATCCACTCCACCAAACTCTGTAGCGGCGTCATCATACTCCTCCGCCTCGCCAGCAACGGCCGCGACCTCCTCATCAACAGCTCCGACCGTGTTATCCGCACAATCCTCATGCCCGACCTCACCCAACTCGGCATCGATCTCGAACCAACAAATATAAAGCTCCAAGTCGAGCACAAGTTCCAAGACGTCGTCAACCGCCTAAGCTGGAACCATGTGGCTTTCTCCTCAACTGGCGAATTCGTCATGGCCTCCACCTTCATGAACCCCGACATCTACGTCTGGGAACGCAGCCACGGCTCCCTCGTCAAAATCCTCGAGGGGCCCCGCGAAGAACTCGGCGTCGTAGAATGGCACCCAACCCGCCCCTTCGTCGTCGCATGCGGCCTCGAATCCGGCTGCATCTACACCTGGTCCATCGTGACCCCGCAGAAATGGTCTGCCCTCGCGCCTGATTTTGGCGAAGTCGAAGAAAACGTCAACTACATCGAACGCGAAGACGAGTTCGACATCCACCCAGCCGAGGAAATCCACCAGCGCCGCCTTGACGCAGAAGACGAAGAACCCGATGTCCTCACCATCGAACCCATCAAGGGCGGCGACGACGAGATTGAGTCCTTCCGCATGCCTGTCCTACTCGATATCTCTGATAGCGAAAGCGAGGAGGACATCATTGCCGTTGGACCGGGGACCATGCGCCGTCGGAGTCCTGGTGGTGCGCGGGACAAGGTAAATGGCGAGAATGGGACGGCGGCCGCAGGTCGTGGCGCGAGAGGGGGGCGGCGGCGGTGACGCATCCTTCATGCATCTTATCCGCTGCCGCTGCTGCCTTCTATTTACACAAAAGGCAGTCGACCAGTCCCATCTCGTTTCTCGTTATGTAAACTATAGATTGGCGTTCGGTGCTGTTTGCTTTCTTTGCATGGATTCCATGGAATATGAATAGGTATATATAATACCGTGGATACGGTGCTGGAGTTTGGGGCAGCGGGGGGAACGTCAAAACAAAAAAAGCATGCATGCATACATGAAGCAGGGTCTAATTTATTTCCTATTATTTTTTATTTTCATGTAATTTAGTTTTATTTTATTTTATTTTATTTTCATTTTTATTTTTTCATTGGTTTTCGTGATAAATAAAGTGACTAAAGTATTTTTTCGATTCTCGAGTTCTACATTCGAGCAAGCCTGTTACCATCCATGAAGCCTGAATATATATTTATCCATCCACCCATAGATTGAAAATATGGGCGGATCGGCGTAACAACCTCACCATGGAATCCGACAGCATAATTAGAAAAGGTTGGATTCCTCAAACACAGCGTGCCCTTTTCTCTTTCTGCTCTCTGTTTTCTACCACAGTTTGTTCCTTTTTCCGCACCTACCCTTCAATCACTTCGTCCCGCTTCCCGCCATCCGCTGCCTGGCCCTCTCGCTGCTGTGCCTAGTTAGGCTGCCCCTGTTCAATGTTCCAGCCACAACAAAGGGGTCTAGACGCCTGTCTACCTTGACCATAGCCCTGGTGCCTCTGATAAGTTATCCCACGCGTCCGGTCGATCTTTGTCTGTCTGGACTAGCTAGGCTAGGATCTGACTAGAACCGGGATAGATGGAATGGGTATAGGATATGGTCGGCAAGCGAGGCATCATACGCAACGCACGCGTCTCGACGGGATGGAAAGGGTGTTGACTGTCGGTCAGTCGTGCGGGCGAGGAATAAGGACCGGTTCGGTTCATAGTCGTTCGGTAGTCGGCACTATCTGACTGGAGCGATTTCGAGTTGTTCTATCGCCGTCCGTTTTGTCACCCACCAGGGGGATGTGCGAGTAATGCTAGTAAGCTAGTTCTGACTGGCATGTCACGAAATATTGTTGTATATGTGCAAGATCTTTGCAAACAGTATTCCTCCTTTTTTTTTTCCGTTCCACAATGTTGCAATGTCATGTCGCAATGAATGCGCCTCCTTTATTTTTTTTTTCTTCTTCGTTTTTCTCCCCCCGACCTGTCGTTGATCGTGTTTGAGATAGGATTGTTTATCTCGACGGTTTTCGCGCTTGGTATATGTGCAGGATGTTGTAGGCGTGGATTTCCTTGTTGAATGCTTCGGTTTTGACGTCCGAGGCGAGCTGCTGGATTTTCTCCACGGGCCAGCCGAAGACGCGACTAAACGGGGCTATACTGAGGTTTTCGATGCTCTCTGAGACGGCTAGATTATACCACCGCGCGACCTTCCTCTCGTGTTCGTCCTGATGCCACGGGTTGAGCGGGAGGCCAACGATCTGGTGGTCGATCTCTGTGAAACCGGCGTCTTGGAGGTATTTGATGGTATCGCGAGAGCTATGAGCTATCGGGCGCATGGTTTCCGCTGTCGCTTGCTTCAGGTATTGGTACCAATGGCGCAGGGCCAACCCGTCCAGTGACCGATCATCGCAGCGGGGCTCGAAATCGATTTCGACCTGCTCGAACCAGGCACCTGGGCGAAGGTGGGAAAAGATCCTCCGGTACAAGTTCGGCCAGCCCATGATACTGCCGCAGCCCATCTGCAGATGAATGAGGTCCCAGGAATCCTCGCCCATCGCCCAGGGGGCCTCGAAGTCGAAGGGTGAATAGAACTCGCAGTTCTTCGGGTGATTCGAGGGTTGGATGGGAGCCAGATCCACGCCGGCGACGAAGGCGTCGGGGTATTTGCTTGCTACTTCGATCGCCCATATACCAGTTCCACACCCTAGATCTAAGAATCGGCCGTTGCCTGGATGGGGTGCGTAGATCAGGCTTTCCGATACGCGCGCTACCGTAAAAAGTTTATGGAAGATGTCGAGGCGGTCCTGCTCTTGCTCGTCGCACGGGAGGAAGTACATGCCCCTGCGGAAGCCATGGTAGGTGCGGCCGTTCTCTTCATGGAATTGGGTTCGCTCGCCGTTGCTGGTAGCACAGAAGAATCACATTAGCCTCTCCAGGACCAAATTCCACACTCACATAGGGAGGAGGGTTTTTTTTTTTTTTTTTCTCTCGTCTTATTGAATCGAACACGCACAAGAAACGGAGGGGCAAGAGAGAAATACTTGCTATAGTTGGGGCTCATACTTGGAGACCCATTCTTGTTCCAGGGCCCGCCAATTGCCCCATACCTCGCGCCCGGCTCTCGCTCAGTAAGAGTTTGGATGTCCATCGCGTCCGAATTCTGCCTTGACCGACCCATTTCGCTGGAGGTTGGAGAGTGGTAGCTGTAGTGATTCTGCGCTGGCGAGGGGGAGGTCATGGCGGGGGGTCGAGGTCCCACCGGACCCTTTCCAAACATCACAGGCGAAAGAATGGAGTGCAGAAAACGAGGACCAGCAATGGTGCTTGGGCAGGTTTGGAGATGGCACTGAGTGAGTGCTCGTGGAGGAGTATACGGATATTCTCCGAAGCCCGCAGTGTGCGCTCGGCGGGCAAAGGGGGGTGGTTCAGTGAAAGACAGACAGGCAAGGCAGACTCAACAGCTCGCGAAGGATCAAGAAACACAAAAGTCAATAGCGAACTAAGAGTTGCTGACGAGAGCAGGGGAAAAAATCAGAGTGGGGGAGCGGCTGAGAACTGAAGGATTGACGCCCGCTGAAGTAAAAAAAAACAAGAAATGGGGCATGAATACAACAGCGGGAGAGGAGGCAATTATAGACAACGCTTAAAAGAGGCTCCCCGCGAAGGATCGGCTCTGAGTAGCGGTCACGGTAGGACGATAGCAAAGGTAAAGAGTGCGGGCGCCAGAGGGAAACCCGCCGAGAGGGACGGAGACAGCGAGACAGCAACAACAGCGAGGTCCAGGATCAAGGCACGACAAGACAGGCCCGTCTTTAAGGTTGTCGCAGCCGCTGTGCTGACCCGGTTGGGCCCACGGGCGCGCGAGGGCGGGGCGGACTGACAGAGGTGGCAGTAGCAGAGGCAGCAGTGGCAGTGGATGAGGGAGAGAGATGGAAGAGAATCAGGGGAAGCTGGCAGCAGGGATCAGGCCCCGTCGAGTCGCGGGTCTACAGTCAGTCAAAGTCTACAGTCTACAGTCTACAGTCTACACTAGCCGGAGACTAAGTGATGGTGTCTGTCAGATTCGATGGACCCCAGAGAGTACCACGGTAGTAACCGATCGTTTCCTGGAACCATCTTGTGAGGGACTGTTAGGCTGTTAGAGTTGCGGGCGGGAGGCGGTCCGTTAGTCTGTCGTCCCTTTGTTCCAGCGCTTTGGCTCTTCTGTCTGTTCTCACTTCACAGTCTTTCACTGCTCATCAGCTTTCTCCATCCAGACTCTTCTCCAATCCAGTCCCCAGCCCTGTCCATCCCAGACGTGAAACAAACCCTCTTCCCAAGGTTTGGTACCATATCAGCGTCCCTGGTTAAGCGCCTTCCCCTCGTCGGCTGCTCTCACTCTCGCTCTTCTCGCCTGATCGACGAGTCCAAACACCCCCCCCGTTCCCACCGTTTCCGCCGTTTCCATGGTTCACTGTCGCGCAGGCAACATGAGTTGACGGCCAAAAGGGAAACAGCCCCAGTAACGTGGCTGGGGCTGGTTCTCCCAACAAATCGCGCCATCTCCACGACCCGAGAGGGCCGAAACGCAGCCTCCAATAAGGCCGAAACGAACAATACTCAGTCATGAAACACGCACGGCCTCTCAACACTGGACAAAGGTTTGTGAATTGTGATTGTTGTACTTGGTGGTTCCTGCCGCTCTCCTGCGTACCCACACTTTTCCCACGAGGACCAAGAGGCTACTGTAGTCTACTGCTGGCCGCAGCTCTAGCCACCAGTCCCCTGCACTTGTTTCAAAGGCCAAATACCAGGTCGCCCGGTTCATTGGTGGGGAGCAATGCCGCCTCCTCCTCCATTTGGCCTGCGAGACTAACGCTGAAAAGACACTGCGCCGTCCATATGCACTTGGTGTCTGGTAAACGGCTGAATGCCCCCCGACTTGCTTGATTCCTGGATGTCGTGAGGAGGCCTCATCAAGCAACACTCGAGTCCTCACCGACTCCTGGTGAACACGCAAGACAACTCTCGTCCTGATTTAATGCGCCTGCTGCGGTAAGGCACCCATGCCTAACTTGTTACTCGAGCCTCCTCGGCGATTCGCGAGCATATCCATCGTCTCTCATTGATCACCATCTCATGCTTCTTGGCCCCACACGACGTTGACGTTGCAGATTATACAAATTTTTTTGGAGTGTTCTTTTAATTTTTTTAATTTTTAATTGCTTTTGTTTTTTTGGCCCCTTTCCAAATAAGCTCACTTGATCAGGGCCAACAGTTACCAATCCTATGCCGGGCTCAGCACCAGGAAGTGGCCATTATTGGACCATCAGCTGCTGCGCTCCTGCAGTTGTAATCTCCCCGCTGTATCCTGCCCGATAGTCGGACCAGGGTCGACATCAGAGTCCACCCGGCGATATCACACCAGTCACCAGTCACCAGAGTACTCCGCACAGGATTCCGTTGGCCAGCATCCTCGCCCGTTGTAAACGGACAGCACAGCTTGAGTTGTCTGCCAATGAATTTCACCGACAGAGGAACACGCGTTCTTGCAAATCCGAGCAAGAAAGCAACAACTGCTTCCGCCCAAACTTCCAAGCCTCGGCCACTATAACTTCGTAGCGGGCCTGGTGGGTTAACTTGCTTGGGCTAACCTACTCAGTCGGATATTGAACGACTGCCAATCGTTCCCAACCCGTTTTTCATCCACTGAATTACCCGGCTTGGGAGTTTGAGAATTACTCCGCAGGCCGCAGCCTTCCAGATGATCTGCATATTTCGAACGTCGAGCTATCCTTGGCTATGACGTTGAGTTTCGCCTGGTTGCGAAAAGTGAGAGCCTGGCAGGCGTATCAAAATGACCCTTCAACATCCAAGTAAAAGCGTAATCCGAAACTAGGACCATTATTCTGTCGAATTCCGAGCGTAGGCCAAGCGTCTGTTACTATAAAAGCAATGGTGCCTGAACAACAAGGCAGCAATCGAGTCTTGGCTTCTCCCTCGACTCAAGTCCGCTCTTTATTCTTCCGACATCCAAGAAACGAGGGCGAAAAACAAAAAAGAAAAAGAAAACAATCATAGTTTAGCAGCAGCAAGCCGCGGTTTTCCAGACGGCGGCGAAATTTCTTCCGTTTTCCTATCAGGGCTAGCCACGTCAGGTCCATCCCATCTCCCCAGTGGGACAGTTCAAAGCAGGAGATTAAAATTTCCCGCAGCGGCCGGTCCATCAACACTCGCATATCCACTGCCTCTCCCTGGGAAGGATTGTCGGCCCAACAAGGAGCACCATTCAGACTATACTCTTTTCGCGCTGTCTGCACTTGTTCCAGTGAGCAGGGGAGACCTATTTGGGCCAGTCCAGCCAAAAGAAGCAAGTGAGCCAGCCCGCCAATAGCCAGGCCCGCCGCTCGAGGTAGAGACTGTGGTCGAGACCTCGTACAACACCCAGAGCCCAAGCCACCATGCACACGCTCAAAGAAACCGGCTCATCTTCGCTTGCTCTGCCAGAGGACAGCTACATCTACTCGATTGTGCCGTCGTCGCGAACAGAGTTTGCCGCCATCTCATCCGACGACTCGCTCCGCATTTTCGATGCGAACAAACTTAATCATGCGTCGTTAGTGGCCACCAATACACACGACGATGGAGTCACCTCGTTGCGGACGTATGATGCAAACAACCAGCTGGTCATCACCGGTGGCCGAGACGGCAAAGTCAAACTGTGGGATCTCCGCCATGGCAAGAATTCCGCCGCTGTCGTGGTCGAATCATGTAAGTTTTCAGCCTCCCGAGCTTCTCCCTGTGCTGTTCTTTGAAGCAATGGCTGCGTCGAGTTCTGTGCTTCCTTCGCCTCTGTCCTCGACCCCCGGTGGTTGTGCGAGCCTTTGTTTCGCTTTGGCCAGATAGATCGTCGCTGTGCTCAGACGTCTAAATTGGGTATGCAGCTTGCTAACTTGCAAATAGCAAATCAGGCTCCGGTGCTGTCGATAGCCAGCTGCTCTGAAACAAACAGCATCGTAGCTGGGACGGAACTTCTCTCCCACCAGGCAATCGTTGCATTCTGGTGAGTTACCCACCCAGCAATGTCTAGACACCCTCCGCTTCTCCGAGATGTGAGATAAGACGGCCAACTCTAGACATTTTGCCCTTTACGCATGTGGTGGGTTCCACGAGCTGCTAACTGACGCAGGGATGCTAGATCCCCATCCCAGCCGCATCTCCAGTACGTGGAGAGCCACAACGACGATGTAACCGAGGTATGTCAGCCTAAAAAACACAAAGATATCAACAAACACCAACCTAACACCGCTACCCTACAGCTCCAATACCACCCAAACCGGCACAACATCCTCCTCTCAGGAAGCACGGACGGTCTCGTCAACATCTACGATACCACCGTCACAGACGAAGACGAAGCCCTGGTGCAAGTTATCAACCACGGCTCCGTGCACCATGCCGGATTCATCAACGAGCGCACCATCTACGCCCTGAGTCACGACGAGTCCTTTGCCATCCACCCGGCAACAGACCCAGACGATCAAGCCCAAGAGCCCGAGCCGATCCAGTTCGGCGATCTAAGACAGCCGCTGCACTGCGAGTATATTGCGCAGGTCTGTGTCGGGAGTCAAGCACCGTATATTGCTGCGGGGAATAAGATGTACGTGATAACCTGTTCTTCTCTTCGACTTACATTATGGCCAGGAAAAAATACGCATACTAATATTGTAACAGCGACAAACGCCTTGATTTAATTCCTCTCGCCCCAGCACCCTCATGGCGCTTCGACGAGCAGAACCTCTGGCGCCTCCCAGGCGGTCACGGCGAGGAAGTCGTACGCTCGGTATACGTTGACGGACAGGTACTCCCTTAACCTTATCAACCGTTTTGTTCTTGAATTCGACACTAACAGTTATAGAACCAATCGGTCTTCACTTGCGGCGAAGACGGCTTCGTGCGTGCGTGGAAGCCCGAGGCTGAGCAGGATGTGGAGGGGGATACACAGATGAACGCGCCGAAGCCGAAGGAGAAGAAGGCGAAGGAAAAGACTAGGTTTAAGCCGTATTAGTTTATGATAGATTTAGAGGAGATATGAAAATACTGTTGGTTCACTTTAATGATGTTGTACACAACGATATTAAGCTGTCCATTGTAAGGTGGATATGTGTATATTTACAACCTCAATCATCACTCAACCATGTAGAAAAAAAGTATTACCTGTGTACTTGTACTAAGTTAGACAGAAAGTTAAATATACTAAAAGAGAAACCCAAAATATAGGTTAAAAAGAAGGAAAGCAGATCCGTGATAAAAATAAAAATAAAATAATAAACGTCCACAGCGAGACTCGAACCCGAGCATCGTATTTCGGGCAAATAAAACTCCCCACAGCGCATTTTTATCCGCGGCCGGACTGGGCTGGACTGGACTCTTATCGCTCTCCGCTCTCTCTGAAATTTTTTGTTTCGACGATAACAATCTCGGACTCTTCACTCGAAGAAGCGAAGCGAAGCAGTGCGGTGCGGTGGACTGCGCTGGCTTTTATTATCCTTCTTTCTTTATTTTTTCAATTTTATATAATATCTCAATTAAAGCGGATTTCGTCTTTCACGTTTCGTTTAGAATCGAATGAACCGATCTCGATAACCTCCCATGCTCATGTGCATACCAAGACCAACTCCACGACGAACGATACTTCGCTCCTGCCTAACCTAACCTAACCTCTTACGATTCGTACCATCCCGCCCATCCTCCTCCAACACAACGGAACAAAAAAAAAAAAAAAAAGAATGGACGCCTACGCCTACCTAATCCGCCACGGCTGGTCCGGTCCGGGCAACCCTCTAAACCCCGACCGCGCCGGCGTGCGCGGCGGCCTAGGCCTGACAAAGCCGCTCCTCGTTGCGCGACGGTCAGGAAACAGCGGTATCGGGAAGACGACGACGAAGGACCCGACGAACCAGTGGTGGTTGCGCGGGTTTGAGGATGCGCTGAAGGGGATTGGGCAGGCGGATGCTGGGGCTGGACAGGGGCCAGTGGGGAAGGGGAATGCGTTGACGAGTGAGCTTTATCGGTTTTTTGTTAGGGGGGAGACTGTTCCTGGGACTTTGGGGAATAAGGATAAAGATCAGGATAAGAAGGAGAAGGATGGGGGGAAGAAGAGGAAGAGGGATGTGGATGAGACGAAGGAGGAGAAGAGGCTGAGGAAGGAGGAGAAGAAGAGAAGGAAAGTTGAGAAGGAGGAACGGAGGGAGCGGAGGAGGGAGAAGAGGGAGAGCAAGGCCAAGAGGGCCGAGGAAAAGGCTGAGAAGAAGGCAAGAAAGGCTGAAAAGAAGAACGAGAAGAAGCCTGAGGATGACTATCCTACGCCAGTTTCGATGGATTTGGACTCGACAGACAACCAGGATGGAGGTTCAGAACTGGACACGCTGAAGGAGAAAAAAGAGAACAAGGACAAGTCAAAGGAAAAGGAAGACAAATCCTCAAAAGAGAAAAAGAAGGATAAGAAACGAGAATCATCCGACGAAAGCTCAAAACGCAAGTCGAAAAAGAGCAAATCGACGTGAAATCATATATAGACTTGGACTGTTATAGATACCCATTTGGCTTGGTTTAAAGGCGTATACCATCGCATCACCACCTGCATTTCTAATATCAATCTATGATAGCATGACAATTAAGCCTCTGCTGGCAACTTTCCTGGCTTCCCTGATAAGATCCATGGCCTTCGCTCCCAGAACTCGTCCTTGATGATATCCACATGCTCAACCACTACCTGTGCCTTCCGCCGTAGCTTACGGAGTTTCTCTTGCTGCGTTTTTGAGATATTGGCTTGTGCATCTGCTTCGCTCTGTGTTTTGGACTCTGACCCTGGCCTGCTGTCCTCAAATTGGTACTAAGGCCTAGTTAGTAGAGAAAACTCGTACAAGGAAACATTAACATACCTGCCGATAAACCACACTCCCTTTCTTATAGATATCCTCTTCGTTGTTATAATTAATTTCAAATCTCTTGAACAGGATCTCGTTCTTGTCTGCCGACACGGTTCCCTATTACCGTCAGCACGATCCAATATCAACTGACCATAGAACTCACCTTCAACTCCTCCTCAGCATCAGTATTGCTCATCCCGCCCCGGAGGACCATCATCCAGAACGTCGTATTATATAGGTTATTAATATGACCTGCGAACCGTCAGTACACCGTATCCCTCAGACTGGCGGGTGAACTCACAGTCAACCTGCCTCCAACTCATATAATCGCGCAAATTCTTGGTCGCCGGATACATGACCGCCCTCCCATCAAACGAAGGAAGATAAGGTGACTGCAGCGGCGTATTTACAAAATATTTACTCCATAGGAAGATATAATGTGCTGTGAAGGTCGAGACAATGGTTGTTACCAGTTTCCTGTTACCAGTAAGCCTCAAGCCTTCAAATAACCAAATAAACAATCAAAACCAGAGAAGGAGAGAACATACGCGCTCCGTCTCTCAAAAAGCTCACACGTAGGATGGAAGACAAAACTTGACATCGTCAGCATAATACCCATAACCCAACCAACCAGGACGAGAAATCGGAATCAAACCTATACTCATCACTAACGCCATAAGCGATCGCCAGATCTGGAAGATCCTTCAAGACCTCTACAGCGGCAGCATTCATCAGATCCAGCGCGCGCCGGTCATTCGGTTTCTGGAATGCATATCGATCGGATAGTCTGCGGCAGCGTAAGTACGGGCCTACTACATTCCTCGACTGCGCTCTCGTGCGATAACATCAAGCCAGGACTGTTGGAATAAAGAGGCACTGACTTGTGGAACCCGCGTCCGTCAATTCGGACAACAATCCATGTGTTTGGGAGCAAGATGTCTGGTTGCTCGAAGGCTTTGACGTATTCGTACCTGGCGTTTCTTTGTTAGTCATGTATGAAGCGGGAAGGAGGGGCAGGGTGGGGTACTTTGAATTTGCCATTTTTATGGTGATTTAGTAGTCTTTATTGTTAAATTTGGGTTGCTAGTATCATATCCTGTTGTTGTTGGGTCTTGGTGATGTTCTTGTGGGTTCTGGTGGGAGATGAAGAGATTGTGGGGAGAAACTGCGTGGGAACCTCTCTTTGAGTCACTGCACTGGCACGTACGAGCAACAAATATTCAACTACTATGGATAACAACGAGAGATATGGGAAATTGATAGAATAGTTGGTCCAAATAAGTTATATACAGAATTTACTAAACAAGCTGGCTGGGTAAGAAACCTATTCGTATAGTCTAATGTAGGGTACTCGTCTATACTAAAGATAGGAAAGATAGTAAGAATGGTGACAGGCATAGAAAAGCTAGACAGTTTCTTCCTCTGGAATCTCATCATCACCGAACTCGCTGTGTCGTTCGCTCGGCCGCTCGCTCGTCTCACTGGCCGCCTTGTCCGACTTCTTCGACTTGCGGCTGAAGAAACTGAGACTGCTCCGTGAAGGCGCGCTGGACAGAGTGCTGTCGATGCTCTTCGCGAGGTGCACCTCACCATCACCGTCCTCATCAATGTCGCCCTGCGATGCATCCCCCTTCTTGGAGAACAGACCAGAGCGATCCTTCCAGGATCCGAACTTGCTAGTGCTGCTCTTTCGAGTGATCTTTTGGATAAACGATTCCTTCGAGCTGGCGTTGTCTGCGGAAGCGGCAGACGGCATACGTTCAAGTGACTCGTACGAACCTCGAGGAACGCTCGACAATGATCGAGAGTCTCTGGAATCTGAAGGAGAGCCATCTTTGAAAGCCATATCGAAAGATGCGTCTGCGTCTTCGTTACTCTCACCCTTATCTTTACCGTCCTTCTTGTCCGATTTCTTGAATATGGTTCTGAACGTAGGCGCCGCTGGGTTCAATTTCGGAGTTATCGGCCGATGAGACGACGATGGCCGTGTACCAATTGGAGCCTGTAATGGCCGCCCTTGCCTCTCAAAGGATGAGTCTTCAATGAGATCCGGCTCGCCAGAGAAACCTAGGGGAAGATGACCTGAGGAGCCATATTGAGTAGTAGACGGACGTCGAGATTGAGCTCTGGACCACGTGGACGGTGACATCCAGTCAAACGCCAGGGGACTTCGGTGGCCAGACTTGTCAGCAGTAGGCCAGCCGAAGTGCCGGTTATCTGTCGACGGATGCGGCAGTTGGTTGTCAAATGAGAAGGTCGACGACGGCCTTGGGGACAACGAGCCCCGTCGGACCGTGCCTAATATCGACGATGGGTCGATAGGATCGTGCCTAGGACTGAACTGGTTGTAACCGGAGTTGAGAGCCGTGCCCTCGCCCTTGGGCAAACCACCACCGCTTCCAAATCCAAATTTACTCGAGGAGAAGATACTAGAGATAGCAGTACGTCTGGACGGCAAATGGTCAGACGAACTGTCTGGGGTAGCTCCA
The DNA here is from genome assembly GCF_001890125.1 of Aspergillus versicolor CBS 583.65. Classification (NCBI taxonomy): domain Eukaryota; kingdom Fungi; phylum Ascomycota; class Eurotiomycetes; order Eurotiales; family Aspergillaceae; genus Aspergillus; species Aspergillus versicolor. Next base: position 3,121,555 of record NW_024467524.1, on the reverse strand, counting down.
GTTGTATTGTTTCTTGGAAGTAGGGACATTGGGTTGCCCAAGCCGCTGGTGTAGCTTAGGCGACGACGCCTAGGCCCAATGGGGTCTACTTCATCCATTTCTCTTGGGAATGATTGGCTCTGGCCTTGTTTTAGAGTCCCCAAAAGAGGTGGCTCTTCTGCTAGGGTTTTCCCACGGGGTCGGTTAAAGTTAAAGAAACCAGACAGCCGTCTTGAGGCACGTTTCGGTGCCTCACTGGCATCCTCCAATGGAACCGTTTCGGCGCTGTCATCTTGAGAGTGCTGCTGTGCTTCCTGAGGACTAGCCAAATGGCTTCCCGGGCGACTCCCCGCAGACTCTGGGGAAGGAGGCCCGGGAGGAAAGGTATCATGCTGGGGAGTGGTCTGTTCATGGTCTGAGAATCGGGGCCGGACAATAGGCCTTGGCAACACTGGCGATTCTTCATCACCAAGCAGATCAGAGGGAAGTAAGGCGTCCGCTCGAGGGCTCATCTGCGGGTTGGTGATGGAAAAGTCAGACTCTCTGCGGTGGTAACTCTCCGGCTGACTAGTCAAGCTAGGAAGGGTCATTCCATTGTTGATGTTGAAGAAAGACGGGGCTGGTGCAAAAGTTGGCGAGCTAGTAGTGGGGGGAGGGTTGTAATTCAGGCTGGTAGGGAACGGCTCCAGCGAAGAGTAATTCATCGGAGACGAAACATTGCTGTTGAGCGAACCGCGATGGCGGCGCGGTGGGCGAATGGTAGCTCCGCTGGGTAGATCCAACTCCAGGGGTGGTAGAGAGAATGGGCCTGCATTGCCCCTTTGTGAGGTCAGCCACTTGAAACGCTCCTGTGCCTCTTGATACTGTTGCTGGGCTTGGGTATGGAGGTTCACAAGTGTCGCGTAACGAGCTTGTAGATGGCCAAGTTTGAATTCCCACTGTCGTGCTCGCTCGTTGTCAATGCGATCTAACTCTTTCCCATCTTCTCCATCTGCCTCGGGGTGCCCTTTTCTCTCATCCTCAAGTTTCTTCACCCGCCCGCCCTTGTCTTGAATTTCGTCGTCAATGGTTTTCATCTCGCCTTGCTCCTTCGCAATCTTCTCTCTCACTTCATCCTCACGTTGCTTTCCCTCTTCTTCAAGACGTGTCTTCTCATCCCTAGCCTGCTCGGCATCCGCAACTATTCGAACTATTTGTTCTTGCCACCGCGCAAGGTCCTTCTTCCGCTTTCTTCGATCGGCATCTTTCTGCTGAAGAACCCTCTCACGCTTTGTTTTTTCACTTTGTACTGTCCGATTGACACTTTCGAGTTTGTTGACGTGTTTTTTCAGGTCTCCGCTGGCCTCATCCTTTTCTTTAACCCGCTTCTTCAGCTCATCCCGCTGCTTCTCCAGATCCTTCAAAAGCGCAATGTGCTCATCCTCTTCATCAGTGGTTTGCTTTTCCACGGCATCGTTATCATGCTGAAGGTTTTTGAGTCGATCTGCTAGGCGAGCGAGGTCCTCATTTTGGTCGTAGGTTGCGGCGCTGTGCGGTAGAGTCTCTGGATGGCTGTGCGAAACGTCTGTCGTACCCGATGCAGGGGACTGGCGGCGTCCTACGGATGAACGTTTCTGCAAAGGTCCTCCGCTATGTTCGCGGGCCATTAGAGGGGCAGAAGAGGTAGGGAGACCGATGGTTGAACGGGGGACTGAAGCGCGGATTGTAGGGCCGGTTGACGGGACATTTTGATCAGACTGGGAGGCAGGAAGTGATTTGGTGCGCACATGGATGACTGCACTGGGCGTCTGAAAGTTTGCTGCACTGATTGACTGGACACAGATGTGATATATACTTCCGGGAATAAGGTTCAAAATCTCGACCGCAGTTTCCGCTCGTTTGGATTCACCCACTGCAAGGAACCAACCAGGTCAATGACGTTCCTTATCGCATAAGGTTGCGAGTGGCATGAGGAAGCTTACCTTTAGACCCATTAACCTGAATTATGTGTTTATGAATAGAGTTATGAAATTCGGGTTGCTTCCACGCAATCCGTATTGCGCGAGCGGTGATTTCCTCGAGAGTAACTTCCGGGGGCGGAGGTATGTCCAAACCAAGCTTTTCTATCAACAGATCGTTGGGAGTCTGACAGACTTGCCATGCACGGTACAGAAGCCTACCAAGGGAGTTAGTTCATCATGAACTGGTAGCACAGGGGCAGCATGCTGAACTTACCAGCACAGAGCCCAGAGGATGCTGGCTGCTAGAAAGAGAGCCATGACGCCTCGCACCCTGACACGGGGGACCACGCTGGGGTAGGCGTCAAAGGGAAAATAAAATGGCTCATACATCCCAGCTCCGGTCCATGGGCAAAATTCAAGCAGGACGGGATGCCGGTCTCTTCGCCGAAGGGTCTGCTATCTCGGAATCAACTGCGGAAGGCGTGACAAAATGAGCCCTGCGGAGTGGCAGTGGGGAGATCATGTGATAACTGACTCAGCTGTCCCACTAAACCGTATCAGGGTAGCGCTCATTAAGCTTTTCCCTCCAAATGGGCTAGCCTCGGTCCAGGTCATGCGACAGGGCTGACTGGATACGGACTAGCGCAGACTATAATTAGTGCTGCATAATTCACCAAATACTCGCTGCTGACATAACGGGCATGCAGTTGGATAAGCCCAGCTGATTGCATGTTGGGCTGTTGAGAGCTGCCTCCGCTCAACGCCCGGCCTGTCAACGTTCCCATCGTCTCCTCATTCGGCTATCGCGGCCCTTTTTAACCCCTCGATTGCTGTCGGACCTCATTCCGCTCGTTTGTCCTCCGGCTGTTATGAGCTGAAGTCGTGGACCATCCCTGGAATCGTTCTCATTCTTCGCCTTTTCCATTCTTTCTCCACTCCCTATCGGGGCATGTGTCTCGGCTTGTCACATGGGTTTAATGTAGGCGGCAATTCCTGCTTCCCAGCCTGTGACTTCCCACGTCCTCATCTCCACTGACCTCACCTGGCGATTTTACCATCTCGTTGCGACCGACCTTCTATTCTTTGCGAGGGGAGCTCGCCGTTATATTGCGGGATGCAGTACGTCAGAAGTATTAGCGGCTCCGTCTCAAAGACGTGGAACTCGATCAACCCAGCCACTTTGAGCGGAGCCATCGATGTGATTGTCATCGAGCAAGAAGATGGTTTGTTTGTGATAGGCTCGGTGTTTATTATCTATTTGGCTGATTTTGTGGTTTATAGGCACCCTTGCGTGTTCGCCGTTCCACGTCCGATTCGGCAAGTTCTCGCTGCTCCGACCATACGAAAAGAAGGTACCATAGATCCGTGATACTGTTGCTGAGGCTACTTAGTGTGGCTAACCCATGTGAAGGTGGAATTCAAAGTCAATGGCGTCAAACAAGACTATGCAATGAAGCTGGGGGAGGGCGGGGAGGCCTTTTTTGTTTTTGAGACGTCGGAAGAAATTCCCGCCTCGATGCAGACATCGCCTCTGATATCGCCAATGTCGAGTCCAAAGATGAACAGCGACGAAAACTTGCCTTCTCTTCAAGAACCGGAATACTTGGACCTCGACCAGTCAAAAGGAGCAGTTCACCCCCCGCTTGTATCTAGGGGGGGTCGGGCGACCAGTGACTTGGGTACGCTGACCCTGCGTTGCTCATTATACCCGCTCCCATACTTATTTGTGTTTAGGCCTGGAGACTCCTCTGTCGCAGTCCCCGGATGAATCTACTTTGGGCAGGTCTCCTCGGAGTTCCTTCGGTGCCGAGCCAAAGTTAGATCGTGCGCTTTCAGATGGAATTTTGCCGACTGGACCATACTCTACCGGCCCTGGTGTTTCTGACCAGATTTTCCAATTACAGCGGCCGGCATCAGCCGACTCGGCTGAAGACGCTGACGAACTCCGACGATCACAAAGCCCTCCGCCAGTGTCTCTCCAAGAGGCTGTTTCACGAGCGATGTCCTTGTCCCAGAAACTATCGACGTCGAATATCCCCTCCCGTGTTACCGATAGCGGCGACCTAATGCTTGATATGACGGGCTATAAGAGTAATGAAGAGGATGCCCTTCGTGCGGAGGTCGTTGCGCGCAAAATCCTTGCCGAGGAACTCGAAGGGAATTACGATATCGGGGCACTCATCGGGGCTGATGAGCATGGAAATCTATGGATATACAGTAGCGAAGAAGCTAAAGAGGCAGCAAACCACCGAGCAACGATCAACGCCATGCGCCCTAGCTCCGCTATGAGCGAGAATGCGATGTCCGACCCTGGCTATCATAGCGATAGCGACAATTCCCTGGGCAACCCTTCCTTCCATATACGGCACCACCGTACACAGTCTGATGTCCAGCCTGGATTCCCAACGCCGCCGCATTCACCCCCTCACATTACCAACCCGATGGAACCGGTTCGCAACTATGCAAAGACATTACGCCTCACAAGCGACCAGCTCAAGGCGTTGGACCTAAAACCCGGCAGTAACGACATGTCTTTTAGCGTAAACAAGGCTACTTGCACTGCTAACATGTATCTCTGGAGTGGAGATATCCCTATTGTCATCTCCGATATCGACGGAACTATTACCAAGTGAGTAGCATTCTGTCCCTTTTTTTCACACAACTAATTTCTATCAGGTCCGATGCTTTGGGCCATGTTTTGAATATGATCGGTCGAGACTGGACTCATGCTGGAGTCGCTAAATTGTATACTGATATTGTTAACAATGGATACAACATCATGTATCTCACCAGTCGATCCGTTGGGCAAGCAGATACTACACGCTCATACATCTATGGTGTCTCTCAAGATGGATACAGACTTCCAAAAGGACCTACTATTATGAGTCCTGATCGAACGATGGCAGCGTTGCGACGTGAGATCTATCTAAGGAAGCCCGAAGTCTTCAAAATGGCCTGCTTAAGAGACATTCTGGGTCTTTTCAATGGGAAAGAGAACCCGTTTTATGCAGGATTTGGTAACAGGCTTACAGACGCTCTCAGCTATCGGTCCGTGAACATCCCATCTAGTAGGATTTTCACCATCAACTCGAACGCCGAAGTTCAGTTGGACCTGCTGAGCTTGAACAAGTATAGGAGCAGTTACGTTTCCATGCGTGAGCTGGTGGATCACTTTTTCCCGCCAGTCAGCTTGCTGGTCCAAGCCGGTGGTGAAGAATATACCGATTTTACATATTGGCGGGATGTTCCACGAGACCTTGACGATATTTCGACGACGGACAGCGAAGGCGACAGTCAGGCAGATGATGAGGATGATACAGATGATGAAGACTACGAGCCCGGGCTGAGCGATGAAGAGGAGCTTGAGGACGATGAACTTGGAGAGGAGGACCTTGGCGCAAGCTTCATCTCCCAGGCGACAGACCCCTACGAGGAGGGCGAGACACAAAGCGTCGCTTCAGATTCCGAAGGCGAAATTGAGGGCGAAATTGAGGATGAAATTGAGGATGAAATTGAGGATGAAATTGAAGGTGATCTCGAAGGCGGTCTCGAAGGGGAAGTCGATGGGGAGGTTGATGGGGAGGTCGAAGGCGAAATTGAGGGAGAAGACGAGGAAGATGAGAAGGACAACGTGGTACCCAATGTTACAGTCCGCGGAAAGGATTCAACTCCGTCCACACCCGGCAGGTGAGGACTAAACATGAACATATTCGACATATGTGACGATATCTCGAGCGACATTCACACGCTTATAGAAACGACCGGGAGAACGTGTTAGACTACTTGCATTGGTGGTGTTTTTGATTTGTCGAGCTACACAACGGGCGTCAACGGTTGCATATCAGCGTTGGTTATTTTTACCGATTCTAGGGTAGAACTGTATTTTTACGCATTAGAAGCGATAATAAAGGAATAATGCAACCATCTTTCATTTGAAGCGTCGAAGGTGGAGGAAAGACTCAAGACTCCGAATTTCGCAACGAGGACAGCTGCATCTTGCCAGCGAACACCGCGGGATTGACTTGACTGCTTGTGTCGAAGAGATCAGGCGGTTGCCGGGGCACTGATTGAATTTATACCCTGTCGACTAGATATATACCAAGTAGACCTACCTGTATGTAGGGTAGGTGAGCAGGGTTAGTCCGAATGGCACTGCTCATTAATTGGCATATGTAAAGTCTCCGACAGAGATCTAGGCAAAGACATGCTGTTATCGTCTTGTGAATTATGAAACCGGATATCCGAAGCCCTAGTTACTGCATCTGCCACAAGACAGCCAGAGTTGAGCTGGTGACCACATGCCATTTCATGATCTAAAGGCCCAAATCGTTAAGCATTCTTCTGGCTTCCTTGATAATTGCCAAACACAACGGTATATGCTCGTCTGCACCGTCAAGGCGACCGCTTTCATTGAAATCAGGCACAGAGGGATTCTCATGCCAGCGTTTCTGGCGCTCCTCCAAGTCCGCAATAAAGGAAAGAAAACATCTCTCTCGATAGCCATCAACCCCAAATATCTCTGCCTTGACAGTGTTTCGCATTACAGCTTTCCACTACGCTGGTGTAATCTCAACCTGGAACAATGTCGGAGTGCCATTGCTGTTATTGTTTTGCGTGGGAGCAAAACCCGAACTTGTAATCTCTAGCTGTTTCTGTTCATTGGCGCGTGATGCACGCTGTTCCTCTTCGTCGATGCTGCGGAGGATCCGGGAGTAGGATTCTGCAATACATAGACATAGAGTACCCAGGATTGATACATTCTGGATGCTTGAGAGGTACCCCTGGGGGCAGTGGGGACAGATCAATACTTCTCGTGCGGAGCCAATGCATTCCCGTAAGAGGAGCATGTTGCCAGGAGCTGCAAATGGGCGCGTTGTTGTGCGGATACGCTCAAGCAGTAAATATAGTATAGATAAGCACGCACAGGGGTCTGCTTCTGGCTGGCCCAGCATGCTAAATGTAAGACTGAGGGCATGGAACCTGGAGACTAGTTAGTCGAGCTTGACTTGCCTTAACCCTGGGTGCTGGACCTAGACTTACCGTCGAAACTGCTCAAATCCAGATAAATGAGAAGCGACATCAAGAGACGATACATTTTCAAGGATATGTTCCGAATGTGGAGGTGAAACCGGGTTATCGCCTGCTGCCCGTGGCTCGGTAGCAACAGGAGACTGTATAGCGTTATTTGAACCAAGACGAGACCGGCCGCGTTTTGGTCTACCCATTGGCATTGACAACGAGTAAGAACATGCTCGACCGGCCATTCGGCAGGATGAACATGCTGGACGCTCTCCACTGCATTTGGCCTTCCGAGATCCTGTAGTGGATGATTAGCGGGGTCGAAGAGACGGAGGAGCGGGATTTCCATACTGCAGGCGTCACAGGAAGACCGGGTCCGCCGGTCCCTGGAACTCCCTTCAGTGAGATTACTCATGGCAAGGCTGGATGTTGATGTTGAAGAGCTGGAGATCTGGAGATTCTGGACGGAGACTTTGCCACGATGTCTCCGCTCACGTGAGGCGAAGGACGAGAAGTTGATCGAATAACAAGGGTACCAGTAAGTATATTGTATTCATAGGAAGAGCCGAGGCTATTCTGATAGTGTAATTACCAGAAATCCCTGAAATCCAGTGTGGCTGCCTGGATCCAAGATTGTTTACGGCCTCATATCAAAAGTGTCCGAGTTAGGGCTATCAACCATCATGGTGTCTCCTAGTCAATTCATAGATCAAAGCCTTATTTTTTATTTTCAACCCCGTCACAGGTGTGCTTGAGCCTTGATTACTGACACCTCTGACTGACATGCCTGTCAACCTTGGGGTTGAACACGGATACTTAAGCTTGAGCAATCGGAGAGTTCTATCCGGAGACATAACTGACTGCTTAGAAGATCTACGACTAGGTAATCCAATCTGGCCTGGATGCAAACCAGAAGAGATATGATCAGAATCGCACTTTATGCTAGTCTAGGCTATCAAATATGCCGCAAAGCCCTAATTACCATCTCATAGCTTTGCACGAGCCTCTGGCTCAGTAGGCAGATTGCGCCGCATGATCTTCCCACTACCAGTCCGCGGTATCTGGTCGATGAAGTATACTCCCCCCGTGAGCCACTTGTGCGGTGCAAACTGCGCTTTGATCATGTCGAACAGTTCAGTTCCTGTCACAGTCCCTTCCTTGCGCACGACGAATGCTCGAGGATACTCTCCACCGTTTCTATTCCCTGTTAGACATGTCATGGAGTATAGGAAATCAGCTTACACTTTAGCACCGACAACTGCTGCATCAGCAACATCCGGATGGGTAAGCAGGTACTGCTCCAGCTCAGCTGGGGCAACCTGCAGGCCCTTGACCTTGATGAGTTCCTTCAACCGGTCAACGATATACAACCGGCCTTTCTCATCAAAGTACCCAATATCCCCCGTCCTCAACCACCTCATCCCACCTTCCTCAACAATCGTCTCCTTCGTTGCATCCGGCTTTTTATAATAACACTTCATAACATTCGGCCCAGCAACCCAGATCTCACCCACAGCCGCCCCCTTCGGCGCAGCACCACTGAAATCCCTCCCCTCAACAGCCTCAATCCGCGCAGCACAGTTCGGAGCCAGATACCCAATAGACCGACCATCGTCCTCCTCGTCCGGCGGAAATGTCGTAATCGTGCACGTCGTCTCCGTCATCCCCCAGCCCTGCTTGACACCTACCCCCGGACGGAGGTACATCTTAGCAATGATCCGGCCGAGTTCAGCACTAAGTGGCGCAGAGCCACTAGTCACCACTTCAATAGCTCGGAGATTGTACGCTGAGGCGTTGGACTGCTTGGCTAGCGTGGCCATTATGGCGGGGACCGAGGCCATGAATGTAATGCGGTAGATGTCCATGTAGAGGAGGTATTTCTGCACGTCGAACGATTTCATAATGAATACCTTTGCGCCTGCGCGTGCCGCGTTCAGGCAGTAGTATGTTTGGCCCTGGCTTTTGTTAGATATAAAATAACCACAGGTGGTGGCTGGACAGGCTGGGCATACATATGCATGGTACATAGGAAGCGGCGCCAGCCATCTCTCCCCCGAACTATCGAGTCGTTCTTTGCGATCTCTACCCTTCTTGTCGTTGGATACGAGAGCACGTACGGCCAGTAGCTGCGTCGAATTCGCAACGAGATTGTAGTGCGATATCTCTACCCCCTTGGGAAGACCTGTTGTTCCACTGGAGTAGTTGATAATCGCTGTCGTGTCTTTAGCTTCGTCTAGTGTGTCTATCTTCCTCCACGACCAGGACTGTACTTCTGCAGCGGGCCGCCAGAACTGCGTCCACACAGGCAGATCTTGCGATGAGTAGCTTGAGGCATCGCCAGGGTCGCAGAATAAATACACCTTATCCCGGGGCAGTCCGACCCGCGCCGCTGCGTCCAACGCAACGGATACCTGGCTCGGACCAGCAAGAAGGAGTTTCGCGCCTGAGTCGCGGAGCTGATATTCCAGTTCTGAAATTATCAATATCTTTTATTCCTTAATAAAGTAGAAGTATACGCACCGTTAACACTGGCCGTCGGCGACGCAGCCGTAAAGACAAACCGCCCGGCTAGAACGCCCCATACCACGACCGGGAAGAAGATATCGTTACTTGAGTAGAGAAGAACCTTGTCGTTTGGCTGGAGCCCCAGCGATTCCAGACCGCGCGCGATCTGCTTCACGTACCCCTCAGCCTGGGCGAGACTAAAGCATTTGGACGGAGTAGCGGCGTCGAAGTACTGCGGTGACTGGCGCGAGGCGGGCGTGCCGGAGCTGAAGACGAACGAGGCGACGTCTGTGACTGGGATGTCTGCTTGGAAGGATGACTTGAGCATTGTGGCGGTTTGGTGTTTGGTGAGATGGATGTTGGGGTTCTAAACTAGGTGTCGTATACAGTAACTAGTTATTGGAGAAGCTCTCGGCCCTCGGCGGTTGCGTCTCGGTTATTGCAGTCAGGATACCCCCACTTTCCCTTCATTGATCTATAACATGGCTTATGGGAAGGAATATCTATAGGATCGAGCTGGATCTACTTCGATCTACCCTGGTACATGGGTGTGTACCGAATTGTCGTCGGGGACATACCACCACATCTACGATACGAACCAGGAACAAATAAATCTCCATACCATTAATAACAATGTTTCATTGAGAAAGATGTTGAATTCTACAGAACATTCGCAGCAGGAACAGCCCTAAATACAAACCGATCAGCTAGCCCAGTCCAGATGAACTGGGATCAGGCCCACTGATCGCCCACCTCAGGGCACTGCAGCAACGAGAAGCCTGAGACTACGCCAAAAGATTTAAGATTTAGGTTTCCAGCTTACGGGGTACTTAGGGCAGTTTGTGGTGAAGTGGCGTTTACTACCTAGTAGTATCAGGGCGATGCAGTTAGGGCTTGGTTCAGTTAAGGAAGAGATGAAAGGCAACAGGGTGTTTATTTTAATTTCTGGGAGGTCCTCAATATGTATCATATAGTAATTAGAATTAGCAACCACTGTAGTACCAGCCCTCCTTATTTGAAATACAAAGCAACTTTCTCAGTTAGGATTGACCACGCGAGACGCTTTCTTTACGTATATCGCCATATCAGTGAAATTGTTCCCATGATCCTCTGGAAATTCAAGCTTATCATACTCCTCGACCATCCTGTGGACGCGTGCAGAATTTGGATCAGTGCTATTAGCCTGTCAGCTAGTCCAGTATAAGGGATAGGGCACCATACGAGCTATACTTCGGGTCGTCCTCTCTCACAGAACACCATATAATGATGGACGGACGTGCCATATCCGCCATGATCTGCTTTACGCAGATATTTGGACTACAGCAGAAGACAAGAGAGCTGTCATCCATCTGCAAGAATCCCTCTGGGTCGTTTACTTCTTGGATTCCCAATTCCTTCATCACCGCCTGGTCTGCCGGAGAGTATACAGGGTCCTGTGCGTAGCAAGCGACCTGTTCAGTACCCAGGCCACTTTCCTCTAGCATCCTTTTGAGCAATATCAATAATGCATGCTGTACTGCAGATCGCTCGTACCAGTCGTACCCTGATGTTGCTGTAAATCTCCCGCAAGCCATACCTATCACCTTGGGGATCTTGCAGCAAAGATCCAGGGACAACAGCGTAGACTTGATTCCGCGCCATGTATCCCCGTCTTCCCACTTTGAAGTTATGTCTCTGAATGACTTCAATTCAGCCTCAACTTCAACCTCACTCACAGTCACGACCTCCTGGCCCGCGCGCTCCATAAAGTGCGCAATCCCAATAGGACAGTATGCCCTCGACAAACTCCACTCCAACCCCTGCTTGAGGCTTTCATACGACGTGTAGTAAATATGCGGAACCCCCAGCACAGTATCTATCTTTTTCCGCTCAGTAGCACGCGCCAATCCATCCTCATCAAAGTCCTCATCGTCAAACACATAAGTCCCCTGCTTCTCGCCAATCCGCACAGGGTATTCGTACATTGAACCATCAAAGGCCCGGACATATATCAGGTCTCCGCTTTTCAGCGGCTTCTGCAGCTGGTCGTGGATGCTTTGTAGATTGTCTCGCGGGAACAGAAGACGGCCGGCATTGTACCACTCGTCGATGTTTGCGGCGGCTTCTTCGGCGGTTGAGGGCTTCCATTCGTCTGCGTCTTGGCCATCGCGGCGGGGACGGTCGAGACAGGATCCCATTGACATTGTCGCTGCTGGTTTCGAATTTTGAGTTCTGTGTTGAGGTGGAGATGGAAGTTGATGCTGGGCTTGCTTGAAGCTGGCGAGGCTGCGATCAGACCCAGCTCGACCCCTCCAGGCTGTAGCACCAGGATGCAGCCAAGGAACAGGGGTTGTTTATCACTACTTTCCAGAAAACTCGCCGATATTTCAGTTATTTGTTGGCACTTCCAAATAAACTTATTTATATATTATCCAGCAGCAGACCACTCCTTTTCAAGCAGGGTCAGGAGTCGGCCAGTCACAGTAAGCCCTTTTGTTTGGTCCTTCCAATGAAGCTCACGATACGGCTGCGGTTTGACTTGCGAGCTATTTGCACCCCAATTACATGGAGCGTGGGCGCGAGGAAGATGACTTCTAGATGGAGATGTTGAAGAGATGCTTCGGCGTGGTTGAGAGCTGTGGTAGCTTGTTCATGGCTTAGGTGGACAGGCATTGTAGGGAATTCACAGCTAAGAGTTAGCCAGACAGGGCTGGTGAATAGGTGCGAGATGTCGATGGCGATGCAGTTATAGAGGGCCAACATCATGCTTGTGAAATGATCTGGGGGTTGGTTGGTGTACCAGAGTAAGGTTGGGGTGATATCTTGCTGTAACTTGGACGCGACGTATGCAATGTAAATCCCATGAAGCTCCCTTTTTGAATGTAAGTCAGGTTGCTGATGATTATGTCTGTTCTCTGTCTCCCAGTTGATAGTCCCGAAGCTCATTTGTTAGAGGATTCCGAGAGGCATAGGCCCTGCCTAGTAACGTAACAGTGTCCGTCAAGTTCTGGTTAGAATGGAGAAGTGGGACCAAAAGCTGGGCCGAAAGCGCAGTAGATATCACTGGAGACACTCCAATGGCAAAGAAGAATACCCCATTGAATTGCTCAGACTCGAGTACTGAGGGACCTGGGACAGTTGAGCTCTTAGGGCTGTGGACCACCTGCAAAGAGGTATTGAACGTCGGTAATAACTGACAAGGGACCCCTTTTTGCTTGCAGCCGATAAGCACCACGGTAGTCCAGCTAACATGTCGATACTGCAGTCATATCATGATATCATCTCATTTTCGCCAAGGGTCCTGTCACCGGCATTCCTCAGGGCTAGCGAGTGGTGAAACATTGGCGTTGATGCTAGAGACGGGTGAACACTATGACTGTTTGAAGCCAAGAAGATCAGCCCTGCAAACAGTTGATTCCAATCCATCATTGGAGCTGGAGTGGTAGTCTCTACCCTAACCAAGACACTTGGATGTTGAGTCTACCCCCCATCATGACCTGCAGGCTTAGCTCTGTTATCAAGACGGTTCGCCGTAAAATATCAGGACTTCAGCTCCTTTCGATATTTTCTATCCCCCCATCCGTCTTTTATGGTGCGACTGCAGCATGCCAACGCAAGAGAATTACCACCTGCACCCTCTGGGCTGGGAAAACGACCCAGAAGAGGAACGTTTCAAGATATCAACCCTCGACTACCTAATAAGCCTAACCTACTGCAACTTCGCCATCTTCTTCCCACTCGCTGATGAAGACAAACCCCGCGTCGCCGATATCTTAAAAGCGGGTCTTTCACGAACACTCAGCCAAGTCCGTAACCTCTGCGGGACAATCGAGAAAGACCCCGGTGGTGGCCACTCCTTCGTCAAGAAGAAAGACAGCACAGTCCACTTCATAGTGCAATGGCTAGACGCACCCGAAGACAGCACCCTCTACCCATCCTTTTATGACCTCGCCCAGCGCAACTTCTGCTGCGCTGCCTTGGGCGACCTCAATGAGTGGAGCGTGCCCCCGATGACATACGGCGAGAGACCAGAGGCAAATCCGGACATCAGTCCTGTTACTGCAGCGTATAAGGCAAATTTCGTACGCGGAGGATTGGTCTTGATCATGCACCATCACCACTATGCGAACGATATAATGGGGTGGGCAGGCCTCGCGCATCAACTCGCAGAGAATTGCTACGCCGTGACAAACAAAACGCCCTTTCCACCATGGGATCCTGCGTGCTTGGATGTATCGCGGGTCACGAAACCTGAAGTCCCTGAGGAATTCAAAGTCGATGGTCGTCCCGCGCCGCAGCACCATCCAGATCATATCCCCGCTGAAATGCTGCTCTTCCACCTGCCGAAGAGCAAGGCAGCAGAACTCAAGAAGTTAATGCTTGCAGGGCTCCCGGAGGGAACCCGCATCTCGACATACGATGCCTTCTCCGCGTTCCTGTGGCGTACAGTCTCTCGACTCCGCGCACCAGTCTTCAAAACTGACTTATCAGAGCCACTCTTCTGGTCTGAGGCAGTTGACATGCGACGCCGGATGCACAGTCCGGAAGTACCCCCGCGGCTACAGCACTGCCTGATCTCCGCAGCGCTGTCAACAACTGCGCCTGTAAAGGCCCCAACAGCCGCGGAAGTAATCTCCGAATGGCCGCTGCCAAAGCTCGCCCTGTATATTCGGGAGATGACAAACAGTACCACGCAAGAAGCCCTCGATGACATGCTAACCGCCATTGCACCTATCCGCGATAAGTCTGCGCTGAACCTTCGCATTGATTCGTGCCCGCCTATGTCGATTCTGCAGACGGATCACCGCGATGCGAATATCACGAGTGCAGACTTTGGGTTTGCGAAGCCGGCTGTGTACCGGCATCTGTTTGATCGGATGACGCAGGGCGTTATTGTTATTTATCCGCCAAGGGACCCGGGGCCGGAGTCAGATGAGGGGCCAGAGTTTTCGATTACTTATGAGATTAGTCTGAAGCTGGCGCTTATTGAAGATGTGGAGTGGTGCAAGTATTTTGAGTATCGGGGAGTGGATGCTATTGATGCGTGATTGTCACTTCGTTTGCGAGAAAGGGTGTGGAGAGTAGTTGTTTCGCTGATGGCCGTTTTGGACTTCTCGAGAGCACGAGTAGAAGGAAGTCCGCGAGACGTGCCAAATTATCAGCTCCAAACTCACCCATTAACCTATCCGCCAGGTGTGTGGTAAAACATCGGCTAGAGTCCAGTAACTGGCTAATGAGACCTTCGTGCTCTTTGTCGATTTCGTCCTGTGTAAGCCCAAACATACCCAGGGGGAATAAAGGCTCGTTTGTTGCCAGTTCAAATATCTCTGCTCGTCAGTTAATTGGAATGTTTTCAACACAGATAACTCACTAAGCAGCCCAGAGCCCATATGTCGATATTGATATCCCACGAGCTACGAGTTATCAGTTCGGGTGCCCGTAGCGCTTTGGGTGTCACCGGAATCCGGTCGCACTGGTGTACCCATTGAGCTATAAGTATACATTAGTTGGGATATCCTAGTATAGGATGGAGGGGTGCATGTCTTACCACCGCCCAGATCTCCAATCTTAACAACCAACGCCGAGAAGGGCACGTTGTCTAGTTGGCCACGTCGTCTCTGCGTAGGTACTAGATACCTGGGGGCACTATCGTCTTGCTTAACTCCACCGAGCCACTTGACTGGAGTGAGCTCGGGAGGCTGTAGGAATTTGTCGTCAGATATACCGCCTGCAATAGAGACCAGTATATTCGCTGGCTGCAAGTCTGGGTAGAGTCAGCAGACGGCTTACCAATGATTGAACAGTGAGCTTACCGCAATGAACAATACCAGACTGGTGAAGGAAGTCAAGACCCAGTAGAATCTGGCGGGATAACAACTGTATATACCCAGCGTCGTGTGGAGTCCCAGTAGTTACCATGGCCTGTCCGTCGGGCACCATGGCAGGAAGAACGAGGCACAAATGGCTCCCATTGGGTCCTGCGTGGTAGAAGTAATCCAGCAATTCTACCACATGTCTTCTTCCAGGGTGGTCTATGTTAGATTCTGATAGACTGAGAAGCATGGAGAGTTCTGTGCTGTCTTTTGATGCATCTGCCTTGAGTATCTTCAGTGCAACATAACCATGGATCCTTCATGTGGTGTTAGTTAGTTCCAATGCTAGAATAGAAATACTGACAGCTCTCTGTCATTTGCAAGCCACACTGTTGAAAATTGGCCATATGCCACCTTTGCGATGATCTCGTATCTGTGGTCAAAGACATCGTGAAGGTGTACTGGGTGGTATCCTCCAGGACGATATTCTTCAACGGACTCCACCACATCATATATTCTTTCAAAACGGCGTAAGATCCCATCCATGTCCAAAATTTTAAGTGATTTCGATGATAATATCATGATGGAGTGAATGTTAGTGATCCCTTGGAGGCTTGTCTTGAGCAACTTTCCTATCCCGGACTAGCGGCAATTGGCAGAATCTCCAGCATTTCAGTCACTTCAACCTCGACTCCATTCACCCCATCTTGTCGCGCTCTCACTCCATTGTCACCTCATCTCCATCCACATCGGACGCGCCTCAGTAATCGCGCGATTTATCCGACCGTGACACTACCAGCACACCCCGCCGATCGCGCATCTCGCCTCCAACTTAGAATACCCAACCCTTGAACTCGCTTTTACTCCGCCGCGCTTCAGCAGCGACCCAACACCACAAAATGGCATCGCCAGGCCAATCCCAAGCAGCGCCCTCAACGCAACCTCTCACACCTCCCGCCGAACCCCAATCTAGCAGTGCCACAGCCGCAGCCTCTGCGCCCTCACAACAACAACAACAATCCACACAATCAACCACGACCGCCGCACCGCCTACAACAACACCAGCCCCAGCCTCCCAACCCGCGCAAATCCCATCCACATCGCTCAAAGATAGCGGCAAATCGCGGCGCCCGCGTGATGTTCGCCTAATCCACATGGTCCTCGCCTCACAAGGCGTAACGGCCTACCAAGAGCGCGTGCCCCTCCAACTCCTCGACTTCGCATACCGATACACCTCCGGCGTCCTGCAAGACGCCGTGCATCTCACGACGGAGGGGTACGCGGGAACAGGTCCCGAAGGTGGAGGGTCATCGAACCGCGGCCCGCCCGAGGTGGGTTCCGTGACGCTGCCGTCGCTGCGGCTGAGCATTGCCTCGCGCCTGCACTACCAGTTCCAGACGGGGCTGCCGAAGGAGTTTCTTATGGATGTTGCTGGTGAGAGGAATCGTGTTGCGTTGCCGGGTGCGACGAGGGGGTTTGAGCAGGGGGCTGCGAAGCCTGCGGCTAGTAACGGTGTGCTTATGGCGGGTATGAGACTGCCGCCGGAGAGGTTCTGCTTGACGGGGACTGGGTGGAAGATGAGTGATGAGTGGGAGAGTGAAGGGGAGGAGGAGGTCCCTACTGAGGAGGAGAAGGGCGATGCTATGGCTGGTGCTGGTGCTGGAGAAGAAGGGGATGGAGATGGAGAGGAAGAGGATGGGAAGATGGAGGACATCTTCGGGGAAGATACGGCTATGGGTGATGGAGGGCAGGAGGACGAAGACAAGGACATGACGGATGTTTAAACCGGATTTGCATTGACCAGGCGTTTTGTTTTCAATTTCCAGTCGGTGTATTCCTTCAATTGGGTTCGGTCACGTAAAGAAGAGATTGGGTCCAATTCTAATTCCAGGGTGATTCTGTACTATACATAATAAACCGAGGCTCAGCCCAGCTCGATGCAATATGCGAAGTCAACAAAATAGAACAAACAACGCACAACGCCTTCAATCAATCAACGACATATGTATACAGAAGCCAAACCGTAACATCATCCACACGCCTCAGATCCCAATCAATATCAACCCACCAACACACCGACCGCGGCAAAAGCAGTAGGAAAATCAATTTGACTTCCCTGAACTCGCAGCAGCAGCCTCATTCCTCCTCCTTTCGTCCTCTCTCATCATCCGAATAACCTCCTCCCTCCGCTTCTCCACCTTCTGAGTCTCCTCCTCCTTCGCCCGCCGCCGCTCACTATGCGTCGAGAACCACTCCTCGCGCGCCCGGTCCTCCTCCTCAGGCTTCGCATGCTCAACCATGCACGAGTTCATCGCGAGTCGCTGTGTCCGGCACACCCATGTTGCTGTGACAGTGCGGTTAACGGCGCATTCGGCGAATGCTATAAAACAATATGTTAGTCTGGCCCAAGACGAAAAGACGTAAATATAGAGTGGACAAACCTTTGATTTCCGGCGCGCAAAGGGATCGTACGCGCTTGTAGTATAATTGCTTGACTTCGGCTTCTTGGGCGGCGGAGAGTGGGAGAGGGTTGCGGAGGTTGTATTGGGGGTTTGTGGTAGTCATTGTTTCGTTATTTTTTTATCGCCCAAGGAATTGAAGATGGTGTCATTAAGACCAACTGTAACAGGTGACTAATGGAAAGGTCGTGGAGGGGAGGAGGGAGGTCGGGGATGGGATCGTGAGGTGGACGGCAGACAGGCAGTCGAGCTCTGGAGGTGATTTTAGTCAAAGTTCCGCATCCCGACTGGCTCTTTTTAATTTCTGCTCCGTCCAGCTTTTTACCTCCGACTTCTCATCCACCCACCGCATTTTATTGCGCCATCTTCTTTCTTTTTTCTTACCTTTATTTCTTACGTTTTTCTCTTTGTACTGTGATTAATAAAATAAACCGCCAAAATGTCCTCCATGCGCAACGCCGTCCAACGCCGCCAGCACCGCGAGCGAGGCCAACTCCAAGGCCGTGAAAAATGGGGTATTCTCGAAAAGCACAAGGTGCGTCTCTTTCTAAACAATCTTCTCCCGTCCGAAAACATTTAGTTACTAACGTTTTCTACTGTAGGACTACTCCCTCCGCGCAAAAGACTACGCCAAGAAAAAAGCCCAACTCAAGCGTCTGGAAGAAAAAGCGCGCGACCGCAACGAAGATGAATTCGCCTTCGGGATGATGTCGTCGCACTCGGGGACAAAGGGGAAACACGGACATGGGATGCGGGATTCAGCGACGTCGAGGGGGTTGAACCATGATGCGATCAAGTTGCTCAAGACGCAGGATGCGGGGTACCTTCGGACGGTTGGGGAGAGGGTTCGACGGGAGATGGAGAAGGTTAAGGAGGAGGTTAGGGTTCAGGAAGGGATTAGAGGGGTTCTTGGTGGTCGTGAGAGTGAAGGAGATGAAGAGGAGGATGATGAGGATGATTGGGATGGGTTTGGGGCTGTGGAGAAGAAGCCGAAGAAGTTGGTTTTTGCAGATGACAGGGACAGCCAGAAGGCTTTGAAGAGGACGTTGCAAGAGGAGGAAGATAAGGAAGACGAGGAGGATGGAGATGACTCGTTTGGTGCTCGTGTGCGAGAGCAGCAGAAGAAGCAAAAGACTCGGAAAGAGCTGGAGGCTGAGAAGCAGGCTTTGAACGACGCGCGGCGAGCACGGAAGCTGAAGAAGAGGGCCGACGAGACGAGAAAGAACAAGTTGAAGGCGTTGGAGAAGCAATTTGCCGACATCACAGCCGCTGAGCGTGCATTGGACTTGCAACGGGCGAAGATGTCCAACTCGATCGGAGGCGTTAACAAGAACGGCATGAAGTTCAAGATCAAGGAGCGGAAGCGGTGATTTATTTCTCCTTTATGCATTCTTCCATGATTTATGACGGTCTGCAAAAGTTGTCGGTTCGGTTCTACATTATAGATTTGTATTATACACGGCGTCTGGATACCAAAGTTTAATTTCTAAGACATCACTTTTATTGCTCATAGAATCATCATGCACACGTAGAACGTTTTCCTAAATCGTGACCAACTCCCAAACCAAAATACATGCAATTACTGCTTCATCGCCGCAACGCGGATGCTCACAGCCCGCTTGTGCGCATCCAGTCCCTCGACTGCAGCAAGCGTTTCAACCGTCTTGGACAACCCGCGAAGACCCTCAGCAGTGAGGTTCGAGCTGGTGATGTGCTTAAGGAACGAGCCGAGGTTGACACCAGAGTACTGCTTGGCGTAGCCGTAGGTTGCTAGGCAGGTTAGTAAATATAATAAGACACAACAGGATTAGACTTACGCAGTGAGTGGTTAACACCAGCAGAGTAGTCACCAACACTCTCCGGGGTCCACTGGCCGATAAAGACACTACCGGCGTTCTGGACCTTCTCGACAACGGCCTCGGCATTTTGGATCTGCAGAAGAAGATGCTCTGGGGCATACTTGTTGCTGAGCGCCATTGCCTCGTCGATATCCTTCACTACGAATGTCACAGAGTGGTCAAGAGCTCCCTTGACAATGTCCATGCGAGGAAGGGCTCTCGCCTGGCGATCCACCTCATCCTCGATGGCTAGCAGTTCTTTCTCGCTAAGGTCAATAGCAATGAGCATAACCTGGGAATCAACACCGTGTTCAGCTTGGCTGAGAAGGTCCGAAGCGACGAATGCAGGGTTAGCGGCCTTGTCTGCAATGACAAGGATCTCACTAGGTCCGGCAGGCATATCGATGCTGACACCGGCAGAGGTATCGTTCGAGACCAGCATCTTGGCTGCGGTGACAAACTGGTTACCAGGTCCAAGGATCTTGTCCACCTTGCTGACGCTCTCAGTGCCGTACGCCATAGCGGCAACGGCCTGGGCACCTCCAGCAAGGACAATGCTCTCGGCTCCAACCTTGTGGGCGACGTAGACAATCTCGGGGGTGATGCTGCCATCAGCACGGGGAGGAGAGGCGAAGACGATCTTCTTGCAACCAGCGACCATGGCGGGAGCACCCAGCATCATCGCAGTAGAGGGCAGAACAGCAGTCCCACCAGGAATGTACAGGCCAACACGTTCAATAGCGCGCGAGAAGCGAGAGCAGACCACACCAGGCATAGTCTCCATCTTCAGAGCATCGTTGCTGCCCTTTTGAGCGGCGTGGAACTTGGAAATGTTGGCAATGCTGACATCGATTGCTTCCTGGATGTCGGGGGAGAGCTTCATGAGCTCGGGAGGGAAAGGTGCCTTGATAACAGGCGAAGTCAGGGATGTTGCCTTCTCAAACTTGTGGGTGTATTTCAGCACTCCGGCATCGCCATTCTGGCGGACGTCCTGGATGATGGGCTTGACGAGGCCAACAATCTCATCGTTGGACTTTTGAGATGGGCGCTGGAGGTATTCGTCGACCTTCTCCACCGGGGTTGTAGCGGTAATAACACGAGTCATCTCAATCCGAGAGGTATCTGTCTTGGGTTGCTCTGGTACAGGGGCAGGCTTAGCTTCGGCGGCAGGAGTAAGACCGGCCTTCTCGGCCCAGGGGCCCTTTGCATCACCCTTTCTTCTCTTCACCTTCAAGCTCTTCAGGTCAAGGTTCCTCTCCACGTCCTCGAGGCTAACACCGGCAGCCACACATCTAGTGAGGGCAAAGTAGAGGAGGTCGGCAGCCTCGAAGGCAATCTCCTCCTTGGTGTCGGCACGGCACAATTCGTCGGCTTCTTCCATGATCTTGGCTTGCGTGAGCTTGGGCTCGTTGAATAATCGGGCAGTGTACGATCCGGCAGGGGCATCGGCTTTGCGGGCCTGGAGGGTCTTTTGGAGGCGAGATAAACCAGTGGAAGGTCCAAAACAGCTAGCAGTACCAAGGTGGCAGAAGCCTTGAGAGAAGTTAACAACCAGATCAACACGATTAACGAGACCACTTACCACGACCAATCTGCTTAACAATGAAAACCAAGCAGTCGCTGTCACAGTCAAATCCAATGCGGATTAACTCTTGCACATCTCCACTAGATTGACCTTTGTACCACAAGCCCCGCTTGCGGCTCTGGTAGACACCAGTACCGGTGCGGAGAGCCTCGGCGATACTCTCATCGCTACTCCACACAAATCCGAGACAAATACCCCTTTCATCGGTGACAGTGGTGGCGTAGAGGCCATTGCCCTGGTCCTTAACACCACGGGCCGCGATAAGAGAGCCAGCCTGGATCTTTCCACTCGACTGCTCACGGCTGACAGCCAAAGCCGACGAAGGCACAATACTGACACCCCCTTGCTTCATTGTGTCCTTAATAGCATCCTCTGTCACATCGCCAGAGTAGGCACGGTAAAGAAGCTGAGCCTCCGCGTTCAGTCCCATCTTGACAGAGAGATGGTGGACCTCAGACGAAGTCGTGCACAGGCCCGCCTCTTCACGCTCAATGTGCTTGACCACCCATTTCTGGAATGTTTCCACCTCGGCATCAGATGAAGTGTATACGACGAGCCTGGAGGAGGGTACGGATTGTTCTTCAGAGAGTGCGGTTAATTGCTCGAGAGAGATGAAGATTTTAGCTGCGCCGGCGTTGAGGATGTCGACGAGGTCGCCGGTCGAGGAAATGCGGGTTGCATCAACGTAGACATCGAGAAGACGGAAGTTCTGGCGGATGAAAGCCTCAGTCTGAGCGGCATCTGAAGCCTTGATTAGCACACGCCCAAAGTAGGCAATCTGCTCTAGAGAGAGGCCGTCGGAGGGCGTGGCGGGGTCGTAGGAGACCACGAAGGGAGTGGCCATGGTGGGAGGGTCAATGGATGATTAAGAGGGGAAGAGAGAAATTCAGAGACTAAAAACGAGGAGTAAACGCCCAGGGCCCGGACTGGAGAAGCAAGGGCCGTGCTATGACTGTGTAACAATGCGGGTGTGATTCATCCCTCCCTTCAAAGAAAATCTGCGGCCCCGCGACTCACCGCCCAGCTATCTCCGAGCAGACGCCGAACTAAACAAGCTCAAATCGCGGAGTTTCAATTGGCCAAATGATGGCTGCGAGTGACAGCTCTATATTGCCTATTCCAACCCTTTGGGTTCCATTTTATCCTCTCTTGTACTCATAGGATGCTGCCTGGCCTGCTTGTGCTACTCCGGCATCGGCCCACCTGACATGCCGCATCTTCAGGCACCAAGGCAGCCAGGCACGGAGCCCAACATAATTCTTCCATTACCAACACACAGTTCAATTCTATTCACTCTAACTGGCTCTGCTATCATCTGCTTTATCATCAAAATATACTCCAACTTCCTTTTCCAACAGAACTAACTCCCCCACTGCTGCTTTCATCCTTTGGAGAACCTCGGTCAGGCCATGGTGCTCCAGTTGCTCGCGAAACTGGCGTCTCTGATGCACATCTGCAATTGATCCGATATGAGAATTCAGTGAAACCAATGCATTGACTGCAGATCTCCGTCGACTACGCTTTTCCTGTGTTGAAGACGCCGCCGTGGACTCCCATGCATTGAGTTGTGACTGAACAGTGCTAATCCAGATGGGAGGCGGCGTTGGATGAGACAGGACCGGAAAGTCCATATCTCTATACTGTATGCGAGGGACTCGGAAATCCGTGGTCCTATATGCAGGAACTTGAGGACTGTGAGTCCGGCCTGTATTACGCTCAGTCGCAAACAACGCGAATGCATTCATCCCTATTCCAGGAACTGTAGGTTGGTATTGAAATTTGGTTTCTGGGGACCCATTAGTGATATCGAAACGGCTCATGGATACTAGGTTCTTACCTGGAATTATCGGTGGTTTGTTACCTGTCCTTGCCAGATCGTCTTGCACGGTTGTAGGACCAAATCGTTTCTGTATATGCTGTCCAGATTTCGATGACGGCTCCGTTACTTGCGCTCCATATACTGCTGGTACAGGTTTCCCACTCTCACCATTTATCTTCGGTTGGTTTGACCGTAACAGTCCGTCAAGCAGGATGTCCATAGATGAGGCCAACCATTGTATCTCGGCTTGCACCAGGGTGGCTTTGGTCTGTTTTGGCATATCACCAGGCGTACTATGCACCTCTTTCAAGTCCACCCAGTCGTTAAGAAATTCCTCTGGCCCCTGACAACCATTGAGGGTCTTTTGGATCCCCTCCAATAAATCACCGCAGCGATTCATCAAAACATCAGGTCGCTTGAAAATGTTGCTTGTTTGCCACCTGCTGTTCTCATCTGGCTTAAAATCTCCACCGATGTATCTGGAAATGTGATTAAGTGAGCAGTGGAGTCCAAAGAGGTCATCAGAAAGCCCGAGAATAGATTGTGCTTCCTCACTACCGCGTAGGGTACTGTAAAGCGTGTACGCCACTTGGCTCAGCTTTGCAATATCAGACTTGCTAATCGTGTTTTTCTTTTCAGGCTTGTTGAGACCCAGCGTCTGGCCTGCAGAAAGAATGGGCGGTTCATAATGCAGTGATGCCTGACTCCTCGGCACAGAGAATGCTTCCATCACATCGGATGCCGGTATAACAGACAACAAGTCTTTTGCGTAAGCAGCAGCGGTTGCAGCAGCGTATGGCTGCCAATTCTTGTTCTTATGGGAATCGGCATAGTCGCAGATTCCCCGGATGACAATGCAAGGGAAGCCATTCATCAAGCCCGCAGCTTCCATCTCGAAACAAAGCACGCCGCCCAGCTCTGTACTCAACTGGTCTCTGGTGATGCCACTTCTGATGACCTGGTTACCTGAAGCAATAGTTCCATAGTGAATTTCAACACTCTCGTTCTCTCGCGGTGTTCGCATGATGAGGTGATTCTTACTGCAAGCATCACAAGTAGGACCTTCAACATGGGTATATTGAGAAGAGAAAAGCCAGTCAACTCCGGCATGCTCCCGCTGAAATCGAGGGATATCCTCGAATGAAGATAGATACTGCGAGACCCTGCTGCGGTTCCTCATATGGTTTGCACGCAGTTTGCTCACGGCGTTTAGAAGAATAGCCGGTGGAGCATTCAAAAAGCCCTTGCGTCTGAGACCTGATGCCGTCGCCGTCCCAGAGTCATACTGCACCACTCCGCCGTGGTCCGCAGACGGCTGACTGACAACCACATCACCGAGTCGGATCTCAACAGGGCCAGGGACACCTCCTCCAACGCCCACCATCAGCCCAAAGCGTATCGCTGGGAACTTTGACTTCATCTGGACGGCAACGGCGGCAGCCGAGGTTGGCCCAAACTGGCCAGCAGGAAGACACGCAATGACAACATTGTGGCTGCCGATTCGCCCGAGGGTGTAAATGTTGTTATCATTCGGATCATGGGGAAGCTCTGGGTGCTCCTCATCCAGCATTTGTGAAGCAGCTGCAAGCTCTACGGGCAGCGCACCCACCCATCCCACCGTGTAGTCTTTTGGCTCAAATATGCGAGACGCCATGGCCAGGTTTGCTGTATTTTGCAGCCTGAAGAAGAGAGCATCATGACTCTCTGGCTTGTGTCAGACGAAGAGGATAAGCTAGCGCTACCAAGGCCTTGGGAATGATGATTATTTCCCATCCAAGGAGGGCAGTGCCCGGGGCTGACTTCGTGTTGTTGACCATCCATGCAGGCCCCGCACGAGGCTGAAACGCCATGATCTATTAAATACTACGTGCGGCTCCCGTACCCTCCTTTGGTTCGCATCAATATCCGAATATTCAAACAAAATGGTCTCGATCACGCTTGAAGGACTTCGAACCGCAGGAAAGGAGGAATCCGAGAGTGCAACACTCGATGTGCCTGCAGAGACCGAGTTGGCCAGCCTTCCTTCGCTAGCTCCAGGTAAGTGCTCTTCTGCTGTATTAGTTCTATCAATGCTAATATAAGGCAGGATACCTTGAACCTGATCGTTTCAGCCGGATAAAGGAAAATGGCACCGAGGGCAGCACGTTCAACCTCGGGGATTCCTATCTCTTGAATCACCCTACTGAGAACATCGAGGTTTTCACCGACCGTCCGTCCAATTTCAGTCAGCGATGCATCAACGTTGACGATACCTTGCTCCATTTTGTCAACCTCGAAAAGGGCAGCCAGCCGTTGACGGCCAAACTCAATGGCAAAGGATTAGGGCAGATCTCAAGTATAGTGATTGATGGCCAGTTGGAAATCACCTTCCATCGCACACTGCGCATGCCTGACGATGTGAAGACCCATCCTTTGCCGGCTTCACGCGGCACTTTTCCACTCTACAATGTCGACGCGTTCGCATCCAGATTGCCGGAGAAGATATCGCAGCGGGGCGGGCTTTTCTTTCCCATGTGGCAGCGAGAAGCCCTCTGGTTCAACTTCCAAAACAATAGCAAGACTACCCGATATGCAATCCGAGTTAACATCGGCCATATCAACGCTATAAGCGGCCTTGATATTTTTGAGGCTGCTGAGAAGCAAGATTACATTGTCGTTCCAGGTCAGAAGTGGCTTGATGGAATCGCCGTTAGTCCTGGGGTCGTGCGCCAGTTTGTGGCCATGCCTCGTGAGTCCAATACACTCCCGAATGTACACTCACCTGCTAATGAGTTGATTGCAGTTGGATCTGGCTATACCGTTGAAGGGCAAGTTAGCGGAAAGGAGACTTTTGGCGGGATCCAGATAGAGGTCATTCCGTCGTATGAATGCAATTCTTACACGTTCAAGCGCCTAGATGAGCACGCAAAACATGTCGATATGGCTGAGAATAGTACACCGCGCAGTTTTGGGCTTAAGAATGGAGATATGATCAAAAAGGCACCCGTCCCATCGACATTCCGTGGGCTAGCAAGGATTTGCGATCTTCTCGATGACGGAGAGAGCTTGGAGGGAATAAAAACGC
Organism: Aspergillus versicolor CBS 583.65; assembly: GCF_001890125.1. Lineage (NCBI taxonomy): Eukaryota > Fungi > Ascomycota > Eurotiomycetes > Eurotiales > Aspergillaceae > Aspergillus > Aspergillus versicolor. Next base: position 3,095,555 of record NW_024467524.1, on the reverse strand, counting down.
TCCGTCTAAAGGTCTGTTGCTGTTCAGCTGGATTAATATGATAAAGTCACTGACTCTGGGACTCTCTAGGCCGGCTACTATAGCCCTAGCGACTTAGGCGACTCGGTTATATCAGTTAGGCGAGGCGACTCAGGGGTGTTTCGGGACTATTTTGATTCCGTCGTCTCTGCTAACTCATTAACTGGTGATGATCTACCAGACCTGGGGTACGACTTTACCGGGAGCATCTGGAGTTATGGACACCGAAATCTCAGTCGGGAACGGAGTTACAGTCGCCAACGTCCACAGCAAATGGGAATCGCAGCAGGTGGAAAGCTTGTACAAGACATCGTTCAGGACACATCACCCCACTACATTTGGAACAAAGCAAGGGCGAGATTACTCGACATCCACATCTTCCATCCTTCCTATTTCGAGGCCGTTACACATGTTCTAGCTCCTAAAACGCCAATCTCCACACAAGAATACTTAGACGCTGGTATTCCGTTCTACGCGATAGAAGAGGACCCAGATCAACGACTGGACGGGTCTAAAGTACTGGCTGGAGTGAAGAGCGTCAGTGCGATGGACAGCCATGTCGGGGTGCACGATGGAACCAGCACCGACTTTGACCCGCTAAAGCCGAAGCGCTGTGCGACCTGTGCTGTGCGACTGTGCGATTGCATGTATGTCTTCCAACCTGAAGGATGAGTGTTCATGCTAACTTTATCAGTGTTCGGCCTTGCAACCACCAGTTCTGCCATATGTGTATCAAGGCAATCACGGCGCCGGGGGCAAACACGAAATCAGGCCACGAGCAGTGGCGCTGTCCGCTTTGCTCAAGCAGTATCGCTCGCATAGCAGGATTTTCTGCACCAATGAATCTACCAGGGGAGGAAACATTCAAAGTGGATGTGCCTGTTGTCATGTTGGAGGTCGAGGATGGAAGAACGGCATTTCAGTCGGTTATGGAGATGAGGCTGTAAGGATGGGCGTTGTTACTTGATCAGTTCTACATTTCTACCTTGCTCGATTTAATGAAGACACGGTTATTTACTTATTGCCGGACACCCACAATGCAAGGTCATCCACAACCGGCTTGTCAACATTCCCAGGAACACTATACTCCAAGGGCGTTGACATCCCACTCCCAGAAACAAAAAGATGATTTAACCCTTTATACAAGTAAAATTTTATGTCTTCCTTCCCCCGCAAACCCTCCCACCAAACCTCATAATCGTCCACGGTAACCTGATAATCCCTCTCCCCCTGGAACACAGCAACCGGCTTCCCAATAAACCCAGCAGTCCGAATCGGTTCAAACCTTCGATAGTCAAGCCAATACGCAGCTCCAATCCCAAACGGCAGTTTCTTTGCCGGCGTTGCCATCGTCAGCTCCTCACCATCCGCAACTCCAGCGCGCACCTCCGCATCTTCAATCTGTTTACCCAGGTATAGTGACTCCGGCCCATCTAGTGACTTTATATACCGCAGCTGCCGCACAAAAGACCAGTATATCGGCTCTGCAGGCCCAGCCATGATAATGCATCCAGAAACACCGTCCATACAGGCAATCCTAGGCGCAACAACCGCGCCCAGGCTATGACCCAGGACATATATGCCATCTGCACGGATCCTCGGGTGCGACTGGGCCTGAATAACAGCGTCGGTAGCATGTTCGACATATTCATCTGTTAGGGTTATACCCTTATGTCTTGCAAATGCCTTTCGATGCGTGAATGCCACTTTATCAAATCTGATCGAGGCGATGCCGTGACTCGCTAGACCCAGTGCAATGTCTTTAAACGGCTTGTTTTCTTCGACTGTTGAGTCCCGATCTACTGGTCCAGATCCGCCGATGAATATCACGCAGGGGAATTTGGACTCCAGCTCTTTCTGGCTTGTAGCTGTACTTGGTAGACAAAGTGTCGCGCCGACTTTGAGTCTTCCCTTTCCGAGCGTCATCTCGGTTTCTCGCGCGTTGGGGTCTGCGTATGCCGGCGCTTGCCATCCAGGACCAAGACCGAGTTTGTTTAGCGAAAGGAAGTTTAATCCTAAAAGTCCACCCCAGGGAGACAGTAGAAGGTTCATGCCGAACTCGGTGCGCTGGAATTGTAGCGGGACTTTGACTGTTGTTAGGAGCCATCCGGTGCTGATGATGGGATCGCCGATGCTCTCGAGCGGTCCGAAGGATTTGCATAGTATATTCCAGCCTTTCTCTAGGATGGTTTCTGGGAGGAGGAAGCGGAGGGGGAAGATGAATAGTTTCTTGACATTATTTGATTCAGAGGTGTTTAGTTGGTGGGTTATTGTGTGGACGTGGTGGGTTATTTGTTGCTTATTTGGGCTGTACCATCTTAAATGGCCTGTTATGCAGTTGAATAGGGCAGTTATTTTTGTCCAAATAGCCCAAGACATGGTGTTTGATATGGACTTGATGATATCTGGGGATGTCGTTGTTAGGGCTAAGAAGCGGGGCGCGGGGCAACTTAGTGCTTACGAGAACAACGTCATGACGATCCAGGTAAATATTTTAAGAGGAGAGATAATATTTATAGTCTATCAACCTATATGCTTCCGAATCCACTCATCCTCCGCCAACTCCCTCGCAGAACTCCGCTTCTCGGGCTCCCATTGCAGCATCCTCCGCATCATGCGTAGGAACCTCTCCCTATCCTCTCCTTTAAGAGTCGTTTCCCTCTGCTCTAGGGGAGTTGAGCCTTTTAATAGCCCTTTCTCGCGGAACTCGCCCGCTTCAAAGAATTTCCCTCTTTGCCCCCCGGCTGCAAGAAGGCCGGCTGGAGGAGGTCCAAGGAGATCGACCATCTCAGCAAGGTGTGCTCGGCTTCGATATTTCTGGTGTTCAGGATCATGGCCGGTGAATAGAGAGCCGCCTTCAAAGATATCCCATATCTGTAACGTTGAGAATTTCACGAATACTATTAAATTGGTATAGGGTTAACGTACCATGCACCCCACATTCCATATATCAATACCATACGACCACGGGGCTTCCAGAATTACCTCTGGGGCGCGGTATATGTCTGGTTGGACGTCTTCTAGATGCTCTCTGTCACCCAGCACGGCAGAGCCAAAGTCGCATAGAACGGGAGCTCCTATTTTCCCACGGGATATTTCCAGATCCCGAGATAGATAGATATTTCGCCCATCTATCTCTTTTCTCGGAGAAGGATTCTGCAGCTCGTCCTGTTCTGCTTTAATGAATGCTGAATCGTCGGCGAATTCAAACATGAGATTATTGGACTTGATATCTATTCACATAAGTAGCTGTAGCTGTAGCATCGTAGTAGATATGGATGGAAGCATACCAGTATGTATAACCTTACACTCCGTATGCAGATAATCCAGCGCAAGAAACAATCTATGAAGCGTAAACGCGACAATCGGCTCCGGTGGCCTTTGAACCGGGTTCCGGTGAAGAAACTCCCAAACACTCTCGAATAGTGGAGGATGGACAAGACATTGGTGATTATCTTCCGGTCCGTCAATATTAAACGAGTCTAGTAGTGGTCTGACGGCCTTGCGGCCTGGATGGCTTGAAGATTGTTCAATGTGCTGATACATTTTTAACTCGCTGTCAAGCTGCCGTCCCATAGACGCAGAGTTGACGAATATCTTAAGCGTAACATATGAGCGCCAGCTGCCAGAATCATATTAGATTAGTACAGTGAAGAGTATACAGGGAAACGTACTTCATATCCCGCGCCAACCAGACAGTCGAGGTAACTCCATATCCCAGTTTCGATACAACCTGGTAGCGGTCCTTGAAGATTTGGCCTATGCGTGTTGGATAGTATCGAGAGGCGACGTAATCAGGGAAATTCTCCTCTTCGATTTTCTGTGTTGGGACAACGATCCCGTAGTTTGGGTTTGAGAAGTTGAGTGGTTTCCATCGCGGTCTGAGGAATCGAGGGATCGATCGAAGGGAGAACATTCTGAGAATGGATGGATTATAGAAAGTGGGAATAACAGGTTCTGTTAATCAAGTGGTGGCTACGCGATATAGCCCTAACTACTCCATCCACGGCAAACCAACAATTGAAATGGAGCTTGTTTACTGAGGTCGCGTTGGGTGGAAATTACACTAACCGTGTGAGTAGCTACATATTATGTAATATGTCTGAAATCTAACTTTAGTTGGTCCTTCATGATATAGTATTGCAGATATAGTTGTTCGTCGTCGGCATATAAGCATATTGAAACCAGTGTTTTTGTAGTACCATTTCATAAAACATATCGCGTTGGATATTTTGTAGGTAAAATACTAACAGCTGCAATAATAAAGGATACTAGTTGATATATCCCAACTCCCTAAGAGCACTCAACTCCAACTGCTCATTATCCTCCTTCGTGAACCTCCCAACATCACCAGCTTCAGGGCTCCTCACCCATCCCAGCGAGAGATCCTCACTGCGCACCAACTGCTCTCTCGCAATCCATTTACGCTGCACAAACCTCCCAACATTCCTAGTTGGCGGCCTTGCGTTTGCTTGAAGAACCATATCCAACGTCTTAAGCAGTGCTTCCTGGGCCGCTGGCAATGGTTTAGGGAGAAGCCGCGCTGTCTGGTCTTTGAACAGTCGGTACCAGGGGAAATACAGATTGGAGCTCCCCAGGACAAGGTCTTTGTAAAAGGATTCGAATGTAAAAGGGAAGAAACCTGCCATTTCCCAGTCGATTATCGCGACGATCTTGTAGTGGTCTGTGTTATCCTGTCGGACGAGGATATTTCGAGGCTCGAGATCGTTGTGACAGAGAACAATATCCTTCTTCAAGGAGAGGATGTCCTCCTTAAATATGGATACAGATGGTATATCGTCATATTCACACTCAAATGCCAGGTTCCCGTCTGTTTCAGTGATGGTGACCTGTTTGAACCCATCTTCGGCTTTGACGAGACCACACACCAGATCGGACAGATTGGAGAAGAATCCCAACGAAGGGCCACCAAGTGGGATAGATGGAGTTTTATCTTCCGGCTTGCCAAACTGCTGCGCCTTTCCATCCAAATTGATACTGTGGAGCTTTTCAACGACAGATGCAACCTGCGCTGCAACGTGCAACTGCTGATCGTCTGTGAAATCACTCCAGACACTCTCCAGCGTGACGGCACCTTTAAAATATGTGGTTACTGAGTAGTCAAACTTCCTTCCGTCTTTGTCTGATGCCGTTCCTGTTTTATGGACTGTAGGGACGTAGTCTGGGATTACCTGGGCCGCGAGCTCTTGTATGGCAGACACTGCACGGGTCTGGCTATCTTCAGGTTCAATACGGACGATGAATTCCTCTCCGGACTCCAGGCGGGCAGTAAAGGTGCAACAAACGAAGTTCTGAGAGAGTATTTCAGTTGAAATTGTTTTAGTATTGGGGAATATCTCGGCGAGGAGGTGGTTATCCGGGGCAAGATCGCGTTTCTCGTTAGTAGACATGGTTGTATATTGCAAGATGGTTTGATAATGAAGTAAATGAAATATATCTAGGATACTCAGGTATATATACTAGCAGGTTTCCAAAACACCCTCTTTATGACGAGTCGTGAGGCATCAGCTCAACGGTGGTCGTTACACGAGATTGATATCCTGGCTGATCAAACAAAGAATCTCTTCCAAGCTCGGAACTGCTTCCCTAATGCGGAGATACTGTCAAACGGTATTTACCTTGACGATTAATGCAGTCGATATGGGTTCTCCACCTATACCTTCAGTCAGTGGTATCACGCTTTCAGCTGGAGGGAATCGTTGATATATTATATCCTGTTCTTTTTCCAACATAAGCCAAATCTACCTCCACATTATATTGAGTGCTCTACTCAAACTGCCACCAGTCAAAATTCAACAGAAAACCATCACCAGCACCGACAAACTTGAAAAACAGGTCATGGGTCCCTGTAGCCTCAACAGGACAGTCCACCGTCGTCCACTCTTGCCAGTCCCCTGTCCCAACCACTGTACAAGTTCCAATAAGCAGACCATCCTCACTGTCCAGCCGCAGCTCAATATCTCCTCCATCAGTCGCAGATGCCACACTCGCACTGAACGATTCTGCACCATCACCAAAAGCAACACCCCTAACCTTGATATAGTCCCCATTGTTGATATCACAAACATTCAACCCACCCTCACTACACTCCTCCGTCTCAATCCCCTCCGACCACGCCATAGTCTCCGCCTCCTGCCTCACAAAAGGATCCAAAGCCGCCACCTGCTCCGGTCCGTCCTCCGTCATCTGCAGCACAGGAATCGACCCATCCTCGTTATACTCGAAGCTCTCAACCGCAACAGACCGCGTAAAGCTCCCTCCACCAGGCAGCTCCCCATTATGGTATGCAAAATAAGACACATTCCCATAATCCACAATTCCGGGGTGATTGGTACTACTCGTACTCGCAGACTCCATAACAACACCCCCATAGCTCCACGGCCCCGTCGCCGAGGGTCCCGTCGAGTACTGGATATTCTCAGGACAGCAGCTCGAGCCCGCATAAACCATATAATACAGCCCATCGCGCTTATAAAGCCACGGCGCCTCTTCAAACGCAGTCGGCCGTTCCTCCGTAGGCTCAGGCCTCGTCCCGAATCCCTCAGTTGTCAAATCCACCTGGGTAATCTCGCCGCTATACGACACCATATCCTCATTCAACTTGACGTACCATAGATTCGGATTCCCCCAATACAGATAAGCCTGCCCGTCATCGTCGATGAAAACCGTCGGGTCGATCTCGTTATTCCCAAGTAGCGGACTCCCAATTGCATCTTCATAGGGCCCCTCGAGGGTATCGCTAACGCCTACCCCAATGACCATGCTGTCAGTTTCGCCATGTCGTACAGGGACGTAGAAGTAGAATTTGTCATTGCGTGGGATAACCTGTCCCGCCCAGGCTTGGGTGGTGGCCCAGCTGAATGTGTCGAGCGACATGGGCGAGCGGTGGTGCTGCCAGTTTGCCATGTCGGACGAGGAGAAGAGGCGCCAGTCGAGCATGTTGAAGGTGGTGGAGGCGTCTTCGTCGTGGCCGGTGAAGAGGTAGAAGCGGTTGTTGTGGATGAGGGGGGCTGGGTCTGCGGTGTAGATGGTTTGGACGATGGGGTTGTCGGCAGTGGAGAAGTTTATGTTGCTGAGTAGCAGTATGAGGGAGAGTAGAGATGACATTTTGTTTTTGATGATCATGATGTCTGTGTCTGATGTTGGGTGTGCAGTAGTTAGGGCTTGGCTGGAATGTAGGAGAACGGTTGATTCCATTCTCTCTTCCAGACATCTAACAGTTTAAATACCCACGAGAGCCACGAGCCTTGCCTTGTCGGTTGTTTCAGGTTGAATTCATGCATTTATCCGGACAAGTCTGGCAAGGCGTTGTCCATTGGAGACCGTGGAGGTAGACAGGATCTGCAGCCCCGGAGAGAGATGTGGGGGATGTGCATCTCGGTTATTTAATGGTAAATAGTGATCATTTGCAGTATATACCATGACTCGGTTTCTTCGTTCAATACTATATTACCTGCTATATCACCTGCCTGAATATCACAACTATAACTGGTTAAGCAATGCTGGGCCCTCCTCCCTCCTCTCATCCATGATGCCGCCGACGCCAATGCAGTTGCGCGGTTCGGTTAAAGTAAACACTTCTCTGCCTCCAGCTGCTCGGCCTGTCTCTCGAAGTGGCTGGCTAGTTTGTGTGTTGTAGTCGAACGCCGGGATGGATCTAATAGCGAACCGGCAGGCGATGACGAGTTGTCGTCGTTGACAGTGGTGGTGATGTAAGCGAATCGTAAGGCAGCCTAGTCAGAACTCGTACTCGAACCGAGACAAGGAACACAGGTATAAGAGGAATCGTGCGGCAAAGCCGTCGTCGAGAAGGGTGCGTTCCAGGATGCAGTAGTCAATGTAACGGTTCTGAGTTGGTGATTGTCTTCATCTGCAGCAAGTTTCATCTGCAGCAAGTCTGAACATGTGAATCACAGGGGAAACATCGGCAAGGAGGTGCAACTCAGCCTAATCCTTTCAGCCGGCATTGAGAATTCGCGACTGCAAGGATGTTGAAAGCGCAGGTTGGGCGGATGGTTATACCGCGGAGCCATATTAAATCTCCTGATTTCCGCTGCAGCAGCTGAGTATAGAAACGAGCGGGGGCATCAGATACAACGGCGGCAGCGATCACAACATATTTACAGATCATGAGATACCGGGAGGGAATCGGGGTACGAGGTTCACCCTTGGTATAAGATGGGAGACGGATGTCAATGAGGATGTTGAGTAGATGTATATAATTTCAATTATTGCTCGCATTATGGAGATCCGGTAGATACATATGGCTGGTATTAAAATTCAACAGACCCCTGGTATAAACATTCTGATCTCCCAGCACTGGAGTCAAAGAGAGATACAAAGGTCATTAAGTATACATTATGATGATAATTTATTCCGCCTTGACGAATACCCTGATGCCCTTCGAATCCAGCTTCGGAAACGGCAGGAAGAAGTCATGGGCAAGCTCCACATCCGAGATATCAGTGTCATACAGCTCGAAGTTGAATAGTCGGAAGAACGAGGCGAATATTAGGTAGAGTTCACACCACGCAAGGCTGCCAGACAGTTAGAATTATATTATATATCCGGGGAGGGGTGCATACTTAATCCCAAGACACGATCTCGTCCCCTTTCCAAACCCGACAAAGTAGCGCTCCAGGGGCGACCCGTTTTTTGTGCGCGGCGAGTCCAGCCATCGCTCTGGTATGAATGACTTCGCGTCCGGGAAGATCTCTTCGTCCCAGTTCAAGAACGGGATTGTCATGGAGATGGGGGTGCGTGCTGGGATAACCCGGTTATTAAACTCGATCGGCTTCGGCAGAAGACGCACATTACGCGACGTCGTTGAGTAGGATAGTCGGACTGCTTCTTTAATTACGGCTGTTAGATAGGGGAGCTTCTCCAGCTCAGTCAACTCGAGACTTGAACTGATATTTTCAACACTGGCGTCTGGAATGGCATTGCTAAGTTCATCCTGCAAACGAGACAGGACCTTGGGGTTGGCCAGCAGGTAGAAGGTCCCCACGCTCAGCGTCCATCCAGTTGTCGCGAGCCCGGCGCCGATAATGAGCTGGGCTTCGTCCTGCAGTCGGCGGTCGGCTTTTTCGGTCGCAGGGAGGCTGCCGTTAATCAGATCCGATAATACAGTTGGCTTCTTGGCTTCTGTAGATTCTTGAGAAGCCTTGATATCGCGGATCTGGGTCCCGAAGTCCTGTCGCATTTTAGACCGAGACACTGAGATTGAATAGACGCAGACTTACCCTCTGCATGCGAAAGATCAAAGCGTACATTGGCTCCAGTTTCTCAAGCCAAGAATACGGCAGCGCGTTCATGAACTTTGGTATCAGTGGAAACTGAAGAGCCATGTTACCGGCAATGCTTACACCAGCAAAGGCATCGTGCAGAATCGGAGTCCAGCCCGGTTTCTTCAGCGAGGCATAGTCATGGCCAAAGCAGTACTGCATGATAATATCCTCACTAAAGGCCATGTATCCGCGGTGGATCGGTATTGGCGCATCAAGGCCTTGACACTCCTTGACTTTCTTCAGCAGGATATCGAGTTTCTGGCGGATAACATCCTGTAGCCCGAGGACACGCTGTCGAGAGAAGAACGGGTTGAGAGCGCCCCGTCGTATACGATGCAGGCTGTCGGGGGCGGTGGTCAAGACGGATGTGTCATTGCCAAATCGATTCGACATCCAGCTATACTTATCGACCCTGCCTGCCTTGGTAAAGACGGATTCCCACAGGTCGGCGTCGAGGACATGGAGTTCATCAGGGGTAATGCGAACGATCGGGCCTGTGGAGAACGCAATTAGGTGGGAGAATTGTAAAGAAATTTATAGCTATGGGGCGGCTGCATACCATATCGCTCGTGTTGCTCTTTGATCCAGAAGATGAACTTGCCCTGCAGGTAGACGTCGTAGTAGCATTCATGCCAGCGACTCAGAGCAGCATACCGGGGGCCGGGAAACCCCGCCAGAGGGTGCAGAAAGAGGCGATAAAGGCCCAGGCCCAGCAGGTAGACCACGCATGACAATGCAAGGAGCACGGCCAGGGCAAGAGGGGCCATGGTGAAGAGCGGCAACTACAATGCCATTGTGCAGACGAACCCGTGGAGGGGGGCGTCTTTAATAGCGCAAACATCCTGACAAACGGAAACAGGCGATTGCAGAGTGGACGGCTGATCAAAGTGGACTGTGGACTGAGTCAGTGGACTAACACAACTAAGGGACAAGACTCCTGCCCAACAGGGAAATGTTCGTTGTTAGCGCTGGACGGGCCGCGTCCCACCAATTGAGTCAGCGGCGGCAGCGGGACTGTCAGTGTCATTCGGGAGGTGGATTTATATCTCACCGTCTCCCCATCCTTCGTCCCCCTCTCGCGCCTCGGCCACTCTCCAACAATGGCCGCCAACGATCCCCCAGCGTTCATCGAGCCTGATTCCAGCGACACGGACTCGGTCTTCACAAACTCCACCGCCTACACCGAGAGTCTGCGCTCGAGCCTCCTCCAGAGCGTGCGCGAAAATGGGCGCGGCTACCACAAGTATTCCGACGGCAAGTACTTCATCCCCGAGGATGAGCAGGAACAGGAGCGCCTGGACATGCAGCACGAGATCTGCCTCATGACTCTCGGCCGCAAACTGCACCTCGCTCCAGTGCCGTCGACCGTGCAGAATGTTCTTGATCTCGGCACAGGAACAGGGATCTGGGCAATCGACTTCGCAGATCAGTATCCCTCATCTAACGTCATTGGCACGGACCTCAGCCCAATCCAGCCGTCTTGGGTGCCGCCAAACCTGAAATTCGAAATCGACGACTACGAGCAACCGTGGACTTATTCGCAGAAGTTTGATTTTATCCATGCCCGCATGCTCTCGGGCTCTATTGCAAACGAGGAGAATCTGTTTCGCCAGGTGTACGATAATTTGACGCCGGGCGGGTGGTTCGAGCTGTTTGACTTTTCCTTCCCGGTGCGCTCCGACGATGGCACCATGCACGGGACCGCCTTTGAAACCCTGAACAGCAAGCTGGTTGAGGGGCTGCGCTTGCTCGGTCGCAATGGGGCTCTGGCCGACGAGTACAAGAGGCTGCTAACCGAAGCCGGGTTCGAAAACATCGTCGAAGTCAAGCACAAGTGGCCACAGAACTCCTGGCCAAAGGACAGGGAGTTGAAGAAAATTGGACAGTGGAACATGGTCAACACCTTGGATGGCTTGCATGGGTTTTCTGCGAGACTGTGCACTCAGGTGCTGGGGATGTCCTCGGCTGAGCTGGAGGTCTTGCTGGCGCAGTCACGGAAGGACATCACGAACCCGAAAGTCCACTCATACTGGTCAATGTGAGTGTCTACCCCCTAAATCGCTTCATATTTCTAACTGCTCCCAGTGTTGTGGCCTACGGCCAGAAGCCAGCGAATCCATGATTGAGTTTCGAAGCTGTACTGATACACTAATTCATGAGTTGAACGATTCTGCTTAAAGTCTGGCTTCAATAATATGAGCGTTCCCGTAACGAGTACCTATACATTCATCTGGAGCGATTTCTACGACTAACTGTTCTCTTTCGGCTGGAGCTGTAGATAATAAAGTAACTACTAGGCACCTGCTAACAAATTTTCTTGAGCGAGTTATTAATGAATTACTTCTGTCGCTATTTCTATCCGCAGACGCCTATAAGCTTTTATCAGTAACACAGGCTAACATTCCCATTGGTGTCAACTACAACCTTCAATTTCCTTCCAGGTATCTGCCGGTGAAAAACTGATCTACCCAGGTTACTAACAGAAATCAAGCTTTAAGCACGGCCACCCTGCAGAGCCTCTCTTATACTACTATACTGAGAACAACAAGCAATCGAACTGCACCAGTCTTCCTCAAATCCTCATAACTTATAAATTTACTCGAATACGAAAGTCTACCAAATGTCCCTTTCAGTGATAATCCACCAGTTCTTCCCGAATAATCCTAGGGAGCACAACACCCTCGTATTCAGAGCACGTGGTGCGTCCTATCCTCAACATCACCAAACCCCAGAAATAACCCCCTGAATTCCACTCACTAACTCACTCCACAAATCCCAATCCCATCTCAATTCACCATGTCGGCCACCGACAACGAGCGCATTTCCCTCCTCGGCTTCGGCCGCGCACTGGATGACTACCCGCGACTCCTCACCCAGGGCGACGGCGCGAAATGCCGGCGACTGCGGTTCCCGCACGCAATTGAGGATGCGTATGACACCCAGGGTGTGTCGCAGCGGGAGCGACTCATGATGGATATCGTCAATCAGATTAGCGATAAGCAGGGGTGGACGGAGAAGGTTTTTGATGAGGAGATTGTTGCCAAGTGGCGTGCTGAGGCTATGGGTGAGGTTAAGGAGGGTGAAGAGGGCGAAAAAGATGAGGAGGAGAAAGATGAAGACATGGATGAGAACGTTGAGGAGAATGAGAAAGATGAAGAGGGTGAAGAGGATGAGGAGGGCGAGGACTTGGTCGAGGAATTGGTTCTGGATCATCTCACAGAGCCTATGTTTTCTTACGTGCAGACCCTTTCTAACACCGTGGACGGTTTCAAACTGCTAACGGCATAACAGTGCATCAAGGAGTTACGCGATAAAGCAAAGCACTACGAAACCACGGATTTTGTTTCGGTCTGGGACTGCGAGCTGGCGGTGGTCAAGTCCGACGACGCCATACCAGATACTCTACTGCAGGCACTGCAACAAGGCGCGCGAGTGCTGGAAGACGTACCAGACAACCAGAAAGACTGGCACCCAGGGTCAGACGGCAAAGTGCTCGATCTGCTGCATCCATCGCTGTTCCCGCTAATATACGGCGTGTCCCGCGCGCTGCCCTACGGCACTGTACCCCTCGACGACTGCATGAGGTTCAGCTGTGCCGGCGAGGTAGTCACTTCGGGCTTCAACGACGATCCAAAGAAGAACCAGAGGTACAGCCAGCGGCACGCCTCTCTTAAAGAATGGGGCGGTTTCCAGTGGTTGCCGTCCGAGGTGCGGTTTGCCGACGACGGACGCGCAGCTATCACCAGCTACGTCAACAACCTGCACCCGGATAAGCACCGCCCGCTGTATCCCGTCCTCGAGCAGTTCGTGGACGCGGCAATCCCGCTATGGGACGAATGTCTATCGTGGTTCCGGCCGCGCATGCGCCTAGAGCGTATCAGGGGCAACGATGAGCAGGACTACGATGTCCCCGCGGACATCACCTACACGCCTCTTGAGGATGAAGCGGAGGGTGCAGAGATCCGCCCCTACACGCTCGCCGAAATCCGAGACGGCGATTACGACTTCCAATATGAGGACAGTTTCCGGGAATGGTTTAAAGAGAACCGTATCCTCAAGCAGACTGCCATACACGAGTTCCGGACCCGCCAGGAGCAACTCGCCGACCCCAAGCATCTCCCCGTGCAGCTCAAGAAGGATTTCGCAGCTGCTGGGCTGCAGGTTATTTTCAAGCTGGCTAATATCCATCTCACGCCGGAGAAACCCGAGTTCAAGGGCGGGTCGTGGCACGTCGAGGGCGCGCTGAACGAGCATATCTGTGCCACGGCGCTGTACTACTACGACGAAGAGAACATCACACCGAGCCATCTCGCTTTTCGCCAGGAGATAGGCTATGATCTGATCTCAATCCCCGACCAGGTATACCATCCTCCCCTTTACCCAAACAACTAAACTGACCCTTTTTATTCATTTACAGAACGAATATGCCTCCACCGAAGAATTCTACGGTGTCGAGCAAGACGGCCCCCAAATCCAACTCCTAGGCAGCGTCTACACAAGCCCCGGCCGCCTTCTCGCCTTCCCCAACGTCCTCCAGCACCAGGTGAAGCCCTTCTCGCTCGAAGACCCCACCAAACCAGGCCACCGCAAGATCCTAGCCCTCTTCCTAGTCGACCCGTACATCCGCATCCTCTCAACGGCTAATGTCGCCCCGCAGCGCCTGGACTGGTGGGCCGAACAAGTCCGCGCCTTGCCCCCGTTCAATGCGCTACCGGTTGAGATATTCCATATGATTGTGGATCTGGTAGGGGGGCAGGGACAGGTGCCGCTTAGTTGGGAAGAGGCAGTTACCACGCGCCAGAAGTTGATGGATCAGCGGGGGGCGCTGGTGGAGCATGCTAATGATGAAATGGAAAATGTGAGTTTACCTCTGTCCTTGTGATTGAATATACTGGAGTGGACCTAGCTAATGGATCGTGCCAGAATACATTTTCTTTCTGTGAGCATTAGCACAATTGGCTGTGTTTCTTAATATTTCTACAGCGGGCGAATCTATGGACTACGAACGGTTTGGGCATGGCGTTTCATTTTCTGACCATGAATTCGCAGCTCAGATGCCTAGGCCTCTGGGTAAAAAGTGATCAAATCCCTTGCCGGATATGCATGTTCATTTCGTTGAGAGTAAACTACATATGCCAGGGTAGAATTGCATGGCCTCTTCGGTCCTCGGCTTTTCTCTGTATCGAACAGTATACACCTGATAAACTCAATGTTTACCTGCCGTCTTGACTGTTAGCCGTTTCCAGTCTGGGCAGCTCTCTCCACGTCCGTTGGACATAGACTGGGGTAGACGGCGTTTTCGGCTCTTGGCCTTGTATCTCGAGCTAGTACCGGCTGTGGAACCTGTTGATTGGCATCATTGTATCCAAGGATGAGACGACGATCTACCCAATACCTCCACATTTTAAGGTTACACCCCTCAACCGCGCATGAAGCCGTCTAGACACGGCTATCAAGATGTAAAGAAAGCCCTGGCTTACTCTGTCGTCAGCATGAAACGACCAATATATTCAAGTAAATTGTCTCGCGAGCGTCTTCACCTCCGCTTCAGCTCTCCGCAGCAGAAAAGCCATCTTTGTATAGCGGCACCAACACCACCATGGCTCAGGAATCGAAGCAAGACAGCTCACATCTCCCTGCTGGCTCTGGCGTGAACGATCTCGAATCCCAGCGGACCCGCCAGGATATGATCGAGCATGTCAGGACACAGGGCCCCAAGATCGCAGACCCTACTCCCCTGGGTCTTTTGTCTTTCGCTACCGGTGAGTCCACTTACCTGGGAAACTTAAAGCTGAATTGACGGAAACAGGGGTCTTCCTCATAGCGATGTTCGGGATTGGGGCCCGGGGCATCCAGACGCCTAATGCCATGATCGGAGTGCTGCTCTTCTTCGGCGGCACATCGCAATTCCTCGCTGGGATAATGGAGTTTGTTCGTGGGCAGGCGGTACTTCATTTCTTTCTTTCTTACTTACTTACTTACTTACTTAACTCGCTGATACACGTCTAGTTCGGCGCCACCCTCTGGTGCTCGTACTCCGCCTTCAACTTCTCCTACGCCATGATCTACGTCCCAGGCACAGGCATCATGGCGGCATACACCGACTCGACCGGCGCCACCATCCCCGAATTCAACCAGGCTCTGGCAATCTACATCTGGGCGTGGTTCATCGTGAACACAATCTACGCCATTGGGGCGATGCGGACAACCTGGGTTCTGTTTCTTGATTTGGCCGTGCTTAGCTTGGGCTTGCTTCTGCTTGCTGTGGGCTATATGAATGGCAGCACGGCGGTTTTGAAGGCCGGGAATGCGGTCTTGCTTGTCGTGGCTTTTCTTTCTTGTGAGTTTATGCAGAGTATATTGTTTTGAAACTTGTTACTGGAGCCGTGGGCTGACTTTTTACAGATTGGGCAGGGTGTTCTGGGTTCTGGGCCACGGCGACGCCTATCAAGGTGCCGACGTTCGCTATGTGAGGGACATAAGCAACGAGGCTTAATATCTTGTGATTAGGACAGATAGTTGAAGTGAGGGCCTGAGTCAAGGATACTTTGTGAACCGGTGCCGGTAATTTGCAGTCAGGAGGACAATGTTGGAGGCGATTTGGGGGTATCATTCATCGTAATTACACTCATTTGAAGAGATTCAGACTTCAAGTTCATGGTAGTTATGCATTCTTCTTTGCAAGAATTATTGAGTGTTTTGAATAGCTGGCTTTTGGTGTAGATGTCTTCTTAAGTTCCTTTATCAGTAAGCAATAGAGTACCATGTGTATCACATCGATGAACGAGATGTATTTGATGCCGGGTAAACCCATTTAATATGTTTTACTAGAATAAGATAACTATTTAAAGAGATGAGCGCTCAGAGCCGTTCAGTCTTTTCGCAAGGGCAGCTCCCGCCAGGCGACCAAAGGTCAACGAGCGCAGAACAGAGGTGGCAGGAGGGTATTCTATATTCACATTAGAGATGCTACTATCATAATGAGGATCAACGAACCGTTGTAGTAAAGACCGGTCAGTTCTCCGGCAGCCCACAGGCCCGGGATGGGGGCTCCATTGGTGGCTAGGACTTGGGACTCTGTATTGACCTTGATGCCGCCAAAAGTGAACGTGAGTTGAGTAGTGATTGGGAATGCGTAGTAAGGTGCGGAGTCCAAGGGGTTGGCCCAGTTCGTCTTGTTGACTTTGAGGCCGGTGGTTGCTTTGCCGTCCAGCTTCATCAGGTCATACTCCTTGTCATTACAGGCAGCATTGAACTCTGTAATAGTGTGTTCAAACTTATCAGGGTCTGCGCCGAGTTTCTTTGCAAGCTCTGGAAGAGACTGGGCTTGAACAGGCTCTTGGTCAGTACTTTCATAAACCCAGCCTGGTCGAAACCGGTTCATCACGGTAGAGTCAGTGACGAAATAGCCCTTATTATTGTGATCCCGCCAAAGCTCCAAAGCAATCATCTCGAATGTTGCAAAGAGATGGCGTTTCCCTTCATCGTAGAACCGCTCGCAGTTCTCATTCATCACTATTCCATAGTTATGGCCCCATATCACCGCATCTGGCTTCGTGGCGCGAGTATCAACCAGCTCCGAGTGAATGGCATCAAACGAGCCAGCAACGTCGGCACCCATGTCTAGAGCCATTCGCAGACCCTGGCCTCGATTGTATTTCAGGCCGGGGGCTATCAGCTGTAGCTCGTGGGTTTTTGGGCCGACATACTTTGCAAGCATTTCACGGTTCCCTTCGAAGCCGCCACTTGCAAGCATCACGTCTTGAGAATAAAGCCTTTCCAATAATCCCGTCGATCTGCGGACTTCCACTCCGTTGATACGTCCTTGTTTATCAGACAAGAGCGAGCGGGCTTCAGTCTCCCAGTGGACATCACAGTTATCATACTGCTCGATGTGCTTCATGAGAGCCTTGATAATGGCCCAGCCTCCACCATCTGGCATGACAAAATGCTGGTCTGTCTTGAACTCAAGCAAGACCTAGAAATATCAGCATCATCCATGTACTAACAAAGGGTAAATACGTACATTCTCCTCTTTATGTCTGATAAAGTTAACTCCATGGTCCTCCACATACTCCGCCGTCGTCTTTGCTTCCTGTGCAAGCTTCCGGCAATACTCCAGGTCCGCCTGGCCATTGCTAACCTGGATCATTTCCTGCATCCAGTCCTCGTCAAAATTCAGGTTCTTATCGAGGCGCAAGTACGCCCCAGTCCATCGGGAGGCTCCGCAGCGCTCTCCCTTCTTCCCGGCTTCGATAAGAGCCACGCGAGCGGGCTTGTTGAGTCTCTTGGCTGTTTCGAGGAAGTTGAGCGCCGTCATGCACCCGGCGAAACCGGAGCCGACAATGATCAGGTCATAGGTAGAAGACATGGTGACAAGGATGGGAGGTGAGGTGGGCTGGTGAGACAACAAACGGATTCTGGGGATTCCCCATGGGGGGTCTGACTGGGGGTAATTATACCTGCGGGTTTTGGTCTCATGTGCGGGGAGCAGATCTAGGTTTCTGTTCATAGTGGAGCAGGCCGGGATCATTCATAGAGACGGCGTTTTGAGGGTTTTGAGTTTGAGAGGTGGCAAATGCAAGTCGCCGTCTTGGGTGAGGCTATCAAGACGCCGTCTCCCAACTATTGCCGGGCTCAATACTACAACCTACAACACTGAGATTTCGCTATTTGACAGCTCGATCAGCCTAATTTAGCAAAAGCAACTCTTGTGAATCACGCGAGTTGCTCACTAACGACGATGGGTGCACCGAGCTATCCTCCCCTCTTCCAGGTATGCTGATGGAACTTCAACTCATAAGTCCAAGCTCACTGAAGAAATAAATAAAAAAAAGCTAGAAGACCCTTCCCTCTTCAAACAAGATTCCTTCGTCAATGGCGAATGGGTCGGTTCATCCTCTGGAAAGCGCTTTGCAGTCATTGGTAAGATCATCGCAGTGTGGACGTGATTGGTGATGATAGCTTACAATACCTAGACCCTGGGTCTGGAAAAGAATTTGCCAGCTGCCCGATCAATAGCTCGGAGGATGTCAACGCCGCAGTGGAAGCTTCTCACGACGCCTTCCAAAGATACCAGCTCGTGACGGCTCGTGAGCGCGCAAAGGCACTCCTGCGCTGGCACGACCTCATCACAGCCGCGAAGAAGGACATCGCAACCATTGTAACATACGAAACGGGAAAGCCTCTCTCAGAGGCACTGGGTGAGCTAGACTACGCGCTAGGATTCACCTGGTGGTTTGCGGGCGAGGCAGAGCGCATTCAAGGCACCGTGGGGGCTTCCTCCGTTCCAGGTCGGCGGAACTTTACCATCAAGCAACCGATTGGGGTTTCGGTTGCCATGGTCCCTTGGAACATCCCTGTTGCGATGATCTTGCGCAAGGCCTCTGCTGCGTTGGCTGCGGGCTGTTCAATGGTCATCAAGCCATCGCCTGAGACACCCTTGAGTGTGCTTGCGTTGGTGGAGTTGGCTGCGAGGGCTGGCGTTGAAAGGGGCGTTTTAACGGTCTTGACTACTGACTTGAATTGTACGCCGGCACTTAGTGAGAGTCTTTGCAAGCACCCTTTGGTCAGCAAAGTCACATTCACTGGGAGTACACGCATTGGGAAGTTGATATCACGGCATTGCAGTGACGGGCTGAAGAAACTCACTCTCGAGGTAGGAACATCACATCAATATATCAATACAAGAACATACTAACGTTAGATTGACCTAGCTCGGAGGAAACTGTCCTTTCATTGTCTTTGACGACGCAAACTTGGCTCAGGCTGTGGAAGCCCTAGCCTTGTTAAAGTGGCGCCATGCAGGACAAGCATGTATCACTGCGAACAGAGTCTATGTCCAAAGCGGCGTTTACGATCAATTCAAGAAACTTCTTATCGAAGCAACCAAGAAGCTCAAAGTAGGCCACGGCGCTGCACCAGACACCACAATCGGACCCCTCACAACCGCAGCCGGGATCGAGAAAGTCGAATCCCAAGTCCAAGATGCAATCTCCAAGGGCGGCAAGCTCGTACTAGGCGGCAGCAGGCCTGACCACGTTGATCCTAGAGGATACTTCTACTCGCCGACGATCATCTCGGATGCCACCGCAGACATGATGGTAGCTCACGAAGAGACCTTTGGCCCGCTTTGCGCACTTTTCCGCTTCGAGACAGAGGAGCAGGTCGTCAAGAAAGCAAACGAAACAAGCATGGGATTGGCGTCGTACTTTTTCACTCGCGATGTTAGCCGGTCGTGGCGTTTGGTGGAGAGTTTGGAGGCTGGAATGATTGGAATGAACACTGGTAAGTTCATCCAAGTTCACCCGGTATTTGGAAGATTGTTTCTTACGTCTTTCAGGGAATCAATCTGCTGCCGAGGCCCCGTTTGGCGGAATCAAAGAAAGTGGATATGGAAAGGAGTCTGGGAAGGATATCGCAGTCAATGAGTATCTTGTCACGAAATCGGCGTCTCTGACCCTTGATCCGGCAAAGTCTGTGCTGTAATTTATGCCAAATTTGCTTCAAGCCAACTATGTCCAATGTTCTTTTTATAAGATATAAAGATCGCATTTACCTGAGCTCAGGTTGTCACGTCAATGAAGTTCGTAAGGGGTGGCAAGAGATGGTAATCTAACTGCGGCGCAATCCGGAACCTCACCTCCCAGGATTCGCATAAAAGCCGGCAAGGATACTAATCGTCATTATATCCATACAGTGATTTCGGAATCAATATCCAGGCCATTCTTATCATATGCCTGATCCTTATCAGTCGGACCCGACAGATCCGAGGCATCTCCGAGTGGCGGACCACTGGCCACTCAGACCCACTTCGGCCCAATGGCCGATGTACTCTTTCGCCAGGAACACTCCCAGTCTCTCAGTCTCTCCAGTCTCTCTTCTTCCTCCTGATTCTCCTCATTCAGACTGTCTTCTGAGTCAAAAACTCCTCCTCCTCAAACCCAGTAAGTCTATTGCAGTGTTTCCTCCAACTCAACCAGCCCGTTAACAGCTCTTATCAACCAGACTACCCCAGACATCCCTCAAGATGATACTCACCCGCCTCATCTCCCTCACCAACTTCGGCGTCGCCTCCTCCGCCCTGGCCTTCCAGGTCTTCGTCCTCTACCCGTGGCACCACCAGCTCGACGACGAATTCAAGTCTCTCAAGACCGAACACCTCCGCCTGCTCCGCCGGCTTGACCGCATCGCGCCCCCGGACGAGAAGCCACTCGCCCCAGCGAAATAACTGAACTGAATTCAACAACTGAAGAAAGCGAAGGCGCATAAATATGCATTAGATTATTAGCGGGTAATCCGGAGTTTTGTACAGAGGCAAGAGTTTCAAGACCTAGAGCCGAGCCCAGGTGAATTGTTCCTGACTTGTCCCTGGGATGGACATAGACGTTAGCGCTCATTGAATATAATATCATTAGACTAAGACTTTGTTCACTCCATGTTAAATAGTAGAATTTGGTACTTCTAGACCAACCGTCAGACCAAAGTAGAGCCAAATCTGTAAGCGCAGGCTGGGGCTCCGCAAAATACGTATTACGCTCGATTTATCTCCGGGACGTCCTGGATTTCGCTGTTCATATTGCTGTTCGATATCGTCGTAGGCTGTAGAGAACATTTGATTCCCGTTTGATAGGAGCAGCAGGGCTCTATAAACTGGTGGGGTTCTCTGAAATGGTGAAAAACAGGAGGTTTTATTCTATATATGGATATACCAATATGCTTCTGATCTGGTAGAGCTGAGATTACCAGTTGCAAAGTTGCCGATACCCCGGTTGTAAGAGTGTCGGAAAAGTCAGCCATCACAGAACCCTGCTATCTTGCATGGCCAGAATAGACCTGTTCATATTTAGCGCGTGCATTTCTTTAGGCACGGTATTGCATGTGACAGGCTTGTTCTGCCGAGCGTGACGCAGTGAAGGTTACAGTATTTATTTTTATTTTTATTTTAGGCTATTCCAAAGTTTGATGATGCCTTTTTGACTGATGTTTAGGTCCTAGGTAGATGCTAGCATGCGTTGGATCCGGTATACTAGCAGTCATACAAAGGTTAGGGCTGAGTTCAGGACTTTGATGATGTAAGTAGAGGAAGCCATATCAGCAGTTCTGATAACTCCAAGTAGACGATCAGTGCCTCGGCATGAATCAGCTACTTCCGAAGAATCCAATAACCAGTTCTACTGAGTCATATCTGATTTACTACTAGCACTTAGTGAGCATCCAACAC
This sequence comes from Aspergillus versicolor CBS 583.65, assembly GCF_001890125.1. Taxonomy (NCBI): domain Eukaryota; kingdom Fungi; phylum Ascomycota; class Eurotiomycetes; order Eurotiales; family Aspergillaceae; genus Aspergillus; species Aspergillus versicolor. The sequence goes on along the minus strand of NW_024467524.1, from coordinate 3,074,006 downwards.
AAACCATCGCAGAACAAATATAAACCTTACAAAAGCACGTGCTTCCAGAATTTCATTTGTAAATTATTGTAAATAATATTGAGGCAGTATGACTACAAATCGTAGTATTATCCGATAACCGGCAGATCACGCAACCCCACCACAGCTCTCGACCGAGTATGACTTCTCCGCAGTATAAATACCACTACATCTCTGCTTCTCGATAAACTCTTCTCCAATAATTATACTAAATATATACAAAATGCCCACCGACCACTTCCCCAACTTCACCTCCCAATACATCACCACCTCCCTCGGCGCGCGCCTCTTCGTGCGTACCAGCGCCCCCAAATCCCCCACCTCAAAACCACCCCTCCTCCTCCTCCACGGCTTCCCCCAAACCCACCTCGAGTTCCACAGAATCACACCCTCCCTCCTCCCCCACTTCACACTCATCCTCCTCGATCTTCGCGGCTACGGCGCCTCCTCCCCCGTCCCCTCCACCAATGGCTCCGGCTACACAAAGCGCCTAATGGGACAAGACTGCCTCTCCGTAATGGAACAGCTCGGATACAGCCCCGACGAGAAATTCGCAGTGCTAGGCCACGACCGCGGCGCACGCGTCGCATACAGACTTGCCTTCGATAACCCCGAGCGCCTGTCCAAGGTTATCGTGGTGGATATTGTGCCCACTGCGGCGATGTTTCGCAGCTTCGGCGACGTGGGCGCCGGGTTGAAGGGGTATCATTGGTTATTTCTTTCCCAGCCGGAGCCGCTCCCGGAGAGGTTTATTGGTAGCGTTGAAGGGGGGAAGATGTTTTTGGAGCATTCGCTGGCGATGTGGGCGGGGACGGGGACGCTGGATGTTTATGATGCTGAGGTCATGCGGGGGTATAGGGAGGCGTACTGTGCTGAGGAGAAGATCCATGCGACGTGTGAGGATTATCGGGCTGGGGCGCACTTTGATCGGGTTTATGATGAGGAGGAGCTGGAGAGGGGGAGGAAGATTCAGGTTCCGGTTTTGGCAGTTTGGGGGGAGGCGGGGCTGTTTGCGAGTGCGATGAAGGCGAAGAAGGAGGGGCCGTTGGAGGTTTGGCAGAAGTATTGTGTTGATGTTCGGGGGAGGGGGCTGAGTTGTGGGCATTTCATCCCGGAGGAGGAGCCGGAGGGCTTGGTTGAGGAGGCCTTGAAGTTTTTGCTGTAATTACTGCCCTTCCATCTGAGAAGTACAATTCTAAAGATGTGGGTGTTTCTTAAGATATAACGAGCAGAGCATTAAGCAACCTTCCTGAGATTAATACCTTGACACTGCAGCTTCAAGCCTGTCTATAGCAACTTTTCTTGGATATGTGATTCTGGTGGTTGGTGCCGAGTACTTAAAGAGTACATATTCATATGGTAATTGTACCGCGGCCGTTCTGGACCCTCATGCCCACTTCTTAGTGTTCGGCTGCAGCCGAACATCTGAGGTACGGGGAGTGCCGCGGTTAGCCCTAACGTGGAGCAAGGCACCAAGGCTCAAGGAGCAACTGGTATCCAAGAGTGAACTGGTCTCTGTAAGATCATGGACCCTGCTGAATTGCTCTTTCAGGCCAGAATAGGTCTGAGAATATTCTAATTTGGCGGGCTATCAGACTTCAGTCTTACGGGGGATTTATAACTGGACGCCCAATTCGAATTACCAACCCCACTTGGCTATTACTTGGATAGCTGTTTTTACTTCAAATCGAGTCAAGGTGTCTCGAAGTGGGTAGCTTTAGTGTGAGCACTTCAAATTATTCATTCTATGCTGACTGCAGTTTCAGAGCTTCCTTAGTGGGAGGCAGTGTCAAGATGGACTGAGGCAGTGTCGAGATCCTACGGAGGTCGCTCTGGTTCTGGAAGAGAATTTGGAAAGATGCCCATCTCAATTTCAATATTGGGGGCCGTTGCAGCGTGGCTTCCAGCCGGCCCAGTCAGACAATGCAATTATGCAGCTGTTATGCACGGTGCGTAATAGACTTCTGGCCCTGTCGCTCATTTCCGCGAATGTAACATCGGCGATCGACGGAATTGGCTGGATCGGGATTAGCTTTGTTTACTCCGCTGTGTTATGGCAACACCATTCCCGAAGTGGAAGGTACGATCCTCCATCGTCTCCTCCGTCGCAGCTTCCTCGCGACTTCGATACGACTTCAATTCCAGGAACCACAAAAATCTGAGGTGCAATCGCGATCCTGTGGTCCCCGCGCCGGTCAATCAGCATCGGGCCCTGCTCCGCTGCCTCGGGTGCCAAGTCATGGTTGTTTTCGCAATGCTTGGGCTGTCATCATGCCCCTTTGTGCGCTCCACATTCAGCCTGGCAGTGCCCATGCTCGCTCCACTTCTCCTCACCATCTGAGCCTCTCCGCTCCTCTCTCTACCAGTTTTATAACGCCCATTCCCCGGCCTGTCCCTCGTTTGACTTGTTCTCTGTAGTCACTGTCATTCGTTTAACTGTCGTTATTCTTAGGTTGTCACTCCTTTGCAACCCTTTCAACTTTTTTGTGATTCTGTGTGTTACCCCTGAATATGCGTACACATCTTCTTGCCCTTCCGGCCCTGGCCGCAGCCAGCTTGCCCGTCTACTCGCGCAGTAGCGAGTCGCGCGCGGGCGCCATCAAAGAGGCCTTCTCGCACGCCTGGGATGGCTATTATGAATATGCCTTCCCCCACGACGAGCTGCACCCCATCTCCAATGGCTACGGAGACTCCCGAAACGGCTGGGGCGCGTCGGCCGTCGATGCCCTGTCCACTGCCATCATGATGCGCAACGCGACTATCGTTAACCAGATCATTGACCACGTTGCGGAGGTTGATTACACGAAAACCAACTCGACCGTGAGCTTGTTCGAGACCACCATTCGCTACCTCGCCGGCATGCTGTCCGGATACGACTTGCTCAACGGGCCTGGCAAGGGTTTGGTGGATGCGAAAAAGGTGGATGTGCTCCTTGAGAAGTCTCAGGTACTCGCCGATACCCTCAAGTTCGCATTCGACACGCCCTCTGGTGTTCCGTACAACAACATCAACATTACCTCCAAGGGCAATGACGGCGCCGACACCAACGGTCTGGCCGTGACTGGCACCCTGGTGCTCGAGTGGACCCGTCTGTCGGACCTGACTGGAAACGACGAGTATGCAGACCTGAGCCAGAGGGCCCAGGACTACCTCCTCCACCCGGAGCCAGCGGAGTACGAGCCCTTCCCCGGGTTGGTTGGAAGCAACATCAACATCAAGGACGGAAAGTTCGCCGACGGGGTAGTCAGCTGGGACGGCGGTGCTGACTCTTACTACGAGTACCTGATCAAGATGTACCTGTACGACCCTGAGCGCTTTGGTCTGTACAAAGACCGCTGGGTGGACGCTGCCAAGTCAACCATCGAGAACCTGGCTTCGCACCCATCTACCCGCGAGGACCTAACCTTCCTCTCCTCCTACACCAAGGACCAGAAGTTCAAGTTGGTCAGCGAGCACCTGACTTGCTTTGACGGCGGTAGCTTCCTGCTTGGTGGAACGCTGTTGGACCAGCAGGACTTTATTGACTTCGGTCTTGACCTGGTCACTTCTTGCCACGAGACTTACAATGCGACACTCACCGGAATTGGCCCTGAAGTGTTCAGCTGGGAGCCCAGCTCTGTTCCTGAGGAGCAGAAAGAGCTGTTCGAGCGAGCAGGCTTCTATATCACCGGTTCCGGGTATATTCTGCGCCCGGAGGTGATTGAGAGCTTCTACTACGCCTGGCGTATCACCGGTGATGAGACAGTAAGATAACAAAGACTAGTTGTAGTATAGATTGCTGACACGTCGCAGTACCGCGAATGGGTGTGGAACGCCTTTGTCAACATCAACAAGTACTGCCGTACTGCATCTGGCTTCGCCGGTCTCAATGATGTCAACGCAGAGAACGGAGGCGGCCAAGACGACAACCAAGAGAGCTTCATGTTTGCGGAGGTGCTGAAGTACACCTACCTAGCTTTTGCTCCCGGTACGTCTCCTGTTTCGCTTGACGAATGATTTACTAATTGCAGCAGAGGACGAGTGGCAGGTCCAGAAGGGCAGCGGCAACACGTTTGTGTTCAATACCGAGGCGCATCCCTTCAAGGTGTACTCGGGCAAATAAGCCGGATGAACAATAATCAAGCTGTATTATATCATCATAGTGTATCAACTTCATTACGCGTTTGAGTGGCTGATCATGTGACTCTTTGATCCACCAAGGTCCACCCACTAACCAAGTGTAGCCTAGCGCTGCTACATATTGAGCAGATTTGAGCACCTTGAAGACAACAACTGAAGGGAGAATGTACCTTGGTGACTGATAATCTTCTCATCTGTACAGTAAGTCCAGGATGCTAGACATATATGAACCCAACCAGTAGTCCTATTAAACCAATTTCATCTAAATCAATCTCCAATATCTCTAAAGAACCACCACCTAACTATAATCTATATCTATACACTTCACCAAGATGTGCGGCATCCCCCGACCAAGCTCTGGCCACAGAATCGCCATCATGTTCCCCTCACCGTCTCCCTCGCCATCATCCTCACTATCATCATCACCATCCTCATCTCCATCCTCCTCCCCAGAACCACAACACCTCCCGGCACAGGAATCATACTCCCTCTCCTTCCGCGAATCAGACCTCCACACGAAAGCCGTCTTCCGGAGTAAAGACGTCTCGACGATGGATTCCTTCCGTGCTTGTAATGATATTGATCTCCGGATTGAGTATGTCTCCCTTCACTCTTTACCCTTCAACTGCGTCAGATGCGTCATGAATATATGACCCGACCCAGCTCTGGTAGGAGTATAACTAATGAGGATTGTAGACGCCATGGTGATTTAACGGTTTCACAACCGGGTCTGGCTATAGGCCAGATTGCGCCTCTTTACGCGTTTCAATTGCGTCCTTCTGAGACGAAGAAACCTGAGGTGTCTGGAGTATCTGAGATGGAGTTCAGTCTCCCGCAGAAACTCGACCTCGGAGTCTCGGAGCTGGGGATCGTCGGGAGGAAGGTCACGGTTGTAGCGAGGGGAGAGGGCGGGGAGGTGCTTCAGACGGGGAATGGGATTGTTGGGTATGATTAGTTAGATTACACTTGTATTACTTGGCTTGTTGCATGGAGTTCGGATCGGTAGTTTTAGCTTATCGGGTAGCAATCTAGGCAGTTAGCAGGTCTGAATGTGAATGAACATGAACTGAATGATGTGATTGACGGTCTGGCCTGGTTGATTGTGTAATGTGCTCATATCTGCTCAACAGGGTCCTCATTAACCCCGCTGTCTTCCAGTTGTACCTAAGGTAATCCGGGTATAAGAAGCCTTACCCCTCCTCTCCTCCTCATCTTACTATCATCTTACTCACTACATCTTTCCCTCTCTCTTATATCTACTCAGTTTGACAACTGCAATCAATCCAAAATGGCTGACCAGAAATACACCCTCCCCCCTCTCCCCTACGCCTACGATGTACGTCTCCAGTCCCCACCATCCCTCCCATCCATCATCAAATAACACATACTAATTGAATGAGTTAGGCCCTCGAACCCATAATCTCCTCACAAATAATGACCCTACACCACCAAAAACACCACCAAACCTACATCACAAACCTCAACGCCGCCCTGGCCTCTCAATCCAGCGCGCAGACCTCCAACAACATCGCCGCCCAAATCGGCCTGCAGCAGAAAATCAAATTCAACGGCGGCGGGCATATCAACCATTCCCTGTTCTGGGAGAACCTGGCTCCCTACAATTCAGCGGAGACGGATATTGGGAAGAATGCGCCGGTGTTGAAGGGAGCGCTTGAGGCGCAGTTTGGGTCTGTGGAGGGGTTTGTGAAGGCGTTTAATGCGACGCTGTTGGGGATTCAGGGGTCTGGGTGGGGGTGGCTTGTTGCCGATGGGCCTGGGGGGAAGGGGAAGTTGGATATTGTGACGACCAAGGACCAGGATCCGGTTACTGGGGCCGTGCCGCTGTTTGGGGTTGATATGTGGGAGCATGCTTATTACTTGCAGTACTTGAATAACAAGGCTGGCTATGTGGAGGGGATTTGGAAGGTGATTAACTGGAAGACTGCCGAGGAGAGGTATAAGAATGGGGTGGAGGGCAATGTTGCTGGTCTTAAGCTGTGATTGTCTATCTACCTAGTTAAACTATCAAAGCATCAATATGCCCTGTTGACAACGCGATCCCAGTTTTTAGCCTGCACAGTTAGGGCTGTTACCATGGTTAGGTTGCCGCCATTCTGATGCAGTTAGACACATCAATAAAACAGTATCAAAGCAGGTGACTCACATATACTTGTTGGGCTTCATCCCAGTTCCGTGATCCAAAAGCCACTGCCAGTCCCACTATAACCTCGCCTTTCGGGGCACACTGAACTGTCCATTCCTGGCCGTGTCCCTTTCCAAAACAGACCTCTCTGCGCAGATTTGTCCTGAACTGTTTGAGTTAGACAAAGTTAATAGCAAAGAATAATGGAGGCGCACCCGTACTGCCCGCTGTGAATACACACTGGAGATGTGTACTTCAGTGATATGCTCCCCTGCAGCGACATTAATCTCGAAGTTCTGATACCCAGGATCAAGGCGCGTGCGGTATTTAGCTACTCCTGCCGGGCCGTTACGGTCAACAAAACGGACTCCAAAGCCGGTTATATTGCCTGAAGGGGCTATTTTTGCGCTTATACACCCCAATACTTGCGACTTTTCCCTCCCCTTGAGGATGAGCGTTTTTAACGGGATCAGATCTCTGTGGATTTGTTCGGGACCGTCGGCTTGGGTATACGGAAGAGGCAGCACGCGAATAGAAGGACGAAGCCAGTAAGACGCCCGATGGCCTTTATACGGTCTTTGGGGGCCGCGAATAGGGCTGGTCTCGTACGCAAACCAGAGAAGATGACTTGGAGGGTAGCCCTGAAACTTTTTCCTTTGTTTAACTAGACATTGGTCTTTATTTTACAGATTAGCAGATGATTACGTGCAGACAAAAGCACTTACTTGGACGTTGACACTCGAGAATGCCGAATCGTGCAATAACGCCACCCTATAAATGTTAGCCAATTCTTTCTCTTCAAATATCCACGTACCTTGGTCTGACCAACAAGGCCAACTAATTCATGGCCTTCAGAAACCAGGAACGGTCTCTGTAGGACCTTGGTTTGCTTTCCACCGTACTCAAGCCCTGACCTGAGGCATACCTAACAACGTCAGCTCTTCCCTTTCAATAGTCATCACTAGAAGCGCACTCTAAGCTCTGTGATGCATGTATGTGGCTGTTCGTCCGTAATTTTGAATTCTTGCATATATGCCACAAATCCAATGATCCAATCCCCGCGGCTAATTTGAAACAGCTCACAGTCGTGTAGGGCGGAATCCACGCATCCAAAGATTCGTCTTTCTCCTTTAAACGTGATGCTAAGTCCAGCAAGACACCTGCCAGGGCGCTTCGTGAAGAACATCTCACACAAAGAGGGCAGCTGATCTATTTCATCCCAGCAACGAATCCACTGGGCGGACTCCACATTGTCGTCTGAAGGAGATGGATACAGAACAAGTGATACGTGCGATGCTTTGCTATGTTGCCTGATAGCATCTGCCTGCTTGTCGGTGGCACATACAGGTACGTCTGGGCTGGCAAATTTAAGATAGTAGTCGCAAATCTGGTCGCACGTATCCCATATGCGCATTCGGTTGGCAAGACATCTCAGCGCGCCTCGCAGGCCATACGGCACCGACAATTCTCGGTCTAGCCAGAGGTAAAGGCGCTTGAAGTCAATGTCCGATCTGCCCGGTCTTGAAGACAAGGACTGATGCTCTAGTTCCCAGAACCAAGGCATGTTTCGAAGGATTAGTTTCTTCCAGAAAGAATTGTGCCTCGTCGCAGTATTGAAGGAGCTCGAGACATGGAGGAGGGCGAATATTGAGCCACCCGGAAGATATAGCAAGATCCGGTCAAGGACATCGTAAGGCAGCCTAGAGAATACGTCCCTTCGGTTCCACCACTGGAACTTTCGAGACTTGGTCCTGTCTCGCAGAAGCAAATATTGGCGTGGCAGATGCTGGCGCAACCGGAAACGACGAAGTGGCTGGGCTACCAGGTATTCGGTCCCTCCAGTGCACATCCACTGTCTCTGCGGGGGCATCATATACCCATAGTCAATGCGCAAGTAGTTTTTGTAGGCGAGCTCGGAGAAAATATGATAGAGGACATCCTTGTCGATGGGCTGAGTATTTCCCACTCTATGAGCGATGACTTTGGTCAAAATCTTTAAACAACACTGGTGCAGAGGAAATGCAACACCGAAATGATGATGAAAATGTATATTCTGGTAGCTGCAAGTCAATCAGAACGGCAATTCATGGACAACGAAGAAGGCATAAATACGCATATAGGAACACTTGGGCGTATTCTGGGAAGTTACTGTCGTCTCCCTCGTTCGCAAGCAGGATAGGAGGTGCTTCGCTTCGTATACATCGAGTCCTACCACTGAAAAAGGCTCTATTTCCAGCCAGTTAAATGAAAATCTCGATTCAAAGTCCCTTGGGCACCTCTGAGGCCCTGGGAGGCTGTCGTTACATCCCAGGCAGACGAAGTCTTCCAGCCACGCCCAGCCCTCTTCCAAAAGCCCAGGGTCATATCCCCTAATTCCAGGAATATACTGCCACATTTTATCGGACAAGCTTGTCGAGTGCAGTCGTTCTTCGCGCTCTTTGTCCACTAGTTTCCGTCGTCGTGCCAGGTCCCTGGGCCGTCCGGAGCTAACCAGGACGTCGTGCTGGCGCAGAGGCACAGAGCACAGTGCACAGTAGCATGTATTATCAGGAGGTGTCATTATAAAAACTAATTATAGAAATAAATAATGCATGGTGGTAACAAGCAAACAGCAGCTGGCCGTCAGCTGTCATGTCGTTGCTGTCTCGTGCTTTCCTGATTATAATCATTACAAAAAATACCAAAACCGTGAAATCAACACTGAAAAAGACAGCCACTAAGGGTATAACAGTTGTATTTCTTCCTAATACTCTTAAATCAGTGAGTCTCTTCAGAAGCTGGAGACAGGGATGGCGCAGAGTGGTCGGATTAAGGAAGAAAGGGCAGGATTATGGCTGAGAGAGGCATTGGGGGTCATCGAGCCATATATAAGGATATGGGAGGGTGTATGGCCTGATACAGAGAGGGGAAAGATGCTACGGCAGATCTTAGTAGAGAATGAGCAGCTTTTTGCAAGATGGAAGGCTTCGCCGCATTTGAAAGAGTTTAGTTTTGTGCTGGGTCCGAGAATAGACAGATAGCAGGTTGCTACAGCGAGGTTGTCGTTCTATTATGTTGGCATATCTGGTATATCAAGCTTGGTTAGGTTCTCGTCCCATGTTCTTTGCCTTGAGTTCTTTCTCACTACCCAGTTAATCACAATGATCGTGTTCAATTGGGAATCAAAGTTTCAGACTGTAATGAACCTCAATCGACGATAATGATCGGTTGAAGATTAAAGGCCTTGGAGCCACTAGCTCTAGCTTATTTAGACGGCATTGATCGTTCCAATTATAAAAAAAAAGCTGGGATAATTGGGTTCTTGACATTCAATCAAAATACTATTCACATATTATGTGTATATACATACGACCTAGGCTGTCATATAATCAGCGATTAACGGCTGCGGGGAGCCGAACCTCGGCTGCGGCAACTCACTATAATCTCCACTATAACTGCCCTGCACCCATCTCTTTCTTTCCAACTCCCCATCTCCTCTGTACATCACCAAAATGTCCGCCGCAGAACAAGTCCAGCTCCAAAACTTCCCCTCCATCTTCTCCCTCGAGGGCAAAGTCGCCGTCGTAACCGGCGGCTCTCGCGGCCTCGGTCTCTACGCCGCAAGCGGGTCCGTCTCCGTCCCTACCTGCCCACCAAGTAGCTAAGAAGAAACTAACACTTTAAAGATTACTCCAAGCAGGCTGCTCAAAAGTCTACATCACTTCCCGCAAAGCCGCCGCGTGCGACGAAGCAGTCGCAGCCCTCAACGCGCTACCCAACCTCCGCCCCGGCGCAAAAGCCATCTCCGTCCCCGCAGACTCCTCCAAGGTCTCCGAAGTCGAGCGCCTGGTCGCCGAAGTCTCCAAAACAACAAACCACGTCGACATCCTCTTCGCCAACGCCGGCGCAACATGGGGCGAGGAATTCGAGAAATTCCCCGAGTCCGCCTTCGACAAGGTCCTCGACCTCAACGTCAAGAGCGTCTTCTTCACCATCCAGAAATTCTTCCCGCTGCTGACGGCGAACGCGAGTCGCGATGAGCCCGGCCGCGTGATTATCACGGGCTCCGTGGCCGGTATTACACTGGGTAGTCTTGGGAAGAATGCGTCGTTTAGTTACAGTGCGTCCAAGGCTGCTGTGCTTCATATGACGAGGAATTTGGCGGTGGATCTTGGGCCGCGCCATGTTCTTGTCAATGCGATTGCGCCCGGTCTGTATCCGAGTAAGATGGCGAATGGGCTCATTGAGCTCCAGGGTGGTATGAAGGATTTGGAAGATACCAGTCCGAATAAACGCCTGGGGAAGCCGGAGGATATTGCTGGGCTTGTGGTGTTTTTGGCGAGTCGCGCAGCCAGTCATTTGAACGGTAGTGTTATTACGACAGATGGAGGGGCTCACCTGAAGGGAAGAATGTGATTTGAATACCTTTTTTTTTATGTATTGTAGATGCGCCTATTTACAACTATAGTGCCATGCAATATTAATTCTACAGCTTTGGCCGATCCGTCCTGATAGCTCGATCAATAAGCTCCATCGCCTGAAAGAGCTCATAGTCATGCTGCTTGGGCGTCACAACCTGGACACTCAGCGGTGAGTTTAGATAAACCGTCCGGTCGACCGTTTTCTCATTCCCTATACAACGTCAGTAAATCAGATCAATTCTAAATGTGGAAAGGGACATACAAAGCTCCCGATTAGCCTTATCCCAACTCCCAATCGCCTTCTCGCCCATCTCAACTCCCTTCTCCAAATCCGCCTCCACGAAATTCCGAACAGGAAGCGATCCAGCCGGATAATCCAGCAGCACAAAACTAGATGTATACCCAACAGCATTATACCGATCCAGCTCGGGGACCGGGTGCGGCGCAACGGGGTGGATGATCGCATCAATCGTCTGCTCGTTCCCATTACCACCCTGCATCCACAATTTCTTACGTAGCTCGAGTTCCATAGCGCCCCGGGTTGCTTGGAGCTCAGCGAGCTGCGAGAGGAGCAGCGGTTTTCCGCGCTTCGTGCGCGTCTGGAGCCATGGGATGAGCGACTCGCCTGTGCTCTCGAGGAGGTCCATCATGTTGACGCCGCCGTCGACGCCCATGAGACGGCCAGCAATAGCTTGGCATTTTGAGAGGATCTTGGGGACTGGGATCTCGACGACATTTACGCCTGGGGTGCGGCGGAGCGCGTTGGCGACTTCTTTGAGGACCTTCGATACCGGGGGTAGAGGCTCGACTAGCCCGTCCGATGGGAGGATACCGACTGTTATCGGTCTATTGCTGTTCCTGCCGAAGGATGAGAGAGGTGACGGCCATGCGCCTGGGATGCAGTCTTCGCCGAACCACTGAGCTTTAGGAATGAGGTGGGCCATTACGGCGTCGATGTCGGCCATGGAGTGGGCGAGGGGTCCAGCGACGGCTTGGATTGAGATGCGGCCCTTTGCTTTGGGCTGGCCGTCTGTTTGGCCGCCGTATGGGACACGGCCGTTGCTTGGTTTGAAGCCGTAGAGGCCATTACACATGGCTGGGACGCGGATGGAGCCGCCGATGTCTGTTCCGAACCCGATCATGGAGCCACGGAGAGCGAGGAGGGCGCCTTCGCCACCAGTGGAGCCGCCGACTGTGAGCTGGCGGTTGCGCGGGTTGAGAGTGCGGCCGAAGAGGTGGTTTGCTGAGTCCAAGGCGCCCATGGTTTGGGGGACGTTGGTTTTGGTGATGATGATCGCGCCTAGGGATTTGAGGAGGGAGACGAGGGGTGCATCTACCTCGCATGGGCGAAGCGCGAGAGCGGCGATGCCGACGCTGGCATCGACGCCGCGGATGTTGAAGGAGTCCTTGACTGAGACGGGCAGACCGTGTAGAGGGCCGATGGGTGTGCCCGTGCGACGGAGGTGGTCGTCTAGCTCTTGTGCTCGCTGAAGAGCGGACTCGAAGAGCGGCTCGGTCAGGCATCGGGTAAGTTGGTGAGCAATGGCAGCTCTCTGTCTCTTGTTAACTTTGGTACATACGATGGACTCGGACGGAGTACCTTGCAGAAAGCTTCGATGACTTCCCTTGCGGTGAGCGTTTGGCAGTGGATTTGACCCAGCAGACCTTTGATGTCCCAGTTCTCAGTGATTTCAATTTGCCTGGCGGATAGCAGACCGCATGATCGAGGAATGTCCATCACATTGACCCGGTCGTACTGGACGTTGGCAACAGACTCCGCGGGGGAGTGCATCCCCGCAGGGACCAGAGAGGGAGAAAGGCGCCATTCCTGGGGGATACGCTCCCACAGCTGGGCCTGTTTACGCTCGGCGATCTCAGAGTACTTCATTCTGCGGAATTATCGAATTGACAAGGAATCAACGAGAACGAACCTCGAAATACTGAGAATAGAAACAAGGTTGGGACTGGGTGCGGAGAACCTCGGCAGTCATCATATCATTAGTCATTATGTCTAATACATGCGCATAAAGTTATACAGTTTTCTGGTCCAGCTCCAGGTCCAGATCGAATTTCCTCTCGATCTCTCTCGTCGGCAGCAGCGTCCTCTCTCGGTTGGAGCGCTGCGTTATCATTCTCTCCAGCACCAGTTGATCTTTTCTATGCTGGCTTTTTCTAATCCATCCTCGAGCCCGCCGCAGTCCTTCCTGGAAAACATCTCCAATGTCATCGAGCACCAAAGCCAACAGCACCAGTGGAATCGAGATCCCAAAGCCGACTCCAAAGGTGTATTTGGCCACGTATCCGAGCGTCAAGTTATTCTCAAACTCAGGCATGTTGATGGTGAAAACTGATGTGATGAAAGACAGCGGGAGGAACACAATGGTCACGATCGTGAAAACCATGAGAATCTTGCCCTGCCGCGTCGTGCCAGCTGCCTGATCGCGAGCAAATCGGGCCTCGAACGCATTGGCATGCTTTTGCTTTAGGTCAAGAAGGTCGGTGATGGACGAGTAGATGCGTTCAGCCTGCTTGTCCATGCGGTCGATATCCTTCAAGTGCATATCGATTGTCCGTTGCTGCTCTCCGAACCGCTTTTTAATATCCCGCTGCGCGAACCCATGGCTGAGATATATCTCGCATACCACTTCCTGGAAGTCAACAAGGACGTGTTGCTGGTGCTGAAGGACCATCCGGATCATGTTGAGCTCATCACGTATATCCTTCGCTTCGGCAAGGAGGTCTGTTTCCTGGCCAATGTCTAGCAAATTATCGACAAACAGCGGCTCATCATCCAGTTCATCATCGTTCTTTTTCTTCTTTTTCTCCTCTTTGTTTAAATTCTTGGCCACGTCCTTTTCTTTCCGCCGCGCAAATCGGCTGAGCTTCCGGTGGTTTTTGAGCCAATCCGACGCCTGTGCTGAGGCCCGGTTGAATTGCTGGAAGAGCAGACTCTCGCGGTCTGTCGCGATGCCGATGGACGATTCGAACATGTCGAGAAACTGGTACTCGTCATCGCCCATTCGGTGCCGATCAAACACTCCTGAGCAACGGTTGGTGATAATAATGGCCAGATCGTAAATGGAGCGCACGGGCTCGCGGGTCTTGGAATTGATATCTTCGATGATCCCGTCCAGCACGTTCAACGGGTCGTTCTTGGGCTGGTCCCATCGTTGAGGAAAGCTTGTGACAATTAAACTCGGCCCCAGAATCCACATCCAAAGCTGGTCAACCATGAAGATCTTTGGCTCTGGGGTGCGAGACCCCTTGGTCTGGTATCTGTACACGACCTGATCCTGGTCGCGCGACTGCGTGTCGATATTAGGATAGAAGAACTGGTCCAGCGTGCGTCGAATATGGAGGGACGTTGTCGATGATGTGAGATGGGCACGAAGGAGCAACTCGTCGCGTGTGGGTTTTCTCTCAATGCCCTGCGGAGGCGTCTGGACCTTCTGCGTTTCCTGGATCGCCTCTTGCATCTTCTCCCGTCGTTCAGCCGTCTCGAAATGCAGGTATGGCATAAAGTAGCAGACGTTGCTTTCCAGCGGTGCCGGTTTGTCACTTTTGTCCCTGCAGAAACTTAGGGGGTTTGGAGACTTGTCTCGTCGTATAGACGGAGACTTGGGCTGGCCCCCTTTGGGCGTCTGTGTTCCTCCTTTCTTGCCTTTCTTGCCCTGCGAGCTGCTTGGGCTGTCATCCTGAGAATACGAATCCAGCCGCTCCATCTTTCCTCCTGACTTTTGCTTCTTGGCTTTACCTCCGCCATCTACCTTCGGTGATGGCAACGGCAGCGGCGGCAGTGGCGGGTCTTTTGACAGGCCATTGATTAATATCTGCGGTGACCGAGTTTCCACCTCTGTCTCCCCTGCACTGTCAGCACGGCCTTCATATCGGGTCCTTGGTGCCCTATGTGTGCTCTGGCAGAGTGGGCGCATATAGTTTGAATGCATTTTCTGGCCACGATGCTGGTAATTGAATGACCTCTCTAGCCCTTTGAAACTATCCACATCATGTGCACCTTCTTCGATAAACGCCTTGGTTAGCAGGGCTTCAACCCATGCCATGTTGTTCGCGGGGAGATGTATCCAGCGGAAATCAGTGGACTTGCTGTTTGACGGCAGTGCATTCCACGCCTGCTTTCTGTGGTTGTCGGCGTCGCGCCCGTATAGAAGATTGAACACCGAAGTGCGCTTAACCCGATTCTCATTATGAAAGTTTCCAAAATCCACAACCGTCGCTTCGAAGCCCTCGCAGGCACCGCGCGCATCCTCGCTCAGCGCCGTCACGTTGTTGTACGGTGCCAGAAGCGCAACGACATCCTTACACTTGAACTGCGCAGCGCGGAGGAAAGGCGTACTCCCGAAGTTATCCCTCAGCCGCTGCTTCAGATCCGTACGCTCGAGCAGACACTCGACAACTTCACGGTGTCCACCTTGCGCGGCCAAGTGCAATGGTGACACCCCATTCAGCAACTGCGAGTTGATCTTCGCCCCAGCTGCTAGCAGCCTTCTAGCAATACTCTCGCTCCCGCGGTCACACGCATTATGCAACGGCGTCCAACCGCCATCACTGCGTGCATTCACATCCGCGCCATGCCGCAGAAGCAACGAGATAATGCTCTCATTTCCATGCGCAACAGCCAGATGCAACGCCGTCTTATTCCTTCCTTCAACCGCATTCACATCCGCCCCAGCCATTGGAATCCCACCTGTACTCCGCGCATTGATAATCATCGGCCGCGCAAGCAACATCTCCGCCAACCTCTCCTTCCCCGTCGCGCACGCCCAGTGCAGCGGCGACCTCCCCAGCTCATCGCGCGCATCAACCTCACACACAGTCTCCAATAACAGCCGAATCACATCCTCTCCCCAATCACACATCTTATCCGCAGCAAGGTTATGCAGGACATTCCGCTGTCTCAGATCGCGCGCATTCACATCCGCCCCGCGCGCAATCAGGACCTGCAGGATATGGAAATGATTCTTCCACGCGGCCGTCATAATCGCCGTTCTTCCCTTCCTATCTCCAATCTCCGTCGAAGCCCCGTAGTCAAGCAGAACCTGCGCAATCCGCACATGATTCCTCTCTACGGCCTTGAGCAGCGGCGACGCCGTCACCCTTCCACCACCTCCTCCTCCTCCACCTTGCGCATTTGCACTCGCACTCGCATTCTGATTCGCATTCGCATTGGCATTCGCATTCCCAGGCGCAGAAAATAAATCCGGCACAGCGCCCAACGAAAGCAAATACTGCGCTGCATTAAACCTGCCCCTTTCGCAAGCGCGCATGAGCCCCACGCGCAAAAACCCATCAGTCAACTGGCCGTTCTCGCGCGCGGTCGCGACGACATCGCGCAGGTCTTCGAGCGCATCGCTTGCGGCGGCTTTCACAAGGCGCGGTTCGAGTCGGTCGTGGCTGGAGCTGGTTACGCTGGATCGGGAACGGGACATTCTTCCCTGTCTCTCTCTCTCTCTCTCTCGTTTTTTTACCCTTTTATCCGCAGTGGTATTATTTGATACGTGGGTAGGTACCGTAATCGCTTTCCTTATCTTATCCTAGTAAGGATTGAAAAGCGGCGGAGGAGGGGGTGATCAAGTCGGCATCGGGATGGAGTTGGTGTTTATTTGATTTTGTCGCAGGCCGCAGAAATAGGGGATGGTTGAACATTTATTGTTGAGCACGGTCAGCCGCAGGAGCAAAAAGAGTGAGAGCTGAGAACTGAGAAAGTCCAGACCGACGCCCCGGGACCGGGGATTAATCTTAAATATGCAAGACCGAGACTCGTCGACCTGGGGGGGTCCCAGTTTGCGAGCAGGATCGCTTAGCTGCAGACCCTGGCGGCACTAACTGGTTTAGTTCGGGGCCAGAGTGCGGAGCTGGTTGTACAAACTATACAAAGAAACACTAAACCAGAATTCCTGGAGCCACAGCAAGCCTTCTATGTCGATACAGATGGAGTATGAGCTGGAATATCTGTATATTGACAGGTTCACCATATCTGCTTTGGCACTGACACCGACACTGACACTGACATGGCTGGAGTATACCGATTACCGCACGATGTCGCGATTGAGTCCACTTGCACTAACCCTAAAGAGATTGGAAAATACACTATGCCAAACCTGGCCCGTCTCAGATTGTTTGTCCTCTGGCTTGCATGTTGTTACTGTCGATTTCCTAATTTCTGTCCAGTTAGAATAATATTTCCTGTGGCTGGTTAAGGGAGTTAAAGGCGGCGGCACTGCTAAGCTTGCACTTGGCCCACGGCGGGAGGACGGACCGGACCCATGGATTTGTACGGAGTGCTTACTCCTATTATTAGCACGCTATAGCAGTAACGGCAATTTGAACCGTTTCTCGGTCAGAATTATTTATTATTCTATCGTCTCTAAATAACATCAGAAATCCGACGGTCGCCGCGAGAATCGTGGGAATCAAGAGAATGCAAACTCAAGCTCGACAATGCGCAAGGAGTGTCTAGCAGCAGCACTTTCCAAAAAGAAAATGGTGTGGGAAGGAGGGTAAGAAGACAAGTTCGAATGTCGAAAGATGCGCAAATCCCGGAATCAAAAAGAGAAAAAAAAGGTGAGAAAAAAAAAATGCTCTGCCGCAAAGTATCAAAAACATCAGCTCTTTTTTGTCGCATGTACGTCGTCCTTGTCCCTCCCCGCTCCGCCTTCTGTATTATTACAGAGGAAACATAGAGGATGACGATGATGATAAATAGAAACGTAATTAAAGGTGTATGGTAGAAGCAGCATTGACAGTATAACCCTCTCCTCGGTTAACATTGTACACATTCAATTGCAGGTCGGTCCCAGACTTCATTTCTTTCCCTTTCTTTGGGTGGGAACCTGTTTGAGGATATCGTCGAAGCTCATGTTGGGGTTGAACGTGCTGACAGGCCGCGCTGGGGGATCAACGGGAGCAACGCCGGCTGGCAACGGTAACGCCTCAAGCCCAGGGTTGATCGAGTGACGATGCTCCGCTCGAGCTCGTAGAGCCGGAGAATTCATCCGAGGGATTGCAGGGGGCGGCGGAGCAAGGCTACCGCCGGGTGACAGCAACGGCGTTGGAGGGGTCTGATGGCCCGGGATCGGATGGTGCAGATGGGGTGGGTGTTCTGAGGATGATCCTGTAGACGACTGATGGGCCGGATACGGGGATGAGATTGAGGACTCGTTGTCATACGGGTCGTCAACCGTTGGTGGTCCCAAAATAGCATCCTTCTCAGCCCATTGCTCCGCCGTTTGCCAGCAATGGCTGCGTCGGTACACTCCCTCCACACCATTGATGACCACATCCGAAGGTAAACTGACGAGACCATTGCCACCAGCAACGCCAAACCAGCTACGAGCAACTTTGCCGTCATTCTGCACCCAAGGCGCTCCGCCACGGGGAGCAATGCAAAGATAATATTCAG
This sequence comes from Aspergillus versicolor CBS 583.65, assembly GCF_001890125.1. Taxonomy (NCBI): domain Eukaryota; kingdom Fungi; phylum Ascomycota; class Eurotiomycetes; order Eurotiales; family Aspergillaceae; genus Aspergillus; species Aspergillus versicolor. The sequence goes on along the minus strand of NW_024467524.1, from coordinate 3,055,906 downwards.
TGTCGTCGGTAAAGTTGATACCTTGGGCATCAACCACGACCAACGGCAGCGCTTGGATAACGCAGTAAATGAGGATCCACTGACCACAGCGGAGATCGATCAAGTCGTTGACGGACTTTCCGTGGCCAGAGCGACGTTCAAATTGCATGAACGCCTCAACAAATGGTGTGGGTTTCAAGCTCTCGCGCGTATAGGAGCCCATGAGCACAGCATTGACGTCCGAGTCTTTCAGCTTCTTGGTATTTTGCTTTGCTTCCTTCTTGGCGTCCATCGGTTTTCGCAAGAGAGGCTGCAGTGACGGATATTGAGGAATATCGAAAGGAACGGGTGGCTGTACTGGTGGCGTGCTTCGATCATACTCACTTAGCACGATTCTCATAGCACGATTCGTGAGATCCATCGGGTCGGCCGCCTCATCAACTTCCGGCGCCATGTCCACTGTCCGGGTGGTGAGCGACGTGCGATCAACCAGCATATCGTACACGTTGCACATGTCCTCGTACATCTCCTTGGCGACTTGGCGGTTCAGGCCACTCTCTTCGAATTGATTCTTCCTAGAAGGCTTGGGGGGCCACGAGCCATATCTCTGGCGATAATAGTTGAGCAGAAACCGACGGAACTCCATAAACGATGACTTCCATGCCTTGAAACGCACAACCTTACTCTCAACCGTTGACTGCGAATTTGCAATACCAGAGAAAACGGAAGGAAAGTCAAAGTCGTTAAGCTTGTTCTGCAAGACCTTCAGGCGACCGTCCAAGTCAATGAAGCCACGCTCGAGGCGCTTCTGGGTGACGGCACTGATCAACCCAAATTTAGGGCTCCTCAGCTGCTTCAGTTCATCCAGTTTCCCTACACCATGCACAAACCCTTCCAGATATAGAGGATAGAATCGGAGGCGCTCTCCCAATATAACAGCCTCGATAGTCTTTTCACGGCTCTTGCGAACATCCGCCAGGCAAAGCTCATCACAATAGTTGCTAAAGCTGGAAGTAGCGATTTCACCAAAGTTAGATCCGTCAAGGTTGGTGAATTCGAAGCGAGCTAGTAATGTAGCGATATCCATGAAGATCGTAAACAGCGACGAAGATCGTGGAGTCGCGATCAAGGACTGGCCTAGGAGGAAGGCAAAGAGGTTACGGAAGAGAAGGAGAGTTTCCAGGTCTTCTTGAGAGATGGGTGCGCTGTCACTGGAAACGTCGCTGTTGAGCGGAATCGGCAGGTAAAGATGAAGCTCTTGGGGCTCATCCTGGATGTCGTCCTCAAATGACATGCGCCTGCTACCGGTGCTATCATTATCATTGTCGTTCCAGTGATGAGGGGTTAGAGGAGGCGAAGTAGGACCGTTGAGAGGGTTTAGTGATAGATTTCGGGTCTGACGCTCAAGGCTGCCGGGAGATCGAGGGTCGGCGCCGCGTGCGAGAAAGTTTAGCGACGATGAATCGGCGAATGCAGTAGAATGGATCTTGAAGGACGCAGGTCGGCCGGTGTTTTGCGGGAACAAGTATACGTATGTATCGCCCGTCTCATTCCACAACTCCGGAATCTATATCATCCGATCTCTTAGTTTTGGTTGCGCTGAGGTTTTTTTTTTTTTTTTTTTTTTTTTTTTTTTTTTTTTTTCTCGTTTCTTTGAAATAACACAGCGTATGTGTCGCACTTTCGGCCGCTTGAACCATTGAAATATGAAATGAAATAAGCTTACGTACCTGTTCTCCCCGGCCCAAGGGCCCCAGATCATACAATATCTTATGTTCTAATCCTGCTATCCAAGCACCCGGCAGTTGCGGCTGGGGAGGCCTCACATCTACTGAGCTGGCGCGCGCCCGTCCAGGAATCCAACTGCGTCTCTTAGAGGGCGTTCCGGGCCGTGAATCGGGGCCTCCGGGGACAGCCAAGCCACCGGAGCTGGACGGCCGACCACTACTCATTCTCCGGCCTCTGCTTTGAGGCCTACCGTCGGGGGAGTTAGATGCATGATCGGCCAGATCCTGGTTAACCGCTAAAAGGGAGGGAGGAGGCGGCAGCGGAGAGTCCAAGTCGAAACCGTCCATTGGGCCGGGTGATACTGGGTGTGAGAAGTTTGGAACGACGGGCGCAGAGGATAGGCGGGCTGGCCTGGAACTACTCCGGCGTCGCCGGTCCTGGGGTATCTGGTCGGGAGACGGTCTTGGGAGGCTGGGCGAGCGCGGCGATGAAGGACTGGTGGGGGCATCTCGATTTGAACTCAGGGAGAAGAGTGAGGAAATGCGTTTGGCCGATTTGACAGGAGCCGACAACATCTTGTGGTCGCTAACGGTCGGAGAAAAAGAAGAAAAGAGTCAGCCCAAACTCGACGACAACTGCAAGAGTCGCTCCTCAGAGAGTCGCGCTTGAACAATGGGAGAAGGGCTGCGAGGGAGGGCACATTGGCGGCGACAAGGAATGAGAAGTAAAGGAAGGAGGGAGGGAGTGCGAAACAGGCGGGTGAAAGCTGAGCATGAGAGGGCGCGCGGGAGGTAGGAAAAGAATGACACCAACCATGCACGAAGGCTGACAATAATGCAAAATCAACCGAAAGCGTCTGACCACGAACTATTCTTGGGTCCCGAGGACTCTGGACGTTCCTTTTTCCTCCTACTGGACGTATGAAGTTCGTCCACGATACCCGACGGAGACTGTGGAATGGATCTGCAGGAGGGAGGGGGAGGGAGGAATGGAAGGCAGGAGCGAGAGATGGAGTCAAGCAATGAGGGTGCTGGGCATTCGGTTGGAAAAGGAAACCGACAGCAATGCTGGGTTCAGGAGGCAGGCCAGGAGAAAGAAGAAGCTGTACAAGTTTGGTAGAGTGGGAGAGTGGAGGAGAGAAAGAAACTGGATCGATGATAAATATTGAAGATTGGAACAGGAACCAATCAATTCCCCAATTTTCATCCACGGGATGCTGCAATACCAGATGGTATTCTCTAGTCCGCTTCTGGCCTAGGCCTCGCGGACTTTGCGCGACATGAGCGGGCAACGGCCGTATTTTAATCGGGTAGTTTCCGAACGTTCGGTATTTTCAATGCCTAGCCCCGAAATTTAACAAGGACATACTTGGTATACAATACTTTCGCTGCCTAATAATATGCATTCTCATCCCATCCTTCGTGACATTATGAGTAGCATAATCCTCCATAAGCCTCTATTCTGTTATCCCAGTACCTATGTCAAATCCTACACCCCTTTAACACTCATAAAGGTGGCCGCCATACACCGTATACATTTGTTCCGTGGGATATTTATAGATTTTAATTGACGGAGTCCCGTGGAACAACCAATATCGTTGACGCTTCCTATTTCCGAGTTCTCGAGGCCCAACTGCCAACACGGCTTTTCATTCGCAATGCGAGGCTGGCAAGGTGAAAATAAATAAAAAAAAAAAGTCGAGAGGAGAAAATATCAACCCACATAAGCACATAGCCACGCTTGCAGCCTCGCAGGCTCCGAGCAACCTTCCGCCGCCTTCCAAACCGGTGGAGCGATCAGGGGGCCAAAATGCCAGCACACCGACCAAGGCCGTTGGCAATCACGTCATAGCTATATGAAGGCATCTCTGAGTGGAAGACTCGGAGAAAGTAACCTGTTCTCGCCTTCAATGATATTCTCCAACTTTCAGCCGCACAGACAGCAAGTGGTGGCAATGTGCAACTTGCACCAACTTCAACAGAGAACCAAAATAGGATCCCACGCAAGGCGTAGAAAATAGCGACGTATAGGAGGACAGACATGTCCACGCTAAGCAGGTCCCACTAATATATGCAGAACGAACGGGCATACATCCATACGTAAGAAGAGGCCCATTTTGTAGGCACTGCCATTTCGAGCAGCAGCCGAGGCCAGAGATGAGAAATACCAAGTTACCAAGGTTCCCATCTCCGACCCTCCAATAGTCGCCCATTGGAACAACGATTCTGACATGTAAGATGGCGTTGGTGAGAGGCTGAGCGGCTGTCCACTCTGGCATCCGAACTCGGAGTTATGATTTTCCCGCCTCCTTTGACAACAAACAGGGACAAACGGATGGTCTTGGTGGGCAACAACAATGGGAATATCGGTATAACCGTTGTCGATGCGACCCTGAGTCCCGGAACCAAAGCTTATCAGATCTAGATCTAATCAAGCACGCCATTGCAACATCGCAAAAATGAAATTGCTGCTCGATAAGGCTAAACCCAGTCCGGCGCTGATTCAATAGTTTTGTTGATAGAGCCGTCACAATGAATATATATACGCACGCCTGATCGACCGGAGAATATCCGACCACTTAACTCTAGCCAATCCGATCCAAAAACCGCCCATTAGCAGTCTCAGCTACGACTGGTCGTATTTGTATTAGGGTAGAAGGCCAATGCTATGGATTAAACGATGGACTCCTTATGATATGTGATTAAAGGAGCAAACAACCGGGGTATCACACAATCGAGCTCTATACTAATTCGTCTTCTCATACGGCGATGTTGCATTCCGACCGCGAGGGCCTCATACGGCTAGTCTGATCGTCCGATGCCATGGTCATGACAGACCTCTACGGTTTTCTACAATGGGAAGCTGTCACTGAGAAGCAAGTGCGCTCCCGAGTTTAGTAGGTGCTGGCCGCTACCAGACGGCCCCCAGACGACGAGGTGACATCGTGAGCAGCGGGGGTTTCAGCAGCGCCGGTCTTGATGAGACAGACTAAGGAAGAAGTCGCACGAAACCAGCACCTAAGGTTGACCAGCCCTTCCTCGACAGGGTCCTGAGCCTTACTATCGCATGATTGCGGCCACCCAGGATCAAATTTGCACGAGACATGATCTCTCATCCACCAGATCCCCATTGCAGGGTGCTACTTTATCAAGGTTGCATTGCCAGACCCATTATGCACCAAGCGCAACACGGGTTGCACCGCAGATCCAGGAGCACCCGGAGTCCGGACCCCGTGAAGGTGGCACTAGATCTATTCTCGAGGCTCGAGTCTGGAGCAACCAGGTGGCAGGGCTGCAAGAGCGGTGCTCCTGCACTCTGGCTGGGAACCAGAGGAGAAAGTTTGCGGAGTGTGCACCGTGCAATCCGGCAGATGATGGAGATAGGGAGCGATGACCTGACACCGAACCAGGGATTAAGGGAGGGGGAACCGTGGATGGCTGAGCGGAAGAGCAAATGAACGCCCGGAGAAATCAACCCTGTAAACTAGATTTTAGCTAGGGATAAACTCAAGCGAAGAAACAAATAATAAATGACCATTTATGAACAGGGTGACAATAATGGATAAACACATGTGGGAGTGCGACGCGGGTGACACGCACGGCTGACCGATCGACAGCACTGGAATTTGACGGGCGTCTCCTGCCGACTTCGCAGTGTTCGAGACTTCGAGAGCAGGCTGTACGGAGTATCCGTAAATTGCGTACTGTGCGGGCCTTGAGCCGTCGGGATGGATTCGATGGATTGATTTTGGGTCTGGTCTGGAATTCAGGACGGAGACTCATTCCAGCGAGCGCGTCGGCGCCACATACCCGGCAGAAACTGACATGCGAGGGCACAACACAGAACGAGTGGCCCTGAGCAGAGAGGCTATTTCCGGGCCAGACGACCGCCAGCGAATAGTTTCTACTAGTGGATGAAGAGAGTCATGCTAAGGAACTAGGAGTTTCATGAAGGAAGAAAAGGCTCTTGACCAAAGAGGATCCGATCTGACGCCTCCCACTTGGAGCGGGTACCCAAAGCTTGGCCAGAGGATGGATTAAAAATAAACTGTATTGTATCCATAGACTCGATTGACTCAAATTCGAGTTTCAATAGACGAGACTGTCCGAACTTGCCGCCTCGAGGGGAGTAGCAATTCGGATTATCTCCTGCTTGAGTGGTGCTGTGCGTCAACATACCTGGCCGGCGGACCAAGATAGCTCCCGGCACACAGGAATGTCGACTAAATAATAAGCAGTCCTTAGCTCAGCCATACCGCGGCGGACTCGACGTGAAGAATCGATCAACAAGAGGGTTGTCGCGGCCACCCAGGGTATGTTGATCCCCTCCTGAGTACTATATAGCATCGCAACCCAGGCCCTCCCATTTGCAGGGTTGTGCGACCTGTCTGACCTGCATTTTGCTCGTGTTCCACTCGCTCGTTTTTGAGAGTCGCTCGCTAGCAACCGCCGTCCAGCGCTTTAATAAAGATCAGGGTGAATCGGGCCCCAATCCCCCCTTTGGCGACTATCCAGCCGTTTCATCCCTGAATCGACTGTTTCAGCATCGGCGCGATTTCAGTTGTTCTGCGAACTGATTGGCCACTAGCCGAACACCGGCCTCCTGATTGGCGGCAGATCTGGTATTCTCGTTACATCGCTCTAATACGAAGGTACAACAGAACACTTGAAGAACAATCCATTATCTCCTCGCTATTCTCTCCTTACTTCTTGTTCTCATCCTCTTATTCTCTCTCCTTCTCTTCAAGCGCCGGCCCGTCTTCTGTTGTGTTTTTCGCTCTTTTGGAATTTATTCATTCTTTACCTGCTCCACGCTCCCTATTGTCGGGCTATTGTCTGCCCTTATTGACTTTCTGGGTTGTTTACTGCCCAGTCCTGACTGACCGTGTCGTGTGACGGTCTACTCTTTCGTTCTGCACATTCTCGCCCGTTATATCGTCATCCGTCGGTTTACCCCAAGCCGTCGTTTCGTATATCATCCATCGACTCGCTGCTGGACAGTGAGAACTCGGTCGTCTTAACGGTGACTTCGAAACTATAGCAATCATGCGTCTTACCAGCATCTTTTTACTCTTAACCGGGTCCGCCTGGGTTGGAGCCAGCCCTGTCACGCCCAATGACAACGAGCTAGTCGCCAGACAGTCCGGTTCCAACTACTGGGTTGACAGCATCAAACACCAAGGCGCCGTCGCTTTTGGGGGCAGCGCCGACTACCAAGTATACCGAAATGTGAAGGAGTTCGGTGCCGTTGGTACGTAGCTCCACATTTTTATATCAGTTATATATTCTAACGGGTCTAGGTGATGGCACGACGGACGACACTGCCGCCATCAACAAGGCCATCTCTTCGGGATCTCGCTGCGGTAAAGGCTGTGACTCGGCTACCACCAAGCCAGCCGTGGTCTACTTCCCTCCTGGTACCTACATGGTCTCCAAGCCCGTCGTCCAGTATTACTACACTCAAATGATTGGTGATGCTCTCAGCCTCCCTGTTATCAAGGCCTCCGCAGACTTCACCGGTATGGCTGTCATCGATGCCGACCCATACGAGGACGATGGCTCCAACTGGTACACCAACCAGAACAACTTCTTCCGTTCAATTCGTAACTTTGTCGTCGATATTACTGCTCTGCCCCAAGGCTCCGGTGCCGGTATCCACTGGCAAGTCGGACAGGCCACTAGCTTGCAGAACATCCGCTTCGAGATGGTCAAGGGCGGCGGCGAGGCCAACAAGCAGCAGGGTATCTTCATGGACAACGGTTCTGGAGGTTTTATGACCGACATGACCTTCAACGGTGGAAACTATGGTATGTTCGTCGGTAACCAGCAGTTCACCAGCCGCAACTTGACATTCAACGACTGCAACACTGGTGTCTTCATGAACTGGAACTGGGCCTGGACCTTCAAGTCCATTACCTTCAACAACTGCGAGCTCGGTCTGAACATGTCGAACTCTCCTTCCAACCAGACTGTCGGTTCCGTTTTGCTGCTCGACTCGGACTTTGTCGATACCCCGACGGGTGTTGTCACTGCCTGGGGCAAAGAAAGCATCCCTGTTGGCGCCGGCACTCTGGTTCTGGACAATGTGGACTTTAGTGGCTCCAAGGTCGGTGTTGCCTCTATTGACGGCAGCGAAGTAGTTGCGGGTGGCAAGGTTGTGGAAAACTGGGTTCAGGGTGGTGTCTACCGCCCAGGCCAGAGTGCTAGCAAGAGATCCATCCAGGCCCAGGCCCAGCCTGTTGAGGAAGAAGAAGTGGTGGTCGAGACAATCGTCGAGACAGTCTACGAATGCGGCTCTACCACTGTTCCCAAGCCTCCTGCAACGAGCACGGAATCGGGCACGGACGACGTGGAGACTACTGGTGCACCTCTGCCCTCAGGTGGCCAGATCGACTCGCAGACCGAGGGTGGTGCTTCCACTGTCACTAACGGACCCGCCGCTCCAGCAACCACTGCGGATAGCACTGCTGCCGACATCTCCGAGGCCGTTCCGTCTGGCACTTCTGAATCAACCCCAGCATCGTCCGGATCCAGTCATGGATCTAATGATTCCAGTGGCTCCAGTGGCTCCAGCGGTAGCAGCGGCAACTCAGGCCAGTGCGTAGCCAAGGAGGTCACCAGGACTCGTGTCCAGACTGCCGTCCCAATCAACAAGCCCAAGGCGCTCCTCAACAGCGACAGCGGCAAGGTCTTTGAACGCTCCAAGCCTCTGTACGAAAGTTACGCCGCTTCGTCGTTCGTCAGCGTCAAGTCCGCTGGTGCTAAGGGTGATGGCAAGACCGATGACACCGCAGCTATCCAAAAGATCCTCGACAGCGCCACCAAGGACCAGATCGTTCACTTTGACCACGGTGCCTATGTCCTAACTGACACCGTCAAGGTCCCCAAGAACATCAAGATCGTTGGTGAAGTCTGGCCCGTCCTCATGGCCCACGGCGAAAAGTTCTCTGATGAGCAGAACCCCATTCCTCTCCTTCAGGTCGGCCAAGCTGGCGACACTGGCTCCGTGGAAATCAGCGACATCACCCTTGTGACCAAGGGCCCTGCCCCTGGCGCCATTCTCATGGAGTGGAACATTGCTGAAGAGGCCCCTGGCTCTGCTGGAATGTGGGACGTCCACTTCCGTGTCGGTGGTTCCGCAGGCACTGAGCTTCAGTCCGACAAGTGCGCTAAGACGCCCAAGACCGACACTACCCCGAACAAGGAGTGCATTGGTTCCTTCATGCTTCTCCACCTTACGGAGAAGTCTACCGCATACCTCGAGAACGTCTGGTCCTGGACTGCCGACCACGAGCTTGACCTCGAGGACCACAACCAGATCAACATCTACAACGGCCGTGGAATCCTCGTCGAATCCAAGGGCCCCGTCTGGATGTACGGTACCGCGGCCGAGCACAACCAGCTTTACAACTACCAGGTTAACAACGCCGAGAGCGTCTTCATGGGTCTGATCCAGACGGAAACTCCTTACTTCCAAGCCAACCCCGATGCCCTCGAGCCCTTCACCCCTCAAGAATCATGGAACGACCCTGACTTCTCCACCTGCACCACCGAGGCCTGCAAGAAGGCCTGGGGGCTGCGCGTGATCAACTCCTCCAACGTCTTCGTCTACGGCGCCGGCCTGTACAGTTTCTTCGAGAACTACGGCCAGACATGCCTTGGCGACTCCTGCCAGGAGAACATGGTCCAGGTTGACTGCTCGGACGTTCACATCTTCGGTCTCAGCACCATCGCCACGACGAACATGATCGCCTCGTCCGATGGCAAGAGCCTAGTCCCGCAAGAGGGTAACGAGAGCACATACTGCTCCACGATTGCGTTGTTCGAGCAGACATCACAGGCATGAGTTACGCTAGGGGCTCCCTAGAACGAATTTTTTTTCTTGACTTGGTTTACATTCTGTGTTTTTCTTCATATATACATAGCTGGTTTGGAATACTGCGGGTATACATGCTTAGGCTGAGTATTCGGACTGGACTTTGTTGATACCTCTTTATTATACCATATTGCTTCTACTTCTGGCTTTGGTAATAAAATTAATTCCGTAATTTCAGTTTCTTCAGTATGCCTACCACCATCCTTTAACTATAACGGCAAACAGCTAGACCTTTACTCCCCTGAACCCACACAACCACCCGCAACCATCTTCTCAGGCCCAACGTACATTATTTACTATCCAGCTGAGTCGTCCAGCGACATTCCCAATGACGTGCACAGCCAAGAAACCCATTCCAGCGGACCAAACCCCCCATTGGCCATAAGCATAGTCCAGCCCCACATAGTGCAAAAACTCTTCCACGGCGGAGCCCCACTCTGAATCTTGCTCTATCAAAGCCGCTTAAAAAAATGATGGAAAAAAAAAAAAAAATCATACTCCACACACACGGTTAACCATCCAAAAAAACCAAAAATGTACTGACCGACGCAGGGATCGAACCTGCAATCTTTTGATTCGTAGTCAAACGCCTTGCCATTGGGCCAGCCGGCCTTTGTTGAAAGAAGAGGTGTATACTGTGCTTCTTGAGGGCCGGATGGTGGGTTTGAGTAGGATACACACACATAACTAGTTTAGATAGAGGCAGTATACACTAATAGAAGAATTTATAATAAAGATGAAAATATGACAGGATAGGCAACCAAATCACTTCTCTAGTATAGCTAGCTAGAAAGCATAATAGTTTACACACACGACACGACACGACAACACGCAGGGAGCAATATGTAACACTACCATCATCACAACAACCAAATTAAGCACCCGGCCCCTTGTTCAACAGACGAACCGGTTAGCGAGAAGGTAAGATCCGCATTTACTGGCGCGAGGTGACAGCCTTGAAGATGCTGGAGAGCCAGTTCATCTGGTCATCCGAGGAACCATCTGTGGGGACAGCAGTCTCCTGAGCGGTTTCGGTGGCGGCCTCAGTGGTGGTCTCGGCAGGACGAGTAGCAGTGCTCAGGGTTGTAGGGACTTCAATGGCCTTAGCGGTGGACTGGGTCTGAGCGGGGGCTGTGGTGGTAGAGGCACCGGAGGCAGTAGAGCCGCTGCTGCCGCTACCGCTGGATCCACTACCACTGCCACTGCCACTGCCACCGACAGTAAAGTCGACGCAAGACTCGTAGGTCTGGTCGATGCTCTCAGCGAACCAGTACCACTGGATCACACAGGCACCAGCCTCAGAGCACTGGCTACCAAGGTTATCAGGGATGGTGATGCTGAAGTCGGTATCGTCCTTGGTGATACCAGTCTCGGTCGAGGCGTAGTTCTTAGCCCAGCTCTTGAGCGGCTCGCCAATAACCGTGTTCGACGCGGTGTCGACAACAGAGACATTGGCGACACCGGTGTGCGGGGCGATGATGTCGACGACGAAGTCGACGGTCTGGCCGGCGCTGTATTGCTGGACGTTCTCCTTGTTGTCGTCGAACTGGTAGCCCTTGCAAAGCCAGATGTGGCAGGCCTCCTCGTTGTAGTCTTCCTGGTTGGCGCCGATTTGGAGTTCGCCCTGGACGTTTCCGGCGCGGTCAGATTTCTGGTTGTTGTAGATTTGCTGGCCACAGGCAGAAGACATGGCGTCGCCGGGCAGACGGGGCTTGGGGGTGGTGATGTAGCCATGGGCGTTGGCGAGGGAGATCAGGCCGGCGGCGGCGAGGATGGAAGTTGCTTGCTTCATTTTGATAGTGGTAGATGGGCTTCTAAGCGAAAGATAGATAAATAGGTAGAGAGTGGTGGGACGGTATAGCCAGTATACCGATAGTTTGGTTGAGTAAAGAATGCGACGGTCACAGACCGATGTTAGAAGAGAATGGATGGGAAAGAAAGTCAAGTCGAGATAAGCAAGCCTGCGTGCGTGAAGAGAGAACCAAGAAGAACCCTCGAGGAGCAGCGAACTGCTTTGGATCTATATAGTCCGGGTGCCGGCTTCTCCCCCTGCCAGACTGCCGATGCCAGGCTACCCCTGCACCCACGCCTCGCTGACACTGACAGACGGCATGAAACACAGCTCAGACCCGAAGAGGAGACCATGCATCCTTCAAATCCACATCAGAATCAGGGGGTGGTCATCGTGTGACGGCAACGACTTCAGGATTCCGAGGTGGAGGCTCTCAAGCCTCTCATAGCAACAACGTTGGAGGAACTCCCAAGTCGGGATGAACCGAAGCGCTCTATAGTTTCACTTTAATTATACTCACCAAATGCCGGTGGATCTAGATCTTGGCCAGATAGAGGGAGGTCCTGGAGGTGGCCCAGGGGCGCCTCGGGGTTGGGCGCTTCGGGGTTTCAGCTTCATTAGCAGGCGGGCCGAGTGCGATCCTACCAACCCCGACCGCGTCAACATCGGCCAATTTATATGGTACGGCTTAATAAAGCTGCTATCAACTTTCACCTGCTACGAGTCAGATTCAATAAATAAGGTGATAGGGCTTCGACATCTTACTTGCTTTTCTGACTGTGTTGAGGTCCTGCAGATGCCCACAGCTGCCCACAGCTGGTTCCACTCTGGCGTTCATCTTGATCCTGAAATCTGGTTGATACATATTGCCTTGCCTTCCTTAAGAGACTGGTAACAAATGAAATGAAGAAGTGGTGAAAAGAAAGCAGGCAAAATTATATCCGGGGGGAGAAAAATTCATTCATACTCCGCAGAGAGGTATCAAGGTATAACTACAAAAAAACAAGGAATGATAACCCAACGACAAAACAATAATAAAAAACGTTTCGGCTAAGTGTGCTGTTGGTGCTGCTGGGCCGGCTGCTGCGTCCCATTCCATCGGTTTCGCTCGTCCAGTCGGTCAGTATCACTCTCCTCGGAGTGCGCCGGCATGGATGGAGGGATACTGTAGTTGTCTGCAAACGGGTTTTGCACTTGGTAATCCTCCGACCGATATTCATACCGACCTGTTGGTGCAGTCCCGCCCGTAGTACCACTAATCGACGAGATATCCGTCACCTCAGTCCTCGCGGTAGATGGCTGATGGGCAAGTCCAGGAGAGACTGGCGATATCGGCTCAAACTGGGGAGGTGTGCGAGACCGCTCCGGAACAGGAGGCGGGGGAACAGGACGTGCGTTTGCATTCGGGTATTGATTGTCTGAATCAGACGGCGACTGCGCAGCCGACTCTGTCGGTGGTGTTTGCTGACCGAGGGCTTTTCTCGCCTGCAGCATAGCGCGCTGGTGCTTGGACAGCGCCACGGACAGTTCATCGTTCGTCTCGATCAGCGTCAGCAGAGTATCCTCATCGGGAGGAGGATTCGTCGCATGGATATAGTTCTGCATAGCACGGGTTGCCCTTCGACACCGGCCGGAAAATTCCTGGATGAGGTCGTTGGAGAGCATCTCGGCCGGCGGCGTCGACTGGACGAACTGCGTCAGCAGCTTCGCCGAAGTCTTCGCCTCGGAAATACGAGAAACAAGCTCAGAAGGCGGCGGCAAGCTATCCGTACGATCGGCCATAACCACGTTAACATCCGAGTTCTGACGCGAAGGGGTCCTTCGCCAAGTGCTTGATCGGTTACTCTGCACGAATGTTAGCCCTGTCATTCACTAGTTGAAAAGGAATCCGACCGCACATACCTTTGAGCTAGTGTAAGTTTTGTTCATTTTAAGCTTCTCCTTCTGCCACATCTCTATAAGCAGCTTGAGATCCTCATCCCACTGGCGCTGCGATTCCATCGCATCGAGAGTCTCGCGGACAAACTGCTGCACTCCCATATCTTTCTCCGTACGAAGGAGTTCCTTAATCGTCGCAGTAAACTTGGCATCCAAGTTGCGCGTAAAGGTATGACCAGGGTTGTCGATCAGAATGCGAATCAGCATCACCGCATTGTACTGAATATTCGCAGCCGTCGAGTTCGGCGACGACAGCAGTTTCCGCAGGAGATGGGCGGCTTCGCGCGCGGCATTGGGGCTGGACTCGGCGCTCTCGACAATACTCGGTAGATGGACGAACTCTTCTCCTTGCTGGAGTTTATTATTATTAGCGGGCGCATGGGACAAGGTTAAGTATAAAGGGGGAAGGACGTACCGGCTGGTTTGGACCTTGACCCTCCTGGCAAAAAGCATTCTGCTCGTAATCAATGCGATCAGCACATCATTCCCCCGCATGTGATTTATTAATCTGGATTACCACGAACCACTTCTTTGAGGATGATGCTCTCCGGCGAGTCTTCGGCGTATGCAGGGGCGTCTCCCGAAGGGCCTATTTGAGAATTCAGCAGGGGCTGGAAAGATGAAACAGGGACTAACTCACCGGCGCCCGGACGCTGCTTGTTGATGGTGCTGAGGAGACGCTTCATAGTGCGATGTCGATGTCACCCGAGGGTATATTGGTGTATGAATTGATGGGATAGGGATAGGGATGGAGTTCGGTGAAGAGAAAAGGAATGAAGGGAGGAAAGAAAGCAGAATAAGAGGCTGAGCTAGCAGCTAGTCGTCGGAGGCATCTGGGGACTTTTTAGCCTCACGGACTCAGTCTAAGCGCTGAGCTGCAAAGGCAGAAACAACGGCGGGCGATCGCAAGCAGCTCAACCACAAGTGGCAGTGACGCGCAATAGCAGCACTCCGACACACCCAGTCAGTGGCCACCCATGATAGACGATGATTAGGTAGAAGGGCGGGAGAATGGTGATGCCTGGGGAATGATGGAGGTCTGGACGACTTCCCCACCACCGCCACACAAGCAACCGTGCAACGCTGCCGCTTGAAACACGTATGCAACCACCAGTCCGTCGTCGAAACAGCGACTTTTATCGCCAGCTGTTGATGAATCACGGCAGTTATTCGTCGCCTGGCATTAAGCTCAAGAGGAACGAGTATGCGGTCTGCAGCACCGCCACCCTTGGCTCTCTAGTATACTGGATGACCAGCCCAATGTAGCCCACACGACCTCAACAAAGACGTAATTCTTGGGGCTGCATACGTAGTACATTCCACTCGGATTCTATGCAAGTGGCTTACGGGGTACAGAGGCCTGAGCCTCTAGGATCTCTTCTTGACTTGGAAAGGTGGAAAAAAGCCATACTTAGCCTTTATTGGTGCTCTAGGAGAAAGAGATCATTGGTGGTAGTGGCTGTATTGTGCCGAATCCAGGTAAAAAACAGTTATACAAGGTCCGCCATGCAGTGCAAAAATTAGACTGATTTCCGTCGCTCAGCCTGTAAATCTTGTAGATCGGATAGCTTTTTCAGAGGAATATATTCTTTTGTTTGAAAGAATCTTTTGTATTTTCTTCCGTGACCAGGTATTTGTTCCGTACAACAGAAAAACTCCGGCTATCCCATTCAAATTCTGACCACTTCATTCACTCCTCCCCGACACCCAGTCCGCTTACGCCTCAGTGAGGGCCTGGCGGATCTGAGCACCACGCTGCCGGGAGCTGAGGTGGGCCTTGCGGTCAATAGCGGAGGCCTTCTGGACCTCCTCATCAGCCTCGGTAAGGATGAGCTCGATGTGGCAGGGGTTGGTCATGTAGGGGTTGATCTAGATTCTGTTAGTCCTCTCTTTGATAATCAAAGGAATTCGTTGGAACATACACGACCGTGAGCACGGTAGGTACGTCTGCGGCCCTTGGGAGCCTGGTTGACCTGGATGTGCTTGACAACAAGGTTGCCGGTGTCGAGGCCCTTGGTGTCGGCGTTGGCCTCGGCGTTCTTGAGGAGGTCGACGAGGAACTCAGCCGACTTGACGGGCCAGCGGCCACGGGCGACACCCCACTGCTTAGCTGGAATCCGGTCAGCATCATTCTTGAAAAATATCATTCATTATCCGGTTCCCGATATTCCGTCCAAAATCTGCCATATTCACTCCTCCCAGGAACTTCCGCCGCAAATTCTTCCCATAAACCACCTCTTTCCGGATATCGTAGAAAATAGGGGAGAATGCAACTCACTCTGGGCGTTGCGGCCAGTGCTGCTAGCGAATCGTCGGAAGGGAACAACCTCGGTCTTGTTCTTGACGTTGTCGAGGAAGGTAAGAGCGCGCTGGAGCTTCATGCCGTTGATAGCCTGGGCGGCCTCGCGGGTGTTCTTGAAGCTGACACGCAGGTAAGAGCCCCGGGCGCGGGCGCTCTTTGCGGCCGGAATATCCTGAGCAGCGTAACGGACCTGATCGAAGAAAAAAAAACCCATCAGCAATCCAGTCCAGTAGCCAAATTTCCTGATTCCAAAACACAAAATTTTCCCCCTTCTTTCAAGAACAGGGCACGGGTCGTAAAACTGGTGACGGTGGCAGTCGAAAATCCGGGATACAAGGGCCACACAGGCACACAGCAGGACGTTGGATTGCCATCATAACGCAAGCCATTCCGGTCCCTTTGGACGAGTGTGATGCTCCGTGATCCACGAAAAACAATTCCTCCTCGTATTTCTTAACGCAGTGTTCAAAAAGGTACTCACCATTTTGATGTGGTTGCCGGGGTGGTCCTCGATGTCGGGAGAGAAGATTGTCGCTTTTTGGTCGGTCGGCCGTCGAACTTTGGAGATCGCGAGAGTCGCTCGTTGTGGTGCGGATTTCGCTCTTGGCATCCAGTGCCCTAAGCGAGCCCTAACTAGCTGTTTTAGGTCACCGCCCGGGAACCCGGCAGTATCCCCCCATCACTTGGCACTTTCGGACTTGGAGGTTACAATTTCAAGCATGCGAGGAATAATAATTAACGATTCAAACGGGAATAAATTTATGTCTATTGATATAATGTACGATTATCTTATTTCTTCTGTTCCGGGACTTGCGTGATCAGCTCGCCCTTTTCCACCGCCGATCGCAAGTTATCCAGCACCAAAATCTCCATCTCCTTCTGCGTCTCATAAGTCATCGTGCCAATGTGCGGGAGGAGCATTACTCGGGGGTTGTTGAGCAGGCCGAGCTCGACAATCGGCTCCTTCTCATATACATCGAGACCAGCAGACATGACCTACTGACTTAGCCAACGTCCCAGAGACGAGAAAACAGCGAACTTACCTTGCCAGACTCCAACGCGGCAACCAACGCCTTCTCATCAATCAGCGCACCTCGAGCGGTGTTGACGATGACAATACCATCCTTCATCTTTTGGAACTCTTTCTCGGCAATGATGTGGCGGGTAGAAGCATTAAGGGCCAGGTTCAAACTCAGCACGTCGGAAGTAGCCAGCAGATCGTCGAACGAGACGTATTTGGCGCCGTTCTCGAGTTCAGGGCTTAGTCGTGACCGGTTGTGGTATTGAATCGTCATCCCGAAGGCCCGGGCACGGTTTGCCATTTCCTATATAGTTAACAGGTTAGCGGTAGAATAGTTGCGGCAGCGCCGGTTGACTCACGCGACCAATTCCGCCCATGCCCAGGATTCCAAGCACCTTGCCCTTGGGGTCATGGCCGAGCGTTGTCTGGCCCTGCCAGTTGCCTGTGGCTGTTAGTATACCATTTAGTTTGTAGACGCGACTGGAAGTCCGTACCCTCTCTAATCGCAGTCAATGGCACGTAAGCCTGTCGCAGAGCTCCGATCATGAGGAAGATGCCGACATCTGCGGTTGCATCGTTGACGGCGACGGGGGTGCTAGAAACAGAGATCCCTGTCGTAGCCCGTTAACTTCATTGCCAATTTCAAACCGTTAACGGCCACACGCACCCTTGTCTGAGCAAGCGGGGATATCGATATTATCGTATCCGGCTCCATTGTGGCAGATATATTTCAGGGACTTGGGCAGCAGCGAAATCACTTCTTTATCAAAAGGGCCAGTAAACTATAGCAATCAGCACAATGCGCGAATACAGCCAAAGCTGAACTACCTTTGTAGAAGCGTTGGATCGGTAGAGCGCCACCAGATCGTCGTATTTTCCGTCCTTGAGATTGCGGATAAAGTCCTCTCTAGTCCCGGAGGGGAATTCCTGCACCCGGAAAACGCATTAGAACGCTGCGCCGCATATCCGGAGACTCAATTGTTTTTACCTTGAGCGTCAGAATGGACGAGAGCCCCTCCCATTCTTTTCTGGCGTGGGTGATCTCGCCGATGAGCAGAGCAGCAGGCATGATGATGTCAATCGCGGGGTTGAAGCGCGCAAGAGCTAGATAGGTATTCTGGGGAATGCTAAGAGGGAGAAGGGGGGAACAAAAATGGGAGAAGGGGAAGAAAAATGAGATGATGGGAGAGGTGTCCGATAAATTAATAGTAGGAAGAGTCTCCGGTATACGCAGCGACGGCCGGTTATGGACGGCGAGGAGCTCCTCCGCGTGGGGTTGGAATCTCCAGTATACTACATCGGACTTCGGGGCCAGCTGCGATATGGCCCTCGCCACACATATTAGCCAGCAGTTAACCCGTGTTAATTATTGGACCGGGTCAATCGATTTTACCGGTCACTGTCACTACTACCGTCACCTAGACCCGTGCCCTGCTGCAGTGGACATGGTCAAGGTCGGCTATTGAACGCCGGATCAATACCCGACGCGGAGCAAATCCGTCACAGTCAACCCCACGCCACGCCGGGAAAATGTCCGCCTTGCTCAGATACTTAATCGAATGCTCAAATCCCACGCCGGCCTTTGATTCTTGAGCATCTGTTACTCCTGTTAGATTATTCGAGCTTCTCAAAGTACAGCTCTCACAATGGCCTCCTGTCAAGCCCTCGTCCTCCACGGCGCCAAAGACCTCCGCCTGGTACTACCCCACCCTCTCAGCTGTATACAAACAACGTGATCTAACACCACCAGGAATCAAAACCGGTCGCCACTCCCAATGGCGCTGAAGTGCAAGTCGCCGTCCGCGCAACCGGCCTCTGCGGCTCGGACCTGCACTACTACGGCCACGGCCGCAACGGTGACTTCGTAGTGCGCGAGCCCTACTGCCTGGGCCACGAGTCCTCCGGCATCGTCACAGCTGTTGGGCCCAGCGTACAAAACCTCAAAGTCGGCGACCGCGTCGCCCTCGAAGTCGGGCTCCCCTGCCGCAAATGCCCTCTCTGCCTCTCCAACCGCTACAACCTCTGCCCAGAGATGCGCTTCCGCTCCTCCGCAAAGATCTTCCCCCATCTCGACGGCACCCTCATGGAACTCACCACCCACCCCGAGGACATGTGCCACAAGCTCCCCGACTCCGTCTCCTTCGCTGGTGGTGCTCTCGTTGAACCTCTAGCCGTCTGCCTCCACGCCATCCGCCGCTCAAACCCACCTCCCAAATCCTCCCTCCCACCAAACTACAACAGCACAGCCCTGATCTTCGGCGCCGGCGCAATCGGCCTCCTACTCGCCGCCGCCCTCAGCGCCCAGGACGCCTTCGCCCATATCGTCGTCGCAGACATCGACGCCTCCCGCCTAAAGATCGCCTCCGACCTCTCCCTGCCTAACCTCTCCACCTTCCTCATCCCTAAACCCGCCAACCCTCCCCCGCGCGACGCACCTCACGCCGACCAAACCGCCTTCGCCCTCTCAACCGCGCAATCCACCGCCGCCTCCCTCAAAGCCTCCATCGAATCCATCGACCAGTCCGCCCTCGGCTTCACCCGCGTCTACGACTGCACCGGCGTCCCCGCCTGCGTGCAAGCCGGGATCTTCGCCGCCTCCCCCGGCGCCGTCCTCGTGCAAATCGGCATGGGTAACCCCGTGCAGACGGTGCCCGTTGGTGCGGCGGCTCTGCGCGAGGTTGATGTCATCGGCGTCTTCCGGTACGATGGGTATGCGTACCCGGCGGCCATTGCGCTGATGGCTAGTGGGAAGATGGATGCTGTTGAGAAGAAGGTTGTGACGCATAAGATTGCGCTGGCGGATGGGAAAAGGGCGTTTGAGTTGGCGGGTGCTGGTGTTGATGAGGCTGGGGAGCCGGTTGTTAAGGTTGTTATTGAGAGCTAGATGATTTATGACTTTTTTTTGGGTTTCTCTCTCTCTATTCTTTGTTGGGTGCCGTGCATTAGATGGTGGAGTGTGGATGTTTGTATACCCGTGTTATGCTGTGAGGTGTGGGTTGGATGCATGATGGTGTGTAAAAATTTTAGAAATTGTATATGAATTTTTATGCTACGAATCAGATTGTCGATTAGAGCATGTGTTTGGCGTTTATATTGAGAGGTAGCAGAAAGATTTAGTACTCGAGATGCTGGAAATGAGCCAAATATATATATTCTGCCTTAGCCGTCAACAAGTGTATAATGAGACTATGAACACAACAGATAAATTTGATTACTAATTCAGTCTTGAAATACTGCTTATAGTAGAGTAGGCTGGTTCTGTATACAACGGGATTTCTGGTGATTTACGATGAGCTACTAGTTTGTGTAAGACATATGTAACAAATATATTGCTTTTCCATACGAAGCCGACTACTTTAAGCCTCCAGCCAGCAACAAACTCTGCCCTGTCATGTACCCCGTCGTAGCTAGCATGGTTACAACATTAGCAACTTCTTCAGGGACACCCAGCCGGCCGAGAGGAATGCCCGCTGCAACTTCAGGGATCGCCTGTGCATTGGGAATCATCCCCGTGTCCCCAATCATAGCCGGCGCGACGTCGTTGACGCTAATGTTAAACTCTGCTAAGCGGGTTGAGAGATTCTTCATCATGCCTGTCATGCCGCCTTTGGATGAGGCGTAGTCTTCAAGGAATAGTGGTTAGCTTCTGAAGTGAGATGGATGATCGAAATAATGGGTGGACATACGACATCCATTAATACCACCACCATACCCAGCGATCGAAGACATAAAGATAATCCGACCCCAGCGCTGATTCTTCATATGCTCAACGACGCCCTTGGTTAAGATGAATGACGCCCGGAGGTTGACGTTAATCGTGTAGTCGAATTCCTCGAGCGTGATGTCCCATATCTGCGGGACACGCTTGCCGTACCCGGCGTTTGAAACAAGGATGTCTGGGCGCTGACCATGTTCCTTGTCGATTTGCAGGAACATATCCTGGATTTGTTCTGCGGATCCGACATCGACTTGGTGGATGGAGATCCGGAGGTCCGGTGAGGCTGCTTTGAGTTCTTCGGTTAAGGTGTTTATTGCGGTGAGGTTGCTGGAGTATGTTAATGCGAGATGAACCCCTTTCTCTGCGAGCTGGCGCGCACAGGCTGCTCCAATTCTATATTGGATGTTAGTTTTAATACCATCGTTGAAGATCGTGAGAGAGGTTTCCCTACCCTCCGGAGGCACCAGTGATGAGGGCCAGTCGGCCGCGGATTTCATTCAGCTGCGTCATTGTTATTGGTAATGGACGCGAAAGTGCACTTTGTGAGCTGGGGTAAACGATGTCTTGTCTCCAGTGCAAGATAATATGGGCCCGTCCTTTGTAGATGAGGGGGTCGGAATTCCCCTCGGATCGGAGTAACTCCTGATGCCCCGCATCACAGTGTGGGGGTACAGCTTACTTTACCAAATCTGGGGAGAGAAAAATACATGTCCTTTTTGGCACCAGTTCTGGCAGCTAGAACAAAAGAGTATTGGTCATATCGCCTGGCCACATTGAAGTCTGCCATGCTCGATCAGAGCCTGTGTATAGACCAGTGCTTTGGAAAGCATCCAGCGACAACGCACCGGGATCTCCCGAGACGTAGTCTCCTACAGCTTCGAGATCTAGCCAGGAGAAATCATTCGCAGGGCTGAAATGCACATAGCCGTCCTGGTCGGGCATGCAGTTCGAGATAGGGTTAGTGTTTTGCATCAGGACATCATTGCCCTGTTGAGTGCCTGCTGGTGAGGCCGGGGCAGTCGGTTTAGGCCGCCATAGAAGCTCGAGAAGTCGAGAATAACGGGCTCCAATGTCGTCTGGTCCGGCACTGGCTCGATTCAGTACTTCTGTGGTTCGGCTGACGAGCCCGCGGACGTTCATTTCCTCGGCGGGCGGCATGACGCCAAACGACCGCGCCTAAATTGTTAGTCTTAGTGAAAATTGAGATATGACTATAACTTACCTTGTATAAGAAGACCGCAGCATAAATTCCATATAGGTAGAATCTGAGGGGCATAAAGTGAAGATGCTTCTCAGGATCTGCAGTCTCCACGAGGATTGTCAAATAGGCTTTGGCGGCATCTAATGATTCAATGATAAACCGAGCATCCTGCATTGAAGCCACGTTATCAAAGGTTGCCCGTAGATGCTCTCTTTGGGATTGACTGTCGTTCTTTTGCTTTGATAATGACTGAGAAATTGCGGCCTGAAAGGCAAAAGCATTGGTGTAAAGCCTCAAATATTCATATGAAAGCTCCAGGGTAGTCCGCATGGGCGTAGAGCCTATATACTAGGTTAGCATGAAGCGTGCATAAAAATGGACTGGCATGTGTACATTTCAAAGAGCCCCAACGCGACTTCCACCGTAGAATCGCGAGCCGAAAATCATCCACATATTTCACATAATCTCCCATCAACATCATCTGGCTGCTGGTCCGCATTCCCGAGTAGAGAAGGTCGTGCACATTTCCGTAGAGCTGAGTGAGATCTAACGTTGCCTGGAATATTTGCGCATAGTCCTCGTCTCCGTTTTTAATAGGTTGAAGTGATGGGAAATCCTGGCTGACAAGTCCAGTCATTGGACCTGGGCCTCGCGACCAGAACGCACGACCGATTCTCACAGAAATAAGTCGATCCGAGATATAGCAGCTCGTCCAAGCCAGCCGCCTGCGCTCCTCTGCTTCCGTATCGCCAGAGGCATCCCCGCGGAATGAAGTTCTGTCCAGTCCCAGGAAATAGCCGGAGCGTAGCGCAAGTCCAACATGCATCCAGGCAGCTCTGTCCTCCTCACCGCGCCCTACACGTTCGATCTTCGGTCTTAGACCTTGCGGTTCCCATTCAGCGAGTAAAAGCAGGGCTTCCACAGCCTCCACATCACAGTCTGCTCCCGCAGCAATGCCAGATATCAATTCATGCATGTATTTGGAGCAGTACTCGTGGATCTCTGGCCGTTCGACCAAGTCCTTTGATGCGATCGTTAACACCGCCGTAAGGAGGTGTTTCTCATCGTTGGCAAAAGCGTCCAAGGCTGCGCGAGAAAAGTATTTTCGTGGTACTAGAGGAAGATACGGATGGAAATGTTCAGCGTAGCGGGCAACAAGCTGCCAGACAGTTCCCGGATCAAGAGACCGCGACTGCACCAGCCTATAGGCCTTGATTCCAGTCTTTGGTTGGAAGCCTGTTACATCGCCATTCTGGAGTGTGCTGTATACCGAATATCCACCCGTGCCGGTGCGCACAGAGTCTGTTGTTGCGGGACTGGGCCCCTCGGTCCCTCGTTTCGCAATGTCGGTCAAACATTGCCACGCATCGGATGGGTTGCGAGGTACCGAGCCGATAGATGCCGCATCTTCATCATCAACCGATACCGAGGTCGCAGTCGCTACCGTCTGGGCGGGAGGATTAGTGGGCACGAAAACTACCGGGCCCGGGTACGAGCTGGCTGCCTGTTGAATGGTTTCTGACGCCGCTGGGCTGGCCGACTCCAAGTCTGGCTTCTTCTGGGTTGCTTGTTTCGTATCTGGAGCGAAGTGTTTTATTTTATTTTTGCGTACGCGGCGACCTCCTCGATTCGAACCGCCGAGGACACATTCTCGGCCATCTCGAATACATCGCTGGCATGGCGGTACACCAGGGCTGCCACTTGCATCTCTAGACAGGGATTTAGTTAGACGGCGCAAAACTATCCGTATAGAAATTGAGTAACCTACAGGTCACACTTGGATTTGCGCTGTCGACAATGTAGGCACGCCCTCGAGACACGCTTCATGAGATGATCTGGACGGCCCTTGGGCTTTGATATCGGAGCTCCCTCCACGGGTGGAGACTGCTCGTCTTGCTCCGTGATATCCATTATTGCTAGGTAAGAAACAAGCCGACTCTAGAGTTGGAGTTGTCGGTATACCATTTTTGGAGACGATAGGTATGCTAGAGGTTTAGCAGCCAATTTCCCGGAGATCAAAAATGTTGGGAAAGGCGAAAGGATAAAAAAAATATGAAGGCGATCGATTCTCGTGGCACTGGACAGCGGATCACCTCCGCATAATCACTTTTCACCCCAAGGCGTCTCCACACACGAGAATGACTTGACTCTTTCCGCACGAGGGTGGCTGTGGCAGTCTTGGAAGTTCAATGGCCAATCTAAAGTGTGGCACGAGGGTGTAGGAGTGACAGCTTCTGGCTCTGCAGAGTGCGGTTGTTGCAGATGTGTCGTGGAATGGAGCGTTTTGCGGAGCTGGAGGGAGGCTGTATTACGTGCTCCGTACGTATTAATGGTAAGCAACAGTTTAATGCACATTGCTCAAGAAGAATCAGTTTGAAGACATACTTTCAATGTATTCAATATACATAACTACATATGCGAAGGAATGGTATGGATTTACGCCAGTATCCTGTGAGAAGTGCCGGATTAGAGGTTGTCGCTTTTTTCTTCAAGTGCGTAGGGCATAGCGTCGCAGCAGATGCAAGGCAAGTCAATCCAGCAGTGTCGATCAGGGCATGAAGTCCTCCAGACTTTCTCCTAGGACTCAAAACAAATATCCGATGCGTTACCCCACACAAAGGTATATTAACTGCATGGATCCCCAGACTCAGATGCGATTCTTCCACATGGCCTTCATAGATGCGTATGGTAACAGCGTGTCTGAAATCCCCCATTACGGTAATCATACCAGGCACGTGTCTCCAACTCCCATCAATTGCCGAGTGCGGGGGTGTCGGCTTTTGTCGGCTATTGAGTTAGCTTTCCCTGGTTTAGACTCATCCTCAACCAACTGATTCGAGCTTCTTTACAAATATTAACCTCTTCATGGTTCATGGATCAGTCGAGTCCATGCGAGTTGTCGATTTGCCGGGTCTTTTCTTATCCCGGGCTTTGGAACTTGGAATAGAGTTCACGCCGACTGCTGCCAGCAACAATGGCATGTGTCACTACTATCACTAAACCGTTGCGTTTACATTTGACATCAGTATCTCGCATACGCGCGAAATATGACTTCAAAGTCGGGCATGCGACAAACTTACGAGATGCACCGCTAGATGTGACCAGCTACGAAGCGAAGAAATCAGGCTACCACCACACGTACCTGAACCTCCCAGGATGTGTAGGTGCTTCAACCGGCCAAACCACCTGATTCGAGAAACCGCGCCAAAGCCTCCAAGTTGAGTGAACCATATGATGCTGCTCTGTCAAGCCCCTCAATGACGGCTCAGGCCCTCGGTGATCGTCAGAACCAGGGGAAGTTTCAATTACCCTCGAAAGGAAATCCCAAGGGTCCTGTTCATTCTCCCGCGTTGCTTCCGTCATCGTACCCTTCGATCGCCTAGGAATCGAAGAAGAGCTTTCTGAACCGATAGAAAGAGACACGGGGTTTTATCGGACCTGCGGGGTATTCTGGTCTTCAAAGGGGAGATTGCCAACTTGGTAAGCGGAGATTGGGATCCTCCAGATTTGGGCCGTGCGATCATGCCACCCAAGCGACTGGTTGTCGGTTGATCACTACTAGGCGGCCTTGGGAGTTCGATTCGACCCCCAAAGTCCTTGGACATGGTAGGCACCAGTCAAAAGAGGAGAGATTCAGACATGCAAGGGGGAGGCGCACTTTCATGTGCTCTCAATTGACAGCGGAAGCGCCGCGGATGAGACGAACGATTGGGATGGGGCGTTCTCTACCGTATGATGCCCAGAGTCAGTAAAACGTGGATAAAGTGAGTAATATATAAACAGGGGCTGGTATAGATTAACGTTCCGCCTCAGACCGGCTTCCGAGCCAGGGATAATAAATCTTAATTAATTCAGATTGGCGCTGAGCCAGCTAATCGTTACCCCACCAGGACGGTTGTTTTGGAGTGAGTTGAACAAGAGAGCCAGGGACCAAGGCCTGAAGGGCTGAAACACCGAGCAAGTCCCGTTGGCGCTCCCTCGCAGAGGCGCTCTGAACGTCCCTCAGCTTTGCCAGCGGTGGCCCGATCGATTGGCAAATAGGATCAGCAGCAAAAATAACACGATTGCCAGTTGCCACCAAGAATTTAGCGCCTGAGCTGACGGCTGAAAATCATCGCGCCCTCTTCCATGGACGAATGGAATGGGGAGAATTTCGTGCGTGTCCAGCCATTGACAGGACTTGTGGTGGCCCTGAATCCTCTCCACATTCGAGAATTAACTATCTTCTTCTTCTTTCTGGATTGGAGGAACCGGCCCGGAAATGTATCCCTCGTTCAGGTTGCTCGTATAGCGACGCCCAGAGCTGGGGGCTGGCAGGCATCGGCGTTGGCGCCTTGTGCGAACCAGTCAGACGGTCGGTCCTCGGTCGAATGCCGGAGCTGTCATTCGATCGAGGGATCCTCTCGGAAGCGCACCTGGCTGCATGGCGTTGAGATGGCGCGAAAGATGAAACGGGAAGAATTGTGTTAATGTGTCCAGGCTTGGCCGGAGCAAGATTCGCTAGTCTATATAGGTGCCAACTTTGATCGTCCCCAGTCCTCCTCCTGTTCCCCTTTCTTCCTCAAACATTTCACTCTTTATCCATTCATTTTTCAGCCCTTTGCACTCGTCGTGCCTGCTCCGCTTGTGTTGCAGTTTTAGAATTCCACTCATTGTCTGCATCGTTTTGCCGCTCTTTTTGCTGCCTGCGACGCTGGCGTCCTCCTGAGCTGTTATATAATACCGCTGGCCACTGCAACACAAAGTGGCCCCATTTACGCACTGGTAATTTCTGGACCTTATGAAGGCGGGCCTTCATATATCATCTCATTCCTGTCTTGAATGGCAGTCCCTGACGATTATGCAGATTCAGCTATCCACATTTGCAGCAACACAATGCGATCGCGCTGACCGACATCCCTTTTAAATGCCTGGCCTCTCGTCTTGAGATTGGTCAAGAAAGAATCTCTCCATTCGCTTTGGATTCCGACCGGATTCTGGTGCTGGAGGGGTAGCATTCCTCTCGTTCCCCGGCCTCCAAGAATCTGCGTCATAAACACAACTCCTCGAACGACGATTTAACTGCGGAAATTGCCTATCGTTAATTGTTCTTGACTTGTTCCAGAATTTTGCTCGCCATTTTGATATTCACGCTTGGGATAGCCCCGGTTCAATGGAAGACCTCCCGGGGCATCTTCTCCCCCGGAGTAAATATGACACAAACGCGACCTATGTTTACGACCACTCGCGGGGTCTAAACGGCGTCAACGTTTCTCGAGATGTCCTGTTTACACGCATCATCCTCGTATCTGTTATCGGCGTGGCCTTTATCCTTTTCTGCGGCAGGGTCGCACAACTTAGCCACGCCTACCTTCGCCACATAACGTCCATAGCAGCAAGCAGGAGGCAACAAACATTCTGGAGTATTGAAGACTCACCCCTGTGGGCGAGACTCAAAAAGCACGTCCTATATTCACCCCTTGGCAGCAAGAGACACAATCGCGAGCTCCAGCTTTCCTCTGCCCTCAACGTCGGCACCCTGCCAACCAGATTCCAGACAGTCCTGATTGTACTATACGCCGCGAGCCAGATAGCATACTGCACTATCCTCAACTACGATGAGAACGTCAAAGCCGCCCTCGTCGCCGAGCTTCGAGGCCGGTCTGGGACGCTGGCTGTTCTCAATATGGTGCCGCTGTTTATACTCGCTGGCCGCAATAACCCGTTGATACCTCTGTTGCGCATTAGTTTTGATACCTACAACCTTTTGCACCGCTGGCTGGGCCGTATTGTTGTGATCGAGAGCATAGTGCACACTTTTGCCTGGGGTGTCAATGCCGTCGACGAGGCCAACGTTGCCGACATGTTGAATCGTCTTCGCACCACACCATTCTTTACTTGGGGTCTGGTGGGAGTAGTATCCATGAGCTTCCTCCTTCTCCATTCTCCCTCACCCATCCGACACGCGTTCTACGAAACATTCATTCACTTCCACCAACTCGCAGCATTCCTCGCCTTCCTTGGAGTGTACATTCACATCGATATGGACAGTCTCCCTCAAAAGCCCTGGATCACCGCCGTCGGCGTTTTCTGGCTCCTCGACCGAACAGCCCGCCTCTTCCGCCTCATATACCTCAACTTCTCCCTCAAACGAGGCTCCACCTCCCTCGTCGTCGAGGCTCTCCCCGGTGAGGCCTGCAGAGTCACCTTCCACCTCCCCAAACGAGTCCACGTTCCGCCAGGCTCCCACGTCTACGCCTACATCCCGAGTCTATCCCTTTGGATGTCTCACCCCTTCTCCGTCGCATGGGTCGACCCCTCCTCATCCGTCACAGCCCCAGACTACCCAGAAACGAAAGCCCTCCAAAAATCCCTCAGCCACAAACAGAGCATGAGCCCTTCCCGCCTTGAAAAACAACTCCCCGACCTCCTCCCCTCGAAACCCCACAACCAACTTACCTCCGTCTCCCTCATCGTTGCCGCCCGCAAAGGCATGACCCGCAAACTTTACAACAAAGCCATCGTCTCTCCCAACTGCACCCTCGTCACTGCCGGCTTCATAGAGGGACCCTACGGAAGTCACCCCTCCAACCCCGCAACCTACGGCACAGCCGTCCTCTTCTCCGCCGGCGCAGGCATAACACATCACATGCTCACCGTCCGCGACCTCCTCACCCGCGCTTCCCAAGGCCGCGTCCCCACCCAAAAAATCTACCTCATCTGGTCCGTCCGCAGCACAGAGCACCTCGGCTGGGTCCGCGAGTGGATGGACTCCATACTCCGCCTCCCAGGCCGTCGCGATATCCTGAATGTGCAGCTCTTCGTCTCCAAGCCAAAATCAAGTCGCGAGATCGTGAGTCCCAGTGCCACGGTGCAGATGTTCCCAGGCCGCTGTAGACCAGACGTTGTCCTTGACGAGGCGATTCCGGGGCGTGTGGGCGCCACGCTGGTTAGTGTTTGTGGACCGGGGGCGTTTGCAGATGAGGTGCGGAGTGCGGCGCGGAAGAGAATCGGCAAGGGTGCTGTGATTGATTTTGTCGAAGAGGCTTTTACGTGGTAGTTTTCCACGACTCGACCCGACGAACCAGGCTTTGGGATAAACTTTCCCACATTTCTTTGCCCATTTAGACGGGGGGGCGTCCTCCTTCCCATTCCTTTCTTTGTATGTATCTTTATCTTATACGGAACGGGTAGATTTCTTCTTTCCCCCATCTTTCAGTAGATGGTTTTTTGTTTCGATGCATTCGTTGCACATGATATGCATATACTCCGCCACGGATAATTAGCCTACTTAAGTAGCCAGTCAGTCAGTCGACAGACTTCATTCACTCAGTGAAATATCCTGAACCAGATCACATTTTCTTTCTTCATTATTTTTCTACGACATTCGTAATGTATCCAACGACGAATCTATTATCTGTCTATGGACGGAATTGCAGAAGCCCTACCTTATCGCGGATGCGATGCGTCACTAGTACGCGATCCTATACCGTGGATGGCAAAGTGCCGGGAGCGCGGCGACGGCCCCCAAGAAACTAGGCATAACTAGACGATTTAGGGCGTTTAACACGTCGGATAATTACCAGGACTGGATTGATTAATTTTATTATTCAATATATACTGAACGGGTAGGTATCTTCTGGCCGGTAATAGGTATATGGTGAATCTGACAGCCAATAGCAAATTTTATGCAACAGACAAAAAGGAAAGAAAGAGGTGGAGAGAGAGCAAGACGCCGCGAGGGAGGCTTGGAGAGATAAAACAGATGAAAAAAGGAAAAAAAAGAGGACCGTCAGGAAGAGAGCGGCTAGTCTATCCATCCATCTATCCAAGTAGAATAGAATGGGTAGACTGGCCGGTAGGTATTGTAGGTAAGGCAGGCGCAGCGAGTAGGAGAGAGCAAGTAGCCTCCAGTATGAATGAAGATGGTCTTCTCTAGTCTATTATGTATGGTGTGTAAGGTATATTGACAATATGCAAAAAAAAAAACCGACCCTTGCAAAATTACGCAAATTTTCAAAAAAGACAATGGGGGAAAAAAGGTCTAAGCAGATCCCTTGTTCTTGCTGCCCTTGGGCACACGAGCAAGCCAGTAAATGAAGACCGCAGCGAAGATGTTGAAGACGATGTACACCCACATCAGGCCGAAGTTGCGCCATGCGTCACTGTAGTAACTCTTGACACTCATCAAGAAAGTATCGGTGCTGGAGATCTGGCAGAAAGAGCACTCGCCAGTGGCGTTGGGGTCTTGAAAAAATCCACCCTTGACGGCGTCGATGTAGTCTCCCATGTATTCCTGGCAGGTCATGTTGGAGGGCGGGATGATTTTGATGTATTCGACGGCTTCGCAGGTGGCGTCTGTGCCGGAGACACCGGTGGACAACATGGCTGAGACGAGATAGGTGAATGGGGAAACGCGGTACATGAAGATCCAGAAACCGGGGAGAACGTCAGGGCCGGCGAGGACACCACAGAAGACCAAGCAGAGGGAGAAGAGCAAGTTGGCAAGGTTACCACCTGTTTCTGCGAGTTCAATACCGGCGATCATCATGTGGGCGAAGGTGGAGGTGAAGAGGAGGAAGGTGAGGATAAGCAGGAACATGAGTGCGCCACGTTCGTGGACGGCGTCGGTTGGTTCAGCGTTCCGGTAGAGTCCAATAGGGTAGTACCAGCAGACATAGATAAGCACGGCCATCAGTGAGTTCCATGGGAGCTCAACAAGGATATTAGCTGCCATGAATGCCTTCCAGGAGTAAGCCTTGGATGGCCGCTCACGAGCCTCATACAAGGCACGCTGCGTGCAGAAGTTAGGCATGATCTGTTGGACAAGGTTACCGAAAATAGTCATCAACATGAAGATACTGAACATCTGGTTTTGAAGACCCTGCTTGGTGTTCTGCGCTTGGAAGAACGAGAAACCAATGTAGAGTGCAGTCAGGATGCTCAGTGCCGTCTTGGAGTAGATGTAGATAGGGCTGCGCCAGTACTGGGAGAAGACACGGACAAGACATTCCCAAAGCTGAACGGGGAAAGGGGCAGCAAATTCATTGTAATCGGACGCGTCAGCTTGAGATGTCTCGGTGGTGTTCTGCGAGAGAGTTTCCTTCAATTCGGCAAGATGTTGGTGCACAGCTTGACGTTCCGGGCTGTCACGCCACACAACGGGCCAGTCAATATCACTGTGGGATCCGGGTGCGGCGCCAATGACCTCAAGCATCCATTCGGCAGGGTTGGCATCGGCAGGAAGCTTAGGAGCCCCGTTCCTCTCGAAGTAATTAGACAGAGTAGACGACTTGTCACCGATATCACCGAAATATACCGTCTTACCACCCTTGGCAAGGAACAACAGGCGGTCAAAACGTTGGAAGAGCATAGCAGAGGGCTGGTGAATAGTGCAAAGGATAGCCTGGCCGTGCTGCGTGAGCGTGTCGATCAGGTCGAGGATAGACCAAGAAGTTTGACTGTCAAGACCGGAGGTGGGTTCGTCAAGGAAGAGGAGCAGTTGCGGCTTAGCAGCAAGCTCGACTCCGATTGTAAGACGCTTTCTCTGTTCCACATTGAGACCTAAAAAGGAATTAGCAAATGCTTGGGGGGCCGACTAGGATAGATGGGAAATTTTACCTTCACCGGGCACACCGACAACGGCATCCGCATAGGCTTCCATACCGAGAAGCTTGATCACCTCTTCGACATAGTCAAGTTTCTCCTGACGGGGTGTGCTGGCTGGTTGACGAAGCAGAGCGCTAAAGCTCAGTGCCTCACGCACCGTACTGGTGTGAAGGTGAAGATCCTGTTGCTGTACGTAACCTGTTTTACGCTGGAAAGACTGGTCGCGAGGCCGTCCGTCGACCAACATTTCACCGCTGACAACACCCATGGTTACACGAGTTGCGAGCACATCCAGAAGCGTAGTTTTACCAGCACCAGAGACACCCTAGTTAAACCATTAGCATTGGAATCAAGCTAGTCAGATCAAGAACAGCAGATCTTACCATCAAAGCAGTGCAAGTACCAGGTTTCACCCATCCATCGACATTGTCCAGAATGCGTCTCGGTTCGTTCTTGATCTTGATGTCATAGCAAACGTCCTTCCAGTGGAAGATGGCGGTCTGCTTTTGAATGTTGGCAACGTCCTGGGTCGACTGATCCACTTTCTCACCGGCCGTCACCGGGCTGCTGGTCTCGACGTCGCTGCTGGAAGGGGCCGTGTGGCCGCGACGGAAGAGTAGGACCTCACCTTTGGACTTGGCCTCGGAAATATACTCGGTGGCGGTCAAGTAGGTGAATAGGAAGAAAGCCATGAAAGCAAACATGATACCCAGGTTGCGCCACTTGTGGCTCTGGAAGTACTGGAAACTCTGGCCTAGGTATTCAGTACCGTCGACATCCCGTACGCCAGGCACTGCGCCCACGACGGCACAGACTTGGTTTGCCAAGTTTGAGTAGGCGGGGCTACCCATGGGAACGAAGCCAGCCTTTGGGTCACAGGGGAATGATCGGCCGTGGAACTCGTTCACCATCAAACTTTCGAATCCGTAGGCAATCGGGTTGATATAGTTCATCCAGCGGGACCAACCCAGCATATTCCTAGTGGGGATAGTGAAACCGGTGTAGATGACAAGGCCGAGAATAAGAATCGCAGCCGGAACCAGGGCTTGGGAGAGAGTTCGGGACGTGGCAGCCATAGTACGGAACAGCATAGACATGGTCAAGGTTGTCACGAATGAAAAAAGTAGGAAGATAAAGAACGCCCCCGGCTCGCGACGGAGATTCGTCATGAAATAGAGCGGAATGTTGAAAGTGATAGCATTGAGAAGTTTGTAGGGCATATCACAAAGCATAGAGGCGACGGCCTCAGCAAATGGATGGTACATGGCATAACGAGCCTGTTTTTCGACGATGGGACGTTGTGCATAAAGGGTCAGAATCTAAATAGGCTGTTAGTTGAAACCTAAAGTAAAATGCCGCGTTAAACATACCTCGAGAGCACTACCAAAGGCGTTGAGCAGGACGGCAAAGAAGAGCAGGGCTCCACGTGAGTAGAAGCTACTGGTATCTTCTACAAGGTTGTAGAAGACACTACCAATAATCAAAGCCATGGCGAAGTTTCCGATCAACTGACTCAGGGTCAAACTGGCATCACCCTTAAGACGCTGGAAGCCACGGATCATACACAGGTTAACCTGCTCAACAAGGGACATGGTGTATGGAGACCCGACACGTTGGCTCTTAGACTGCATAGCCTTGCGGGATTCAATAAACTTGTTGACGGATTCGCCACCAAGAGGAAATTCCTGGTTATACTCTTGGATGTCCTGCATAAGCTGTGCATAAGCGGTACTGTTCTTCCAGGCGGTCGCGAATTGATCGGGTGTTTCAGGCACGCGACCCTCGAAGCCCTTCCTCACGATTCGCTCAGCAGGGCTGGTAAGAGAAGTCAGGAAATCAGCGGTCGTCTGGCGCTCTGGGCATTCGAATCCCATGTCGACGAAGAACTGTTTCGCCTCGTCCGTTCGACCGAAGTAGATCTGTCTTCCCTCATACAAGACGGTGACTTTGTCAAAGACCTACAAGGGTGAGTTAGTATATATGGTCAAGTCAGAAGGGAATAAAAGGCGGCATACATCGTAAGCGCTCTGCGAGGCTTGGTAGATAGCGACGGCCACAGTTGTGCCGGAGTATTTGGCCATCAGATTGAGAGTACGGCAGAACTCCTATAGATCGATTAGTACTAGTAGATCTAGATTATCAAGATATTAGCTTACCAAAGCGTTGGCGCTATCCAAACCACGTGTACTGTTATCCCAGCATTGCAGGGGACTTCCACTCAGGGTTGCCTCTGCGATACTGACACGCTTCCGCTCGCCACCACTGACACCGCGCACGAAATCGTTCCCAACGCGCGTGTTGATCGTGTGGGACAGACCCAACATGGCCATTACGACGTCTCGCATGTGGACGGCATACTGGTCCTTGGAGACGCCGGGAAGGCGGTTCCGGGGGCAACGAGCCAAGGCAGCGAATTTCAAGGTGTCGCCAACAGACAGCTGAGGGAAGTGAACGTCGGTCTCGGCGGTATAGATGGCTTCACCTCGGAACTGCTTTCGCATCTGCTTCGCCGGGATACCCTGGTAGTTGAGTTCGGACTCCTTGTCCATGTAGATACCATTCATTTCACCAGCAATGGTCTTGAGGAAAGTAGAGCAACCACTTCCAGGTCGGCCGAGGACGACAAGCATCTCCCCGGATTTGACCAGACCGTCGAAGTTGCGAAGAATATCGATCTTCTGCTTCCCAGATCCCATGAGAGAGCGAACTAGACCTCCGATTTGGAGCACCGAGTTGAAAACATCCTTCTGGTAATCCGTCGGGCTACCAAATCCGTGGACACTAAGGTTGCGAAACGAGACGCCGGCATGGCGTGACGGGTACTTCTCGGGCTCGCGCGAGGACAGAGCCAGGATATTCTTCATCCAGTTCTTCGCCTTGAAGTTGGGGTTGTGAGGGTTGAGTGACGATTCCTCGCTGATGTCGATAAACGGGTTCTCGATGTTGTGGGTGGAGTACTTTGTTGACTGGTGCGTGAGCTGCTGGGCCAGACGAGTGATTTCCTCCTCGGCATCCTCTTCATAGTTGTGCTCCTCCTTTTCCCTCGCTGTTTCGGTGGAGCTGAGTATGCTGCTTGAGCTGGAGGCCCGTTTCTCTCCAGTGGGCGCCGGATGGGAATCAACGTTCACGGCCTCTTCAATTTCCGAGGCCGCATTGCCGTGGTGCTCTGTTCCCCGAGATTCCACTCCCTGGGAAGGGCTGATGCTAGCATTGAGGGTTCCCAGAAAAGACGACATGGTTGCTGGTGGTAGAGACAACCAGTCTCAGGGTAACGGCGAACTCAGGGATGCCCAAGAGGCGTGGTGGGGAAATAATCGCAAACAAGAGATAATTGGTGGTAAGGAGTAGGTTGGGTCGGGTATACTCCGGGGAGGAAGTGAGTATAGAGGAAAAGAGGGAGAAGGTGAAGAAAAGGCGCGATCAACCTCTCTGCAACCAGATCGACGAATACCCGGACTTAAGGACTTCAGGAGAATCGCGAGCAGGCTGGCGATAAGCCATAAATAAAGCGATTCAGGCGAAAAGAGCAGAAATTTAGTGCCAACGCCAAAGTCTGGGCCCGGGACAACCAGCGGATCTGACCAAACGGGTGCCGCTGTGTTGCTTTCCGAGCCCACTGGCTGTGAACGGGTCTCTCTCTTGCGCGCTCCCGAGTCATCAAGATGCCCGTTTCAGACCAGCGCCGGCTGGAAGACTCATCATGACAGCGATTTATTCCGTGCCCTGGCGGTTTCTGACGCCGCTCACTGGTCAGCTGTCCAGGCTGCCTGGACGCGTTGTGGTTCACTGGTTAGTGGTTACTCATTTCAGCCTCTTCACGGCAGGGATCGCAGATTCGCAATTCACATGAGTCTCCATGCCCAGATCCTGTTCTTCCTGGGGCTGATCCAGGGACCGTATCCCGTATTGGTATACGCATATTACGAACTACACAGACGATCCGAGCCTGCTTTTCACCAGCTACTTCCTATACAAAAATAACCGGTACAACATCGTGAAGACTGTGACTCGGCAATGCCGCTCGGACTCGCCCTCAGCAGCCTGCAAGCGATTGTTCGGCCGGTCTGTAAGCGATGCAGCGGACATCGAATCCTCAAATCAGGGGTGGCGGTGGGGCGGGAAGAAGCCTTCCCGGAGCCGAATTCCATTGATGTTCTGTCCCCAATTTCCCCTCCCCACTCATTTTCTCGCGCTGTCGGGCTCGCCGCTTCCACATCCGGGACCCCTTATGCTTGTGACTCAGCTATGCTGCCCTTTTCAGCGAATGCCAGATCTTATCTCTCTGTGCCGCTATGCTGTGCCCGATCGCTCGGCACGGACGCTGCCTGTTCCGGACGCTGTACACGCGGAGCTGGATCACGGACCACTTGACCCGATCGGTTCGTCAACTGTTTTGATGTCAGTTTCAAACTGTTTGTTTCGAATTCGGCGCTGCGACGACGTAACTCCCAGCGAGTTGCTCCTCGTTCACATCTTGCCCAACCTTCTCTTGGAACGTCCATGAACCTTGAAGCGTTCACGGATGGATTTTCACAAACAGCCCTGGTCACGTAATCTCGCCAAGCACGGATCTGGGCGACCCCGACCAATTTCCCCTTGGGGTTCTATCAAGCGTTCAAGTCCTCTTTCGAGAGTCATGGACGCATTATTCGGCGTACACATGGACAATCTCAACGAAAATGTCCGATGGCGATCCGTCGTTGTCCGATGCGGGGAACTGGGGATACCACGGGCTTCCAGCTGTCATTGCATCGATTCTTCCAAAAGCAAGCAAGGGGGAAGCAAGGGCGAGGTGAAAACGAACTCGCCACGCACGGGCTTGCTTATCTTGGATTCTGATATCCCGGCTTCAGTCAATAATATTAGATCCCGGGCACCGAGTACACCGTAAATGGGGTCCGAACCCATGCTTTCAAGGGCAAAACCGGGCGCGGCCCCAACCAACTCCGTAACTATGTAAGGCCACCGGCTCACTGCCTGTGAACTGTTTATCTACAGTAAAGTGCCGCGCGAAATTTCGTCAAATGACGGCCCACTGCCAGTGCCTTTCATCCGAGACGCAAGGGTGCAACCTGATCAACAACCTCGTGCTCCATGTTGAGCATACGCCAGGCGGAGAGTATACCTCGTCTGATCAGCCCTAAAAAGCCAAGACTGCATAAAGGCCCGATGCGCGATAGATGTGTCATATGTACGGCTCAACGCTCTCAAACTAGTCTCCACTGCATCAGCTCGGAAAGAATATCCAGAAGACCCGAAGGAATAAAGAATGTATCGTTTTCATCTCATCTCAGCACTAAGGGAACGGGCAGGGCTGTTTTTGGATATCCCGGTCTCCAAATCCCCGCAACTCGCAAGTTGGGATATTATCATTCTGGGCTTTTCGAATCAACATCATACCAATTATTACTTGAGAAAACACCTCGCAAGTTTAAACTTTTAATCGTCTTGGTTTCGGAGTCTAGAACAAAAACGACATAGCGTTTGTTTCACCGTACTCTTCCAAGGCCATGCCCCCAACATTACGAAAATTGTTGCGAAGACTCCTCGCTCCTATTAACTAGTACTTTTAACTGGATGACAGATCAGGACGCAAAGTCTTCAGGCGCCCAAGGCTATTCCCACATTGGAACAAGAATAAGTTAGATGTGAGCTATATGTTATGTAAGGTGTTTAGTCCATGGACCTAAAGTCGACGACGCTGAGAGCCAATTGCCTTGAGCGTTGGCATTACATTGGGCCATTTGTGCATTCTCGAGGATTCTACTAGGAAGCTCTGTCTGCTGGAGCATAAGCATTGTATTGGCATTAACGTGCGTGAGTCACAAAAATTGCTGCGTGGTTGGCTAGAGCTGGATATCCCGCCGTTATATAACATGCCTTTCCCGGGCACCGGCGGTAGAAAGGAAATGTACGCGCTGCTCCAGATATTTACGGATTGAGTCATCTCAGAAGAGTCAAGGCAATAATATGACTAGGTTACATTATTCACGTTACTCGCGTGCTTATACCTGGGTAAATCATCGTTGGATACATCTATATATATTAGGACGGAAACGGAATATCAAAACGTAGAATCCACAAATGAGTCTTAAAAACCTGACAGGTAAAGAACTTCGGAGCAGTCCCTTACTGTCCAGAAAAAACAGACAGAGAAAAATACAACTTGGAATAAAAACGAAAAGACATTAACTACCTGCCACTACCCTCCCACCTCCTGTTTGAGTGGACTCCCTCAATCATTGCCGATATTAACATCTAGCAGACCTGAAAGCCGAGTCTCCTGAATTAATTGCCCCGAAGATTAAATAGTTGCTGTTGTGTATCTAGATCTGGTGGTCTACGACTTTGAAGAGAATCTCAGGCAGGCTGAAGACCATAAAACCGAGGACCTTACCCTACCGCTCCTAGTATATAATAAGGCCACTGAAGAGTACTCAACAGCGCATCCAGCCTAAAGACTTGAAGAATGGATTTGCAGGTAGACATCCAAATCCTCAATAATAAAAGCTACTGATGGTCTACTTATGGCATTTGCATGTACCCGTACAAGGTATTTCCTACATAGTGATTGTGCTGGTACAGATCTCGAGAGGGATGGCGATACAGTGAACGGGTATTAGTATGATATTTCTAGACTAATCCTCATCGCTTTCATCGTCAATGGGTTCCACTAGAAGAGTTCCGCCGCGGCCAATCTTGTCCCGGATGGAGCCAGTGTCGGCTTCATAGACGACTCGGGGCATGGGCGAGACAAGCCGGAAGCCGTAGACATGGTCGTATCCATCTGGCTTTTCCGACGTGGTCTTTTCTGATATTTCCGCCTCTTGCATAATGTCGTGACATTCAACAAATGCGTAGAGTTCATTCATATCGGCATCAGGCGCGAATCTGCGGATAACACGGTCACCGGATAGTAGACGGATACTAATACGGACAGCATCCTTGACATCTATGTCTGGTTCATCGCGGATAGACTGGACTCGCCATCGCTTCCATTGTTCAACGTTTTGCAAGCGCTTTTCTTCAGCTGCTTGCTGTTCCGCGGCTAGCTGCTCTTCCTGCTGTCTCGCAGCTTCTGCTTCCCGTCTTTGTCTAGCCCGCTCTCGATCGATGGCGAGTGAGCGCTCGTATGCTGAGTCCTGTTCCTCTCGGAGACTGCGAGAGGCTTGTTGCTCCGCCCGCGTGGCCCTGATGCGCTCAAGAGGTTCCTTATTTTGCGAAATTGAAGTGCGGAGTTTCTCTACAAATTCTGCAGGCGAGGTTGCCCCCGATATTCTAGCAATAACAGACATGGCGGTCGAAGAAACACCCGGCGTATGCGCAATCGCAGCAGCGAACGGGAATTTCGTGCATCGGAGGGAGTTTCCAGCCTGGTAAGCCTCGGCATCTTGCACATTCCCACCCCAAACGATGATGTTGTTCTGAGGGTCGTTGATAAAATCGGTGACCTCTTTTGACAAAAGTGTGTCTTTAACCCAAGCATCCGTGTGGTCGTGCTCTGGTGCGACAAGAACGACCAAAAGGAACTTCAATTCCCGGTGCGCTTTTTCCAAAGCCATGTTATACCCATTCTCCAAGAACTCGAGCGAATTGGTTCCATATTCCTCCTCGAATTCACGGATAAA
This sequence comes from Aspergillus versicolor CBS 583.65, assembly GCF_001890125.1. Classification (NCBI taxonomy): domain Eukaryota; kingdom Fungi; phylum Ascomycota; class Eurotiomycetes; order Eurotiales; family Aspergillaceae; genus Aspergillus; species Aspergillus versicolor. The sequence goes on along the minus strand of NW_024467524.1, from coordinate 3,017,136 downwards.
CCTTGCCGCGGTATCTTTGGGCGCGAGGGGGCGTCGTCCATTAGTGTTTCGTCGGATTCCTTGTAGATTTGGGCTTGCTGTTGTATTGAGTAGTCGGGGAAGAAAGGGAAACAGGGTTCCAAAAAGGCGGAAAGAACCAACAAACAGTCTATACAGAAGGTTGAACGGGGCGAAGACGAGAGCTAGTATGAACGGAGGACGGTAAACAGGCTGGTCTCCTGGTTGCGTCACGATCCGGGGAGCTGGCTCGACAGCGGGGGAGGCTGGGGTAAAGCGTGCAGTCAGATCCTCGTGCAGCAGGTTCTGCGTTTGTCGGGTTGGACGGGGAGGGCTAGCGTTTTCGAGCGACGTGCGAGCTTCTTCAACAGGATCTGGTCCCTCGCCATCAAAGAATTTAGCGATGGCAATCTATCAAAATCAGCAACACATCCACAGGTATCTTTCTTTCCATCGAGCTTCCTACCTGTACATTCCATTGCGACCGGCCCAGTAATGCAATGGCCTCCACCGGCTCCTGGCCAGTCACTGTGGTGTAGGTCTCAAGAGCAGACCGCTGGCTCTCGGACAGCTCGGAAATGTCGGGCCCAGATGAGGACATTTTTAAGTCCGTGTCTCATCCATAAACAAAGTCACTTGGAGTTCGCGGAGCTCATTCAGGATGCACGTTGATAAGGCCCGAAGATGACGTGTGGTGGCAGGTCGAATTAAAAAGCGTCAAGGTCCAAAAGGCCAGTAGAGGGGCTCCGCAGGGCTGATAAAGCGTGGATTATGAGTTTCAAATGGCCGGCTGCGTCGTCGAGTGCACTGGCTGTGTTCTGTGAATTCAGGTGCAATAGCTTCTCGGCGAGCTGGCCAGTTCAAGCTCCGTCATCGCAGGCTGAGGTCACGTTGGTGGCACCGTCTCAGCTCCGACCGCCCTTGCAAGTCGGCCCTTGGTTCCCCTCCCCGCAGACTTGTCCACCTGCAGTGTCGGCGTGCGGGCTCCCGCTGCTCTCCCTTTCTTCATCAGCTATCACAGGCTGTCCATCGCGGTAACTACAATACGGCGATATACGGTTGATTTTGCTGGGTTTGCGTGACTCAATGTGTTGAGAGCTACAACCGTTCCGGGCCCCTCGTCAATCCATTGGTATCGCGTCATCTACTGCGTGCCCACGATCCATCGGCAGAGGAATGTGGCCTTCCTCTAGATACTCTCTGTTGCCCGCCATACTATCTCTTCGAATCAATGGAGAACCCCCTGCGTTGACCCGCCCTCGCTTGTGGATAGATCATGGCTTCCGTGGGGAAGTCTAACTTGGAAGACTCCCGTCGTGGGACGGGATCGCCTAAGATGAAGGCGCGAGGTACGTTCGGTTAGCCCTTCAAGATTATGGGGCCTGGGGATTCACGATTCACGCGCGAACTCTCCGCCTGCAAAAAGAACTTGCCCGCTAACACGATGCCTCTCGATTGCTAGAAAACGCGAAAGATACGCTGTGCCGCAATGTGACCATCTATGGCCGATGCCGCTATGAAGACAAAGGTGCTACAATGTTTCCTGCTACGAATCAACCTATCTGACCCTGAGTTAAAGGATGCGCTTTCAACCACGATCCGCACAAGAACTTAAACCAAATGGATAAGTGAGCATTCCAGTGAATAGGCCACCTTCATTTCGACTTAGCCACTAACGCGAAACCCTTCGGTAGCGCCAACAAGAAGCGTTTCAATGTCGATTCCCCCAGTTTTACACCGTCTCTACTCCCCTCCAATGGGTCTTCCCCGACCTCTTCAAGCTTGTCTCTGAAAAAAGCCTCTACAATTTCACCGAAAGCTGCAAATGCTGCCCCCTTTCAACCTAGAACAGCTACTTCAAGTGCGGTGTACATTATATGCAAGCTCGCGGATGATACTGACCATGGTTAGGATCAAATGCTAGCACTCCTGGAGCTCGACAGGAGGTCGCTCCTCCCGAGTGGTCAGTGGCGGAAGCCCAAGAATTTATACCGCAGGGATTTGATCCTACGCATATGGTGAGATCTCTCCTATATACCGATACCCAACCGTGCTCTCATGAAAAACTGGCCGCCCGCTATCTATCTACCTACACAATCCTGTCTACGACGGGCTTTTATGCCACTCCCAATCACGCGCATTTTTCATCCCAATGACTCCTTTTTGATATTGCCAAGGTCGCCCGCTAACAAGTTATGGGTATTGACAGCCTCCTCTTCACGGTGATGGAAACGCTGGGGTGGCCTCAGCCAGTGGCTTTGACCCTTTTGTCTCAGCTCCGAACCCCCTTGCTGCAACCGGTGCGGTTGGGCCCGTCCAAGCCAATCCTTTCTCTCATGATACGGCTGCGACTGCACTCGGGGGAGCTGCATTCTACGCCAACCAGACCGGCTTTCAGCAGCCAGTGAGTTGACCCAACATTAATCGCGATTTGGACCAATTATACTGACGATTCTCTCTAGGTCCAGTATCATTTATACGCCCCAATTGGCCCTCACAATCAAAACGCATTAGCGTATCAACGCAATGTGCATGACCTATTCCTTCCGAACGATATCAGAGAAGAACTTCAGAAGAAAGCAGCCGCCACACTGCAGACCTTACCGAGTACGTTGCAGGACCAATTTTGACCGACCATGCGCACTAGGCTAACCTTGCCATAGATACTCAATTACCAGCTCAAGTTGATTTCTTCCATTCTCTCGTTCCTCTGGATCTTAACCATCAGAAAAACGCGGCCACCTTTGGCTATCCCAGCTGGGTTTATAAAGCGCAGTCCAGCAAGGATGGGAACTTTTACGCGCTTCGGCGGCTGGAAGGTAGCGTCCGCTATTCAAAAATCATATCTTGATTCATATTAACCGGTTCTGTAGGCTTTCGATTAACAAATGAAAAAGCCATTCGGTCTGTTCAAGCTTGGAAGCGTGTTGCTAGCGGGAGTATGGTGACAGTGCACGATGCATTCACGAGCCGGAGCTTCCAAGACAGCTCTTTAATATTCGTTACTGATTACCACCCACTTTCAAAGACACTCGCGGATCAACATCTGAACATTGGGGCGAGGTTTCAAGGTCGTCCTAACCCACACGTTCCCGAACAGGTCTTGTGGGGTTACATAACGCAGATTGCCAACGCTCTGAAGAACATTCATAGTAGTGGTTTAGCTGCGAGAATTATTGACCCGAGTAAGATCCTGCTTACTGGAAGAAACCGCCTACGACTAAACGCCTGTGCCATTATGGACGTCGTGCAATTCGACGCTCAAAGATCTGTCGCTGACCTTCAGCGTCAAGATTTGGTGAGTTTTGGGCAACTAGTCCTCACACTTGGAGCCAACGCGCCGGCTTTCATGCATAATGCTGCAAAAGCTATGGAGCATTTCACTCGCGCGTACAGCCCACAACTCAAAACCACCCTTATGTGGCTGCTTAGCGGAATGCAGAAAGACCAGGAGCGGAATATTGATATCTTGATCACCGGCATTTCCTCCCAGCTAATGTCGACCTTCGACTCGGCTCTTCACTTGGACGACCAGCTCACATCCGACCTCGGCCGGGAGCTCGAAAACGGCCGCATTGTGCGGCTCTTGACGAAATTGAACTTCATAAACGAGCGTCCAGAGCACGAACATGACCGACAATGGTCTGAGAATGGGGAGCGATTTTTCCTGAAGATATTCCGAGACTACGTCTTCCACCAAGTGGATGCTTCGGGAGACCCAGTGGTTGACCTAGGCCATGTGCTAACATGTTTGAATAAATTGGACGCAGGAAGTGATGAAAGGATTACCCTGGTTAGCCGTGACGAACAAACCTGTTTTATTGTCAGCTACAAAGAGCTGAAAAAGGCACTGGAATCATCATTCCAGGCACTTTTGAAGCCCAACAGGAGGCTTCACTAATATTGATCGTCTAGCAGTGATCAACTTGTGTGGGATTATCCTGTGAAAATACGGATATATACATTGGAAAGTTCATGGTCTGATGTATCCCCATGGAAGGGGTAGTGGAGAGAAGCTTGCCCAACAATTACCTCCACCGACATCGTCCATGTTGGTAAATCCATAGTGAGATTACAGCGCTGTTCAATTAGAAATATATGCACTTGTCAGATGAGATGTCGACCCTATTGACAAAATAAGATAGTAGTAGAAGATCCAAAACGAACCAGCTTTTTCAAGCAGAATAAAAACACCAGCCAGCTAGTATCATATAAACTCATAAACATAAACAGTCGTCAACAGTTCACAGCTCCCCAGCATGCGGGAGGTTCTCCTCACCATCCTCATCGTCCTCAACCCAAGGCTCCAACCTCTCCACCAACTCCTCAATCTCCACCTCACCGTCTCCATCCCCCTCTTCCCCAGGCAACACCGCATCCCCCTCCAACTTTCTCGGCGGAATCAACACCCGATCCAACACATGGATAACCCCGTCTTTACTCAACACATCCGCAAACCCCACGCGCCGCCACCCATTCAGCCTAAAGCTTACATACGGACCGAGGTGCGTCAAGTCAACCGCAATCTCATGCCCCTCCAGCAACGTCGGAAGATCAAGGTGCGTGCCCAGGTTATTGTTATTATCCCCACTCGCGAACCGGGACGATCCAAGCCCAAGCTCAAGCCCGAATGGCTTTATCTTCCCGTCGGATGTATACAGCACGTCGCTGTACAGTGTGCGTTCCGGGACGATGTGGTACTTTATCAGGGCTTTGAGGTAGGGCAGGCCCGGGGGAGAGAAGAGGAAGGCGTTGGCTCTCAGGCCGAGGCGTTGGAAGGCGGTGTTCGAGGGTGCGAAGAGCGTGAATCCGTGTCCAGATTCTTTGGATGTTGTGTTTAGACGCTTTGCTAGGGAGGTTTCCCATAGGGCTTGGTTCAGGGTGGAGAATCTTGTGGGGAGGAGCGTTAGGAGGTGCAAGGCTGGTGGTGGGGGGAGGAGGATGGAGTCTAGTGCGTGGATAAGGCCGTTGGATGCGTTCTAGATTAAGAGATTGGGGTTAGTTATTTTGTGGATTGGATGGGGTAAAGGGGGCTGGGCTTACGATGTCAGCGGCGATTATGTGGCTGTAGAAGTTCAAGGTTAGGCCTTTGAAGCCGGCGCGGATAGCGAGGCGTTGCGGAAGGCCGTGTCTTATCTTGTCTTTGTGCTCGTCGTTGTCGTTGTCGTTGCCGGTAGTGCCGAGGAGGGTGGAGTTGAGGGCACTGGGGATGGTATGGCTATGGAAGAGCTTCACGGCGTTGAGGACCTGCGGCGAGGAGTGGTAGCGCAGGATTGCGCGGATTATTTCCTTGGGGATGCGATGGTCATCGTTATCACCACCATCGTGGTCCCGGTGATGGTGATGCGGGAGCTTGCGGAAAGCGTGGTCGGTTGGAGCGAAAAAGGTGAGACTATGATCGGTCGAATTGAGATAGTCCACCAGTTCGGGGTCTTCGTTGATTATTTTGGTCAGGATGGTGGTGTATTTGCTCTCTGCAATAAGCTGGTAGATTGTCTTATCGGAATGGTGCGGATCAACAGAATCGGAATTGACGCTGATGTCGCGGTCGAGATCGATAAGGTCAGATGGAACATTTGTGATTTCGTCGATGGGCTGGCTGAAAAAGTTCTTTATCCAACTGTCGACATCGTTGGTGTTGATGGAGAGGTACTGGTCGATGTCCGTGTTGGGATCTAGAACCTCTGCAGGAGTGAAGGTGGGTGATCGTTCGACAGCATTATTGAGTGGACTCTTGCTCTGGACGTCGATCAATGATTTTCTAAGATCCTTCAGGTCGCCGAAGACGTCCTGGATCGCAAGGGTCGAGCAAAGGGGCACTGTAATCGCTGTGACAGTCAACAGCTGCAGCTTCATCCTTGTATAGGTAAAAAATAAGCAGGTATAGATTCTCGAGGAAGGATCCTGGTTACCGGGACGGGACCGGCCTCGAATGGATATATATAAAGACAATGAAAGGTCGAGTCAGCATCCAGACCAGTCGATACGAGAGTACGAATCGGGAGGGGTCATCCAGGCATAATTAGCTTAATGCCAGTGGTCGGGATGCTTTGCAGCCGAACCCCGGCCGGTCCGCGGATGTCATGGAAAGAATCCTAGAACCGTGGATGGATTGAAGATGATGTCATTATATACTGTCTATTGCAAATCTGTGCAGAGATATGATGGATTTATGCTCATTATTTCATTAGATATTCTATTTTCCTTTTCTCATGCGTGGTCCATCCCGGGCCGCACGCTTTGAATGCCACCTCTGCCTGACGGGGATATATAAAGAGGATAGATGTGGAGATAAACAAACCATCCGGAGATATATGGATGATTCAGGTGTGATAACTAGTCGGTGGTGATCAGTCAAGCTGTAGGACATAGAGGATCTCTTGTGCATCACTCAAGTCCGAGATGGATTCTTTGGCTTTGCGACGCCCGTCGTTCGATGGGACACATGCATCTCTTTCAACCAAACAGCCACTGCTTACTCCTCCGCCTGGACGAATGGGTTGGCAATCTGCTCGCTTCCATCCGCAGGGGAGATCAGGACAATCAAGGTACCGCGGGCGACAATGAGACCGAGAGACCGCGTGTTCTCGTTGCCCTCGTCATCTGCAACAAATTAGCTGCTGATGATTTTATTAGGTTTACCATGTAACTACTTACCATGCATAGACTCCTTGACGTCGTCCAAAACCAGGTTCATCAGCTGGTCATATCCTTTGAGTGTTCCAGAGACTGATTCATGCATGTTAGTGAAAGATGTAAAAGATATCGAGTTCAAGGGAACAAAACATACCCTCTCGCCCGCCATTGAACTTTACGCGGACCTCCTTGTCCATGTATTTATTCAGGTCGAGGATGTTTTCCTTCTTGGGCTTTTCCTGCTGAGCACCGCCACCACCGCCACCTTTTCCATGGCCGCCGCGGCCGCCAGAGCGATCATATCCTCCGCCGCGGCCACGACCACCTCCACGGAATGAGCCTCGTTCGGACATGGCTTGGCTAGATCGGAGATATCAGACGATGATCAAAATGGATGTTCCAATCCCGACTTGTTTTAGCCCGGGGACTGGAGTTGGGTTATGTAATCGAGGGGATAACTGAAGGTATGGATTTATGAAAGAGGGGGGGCGGCGCGCGCGTGGAGGAAACCAGCTTAACCAGGCAAGGTGGGGGAAAGGTCATACCTCAAGAACTTTTGAAAATGCAGGAAGCAAGCTCCTCCCACTTTGACTGACCGGACGGACAGGCAGACAGACAGACAGACAGGGGGCTGGTTATCCGAGATGGGAATCACCAATGAGTGCGCTGGACTGTGCGGATGATGTGAAGGGGGGTGGAAGGCCGAAATGGTAGGGAACTCGGAGGATTGGTGCAGGTTTGTATGAGGGATTTTCCTTGATTCCAGGGTTGAGTCCACGCAACACAGCAGCGAATGGGCTCCGAAACAGGCTAACTGACAGCGAAAAATGCTCCAGACCGAGAAAGTGCACTGCAGATTTATTGTCTGGAGTCTGGACTCTGGAGGCCTTGGCTGTTTGTCATGGAGAGGTTCATGGTTCAGAGTCATGGGAGGAGGAAAAGTTTGCTAAGCCCTGTATTGTCATTATATTACCGTAATTTATAAGTGGATGACTTAGGCAGCCATATATACGGAGGAGCTCGCTTGGTTGCTGCAGCGGAGCGGCCGGAGCATCATTAAAAAGTGTCTAATTATTTGCACATCTATCTCATATCCAGGGAGCTTGATCTTTTTGACAAGGTACTGAGTATGGAGTAATTGCTGCAAAACCAGATATAAGATCACGTGGTACGTTCTTAGTCTGATTAGGTACAGGTCAGGCAGCCAGGCTTTATAGCCCACCGCTTACTTTGGAAGAGGAGGGCTGCGCCTGCGGCAGCATGGCGAGCGGGTTATCTCCAGCCCTGCAAGGGACTGATATGGCGATATCCAGAAGTAAATTACAGTGTCATGACGGGTAAAAATTCGGACCGAATCGGCTTCCGCTGAGCGTCAGCGGGATTCTCTCCGCCCTGCGTCACCTGATAAGGACGATGCTCAGCTCAACTCAGACGGACCATGATTTTGAAAAATAGAGTCGAGGTCGTTCCCGGATACTCTCAGCAGCCTTAGTTGTAGTCAGTTCAAGCGCATCGAGCATCTGAACGATAGGCTGAATAATAGAAAGCCCCAGCGCTGTAGGCGCAGATCCACTGGCGCCGCTGTGTTCTCGCCACACTAGTGCAACTGGAGAAGGGAGGAGACCCGTTCCGCCATCCCGTCCTGATGCCTCCATCATCAGCGTCCTGGCCCATTCTGGCTGTCATTGGGCAGCCCTTCCACCTCTCCCACTCCTGTCGTGTCAGCCAGTTAGCCGTGCGAGAGTGACAAACTAACAGTACGTAACGTGTAACCTGTGCGACTGCGTCTCGCTCCAACGTGGAGTTCTTGAGTCGCATTGCGAATCTGCGATAGGGAATTGCTGCAGGGCAAGTACCGATACCATACCGTACCGTACCAGCAGCCCCCGGCAGACGTCCGTTGTCCGGCGTCCGTCGTCCGCCTTGCCTTTTCCTCCCTCTGACTGGCATCTGCTGTGACTCCGTTTGTTCTTCTGCCGGCTCTGTGCCTGTCCCCTGTCCCCATGTCTCTCCTCTTCTGCGTGTTCCTCAATATCGCATTCCTATGACATCCGTGTCGTTTCTGTTGCTTGACTCTGCAGCTCCCTCTTCAAGGCCCGCCGCTCTGTGGCTGAATCAAAACCCGCACTCTGGAGCCTCTCCGCCATCGGTAGCGCTTTGCCAGCGGCCCAGCGTTCCCATTACTCAATAACGCCCGCCCCCCTCGACCCTTCGACGACCTTCCCTCCCAAAACTCTTCGCCGCCTTCCCCACGACCCCAGGACATCTCTGCTGTCCTTCCCCCTTCCTATATACTTCTACGCTACTCCTGCCGGGTCTCCGCCATAGTCTCCCGGCTATTTTGACTTCTCGCGATCCCGAGGACCCTGCCACCCGTCCTCCGCCGCCATGGATTCTCGAACGATAACGACAGAGGCGCCTAGTAAGCGACCTCGATCAGATTCCGGGGAGTTCCCCCCGATTGCGTTCAAACTCCCCAAGACCCATTCAAATCACCTGCAAATCAACTATCTTGCGCGCCAATACCCCGAAAATCTTCCTCTGGTCTCGCTGGAAGACACAATGCCCGCCATAGTACACTTGATTGGCGAATATGACGGTGTCTTACATCGCCATGAGAGCATCGCCGGGAATCTAGGCGCGTGCCCTTTAGGCCCAATCCTGATCAAGCGCTTCGAGCGTCTTTTCGACGGCCCGCCGCGGGTACTCAAGTCGCACGGGAAGGACAACCCCAACGTCACATGGTTAGACGTGGTAGAATTTGCGAAGAGCAAACCCGAACAATTCAACTTGGAAAAGACCCGCAACGGTGTGCGGGTATGCCAGTTTTACACGAAACAAAGCCGCGTGGAGATCAGTGAGGAGGACTTTGTGCTGATCGCTTCGGGGATGCCTCAAAAGATGATCCCGCCTCAACCAATTATCGAGGATGAGGAGAAAGAGCTTGGAGCTCTCGAAATCCTCGAGAAGAACCTCCAGCAAATAGTCCAAGTTGCAGATCAAGGTTCGTCTTTACACCAGCCAGTCGCTTGCCAGTTGCTAACTCGATTCCTTTCTTCTAGTCTCTGCACGTGCACGGCAACTTAACCACCGCCTGAAGAATCGTAGAACCGCCATTGTTACCCGGCGGGAGAATGACGTGACCCTCCACAACTCTCGGCCACTGCAGCTTCATTCACAAACCCAGCCGCATCTTCCGCAACAACGCTCCATAAGTCCTGTTTGGCGCGACGCCAATGGCAGTGCCCACGCCCCACTGAACGGTAACGGCAATGGCGCTTCTAACGCCCAGTCCCCGTCAAGCGGCTTCGTCGCAGTCAACACCGGCCGACCCGGCACGGAAGTTCCAGCTGAAGAGAATCCGTTGTCATCGCAGTTCTTATTCTCTCACTCCAACGCGGAAAATGTGACCATCATAAACGGGACGTCTATCAAGGGCGCCTCTCCAACTACGCGCGCTGAGCTGATGAAGAAGTTCTTCACTACCCAAGACCGCCAGGTGCGCAGTTCGTACACTGCGCACGAAGAATCTACTGGATCGAGCAACCGCCAGTCGTCGCGTCCTCGACCTAGGGTATCCGAAGGCGGTGGCGACTACAACAACGTGTTTGCACCATCGCCTGCCACAGTCGCCATTCCGAACACCCCCACCTCGCTGCTTCCTCCCCCGAAATCCCATCATCATGAAAAGGATGACGGCGGCCCATTTAAGATCGAGATGGTTGCCCGTATGGAAGAGCTGCAGCGAGGTGATCGTATTATGCCACCTTGCGATCGATGCCGCCGTCTCCATATGGACTGCCTCAAGAATCTCACCGCATGCATGGGGTGCACTAAGAAGCACGCCAAGTGCTCCTGGCGAGACGTGAAGGAGGATGAGCTACGGGAAGCTCAGCGCGCTGATCGGGAGCATGCGGAGGACCCCCATTCAAAGGAGACGACCACCAGCCCTACTGCTACGGGCCCGGAACAGTCGCACCCATCTACTACCGCTCCAACACCGGCTCCAGCTCCAGCCACCGTGATACCTGAACAAGAGAGAGGACACGAGGGCCCGGGAGATGTCAACATCCGCAGGGAATCCGCACCCATTGCCGCACCGGTGTCACGAACCCCGCTTGGAAGGGAAGCATCCCCGCGACGAGCAATGAGCGAGAACCAAAGCAGTCACAGCCATCCATTCGGCCACGAACGACATGACCGAACTGGTAGGCGGATCAGTATCAACCGGAACGAACACGCCCGGGATGACCGGGACGATGTTCCGGATGCGCTGAGACAGGCCATACTTGATACATATAACACTCACCACCGAGCCGCGGCGAAAACAAGTGTGCATGAAGTAAGCAACGAGCGCGAGCGGGATCGCGAGCATGACAAGGAGCCAGAGCAGCGAGAGAGAGAACGAGAGCGAGAGCGCGAGCGCGAGCAGGAACGAGACCGGAAACTGGTGAGAGCATAAGATTCTCGATCAATCCGTGTAATGACTTTTCCTTTGCATATGTATTTGAAAATATTGGCATGTCGTTTGAGCGGTTTAGCGGATATCCCTGGCAGTTGGTGTTTTTCTATTATCAATATCGGTCCTTTGGGCCTTGAGGTTGTCTATATATATATTATATTATTAGTAGCAGTATATACCGATCTTCAAGCCTGACTTGTACAACATACACCGTATACAACGTACGGCTTCTAATACTGCGGGTCGGTGTTCAACTTAGTCATCTACTGATCTTCCATCTCGGAAAAGCAGCCGATCTCTAGCCCCAGCCTTGTGGAGTTGATGTGCATGCCAGTACTTTGACCCATCGCGCTGAGATGAACTCAGTATCCTTTGGCCATCTCAAGTTCTCGGCAGGCAGACCAGCACCTCCACATACTTTCTAAGCAATGACCGTTTCCCTCGAGATCTGTCCATTTTTCCCTCTACCTTGGCATCGCCTTCGATCTTGTCATAGTTTCAGGAAGCTCATCATGGTCCTCGTCGTCCAGCACATAAAGAGCCTCCCTGGCCCAGACTGAGCAAGTCCTATATTCCTCGAAGCGGACCTAATATTATATGGGAAATCCCGAAAGCCGGGATACCAGGGGCTCATGCAGGGCGGGTTCAAAACTCCGACCCCCATGGCCAGAGGCTTATTGGACGCCCCAACGTTATGGCTCGTCTCTCCTACTCAACCATACTAGGACGGTGTAAAACATGGCCACTGGCGACAGGTACGGAGAGAAGATAAAGTCTGCGCTCCTGTCGTGCAACGCCACAAAGCGACCACCTTGCAGGCACATGCGGACCACTTATGAGTGAATCGGAGTTCAACCAACACCTTATCGGTGAGTACTGTTATTTAGAGGCTAGAAGGCATTTGCCTCAGCTCACTCCCGTGAACACAGATCGGTGTTTACGCATTCAGATCTTCATTCCACTAATATTATTCTTAGCCGAGGTAGACTGGCTGGTATTGGAAATTGGAACTGTGCAGGGTTCTACCCTGAATATTGGGAGTACGAAAGCGATATATATACCTTACAGATTAATCAACAGTGACGACTGGGAGAAGCTTATACGTGATGCTTTTGGCGGTGACTATGAGGTCTAATTGCGGATAGAGAAACTGCTCTGGCTTCATCACCCCCTGGCCTTTAAGGATGAGATTCCATCATCTCCACGTGTTTTGGTCAAACTAATAGGCCTCACGACCTATGTTTTATACTACCACAGAGATGAGGGCCGCCTTTGGTGGTTATATGCATCCTGCCATCAGCATTAGGACAGTCGGAGCATCTCCGGCCTGCCAGCTTGGCTATAAAGTCGCCATCCCCGCATTCAACCCACCACGTCTTCTTGCCTTTACATACACATTATGGCCATAAATTTTGTCCTCGTCACCGGCGCAACCGGGTTTATCGGCGCCCACATCGTCGATGCTCTTCTAGCCCGCGGCCTACGGGTGCGGGGCGCCACACGCTCCATGGCCAAGGGTGAGGCCATGATGAAGGCACGCCCACAATACAAAGAGCAGCTTGAATTCGTCCAGATCAACGACTTTGAGAGCCCAGGCGGTCTAGTTGATGCCGTGGAAGGCGTTGACGGGATAATCCATACAGCGAGTGTTAGTCCCCCAACCATATACATACCATATAGCAGCTACTAATACCAAGCACGTAAAGCCCTTCACATACGACACAACAGACAACGAAAAAGAACTCATCATCCCGGCCCTAAACGGCGTCAACGCAGTCATGGAAGCAGCCTCCACAAACCCCAATATCACCCGCATAGTCCTCACCTCATCCTTCGCCTCCGTCGTAGACATCAACCGCAAAGCACCGCCCTATTTCACATACACGGCTGCAGACTGGAACCCGCTAAGCTACGAAGAGGCAATCGACAAATCCACCAACGCCGTCGTCGCATACCGCGGCTCGAAGAAATTCGCTGAGCTCGCGGCGTGGGAGTACATCCGTGCCAAGAAGCCTTCGTTTGACCTGGTGACGCTCTGTCCGCCCATGACGTTCGGGCCGGTCGTTCACCCTGTTGACGGTGTGGATAGACTCAATGAGTCGAATGCGACATTGTGGAAGGTTGCTAGTGGGGATCCGCTCCCTGTTGCGCGGGTACCATTCTGGATTGATGTGAGGGATTTGGCGCAGGCGCATGTTGGTGCGTTGCTTAGAGAGGAGGTTTCTGGGAGGAGATATACGACTACAGCGCCGGAGCGGTTCTCGTATGCGCTTGCGGCGGGGATTATCAGGGAAGAGTTTGAGGGATTGAGGGATGGGGTTTCTACTGAGGTTCAGGATGTTGATGAGAGCCATGGCTTGGATGGGGAGACGGCGGCGAGGGAGTTGGGGTATCAGTATCGGTCTTTTAGAGAGACTGTGAGGGATTTGGTGAAGCAGGCTTTGGAGATGAAGGAGTAGTGTTGTAACTACGGCACTGTAGTAGGCCTTTACTGCTGTAAATGGGCTAAGTGATATGTTCAAGTTTTAGGTAAATATACAGTTATTCATTTATGTATAACGCCAAACTATATAGAGGGATGAGGAATTAACTAGTCAAGGTCTGGAATTGGAAGTCCATTCACAATCTTGACCTTCCGCCCTAATTTATCCAGGGCATCCTTGGAGTTCTTCGCACGCAGGTCGCTCGTTTCCTTGTCAGAGACAAGAACAAAGTCGTAAGTGAGCAGGGCGTGGTCCTCGGACACATTGTACTTAGCAGCGTACTGAGGCCCGGCCTTTCCAAGGTCCACGACAAGAGAGTCCTTGACACCGAAGACAGCATCGGATGTCTCGAAGGGGTCGTTTCGGAGGTACAGCGCCCTATCTCAACCATTAGCATTGATCCCCTCCTCACTAGAAATAGAAAGGAAAACTCACGTAATCAAATGATCATAACCCGTCTTCTCAAACATAAAATGCATATGACTCGGCCTATACGGATGGCGGTGCAGCTTCTTCAACAACTTCCCAACAGGCCCATCATGCGGAATCGGATATGGCACCGGCGTGATAGCATTAAACCAAAAGACACCCTCCTTGTCACTGTGCATGATACACCGGCCGTCCGGGCCAGCCCGGTCTGCGTGCTGCACGTCATAGTGTCCCGTCGAATCCGTCTCCCAGATATCGATCTTCACGCCTTCAACGGGGTTACCCGCCGTGTCTTTGATATTGCAGACCACGAGCAAAGGCTCGCCCTTGGGGTCGGAGGACATGAGCCCGCCTTGAGTGATTTCTTCAGCTTCGTGTGTGTGAAAGGGGCCCAGGACTGTGCCTTCTGTGCTGCCCGCGGGCTTGGGGTGGTCGATTGAGTCGACGAGGATGGAGAGACCGAGAACATCGGAGAGAAGAATGTACTCCTACATTGTAGCCAATTAGTATGCCCACTTCATTCAATTAACTGTTGTTTTTGTATGTGAGAGAAATACCTGTCGAACATCCGTACAGATCTGCCCGACCTCCGTCAAAAACTTCAACCCGGTCATCCACTCCGCAGAGGAGAGTCTGGTCTCGCGCGCAAAGTCATGGAGGTGCGAGACGAGTCGCTCGAGGACGTACTTCATCCGCTCGTCCTCGCAGAGCGAGTTGATGCGGATAACATTCTCGGTGATGTTGTCCACCGTGAGGTTTTTCATAGGAGGGATTTTGACCTGGGAGGGATCCATTGTTGCTATGGGATTTTGTTTCTTTCTTTCTCAGGTGGGCGAGGGAATTAATTGGGTCAATTGCCCGCTTTCCGGGGACGAGAGGGTATATAAGAGGGGGATGGCGAGGATAAAGTCACCCCGCATGGAAGGAGAATAATGGATGTATAATGATCAATAAGCAGTGATTTTATGGCCTGCGATTGGTGCTTGAGCGCTGAACACCGGAATTCCCCCGAAAATCAGTTTGCTTGTTGACAGAGGCTGTGTGCAAGTTTAACTACTATAATCATGCCATTGAGTATTATCGGATGAAAGATATTCTACATGGCCAATGCTGAATGCGCTTCGTAGTGTCATTATGTACAGGTATCTGATCTTCTCCTTGGCCCAAGTTGTCTTCTGTATAGACGTGGAAAGATTCCGCGCGCCCACACCCCACATCTCCGCGGTTGAGAATTTAACCGATTAACGACTCAAAGATGGTTGAACGGTCGATAATCAATGCTGTCTATAGGTCATACGATGCCCGGGGGCAATCTCCGAGACTGCCTTTTATCTCTATGAATCTCCGGCCTCCACCATCTCTCCAAAATCACTCTCCGTCTCTCCCCGGGCAGCGTTGATTTGTCCGTGCCCTCCTCCCCGCAACCGCTTCAATCCTTCTTCATCCTCAACCCACCCCCCAATCTTCTCTATGCCGGAGATATGCTCTGCAGCCACTCGGAGATTCTGGCCTGCCGAGAGCGCCCGCTCGATCCGCACCTCGCGCGACTCCGAGACTAGCACGCGGAAGACATGTGCCAAGAAGCCGTTTAGAATGTCCACGCTCCAGTCGTCGGGGATGATGCTGAGGACCTCGCGTACATCAAACCAAGCGGCGAATCGTCCGAGGAGGTCGCTTGTGCGTTCGATACGCTCAGATAGGTCTTTTATCTGTAGGAACTCGTCCAATAAATCCCGGAATAGCTCAGATTGGCGGGACTTCTCGGCAAATTCCAAAGGCGCGCCTGTGGAGCTTGTGCTTCGAGGACCGCCGAACAAACAGTACCGGGTGGCGGCGTCGTAATCGCCTAGCCCGTGTGTATAGAGACGGAGGGCCTCCCGGTGGCGGCCTTGCAGTCCGTCTAGGATAATGGACTCGGAAACCAGCTCATTTTGGAAGGGCTCAATGCGAGCGAGGACTGCCGGGATAGAGTAATTGAGGCTCGGGGCGGGAGTGGACGTAAACTGGGTAGTGCTGCCCCCTCCAAGTAGTTGAAGGAGGCGCATTCGTGACTGCCACCACGGATCTGAGGGTAGATTCTCGGTGATAAAGTTCATATATGTAGGCTTGGGTGGTCGGAGGGCACGATACGTAGAATACGATTCAGAAAGGGAAGCTCGAGCTTCGGATGACGTTTCGAGCACAGATATCACAGTGTCAAGATAGTACTGCAGAAGGTCGTCGGCGTATTGGGCGTACTGTAATCACGTTAGATAAATATTCGTCTCAATATGGGACACAAGAACCTACATTCTTTGAGAACACCAGGTGTTCCAGGTACTCCTGGACAGCATTTGGCGCACGCTCTTTGAGTAATTTCACAGCATCTGATGGGTCGAGTATGACGCGACTCGTGTTGTCTGCGAACACTTGGATACCAAGCTGGGGGTTCCGCCCAGATAACCACGCACCATATTCCTCGACAAGCTGTACATCTTTGATCTTCACCAGATATCGTCGCATCTGCACCTCAACACCTGCCGGAGTAATTTCACCACCGGCGTCTACCTCGCCCTCGATGATCCGCCGCCAAGTCTTCAATACATTCCCAGACATTTTTCGGCTTTGGTACAAGCGACTCAAAACATACAGTCGGTGGTAGCTCTCCAACAACGCCACAGCGTGGTCAAAATTGCCTTTCCAGTGATCAACAAGCCTGTTGAGTTCCGAGCGTAACCCTAAAGAGCCAGCCTGCTCCTTTGTCATGCTATCACACTGTGCGAGTAAAAGGCGAAGGAGAGCCGCATCCACGCTGTCAAAAACGTACGACTCGTCTGAGATACTGCCATAACCGCGCTTCTGTTGCCAGGAGAGCAGGAAACGTTTCATCATATCTAGAATTCCAGCATCAAAAAATCCTGTCAGCGACTCCCCTGCTCTGTCGGTCTGTTGCAGGTACGCCTCCGCCGTTTCTGCTAGCCCCGCATGAACCCATATTCCCTGCGCGCTCTGTAGCGTTTCAGTGCGCAGGAGGGGAACCAATATCATGCCAATGCGAGGATCCAAGTTTCCAACGATGAGTGCTTTCTCTGTCGTGTCAATCACTGCATCATTCCTGGCGTGCGGTTCCATGAAGAGAAGGTCACCAAGAAGAAGAAGACTAGCCTTCTGCTTCAAAAAGTTCAGCCCAAGAAATTCTGCCTCTGACCTGGGTTCCGTTTGTTGAACCACTTCAATAATATTCCAAATGGCGTCCCTATCAAGGGTGTGTCCATTGTCGAGGGCCGCTTGGGAGCTTTGCAAAACATCGTCTAGTTGCGTAGTTAACGGATTCCTCACAATGCGCCAGATTCGATCTCCGGCCCACATAACAAGGCTACTCCGCGTCTTTCCCATCTCTTGCGCTATCTTTGCCTCTTCTGAATTCCGTTCGGCTTCCCAATCTAAGGGTTTCTTACCATCATCCCCGGCCGCTTCTTGAGACTCAAACAGCTCCTTTTCTTTCTGCAGCTGCTCAATCGATGCTTGAGTTCTAGGATCCGCAGTAGGTGCATATGTGGACAAGGGGGGAGTCTTTAGACGAACCATCCGCAGCAGTTTTCCCAAGTCCTGGACTTCCAACTGGGTTGGGCTGAGCGTGTGGCCAATTCCGGCGTGTTTTGGCTGCTCATCTTGCATTGACGGTAGTTCTACCCAGCTTTTATGTTCCTCCGCCTCGGCTGGGTCAACATCCCACGGCTGCACCTCTATAAACCTTCTTGCCTGGCCATCTTCATCAGATTCTATGATAGCAAGGACAAGTTCATCTTTTGTATTTTCCGGTGACGGTATGAAACTTGTTTCGTCGCCCCTGTCAATAACAATTGACTTGGGATATCTGTGGAACGTAATTGTGCCTCGCACCACGTCGCCATCCACGTTGACGAACATTCCGACGCCTGGTTCGGTCTCATCGGAACCTCGTACCAGAAGAAACTCCGACGACGTTGGAGACAGGATGTGTGGTGTCAGCTCGGTAGACGGCTGCTTTGGTAGCGGCGGAAGAGGCTTTCGTTCATCTGCTGCGGCAGCTTGCGGCTCGCGTGCGGATTGTTCGGAAGAGACTCTTGGAGAGGCACCTGGAGATGTTCCTTCGCCGCGCTCTCTTGATACCGATCTTCTCGGTGTTCCTGCTTCCGACTGCTCGGGCGTAAGCGATCTTGACCGATCGTTCGACGAGGACCGCTGCTGGGCTGTGGGCTGTAGCATTCCTGCAAGAGTATTCAGGCTGGAACTTCGGCCATGGCCACGGCCCTCTTCCGGTGGTGAGCCGCTTAGCGTTGATAGAGGTGATTTCGAGGTAGGCGGAACTGGCATATCCTCTACCTGACCAGAGTCAAGCATCTCATCCGCGAAAGATATCGGGAATAGAGGTATTTTCTGTTGGTGCTCCACGTCAAGTAAAGAATAGTTTCGGCCATCTGCGACACAAGATATAATGCCTCTTCGCGACAGCTTTAGGCACCCCGGAAACTCGATATTCCTGACCAGGCGAGCGCCATCGCCAATCTTCACTAACATCAGGCGATTATGGGTGGAAATCATCACCATGGGGTTTTCTTGTTCATCTGAAGCGACATTTAAGTCTAGACCACCAATCCAACGGCAATTGTTGACCTTGGTGTTGCCGCCGAAAGCCGGACTGAGCTCCGGCAGCATATAGAAGGTAGTCATTCCATTGCAAAGGACGCATGCCTTGTTGGCGGTTGGGAGAATAAGAATCTGCTGGATGCCTGGTTGGCTAGGAAGAGAGGAGTTTTGGGAGAAGGATATAGGTAATCTTGAAGCTAGGATGAAGGAGGGTTCGTTCGATTCGTCGGAGGGGTTAGGTGGAAGACAGACGAAGTGCAGGATCTCCGCTGCTGAAGTTCCGATATACAGGTTGTCATCTAGGGGGGAAGCAACACATGTTAGCTTCTTGCAGACTTGTCGCGCCAGAAGAACTCACTCCAATACTCGACACATGTAATATGTACATCCCCCTCCGCATCATCAGCTGCGACAGGTACCTGGTCGAAGAGCGGTTTGAATATATATGGAGCAGCTTTGTGAGGGCTGATCTTGCGCCTTTTGCGCGAGATAATGTCGTCCCCGTCCGACACCATGGTGAGACCAGCTCTATGGCGTCCAGAGCAACTCAAGCTCAAGAGCCTCAATGATTGCGGACGGTTGACTGCGTCGGAGTGGATCTGAGCTGGGGAGAGTTAAACCTTGCTGAGTCAGGTGGAGCCATCAACAAAACGACATTCACGTTCCTGAGATGAGAAGTGAGAGCAGAGGGAAGACAGTTTAGATAAAGGTGAATTTCTACAGATTATGAAGTTAGCTTGTAGCCATCAGCCTACTGGAAAAGAGGCTGTGCGTTTGATGGAGCTGGACTACGGTCATCTTGAGGTCCGTGTTTTGTAGTAGACTGGGGATCGCTTGAAGCAGTGGATCAGCCAGTCCTTCCACCCAGCGGCTTTCCCGTCCCCTTAGCAATCGAAAACGCGGCCACTTACAGCTTTTACACTGCGAAGGGGTTAATAAATAGCGATTGATATAAGATCTATATGTTCTAACTTCTGCCCGTGAAACCGACACAGCTCCAGCTTACGCGGCCGGATTTACTATCGGGCCGCTCAGGGTGTCTCCGTCGATTCCTCCGCATCGCGATAGAGACTCCAGCATCCTCATCGCAGTCTCCAATTCAATCGCCATTTTCTCGGGGTACTAGAGCTGACGGGCATTGCTCTTGATGGGGCTCGCTTCTCTAAAAATACTGGTATAATCAGCGACGCATCGACGAGAGCGGGGAACCAGCCAGGCCGAGAAAGGACAGCATGGACTCTTTCGCCATCACGGAGGGCATGCTTCCCCAGTCCGACAACCAAGATGCCCGTGCCGCTGACTCGGGGGACAGCGGGGCCCTTCCTGAGGGTGCTAATAAGTTTCAACGTGCCATTGCAGCTTGGAGAGGTACCATCCCACCGAAAATGAGTATTCGCTACCTTTGAAAGTTCTTGGCAACTGACTGTTCTTGATCCGCATAGGTATCGACTTATCCAGTACTCTCGCAAAGCTAGACAGTACCGCGTCGGATATTGTCGCTGAACAGCGAGATGCACTAGTGCAGAGAAAAGACCTCGCGCAAAAAACGAAAGACTTTCGGAAGCTTGACGATGCTTCCAAGCTGGGGGAATACAAAGGTCTTCTGAAAGGTTGGATTACCCCTCGCCTTGTTTCTAGAGATAACCATTTTATTAATGCATACTGGATAGCGTACCAAGGTTTCATCGACCTCTTGACAAACCAGGGAAAGTCGTCCTCGTCTGCTTTCTTACAGCTGTACTCGTCTTTGTCCGAAGCCCCGGATCCATACCCCCTTCTCGAGACCTCAATCGACTCGCTCGTACTCGCTGAAGAAACAGTCCCCAAATTGACTTCTGAGCGCGATCAGCTCCAGGGATCTGTCGACCGCCTCACTTCCCAGTTAGACGATACCGAACAGCGACTTCAAGAAGAGCGTGCCGCGAGAAAGAAGTTGGAGGAGAATCAGGACACCAAAACCAAAGAAATTGAGACATCTTGGTCAGCGGTCCTAACGGAGAAAACCAACAATTGGACGGCCAAGGAGAAGAGCTTAGAGGAGAAAGTGGAGAACCAGGATCGCTTGATAAAGGAGCTCAAAGCAAGCTACGAGGTTTCACAACGCTTAGGTCAAAACGACGAAGGTGGCGACCAATCTCAAAATGGTGCCTCCGCCGCAGAACTGGAATTGGTATCTAGCGAGTTGGAAAAGACTAGCCTAAGATTGGCAGAGATGGAGGGACGAAACGAACAACTGAGGCTTGAGCTGGCTCAAGCTGTCTCACATTCGAAGGAAGAGCAGGCTGCATCCATCGATGATGACCCCGCGTATCTCCGTCTCCAATCAGAAAACTCCTCTTTGTTGCGGAAATTGGATGCCGCACGGTTCGACCGAGAATCAGAACGTCATACATGGGAGGCCAAATTTTTGCAATCGGAGAGACAGGGCACCAAGATTTCTGCGGAAAGGGAAGAACTAAAGGCTCGATTAGAGAAAGTGGCGGATTATGAGGACATTCGCCGCGAGCTGGAGATGATCAAGGTATGTCTCTAATATCTGGAAGCATATTTCTGGCTCTAATATTGTCGTTTTAGTCCATCGAATTCTCAGCCGGTGATGATGACGATGCCGGGGATCTCACGGAGGGGGCAGCTGCTAATGGCACGGCTGACAAGACTAAAGAGGGCGGGAAGAACAGCTCCCTAGAGCAGCTACTGTTAGCGAGGAACAAAAAGCTCACTGACGAGCTGACTGTCCTACGCGTTTCGCACCGTGATCTGCAGGGTCAGCTGGAAGCTCTCCGTGAAGATGTTTCCACCACTAAGGAAGAGCTGGAGAAGTCGCAAACCCTCTCCACCACCCTCGAAAATGACCTTCTTCGCTTGCAGCAGGAAGCAGCCAACGCGTTCCCATCTTCGGCGATGTCCGTGGCCGGTACCTATGCTTCAAAGTACCCACACTCCTCGCGTAAAGGGGGAGTATCCCCGACATCATCGATCATCTCCGGGTTTGATCAGTCGACCATGTCTAGCAACACAATGGACGCCATTCGTGCCGGAGAGCCGGTTGGGGGAGGCTCAGGCCTCCTGCCGATGATACAAGCCCAACGGGACCGTTTCAAGAAGAAGAATTCGGAGTTGGAAGAAGATTTGTCCAAGTTGTATGGCACGGTCAAATCCCTGAGACAGGAGGTTGCATCCCTGCAAAAGGACAACCTCAACCTCTATGAAAAAACAAGATACGTTTCGACGTACAATCGGGGTCATGGCTCCTCGTCTTCCGCATCCACCTACGCAAATGTGCCTAGTGTCTCTTCCATCCATCCGTCTGCAGACACACCCTCAGGCCTGTCTGTCGATCGCTACCAGTCCGCCTATGAGGCGCAGATATCCCCGTTTGCTGCCTTCCGTGGGCGCGAATCCACGAGGGCTTACAAGCGAATGAGCTTACCTGAGCGAGTTGTATTCTCACTTACACGGATCATTTTGGCAAACCGGACTAGCCGAAACCTCTTTGCAGGGTACTGCTTTGCTCTTCACATTCTTCTCTTCGTTATGTTGTACATGATGAGTACAGTGCAAATTGAGAGTCACAGTGCTGCAAGCCTCAGTTCTTCAGCTTCGGCGGCAATGAATGGAGGAGGCGGGAGCAGCAACAGCTATGAAGGGCAACTCGATGGTGATGACTGGCAGCAGGAAGGGTTTAACCAAGCGGGATAATTCAGGGTTGTATTTTTAGTCTTTTAAGAACGGTGGGCGTTCGGTTAACGAATGGTTGCTGTTTTTGTCTTTGATAGCCAACTGTATATATTTTGACGCTCCTTTGGCCTCATTTGTCCATGTCATTGCTCGTGGGTGTAATTGATTTGACCCTATCCCATTTAATTTAGGCTGTCTCGACCATCTAGTCATTCAGGTACCTAAACCTGACCACCACCATACTAAAAACCCTCTGCATGGTGGAGACAGTATATTGTATACGCGCTGGGTTATATAAATATACATGAGCGCTTAGATTCTGCAACCCACAAGACCAGTGAAGTTCTCCGAACGCACGCGCCCTTAATTTAACAAAGCCTTTCTGCACCAATATATATATAACTCGAGTCATCCACCCACCCTTATCTCCGCGGCACTTTATCCTGGTTCTGCAGAATGCAACCTCTTGGTCTCCGCTCTTTTGCACGTTGACCAGCCAATATTGGACGGTCATGAGGCACACCTACCACACCTTGAACCTGATTCTGATACTATTCCTGTCTGATATGCTGGCGCTAGAGTTCCTTTGCATTCAACATCCGTTCCATGCGTGGACAATGTAACCTGGTCAAGGCGCTGAATAGGACGGACGAGGAGGCGACTTCGATTGTTCTACTCACAGGGTCTGAGTGACTGCGATATGCAAAAATGTTTTCTGCGAGGCGTAGATATAGCAATGAGGCAGTGAGAAGTAAAAGAATGGCTCGAGACGGAATCGAACACGAGACTCCAGTTGCCCTTTAGGTAGGGCCATTGCCGTCGTATTCTCAGCATTTCCAGGGCTCAAACTTTTAACAAGCATTGGCAGTTGCACAAGGACAGGTCACGGACCATGGAGGTAACCACGGAGACACCGTCATTCCTCAAGTCTGGTGTTCCTGCAGGCTGCATGGTGGCACAAAAAAACAACATCCTCATCGCCAGTCGTTTTCTCGCACAATGGCACCGTTGAAACAGGGCCTATGCAAATTCCAGCAGCTTCAAGCCTTCAATATATTACAAGGGCGCTTCCGGTGATTTCCAAATGGCCTTGACTCGACAGGGCAGACGCCACAGTCATTTCAGTTAGTCTGGGGATCGGATCGAGCTCCTGTTCGCTGGGGAATTCCCCGCTCGTCAGGACAAGGAAGCGCTGGTGTGGAGGTCTCGATCTCGATCCTTCAACAAAGCTCCTGCCCAAGGCTGACCAAAAATAGCAGGCAATTATTGGGTGCAAGATTCTCTGGACTTGGCTGCATTTAGCAGAGTCGCTAGGAGGAATAAGAAAGAGGTCAATCTCCCATCTGCAGCTAAGGCTCTTAGGGCGATCTGTAAGCGCCGAGCTCGATATTATTAGATGCCCGGGGCATTCCCTGCGAATGAGCGGTTTCTTCACATGCAGGATGGATTAGCAGAGTCCAATCAGAGTGCGAAAGGACTTCGACAGGTGCTGCTCAATGCGCCGGTCCCACCCCTGTTTGCTTCTCGATTTAGGTCCAGCTGGGGGATCCAAAGCGTTTGCTTGCCAGCGCATACCGGGCCCAATGGCAGAGCTGGATCGAGCTGGTCCCTCATGGGCGCCTTTCTGCGTCCTCTCACTCGGTACTGTTTATAGCTCTGACACTTTTAGTTTCGGCTGGAGATCCCTGTTGCTATTCTCTGCATGGTCGTACCCGCCATCGTGCAGGAGGGCATCACTACTGCTTCTGGGTATATAATTCCCAGCCTGCACTTTTAATTCTGCAGCCCATCTTCAATTCTTCAGTAGCTCTATCTTCTGGTTATTAGCTTTGGTCGCATTTTCCTTTGTCAGCAATTTGATATTTTGATACCCTGGTGGTCATCATTTTCTTTGTCGGTCTTCTCTTTCAACATACTCTCTCTCTCCACTCTGCTCTTTCATCTCTCGAGCCCGCTTACTCTATTACGAGTCATTCTCAATCGACTATTTATTCCTCGCTCCTCGCCCTAGAAAAATCGAATCAGCCAGCATCCGCAATGCGTTCTGTTCTGTTTCTCACCAGCTGCTTGGCAGCTACCTCCGCTGCCGCTCCCATGTTTGGGGATCTCTATCACTTCTCAGATGAGATGGCCGAGTTCTTGGGCCGAGTGGGCAAGCGCATCAGCGACGCCGGAAACGTGTTCGACCAGTCGTTGTCATGCGACGCCTCATCAATTCAGCTTCCTTCCTTCGCCTCTAGCCTCCCAGCCCCCACGGACCAGAAACCACTATATGTTGCTCTTGGCCGTGGTACTCAGGTGAGTTCACGACACACCCAGTTATAGACCTATAGCATAAAGCAGCGTCTAACAAACCAATAGAACTACACCTGTGCCTCATCAACCTCCGACTCAGAGCCGGAAGCCATTGGCGCCGTCGCGCGTCTCTACAACGCCACCTGCTTTGCTTCCACTTTCCCTGACATGATCGAGCTCCTTCCTTCAATGGCATACAGGATGAACCTGCCCAGCAACCCCTCCGACCCTCTGCCACCATCAAACTTCAACCTGATCGGCCACCACTTCTTCGAGGGCAGCGTTCCAGTATTCAACCTGGACACACCGACCCGCCAACTCGGCATCGCGAAGGTGAAGAAGGAATCTGACCTCGACGCCCCCTCGTCTGCAGTCAAGGGCAAGAATGGAGCCGTCAAGTGGCTGCTACTCAGTGCTACCAATGGGACTGTAGGATCCTACGCGAGCGTCTACCGTGTCGACACCGCGGGTGGTGGCGCTCCCAAGACATGCGAGGGGATGCCCGAGTCTTTCACTGTGCAATATGCGGCGAATTACTACATCTATGGGCAATAGGCTTGTGGTTTGAGGGCGGATACCTAGCGATTCTTTTGATTCCCATGTATATACCTTAGTTAATGAATTCAGAAATGCGCTTTCTTGAACGAATTCTCGTAGTAAGTAGGAATTCTTGGGCATCCCATGGGGGGCTCCAGGCTGTTGTAAGGTTGGAAGCCACCTCTAGTACCCCGGCTTAAGGTTCTTACTTCACCCTATCATCGCATCTTCCTTGGTAACACGGAATATACACCACCTAAATTCAATGGCAAGAGCAACCAACAAATGGAAGGTCGCTCTTTCTGAGTTCCATTGGTGGAATTGGCCACGCCTTCCCAACGAGAGTGCTAACTCCATACCCCGAATAGAAAGTGCGATGGGGGACAGAGAAGCTCCATCGTTCCTTCCCAGCTTCCATTGTACCTTCCCTATAACAATGTACATTGCGCCCAACTTCAAAAGGCAAGAGCAACCCTTAGTAGGTGTCGGCTGTGCCTTCCTACGATAGATAAATACCACTTGGCCGTTCCTCCCCAATGCGATTCTAATGCAAAGGTGCCTAGCTTGGGAAGAAAGTGCATGGAGGGACTCCATGGAGTTTGAATGTCCTTACGGGGGTTATCCATTGCGCCGTTCTCTATAACATTGTATAGGAACGCTCAATCGAAGGCAACCTTGGGAGCAGTAGAAACGCGGCACCGGGCTATAGGTAGTTCCTTCCCAGCTCGGGCAAATAGCTGGCCGCGCCTTCCTACTCGAGATAGCACTGAGCCCTGGGAAGCTGCGATGGAGGTGGCTTCAACGTTCTTTCCCTATAGAAATTTATCTATAGGACCTTCCATATTTGGAGATACGACCCCCTATCCAAACACGGAAGGTACGACTTATACATCAGGAGGAAGGAGTAACTGGGATGCGATGGGAAATATGGAAGGAGACTTGGTGACTCGTTTCTTGCAAAAAGACGGGTGATCAGGTGACCTCGTCTGTATATCACGTGATTGAAAACCCACACAGCTCTGTCAAGCTATTCCCATAACGCACTAGCGCCAATAGATTTTCGAAAGATCCGAGAGCCTGTCTGAAAAAACTCGACCGCAACAACGACGAGCTGCACGGCCTCCAGCGAATCCTGTCAATCAGTGTGGGCGTGAAACATTCTTGAATTTTTACATTCAACGACGTCTGATATTTCTATCTGACGCTCATCGCCCCATCGAATTGATACCTACACCCTCCGAACTTTTTTCTCGCTTTCCGGTTCAGCAACTCTTGCGGCCGATTTCCAGCCTCTCTTTTTGCGGCTGACGATTTATCGATTTAAAAGATACCCACGAATATCTCAATCTACATATCATAATGGGTTTCGGTGGCCCTCCTAGAGGACGTGGTGGATTTGGTGGTGGTCGCGGCGGTGGTCGCGGTGCTCCCCGTGGCGGCGGTGGTGGCCGTGGTGGTGGCAGAGGTTTGTGACGACCAAGCTATATAATATGGGATATTGGAGGCTGCCTAGCTGCCGTGTGTCTTGCCGTTTCTTGGAGATGGTGTCTGTTGATGCTCATTGTCCGGGTTGTCGAACGAGCCATGAATGCGACGCTACTGGGCGTCTTTACCCTCCAAGTGTCCCTTTGAGAATTGTCGCTGATCTGTGTCTTTTGTCGAATTCCAGGTGGTTTCGGTGGTGGTGCTCCTCGTGGCCGCGGCGGTGGCCGTGGTGCTCCCCGTGGAGGTCGTGGTGGCCGTGGTGGCCGCGGCGGTGGTCGTGGAGGCGGTGGTGCTGGTGCTAAGGGTGGTGCCAAGGTTATCATTGTGAGTGATTTTTTATCTGAAAAGACACACTAGCAGTCGCTGACTTTATTTTCCAAGGAACCTCACCGTCACGCCGGTGTCTTCGTTGCTCGTGGTGGTAAGGAAGATTTGCTCGTTACCAAGAACTTGACTCCCGGTGAGGCTGTCTATGGCGAGAAGCGCATTGCTGTTGAGGGGCCTGCGGCGGAAGATGGTGCTGTCACCAAGACCGAATACCGTGTCTGGAACCCCTTCCGTAGTAAGCTGGCTGCCGGTATCCTCGGTGGTCTGGATGACATCTACATGCGCCCCGGCTCCAAGGTGCTCTACCTTGGTTCCGCCAGCGGTACCTCCGTCAGTCACGTTGCTGACATCGTCGGACCTACTGGAAACGTCTACGCTGTCGAATTCTCCCACCGTTCCGGCCGTGATCTGATTGGCATGGCTACTCACCGCACGAACGTCATCCCCATCGTCGAGGACGCCCGTCACCCTCTGCGTTACCGTATGCTCATTCCCATGGTGGACGTCATCTTCGCCGATGTTGCCCAGCCTGACCAGGCCCGTATTGTTGGTCTGAACGCCCACATGTTCCTGAAGTCTGGCGGTGGTGTCATCATCTCCGTCAAGGCCAGCTGTATCGACAGCACGGCTAAGCCCGAGGTTGTGTTCGCGCGTGAGGTGCAGAAGATGAGAGATGAGAAGATCAAGCCAAGGGAGCAGCTGACCCTGGAACCTTTCGAGCGAGACCACTGTATTGTCTCTGGTGTCTACAATCGTTCCGCATAAAAAGCCAAAAAGCAGGTTTCTTTGTAACGGGGTTTCTGTCTTTCCTTCTCATGTCTTAATTTTGTGCTCAGTCCTGGCGTCGAGTGTGCTACGATTTATTGAAATGTTTCGCTTTTTTGTTCTATGTCGAGGAATTTAGATGTTGTTTCTGGACATTTGAAACGTCGTGCATGGAGTTAATTCATTTATCTCACTTCAATCTGTTCACAAACTCTCGTAAGCACTTTACCGTAGCTTCCAGTCGTTCATGTGAAATTAGCCATAGGGTGTCACGGATCTGTTTTGGGCGAGTTGTCAATATCTCGGACTTCCGCCGCGTCTCCAACCAGGTTTTGGGACAACCACGACAGCTCGGCAGTCGGGCTATTTGCCGACAGCGTTTGCCTTCGGAATTGGTGCGTGGGATATCCATTGAGACTGGCTAATCACAGTCCATCGTCTGCTGCCTCGCACTTCGCAGGACGAAAGACATGGGGGATGAACCATGTAGGGCGGGTGGTTAAATTCCGGGGATGCCCCGCAAGACTGTGAGGAGATACCTTTACTTCTCATTTCCTGCAGCTCTTTCAATGCATTGTTGAATTATCCTTACTTCTTGCATCTTTATCACCTTCTAACTCGTTTATATACCTCCAAATTCCACCAACCCGTCTTTAGAATGTCGATTATCATCACCGGCGCCGGTGGCTACGTCGGCCAGGAATTGGCCTCTGCCCTCCTCGCCAGCGACCCCAACTTGACAGTGACACTGGCAGATGTAGTAGCACCCGATGTTCCAGCATCTGCTACACAGCACGCTTCACGCACAAAGTGCGTCAAGGCCGACCTCACCTCCCCCGCCGTAGTCGACGAGCTCTTCAGCTCGACTAACCGCTACGACACGGTCTACCTGCTACACGGGATCATGTCCAGCGGCGCAGAAGCGAACTTCGAGCTCGGCGTGCGCGTGAATCTCGACGCGACTCGCTACATCCTCGATAGACTCCGGGCCGTGCAGCCGGGCGTCAAGGTCGTGTTTACGTCTAGTCTAGCAGTCTACGGTCTTGCTCCTAAGGGGTTCGTCATTGACGAGACGAATTTCCCGCCGGTGCCGGAATCGAGCTATGGAACGCAGAAGCTCGTTATTGAGTTTTTGCTGAATGATTACTCGCGCCGTGGGTTCTTGGATGGGCGTGCTGTGCGTTTGCCCACGGTGACTGTGCGAGCGGGAAAGCCCACGCAGGCGGCGAGTAGCTTTGCGAGTGGGATTATTCGCGAGCCGTTCAATGGGGAGAAGGCGGTTCTGCCGGTTAATAGGGATGTTGAGATGTGGGTTTGCTCGCCCTATACTGTTGTGAAGAACTTGATGCATGCGGCTACGGTGCCCAAGGAGGCCTTTGGGGACTCGAGATCGGTCAATCTTCCTGGGATTGTGGTTAGTGTGCAGGAGATGTTAGATGCGCTGGAGGAGGTTGGTGGGAAGGAAAAACGGGCGCTGGTGGAGGAGAAGTATGATGCGGATATTGATCGGATTGTGCAGACTTGGTCGCCGCATTTTAACCCGGCTAGGGCGTTGAAGCTGGGATTTTCGGAGGACATTCCTATTCTCGAGAATGTACGGCGATATGCGAGCCAGTTCAATTAGACACTTAATTTTGGTGGTATTAGAATGAATGAACGGAAATATGAACGTTAATTGCAAGAAACAGACGGACTGCCCTGACTGTATGATGTACGGAGTGGGCGTAGGGAAGTGTCGGGATCCAAAGCGGTCGTTGGAAAAGCGAGTCATGTGATTGGCCAGCGGGCTGGCGAACAATTTGACGACTCCCGAACTTCGACCTCGCAACTCCAGGGTCGTCCAGCCTCATCATCCTCCATTCCACCTCCCTCCCTCTCCACACCCACTTTCCATCCTGTCACAATGGCTTCCCGGCGTTTAGCCTTTAACCTCAACCAGGCTCTGCGCAGTCGCGCCGCCCTGAAGTCCATCCAGCCCGTCAAGCGTGGCTTTGCTTCTCCCGTCGCCCTCCCGTCCACCACCCAGTCCACCACCCTTTCCAACGGTTTCACGGTACGAATCGACTGCATTGGTGTTTGCAATCGCGTTGGATCGTGGCTAACATGATTTAGATCGCTACGGAACACTCCCCATGGGCTCAGACGTCGACCGTCGGCGTGTGGATCGATGCCGGTAGCCGGGCAGAGACTGACAAGACCAACGGAACCGCGCACTTCCTGGAGCACCTTGCCTTCAAGGTGTGTATTTTAAAATCCAGATGTTTTTATCATTGCTAACAGGTTGTCAGGGCACCAACAAGCGTTCGCAGCACCAATTGGAGCTCGAGATCGAGAACATGGGTGCTCACCTCAACGCCTACACATCGGTATGTTTCGGGTTGATAAATGGAACAATATTTTGGGCCATCGCGACTAATAATTGCTTATAGAGGGAAAACACCGTTTACTACGCCAAGTCCTTCAACAACGATGTCCCCAAGGCCGTCGATATCCTCGCCGATATTCTGCAACACTCTAAGCTTGAGTCTTCCGCCATTGAGCGCGAGAGGGATGTGATTCTCCGTGAGCAGGAGGAGGTTGACAAGCAGCTCGAGGAGGTTGTCTTCGACCACCTTCACGCTACTGCTTACCAGCGCCAGCCTCTCGGCCGTACCATCCTCGGCCCCAAGGAGAACATCCAGACCATCACCCGTGACAACCTGACCGAGTACATCAACACCAACTACACTGCTGACCGCATGGTCCTTGTTGGTGCTGGTGGTATCCCCCACCAGGACCTCGTCAGACTCGCTGAGCAGCACTTCGGTTCTCTGCCCAGCAAGCCCCCAACCTCCGCCGCTGCCGCCCTCAGCGCCGAGCAGAAGCGCCAGCCCGAGTTCATTGGGTCCGAGGTCAGAATCCGTGATGACACTCTCCCCACTGCTCACATTGCCCTTGCCGCTGAGGGTGTCAGCTGGAAGGACGATGACTACTTCACTGCCCTTGTCGCCCAGGCCATCGTCGGTAACTGGGACCGTGCCATGGGCAACTCCCCTTACCTCGGCAGCAAGCTCAGCTCCTTTGTCGAGCGCAACAACCTCGCCAACAGCTTCATGAGTTTCTCTACCAGCTACAGCGATACTGGGTGAGTGTTTGGTTTTATTTGAGAAAAACAAAGTGACTCTGACTAATCTTCCGTCCTTCTTTAGTCTCTGGGGTATCTACCTCGTCTCCGAGAACATGACTGGCCTCGATGACCTTATCCACTTCGCTCTCCGTGAATGGTCCCGTCTGTCGTTCAACGTCACCGCCGCTGAGGTCGAGCGCGCCAAGGCTCAGCTCAAGGCTTCCATCCTCCTCTCCCTTGACGGTACCACCGCCGTTGCCGAAGATATTGGTCGCCAGATCATCACCACCGGCCGCCGCCTCTCCCCCGAGGACATTGAACGCACAATCGGACAGATCACCGAGAAGGATGTGATGGATTTCGCCAACCGCAAGCTCTGGGATCAGGACATCGCCATGAGTGCTGTTGGCAGCATCGAGGGTATCCTCGACTACAACCGTATCCGGGCGGACATGAGCCGAAACACCTACTAAACGCCTAACTAGAATATGCGTTTTCTTTTGTCCGTCTCTGCCGGTTTCATGCCACTTGTTTTGTTTTGCGTGTGGTGATTTTAATAGATAGATACGGGGAGAGAGAGGGGAGATGAAGCGTGTCCTGTACAGTACGCAACTGTCGCTGATATATCAAAATGTATTCTTTTGTTACTTGATTCCATGCCGTATGAGTTTTGATATAAACCACCCCTGCAAGTGAGCCATTATGCGCTGCGACTTCGTTCACACTAACTGCATCGGTCTGCATACCGCGCTAACTGTAACCCGAATACTACCTGAGTTGATGCTAGTGCAGGAAACTCCTGTAATTCGTTATTTTAGATGACGAAGGAACACGACGGGAAATTTCGATGCGGGGGACCGAAAGGTCTTATAATCCTCGATGAGATGCTGCGCCGATCACATTCAGCTCATGCTGACACCCATTTCGCATTCTGCATGTACCAATTCCCAACCTCCCATGCCATCTCAGTCAGGACACAGCCAAGATAAGAAGACAAGTCCCCTTGTACTACGAGGCCAACAATGGCAACCCACCTCAAAGCCCTGGCCTTGCTAGCCATAAGCTCCATGCTCAGCGTCCTCCCAACCCCAGCCACCGCATCCAATGCCGGCGCCAACACCAACCGCTTCGACTTTGTGATCATCGGCGGCGGAACAGCGGGGTTAGCAGTCGCAAGTCGACTCTCTGAAATCCCAGATATAACAATTGCCGTGATTGAGGCGGGCAAGGACGAAGGGAATAACCCCAACGTTTCGAGTGTTGTAGAGTACGGTGGAACAGCAGGGCAGGGCACGCAAATTGACTGGTCGTATGAGACGGTAGAGCAGAGGTATGCTGGTGGAAGGAAGATTGGGTTTCATGCTGGGAAGGCGTGGGGTGGGACGAGCACGATAAATGGTTTGTTTTCCAGCACAGCACAAGCATTGAACTCGATGTGTTCTGTTTAGAGAAATATGGGCTTACTGATGTTCCAGGTATGACGTATATACGCGCTGAAGAAGCCCAAATCGACTCATGGGAAACGCTCGGGAATAAAGGGTGGTCTTGGGCCAGTTTATGGCCTTACCATTTGAAGAGTGAACGGTACGAGACGCCGACTAAGGCGCAGTTGGCGGCTGGGGCATCATATGTGGATTCGTATCATGGACGCGACGGACCTCTCAATGTGGCGTATCAGTACGGGCTCCAGAATGGCTCGTTTGCGTCTCTGGCGAAGGAGACCTGGGAGGCTTTTGGAATGCCCTTTAACCCCGATGTTAATGGGGGAAACATACGCGGATTCTCGGTCTGGCCGCAGACTCTTGACCGTGAGGCAAATGTCCGGGAGCATTCTGCGCGGGCTTATTACTATCCTGTTAGGGACCGGTCCAATCTCGTTATATTTAGAGGGAGAGTGGATAGGGTATCGTGGGCTGAAACCAACGAGAGCAAAGTATTGGCGGAGGGGGTCGAATATACCACGGAAGATGGTAAGGCTAAAATTCTCTATGCGGAGAAAGAGGTCATTGTCTCAGCCGGAGCTGTTCGAACACCGGCTATATTGGAGCTTTCTGGGGTTGGAAATCCAGAGTATGCACATTCAGATACCCTACTGCCCTACCTTGTACTAACATCCAACTAGGCTATTAAAACAACTTGATATACCCGTCAAAGTACCCTTATCATCTGTCGGCGAAAACGCCATAGACCAACCAAACACCTTCATTAGCTACTCCAGCACCAAAAACTTCACTGGAATCGCCCCATATGTAACATACATGACAGCCTCCGATGTCTTCGGGCCGGAGACACAACGCATCGCAGACGAAATCTCTTCCGAGATCAAATCCTGGGCCGAACAAGTCTCCGCAGACAGTCCAGGACAAGGATTCCCTGCCTCTGCAATCGAGCACCAATACCGCGTGCAGCATGACCTAATTTTCAACCAGGACACCGCGATCACCGAGATCCTAACAACAAGTTTGGGGCCGCTAGTTGGGACGGCGTTCTGGATTTCACTTCCGTTCTCCAGGGGGAGTGTGCATATCCACTCGTCTGACCCGGGTGTTTATCCTTCTCTTGACCCCAATTATTTTGCGGCAGAGTGGGATCTCGTGTTCCAGAGGAGGATTGCGCAGCTTATATTTAGGTACTGGGGTACGGATCCTGTGCGTTCTTTGGCCGGACAGCGTCTTCAGCCGGCGGTCGGGGATTTACCATCGAATGCCACAGATGAGGCGTTGGATAAATGGATTGCGAGTTCGTGTGAGTGCATTCTCCCTCTTGAATACTGACTTTTTTGGGCTGGATGCTTATTCTTTCAAGTCTCTGCCAATCAGCATTTGGTTGGTACGGCGTCGATGCTTCCTATGGAGTTCGGGGGTGTAGTTGACACTAATCTTGTTGTCTACGGTACCGAGAATGTAAGGGTTGTTGATGCTTCTGTCTTACCGGGTCAGAATAGTGGGCATCTTACCAGTCTCATTTATGCGGTGGCGGAGAGGGCAGCGGATATCATTAAGGAGACGCTTTAGGTGCGTAGGATGGGGTTTGGATGCTCATTGTATTGACTATGAAAAAAGATAAACCAGGAAAGTCACAACGCGGGATTAAAAGCCAAGGGCTATCTAAGATACACCCGTCATCCTTAGAAGTCCTCGTCGGAATCATTATTCAGAACTATCACCCTCTGCACCCTCTCCTGGTAATTATTTCGCCTCCGGGGCTGCAAATCGCTGAGCATCGTCCTTTCGGTAATGTCGCGGTGGCCGTCGGGGTTGTCTCTCGAGAGCGAGAGCAGCATCTCCCGGGGAAGTTCGCGCTCGATGCGGGCCCTTG
The DNA here is from genome assembly GCF_001890125.1 of Aspergillus versicolor CBS 583.65. Classification (NCBI taxonomy): domain Eukaryota; kingdom Fungi; phylum Ascomycota; class Eurotiomycetes; order Eurotiales; family Aspergillaceae; genus Aspergillus; species Aspergillus versicolor. The sequence continues at coordinate 2,983,010 of NW_024467524.1, read as the reverse complement.
CTGTGGCGTTCGTGATAAGGACCTTGAGGTTCGGCCATATATAGGGATCTGCTATGGTCCGATAGAGCATCCCGACCACCTCACGCAGCTCGGAGTACCACTCCTCCCGCTCGAAACAGCCGATGTTCTCGATTAGACAAAGGACTCCTTGACCCCGAGGAAGCTGCCTGATAAGTTGGCTGAGGGTCCAGCACAAATCCTGGATCTCATGCTGTTTGATGCCGTTCGCGAAGGGCCGGGTATCGATGAAATTGTAGTTGAATGGATGGCCTGTGTATAGTAGTTGGGTGACCAGGCTTCGTAGGAGACCACGAGGGCCAACCACTGGGCTTATGCGGCAGTCATGCTGGCCACAGAAGAAGTGGATCACTGTGGAATTCCACCTTTGGGATAGGATTATGGCAAGGTGGGCGCTGAGACAAGACAGTGGAGATGTTCTAGAGTGACCATCGTAGTTTGCGTTAACCAGCAGCAGATCGGGGTTTGAGGACGAGAGCCATTCATGGAACCTGGCTGATGACAACAGCTGCTGAGCTTGCATCTGCGCAGTTGCGTCGAAGGATGCCTCAGATCGGAGAATGTCCTTCAAATCGTTGACTGGTCCCATGTGGTATACATTGAGTGCTTGTAGTAATTGTCCCCCGGAGAGGAAAGATGCTGTGTCAGGGGCCTGCTGCATCGCTGGGCCTGACTGTACGCGGTTTGAGAAAGGGAAAGAATTGGTGAGCGAGAGACTCTCTACTTGTCGGCATTTCTCATCTATGAGGGCATGGAGGAAACTGTTTTGGGCATCGATTCCGTTTGCTATGCGCTGGAGCTCGCGGCGCATTTCTTCTCCCTCTGCGTGGGTATCCTCCATCTTGCGCTCTAAGTCGTCCCAATGACGACGAATGTACGTGACGTCTGTTCCAGTGTGTGATACTGTCTCACGTATAGCCTTGGTCTGCATGAGGGTCTCGCGTGTGTTGGTGTTAGTCTCGATGGTAACACCGTCCCGAATGTTGTCGAGGCAGACCTGGAATCGCTGCACTTCACCCTGCATATCGTTCAATATGCCATTGATTTCATCAGCCCGTATTGTGGGTCTGAGTATCTTCTGTGAATATCTCAGCAGCTGGTGCCCCATATGTCCCGAATGACTGGCATTCAACTTGGCGATGAGTTGCTGGACCGTCTCTATGACCTTCACATAGAGATCGACTGCACACTTCCTCAGTGGGGGATATCGTTTGAACTGGCACCGCTTCGCTTCTGTACCCGCAATTATGTCTGGGATAGATCGAAAGGCCTTGAGAATCATTTCACGAATTTCTGCTTGTTGTTTTGCGATCTGAGCCATGATGTCAAACAATGCTGTCAGCTCTGCTTCAGTGAGAGGAAAGGGACCACGTACGCTAAACACCAGCTTCAAGCCCGCGCTCAGTAGGGATAACCCATATTCACTTGGAATAATGTCAAACCATGGCGTTATGTCAGCAGCATTGTCGCCTGCTTTCCGCAACGCTCCTCGCACCAGATGAGCAGGTTGAATTCCCTTCCCCCTGCGGTTATACTCATCCTCCGCCGCCTGCAACTCATCGAAGACGTCGTCCCAAGTGCAAGATTTGACGTCCCATTTAATGTCCCATGTTTTAATATAGGACATTAGTGCATCTTCCAGGTCGCTGGAATCCTTAGCAACATTTTCCACGCAGAAGTCGGTATCATCTTACTTGTAAGGCTGCCGTGCAACGAAGACACCCCGTTGGCTGTCATAAACCGATTCCACTGCAAATGCTTCATGGTACTGAGGCGCTCTCTGGATAACAAAGTCTCTTGCTGACCCTGCTACATCTGAAGTCCCTGGAGGTTCCATCATAGAGAATTAGTAATGATTCTTTCTGAATCTGAGTTGCTCCTTATAGGTACCGCGCGTGGAAGCAAACATCATCAGAATGTACCGGGACGGGACATTCTGCAGTGCCACAGTATTTCGGAAAGGGCAAACTGCATCTCACAACTCTTAGAAAAAAACCGGAATAAGAGAGTCGTCAACATTTCTCTTCGCGGTGTCTGTTTTGATAGCCAAACTCCCACTTTGCTGAACGGGAGAACTCAGATTACTTCACTCTCCTTCCTCTCGCCAGAGATAAACAGATAATCAGGAAAAAAGGACATACGGGAGAACAAACAAGTACCTAAGTACTTCGTATAACATGGACGAATCTGCAGGAGAAACGGGACTGCAGGCCGATGCAAGTATACACGGTCCTGTTGACAATGGAGATTGGGCGGATTCGAACGACAACAGCATTGCACCTGATCCTGCCGCTAATGAATACATACAGACTCTAGAAGAGCGTCTGTCCAAACTGGAGCGCAAAATCCATGACTTAGAGGGTGTTTCGCCATCATATCACGGCCCAGCCCAGAGCGATGAGACCACTACAGAATCTGATATAGGCAGCGTGAGCTCCGTCCAAGGTGACGAGCAAAGCAAACAAATTCCGAGCTTACCGCAATCTGCTAAGCCTATGATTCCTAGTCTTTCCAAGGTTGGCCGGTTTGGCTTTCACAACTTTCTTGAGGGGGACGATGTGTTTGCGATAGATGTGTGCTCCGTCAAGTCGCCGGGCCGTAATAATGACGACGGTTCCTCGAGGAAATTCAGAGACATGGGACCAAGTATGGACTATAAGCGGGGGGTGGAGATGTTTTTAGATCTCAAAGTCCCACCGACAGGTGATGATGTTGTTGTTTGTATTCGGATAAATTCTATGGCCATTTTGACTCTATTGCACGACATTGATCCCAGAGTCCCGATTGATGGGTCGCCTCTACTAATCGACTGTCCATTTTTGAGTCTGATCCATTATCATGACAAGGTAAAGCAGATTCTAGATCGGACTCGCGACGAGCTTGGTCTTGGGTCTCACTCAGCAGTGGCAGCATCGGATATTGATGCGGAACAGCAAGAGAGCCGGCATAGTGCTGAGGAGCTTCTCCGTCATATGGACCCCTACATGCAATTTATGGATACAGAGGTGCTCCCTAAGTACCGCCGCCTAGGTTTCCCAGAAACCAACACTGTCAACGCAAAGGTTCGCTTCAGCGAGTTACCCTATCTCTTCAGGCGGGACGACGATATCTACCAGCCAGCGGCTACCAACGCTCTTTCAGAAGACTTCCTTGAGCATCAGGAGGTTTGGAGAATTCACCCTGATCCGATATCTAGCTTTTATCGGAATTCGAACGAGGAGTTTGGTTGTTTCTCCCTGGATTGTTATCATATTGCTTTCGACGGAACATCATACGTACCGATCAGACAATGTTTAGCAATCGAGGAATTTGAGGGCGAACGTGACGTGACGTCGCTGTCCATGTATCCCATTCGATTTATGCCAAATCACCGCGAGATTCTGAGTGAGCTACGGAACAGAGGGGCGAGGTTTCTGGAATATATCAGCTCGAAACAGGTGTCGTACCAGGGATGGGCCTTGCAACAGCCAGACGGCCATGGAAACGACCGCACATACATATCAAGCAATTTGGTCGTTGACTTTGCTGAAACTTCTAGAGCACATCCAGAATGGTCAGTTAACTTCAATAAAACAGATTGGAATGAGAGCAAACCCTTTGTTTACCCCCGAGACGACCAGTCAACCTTGTGGGGGTTGAGTCGGACCACCAACAAACTTGTTTTCAAAACCCACAAGACTGAATCGCTGTATGGTCTTTCCCTTTCCCATGAACAAACGGACATCTTGCTCCAAAATCATCCATTTGTTCTTGAGTATTCGAAGAAACAGGAGGATCATCCTGCCATCGGCCAGCTCCAAGATGAGCCGAAGATTCAGGGACATGAGCTCGTCCTCCTACCAAAACGGCTGTTTGCCTACGCCTTACAAGATCGAAAATTCGTCATGTTGGACATAGCAAATGCAAAGTCCATAGCTCAAACAGGGGACCCTTTCAAGGAGTTAATCATCTCGCGGAGTCATAAAGATATGATATCATCTCTTGTTCACGCTCACTTCGAGAAAAAGCAAATGGAACAGTTACACGGTTTCTACCACACCAGCCAGGATATCATCCATAACAAGGGCCGGGGCCTCGTGATTCTACTGCACGGCGTTCCTGGGGTAGGCAAATCTTCGACAGCAGAGGCCGTGGCGCAGCGCTGGAAAAGACCCCTTCTTGCTATCACCTGTGGAGATCTAGGCTTGGAAGCTGCTGATGTTGAGCACTCCCTCAAGGAGATCTTCCGGCTGGCACAGCTTTGGGACTGCATCTTACTCCTAGATGAGGCGGATGTTTTTCTATCCCAGCGCTCTGTTTCGGATTTGCAGAGAAACTCGCTTGTATCCGGTAAGTTATATAGGCATTGCAAGTTTTCCTGTCTCTACTAACGTACTTGACAGTTTTCCTGCGCGTATTGGAGTACTATTCAGGGATCTTATTTCTCACTACTAACAGGGTGGGACATATCGACGAGGCGTTCATGTCACGCATTCACATGAGCTTATACTACCCGCGGTTGGATCTGGACCAAACAGTTGATATATGGAGGATGAACATCGATAGGCTGCAGTCAATCGAAGATGAACGCAGCGAGGCAACGGGTAAGCCAGCACTCACCATTGTCGCCGACGAGATACTGGCATACGCCAAGAAGCATTTCCATGCTCGAGGACCGGACAGAGCATGGAACGGCAGACAGATACGAAATGCGTTCCAGACCGCCGCTGCACTCGCGCGCTACGAATCGGATACCTCATTGAATGAGGCGAACAAAAATCCCCATCATGTTTTAGCCCGGCACTTTAAGACAATCGCACGAGCTGGCCGCGGGTTTGAGGACTACCTACGCGAAACTAGAGGCAAGAGTGACAGTGATCTCGCATACGACACAAAAGCACGCGCAGACCATATAATCGAAAGCAAATATCAAACCCAACCCATAATTTCTGAAGCAGCCAGTGGGCCCGGGCCGAGCAAATACCAGGGCACGTATCTGAATCCTAATCAAGACAACCATCTCTCGAACATTCAGGCAGGAGGATACCAGACCGCACCACAGTACAACAACCTCAGTAGTGGGCAGTATACACCCAATGCGTACTCTCAAGGACGGGCGTCTCCGCAACAGTTTCACAACGCGGGAACAAACCCATTCATAAGTATGAATGCTGGAAACCCGAGGCATACCACGTCCTCGCGGTCAATGACTCCGCAGCCGCCTATGGAGTCTAGAGGCGGGAACTTCTCGTTTGAGCGTGTGGAAGCCCCTTCTATAGCCATGGCGCAGTATCAGTGTCACGTTCCTCAAGATGATGATGAGCTTAGTTATTGAGTGGGTGAATTTCCTCGGTGAGTCCGTTTGGGTAGGTATGGTATGCCCAAAACTATTTTGGTAGGATTTTATTTCAAATTTCGGGACATCTTTGTATTGCAACGTGGGCATCAAAAACATCTAGTTGGTTTTATGTAGCCCATGGGCGACCATCAGATTCGGGATACGAGAATCGGATCCCCAGGGTGTTTTTCTCGTAGAAATTGCTGCTATATTTCTCGTCGCATTGAAACAATGGACGCCAACAGCCGGTGTGGATACTAGACTCAGGCGAGTAAACACCCTATCTCGACAGTGGAGACTGCATCGTATGGATGCTTTTATTTTCTTGTTTCAAGCCGAAAATCTATTCTTAGTTCGTATTCAGCCAAGGACGCTGAGTGACAGGTTGGCTTCGCTTTCAATGCCCACCAGCAACTCAGTTTGGTTATCAAGCAACATATCTGGACCAATCCACCAGCATGGAAATATTCTGCTCTAACAGAATAATGTAACTCTCCCCCTCTGCTCTGCGTAATCTTCATGCTGCGAGTGCTCAGATCGCCGGTTGACTGCGGATAAGGATAGTCTCCCCAAAGCAGTAGGAATCTTCCATAACTTAACCTTAACTACCTGACCTTCCCAGCAACGCCCGACCAAACCCCTCGTTTCGGGTAGATGGGGTATAAGCTCACCGAAATGCAGGGCAGGGTCAAGACAGGCAGAGATCCTCGTGGCTGTCATTCGCCTTTGACTTTCCGAGATGACAGATCTGTCAAACGCAGACGCCTGGCCGGTCGATCAAACTGGAAACATGCTTGGTCGACTCGCCTAAGGGGGGACTGAGCTCCGAGATGTAACTGCTCTCTTTATCCCGCAAGAAATCAGAGATTTAGGCTTTTGTGGTGCAATTATCGCTCGCTATATTGAACCATATTATATACCCATGTTCTCTTGGCAGTCACATGCGGATTTGGATAGACGGTAGCAAAGCAGGGGGCTGAGATTAGGGGATAAGATCTCGGCTGTTTGAGCTTTTCTTGACGTGCTGATAGCATCATTGCATGAATGTCAATGTACCTGGCCTGGTTAGTGTATACGCGGTGAGGTGATCGTGAAACGGAAGATAGCGAGTCTCGTGTGGTATTTCCTAGGTGGGAGGAGCTTGGGCCAGGGTGACATCGGTCGAAGGCCAGTTGGAAGAAGCAGATAGGCGATATCAAGTCGGGGCGGAAATCCTCGGCGGTTATGGCGTGTTGTTGTTTGTGTTGGTGTTGTTGACGCTGTTGTTGGGGGGCAGCACGTGCGAGTCTCCCCAGTCCCCTCATCTCCATCAAGGCTCTGAGTTGACTCGCAAATCCATGGATTCAATCAGCCCAGCAGGAACCCTGCCAATCACCTCAGCGGCGTAATCATCGCGATTCATGTGCGCAATTCACCAAGTCCGTGGTCTTATCTCAGCGAATCACGCCGGTTCGCAAGCAACTGCTGTGATGGCGAAGTGCATGAGCCCCGAATCAGTGATCTTGACGATTAAGCGTGCCAGGAATGACCAGTCACTCGCACAATGAATGGGTCGCGATTGGCCCTGTCGATTGGCCAAGTTTATCGCCGTTCTCTGGCTGGCCCAACGGTGAATCGACCTAGCGTGAATCCGAGCCAAGCATCCACTGCTCGCCTCATCGCCGGCCTGTCATTCGTCTTGTCCTCGATCAATGGGGGCCAAATGCGCAGATGCCTGTCCTGGTCGGAAAATGGCGCTTTCCGGGGAACGCCTTTCCCCTCCTGGCTGCGTCTCCAATATCAAGAGGCAATCGCGGTTCGACGGGGGTGTGCCATGGCCACTCTTTTCGCCGTAATCTTAACAGCGCTGTTTATTGCTGACAGAGGCAGTGACTGACATCTGTTACTGCGGAGGCCGAGCCATGGCTTCTGCGATAAAAGTGAAGAGTTACGTCCTTCATCGTCCTGTCCTGATGGGTTTCCTCATTCCTGGCTTCCTTCGCTCCCGTCCAACCTCTCGCCCGGCGCTCTCTGCGGAATACGATTAATGGTCGGCGTCCTAGCGCTTCGACGTCACACCAGCGGTGAAATTCATTCATCGTAATTTATTTTTTTCTGGCCAGCAAAGATACCAAGACCAACCCCAGCCACGGTCCCCTTTTTGTACAACCTTGAAACCCTTGTCTGCTCGAGCTCTTTGTTGTCGAGTCTCCCGTCAAGAGTATTGTTGCCTCGTATTGTTAACCACAAAGCTTCTTCGGTTGAGATCTTCAGTGCCTTCCTTCCCAAGTTCCTCTTGTCCGATCGGCTTTTTAGCGATTCTTCGACGATCGTCGCCCTGCCTTTCTCCATTATCTGCATTCTGCAGAGCTTGACTCCCCGCGCAGTGGATTGAAGCCCGGCACGTGCCTCTTCACCGGAAACGGGGCCGTCATGAATTACGATGTGACCGCAGAACCCTCACCACTTCAAAAGTTATTGCAATATTCTCTACGACAATAGGTCTCGAAAATCTGGGGTTTTCTTCTCGCTGGCCCCTGCCTGGGGGGTCCGTCGAGCCAACCGTCACAATGCAATCGCTGTTTCGGCCACGAGGAATCTACTCGGAAGTCCCTCCAGATATCCGGACGAGACTCGATGACAATCCGACACTTTTGGTGAGCTGGTGGGCGACAGGCGTGTCGCTTGCCATTATTGTCACCCGACTCTGTGGCCGCTATGTGCGTATCGAGCGTCTCTTCCGCGAAGACAAAATCATGATGGCGAGTATCATTCCTCTACTGGCGAGGATGGCGTTTGTGCATGTTGTGTTGATCTGGGGCACCAACAACACAAAGGTGCATGGTTTGACCGACGAGCAGATTAGACATAGGGAAATGGGGAGTCGAATGGTCCTCGCTGCCCGTATCTTCTATGCAATTTTGTAAGACTACACTTCAGAATGTTCCGAGATGACCAAGAGCTGATAAGTTGTTGATTACAGTATCTGGGCAGCCAAGCTCACTGTGTGTGAATTCCTCCATCGGATTGCCGGAATGACATGGAGACGGTCGCTTCGAGTTTTCCTCATCTTCATCTACTATTTTCTAGCTTCAACTCTACTCGCAGTAGTCATCGCGACGCTCGCCGAATGTCAACCATTTAGGCACCACTGGCAAGTCGTACCCGACCCGGGTCCGAAGTGTCGCTCTGGCTATGCCAACGTCATCACTATGGGCGCGTGCGACATCGTCACCGATCTACTCCTTGTTGCGTATCCAATTCCTCTCGTCATGCGATCAAACATGTCAGGGAGGCGGAAACTTGCTCTTGTCACTCTCTTCGCCCTGTCGTTGATACTGGTTGCAATCACCAGCTACCGAGTACCGGCTGTGATACAGCACAGAGGCTCCCAGCAGTATCGATCACTTCTAGCCTCCCTGGAGATATTAGCCGCTACCGCAGTCTCGAATGTAGTGGTTATTAGCTCGTTCGTTAGAGACAAGGGTGTCAAGAAAGTCAAGTACAAAAAGACCTTGGGCTCCGCTTCCGTCAACGAGAGCCTCGACCACAGCTCTACTCGCCGTGCAACTATCACCAATCACCAATGGGGCAGTGACTCCGACCTCGCTCGCGATCTGGGATTCCGTCTCGATCCCGAACTATACCCCCGTGATCATGCCGAACCACGCCCAGCCCCCATCGTTACCGGAGGCGTGGTAGACCCGAACTGGTCCTTCAGCCAACAAACGACCGCCTTCGATGACCAGTCGTCTACAAGCAACAGTCTCGACATGAAAGTTAGCCCGCACGAATACCTCCGCTCAAACAATACCACCCGCGACCAATCCGAGGACTCCCCCGATCAAGTCCCAATCTTCGATGTCGGCGGACTTCTCACTCAACCCACGCCACCATCAACAAGCCACCACAGCAGCCCTCCCAACAACACCCTCTCGTCGCAGTCCCAGACCACCCGAAACCAAAACAATCCCACCCTCGCTCTCCAGGACATAAGAGGGCTTGTCTCACCTTCAGGCGACATATCTCCTTTAACAACCTCCCCCTCACAACACCTCCCACCTTCAACCCTCCACCCTCCCCGCCCTGGCGGTCTCCGACGCGGCTCCCAACAGGGCCGGCGCCGCTCAAGTGTGCATTTCAGCGATTCCCCCGACTCACCCGTGTCCTCCTTACGGACTCAATCTCAAACAGCAACGATTCACGAAAACGCGGATGAATTCGAGCTCCAGGATGTAGGGAGTTTGCTTTCGCGGAACTCGTGAGGGCGTGGCTCTACCGACCATTACTCTTTTATGACTTATACGGCTCTTCTCCGGTGTACTAGTAGTGGTTCAGTCTAGTTCAATTCGGGTCGGCTCACTTTTTTGGGTTATCTAGGCTAGGCTCGGTATTTTGTTAGGTTGTTTTCTTTTCGCATGTTAGCGATGGCGTTTGGAATAGGTTTGGTTATTTTCGAGGATTTATGGGTATATCCATTTGAGTACTTCGGTACGGTAAATAAATCGTTAATGCATACATGTTTATCACATACTTAATCAATTTCAGAAATGTTTATTGCTGCAGTAGTGTCTCTTTAAATAGTAAAAAAACTGAGTTGAGAATTTAGCTGGGTCACAGTCCTAAAGCCCTAACTCGGGTCATTGGGAGGGCAAGCCACAATACAATCTACGACCTTGGTTCATACAATTTGAAAACATCACCCGAGTCATTATGATTAGGTTATTGTCCTCGTCCAGGACATAGCCAGTCAATTAACTAGATAAATACACAAGGGAATTGAATAAAAGAGCGTCCCTACCAGCCCGCCACGGGCATGATAGAGCGGTGTCGCATAACAAAGGGAATCAATCCAAAGTGGTATATCGCAAAAATAAAATCAAAGCATATCAATTTTCAAGGCGTGTCATTTATTTCGGGGGGTACGCCATAGCCGCAGGAGCCTCGTACCCAGTCGCAGCCTGGAAGCGGCTAGCCTGGGCGTCGAGTTCCTTCTCCTGCTGCACGAGGGAGCAGCAGGGGCAGCAGCAGGAAAGGATGCAGTCTTCGCCGACTGAGCCCTTGATTCCGAACTTCTCGCGCAGGTCGCGGCGCTTCATCATCGCGAGGACCCAGTTGAGACCGCAATAACTGGCGAGGACGAAGAGGCAGCACTACTCGGTGTTTAGTACTAGATATGCTGGTACGAATTATGGATAACATACGTCTCCGTTAAGATAGGAACCTTCCTTGAGCGAGGGGTCTTCAAGGCGCTCAGAGATTCGACCGTACAAGAAACATGAGCAGCACCAGCCAATCATGCCTAGAAGAGAGGAGAAGTGTTAGGACTTGTAGAGAATCGTAGAAAAGGACCAGAGTGCTCACATGTTTTGGCAGGGCTGCAGCAGTCCCAGATAGAGTTGTTCCACTCGTTCGACATTTTGGCGATGGGGCTGAATATGGATGAGCGTTGATAAGAAGGGATGATCGAATTGAACAGAAGAAATCGAAACAGAAAGGAAGACTCGGACAGGAAGGGGGAAGGAGGATTTAAGGCAAACGGCCCTCAATGATCATCGCACGGCTCGCAAACACAAACATCGCGTCTCTCCAATGGCAGACAGGACATCGGAGACGTGCAGAGAAACCCACCAAAGCCAAGCGTGAGGCAATGAAAAAAAAACACGAGACCCTGAAGACTAGGGCAGGATTTTGGGTGAGGCTGAAAGCAAACACGAACGGACTGATTAGGATAGACAAGGGTTTTGCTTGGAGAAGCGATAGCTTCATGCCATGGCTCGTATTAGGGAATATGGTGGACGAATCTTCAACGCGGCTGGTCCATTCAGGGCGATCGACGTCTGAATACGAGCATCGGTCTTTTTTTATCCTTTTTTCACTCTTTTTTGTGGAGGAACGGGACGATCAAGGTTTCCGAGAGTGAGAATGTGGCAGCAAACAAAGCGAGTGCATGGAAGGAAGTTGCACAGCGAGTCGACCGATTGAGAAGGAGCCAACGGTCGACCGCGCCTTCTTTAAACAGCAACTCCCAGTTGGACTCTTGACCCTTCACTTCCAAGACTCTTGTCGTTTCTTACTGAAAGAAACTGATCATGCCCATGGTCACTTCGGGCGCCCAGTTGAGGCTAGATGATGGATCCGTTGACGGTCGAGCATATCTAGTTATCTCCAACACTACCCATGCAGCCTTTTAGCAGATCACCGTTTGAGCGTCAACTTGCTCAAATGCGGGGTCAACTGTCTGTGCCAGATTTCGATCCAATTCAATCGAAAACGGACAAGCATCACACATGCCATCGCCACCTGTCAAGGACTCAAGGCCCATGACGCTTTGGGGCTGCCGTACCCTGGATGGGTTGCTCGAAACTTGACGTCAAACTGACCCAACAATTTATAACACTAACACAACAGAGCTCTCGATTTTAGTTTTATTTGCGAAAATGGACGCGAAAATGTCTTCGGCCAGGTCACCAGTACTCGAAAAATGAAGTACGACTACTGCCATCTCCCGAATGGCATTGAAGTGGGCGTGACTCCGGTCTTTGGGGGCTTCAAGTTCCAGGCAAAATCCCACGAGGAGTATTGCTCCTTCCCACCAGAATGGACCGTCTGTCTATCGACAAAGAAAGGACCCGACTGTAATTTTGAAGACGCCAACGAGTCCGACTCGCGCCCATTCACCGTCCCCTCCCTGGACTGCGACGCGCTATACCTATCCTCGTTATCGTTACCTTCCTGTAAGGACCTGAAGCCGAGCAGCGCACCCACAAGGTTGGTTGCAATGGTCTTATGGGTCACCTTCTTTTGGTATTTTCAGGAACCAGATCCTACGTCGCCCAAACAGGACCCGAATAGTACCTTTAATGCAGGTCCGAGCTCAAAGGAATGGCTCCTGCACATCCAACGCCTCGGAATCCTATCCCGAAAAGACCAAATGATGAAGGTCGAGCGCTTAGGGATGGTCGCCTGCAGGGACACCTCGGTGAACTCCAAATCAGATATGTTCATCACCCAGAAGGCCTTCTGGCAGCTGGATCCCCGGATTCATCTCTTCAGCATCAGCTCCGTCATGCCAGAACCGGGCCAGGTCTACCCTGGGCCCTCCGGCTCTCTCGACTCTCTGGGAGTAGGCTTTCCTTTCGGCGCTGGTCCCCTTACGGCCGGTACCTTCCTTCCCCCCTACTACCCTCCACAACCTCTGGAGTATATCTACACAGGACACATCCGCCACCCACGCCGCCCGAAGGCATATATCCAAGGCGAAGTCTTCTATGTCCGCTGGATCCCCAGTGGGGGAGAGTTTCTAACCTTCCGGGTCCCTGTCCTCCCGACGACAAATGCCCTCAACAAAAATCCGCCAATATCAAGCGAGCGGAGCAACCCGGGTCCAAACCTCTGCCTGGACTCTGAACTCTCCAATGACCTCAAGCTCGTCTATGACTGGGTCCAAAAGCGACCGCCGGATACAGCGCTCGTGCGTCGCAAATCAATCGTCGAGCAGTCTAGCTTTCTCGAGGAGCGCATGTGCTCCCAGAACTCCTTCCCAGTGCTAGTATGTTGGGACTCAATTCCAATGGGGTACTTTGAGTTATTCTGGGTTTTGGAAGATCCTATTAGTCGTTTTATCGACCACACGGACGATTTTGATCGTGGAGTGAGGTGTTTTATTGGAGAGGAGGCTTTTTTGGAGCCGATGCACTTGAAACGGTGCATGAGTTCGCTGGTCCATCATTGCTGGCTTTACGATCTGAGGACAAATACGGTTGTGGTTGAGTGTAGGGCTGATAATGTTGAGTATGTCTTTTTTTCTTTCCATCATTTTCTTTTTTGTTGGCATTGGTGCTAACTTATTGAAGTGTTATTTTTGCTCTGGAGTCTATTGGATTCAATAGACTCAAGGACGTCAAGACTCCTGATCAACATCATACGATAATGACGATTGACCGCGGTAGGTGGGTAGCGCCAGTGCTATAATATATTGAAGGCAGGGCGCAATGTCCTAGGTATCTGGTGATATCAACATCCGAAGCAGACACCAGTCAAACGAGGTCTGAACCTAAAATATTATTTCAAGAGAGTAGCAAGAACTGCTACGTAGTAATACCTGCAAATATTCTAATCGTACCATAAAGCCGGCCTTTTTCTTATATATATATATCATATGTCTACCTTTCTGGTATTTATAACTTTGTAGGCGTCCTGAGTGAGCCTGACGCATTGAGCACAGTTTAGCCCTAATCACATGATTGTTCGGCCAACATATAGAAGTGTTTCAAAGAACGGACAGAACTTAGCAAGACCTAAGAGACGGAATCAAATAATATAACGTGGAAATAGAAAAGGGGCTAAGGGGTTTTTATCTAGAGTTACTCTCGAAACGTGCATCTTCAATGTGTAGATAAATATATATAAATGAAAGGATTAGGTTTGCATGACTGAGCATTGAACCAACTGGTCAGAAGCTAGTATATAACTTCAAAAATTCGCAATATTCCTTATTCAATGCTACCAGGACGATAACAAGACAGAATTGTAAACATTGAGCTCTCCATTTCTAGTGGACCCCCAGTATACCTTCCGGAAAGGGAACTCATGTCATGTGATACATATGCTTTGATTACATAACATGCAGCGGGGAGCCAGATCACGGAAGAACAATGTTCCCGGCGGGATCTTTTTGGGAGCTCAAAAATTCCCCGAAATAAGTCTCGCTCTGATTACAGTTCCTGAAGGCCTGGTTTTCAATTATTAGCCATGGGCAAGCGCGATAAGAAGAAGGTTAGTTGATGTGCACTCCAATTGATCTGTTTCAAGTGTTGATGTTTTGCTGCAGTTCAACAAGGGTGGTAAAGGTGGCGGCGGCCAGCGTCAAAACTGGCAGGACCTGCCAAGGGCCAACGCGAAGCTCGAGAATTACTACAATGCGCAAGCGTTTATTCCTGAGGAGGAGCGGGAGATCTTCTGGGAAACCATGAGGAAGGATCTTCCTAACAGCTTCCGTTTTACGGGTTCGAAGGGGTATACATATTCTTTCGCATCCAAGATTGGGTCCGGCGCTAACTAGTTTTTTTTTTCTGCTTTGAAGCCATGCGCTTTCTGTCCAGGAACGATTGAAGGACTTCTATATCCCCGAAATTACTGCCGTTCAGTATGAGGGTAACAACGTCGAACCCCCTCGCCCGGTGGAGTGGTATCCTGAAGGCCTTGCTTGGTCGATGACTACCCCCAAGCAGGTCATCCGCCGCTTTGCGCCGTTCGCCTCGTTCCAGAAGTTCCTCGTTGCCGAGACCGATGTGGGAAATATTAGCAGGCAGGAGGTCGTTAGTATGATTCCTCCGCTTCTCATGGACCTGCGTCCTGGTATGACGGTCTTGGACATGTGCGCTGCCCCCGGTAGCAAATCTGCGCAGCTCATGGAGATGGTCCACGCCGGTGAGGAGGATGCGATGACCGAGGTTTCTAAGCAAGTCAGGGAAGGTACCGTGGGACCGGAGCCTGCTGGACCAGAGGGGCTTGACGATGATGGCCGGACGACTGGCTTGCTCATTGCCAATGACAGCGACCACAAGCGTGCGCACATGTTGATTCACCAGATGAAGCGCCTTAGCTCCCCTAACCTTATTGTCACGAACCACGACGCCACGATGTACCCCTCTATTAGACTTCCGCCTAAGCCTAGCGCCGACGGAAAGACCTCCCCGAACCGGTACCTCAAGTTTGACCGCATTCTTGCAGACGTGCCCTGCACTGGTGATGGAACGGCAAGAAAGAACTATGGTGTTTGGAAGGATTGGACTCCTATGAATGCTGTCGGTCTGCATGCTACCCAAGTTCGGATTCTTGTACGTGCTCTACAGATGCTGAAGGTCGGTGGCCGCGTGGTATACTCTACATGCAGTATGAACCCGATTGAAAACGAGGCCGTTATCTCGAGTGCCATTGAGCGCTGCGGTGGTATGGAGAAGGTCCAAATCATCGATTGCAGCAATGAGCTCCCCAAGCTAAAGAGAGTTCCTGGATTGAAGTCATGGAAGGTGATGGACCGCGAGAGCCGTCTGTGGAACAACTGGGGAGAGATCGAGGAGAAGAGGGCAGAATCAGGCATTGCAGGTCTTGGTAGAATCGCTGAGGGCATGTTCCCACCATCCAGCGAGATGCCACTCGACAGATGTATGCGCATCTATCCTCACCTGCAGAACACTGGTGGTTTCTTCATCACAGTCCTAGAGAAGCAGTCCGAGATCCGCGCCAAGCCAGAGGACTCGTCCAAGGTGATCCCCAAGGGTACCGTGGCTGCTCTTACCGAGGAACTCGAGGCCAAGCAGAAGAACGGAACTGGAGAGCCTCTCGAGAAGATAGACGCTCTCGACGACCTTGTGCCCCACGACAAGGAGGCCGACTTGGAGAAGGAAAAGAATGCATCAGTCGCTGAAGCTACCCACCAAATACCGTACTCTGCTTCCGACCAGTTTTCTTCTGTTAAGAGGAGTGCCGACGGCCTAGAAGAATCACTTCCCGCGAAGAAGACAAAGCTCGACGACGGCACCGAAGTTGTAATGGGAGACCGCCCTATCCACCAACCCCCACCTGTCCAGGAGGTCGAGGCCACAGAAACCTCCGATGCCATCCCCACTCCTGGACCCTCAGATACGCCGCAGGTATCGTCAGCACCGGAAACTCAACCTAAGCCCCTCCAGAAGCGGAAACCCGGTCAGCCCATTGAGGAGCCCTTCAGATACCTGGATCCAAACCACCCAGAACTCCTCCCGATCTTCAAGTTCTTCGAGATTTCAGACCGCTTCCCTCGTGATCGATTCATGGTCCGCAATGTTGAGGCGAACCCCTCAAGAACGGTCTACTACACCAGCGCTCTTGCTCGGGACATCCTAGTCGCCAACCAGGGCCACGGCATCAAGTTTGTCCACTGCGGTGTCAAGATGTTCGTGAAACAGGATGCGCAGCGTCTTGATGTGTGCCGGTGGCGCATCCAGACTGACGGTCTGCGAATGGTCGAGCCCTGGCTCGGCCCCTCTAGGGCAGTTACTCTGACCCAGAAGGAGACCTTCCGGAAGCTCCTTGTGGAGATGTTCCCCAAGGTCGACGGCGGAGGCTGGCAGAACCTCGGAGAGATTGGTGAGCGCGTGAGGGACATCCCTATGGGATGTAGTATCATCTACATCGACCCGCAAGGGGATGACAAATTCAGGTATGTCTCGTAAATGTCTCATTTAGTATTTGACTGACTTTTCTAACTTGCACAGTGAACGAATGGTTCTCCCACTCTGGCGATCTCTTCACTCCGTCAACCTCATGCTTCCGAAGGAAGATCGCCGTGCGTTGCTTCTTCGGCTCTTCAACGACACTACCCCGGTAATGAACACGACGCAGAAGCGCACGGAGGCCGAGGCCGAGGCCAAGGACTCTGATGCTGCTGTAGAAGCTATCGCAACAGAGGAAGAGGCAATCAAGGAAGAGAACGCCGCCGTTGGCGAGGATGAGCAGGAGCAGATGGATACGCGGGAAACATACACGCAGGCGAACGAGGAAGAGGATCGCTTCAACACTACTGTATAATTTTCTTTTGGGCTAGCATATACCGAACAAAAGCTTACGATTTCTGATACTGGATGATTGCAAGTAGATATGTAGCCTGAGGCTGAAAGGGAGTCTCTGTATCTTCTTATAGAAGGCACGATTAAGCATCGCTCCTTCCCCATCGGATGGCCGAGCCTGAGGTGTCGATATTGCCCTCGAAAGACGGAGAGGAACTCCGCCTATTCGGCGCCGGAGTTGTATGATGTTTGCATAAGTACTGGGACAGTGCGTGCTCCGGAGAGCTCGGATAATAGAGCTGCTTTAACGAGGGCCCCGGTATTAATCGCCCAACCGGATAATTAGGAGCTGGCGAATTTACATCCCTGTCAACACATTCCGCAACTTTGAAACTCACGTTGTGATCTTTGTTCAGCCTGGAGGAAATGGGACACCACCGAAAGGAAGATAGTATGCTGCTTGTTGAGCCTGGATATTGAATAACTGCTGGTGGCCAGTTTCAAGTGAGGATATCTTGACAGGAATGTTGATGATGAAGGGCTGAGATGCGGAGAAATTCCCCCGCGATCGACTGATCTCATCTCCACCTCCCTTGTCTTTCCAGGCTTGAGAACAATTTAACGAGATGAAGCACTCCAAATTGCCATTGGACGCGAATCCATCTTCTCCCGTCTCGACTACGATTACTATTACTAGTCTTGCATCATTGGGACCGGGTGTCCGCGCGCAATTAATCACCTTGAGGGGGGACGCGGGGGTCAAAGAAATAAACGATAAATAGGCCATTGCTTTCCCCCCTGGAAATTAGTCCTCTGGTGTCTATCAGCTAAGGCATTTCATCACCATGAGGCTGTTTTCCGTCGGTGCTGCTGCCTTGCTAGCAGCTCAGGCCTTCGGTGCTTCTCTTACGCATAAGCTCAATGGCTTCACGATCACCGAGCATCCGGATCCTGAGAAGCGCGATCTTTTGCAAAAACATGTATGCATGAGCTGTCTTTTGTCCCAGCATGGCTTGATTTGGCGACTGATTGATTGGACAGGTTACCTGGGATGATAAGTCCATCTTCGTCAACGGCGAGAGGGTCATGCTCTTTTCCGCGGAGATACATCCATGGAGGTATTTATCCTTTTCAAGTTTTACTGTATTATTTTGATTGAGTGCATGTGCTGATCCCAGAAGACTCCCAGTACCCTCGCTGTGGAAGGACATCCTGCAAAAAGTCAAAGCTCTCGGCTTCAACTGCGTCTCGATCTACGTCGACTGGTCCCTACTTGAAGGAAAGCCGGGCGAGTACCGGGCGGAAGGCGTCTTCGCCTGGGAGCCGTTCTTTGATGTCGCTGCTGAGCTGGGCATTTACCTGATTACTCGCCCGGGTCCATACATCAACGCAGAGGCTTCTGGCGGTGGGTTTCCAGGCTGGCTGCAGAGAGTCAATGGAACACTCCGGTCGCCGGATAAAAGCTTTTTGGACGCCACTGAGAAGTAAGTCATCTTGGGTTTTACAGTCTGTTTGTTTACTCACCTAATAATGTCAGTTATATATCTCACATCGGCGCGCTTATTGCCAAGTACCAGATCACCAATGGCGGACCCGTGATCCTCTACCAGCCTGAAAACGAATATAGCGGTGCCTGCTGCGGGGCGGAATTCCCCGACGCCGATTACTTCCAGTATGCCATCGATCAGGCTCGCAGGGCGGGGATCGTAGTGCCGACAATTAGCAATGATGCTTACCCGGGTGGCCACAATGCCCCGGGAACTGGAAAGGGGGAGGTTGACATTTACGGACATGATAACTATCCGTAAGCCATGCCTGATGCTCATGTTGGAGTGCTATTGAACTAATTGTTAATAGGCTCGGGTTTGACTGCGTATGTATATCGCCAGGAAAGAAGTAACCAACTAACGAACACAGTCGAACCCTGATATATGGCCCGAGGGAAATCTGCCAACCGACTACCGCGACTTGCATCTTCAGATGAGCCCGTCGACGCCATACTCGCTTGTCGAGGTGAGATTTGCTCTCTCTTAAACGAAAAAAGACTCTAACGACCGCAGTTCCAAGCGGGTGCATTCGATCCATGGGGTGGTCCTGGATTCGAGAAATGCGCTGCCTTGGTAAACCACGAGTTTGAAAGAGTATTCTACAAGAATACCTTTAGTTTTGGAGTCGGCATTCTTTCACTGTATATGGTGAGTTAGAATTTTCCACGTATACAAGGCTCAATTGACAATGAAGACCTTTGGCGGAACCAACTGGGGCAACCTGGGCCATCCAGGAGGATACTCCTCTTATGACTACGGGTCACCAATCACCGAGACGCGAGAAATCAATCGTGAAAAGTACAGTGAGCTGAAACTGCTCGGAAACTTTATCAAATCGTCCCCATCATATCTCCTAGCGACGCCAGGTAACTTGACCAACACGACATACACCAACACAGCCGCTTTAACTGTGACACCATTGATTGGAAACGACACGGGTTCGTTCTTCGTGCTTCGTCACAGCGACTACAGTAGTCAGGAGTCTACCTCCTATAAGCTCCGACTCCCAACTAGTGCTGGCCATGTCACAGTTCCTCAGCTCGGCGGTTCGTTGGTACTTAACGGGCGTGACTCAAAGGTCCATGTTACTGATTATGATGTTGCTGGGACTAATATCCTCTATTCCACTGCTGAAGTTTTCACGTGGAAGGAGTTCCATGACGGCAAGGTCCTTGTGCTGTACGGTGGCTCTGGCGAGCATCATGAATTGGCTATCTCGACCAACGCAACCGTGAAAGCTGTTGAGGGACCCCAGTCGGGAATTTCTTCTAAGCAACTCCGCAACGCTGTGGTGGTTTCTTGGGATGTTGAGCCTGGCAGACGTATCATTCAGATCGGCGACCTGAAAATAATTCTTCTTGGTATGCTTCCCAGATAGTCTTTTTTACAGATACTGACAGTATAGATCGGAACTCTGCGTACAATTACTGGGTGCCTCAGCTTGGTACTGAGACCAGCATTCCTTATGGCACGGAAAAGGCGATTGCTGCATCCATCATCGTTAAAGCCGGGTACCTCATTCGCAATGCTTTTGTTAAGGACCATGGTCTGCACCTCATTGCCGACTTCAATGCCACCACACCTATCGAGGTAATTGGTGCCCCGCGAACAGCAAAGGCCCTCTTCATCAACGGCAAGGAAACGCAGCACACCATCGACAAGAACGGTATCTGGAAGACAGAGATTGAATACTCAGCTCCCGAGATAGCTCTCCCCAGCCTCGAGAACTTGGACTGGCAATATCTCGACACCCTCCCAGAAGTCCAAGCGGACTACGACGACTCCGCCTGGCCAGACGCAGACCTGCCCACCAAAAATTCAATCTACCCTCTCAAGACCCCGACATCCCTCTACGCAAGCGACTACGGCTTTCACACCGGATACCTTCTCTTCCGTGGCCACTTCACCGCAAATGGTAAGGAGAGCAACTTCTCCATCCAAACTCAGGGCGGACAGGCTTTTGGTTCCTCCGTCTGGCTCAGCGGGACATACCTAGGTTCCTGGACTGGCAATAACGATTACCAAGACAACAATGCAACATACACCCTGCCATCTTCCTTGACTCCCGGGAAGGAGTACGTCTTCACAGTTGTGGTCGACAACATGGGCCTAAACGAGAACTGGATCGTCGGCGAGGACGAGATGAAGAAGCCTCGTGGAATCCTGAACTACAAACTCTCAGGCCACAACGCCAGCGCGATCACCTGGAAATTAACCGGGAATCTCGGAGGCGAGGACTACGCCGATAAATGGCGCGGCCCGTTGAACGAGGGCGGGCTCTACGTTGAACGGCATGGATTCCATCAGCCCTACCCTCCTTCCGACTCACACTCGCACACCCAGAAATGGAAATCAGCGTCCCCGCTTGATGGACTGAAAGATGCCGGAATCGGATTCTACACTGCTTCATTTGACCTCGATGTTCCGCGCGGCTGGGATGTGCCGATTTTCTTTAATTTTGCGAACAGCACGACCCCGGCACCGGCGTATAGAGTGCAGCTGTATGTGAACGGGTGGCAATACGGCAAGTATGTGAATAATATTGGCCCGCAGACAAGGTTCCCTGTCCCAGAGGGAATCTTGAATTACCAGGGAACGAACTGGATTGCGGTGACCCTGTGGGCGCAGGAGAGTGAGGGCGCGAGGCTGGAGAGCTTCGAATTGAGCCATGGACAGCCGGTGAGGACGACGTTGGATGTTGACTTGGTGGAACTGGAAAAATATCGTCCAAGAAAGGGGGCTTACTAAATAGGCTTACTGTATTTATTTACGTCTTGGATTTATGAGACATAATAAAGAACGGATATGTGTTGGTGTTGTGGTTTGTAGATTATGCGATGACGGCGTGCAGCCAGCGGTGCAGGGGTCCATCCCAGCCACCGAATAAAACAACAGAAAACCACCACGACCGCAGAAATCCAACCTCTCCCCCAAATTAATCTGGACTTCGCTCAAATGCCTGAATTCCAATAATCCCGACCGAAAAAAATATCCGAAAAACCATGCGCCATTCTCACTCTACACCTCCATAACGTGCCAAAGCAACAAAACAAGCCCTAACTTATTTACTCTCCCAAACACCGGACTCCACCACCAAGAATGCCGCCTCCACCACTCAATCTGAACCTCAACCGCGACCCTCCTCCTCCCTCCGACTCTATTACCAGTAACCTCAACTTCAACACTAATATCGACACCGACACCGACACCGACACCATCATCCCCCCTCAAATCAAACCCCGCGCCGACAACACCGAAACAGCCACCCACATCACCCACAACTCCATCTCCATCCCCTCCACCTACGGCCGCACCTCCAACCCGCCCAACCCAGGCGTAATCGTCGGCGCAACCCTCGGCGCCGTCGCCGGCTTCCTCCTCATCCTATACCTGCTCTATCTCGGGCTCACATCGGGACGACGCTTCAGCGCCTCCACAATCGGCGGTACATCGACGACGGCGTCTGAGATCGTGGACGTGGGGATCCGCAACCGCAACCGCGGGCCGCGCTATGGATACGGCGGCGGTCGTCGGCACAGGGGTGACGAGGTTATTGTTGAGGAGAGTTTGACGAGTCGGTCGCGGACGGATGGGGGTGGGGTTGTCGAGGTTGTGGAGGAGGAGAGCGTGATTGATCCGCCGCCGAGTTCGAGGTATCGGTCTAGGAGTCGGAGTAGTAGGAGTTCGTCGAGGACAAGGAGTGATCGGTATCGAAGGCATAGAGGGGGAGGGGTGAGGGAGATAGATCCGATGGCTTATGGTGGGGGGAGCGAGTTCAGTGAACGGTCTTGATTTTGATTTCTTATTGGATGGATGCATTGATTTTCCTCTATACAAGGCTTGACGAGTTTTATACTTTTTTTTTTTTTGATGTTAGGATGATACCATTACGATGATTGTTAATGATAATGAGATGAAACATAGTACGCTCCAATTACGAGCCCTACTTGCCGACCTAATAGGTAGAGTAGTGTAGTCTTCAGACAGAAGAACACAAAGGATATCGATATTAATGAGTCAGTCAGTCAGCAAACAGACTGAAAATCCAGCAAAAGAACCATGATTCATGCCCAGTAAAATCCCAAGTCATGCGCCGAACAAGACCGAAGAACAAAAGGAACTTGAAAGCAGCGAGCGAAAAGACAGACTCAAAAGACAGACTCCGCAAGGGATGCGTGAAGCAGACAAAAAAAAAAAAAAAGGAAAGGAAAGCACGCGACACAAAACCCCCGATTTCACAATTTCACAACCTTATCGTAAAGATGCGACTCGCGCCTGCATCTAGAACAGGATATCCAAACAGCAGCAGCAGGCCATAGCCGCTAGAATACCAGCACAGATACCCCCGCCGGATCCGCCGCCACGGCCGCGCTCTTCAGGATAATACCCCGGCTGTTGCGGTGGGTAGCCCTGCTGAGGGGGATAGTACATGGGTTGTTGCTGCGGCGGGTATCCGCCTTGTTGAGGGTATCCATATCCTTGTGGGGGAGGAGAGCCATAGCCTTGCGGTGGAGGAGAACCACCGTAGTAGTCGTGCGAAGCGCCGGGCGGAGGAGTGGGCTGGCCGTAGGGGTCGTGGACCGGGGCAGGGTAGGAAGGAGGCGGACCGTCCTGGATGGATATTAGCCGGATGGTTAGATATAGTTCCCAAGGTGGAGACGTACCGGCTTATTGTAGGACATTTTGGGAGACGTTTAGGGGAGCGTGGAGGGTTGTAGGTGGTGAGTGATGTGATGGAGAAGGTTGAGAAATTGTTGGGAGGCGGCGCAAGGAGGTGAGACTAGACGCGGAGGTTGGAATTCCGGGTTCTTTCTAGCGGGCACTGCTATCGTATCCCGAGACTTGGATGGAGCGAAGGAATGAAGCAGAACCCTCAATTTCTTGTATGCTAGTATGCTACAGACAAAAATGCAGAGACAGAAAGATTCTGGAGAAGAGGGGAAGACGGAGGAAGAGCGAAGGAGCCGAGATGCCAGCGCTTAAAAAAAGTCCCAAAATGCGCAATCCGGACTTGCACTTGGCGCCACGGTCCGGTCTAGGCAGCGCTATTCACTTGGTCCATAGTCGCCATCCACCGATAATAATATATTCACTTTCAACTGAGCCTCGGTGGTATTACTGCGCCGCTTACGAGTCCGACAGCCAGCATGGTGGCTATTCGCCAGTCGGAGCGCCTCTTTTGCTGCACAGCCACTGCAGGTGGCTAGTCACATGGCCCTGCAGCGTGGAGTCTTGGCCCTCGGCGTTAATGAATTAACTGCGAGAACAAAGATAGATGTCTGGACAATCGCTTCTTGCTTTCCAACTCAGATCAATACGTACAATTCGCTCAAAGTCCTGCTTCTCCGCACGCTTTCAAGGAGAGAGAGGGGAGTTCAATTACATGGAGGAATATAATAACAAAGAACCAATTGCTTGACGGAGCGTCATCGTCAACAAAAAGAAAAAAAAAGGAGATAAAGAAACCCGGTATAAAAATGAGGTGCTGAGAGGTGTATAGGTCGGTGATGAGCGTGTGAAGATGGATAGTGGCAATGCTAGATGCAAAGTTTTTGGAGGATCCCTCATGCTGTCAAGTGCAACGTGCAACGCTATGCAGGATTTATACTATAGACAACTGTTTAAGCTTTCTCCTCCAGGGAGGCCTTCTGAAGGTCGTCGGCCGTCTCTGCAGCCGCGTCCTTCTCGTCGGTCTTGCCGTTGGTCTCGGTGGCAGCGCTCTCTTCCGCATCGAGGCGGGCAATCTCTTCCTTGGCCTTGTTGATGTTCTACATAAATTAGCATAAGCCTCAAATATATGATAGTAATCTCAAGTATATGATAGTAGGTCATACCTCGGTGGTCTTAGAGGCCTGATCCTTCTTCCATTCGGTGATCTTGGCCGCAAGCTTCTCAACCACAGCCGGGACGTCCGACTGGTTCATAGGAGGATCGATCTTGACCTTGGCAAAGTCCTCAATGATACCAACGTTCATGTTGAATTTGGTCTCCGTAGGCGTGGCAGCAGCAGGGGTGCCATTGGCGCTGCCCTTCTTACCCTTCTTGCCCTTCTTTCCACCGGTGCCGACAAAGTATTCGTCCTCGTCCTTCTTCAGCACCTTCATGCCCTTGATGCCAGAGTCATCGACCTTACGGCCAACCTCGGCGCGGAAAGCAGGGGATTCCTCCTTCTTTTCGGTGAGACCAAGTGGGGCGAAGTCGTAAGACGGGTTGAAGTGACGGATGAGACCCTGGGCGACCAGGATCTCATCGGTGTAAGCAAGGCGAGAGGCCTCTTCCAGCTTCTTGTCGGCAACCTTGCGCTTCTTCTCGCGGTCGAAAGCCTCACGCTGAGCCTTTTGCTTCTCCCGGCGGATTTTCCAGGCCTCGTCCTCGTACTCCTTGTAGGCCTTGCGGGCCTTGTAGTAGTTGTCCTTGACCTCACGGATGGCAGCCCACTTGGTCTGCTGCTCACTGTGGAGCTTGGTGCGCTCGTCACGCAGCGCATTCAGGTTCTTGAAAACACCATCCTGCTCCGCCTTGATCGCATCGAGCTCCTTCTGGATCTCCGTGTACTTGTCGCTCAGAGCCTTGGCCTCGGGGTTGTCGAGGGTCTTCTTGAGGGTAGCAATCTGGGCCTTGAGGTCGTTGATCACCTTCTGCGCATCGTCGAGGCTGGCGAAGTTCTTGCGCTGCTTGCGCATGCTGGAGATGTCGGCGAGGATCTTCTTCTCATCCACCAGGCGGAGGGTACCAGAGTCGACCTGCTTCTCGAGGCGGGAAATTTCACGGTCCATCTCCTCGACGTTCTTGAAGGACATGCGGGTGCGGGAGTTGTTCTGCTCCGCAATGCGGGCCTTGAGTGTCGAATCGATGGCATTAATCTTCTCCTGGGTGCTCGTCCTTGAGGCCTTGAATCCCTGCTGCTTCTGGCGAATGGAGGACAGCTCAGCGCGAAGCTCCTGCTGTTTCTTTGCGGTGGGCGAGTCCTGGTTGTTGGGCTTGGCGGTCTCGATCTTGGCCTTGACTTGGTTCTGATATAATTAGCATCTGAAACAAACCCGACAAGTGAAACCGAGCGAGAAAATATCCCAATTGAGGGTATAGGTAACCAAGTATAGGCACCCACGTGACAGGGACCAATGGGCATTGTGTGACTGGGAAGAACAATTGGATTCAAAAGGGCGCATACCAGTTTCTCCTGAACAGCAGAGTGTTCCTTCTCAGCCTGGGCGAGATTGGACTTGTACGTGTCCTCATCAGGCCGAGTAGGCCTCACCTTGGGCTCAGAGGCCACCTCGGACTTGACCGCAGCGGCCATTGTTGGGCGGGGAAAGGCGAGGGACGAGAGAGCGGACTCGAGGGAAAATTGGGAAGAGCACAAAAAACCCCGAGAAAAAACCCAGAGGCAGAGGAGAATGGAAAAGAGAGAAATCAAACAGTTCAAAGAGAGGACGGGGGGAGAGAGAACCGGACAGTACAGTGTGGAATTGAATCTTTCTGGCCTTTTGCGTTCTGGCGCATTCTTTTGATTGGCGGCGCTTACCGTTGGCGCTCTTAGCGCTGTCAGCCGATTTTTCGACTCCCTCACTTGCTTTCGAGATTCATTCACCGACCCCCGGCTTCTTTTCCCTCACCCACAACTCACTCGCTCTCTCGTTCTTTCATTCGCATCGTCCACCTTCATCTCCGCGGCCATGGACGAAGATTACACTAATATCGGCTCTGAGGAGGGCGACCGCGAGACCACCCGAGTCTGGCGCACTTGGCGAACAGTCTTTGAGATGCTGCGGGACCGCGTACGTTCTTGTTCTCGTCCATCCAGTCGCTTGAGTGCGGTCGCAATCGTCTAACATTAGATTTGTGTGTAGGGCTACGAAGTTACGGACGAAGAAGTGCAAATCAAGCTCGACGAATTCAAACAGAAATACGTGGACGAGAAAGGATATCCCAGGTCCGCACACTTTTAACTACCCACATTCGCAAGGGTTATCTAACAAGACGCAAACAGCCGCGAGAAGCTAAAGATCCAAGCCCGCCCGACCGAAGCCATGAAGGCGAAATACACGCCCCTCCCCACACCCTCCAACCGCGAGCCCCAAGCGGACTGTGGCACAATCTACATCGAATTCTGCCCGGATGACAGCGGTATCGGTACCAAGCAAGTGCGTTCTTTCAACCACACGGTCGATGAGGGCAACTTCCACACGGGCATTTTCATCACCAAAACGCCCATTTCCCCCTCCGCTGTCCGTCTGCTCAGCGGCATCCCCGGCCGCATCTGCGAGCATTTCCAGGAACAGGATCTTCTGGTTAACATCACACGGCACGAGCTTGTCCCGAAACACGTTCTTTTGAGCCCAGAGGAAAAGGGCCGTCTGCTGCAGCGGTACCGCCTGAAGGAGTCGCAGCTGCCGAGAATGCAGGTGTCAGATCCCGTCGCTAGGTATTTGGGATTGAGGCGCGGACAGGTTGTGAAGATCATCCGGCGGAGTGAGACTGCAGGGCGTTATGCAAGTTACCGATGGGTTATTTAAGTTCGGTTTCGGAAGTGGATCATGGTCTAGATTCCAACTTTATGGCTTGCGACCAACCACGAAGAGACTGGCCTGCAAGACGCACCGAATCAGCTGGTGGAATAATCAATCCTCACGAGTCGAGAGGGGAGGAAAGAAAGAAGGAAAAGAAAATAGGCATTGGGCAGCATGGCGTAACGGCGAAAGAAATTTCAGGACGGTGTTATATCCTTGTTCTTTGGTGTACGATTTAGTACTGGTTAATATTGACCAAACAAGCAAAAAAACTGTACAATTTATTTAATAGAGCATGCAGAACGTCTACCACGGACTCTTCCAGGTCTAATATCTAACAGAACGTAATCACACTTTATCCACCCACTTCTCCCTCGTCAGCCTACTCTTACTCGTCGCCAACTGCCCAACAGACGTCACAGTCGCACTCCCCAAGATATCAAACACCGCAATATCAGCCTGCATCTCCTTCGCAAACCAGCTGCGCAGCTCCACCGCAACAAGCGAGTCAACTCCATACTGGTGCAGCGGCTTATTCGCGTCAAGCTCAGGCATAGGAATCGACAGCGCCTTGGACAGCCGCGCCAGCAAAGCCTGGATAACAGCCTCATGCGCCTCGGTGACCGTCTGTGCCTGGCCAAGCAGCACAGCGACATTGGTCGTCCCCTCCGCACTGACAGCGTTACTTCCACTAGATTGGTTCTGCTGTCGCAGATTCCGGAACATAGGCTTGTTCAGCCACTCTGTCTCGCCTGCACTGGCATTATTATCGAGATTTGGAGCAATGCGCACGGTCGTCTGGCATGGCATACTACTGGCGTCAAGGCTAGCAGCGCAGTAGACGTCCAGTAGGGCGTGCATTTCCGGCTCGGTAATTGGGGCCAGGACTGACTTTGACAAGACGCGTTCCTGGAGCCGGACATCCTCGACTACGGCCCCTGTGAAGGCGATGAGGCCTAGATCGATCGAGGTGGCTTTTTCTCCTAAGGCGACTCGGTGCGCGGCGAGCGCGTCCTGGAATGTGTTTCCCGCGGCGTAGTTGGCTTGGCCCTTTGAGCCGAATATACCAGTGATAGAGGAGAGCATGATGAAGAAGTCTAGTCCCGAGGGGAGGGATTGGTGCAGGTTCCATGTTCCTTGGACTTTGGGCGCGATGGCTTCGGTCCAGGAGGTGTAGGGCATTGCTTCGAAGAGCGCATCGCGGAGGACCATGGCTGCCTGGATGCATCCTCTGATTGGGGGTAGTTGTTTTTGGGAGTCGGCAAGGGCGGAGTTTAGAGATTCTATGTCTGCGATATTGCAGGATGGTGTGAGGACGCGGACACCGCGATGGCTGAGCTCGTTCACCAGCTCTTGGGACTTAGGGCTTGTGCTGCCAGATCGGGACAGCAGGAGAAGATTGCGAGCGCCGCGGTCGACCAGCCAAAGCGCGATATTCCGTCCTAGACCTCCTAGACCTCCGGATATGATGTACGTGCCCTTTGGATCTAGAGAGGTGCTGGGTCGGGTGTTCAGAACCGTCTGGTAAAGTCAGCATGCACATATACTACAAACGTTGGAGACATACCATCACTTCGTCACCCTCGCGCATCTCAATGACAATCTTCCCAATGTGCTTCCCACTCTGCATAGACCGGAAGGCTCTTTCCATTTCACCAATTCCGTACACCTGCAAATACTGCGCGGGCCGGAGCTTCCCCTGCTCGAGCATCGCATACACAGACGACAACGCAGCAGCACACATCTCAGGCCGATCACCCATCATGGTTGCCAGGTTAATCGCGCTAAAGGAGACATTATGCAGGAACTGCCTCATCGGGAGGGTATCGTTCGCAAGGATATCTTTGATCCCAATCTCCAAAAACCGCCCGTACGGGGCGATACATTCCCAAGAAGCCTTGAGGCTTTCACCAGCCAGAGAGTTGAAGACGGCGTCGACACCACGGCCATTCGTGCGAGACTTAACAGCCTCCGCGAACAATGTTGACCGGCTCGAGAAGATGTGCGTCTCGGGGATACCGTAGGCATCCTGGAGGAACTGTCTCTTCTCGTCAGATCCTACCGTGGCGAAGACAGTGACGCCCATGTTCTGTGCAAGTTGGATAGCAGCCTGTCCTGTTCCTCCAGCGCCGGCATGGATGAGTATAGACTCGCCCGCGCGCATACGCGCAACATCATGCAGGGCAATATAGGCCGTGGCAAAGTTAATAGGGACAGCGGCGGCCTCAGCAAACGAGACCCCAGACCCGATCTTGACCACACCAGCTGTCTCCTTCAGGCGGATGAAGTTCGCAAAGCAACCGCCCTGCAGAGCAGCCACGGAGTCACCGACCTGGAACCTGGAGCAGGCATCTCCGGTGCGAGTTACTATACCCGAACACTCGAACCCGGTGTGAGGCGAGTTCAACTGGCCGACTGCGATTAGGACGTCGCGGAAGTTCACGCCAGCGCATTTGACTGCGATTTCAATCTCGTCGGGTCCCAGCGGCTCCATGGCGATTGGGCTTTCGATGAATTTGAATCCAGGGACTAAACCGGATGAAAGAGCGTCCAGGTGGAGGGGCACGCCAGCGGAATTTAAGGGCTGCATTTTGTGCTGCTTTGGGGTTGTTTGTATAGTAATGCGGCTGTTCAACTGCGTAGACGACATCAACCGGCCGATTTGCAGTAGGCCTTGCTCTTCTCGGTACTCTGTATCCGCGCTTTCTTTACCGGGTGAGAGTAGCAGTTTAATCACCTTGGTGACTTGATCCCTCATGTTGTCTAGACTGGTGTTCTCTTGGAGAGATAGCAAGTGGCAGCTCTTCCGGTCGTCCTCAGACGTCAGTACACGGAGAAGGCCATCAGCAAGGCGCATATGAGGCCGAGGGGAAGCTTTACCACCGGATCCCACCCACAGGACATCGGTGGTGGAACAAAGCAGACGCTGTAGCTTCTCAAAGAGCTCTGGCTTGATATCACTGAGCACTGGCTGTACGAGCTCAAGAAGGAATACTCGCAAGGCAGAGTCGGAACACTCTTGATGCTGGTGAATTGAAGCAAGAACAACATCAGGAAGAGTCAGACTCTCAGCTAACTGTACTTGCTCTGGTGATGAGGGATCATAGACGATTTCAATGCTGCTTGGTTCAGAGTCAGAAGTACTCTCAACTGCAGAGGTGACCAGCACGCTGTTTTCGTAGCAGTTGGCATTGTCGTAGTCTGGCAGGGAGACATCAAGCCCTGAGAAGCCGGTCTGGATGAAGAGTTCGTGCCACTGCTGCGTGTCGACGCAGGGGCCAAATTTTCTATACGACTCCGAGCCTGACGGGTTAGCAGAGAATAGATATTAAAGTAGAAGTAGAGAAGTGGATAGATAGAGCATACTTAACCACCATCCTTCCAAGAGACCAAATACAAAGGCTGTGCGGATGACGTTTGGAGCAGTAATCTCATTCAAAATGAGTTTTCCTCCTCTAGAGGGTGTTAGAATGTATCGGTTTGAGAAATATAAGACTTACGGCTTGAGAAGCTTTCGGGCGTTGATTAGAGTCGTCTTCAAATCAGCCGTAGCATGGAATACTAAAGACGCAACAACAACATCATACGTTCCACATTCAAATCCCTGAGCCTCAGGGTCCTGCTCAATGTTCAGCGTGTTAAATCGCATGCGGTCACCCTCCTGGCGAAACTCGTCTTGGGCGTCCCCGAAGAAGGACCGCGAGATATCAGTATAGTCCCACTGCCCGTATCGACGCTCGTTGGACTCGTCTCCGCGGCCTAGACTGCGAAGCATAATGTCCGTCATAGAGCCTGTACCGGCGCCGACTTCGAGAATGCGCATCTGGGGATTGCGATGCGCGAGGAGGTCGAGGTATGTGCTGAATCGTTTTAGGCCGATTGAGTCGTGGAGCTGGACACGTTAGAAATGAATCAACGGAAGTAAACGGGGTTAAGCCTACCTGTTCGAAATAATAGTCCTTCAACTGCTCGCCCTGGAAGAGGAACCCTAATGGATCGAGCTCGCCTGTGAGGAAGAGAGGCAGGTTGCGTGCCACTGAAACGATCAGATATCCGCGTTTGTTCGTGTTAAGGACTCGCTCTTCGACTTCTCGGATGTAGGCAGGATCATCCAGACGGCTCCTCCATGGCTCAAACGCGAATGGGACCTGATATTCGTCAAAGAGCCGCTTCCTCTCTACCATCCACTCGATATACTGCTTCAAATGCGGTTGGGCAGGCTCGCTGGGAAGCTGGCGCAGTGTTTTCAGAACACGAGCCGTCAAGAGAAAGTCCAATTCAGTGAAAAAGGTGTCTAGTCCGGATTGACTCTGGTCATTCCTGCAGAGGGCAGTAATCTCCTCGTTGCTCAGTAGACCAAGATCAGGCTTCCACTCAAGATGATGGCATCGCTGCCCTTGGGTGGTTATTATCTCGTCTTCATCCCCTGCTGCGCTGACCACATTCATGCGAAGACCAGAGATATGGACCAGCTTCTGCTGCAGCCCTTCATCAAAAGCCACAATGTCGAGTGCCGTACCTAACTGAGGCTCCTCATATCTAGAAGCGTGAGTCCTCAGTACATCCGACGAAAGCTGACCAAGGCCCTCGTGCGAAACCCAGAGTTTTTTGACTTGAGTCGGCACCATTGTAGGGATTTTCTGAGTTCCGGATTGAGTCGTTGTCCATATCGATGTCTGGACAATAGCGTCGAGGGTCGTCGGGTGTATAGTTTCAAAGCCCTCAGTGACTCTGCGCACCTTGCTCGTAACTTGACTCTCGTCTTCACGATGCCACGCCAGCGAAGTCACCAGCTGGAATGTCTCTCCATAATCAAGGCCACACCGAGCCGTCATTTCATAGATGGCCGCATCTTCTACAGGCGTGACTGCTGCATCTTGGACCGCAGTATAGCGATCTACTTGGTCACTCAACAACTCGCGCGCAATCTCCGTGTCTTTCCTGTCCGGCGTCTTTCCCTCCTCCAACGCATACTCAATCTGTATAGACCCAGTGCAGTTCTCAGTCCAGGTCTCGTTGTCGAAGGTGCAGAGCTTGAACGCAAAAGAGCCCGTGTTTTTCGCATCTGCACTCTGCAGAGGACGCATGTAGAACCCTGTTTCAATCCCGTCTGCGTTTGAGGGAACCCGGATAGCAGCTTTGAATGCGGCTTCTTTAATCCAGAAACCGGATATACTCTTTCCGGAGTCTGCAAGTTGCTTTGCGGCTTCTATGGCCATGATTACCATTCCCATTCCGGGGTATAGAACTGTATCATTTACCTGAAACTGTTAGAGTGTAGTTAATGCTAGGTATAGGGCACCTACCTTATGGTCGAGCACCCATGGCATCTCAGTAGATCGGATAAAATGCCGCCAGCGTGCATCCATGGGATTCCAGTTTGGATCAGGGGCGCCGAGAAGGTCATTACGTCCAAACTTCCGCAGACGATGGCCTTTGCTGAGGCGGGACTCGTGCCAGTAGGACTTTGAGTGGTCGAAGGGGTATTCCGGTAGATTCGACAAGGTCTTGGGCTTCTTTCCGGAGGTTATATTCATATTAACCCTGGATAAATCAACTGGATACCCAGATGAATGAAGATTTCCAGCAGCTGTAAGTGCTGTTTCGACGGCGTGCACGTTTCGGACCAGCATTGAGAAATACGAGGTCGACTTGTCCTTGTTCATAGCCTTGAGTGTGTCTTTGCATGCTCCCTGCATTACTGAATGTGGACCGACCTCCAGGAGATGGTGGATAGGGTAGTCCCTGATATGGCTTCTGTCTAGCTTCTTAGGAGGGTCTCCTGAACTTGAGCAAAGCGTTGACAAGGCATTAAGGAATAATACAGGAGACACCATATTGTGAACCCAGTACTCAGGCTGAATCAGTTCCACAGGGTCCGCCCAGGTCCCTGTAACAGAAGAAACCATTTGAGGGCGTGTTTTTTCCTGCCGGTATGGCTTTTCCAAGCTCCCCAGTGCTGTTTGATATTCCGTGGCGATTTCCCCCATCTGCGCTGAATGGTACGCAACTCCTACCTTGAGCTTGCGGGAAAACACCTCTGCCTCGTCAAGGCGGTTCTTTAGAATATCGATTAGGGCTTCGTCTCCTGAGACAGTGACGCTCTTTGTGCTGTTAACGCATGCAACGTTAATCCGCGCATCTTCATGCTCTGTCTTTATATCCTCAAGATATGGAGCAACATCGTCTGATGAGAGGCCAACTGCAATCATGGATCCTTTTCGCAAGCTATGGGTTTCCAGCCCGCTACTTAACTTCCCTCGTAAGTATGCTATCTTCCATGCTGACTCTTTGGAGATAGCTTGGGCAGAGTATCTAATATTATTAGCTGTGCTCAAAAAAATGCTTTAAACGTTAAAAGAAACATACGCAGCAGCAATTTCCCCCGACGAGTGTCCTACAACAGCACGCGGGACTAAATTCCAGCTCCGGAGCAAATCTACCAGTGCTACCTGGAGAGCCGTCGTCATGGTCTGGCTGTATTCTGGCTGTTTGACATGGGACTCGGACTCTGATACCTGTAGTTCGTCTTTTGCATATTAGCAGAGGAAAACATTCAGATGTTAATACACGCACCAAGAATACTCCAGCTGCATCCTAACGACTGTAAATAAACCCCTGCTGAATTTATACTTTCATAGAAGATGGGGTATGCGTGGAGTAGCTCACGGCCCATCGCATACCACTGCGCACCTTGCTATATACTGTTAGAGTTGCTTCAACCGGTAAATCAAAGACAGCTTACCCCAGAAAACACCAGCGCTAGGTTAGGCGACGCCAGAGAACGCGATGCAGAGGTGAATCTATCCGGCAGGACACTCCAGTCATCAGAAGATCTAGCCACCACGAACGATCTCCATGGGAAATGAGTCCGGCGAGATCCAAGCGTGTATGAAACATCATTGATATCGGGGACTGAAGTTGTCGACAGAAAGGACTTCCAGGATTCTCGGATACGAGAAATTCCTTTTTCATCTGCGGAGGACCATACTAGGAGCTTTGGCGAGTCTGTTTTCTTCTCGTCCTGGCAAAGGTGGTCAATATAGAGGAATTGGTCTGAGTTTGGAGATTGAGGATGGACAGTGGTGCTGTGGTTTCCCAGCAGTCCGCGCATACGGAGGAAATTGTATGCATCGTCCAAGACGACATGCGAATTAGATCCACCAAAACCGAATGAGCTGACTGATGCTCGTCGAAGGGTGTTTGTTGGCCATGAAACAGGCTTATCTGGTATCTGGTGTTGTTAGGGCTAGTCTGTAGGTACGCGGACTACCAACCTTGATATGAAGGAACTCGTCATCAATGCGCGGGTTCAGATTCTCGTAGTTGGTGCTATTTGGAGGAATTATTCCATTTTCCAGGGCTAATACTGCCTTTATAAGTCCTGCCACCCCAGCGGCTCCTTCAAGATGGCCGATGGTAGACTTCACCGATCCTCTAATACGGAGTCAGCACGAACTGCGAAGATGTTGATATACTTACATATACAACGGGTCCTCATTCGTGCGATACGGCCGAAAGATTGTACCAATAGCTTTACTCTCAATTGGATCTCCCACCGCCGTTCCAGTGCCGTGGGCTTCGAAATAGCGCGTCCCCGACATATCGAGACCCCCCTTGCGGTAGGTATCCCGGATAAGCGTCTCTTGCATTCCTATACTCGGCAGCGTAATCCCAGGAGTCCTACCGTCCTGATTCGATGCAGCAGACCGGATCACAGCTCGGATCGTATCCCCGTCGCGGATCGCATCCTCCACAGGCTTGATAACCAGCACGCCAACACCCTCACCCCTGGCATACCCATTCCCGCGACTGTCGAAACTATAGCACCGGGAATCCGGCGACATCAGGCCCAGATTATCAAGGATGAGGCCCGTTTCCAGAGCCAGGATCGTGTTGCTCCCGATCGCCATGCCCATCTTGGAATCGCCGCTCCAGATTGACTGGCAGGTGAGATCTACAGCCATCAAGCTGCTCGAGCAGGCTGTGTCGACTGTTGCGCTGGGGCCGCTGAGATTGAAGAACCAACTGACTCGGTTGGATTGCATGTTCATTGATGTCCCTGTCGCTGAGAACTTGCACATCGCCTGCAGGTCCTTGTTCTGCAGCGTCTCGTAGTCGTGCCCGAAGGACCCGGTGAACACGCAGGTCTTTGAGCGCGCTGCCTCGTTCATGGTGATCCCGGCGTTCTCGAGGGCGCGGTAGGACGTCTCAAGAACTAATCGCTGCTGGGGGTCCATGGCCTCCGCCTCGGCGGCGGTGATGGAGAAGAAAGGAGCATCGAACAGGCTTAGGTCCTCCTTCATGAAGTGGCCGCCTCGCATTGACAGGCTGTCTAGGCGGTTGGAATTGGGGTGGTGATGTGCGTCTATATTCAGCCTGTCTGGGGGGAATTCTGTTGTAGCACATCGCCCCTGCACGATCATGTCCCAGAAAGACTCTGGTGACACAGCGTCCTGTGGGAATTTCAGGGACAGCCCGACGATGGCCAATGGTGGCAGGGTATCTATTTCTCGTGCGTCTCCCATTTTGCTAAGTCTTTTCTCAATATCGTATATGTGATTCAGGCGGAATCTTGGAGGTTTGTGTGTGTTTTTAATGTCTGCGCAGGCTGTTGCGTATGCATATCCTATATGATCACTCACTATCGGAGGAATTTATTGATCAGACTCAGCTGACAAAAAAATAAATAAAATAGATTGAGTTTTGGTAAATTGTTGCGCCCCCAGCAAGGATGGCTCAGCCGCAAAACCAAGGCCAGTTGTATGGTGTCATTCTCGACAATAACCTGATAATTGGCTGCGAGTTGCCTCATGTAGCGTCGTCACAGGATTTCTCGGAATGTGACGCTCCATCTTTCAGCGCCTTATGAGGCCATGCAGGATCAGCTCCACCAGATCCTCTATTTCGGGGACCGGAGTATTTCAACGGGGCTATTGTCTACTTCTATTTGAGACAGTCCGGAGGATCCCACCATCTCAAAGACAGCATTCTGGCAATTTCTTGCAATGCGGTTCCTCTGGTATGTTCGCATTCAGCTTTTGATGCTTGCCTGCTTGCCCTAACTCTCCTCCAGTCTACACGGGATCGGGAGCAATTCTCGCGTACGTCCACCAAATAAAAGAATGAAGGAATGAAATAACAGTTTCTAGATCCTACAACAGCAAACAGCAGCGCTAAGATATGAACTCGGCAACCGCCACAGCTACGACTTCGTCGAGGGCACTCTCCCCTGGACCCCCGACTCAACACTGAAAGACAACATGCTCGGCGACGAAAAGACCTTTTCCTACTGCGACCCAACCGACGCCAAGTCCTGCCTACAGACGATTGACCTGCTTGACCAATACGTTGCAGCCGAGGGTCCATACGATGGTGTCATTGGGTTTAGCTTGGGCGCCAACGTCGCCATCTCGTGGATGATTGAGCGCCAGCGCAAGAACAGCAAAGCCGGTCTACCCTTCAAAGTGGGCATTTTCTTTTCCAACACGTTTCCCCTGTACAACATGGACGCTCTCCAGGAGGGTCGGATTGATCATTCAGGCACCGTGGCCGATGGATGCCTTGATCTGCCGACCGCGCATATTTGGGGAGCAAGGGATGGGGGATCTAATCATGCACAGATTGCCAGCAGGACCTGCAAAGTGGCTGAAAGGTCGGTGTATGTGCATGGCAAGGCCCATGAGATTTCGTCCTCTCCTGACGACTTGATTGGTATGGTCAAGGTGGTCAATCGGGCTATCGGGGCCGCGGAAGACAATGTAATTATTATCTGAGGTCAGAATGAAATCGCTTATCTTATTGCATATGCAGCGGGGCATCAAGCCTCTTTGGATCATTTAGGCCCGAATAAGTGGCTGGGCAGGCCTTGGAAGGGGGCCAGACGTGCAGAATAAGCCCTAGTAGGGGCCTGAAAGGGGGAGTGGGCCAGCTGGTTGCAGATGCATCTGCACCAACTTCCTCACTTCCTCCAGGCGATCCTCCTTTCTGGGTCTGTTGCTGCGATGTGCTCACATACCTTGGATTAAACAGGCCCACTAATCACAAGCATGCTGTTCAACAACAAGGCGCAGTGGGCCTAGCTTAAAACTACGGCTGGCTCGAGCTCAGCTTCGCAGTTTATTTGAAAAGTTTCTGGGAGTACGGGCATCGTCAGAATCTGAATCCTTTTTCGACCTTTTCTTTGTTTTTAGCTGATATTGTTTATAATGTCCAAGGTGAATCAGAACATGGATGCGCAGGGGCAAAAGGAATGCGACTTTGAAGCATCCTCGACGTCGCCACCTCCTGTACAACACCTGCACGGGCTGCGATTATGGATTGTGGGGTTTGGGTTAGTCTCCTTGATGTATATCTAATCTCACCGCTCAACTAACCGTGGAAAGGCTGCTTTTGGCTCTTTTCCTGCCGTCCCTGGAAGTTAGCATCGTGAGCACGTCGCTGGTCACAATTAGCGACGACCTCCATGGCTTCGACCAGAGCAGCTGGGTGATTACTAGCTATCTATTAACTTACTGCGGTATGCTGTCTCACCTATCAACAATCCAATATCTAATAGTGCAGGCTTTCTTATGATATGGTCGAAATGCGGAGACATCTTCAGCGTCAAGTCATCTCTGCTGTGCTCCCTGTTCTTCTTCATCGCCTTCAGTGGAGGATGTGGAGGAGCACAGACTCTAAACCAGCTGTGGGCTTTCTAGTAGTATAAACTGTGTACAATACGAGCTGACTGATTTAGGATTGTCTTCCGCGCATTGCAGGGAATCGGCGCTGCAGGCGTCTACACCTTGACGCTGTTTTCGCTGCTGCGCCTGGTTCCTCAAAGCAAATATGATCTTATCGCGTCTGTTGCTGCTGCGATAATGTCCTTGGGACTCGCAATCGGACCCCTTCTTGGAGGCGCGATCAATATATCCGATCAATGGCGCTGGGTCTTCCTGCTCAAGTAAGTAGCCCTAACCCGTAACCACACCCAGCACTAACAAGAGACACAGTCTGCCAGCAGGCGCATTCGCCTGGCTCATTCTCTGTATTTACATGCCAAGTAGTTATCCCGACATCCGTCCCTCGCAGTCAGAAGCGAAACTTCTGCGCTCCAAGGTCAACACCTTCCTGGAGAACCAGAAGATCTTCTTTCGCCGGGTGGACTTCCTCGGCGCGTTTCTCGTCCTCGCAGCCTCGATGTTCCTCATCGCTGCATTGCAGGAAGGTAATCTCGAGTACGAATGGTCCTCTGCACTTATTGTCAGCTTCATCGTCGTCTCCGGCGTCCTATGGCTGGCTTTCCTCGCCTGGGAATGGCTCGTCAGTCGCCACGACTGGAAAATCCAACCAATGCTCCCCTGGCGTCTAGCCCAGAACCGCGTTTTTATTGGCGTTGCTCTGTAAGTCCCTTGAAGCTGGTAAATCCAAAATCTGAGCTAACATGGTCATTAGTGGCTTCCTTCTCACGGGCGTCCCCGTAACAACAGCCATAATCGAGCTCCC
Source organism: Aspergillus versicolor CBS 583.65 (assembly GCF_001890125.1). Taxonomy (NCBI): domain Eukaryota; kingdom Fungi; phylum Ascomycota; class Eurotiomycetes; order Eurotiales; family Aspergillaceae; genus Aspergillus; species Aspergillus versicolor. The sequence goes on along the minus strand of NW_024467524.1, from coordinate 2,944,600 downwards.
ACAGCGCAACCAAACCGTCAACGAGTCCTCGCCCATCGGCGCAGGCGTAAAGCTCCTCGCATACGCCCTCAGCCATCCAATTGGGACGATTCTCTGCTCCAGCCTCGCCGGCCGGCTCAAAGTCCCCTTCGTGCACATCTGCATCGTCGGGCTCATCCTGCAAACCGTCGGGTTCTTCCTCCTCTCCACAACACCCACAACAATCGCTTTCTGGAATGGGCAAATGGGGTATACGGTCCTTGCGGGTCTGGGGGCCGGTATGTCTGTTGCGGCGGTGTATATCATGGTTCCGCTCGTGGTGGACGGGGAGGATCAGAGTATTGGGCTGGGAACAGGCTTGCAGCTGCGTATGCTTGGGGGCGCGCTGGGTGTGGCGATTGCGACGTCGATTCTGAATGCGCATTTGAAGAGTCGGCTGGGTGGTGTGTTGGATGGGGAGCAGTTGGATGTGGTGCTTGATAGTGCGCAGGCGGTTGGGTTGTTGCCGGGGGATGTCCAGGTGCAGGTGAGGAGGGTCTTTGGCGAGGCGTATAACATGCAGATGAAGGCGGTTGGGGGGTTCTCTGCGGCGCAGGTCTTGCCTGCTGTGCTGATGTGGAAGAGGAAGCAGGTGAGGCTTTTGAAGGATGGGAAGTAGAGTAGTCTAGTATTTTATTCCTGCCAGTGGGTTTAATATGTTTAATATTGTCAGGATGGCTATCTTCTATTATTGCATCGTATTCAAACCTAATTCGACTTAGGGCTAATTTCACCCGCTCTCAAATATAATCCCATTCACAATAATCAATACAAATCCTTCAACTCAGTCTCTCCTCTCAGCGAGTTTAATGGACTGCGCAGATCCACCCAGCCCAAGAACGGCGCACTGAGGCCATAGCCCATCGTCTTCAACATCCCATCATCATAAACCCCTTTAACATCCTCCCACCGACTCGCCAAATACTGATTCTCCTCCTGCCTCAGAAAACCCTTCGTCATAAAGAAGCTATAAAGCAGCCTCTCCTGATCTTTCGTCCAATTCGCTGACCCCCCATGATAACAGCTCGAGAAGAAAACAAACATATCCCCAGGCTCCAACTCCGCATGCACAGCTAAACCCTCAACCGGCGGCGTCTCATGAGCCCACAGATGCGAGCCCGGTATAAACCGCGTCGCCCCATTCTCCTTCGTCGAGCGACTCGCCGCAACGAAGAACCCAACGCCCACATCCTGTCCGACCTTATATTCCTCCACAGGTATAGACCGCGGTTTATTATGATGAATCATGTCGTCCCGGTGTAGACCCTGCGCGCGCGCACCAGGGCCCACGGAGAAAATAATCGTGTTATTCAGCTGCGGCGGCGAAACGTGTTCCTCCCATTTCTCTCCAATCCAGCAGCCCAGTTTGCTTGTAAGCAAAATATCCGAGATAGACTGGAAGATAGCGTTTCCGACGATTCCTTCTATGAAGGGCTGGGATTTGCCCGCGAGGCCGCAGACGCGTCGAGTCTCTTTGGGGAAGAATGTCCCGGTCCATTCGGTGTCGGTTTGTATGTAGGGTCTGGTGTCGTGCTCGATGCGGGTTAGGATTTCGGGCGTGATGGCGTGCCGGAGTATGACTCCTCCTGCTTTTATCATTGCTTGGATTATGCATGGGGGTGTGGTGGTTGGGTTTGTGGCGTCGAAGATGGGGACTGCTGGGACTGGACGGCTGCGGTCGTCGGTGCTGGGGGTGCTATGGGGTGGCATTTTTATGGTGTTTTCAAGGTCATATCATCTTAGTCTCCTTAATGTGGTTTATATTGCCTTATAAGTTCTTCACCTTTGTCTGTTCTAATATGATAGACGGGAATAGTAGTTTCGGCGCAACATGACCCGTAATAAGGAAGGGAATGCAGCAGATAAACGGATAGTTTAACTCGGTTTGGAAACTGGGGAGCTCAGGCATGCATGAATATGCTTATCAGGTGTGGGAGACCCAGTCTACTCATATATGAAGTGCATGATAAGCGATGTCCCCAGTCTTGGACGAAACAGGTAACTGATACGCCCAACTACAGTGCTGAAGCGGGGTTGGTTGTAAACTAATACGAATGTTGTTAATGGCTGAACTCCTTTTTATGCTTTGCATCCTTCCCAAATCGATAATAAATCATGCTATACAAAGGTATCTTCCGGTTCAAACACCAGCGCCACCTGCGCTTTCGGAGGCCATCCAGCCTGGCTATCGAATGTCTTAGCAAACGTGTACCGTCCTGATCCAACGATCTTCTCCTCCTCGCCACCAGGGAGAACCACCTTCGCCGTCGAATTAGGAGGCACAACCAGCCCCAGGTGGAACTGATCCCGATTCCTAACCTCCCATCGAGTCTCCAACCGGCCGTACGCGGTCTCATATATCGCCTCGGCAGAGGTAATCGTACCTCCCGGTAAGGGTTTCACGAGTATCCGCCTCCACCCAGGCTCTAGCGGACTCACTCCAGCGACCGTCTTATGCAGCCAGTTGATAATCGACCCCAGCGCGTAGTGATTGAAACTGGTCATTTCCCCAGGATTGATGGAGCCGTCGGGGAGCATGCTATCCCAGCGCTCCCAGACAGTTGTCGCGCCCATGCGGATCGGATACATCCATGAAGGGCAGTTGGATTCTTGTAGCATGCGGTAGGCTAGTTGGTGGTGACCGGCCTTTGTCAGAGCGTGCGTGATTACCGGTGTACCCGCGAAGCCTGTGGATACTTGGAACTTTGATATGCGCACAAGGCGGGCTAGTCGGTCGCCTGCGGCGGCGGCTTGTTGTGGGTCATCGTGGAGGTCGAAGACTATTGCGAGGCTGAGTGCTGTTTGAGTGTCTCCTACTAACAAGCCCGTGGGGGAGATGTACTTGGTCTGGAACCGGGACCTGAGGGTTCGGTGGTCAGCCTTGTATCGAGATGCGTCTGCGGATTCGCCGAGGATGGAGCTGATATCGGCAAGGATCCCTGTTATGTATACGAGGTAGGCATCTGCAACTAGGGTTCCGTCGGTGCGAGAGTTACCGGGTTGGTCTGGAGGCGCGGTTGGGTCAAGCCAGTCGCCGAGTTGGAAGAGTGCATCGTCCCAGAGACGGTCTGGGCCGCGCTGCACCCCACGCTCGAGATAGGCAGTCATGCTAGGGTATTGCCGGCGGAGCATACTAGCATCCCCGTAGCTTTGGTACAGTGTCCAAGGCAGGATTATAGATATGTCATCCCATACAGCCTGGGGAAACGTAGGCCAGAAGGATTCATCGATAACATTTGGGACCACGAGCGGCGGGATTGCCTTTGGGTGTGCAAGTTGTTCGGCTGAGAGATCCTGTAGCCAGTCACTCAGCATGCCTCCGGTGTTATAGAGAAAACTTGCAGAAGGAGCAAATATTTGGAGATCGCCCGTCCAGCCCATACGCTCATCGCGCTGCGGGCAGTCCGTGGGAACAGAGAGGAAGTTTCCGCGCATACTCCATATCGCATTTTGATGCAGTTTGTTGACCATCTCATGGCTACAGTTAAACCATCCAGATCGTTTGAGGTCAGTATGCATGACCTCGGCAACAAGGCTCTGCAGCGTGAGCGGAAATTCCATGTCTTCAGGGTCCCATCCGTCCACCTGAACGTATCTGAAGCCATGGAAAGTGAAGCTAGGAGCCCAATTCCGGATTTCTTGACCGGCTGATATGATCTCGTCCTGGGCCTTGGCTATCCGGAGCGGACGAGTTCCTAGTTCCTTGTTTTCAAGGACTTCCGCATGTCGAAGGACTATAGAATGGCTTGCTGGTTTCTTGACCGAGTGAATCCGGACACGGCCAACAAGGTTCTGCCCGAAATCAATGACCACTTTGCCGGCCGGCGTGCGGATTATCTCGACTGGATCGACCACCTGAGTCACTCGCACTGGAGGAGCGTTTGGAGCTACAAGCTGTGCCGCAGGTAATGCGATTTCGCGAGCTGACCCCCACGGCATCGCCAAGGATGATTTCTTCCAGCCATCCTGCTCCTCCCGGGCGTCGTAAACTTCTCCATCGTAGATCTCGCTCCGGATGATCGCAGACTGGTGGGACTTCCAGCTTGTGTCAGTCGCAATAACGATTGGCGATTGGTCTTCTTGTCCTGGGTCAATTTCCAGCTGCGCAAGCAACCCAAGCTCATCCCCATAGATGAACCGTCTGCCTCCATGAAACCCCAGTCGCGTAGCATACCAGCCCTCTGATACTTCAACCGCAATAGTATTCTCCCCTCCAGCCTTCAGAAGCGAGGCGACATCAAAGACCTCGTAGTTCAATCGGTTGTGATAGCTCGTCCACCCAGGAGCCATGCAATGGTCACCCACCGGCTCTCCATTGATGTATGCCTGGAACACTCCCAAGCTCGTGATGTACAGCCTCGCATGCTCCGCAGAGGCCTTTGGCAAAGGGAACGTCTTCCTGAATCGGACAGGACGCAAAGGGCCTTCATTCTGCTTAACAGGACTGGCGATTGCCCGCGCGCTCCAGTCATCCCGACTCAGCAGACCACACTCAACGGTGCTCCAATCTGACCATTCAGTCAATGTCGTATTATTTCCCGGCCCTCCATGAGAGCGTACGCGAACTTTTGCGATCTCTCGCGATTGCAAGGGCTGGCTCGGCCACGGCACCAGTACGGATTCGCTAGAATCAACACGGTATGCTTCTGTGTTGTTGTCACCACGAGCGACTTCGACTTCGTACGCGGTCTGTTGCCAGTTTGCAGCTGTGCCTTCGGTTGCTGTGAACCTCCACGAGATCCGGGGCTGCGCGGAGCCAATGCCGAAGCCGGTGGGATGCTGCTCGAAGGAGGGCGGGGTTAAAGTGGGTTGCGACATAATCCTGATAACTGCTGGTTTGAGGATAACCAGATGTTGGCTCTAAGTTGATGATTGACGCATCTGACTTGAACGCCGAACGAGTACGAGCACCGATGAGTTGGCTGCGTCAATGTATCTAGACTTCAATAGAGGTGCCCGAGCTTCCCCATCGAGGGACAATTGCGACCGAATGAACTCGGATTCGGGGTGAATGGCTGCGAGCTGGAAGTTGGCCGGTAGAACTTCGGCAGATTAACGCGTGAGCTGGAGGGGTCGTGACTCGGTGTGTTGGAGTTGATGGACTCGGTGGAGATTCACGCCATAGTTCTGTTCTGGGATCGGATCGCACTCTGGATATTATCAATTTGACGAGGTACTGAGCACCAACAAAGATAACTAGGCTATATTTGCATTCTAACATTTAGACATTTAAGTCAACTCCCGAGGCTGTTCTATTTCTATACTATGGGAAAGTGTTACTCCATACGTCATACGTCAGTGGCCGATGTCTATGCAAATTCCGCCATTAAATCCCCAATGGCATCGGCACCCTTGCCCCCTCCCTCCAAGCGAGGGTTGGTCGTCTGGATTAACACTCGTCTATAGCTCGTCAACGCAGGTGTTCCGTTATCCGTCACCTGCAATATCAAATGCAAGATCTGCCCCCGGGGGATTGGTTGTCTGCTCATCAACTCCACACAGCATCTCTCTGGCGGCGGAAGACTAATATCCGCCTTTCGACCTTCGTCGATGGGTTTTATCGATATGTCTGCGACTTCTGCGTCCACCCATGCCTGAGTAGCCGTCGGGTCCTTGTAGTGGAACCACTTGAAGGTCAAATCATCGCCGTCTAGATCGTAGGTCCTGGACGCATCGAGAGTGAGAGTAGATCCTGCTTCAGCCTCGATTTCCAGTGGAGTCAAACTCGTATCGCCATTGATGGAAACAATTGGTGCATGGTTAGCAGCAGAAAAGTCGGACGAAAGTGACCATTTGATACGCGCGGCAAAATCGTTCTGGAAACTGTCTCTCCAGCGCCACACGGTCCCGTGATTCGTGGTATATATGCGGCCATCTGCTCCAGCCACCCGGTCGACAGCATCGCCATAATGTTTGCTGGCAAGGCCCTTGGCACTCACATCAGACCGCTGATACCGGCCACCCCAAGAACCATACTCTGGATGCTCGGGAACCCCCAGCCCATTTTGAATCAAGTATAAAAAGGTTGCCGTATCACCCTCGGGGATGAACATATAATCAGGATACGCAGAACCCAGCTCGCCAATCTGAATATTCTCGCGTATCCATTGTTTAGATACTTTCGTAAAATCCGGGCCGCCTTGGTCAAAATTATAGTATTTATCGCCTGAGATTCCCGTCCACGTAGCGAGGCCGTAGTGGTTCCAACCGTGGATAGAAGCAATATAAAAAATATCGGGATACCTGTGGCGAATCCAGGGGCCCGTGTCATCCTGATCTGATATCGTATAAACTCGGAGTTTAGAACGCAGTTTAGCAGCATCATCCACGGAGTAAAGCTTCTCGATCCGAAGAAGCACCTGAGCTAGAACATTGGTGCCGCCCCAGAAAAGAACCCAGAGGGGCTGATCGCTAGGAGCTTGTATACGCTCGAGGAGTAGTTCGCCGCCCTCACTAAGAGGGATATCATCTCCCACTGCTTCCATTCCATATACCTCTGCGCCCTTGCGCACGAGGCCTCGGAAGTAACTCGCCGGCTGGTATTTGGCGCCAGGATGGACGTGGGCGTTGAGGTTTTCGACAACTTTCTCGTAGGCGTCAATGATCTTCTGCATGTCCTGAGGACAGACCTTGTTCTTCATCCATGTTGATGTGCAAGCTACCAGGCCCTCTGTTTGGAATTGATGGCTGTAAAGCAGATAGCGCACTAGTGATTCAGCATCATCCGGTTCATTCGAGATATCCGAAACGATAAATACCCGTGGTTTACTCGGAAAGTTGTGCAATTTGGTGAGCTGGTCGGCCATCTTGAATAAATTAGGAAGAATTGAGGCAGGAATAATAACTTCAAGCTGTCCATCCTAGTCGACATTTTTATGATTGAGGAGGGGCTTACCTCCCCCATGATCATTCGGCCCAATTAGGCAACTGTAAATCCCGTGACCCACTGTCGAGGTTCAGTGCCGCCAAAGAAAGAAGGTACAGGCTCTGGTTGCTCCTTCCTTAATGTCGTCGTCTGAGAGCACGTGCACTCATGTGATATATAGAACAGGTCGCGATTTACCTAGGCTAAACCCAGAGAAGGCAATCATCCAACTACGAGCCGAAGATTAGCCGACCAAGTTGTCGAGAGCCATGAATGACAACAACGGCTCGCTACATCTCCACTGCCATGGCATGTGCACCATCCTTCATGAGGGGAAACGGCCCGAGAGTCCAGAAGTTGGCCATAAATTAAATTCCTGTGTCACGCGGGAAACTCGAGCCTCCAACTTCTTCCCATCTCTCATAGTGAATCAACACAATCACCATGGGCTTCAAAAGTGTTGATTCTGCGCATATAGAGAGCACGCTCTCAAAGTTGACCCTCGAGGAGAAGGTAACAATTCCCAGTTCTTTAGAAATGCACATGGAATAATAACAAGTTCCAGATTTCTCTCCTAGCAGGGAAAAACTTTTGGGAAACATTCGATTTTCCTGAGAAAGGAGTACCAGCATTGAAGGTATGTCTGCCAATTACACAAAGAACACATTCACGTGCTGGGGATGGTCAAACTGATAATAAATAGACGTCGGATGGCCCCAATGGTGCTCGCGGAGCCACGTTCAAGGGAGGCGTAACCGCTGCCTGTTTTCCAGCATCGTCTTTGCTGGCCGCAACATGGGATGTTGAAGCCGCCAAGCATATTGGAAATGCTCTGGCTGAAGAGACCCTTTCAAAGGGTGCGAGGGTGCTGTAAGTGAAATCTGGCATTGGAAAACGGTGTAATCCAAGAACTGATAATTCCTAGTTTGGCTCCCACCGTCTGCATCCATCGCCATCCGCTCGGAGGCCGCAACTTTGAGTCTTTCTCCGAAGATCCTTTCCTAGCCGGAAAGCTGGCAGCACAGTACATCCATGGCGTCCAGGATAGAGGAGTGGCTGCTACCATTAAACACTTTGCGGTAAACGAGCAAGAGACGTGCCGGTTCACTGTCAACGAGCACGTTGCCGAACGAGCACTTCGTGAGATCTATCTGAAGCCATTTGAGATTGCCATCAAGGAGTCCCAGCCTCTTGCAGTTATGACTGCTTACAACCTCGTCAATGGCACCCATGCCGACTCACATGAGTTCCTTCTACGGAAGGTTCTTCGGGAACAATGGGGTTGGAAGGGCCTTGCTATGAGCGACTGGGGTGGCACTAACTCCACAGTCGAGTCGTTGAATGCTGGCCTTGATTTGGAAATGCCCGGCCCTACCAGGTGGCGTAAGGTCGATGAAGTGGTCGCAGCCGTGAAGTCCGGTGCTGTATCAGAGAAAACAATCAACCAGCGTGCACGAAATGTTCTCGAGCTACTCGCCAAGCTAAATTGTTTTGAAGATCCCACTATTCCAGACGAAAGGGCCATCATCCTTCCCGAGCATAAAAAGCTGATCCGCTCGGTGGGCAGCCAAGGTCTTGTCCTTCTCAAAAATGATGGTGCAATCCTCCCTCTGAAGAAGGAGAAACTGGCCAAGAAAAAGATCGCATTATTGGGCTTTGCTCGAGAGGCTCTCATCCACGGTGGCGGCAGCGCTTCAGTCAATGCCCACTACCGCGTTACTCCTGAGGAAGGTCTTCGTGCCGCTCTTGGGGACTCTGTAGAATTTGAGTACGCCAAAGGCGCGCATACCTTCCGCCAGCTTCCTTTGCTAAGTGAGGGTGTGGTGAACCGTGAGGGACAGCCTGGTTGGACTTTCGATTTCTTTGTTGCTGACGAGCCCAATGGCGAGCCTGCTTCTTCAACATCCTCTGAGCAGCCCAGCTATATTCCTATCTTTGTCAAAGAATCTTGGGGAAGTCTCCGTGCCAGTGCCCGCTTCACCCCTACACAAAGCGGGAACCACTATCTGGCCATGTCCGGGTTGGGGGCGTCCAAGATCCTGATCGATGGCAAGATCGTATACAACCAGAAGCAGAACTGCCCTGACTCCATGGCGTTCCTCCTTGGCGGTGTCGAAGAACCAGAAATCCAGTACGTATTCGAAGCTGGAAAGACATACACCATTGAGATCACCACGGTGAAGCCTACCAGCAAGGGCGGACTTGCTATGTTGGACGGTTTCATCGGTTTCCGTTTCGGCTTCATGTCCGAACAAGAACACAACCAGGATCTCCTGTCCGAGGCCGTGGAGGTGGCCAAGAAGAGCGACTTTGCAATTGTCTTTACTGGACATACATCTGCATGGGAGACAGAAGGGCAAGACCAGATCAGCTTCAATCTACCAAGCAATGGCTCGCAAGACCGGCTGGTGGCCGCTGTTGGCGCTGTCAACGCTAATACCGTTGTTGTGAACTGCACTGGCGTTGCAGTTGCTATGCCATGGTTGAATGAAGTCAAGGCGGTCATCCAAGCATGGTTCCCTGGGCAAGAGGCTGGCAACGCAATTGCTGATGTTCTCACTGGCGCCGTGAACCCTGCAGGTCGCCTACCTGTGTCCTTCCCCCGGGCAGTGGAGGATGCACCCGCACATGGAAACTTCCCAGGCGAGTTCAGCACCGGAGAGGATGGGCGACAAACCCTGGAAGTCACGTACAAGGAAGGCGTGTTTGTAGGTTACCGTCACTACGACCTATCAGAAGAAAACCGTTCCAAGGTTCTCTTCCCATTCGGTCATGGTCTATCCTACACCACCTTTACGCACGGAAACCACAAAGTCAGCATTGCCGGCGGAGACTCAGTGGAAGTATCGGTGGACGTCACCAACTCTGGCACCTATACCGGCGCAGAAGTTGTCCAAGTGTATGCCGGTTCCAAGTTGGCGGTCCCTGAGAACCCTACCAAGGAACTTGTCGGGTTTGTCAAGGTGCGTCTGGAGCCGGGAGAGACCAAGACTGCCAGCGTTACCTTTAGCACACGCCAGCTAGCTCACTTTAACGAGCAAAACAGCAAATGGGAGGTGCCATCAGGCGAGTATGAGGTGTCAATTGGCCAGTCTGTGAGAGATATCATTGGAAAGGCAGTGGTCAATGTTGGAGCTCTTAGCTACGACCCTTAAGGTCAATGCAGCTACTGCACATTAATTCACTTTTAAGCGTTTCACTCTTGCCAGAATCTCCATTCATGTAATCCACCAACCCGGGGTTGTATACTGTATAGCATCACATGACTGATCTTCAACCATCGCACAGTCCTCCCCGGCCTCAACCTTAGCGGAACGTCAACAACTGTGACCTGCCAGTTAGACAATCGAATGCCGAAACTGCGCACCTTACGCGTACGTCATACCATGATACACCTCGAAGTGGCCATTATTGACTCTCAAACAGTGCATCCACAGACCGCTTAGAATTGCTTTTTGGTCGGCAAATCTTCGGGACTTTTTCCCTCCCCCCATCCGGCGGTCCCTCCAGGACCCAATAATCGGAGTCGTGAGAACACCCGGGGGTCTCCAGACCCCATATTCTTCTCCATATTCCATGTGGTTTCCCCACGCATTTCTTTCGCATGGCAAAACTATACAAGTTTAGAGCAGAACTAGGCAGTTGAAATCGGTTTATTTGCCCCCGAGTCGATCGTACGGGGTCCCGGACGCCCAATCGGCGCGGGCTGCGAATAGAGTTTGTCGGCCCAGTTCATGTTTCTTTTTCTGCTCCGGCCTGGTCTCTCTCCTTTTTCCGATTCGGTTTTTGACGTACCCTCCCTGCTTGCTGTCATCGTCCCAATGCGGGCATTTATCCCTGCGGCACTGCATACCTACATGAATCACGGAGTCGGGCGGGTATGGGATTTGCAAAAGAAGGAAGGAAGATAAATAGATTGTCGGCCCGGCGTGAAGTTTGATGCCTCTCCAGTCTCCACGGTCCACCGCTCATCCCTTACTTTGATTCTAACTCGGGGCCCCTTATTACTTGCTCTTCTTTCCCCTTCTCTGCGATGGAGAAGGCCAGTGTGGAAATGGTCGAGAAGACCGACGATCAGCAGCTGGGCTACCTCGCCGACTCGGAAGATCATGATCTGACGAAATGGGAGAGCCTTAAGAAATATCCCTTGACCTTTTTCTGGTGCATCTATGCCGTCTGGTGTGTACTCTTGGTCAGCTTCGAGAACCAGGCGGCTGGTACGGTCATTTCAATCCCCCAGTTCCGTCAGGACTTTGGTAGCTTCTTTGGTGGCGACTATGTACTGGACACCAAGTGGCAGTCAGCATTCAATGGCGGACCCGTCGCGTCTGCAGTCGTGGGCGCTTTATGCTCCGGGCAGATCGCAGATACCGTTGGGCGAAAATGGACGATACTTGGCGCTCTCTTGATCTCCGTGGCCGGTGTGACCTTGGAATTCGTCTCGACGACAAACGAGATGTTCTTCGGCGGCAAATTCCTCAACGGCTTCGCTCTTGGTGCTCTCGCATCTGTCCCCGTCACCTACGTTGGTGAAATTTCCCCTCTAGCCCTACGTGGAACGCTAACCTGCCTGACTGCGCTGGCCTACTGTGTTGGTCCTTTCGTGGTTGCGCTGATAACGAATACTACTGGAACCTACACCACCAGATGGGCGTACCGCGCCGTCTTCGCTGCCCAGTGGGGATACGCTGCCATCGCTCTGGCTTTGGTACTCTTCATGCCTGAGTCTCCGTGGTGGCTGGTCTCCAAAGGTCGTGAACAGAAAGCCCTCTCCAGTCTATCTCGCCTCGGATACAACGAAGCTGAAAGAACCAAGAAGCTCTCCTCTATCAAAGTCACCCTCGAGCAGGTCCGTCACGAGACTGAAGGCGCAACCTACTTTGAATGCTTCCGCCGCTCGAACCTCCGCCGAACAATCATATCCATCGCCCCCCTTTCCATCCAAGCTTTTTCCGGCGTGATCTTCACTGCTTCCTATTCGACGTATTACATGCAACTGGCCGGCTATACCAACGCAATGAGCTTCCGTCTGCAGATTGCACAACAAGTCCTATCTATCGTCGGCAACATCATGTCATACTTCATGATCGATCGCCTTGGTCGCCGAAACCTCATGGTATTCGGTCTATTCATAATGACATGCATCCTCATGATCACCGGCGGACTCGGGGTCGTTTCCTCCGACAAAACAAACCCCAACTCCGACGGCGCTGTTAAAGGCACAGTTGCCCTCATCCTAATTTACGTCTGGTGGTACAACTGCACCATCGGCGCCGCCGCATACACCATCCTCGCAGAAGTCTCAACATCCAGACTCCGCGTCAAAACAATCGCAATCGGCCTCGCCCTCCAGAACGCCCTTTACATGATGTGGTCCTTCGTCCTTCCCTACCTCTTCAACCCAGACAAAGCAAACCTAGGCGCCAAGGTGATGTTCATTTTCGGTGGCCTTTCCGTTATCTGTCTCGTTTATCTTTGGTTCTACCAGCCTGAGACTGCCGGTAGGACTTATGCGGAGTTGGACGAGATGTTCTATAAGCGGATTCCGGCGCGGAAGTTCAAGTCTTATGAAACGGATTCCCAGAATATAGGGCTGGGTGTTAGAGCGGTGAATGATAGTTCCAGAGTGTGATGTGTAGCGGGCTTTTTATTTTTTCTTGTTTTTGATGCGATTCTTGACTTTTTATGAGCGTTGAATACTGCTATATATATATACAGCATAGTGTACCATAGTTATATAAGAATGAATCATGTCGGTTTGGTCCATGGTCTCGTCACGGCTGAAGTAGAAGATCATAAATAAATCTATATTTGAGTGTTCTATTCCTCTATTTAACCCGAAATTTTTAAATCTCATGGTTTACTTGCGCGAAGTAATCTCGCCTCCGCTAAGCAACCCGGCCAAGACGACCTTAATCTCCTCCAAGAACCTCGTAACCTCCTCCTCCGTACCAACCGTGATTCTCAGACACCCTTCACACCCAAGCTCCTTACCGCGGAATCGCACCACAACACCACGTTTCTCGGCCATGGCCTCGTACGTCCCCAGCGCAATGGGGTTGCTAGGCTTGCCGCCCTGGTCCGCAGGCTTATCGAGGATTTCAACAAGGAGGAAGTTCGACTCCGTGCCGCCACGGAAGCGCCCGATACCAGGGACCGAAGGGAGTTCCTTGATAAGTCGGTTGCGTTGGGTGATGATGTTCGAGCGGTAGGCACGCATCACTTCTAAGTTTTTGGGATTCCCAAGTGCCGCAGTTGCGAGCGCGCTTGTTGGGCTGGAGATGTTGTAGGGTGCTTTCAAACTGTTGAGGAGGGTTGCGATTTCGGGGCTTGTGAATGCAACGCCTAGCCGGATACCTGCGAGGCCGAAGGCCTTACTGAGGGTCTGCATGACGACTAGGTTGGGCCATTCGGCTACCCATTCTGCGAGACTAGAGCCCTCGGGGGCAAAATCGATGTAGGCTTCGTCGACGACGACGACGCCATTCCACGTTGGGTGTTCCAAGACTTTCTGGATGTCGGACTTGGCGATTAGGTTTGCTGTTGGGTTTCCAGGGGAGCAAATGTAGGCGAGTTTAATTGTAGGGTCGGCGGAGAGGGCGGCATTGATCTTTTCAGGTTGCAGGGAGAATCCATTCTCGGTGTCTAGAGGCACCTTGACGATCTCAACGTCGTTGACGTCGGCGCTGACGGAGTACATGCCATATGTAGGTGGGCATGTGAGGATTTTGTCTTTTCCGGGGACGCAGAAGGCGCGGAGGAGGGCATCGATGGCTTCGTCCGATCCGACTCCGACGAAGAGGTTCTCTGGGGTGATGCTCTTATCCGTGTGGGCGTGGGTGTTGCGGAGGTTGCAAAAGAGTTGTTTGAGGGGGTGCTGGTGACTTCAATCAATCAATTGCAGTTAGTATTGCGAGATCTGTAGTAACTATAGGTCTAGTGCACGTACGGATCAGGATATCGGTTCAATCCCAAGAGATCAATGTCGGGCTTCGATGACCCCGTCGAGCCGCCATTGGCCGCTGAGTCCTGGAGAGCACCCTCGGGGTTCAGGGCCAGACCGGGGCCATAGGCGTTCTCATTGGCATCGAGTAGAACATTTGTCCCATCATCTTTGTAGTCACTAATTCAATTGTATTAGTCGCGACGCCGGTTGCGGAGGAGCGGGATGGTGGCGGGGTACATACTCTCTAGCGCAACGGTAAGGCTGCAGTTTTAAAATGTTCTTGCGCGCGCATTTGGAGAGATCGAAGGCGGAAGGTTTTGAGGCCATTTTGAAGCGGGCTCAGGGAAATGGTGAGGTAAACGGTCTTCCGTCTTGGTTGGGTGGAGGAAAAGAAGAAATGACGGCGGGGAGTGGCGGGGACCGCGGAGCTTATATAAGTGTACAGATCAACTATGACTCAGGCCGCTGCAAGATGATTCTGCCCTGGCATGCAAAATTGTGAATTGTATCTTGAATGAGTATATTTATTGGTCTTTTCCAATGAGCTAGAAATACATCAAGAGGTACATCTTTCGTATTTCTATACAGGTAACTGTAGCCTTAGTGTATAAAGTTTTAATATAGACCACCACCATCAATCAGGTCAACGCCGTGATATGCTCTAATATAATAATGACAGCGCACAAAAGTTTACCATCTCTATTCTTTCTTAGTCTCCTTTGGAGTCTCTTCGCTTGGCTCTGGCTCCTTTTTTCCCGAATTCTTCCACTTATCTTGCTTTGCTTTAAGATAACGCCAGGTTCGAGATATCCCCGCAGTGAACAATCCCTTGACCGTCTCTACAGAGCTTGGCCACCGAATCGTCTTAGTGATCGCGCCCTGTATTTCTTTCGTGAGGCCATCGTCACTGGCAATGCGCTGCTCGAAAGGCCCACCTTGCCTGCGGCGAACAAGCTCCGGGTCCTTGTCATTACTATCCTTCATCATCTTCAAAAATTCCGCGCGAGGGATCCCGAAACGCGTCTGATACTGGAAGTACAGCCTCTCCCGGAAAGACTCGGGTAGTCGGCGAACCATGTTTCCGCGCTTTACAGGGTCCATATCTTGCGTCAGCCGCACATTGGCCTCGGGATCATCAATCCAATCTTCGGAAGAACAGCGACTGTCGTTAAAGACAGCGTTTGGCAAATTTTCGATGAGCGGTGCATATAGCCGCCTGAAGTTAGCCATCTGCGAAGAAACGATATTGTTGACTTTTTTGGGGTCTTCTACAGGCAATGCCATGCGGAGGTCACCCATATAGCTGATGGATGCTATCGTGTTGTACAACTGGAATTCTGTAAACTGCTCCGGTAGCAGTAGTAGAGCGACCCGAAGAGCAGACAAGAGATTCATCTGGTTCGCGAGTCGTACCTTCGGGTGGTCCCGCAGGATTTTGACAGGCTTTTGCAGTCGGCCCGCGAGGTATAACGTATCCCATTGGCTGAGGTCCTGGCATAGTGTGTCAATGTTCACAACCCCGTACTTGATCAATGTGCCGTTGACGGTTATATAGGGATTGAAGTAAACCCCTGCCCCGAATCTGTCTTGCACTTGCGAGACTGTATAAGAACCGAGGGTGCGCAGCCCTGAGTAGTGATCGCGGTGCTGCGCAAGATTTAATGAGTGCCAGTGTTGCGAATAAGATACACCAAAGATGAAATCAATCATCTTTCCCTTGCCTTGCTGCATGTTCTGGATTGCCGCCGGGGCTGACGGATGGCATTGTTCGGAGCCCGGCGCGCTGCCATTTTGGGGGAATACACCAGATCCATATGCAAAGGCATACCGAATTGGTGCTCTGAACTGCCAAAGAATTTGTCGCAATGCTTCCTTAAATTCTTGGTTGATTACCATGTGCTGGTTTATTCCGAAATCTTTCGAGGGAAGCTCGGAGAAAGCCGAAATAGCCAGATTCGGGTTCGCGTCCCAATCACCGTTGTCTAGCGCCTTGGAGGAAGTTGAGAACGGAGCAGAAGACGGCGACAATAATCCACGGTCTGGACCAGAGTGTTGCACACCGGCGCTACTATATGATGGGGATCGGTGGCCGGGGATCGTCAAACCGGCATTTCGAGGATGAATCGCATTTTGTTCGCTCGAAAAATACCGACGCGAGCCCTGTCTTCGAGTATACCGCGGGAGGACCGGGTAAGCCGAGCGAAGACGAACGTAGGGACCCGAAGCAGCGTTCGAGAAGAGGAGCTTGAATGCAGGTATCGGTTAGCATTAGGGTGATCGGGCAAAAGGGGGACGCGATGTCTTACTGTAGTTTCGCGCATTGTCGCGAGAGGGAAAGAGGGAGACATGGCACACTTGCAGGTTCAGACCATGATTCCCAGGCTAAAGCTGTAGGGAGGATGACGATGGAATGGAGTAGCTGGAGTGATCGATGGAGCTCACTGTGGAATTATTATTCATCGACTCTCCGATCGATAACCGTCCGCGAGCACCGAATCTGACGTATCCTCGGCTTTGTGTCGGTGCCTCAGGCAGGTGTTCTATCACGTGCCGCCGTTCCTCCGCAGGCGCGTCCGACCGCCCAGACCTAAACAAAGGCAGTAAACAATCAATCCCCTCGCATCAGACTCACGGTCACCACATCTCGATTGTACCGGTCTCGATGCTCGTGCAAGATGGCTAACGAAATGGAGACGTTTGCCGCCCGTCTGGCTACCTTTGACCTTGTTCTGCACCCAGATAGGCGGTCTTCTAGCTCAAAATCCGCGAAGCCGATCACATGGCCGCACCAGAGACCTTCTCCAGCTGAGGTATACTAAACTCCCAAATGAATAATTGAAGATTTAATCCATGCTAACCAGTTTATTGTATAGCTCGCACATGCCGGTTTCTTCTACAATCCTTACGAGACGAATCCAGACAATACAACATGCTTTCTATGTCGAAGGGCTCTCGATGGTTGGGAAGAGGAGGACAACCCGATTACGGAGCACTTAAAGCATGCGAAGGACTGCGGATGGGCTGTTATGATGGATATTCAACAGCGTAGCTCGAATCCAGCTGAAATAGAAGACCCGACCAGTGAAGCCATAGCCCAGGCAAGGCTGACAACCTTCGGTGAATCATGGCCACATGATGGCAAGAAGGGCTGGCTGTGTCAGTCAGACAAGGTAATTCCCGTCTCTCTAGTACCGATTTGAAAAAATCGAGTATCTAATGGTTGTTGTTATTTGCTGTGGTAGATGGTTGAAGGCGGATGGTATTTCTGCCCGAACGAAGAAAGTGCAGACCTGGCGAGCTGCGCCTACTGCAAGTTATCGCTCGATGGATGGGAGCCCAAAGACAATCCATTGTAAGTGATTCACTCCTTTCGTGCTATGCTTTACTAACCAATCTAGCGACGAACATTACCGCCGTTCATCTGACTGCTCGTTTTTCGTATTTGCAAAGCCTGCCAAGGGGAAGGGTACACGATCTAAAAAGGGCCGTACCTCAAAGGCTTCCCGCCAGTCAACTCAGTCTACTGCGTCTGAAATTTTGCCTTCAGACGTTGAGGATCAACTGGATCAAAGTGTGTCGTCCCAGCCAGCCAAGGCCAAATCCACGAAAAAGTCATCCAAATCGAAATCAAAAACCTCCAAATCCAAGAAGGACGAGCCTCGAGAGACGGAGAGTCAGATGGACGTCGATGAGGCCGAAGACGCCCAGCCGGAAACCTCAAGGCCAAAGCGTAGTACACGGGGAAGAAAGCGATCGAGTACCGAGCTGGATAAAGACACGATGAGCATCGACGACGAAAATACCATGGATCAGCCAGAACCACCCTCTAAGAAGAGAGCCACGAAACGGAGTACTAGTCGTGCTCGAGCGCAAAGCATAATGTCCACCGATAGCGTTACGGATGTTCCTGGCTATGAGAGTGAGGCCACACA
The DNA here is from genome assembly GCF_001890125.1 of Aspergillus versicolor CBS 583.65. NCBI lineage: Eukaryota > Fungi > Ascomycota > Eurotiomycetes > Eurotiales > Aspergillaceae > Aspergillus > Aspergillus versicolor. Next base: position 2,926,839 of record NW_024467524.1, on the reverse strand, counting down.
CGATGAAGAAGGTCAGAAAACGGGCCGTGGAAGGAGCAAAAAGAAGACAGCGAAGGGTCGCAAGGCGTCTTCTACTTCAAAGAGCGCGCCAAAATCCCGCCTTCCTCGAGATTCAGAGCTTGAGGCGGCGATTGAAGCCGGTCTCGAAGGGGACGAACCTCAAAAGGACGAACCACAAAACATGGAAATTGAAGATGTGAACACCGAGAAGACCACATCCAAGCCTGGCCCTAAGAAATCGAAATCTAAGAAGAAGAATGCAAAGAAGGACCCGGAACCATCCAATGATGCAGTTGACCAACGAATGATCGACAATGATGCGGTAGCTGAGCAGCAAGATCCTGAACCTGAGCCCGTGCCTGTCGAAACGCAAGCCAAACGTCGCAGCTCAAAAAACACAGCCGACCAGCCAAATACCATTCCTGACCAGCAGTTGGAAGCACAAGACGTTGAAGAAGAGGATGGTCGTCGGAATGAATCATTTGTCTCAGTTGAAATTGTATCAAAACCTCTGGCGGAATACTCTCAAGTAGAAACAAACGAAAAAGAGAGCAAAAAGACCAAGAAGAAAGCATCCTCGGAGAAGACGAAAAAGTCCAAGAAGGGTGACAAGGCCGACAAGAAAGCAAAGACCACAAAGACAGAAGAGACAGAGATGGCAGAGGTCGAAAGGGCCCAAAGGCCTGACAAGCGAGAGAGCGAGCAGCCTGAAGCTGAAGCGGAAGAGCAGTTGCCTCAGGCGTCGCCGTCACGTACGCCAGAACCAAGCAGGCAGGAACATGTGGAAAAAGAACCCTCGCGCCGCAGATCCTCTAAAGTGCCTCCGAAGACAGCTGAGAGGTACAGTGACATCTCACAAGACAAGCAATACGCCCGTTCCGTTGCATCCGATAGATCGCCGGAAGACACTCGTTATAGTAAACAGGACCAGCAAGAGGAACCCGTGTCTCCGCTGCCGTCTGCTTCAAGGGGAACTCCTTCACTCTCACCCCAATCCTCTGATGCTGAGAACCATCCGCCTTCCATGAAGGCGTCGGCGCCTCGGGCCCAGCTGTCGTCCCCATCCAAAAATACATCTGTTAGATTTCCTCTGGGGACGAGTACTCCCTCTCCTTCAAAGCGGAATACTTCACCAGGAAAACTCAAGTCGTCTCATCCGTGGGTTCCCATCGATATCGATGAAATCCTAGTAGCCAGTTTGAGCGATAAGGAGAATACCGGTCTGCAGAGTGCGTTGGGCAACTTGAAAGGGGAATTGGAAACTCCCGAAAAGAAAATGACAGTAGAGGAATGGATAATGTGGAATGCAAAGAACGGTGAAGAGAGACTTAAGCGAGAATGCGAACGGCTAGTTGGGCAGTTTGAGAAGGAAGGCGCGCGAGCAATGCGCGCATTGGAGGGGATCGAGTGCGTAGATTGATTGAAGCAGGACTGTCGACGATTCAGGCACTTGTTAGGAGTTCGGGGGGCTTTGGGGTATGGCGTTGGGTAATCTGGTTGTCTATGTTTTAATGAGTGATATTGACTATCTTCAATGCAATCTTGCCGAATAACATCACGGCATATCGAGCGCCTTTTTTTGGACCAGACTCCATATCAAAGCAAACCGGGGTATATACAATTAGTAGTACAGAAAAAGTCTTTCGTTAAAGAACAAACCAATGCGAGGGCGCACGGAGTTCGACTAAGCAATGATGCCCAATCGGCCCTCCCAACTGTCTTCCTGTTTGACCTCGCTGTTGCCTTTGCGACGCTTCTCGTTCCTCTTCCGTCTTTTCTCCTCACGCTCTTTGGAAAGTTGCTCTTCTCTGTCCTTGAGTCGCTCTCCCAGATCCATCTGCCAGACCATGCGCTCCTCTTCCTCTCTCACTCGCTTCTGGTGAGCCAGCATTCTCAACCGCTGGCGTACATCGTCCACCGTAGCCTGGGCTACCTCCCCGCTCTGACCGGTGGCAATCAAGTGCTGCTTGCTATTCAAGTGCTCCACCAGCTGCAAGTTATCCTTGAACGTGAGGTCACAGTCAGAGCAGTAGAATCCCGCACCTTTACCACGCTTTCCCACCGCATTTGCCGCAGAGACAATCGTCGTCTTGCCAACCATGGAGGCGACATCGAGGCGCTGTTTGCGGGAGGTGGTAGCTTCAAGCGAACCGTAGTCGACGGGCGCGTGCCATTTCTTGCCGAGTAGTTTGGCCTCATAGCGGGCCTTTCCTTCTTCTTTCCGCTTGGCTTCCTCTTCTGCGCCTTTTTTGGCGTATTCCTCGCGGTCCCAGCTCTTGCCGCCGAAGGTGTCGGAGGTGGGGTTTCCGTAGGCGGACTTGTTGGCAGACATTGTGGCGATTATTGAAGGGTATGCGGAGCAGTTTGTCTTCTGAGGACTCACTAAACAGGGTATCTCGAGGTGTCGTCTGCGAGAAGAGAAACTGATGCTGTGGCGGCAGAAAGATGAGCTGCGTCGGAAACAGAAAGCGGTGTGCTGAGGCTGAGTGTGGCTGACGTTCCCCTCCATCTCCACCATCCGTCCATCATCCATCACCATCCATCTCGTCCTCGTCCAATTTGATGTCTGAAAGTCGACCCAGATGGTCTCTGGCATCCGTCCATAACCCAACTGAATTGCAGCAGAGCTCTGTTTGTGATCCACCAATGATGATCGTTTTCATGTAGTTTTCCGGACAGGTGATCCTCTTGTTTCAGATCGATGCACACGGCCCAATGACGCTGTGGCATCTCGTATTGCTTTGATCACTTGAGTCTACTTAAACCTCGCCGCCTGCAGGAGCTGAAACATCTCCATTCCCTGCTTCGGTTTTCTGTGTATTCTTTCTTTTTTTTGGCGCCTGCCACGCTGGTCTCCTCGAGGCTGCTGCGTTGTTCCTCGTTCATTAGGCAGCGATTCTGCCCCCATTGTCCTGATATCATAGCTCTGTCCAATATCACATTCACTGACTGCACTGCCCCTGCGGCTCAGCGGATCACCCCGTCTTGACTGCTTCTTCTTTCCCTTCATTTAAATACATGGTCACTGCTTTTATCTTTCTGTCTTCATCGATTCATTATCCTTAAGCATATCTAGCGATGGCAGCTCCTCCTCTAAACAGCACGCCAGATGCACCACCACACTTCAGGCTGATGGACCTTCCCGCAGAGCTGCATCTGCACATCTCATCGTTCCTCTCGTATCCAGATGCATTGGCGCTGAAGCACACCTCTCGCAATTTCTACTCTTTCGTGTACACAGGCGTTCACTTGAAGGTCGACTGGCTGGTGGAGCGCTTCGAGCGGAAACTAGAATGTCCCATGGAGAAATGCTCTTTTCGAACAGACGAGGCCTTTTGTAACTGGCGGATCCAAAGGATCATGGAACGCAGGCGTCGGCATCTGGAATGCCCCCGGGCGAGAGGCGGCTGTCTAGTCATTGAGGGCCGAACTTGTCAAATGGACTTGGTGCCGACGTGGTTGAAGAGGCAGGGCCGTGTGAAGTTGCTCAAGGCCGCTGGCAATGAAGGTTGGTCAAACATTCATTTAGCTATTCGGTTTTCATGATATGGGTCGTAAGTTCTGACAAACTATCTCAGTCCTTATCCACGGGTTGATGGTGCTCTTCATGCAAGTACTGCTGGTGATCTGTCAGAGGTTTGTCTCCCCTCCACTGATCCTCAATAAACAACTCACAAGAACAGATATGTTTTCTCGCAGAATCGACTAGGCCTGCCCTTTGGTCACAAGTTAGAAGCTTGATGCCATCAGGAGGTGTTTATGCAGCTGGGCTGCATACACTTCCACCGATGATATTATTTGTTGTTTCGGGCTTTCTATGGGACTTACTGCGTCCAGGCTCAGCTGGCTGCGTCGGACATTGTTTGGGATACCTTGCTTCTGTTATTGTTTCGTGAGCTTGCTGATTTATCCATATCTATCCATATACCCGGACTTAATGCTTAATTAATACTCCTCACTGGAAACAAACATGCTGCTCTAGTGACTCTTATCTTGAAACTTTGGTGAATTAAACGCACTGTATTGATCCGATGAGATCATTGCTGCATGAAATCTTGAAGTCTAATCTTCTGGAAGGCAGTGATTATGAGTAATCCAGACCTTGTGGTGTTCTGTTCTCTCAAATCACTGTCTTCAGGAAACATTTCCTTGGGACTCACTGCCTCGCATCTTTTTCTCCACCCAGCCGCTTGAACCTCCACGCAGACAACCTACTCTCTTGGTCCCTAGTCCAAGTTGCATCTTGATCCTAGTTATGCCTGCACACCTGCTAAATCTCCAATCTTACGATGCCAACCCGCTGGGAAGTTCCGCACACGCATGAGGCCCGTAACACCCATATCTTCTCGGGAGATGGAAGCTACCTTGGTGGTAAGCCAATGCATTCTTCTCAGAGAGTTCGGGTCAGCTCCATGCTCAAGTAGAAGCTTGACCACTGCATTATATCCATTTCTGGATGCTAAGTGAAGGCTGTCATCACCATCTTCTCTAAGCTTCGTTGGTTTCTCAGTTGAGCAACACTCTCCATACTCAGATCGGCAAAGAGTGCTCCCCGAAGCTCGTGAGCGGATAACAGCTGCTCAGCAAATAGTACCTATTAGAATAACTTTATCATCTGCCATCTGTCATTTTAACCTACTTGAGCTAGAATATTCGCGTATAGCCTATAAAGAGCATTAGGGGCTGCTGTGATTATTGAGCGCAGATATCCCGTGTTGTCGCAGATTATCCTCTCTTTAATCATCTGGCTATTACATTAGGACTGCCCACTGAAATGTTCCCTGAGCCTTGGATAAGATCTCGGCCACTAGCTCTTTATAATCTACCTCTCTCTCAATCTCTTTTAATTAATTTTTAACAAGCCATCGGATATCCTCGGTATTTTTCTCTTCCACTGATCTGGTTTTGTGTAGAAGTCATTGCTTGGACAGCAAACTTCATGAGAACAGACTTCCCAGTACCAGGATTTCCCTTAATCCAGAGAAGTCCTCGTGGGCTAATTAACTATTCTTGGGATCATGGTTCGTCAAGAAGCCATGCACATGTATCTTTTGTAACTTGTATCTCATTATATCTGCTTTCCTGTTCACGAAAGCTGAGTGACTGCAGACATTCTGTATTATGTGAGCTGCCTGTGAAAGATTATTCCTGTGAATGGTAACATACTTATGTTTGCGTGCGGCAAGGGCGCTGATACTTGAGAAAAAGCATTATATGACAAGAGGCGCTAGACCACTACACCAAAAACCCTACAAGGCTGGTGGCTAGCCAGCTATCCTCAACATTATATTAGGACTATTATGAGATATAAATTGGAGGGTTTTTCTTGCAACTATCCTTACCTTGTTCAACTCCTGGCAGTTTTTTTCTCTGTTCCAGAGGTGGTCGGGACAACTGACAAGAGAGTCCTAGCGTATGCAGCAGCAACAAGGGTTGCATGCCCTTGCCACTGTTTGTTCTTATGCGAGTCACAGTAGTCACAAATGCCCCGGATGACGAGGCATGGTAACTGATCCATCAGCCCAGCCGCCTCCATTTCAAAGCAGAGAATATTTCGCTCTCTGGTAATAGAATCTCGAGTCCCAGCATTCTTCATGACTTGAGTCCCGGAAGCAATTAGGCCGTAATGGATGACTGGTTCATTGCTTCCGCGGGCTGTACGAGGTACTATCTGGAGCCTGTCGCAAAGAGAACAGTCTTCCATGCCACGCTTGTGATCATAATCTGCCTTGAATAGCCATAAATAATTCTAGAGCTGAGACTCGCCAGCACCCAATACCTAGGTAGGCGGAGATAACTTTTGGGAAAAATATGTTTCCTTGAAGAACTTGAAGGAGCTGGGAGGTTATTTATCGGATTCGTATCTACCCCCTTGATACATTCATCAGCGCCTCCCCACCTGTTGTTTCCGAGGATCTGGCGGCAGATTCATTGCATAGGGCTATCAAATACCCGGCCGTGAGCGATGGGCACTTTCACTTCCTCATTCGAGACGTCTGGCGGGCGCGGTCAGTCTCGGTTTAGTGAGGAGTAATGGATGGAGGTGGGTTGATTAGATCGCAGTGCAAGCTTGGGCAGCCAGGAGTACGTAGCAGAAGCCCTACAGCCCTAAAAGCCAAGATAATAGTACGGCAAGGAGCAAATAAGAGAAGCACATAGAAATGCCTCCCCCCAGTAAAATGCTGGTCTTTTTTATGTATGCCCCTCGCACGGGCTCGTAGACTTTATCCCTTCCTCTCACTACGTTCGCTTCAGGGCACTATATGGCCGTTTTACATGAAACGAGCATGTGGATATTATTAGAGCTGGATATTTGTAGGATTCTGGGCGCCATCTGTTTTGAGTCTGCCTAGGTATTGTATCCAAGCGTATTTTGATCGGCATCAAAATATCTAAAGGGCTCACCGCCAGTTCTGACAATATTCCTGAATATTGACATGTTTCATTGGGATTGAAGATGAATATGATATCTTGCACTTGTTTTATGCAAGGGCTCACCGCTAGTTCTTACGGAATTTCCGGACACTAATAGTTATTCGGTCTCAGGCTCCCATATATATTAGCATCTTGTTCTCTTCCATAAACAGACTATAATCTTATCATTAATTAATTTGCAACTCTTTTCTGATCCACTCCTAAAATCCAGACCAAGTATCAACAAGATGAAGGTATTGACTGCTCTTTGGGTATTTGTCTTCGCTACCTTTGTAGCAGCAGCGCCCGCGCAAGCGAATGGTCAAGATAAGAACAGCGTTGAAAAGAGACAAGTACGTGCTTTTTCCCTACCTGCAAGATGACTCGAGAATATATAGGCTGATAGAGATGGGATATGGATAGGGTGTATGTGGTTAATCCTTTCTACCTGCAAGATGACTCGAGAATATATAGGCTAATAGAGATGGGATATGGATAGCTTGTATGTGGTTAATCCTTCCTGCTTGCACGATAACTTGAGAATATATAAGCTAACAGAGATGGGATATGGATAGCTTGTATGTGGTTAATCCTTCCTGCTTGCACGATAACTTGAGAATATAGGCTGATAGAGATGGGATATGGATAGGGTGTATGTGGTTAATCCTTCCCACTTATAAGATAACTTGAGAATATATAGGCTGACAGAGATTGGATATGGATAGGGTGTATGTGGTTAATTCCCTCTGCCTGCAAGATAACTTGAGAATATATAGGCTAATAGAGATGGGATATGGATAGGCTGTATGTGGTTAATCCTTCCTGCCTGCAAGATAACTTGAGAATATAGGCTGATAGAGATGGGATATGGACAGCTTGTATGTGGTTAATCCTTCCTGCCTGTAAGATAACTTAAGAATATAGGCTAATAGAGATGGGATATGGATAGGATGTATGTGGTTAATCCTTTCTACCTTCAAGATAACTCGAGAATATAGGCTGACAGGGATGGGATATGGATAGCTTGTATGTGGTTAATCCTTCCTGCCTGCAAGATAACTTAAGAATATAGGCTAACAGAGATGGGATATGGATAGGATGTATGTGGTTAATCCTTTCTACCTTCAAGATAACTCGAGAATATAGGCTGACAGGGATGGGATATGGATAGAGTGTATGCAGTTAATCCTTCCTACCTGCAAGATAACTTGAGAATATAGGCTGACAGAGATGGGATATGGATAGCTTGTATGTGGTTATCCTTCCTGCTTGCCAGATGACTTGAGAATATAGGCTAATAAAGATGGAATATGGATAGCTTGTATGTGGTTATCCTTCCTGCTTGCCAGATGACTTGAGAATATAGGCTAATAGAGATGGGATATGGATAGGGTGTATGTGGTTAATTCTTCCTTCCTGCCTGCAAGATAACTTGAGAATATAGGCTAATAGAAATGGGATATGGATAGCTTGTATGTGGTTAACCACCCCTTCCTCTCCCAACCCCCCCATGCTTAGATTATTTAAGAATACTCTTGTACTAACCAAACCTAGTGAGTGTCCTGTTGGATTTTTCCAGTGCTGCAGTATCAGCAAAACCTTATCTATGTATGACCTCAGAATCATGTTATACTTGTCCTCCACTGATATATTTTTATTAGCATGTCCAAACTGTACTCTACTATTCTTAGGGAATGTGTCGTGCATAGCTGGGCTTTGGATAGGGGTCTTCACACGCCTTAGTTTAGGTTTTTCCTATTAAATTAGGTTTCCCTATACTTCTATGCAAATGCAAAGGCTTCTTTTAATATAGTAATTCTATATTTCGTCTTAACTACCTGAAGCTTAGTCATAAAAAAAAAAGTCCATATGTTTTCTGATTACAACTTTTTCATAGGAGACTGTTCGAGCACCTGTGTAAACCCCATATCTATCAGTACAGCTTTCTACGTACAATATGAGGGTTCAACTCAAACTATACTAGGTCTTAATATTGATACAATAGCGCTCCGAGCTGGAGACTCCTTTTATCAGAGAAAACGGTAGCTAACAGCTAATTATTCTGCCTTGCTGACGCTTAATCATGTCATAACAGAGCTATAAGATAATCTAACCCGGTTATATCGTGCGATATAATGCTATTGCGAAATAGGACTAGGGTTAAAGCGGATGCTTTGATGCGGCAAAGCGAGTGATTTCCTAAGCGTCTATATATAACCCACTGAAGTATCTGTAATCGTCCTAACCGATGGTGGAGCTACCGGATATCGACGTCTCCGAGCACCATCGTAGAGAATCACAATAGTTATATTTAAGTATAAATTTCGCGGGGGTAAGTGGGTATCCATAGATTAATAATCCTATTAACACAGCTATCATACAGTGCTTGTCCTGCTCAATTAAACTCTGGATTCTGGTGCCCCTGGTGCATCACGAAAAGTTGGATAGATAAATCTTGACTGGCTTAGTCTCCCCTCTGGCCTTGCCACTGAGAAGTCCGCCTTGCTATCCTTGCCAGATTGACGCTTTTCTTGTACCATTAAGCTTTCCGGTTATTATCGTTTATTTCTGGCCAAAGAATTTGGCCTGCATACCATGCGCCATGTCCCTCTGTTCCGTAAGGTGGATTATACTACGACTTCTGAATGGAGCCGGGTGTTCGATGATGCAGTATTGCGAATAAAATAGATACATGCCCCGCCACCACCAAGTTAACCTTAGAGCACAAGCGTTTTGTGCAGAAACACGGCGATTTGCTGGACAGCATGTTGTACCGTTTCTGGATTATCGTAAAAGTCGAAGTGAGTTGCCTCTGTCCAAATGCATTCTTTCGGTCCAGCCAACAAATCGTAGACCTTGGATGCCTGAGTAGGGAATGCTGCCTTTTGAGAATGAATCATCAACGTCGGAGCAGTAACATGTGAAGCCTTCTCAACGGGGTCAAAAGCGAGCCATGACTCCCATGACATGACGGCAAAAGAATTGCGCCACGCGCGAACACCACCGCCTCGTGACGGATCCATATAGTAGGAATCTTTAGGAGTTTTGCTTGCTGCAGGTTCAGTATCCGAGTACGCTTTAATCGTCTCAATTTCGCCCGTCTCTCTGTAAAGCTCACGAGCTTGACGACCTGAAGCCTTTCGACTTTCAACCCCATCAGTACCAAACAGTGTTGAAAGTAGACCCGGCTCCCCGAAAAAGCCTGCTACTGTTACCAAAGCGCGCACACGATGATCCTCTGCTGCAGCATAAAGAATATTCCCAGCAGAAGTGCATATGCCCAAGAGTGCTGTAGCAGCGACGTCCTTCCGGCTTACCAAGTAGCTCACTGCTGATGACAGGTCTTTAGTCTTCTGTGTCGGGACTTCTGACTGACGCTCCGCGCCACTACTTTCCCCCCAGTTGGTATAATCAATGGCCATGGCGATGATGCCGTGGTGCGCCAATTGGCTCGCATATGTACCGCTCATCTGCTCCTTGACAGACGCCATTGAACCGCCAACGACGACGGCAGGATATCGTTGATTGCAATTATAGGTTTTAGGGAGGTAGAGATGGCCAACAACGGAGCCGTTGCTTCCGTTCGGAAAACTAACAATTTTGGGGACATTCCGAACCATCGTAGAAATCATGTTGAAATGGACTTGAGAAATTTGGTTTAGGAGATGAGACGATCAAGGGTGACGAAACAGAAGCCCCTGGTACGAGTAAATAATACTTTTGCTATATGTAGCATGCATACGAAGATGACCGGTTTATATCATAGAGAGCGGAGAGAGATTAGGTTGGCGATCTGTTCGGCGATAGGACGTAAGAGTGGGCCGTATGATGCCCGGCTCGTCAGCATCCGCTCGGAACCATCCGGACAGCTAGTACGTTCCAGGTTTACATGATTGAAAGTGATTATGGCAGCTCTGCCACTTGTGCCTCGAGAGTACGTACTGCCTTCGGCTGCCGAAGAGCTATGCTGATAATCTGGAGGGAGCCATAGCTCTCTTTGACCCTGAATAGAATATACCTAATAAGAGAAATAGAGGTTATAAATAGTAAGTTCTAAGAAATAAGGATTATTAATAGATTAATACTGAACTTTTTAGTATCCTCTCTTCATAAAGTAAAGAGATTCTCTTCTATACTGAGTAATCTAGAGGCTGCCCTGCTCCTCGCGAGCAGGTAGAGAGTTCTGCGGAGGGTCTTACAAGGATTGGGACGCCCAATTTTCCTTCTGGAAAGTGGGAATCAGCCGGTTCTTAGTAAATCGCTTAAATTAGGTATGTGGGGTATTGACAGATACTTGCTGAAACTGTACCCTTTTATCAGTGTCCTTTTGTCAGGATGAGGAGTTGATGTACTGGCTAGTACTGAACACGTCCAGTGGAATCAGATAATTGATTGAAGGTATTTCAGTATCATTCCGGTTTTCTACTATTCTACGTGGACAAAGGTGATGGTTGACTATTATAGCGGGCCATCGGGAAGCTGCACGAGCACGGAGCCACTCATTGCAGGCAGGTGCCTGGAGACTTTTGCTTTAGAACTGTACCTCCCGTACCGTACAAAAACCTTCACTATAGAATGCTTTACGTAAATTCAGAAAACAAACTCCGGACATACCGGGAATTGAACGATCGGAGTGGGGTAGCTGTAGGTGACAGCATCTAGGGCCGTCAGCAAGGAGCTATAGATGAACTTGGTGGTGGGGTTGATCGAACAATAAATATCCAGCGTCTCCTCTGGCAATTAGGACTACTATAACCAATCTTCACAATGCACGCCTTAATATTCGGCGGCAACGGACGCATTGCCCGTGCTATGACTAGGATGATGCTCGCCCGCTCCTGGACCGTAACTAGCATCATCCGCAACCCCCAACAGGCATCTAGCATTCTTGGGCTTGGTGACGGTCAGCCAGGAACTATCCATGTACTGCACTATGACCTGCAGGACTTGAAAACTGCTCAAGACGCCGAGGCACTTTTTAAGCAAACAAGTGCAACCTGTGCTGTTTTCGCAGCAGGTAGGACTCTCCTTCTTTACAGGTCCTGGCTCTATATCCCAAGCTAATGATAGAACAGGATCTTTCTCTAATGTCTTCTCTATCGAACGTGATGCTGCTAAATGTATTATTAAAGCTGCTACAAGTCTCGGCTCTGTTACGAAATTCCTCATGATCTCCTTCCAAGCCTCGCGCCGGAAACCTGCTCCTTGGTGGAATATGCAGGATATCCAAGACTACACCTCTGAGCAAAATTCGTACCCCGAGATCAGTGACGCTAAGATACAGGCAGATCAGTACCTTGTTGCAATGGCTAATGCACGACGAGTCCGTGGTGCACCACCATTTCAGGCGATCAGCTTGCGACCAACCTGGTTAACCACGGGTCATGGGACCGGCAAGGTCACTTTAGGGAAGACAAGAGCAACAGGGAATGTTTCGATTGAAGATGTTGCCGCGGTGGCATTGGAGATGCTTGGGCGGGAGGATGTTAGTGGCTGGTTTGACTTGTTGTCGGGGGATGTGGCTGTCAAAGACGCTGTTGAGGGAGTGGTGAGGGATAAAGTAGATTGTATTGAGGGGGAAGATTTGCAGGCGATTTATGCACTGGCGGACTAAGGGCTGTGCGTAGGTTGGCTGCAGCCTCTCTTTTCGTTTGCCCATAGCTCATGAACCCGCCGCGTTGAAGCCACACGCCGGCTGGTTAGTAGTATGGTGGGTGACCACACGTGAATCTCATGAAGCCTCAGGGCGCATGTTTGGGTGTTACCCACAAGGGGAGTAATGTGTGCCATAGTAGTCTCCGTGTTGCAAACCCTCTACTGACCCAAGATACCGGGCTTCTGCAGAATTCCTATTCTCGAACTACGTCTTAGGATTTGAGGACCAAACTTCCACCATGTGAAGTTGTCACATTATTCCAGATGGGTGCAGATGGGTATAGAAGGAAATAGAGCCAAGGCACATTTACTGTAATAAAGAGTGGAGGCGAAGCACGGCAGAAGATGGCAAAAGATGGGGCCTGGCAGGAACTCTACTGAGAGACCCACCGAATTAATTCTACTATGCAGTGGCTATGATATATCAAGAGGTCTCTCCCGAACCCAATTGATATCCATGAATAAACTACAGAAATTGAGCTGCTGCTGAAAATCTACTCAGGATGTCAGAAATTGCGTTCTCTCATATCTCGGCCAAACCACTGCACCCAACCTTTGGTGCTGAAATTAGTCGAGTGGACTTCTCGTCCCCTATAAGCGAGAAAGTGTTCGCAGAAATACACCAAGCTATAACAAAGGTACATCTCAGCTCTCAATATGTTGTCTTTTGATCACAGCTGGTGAGCAGCAGCTAAGGAAACAGTACGGGGTCCTCGTCTTCCGCAACACAGGGCTCACAGACGAGGGCCATATTGCTTTCTCTCGGAAATTCGGGGAACTGGACGATGTGATGCCATACATTAGCGCTGGTCGGAAGCACCGTCTCAAATACCCTGAGCTTTTCGACGTCAGCAATGTCGAGGCCGATGGGTCAATCCTGGACCCCGCAAGTCCACGAGGCCAAGCGAATAAGGTACTCACGAATCTTTCCCCTAATACAATATGCTAACGAATTTGGATTCAAGGGAAATGATCTCTTCCATGTGGACTCAAGCTTCAACCCCCGTCGCGCTGGGTATTCGTTGCTGCTAGCGCACGAGCTGCCACCGAGTGGCATGGGTGGCCATACTGCCTTTGCAGACACAAGGTCGGCATTCAATGACCTCCCCTCGGAGCTTAAGAAGAGGCTACTGGATAATGACTATGTGGCTTGCCACTCCATACACCACTCTCGGAAGTTGGCCGCCCCTGAAGCCTTTGCTGGCGTCAACCCGCTAGACTATCCCATGGGTCGACATAAACTGGTGCAGCGCCATGAAGCCTCAGGGCGCATGAACTTGTATATTGCGGCCCATGTGCACCATATTGAGGGGATTTCACCGGAGGAGTCGCGGGCATTATTTACTCGGCTTTTTGAACATGCCACTCGCGACAGCAATACGGTGGAGATCGAATGGCAGGCGCCAGGCGATTTGGTCGTTTGGGATAATACCTGCACTATGCACCGCGCTGTTGGAGGGCCCTTTCTTCGTCAATACAAGAGAGACATGAGGCGGACAACCGTCCATGATTCCAGCTTGACAGCCTGGGGTTTAAATGAACACACTGATGTTCGGCAAGGTTTGCCTTGAACAAGCCTGTGCTGTGTGGAATGATATTTTCTTATGATCATCTACACTCAGACTTGGCAGGTTTCCTTTGTTCTACTTTTCTGGCATCCAGTATGTTCAGTACGTAGATAATTAATGGATGATAACAATATGTTTCGAAATATTGTACCCGTATTTCTGTCCATAGAAGATGTCATCGCACTACACTGTCAGTCTTGTAGGTAAAAGAAGTGGATGATCTCTCTTAAGACATGCTACATAGTCATGCTAGCAATTAGCGAGGACTTCCCTCCTGTATGAGCTGATATTCACAGCTTCGCTGGCGGTGCAAATGGTGCTATTCAAAGTATTTGGACGCTAGAATTGTGCTATATACTAAGTAGATGATTGGAGGTCTATGACGACTCGACCTTGCAACTTGCCTCCTTCCATCCCTTCGAAGACCTGGTTGATATTATCCAGCTTTTCGAGACGAACGGGGGTAGTGACCACTCGCTTCGCCATAACCAGTGTCTCCATTGCCTCCCTACGATTGCCCACATTGCTTCCCACGATGGCCAACTGCTTGCCGACCATCAGGTGAGGATAAGCATTCGCAATCGGCTTCGCCTCGCCCGGGACCCCAACACAGACCACTGTGCCGTTGAATTTTAAATAGGAGAGAGCGTCAGAATATGCATCATTGCTGGCGCTGCATATTATGGCAGCAGCAGCTCCAGTACCTCCAGTGATGGCCAGCACTTCATCTATGATGCCTTTGCCTCCGTCACCCGCAGGAGAACTGGCGAGGGTGATATCAATAAAGGCTTCAGCTCCACATTCTCTGACAAGGGCCTCCTTGGGCCCCGTATCCAGGCCAATGATTCTATACCCCATTCCTCTACCTCCAAGCTGCACTCCCAGATGGCCCAACCCTCCGCCGGCTCCAGCAATGACCACCCAGTCCCCAGGCTGAGCTCTGCTCCTTTTCAGCGCCGAGTAAACCGTAACCCCGCCACAAAGGAGTGGTGCGGCGACTGCACTTGCCAGCCCGTCTGGAATGGGAGTCACATATCGCGCGGGAGCCAGAACGTACTCCTGAAATGTGCCGGGCCACGTATAGCCCGATATCTGCGAGTTCACGCAAATTCCATCAGCACCGGCCAGGCATGGCATGCAGTTGCCGCAGGCAGACGCGATCCACTTGATGCCCACACGGTCGCCGGTTTTGACGCCTGCGTCTTCGCATGATGGGCCGAGCTGGGCTACAACGCCTACGCCCTCGTGCCCACCGACCTGTCCGCTTTTAACAGGCTCTGGAAGCCAACTCCACTAATAGTGTGATAAGTACATAAAAAAAAAAAAAAAAAAAAAAAAAAAAAACGGAGAGAAATTGAAAACGGGGGCTCTCACCTTGTTTGTCATGAGGCTGAGGTCGGAGTGGCATATTCCAGAATGAGTCCTGAGAGGGATTGTGGTTTTAGTGTGAGAGAATACAACAGCAGCGAGGAGAGTGACTTACATCTTAACCAGAAGTTGGCCGGGGCCTGGCGCCGGTGTAGCCAACTCTACGATGCGAGTGGAAATTTCGCCCGGCTTGTCGTACACAACCGCTTTGTGTGTTTTGGGGATCTCCATGGTAGACTATTTGATCTGGCAAACGGAGTCTGCGAGGCACTGGGTAGTGGTAGATGGTATATACAATGGGCTGCGATTCTATTTCTTATAGATGATGATTCCTGATATTTTGCCAATTCCTTTTCCGAATCCATCTACAGCCACCGACGCAAGACTATAGCCATTGTCCCATCTGCAACCGTGTCTACCGGCTATAGATGCGCGAGCATGGCCGCCGTGACCTAAATTTCTGATATGAATAGGTTGCGATAGGTGCCTTTTTTTTTTTTTTTTCCATCCAACAAGAACAACAAGTCCGTCGCAGTGTTACAATGGCAGCATCCCATCTAAACTTTTCCACTTTTCATAATATCGTCAATGGCGAGCACCGTGGCTCCGACAAGACAGCCTTCGGTGTTGACCCATCTACAGAGTGCAAGTTATGGGATGTTCCAGTGGCCACGGCGCAGGATGTAGAGGATGCTGTGAATTCTGCCAACAACGCTTTCGAGGCCTGGTCCACGACACCTTTCGAGCAGCGAGTGACGAAGCTCGCTCAATGGAGACAACTCTATGAGAAACACGTCGAGGATTTCACTAGGCTGCTTATGATGGAGTGTGGAAAGCCGCGCTCTGTGGCAGCCGGAGAAGCCAACGAGGTACTCGCCCTATTTGATCACAACGAGAGCCTGCGCATCCCGGAGGAGTGCCTGGAGGATGACACGCGTGTTATAATCACGCGCCATGTGCCAGTCGGTGTTGTTGCTGCTGTATGCCCGTGGAACTTCCCCCTGGTGTTGTCCCTGGGGAAGATCCTGCCTGCGTTATTGACGGGGTGCTCGATCATCGTTAAACCATCGCCCTTCACGCCCTACTCCGCGCTGAAAATGGTTGAACTGGCCCAGCATGTATTCGCTCCTGGTGTTGTGCAGGCCATTGGTGGTGATGACTCTATCGGCCCGGCACTCGTCAGTCACC
This sequence comes from Aspergillus versicolor CBS 583.65, assembly GCF_001890125.1. Lineage (NCBI taxonomy): Eukaryota > Fungi > Ascomycota > Eurotiomycetes > Eurotiales > Aspergillaceae > Aspergillus > Aspergillus versicolor. The sequence continues at coordinate 2,910,646 of NW_024467524.1, read as the reverse complement.
CCAATGTCCACAAAATCAGCTTCACCGGCTCCAGTATTACAGGCAAGAGAATCATGGCCTCGGCAGCTGCAACACTCAAAAGAGTGACTTTAGAGCTGTAAGTAGCTACTTAAAAAGGCTAGTTACCCAATGCCTGACTGACACAACCTATAGGGGAGGTAATGATCCAGCGATCATATACCCTGACGTGGACGTTGAGAAGACTGCAGCGGAAGTGGTTCAAGGTTGCTTTGTCTTCTCCGGACAGGTGTGCGTTGCAACCAAGAGAGTCTATGTGCATGAATCCATTTACGCACCATTCCTAGATGCCATGGTGATCGCGGCTTCCCGGATCAAGGTGGGCAAGGCGGACGATCCAAGCACCACGATGGGCCCGATGCAGAACAAGATGCAGTACGACAAGGTCCAAGAGCTCGTGGCCGACTGCAAAGCCCAGGGCTACAAATTTGCCCTCTCGCCACGTCCTATTCCCACCGGCGCAGGCTACTACCTCTCCCCAAGCATTGTCGACAATCCACCTCCAACTGCCCGCATTGTAGTTGAAGAGCAGTTTGGTTCGTCAAGCCCCATAGGTAGTGGCAATGCCATAAGTAGTGGCAATGCCATTGACAGTGGTTACTAACATTGTTTCATGCAGGCCCGATTGTGCCGGTTCTCAAATGGTCGGATGAAGCAGATGTCATTGCTCGCGCCAACAGCACCTCGGCAGGCCTTGGAGCGTCCGTGTGGAGTGCCGATACTTCTCGCGCCGAGCGCGTGGGCAGGCAAATGCAGGCCGGCAGCGTCTTCTTGAATTCATGGGCCAAGACGACGCCACGGGCAATGCTGTCTGGACACAAGGAGAGCGGGATTGGGGGGGAATGGGGGTCCACTGGGATGCTGCAATACTGCAACACGCAAGTCGTGCATATCTTTAAATGATTGGCTGCTCCACAGTAAAAGCCATCTATTGCCGTGTTCCCTGGTTTAGTATAGTGCCTCAGTATTTCCACGGTCAGACCCCAGATGCGGAGACAGCGAACGCGGATAAATGAATAGATTCTGCTGCACGCACTACACATCGAACTGTTAATTCCCCTTTACAATGACCCGTAGTCGAAATGTCCGCCTTTACCGCGCGTGCCAACGGTGTCGCCAGCGGAAGCTCAAGTGTGATCCGTGGGTTGCTTGATGCCTCTCTCTCTGTTCCCCACTAAGCGAATCTTAGAACTACATCCCCTGACGGGGCAAGGTCCTCGTGTCGGCAGTGCGTTCGAGCTAGCAATGAATGCGTCCTCGCTGGATCGCGTCGGGGAGGCGATTTCTCCAGGTTTCGACGTCCGCGACATGGGGGGAGCTCTACGCCTGTTGGAAGCGTCGACACAACACACGAGCCGACAGCGCAGACTGAGTATCGCGAGAAAGCAGTAGAGAATCCCATCTACGACGAGTTAACGAATCCCGGTGATGCTCTTCAAATCCTTGCGCGACTGGCAGCAGCTCCAGCCTTCGCGGATAGGGTCTCCGCCGCAAGGCGAGAATATTCAGAAGCTGCACTGTCGGCGAACAGTATGATGGCCCAGTCAACTGTATCTGCGATGGAATTACTGGTGATCAGCGTGTTGGGTACGGACCTGGTGGATCGGCTGCTGCATCGGTATGAAGCACCGCCTGAGCAATATTGGATGGCTTCTGACTGTCTAGCTACGCAATCAACTACCACACCTTCTGTCCTCTTGTCCCCAAAAGTCTCCTCTGCGCGACAGATATGCGAAAGCTGGCCATTGATGAGCCGTTCCTCCTGGTGGTGATTTTGACGATCGCATCAAAGGATGAGGCTGTATATCAGGCCACTCATCAACACTGCTGTCGGTACGCCAGATTTCCGTCCGTATGGGACAGTCTTTCTGGTCGAGGGGCCCCTCCCTCTCGACTCACTTCACAGCCAAAGATTTTCCGAGTCTGTGCCTTAGGGCAGACGCGGAACATAACTATGCATTGGTGCTACAGGCCAGCATAGAGCTCACTCAGCTACTTCATAACGTGCATGATATCCTGTACTCGTCCAAAGAACGACAAATGCAGATGGTCCGGCGAGGGGACTACAACCGCTATCTAGATGACTTTCGGCGCTCCCTGTTAGCATGGCAAGGCCGGTGGGACGATCTAAAAGCATCCCCGAAACTAAGTTCCACCTTACGGATTGTCAAGGAGTACGTTCGCCTGTATGTCAATGCGTTCGCCTTCCAGTCAATTCTTTCAAGGGCAGTCCGCGAGAACCACCATCATGCCTCCGGTGGGACTATCTCAGAATCAGACCCGAGGCATCCTCTCTCTTTGTTTCCCCACGGCATCACCTCGACTCCAGAGGGTGCATACGTCCTGGAAGCATTGGATGCGTCCCGGGACATCCTAATCATCACTAGTCAAACTAACCCGGAATCGCATCTTCGGCACATGCCCTTCCGCTTCTACGTGTATGTGCTTCTCATTAAACACCTATCCGAGTATTCTATGTTTTATATTATAATATAAGGTAATATGGCTGAAAATAATTTTGATATAGATATACCGTGTACTCGGCCGTGTTCCTCTACAAAGCGCAGGTCTTCGGGGCTCTAGGGCCCGCCGAAAAGATCGAAGCTGCTTCCCTGGTGGAGCAATACATCAGGGTCCTTGAACGCGCAGCTACCAACGAATATCACGTCGCTAACCGGTTCGCCAGCCTGCTAAAACGGATGTGGATGTCTGATACCACCGTCAGGGAATATTCATCGCCGATGAGAATGGCATCTCCCGCCCTGGAACATTCGGGTATGAACTGCGAAGCTCTCCAGAATATCAGCATGATCGATCGCCAAGTTCATCCAGATGTTGCATTTGGAACGGGAGTTCCAGCGCCTGCAGACATTGCAACCCCGGAGTTCAATTTATTTTGTCCAGAGTTCTCGAGTTTAGAGTCCGAGCTGGTTGGGCTTGGTATGGGTGCTGTAGACTTTCCAATATGAAGAGAAATTTTCCGGCTATAGATGTATCCTTGGTTGGCCGTTTCGTGTGCAAGACAACGTGCCACCTCCTCTTTCCGAGCGGCTGTAGATGGACAGAGCTAGGCAAACTAGAATCCGGGGTCAAAATGTGGAGACGTATAGCCAGAAACGGCCTAAGATGGTACGAGATGGCTAGAGATGGATAATTCTCTATGGAAACCCCTATATCAAGCGTCCCCGGGCAAATGATGCCTATTCAATTACCATGTTTTACCTCCACTACTACAATGATGATAACGAATATCTATGCTATCACAGCTATCGCTGTGATCGGAGGATCGCTATTTGGTTTTGATCTATCTTCGATGTCTGCCATGTGAGTTAGGCCTTCGGAGGAAACTCATGCGTACTCTAATCAATCAAGTCTCCCTACACACCAGTATAGATGTTACTTCAATCAGGGTCCTAACGGACCTTCGCTCAATGGTGAAGCCCACTGTTCAGGTCCAGATCCTACAGTGCAAGGTGGCATCACGGCCTCCATGTCTGGAGGCTCTTTCGTCGGAGCATTGATCTCAGGGTTTGTAACTGATATATTAGGACGGAAATATGCCATTCAAATGGGGTCCATTATATGGTTGGTGCCTACTTGGCTTGGGTTAGGGTTAAGCTGACATTATTATAACGCAATCAGGATTGTCGGCAGTATTCTTTGCTGCACCTCCCAGAGCATTGCTATGTTAATAGTCGGTCGATTCCTCAACGGGATGTGTGTGGGAATATGCTCTGCACAAGTCCCCGTGTATGTTGGAGAGCTCGCGCCTCCTCATCTAAGGGGCCTGGTGATGGGTGCTCAGCAGTGGGCCATCACATGGGGTATTTTGATTATGTTTTACATTTCCTATGGCTCTTCCTTCCTTGCTGGGACTATAGCATTCAGGCTACCTTGGGGTCTTCAAATGATTCCCGCAGTGTTCCTCTTCTTTGGACTATTCCTCACGCCCGAGTCTCCGCGTTGGCTGGCAAAGAAGGATCGCTGGGATGATTGCACTTATATCATCTCATCAATCCATGCTAACAGTAACGTCGACGACGAGTTTATTCAAATGGAGATTCAACAGCTCAAGGATGCCTGTGAATTGGAGCGTACCAAGACTGACAACACTTACTTCGATCTTTTTCAGCCACATATGATTTGGCGCACGCATATCGTCGTCTTCGTCCAGATATGGTGCCAGCTGACTGGAATAAACGCCATTCTATACTGTAAGCTCCATCATGCTGTTTTTGATTCCTCACTAAAAGAAAAATACAAACTCAAAGATATCACCTATATCTTTGGAATGGCAGGCTTAAGTGGCAGTTCGAACTTGGTTGCTTCATCCATCAGTTCCGTGATCAACGTGGTTATGACGATACCCGCTCTCATCTTCTTGGATCGAATCGGACGTCGCCCGTTCCTGATAGCAGGCAGTATCTCCCTGACCATCTGGTGGACCATATGCACGGGCCTAATGGGGGGCTATGGCAACCCGGCTCCCCCCGGAGGGCTGGACCATATCCGCGAACAGAGCTGGGTAATCACAGGGGCGCCCGCGAGAGTTATCATTGCTTGTTCATACCTTATTGTGGCCTCTTTCGCTCCAACCTGGGGCCCGATTGAGTGGGTGTATCCGTCGGAACTCTTCCCCCTGCGTCTCCGCGGCAAGGCGGCTGCCTTGTCTACGGCTAGCAATTGGGCTGTCAATTTTGCTCTTAGCTACTTTGTCCCGAGTGCTTTTGTTAACATTACCTGGAAGACCTATCTTATTTTTGCTGTTTTTTGTTTTGCTATGACGCTTCATGTTTTCTTTGTTTTCCCGGAGACTTCGGGGAGGAGGCTGGAAGAAGTGGAAGATGCGTTTAAAGGTATCAAGGTAGCATGGAGGATGGGTATAGCTGAAGTTAAGGATGCAGAGAGCGCACTTAACAGTAGGTCAGACCAGGAAAAGCTGGAGGCTGTTCATATCGAGTGAGCTTAGTTCATCATATGCAACTCCTCAGCTGTTGGCCCAAGTTAATGGCCTGCTGGTGGGCTGCTCACCGAATCATCCACATGAAAAATGTGACTGCACTGGTCACTAAAGCTTCTGATGTACGTGAAATAGGTCTTGAATACTTAATGTCTGATTGGACTACGCAGTATATGTTATATCTAATGTTACATCTATGACGGTGCTGGATAGTTTTTGCCCGAATACAACTAGGCCTGCTTTCGTTTCACAGTACTCCGTATACATGGCTGGATAAAAGGCGATGACATATAGAGGCATCGAGAACTCCTTATTCTAAGTTGACATCTAAGGAACTAGAGTTGAGCTTTCTTAGCAGGCTGCGCCATTACCTGTATATTCCTCCCATTATCTATAGACACTTGGCATGTATTTCAGCTAATCAACCTCGTCCTTTCTTAATCGATCAACGGGCTTGAGCCAAGGTGTCAGCATAAATCTTCAATCCATTTCAATCTGACTCACAAATCAACTTTGCACTCAGCGCCAGTGCCGCCATTATTTTCCTTGCAAACTTCACCGTCCGTACAGAATTCCAACGCCGCAATCTCTTCGCCGTCAACACAGTGGAATATGACCTCCATCCAATCATCTCTATACTCGTTTCTGGCTTCTGAGGGTAAACCTGTATTCGCTTGCGCTGCACTTATAATATCTGCCCTGTTGTAGCCTATGCCGAGCTGTAAGTATGATACTCTTGCCACTGCGAAATCAAGCATGAACAGCGAACTTATTTGAAGGCTACTTACCTTGATTGCTTTCAAGATATTCACCGCAGTATTTCTGGTTTGTTTCGCATTCTGCAAAGACGCTCGGAAGAATGAATGAGAGTGACAGGATAACGAAAGAGGACTTCATTTTGAACTTCTCTTGTAAACCGCCTTAATCTTGATAATGGGTAAGGCTAGTGTTGACAAAGTTGCTCGAAGCTGTGTACTTTGATCGATATTTATATTGCTTTGCTTTCCTCTGAGTTGGTGCCCCATACCGCAATTCCTACTCCGACTGTGCTACCTCGCTTGATTACTATTGCATCCTTGCGCTAGGTCGATAGGATATGTAACATTTCGGTAAGCCAGTTCTGAGGACGACTGTATAGGTTTGAACTCGATCAAGCGGATGGGTCACATTCGTAATAGCCTTTCAGGTAACTAACTCCCTAAGAAGAGAAGGCTAATTTGAGCATATTCCAATATGCTCCATGCAGCGGGATATCATACTGATTTCCAATCAATCTGATTGAATGTGGAATAAATCCCGTACACGAAGGTCTGTTGTTTGCTTGATCGAGCATCGAATTACAACAGATGGCCCTTTGGTAGAGTATGACAGGTTATCCAATGCTTGATGCCTCATCTATATATATATATATATATATATATTACTTGAATAACTCTGTAATAAACCACGGGGTGTGTCCAGCTCAGAGCGGTGGCTTTGGCGAGGTCTACTGCAGTCGAGAAGACCAGTCACAGTATGGATTATATGGGGTCTAAGACGACGCTGGGCATACTACAGTAGAACGGTGCCGCAGGACTAGAATTGCTGTGTAGGAACATGAAATGTTGTGGGTTCTTAGCCGCACCACGATATTCTGTTGATTCAAGGGATCCCAGACAGGCCTGGCAGCATGAAGTAGTGGCTTGGTTCATGCAGCCATCTTCAGATGTCCCATTCTTGGCTACAGCTATGATGATGCCGAGAGTTCAGGTCATTATAGCTAGATTTGTTCCAGTTGTAGCCTCGATCGGCAATAATATAGGCAATATATATTAAGAAGGTGAGTGTAATATGTCACTAGAAGAAGCCTAAGAAAGGGAAGGCTTAAGGATAGTAAGATTTAAGGAGAATAAAGGTAATATGCTCTAGTATATATACGCTTGTGTAGTAGAGATTTCTCCAATGCTATCTCTTTACTCTCCTTCAGGTAAGCTGCACAGCCATAAAATATGCTGTCGTATGTTTTGTTTTTCGTGCTTTATTATATATAATTTAAATAAAACAGCTTAGTAGTTCGTTCAACGGTAAGGAGAATCCCTAGTTTGAGGAATTAACATACATCCGAATGAAACGCAACCGAATATTTTGTCTCCAAAGCAATCATTTTTAATCAAAACACCCACTGATCAAAGACTGCGCCAAAGCCCAGTGTGTCCAGAAACTCCATCCCTTCTGCAGCCCAGGAACTGCTCAAGTCTTCCTCGATTGCTGCTGAGGTTCTCATCCCCACTTCAAGTTCAGCAGCACCCGTGGCGGCAGATGAGACCGGTAGACGAGATTCTAGGACTTCATCTAGGATATTCGTGAACACTTTACTTGCACGTTCGAATAGTGCGTGGTTGATGTTGGATGTCAGCGGTCGAGCCATCGCGTCGATATGCGAGATGAAGACACTGAGGTTTCGGATGAGCTCTGCCCTAGATCCGGCATAGGGCAGCGGATGGCTAGTTCGGACTTGGGTCTGGAGAGCCTTCATTAATGTACTAGCGCTTGGAAACCCATACAGTACAATCTATGTCATATTTTAGTTATTTGACAGAGAAGGGAGTAAGTTATGGATTTGGAACTCACCATGGAGTTGAAATCGCGTTGGATATCGACCATAGGCTCTTGTTGCCTGCCAAGCATCAAGACGGCAGAGAGAATCTTTGAACTGACGTCGAGTAGTTCCGCTTCCGCGGATGGGTCATGCTGTGTGAGGAGCCTTTGTATGAGGAAAATGTTATAAAGGTACATCAGGTGCGATGCAATCATCATAACGCGAACTCCGACGGGGTGACTACTCTTCCAATCGCTGGCTGAGTAATACAGATGCTCTGGTATTGAGTTCCAAGCCTGCGTACAACGAAAGGAAATATCTCTGTCAGAGGGAATATATGAGCGAGATGGTAAAATAGTGATGTGCAGGGAGCCTCACTTTAATCTTTCTGCAGCTTCAGAGTATACGGGTCGGAGAGATAGCTCTAATATTTCCTCTCGGAATGGTGCAAGTATATGTCGGACTCGATACCAGGAGGTTCGACGAAAGGTACGGTTGACATTCCAGCCATCGTTATCTAACTCTTCCATAGCTCTCTCGAGGTCTTGATCGTCACCTACTATTGCATCCTCACTGATATCGAGAGGGGGTTTGCTGTCGCAATACCGCCAGGATACGTGCGGTGGACGTCCAAAAAAGGTTGCCATATTCTTATCTGAATGATTAAAGGCAGCAAAAAGTCTCCGCCGTATCTCGCGCAGGAACGTGGGAATATTTTCTGTATTGTGGCAGTCACGATGCAAGCCCACCTCGAGGATACAACTAGATAACTCTCCCAACCTATGCCAAGTTGGAGAACCTTTGTAAGAGTCCGTCAGTCGCCTTGGTGCCCGCATAGCCTATACTGTGTCATAGAAGATGAGGACGAATAAAACATACTAGAGTCCCCTTGCAGCATACAAGACAGCAGCATATTTTCATGCAGAAGCCAACTCATCATATCATTCACCGGGGTCAATAATTTGCACACGTGTATGGCAGTGTTGCTCGCCGTCAACATCCTCCGTGAAAACTGAAAACGTGCTGCAGATGCAGCCTCGGCGTGTCCTGGAAACCTATCGTGGGCGAGTCCAAAAATGCAGGACCGTCCAGCAATAGAATAAACTAGACCCATAATCTCTAGACGCATTTGCGTGCCTCTAAATAATGTGTGAAAGTCTTTGCCTTTAATGTCGGGGGGCATTTTGAAGTTTTGGGCGGTGCTCTCCAGAATCTGGGTGGTCTTCTTGTATATAGTCTGTGGTGTCTCGTCCTTTTCTAGTATGCCTCGCATTTCGGCGACGATATTGGAGATGAGGAGGGTGGGGAGAATAGCAGATTGACTTGTTCCATAGAAACCGTGCACCAACTGTTCAATTGTGGAAATTTCACGCAGTATGCCCAACAGTTTGGTCGTCTCAGACACCCAGAACGAGGGTAACATTGAGTGGCTATTTCCCGGTACCTGGGCCACATCATTTGAGGATGAGAATATACTCTCCGAGCCACCAGAAAAGACGGATACAAAGCTCGTAGGGCCGAAGTAGCCCGGTGGAAGAGATTGGTCCGTTTCTGGACTCCGAATGCTAATCTCAACTGACGATGGCGTAGGCGATGGCGGCCTTAGGCTTTCCCTCCGACTGCGTTCCTTCCCAGAACGCGAGGTCCGCTGTGGCCTTGATCGAGGACCTGGCGAGTCTCTTTCTCGTGTCAGGGGGGCTGGATGGTAGAAACAACGACTAGTTATATCGCGTTTCTGGCATCGTCCACATATTGGGGCTTCGTGATCGCAGCGCACTTTATCTTTCCGACAGGGTTCACAGGACGCAGCCTGGCCATTTCGCCGGCGTGAACTCATCTCAACTCCGGAAGCACTCGGTCTGCAAGGCATTGATGCGAAGAAGGAGTGGAGGGAAAGAGAAGGTTGAGGGGGGCTCACGGGATTCTTCGGGGTTCGGAGTTCGGAGTTCACGCCAACAATAACTGCGCCGAAGGCTGACTGGGCTGTCTTCTGCTGAAAAAGAAAAAAAGAACTGTATTCAATTATTCAAAATGACACGTCGCTTAATGGGTGGCTAGAACATGCTTTAAAAGTTGTACTTTACAGTGGTACAATGTTAAGATAGTGCAGTGTCAGAATGAAATATATATTCAACAACAGTTAACGCATACAAATAAAAACTAAACAAGATAACCTCGCGCCCATCCATATCATGCATTCATTATTATAAAATGGGTATCTCTGTTAACTCCGGATTACTCCTATGCCACGAAGCCCAAATCGAATCCCCCAATATATTAAATCTGAACACGTTAGCAGTCAAAACCTATCTGCATCACGGCGGAATGACTTACCAGTCTAAGAGGCATCCGCGCTGGTATGCGGCCGTTGTGGAGGAGCATCGCAATGTTCTTATTCGGCGTTGCTTGTAGCTTGCGATATGCCTCGCGAATATGTCTCGGCTCGACCGGGGTGCGGCCTTCCTCTGGAGGGTCGAAAAGTCCAGTCTCACGCTTGCGTTTCTTGGTGTCCTCCGCTCCATTTTCCGACCCTCCGCGGCGGATTTTCTCCCGATCTTCACGCTCCTTGACCTTGAGGGCCTCCTCGGTCAGAGTCTGCACGATTTCGAATGTCAAAAACCCCAGAATGTCGACAATATCGTCGTTGGGCTTCGATTCAGTGACGATTCCAAATCCAGCCCACTCCCTGAAGCGTTTGCTCTTGCGGTAGGTAAACGATGCCTGTCGACATTCAGACCAAAATACGTATTCTTCTCTGGTCATGTGCTTGGTTCGCTCGTCTGCGGCAGCAAGACGTTGGAGAGTCGCGTAATTCTGTTCCTCTTCTTCTTCGTCTTCTTCATCATCTCTTTCTGGGACTTGAATAGAATAAAAGCTGTTAACATCCCACGCAAGTCCAACCCGGGCCCTCTTATTTTTGGGCTTAGATGCCACATCTTGGGGTCCCGCAACAACGCCCCCAGCCATTGGGTCATCAGCACCCGCAAAATCAGCCGCATCAGCGCCGCCCTTATCATCAGAATCTTTGACGTTCTTGCGGACATCTTTCCATGATAGGAAAGTCTTCAGGCGGGAGACTTTGGCTTTATCATGGCGAATTAAAAAGATCAAATCATCAGTGGATATAGATCGAACCCCACGGCGAGTAGCCAGTGTCGTACTGCGAGCGAGCTACTCTTGTGTCAATACATATTAACAGTCAAGTGAGCTGAAGGGCATACAATTTCAACAACTTGCTGTCGCACAATGTCCTCAATAAGAGTGGTGGTCTCGATAGATGGCTCAGCAGTCTCTCCAGAGACAAACATCATCTGGTGAATGAAGTTAGTAACTTTGTCCGAAAATTTTTTACTGGTTTTAGCGCTGGTGTAATTTGAGTTCTGGTATCTGTCTTCATCCTCAACTTGAAGAGTGCCTGTACGTGACAAGCATGAGCTCTCCATCTCGAGATCAGGCTTGCTCTTGCAAACCACGAAACGGGCCCCGTAGACCATAATTCGCCCCAGTGTTGAAAATGGATACGAGAGAATAGGCAGAGATGGAGGTGTAGAGGATATGGTAGCGCATCAAGTGAACATGTTGTATTGCTCGCGTAATTGGCAATGAGCGCATTTCCCCCAAGACCCAACGAGAGTGAACCATAGAAATAATCCGATCATTTCGCGCTATTAAATGCGCCAATGCGTTTCAAAAGGGCGCAGGGATTGAAATATCAAAGGAGTGACGCTCACCTGCTGGATTTCCTGCCGGTACTTCGGAGTACGATCAGACGACATATTGCGGATTTAGGACCAAAATCTAACACGATAATCAAACACAGAAACAGACGTCGCAATAGCGTCTTTCTATAACAAGACGAAGGACGGTATCAGAAGCCAATGAATCTCATAGTTAGAGACCTAGTTAAGGTAAGAAGTGGTCAGCGCAAGCCTCCATGTGAGCGCCCTACTGGGATCATCTGTTTCTCCGTCTTCCGCCCGCGGCTTGAATTCACATGGTGGGGTCCAGAAACTTTTAAAATGCAACAGCCCATTGCTTGGATTGTCGCCGTCAAAAAACATCATGCTCTATCTCGTGGGACTGGGTCTCGCCGATGAAACGGACATCACAGTCCGTGGCCTCGAAGTGGTGAAGAAGGCGGAACGAGTCTACCTCGAAGCATACACAAGCATTCTTCTTGTCGATAAGGCCAAACTAGTGAGAACCCCAGCAACAAGATCAATTTGCGCCCATTATCTTTATTTCCTGTTAGCTAATGATCAATTGTTTTAGTAGGAAGCATTCTATGGCCGTCCTGTTATTGAAGCCGACCGAGAGCTCGTCGAAACCGGTAGCGACGACATCCTCGCAAATGCGGACAAGGTGGATGTAGCTTTCCTCGTAGTTGGGGATCCCTTTGGGTATGCTTGTTGATATTCTATTATACGCTATTGTTTTCTTGTCTCTGACCGTCTTTCACAAATAACAGAGCTACGACGCATACTGACCTCGTCCTCCGCGCGCGCGAACTCGGCATCGAGTCGAAGGTTATCCCAAACGCCTCGATCATGTCCGGAATCGGCTGCACTGGTCTTCAGCTGTACAACTTTGGCCAAACAGTGAGCATGGTCTTCTTCACAGAGACCTGGAAGCCGTCCTCGTACTACGACCGAGTCAAGGAAAATGTCCAGCTAGGACTTCATACTCTTGTGCTGCTTGACATCAAGGTCAAGGAACAGTCGTTGGAGAATATGGCTAGAGGACGCTTGATTTACGAACCCCCGAGGTACATGACCGTTGCGCAATGCGCTGGTCAAATGCTCGAAACCGAAGAAGAACGGAAGGAGGGTGTTTGGGGGCCAGACAGCCTCGCCGTGGGGGCTGCGCGAGTTGGAGCCGCAGATCAGAAGCTTGTTGCGGGCACTCTGCAGGAGCTAAGTCAGGTCGATATGGGCCCGCCACTACACAGCCTGGTCTTGCTGGGCCGCAGAGCGCATGATCTGGAGAAGGACTACATTCGACAATTCGCTGTGAATGAGGAAACGTTTGATGCAAGTTGGAAGAATGGGAAATATGGTTCCAGTTGATTCTGACCCGAGAAATAAAAGAAATTAGAAGAGAAAAAGATAGAACACGAAATAATGCACAATGACCGCCCGTTGTAACCTAAGCAGACTCCCACAAGACACCGAAAGCCAGCTGATTGATATAAAACCCCCATCTCTTTTGCTGAAAATCATCATTCATAATATGACTAGTACATCGATCAGGAAGACCGTTTGCTGAAGAAACGCGTGAAAGACTCGGGAATCCGGAGCTATACAATTTGCGAAACCGCAATAGTTAGCCCACATCCACGATACGATATCGAATCACTAAGACATGTAAATAAACATACCGTGGGCGTTGATGGCGCACCGCTCGAAGATGCAGACCGATCATAGCTGTCGTCGTCGTAATAGTCTTCTTCATCCTCCTCCATAATATCATCCTCGTCATGGGGGTAATACCGTTCCGGATCCCCATTATAAACAATCCACCACCCAATCCTCTCTCCAGCAGCATATTTATCCCTAAATTCAGCCAGCGCCTTTGTACCAGCTGCATCTAGCGGATTTTCCTGAAAAATATCTGCATTCCAAGAACTCCCTGAATTTTGCGACCCTTCCTCGGGTATACTGATCACCTTCGCGCCAACATATGCATAAGGCTTGCTCACAGCATCGTGGCTCTCGTCCTCGGGGTCGTACTGTTCGACAAAGCGCAGTTCAGGAAGATTCGAGACGATGTTCGGCTCCGTCTTGCTGAACGAGCCCAGCAGTAATTGATTCGTGATTGGTCGCTGGACGTATTCGGCCGTTGCATCTTCTAGATTGTGCAGGACAATGTAGACTCGGATGCCGGTGAAGCCAGCCCGTGGCCATCGGAAACCGTAGAGCATGTACACGGGCATGACGCTGGTGAAACTGAAAAGGACGCTGCTGCAGGGACTCGGAATAATGAACGAAGGGCCCAGATCTCCCAATGCGATGCTTGAGGAATCATAGTATTATGCCTGGAAGGGGTGTAGCTGTCATCATTCTGTGGCGTCGGGGACCTCGTATGGAGCTCTTAAACTGGGGGTTGTGGGTGCGGAACGAAAGAATGTGTCGTTCCATTTGCTCCAGTCCGCGGCCTTCGGCGTAACCGTTAACGGTCCTTGGCGTTGTGTCAGGACTATATTTGGACCTTTCCCGAGGCATCTGTCCAAGAGCTTACTTTTGGTACAATAACACTCCACTGACTCTATAAAAAAAAGAACTCTTAGAGGGTAAATACTGCTACAGTCTCGTGCACGTGGAACAAGTCTAGATCTGCATACTGTCTAGTAGTGGCCCCAAGAATAGAGTGTCTAGGCTGAAAAAACGTTGAAGGCGGTGGGCGCGGGCAGTATCGCGCGATTAGCGGCGCGGATTGCGGAGTTGATTGCAGCTCCAGCTTCCACGCCCGCTACAGCATTCCTCCTCCGTGGAACTCGCACGGAGCACTGCGAGCCCATCAACCAAGATGGTTCTCTCTTTCATACTTGTTCAGAATCGCCAGTAAGTTTTTTTTGTGGCCTTGCTTGTCTGCGGAGGCGCGGCAGAACTAACAGTGCGGGAACAGGGGCAAGACCCGACTTGCGAAGTGGTATTCGCCGTACAGTGTAAGTCACACCGGTTCCCCGTTGGACATCAACAATTGTCTAATACCAATGATACAGGATGATGAGAAAGTGAAACTCAAAGGCGAGGTTCGTTACGGTCGGCCCCGTTATGACTCTGCTGGCATCCGCCGGTTTCTATATCAACGGAGGTTAACGTCCCTAGGTTCATCGATTGGTGGCCCCACGAGATCAGAAATACCAGTCGAACTTTGTCGAGTTCAAGCGAAGCACTAAGATTGTATACAGAAGATACGCGGGTCTTTTCTTCTGTGCTTGCGTCGATGCGACGGATAATGAGTTGGCATACCTTGAGGCGATTCACTTCTTCGTGGAGGTCCTGGATCAATTCTTCGGTAACGTGTGCGAGTTAGACTTGGTATTCAACTTCTATAAGGTAAGTGGCTCTTGAATGAGCTTGGAAGCACGACGCAATCTCCTTGTATAGGGGTGCTTTGGATGGAGGTTTGACTAATGTTCATACAGGTATATGCAATCCTAGACGAAGTCTTCCTTGCGGGTGAAATCGAAGAGACGAGCAAACAAGTCGTTCTAACGAGGTTGGAACATTTGGATAAGCTGGAGTGATCATTGGATTTGAGCCGAATGGACGATAGAGATGGACGATAGACCATGGCCTGCATATATGGGATTTGCATGGGTGACCGCGGGTTATGGTCATAGCTGGAGTTACAGGAGTCATCTGTTTATTCTATTTTCAAGTTCTTTCCGGCCAGCAATGGTCAGAAGCCGGCATAACTTCCTCGTTTGCGATTGCTATACCCTCTTTTAATGTCAACGTACCTTGGTCCTACGCATCTTTCCTAATGCGCAAGATGTGTGGAAGCAACTTTCAAAACCAGATAATGATTTTCCTTAGCCAAGCACAGTTTAGGTCTTTGTAATGTAATGGGAGACCAGTTTTGGATGTTGCCTGGAGCTCAACAGCCGAGATTTCTGCCGTGTCTCAGACAAGCTTCTGAAAAGTGAATGGCGTCCCCATATTCAGCCCTACGGTCCTATGGGACAGGGACGATCGAATAATGATCGATGGTGCAATTTTAAAGTCAGTAAGCAGGAGTGGCTATAAGAACGCCATCCGGGCGCTGTTTGGACGGACCCTGGCTCAAAGGTGGTCGTCTTCCCCAAGAGTGGATATAGCCAGAGTGAGGTGATCGCGAGCAACAATTGCGAGAGTTGTGCGCAGGTTGACAACATGGCTTGGCATCACTACTTTAAAAGCACCTCATCGCACAACTATGGCCCCTGTTTTTCTCTTAAAGACTGACTGGAATGTTGCATTTATTCTTTCGTTCTGCTTGCTGCGAGCCCCCAACTACTGTCTGTTGTGGTGGTTTCTCTTCTGTCTTCTGAAACTCGACGATCGGCTTTACTCCCGCACCATGCTGCCAACCCTCCCACAAGGCTGAGACGCACTGAGCATTCCAGGCCCAAATCGAGAATTTCAACAGACGACCATTCTTCTTCACGTTGCAGCACATGCTTCAACACTATGCACAGATGAAGTTCTCCCGCGTCCGCCCCCATTACACCGGGCGCAAAACTGAGTCTCTACCGGTCGCTCAACTTCCTACATTGGCACGGAGAATCGTCCCTGGCGGCCACTGCACCTCGAAACAAATGGAGGAATCAATTGGTGATCCTCATCTCTCGCGGCCGTTTTTTTCACTTCGTCTTTCTACGACTTCCTCGCTTTGGCACCAAGGACTAGGCGTGTGACCGGGCGAGGCCGAGTTTGAGAGAAATGAATCGACCTGCCGGCTTCAAGGTCATGGATCCTTAGCGGTGCAACCACATCGAGTCCCGGTCTTTCCCATCAATGACAGCGGAGATTGCAACCGCAATGCCGTGTTGCCACGAGCTGGGCAGCTTCCACGAGATAAGTTAACCCCTGAACCCAACGGCGGTTCAAGGAATTGTTGAGTCTGTGTGAGCGGGGCAACTCCTGATAGACAGATTATCTTTGCTACAAGCGTTTAACCACGAGATGTCAAACCTGGTTGGCAACGGCAAGATGGGCGTATCAAGAATCGAGTATCTCCTGGCCAAGAGGAAGGCTGGGGCCACCGAGCACAGCGTCGCTGTCACCAAGCCAGTTCTTTAATTTCGAGAGGTTACGAATGTGGCTGGGTCAACCACAATTCCATCTTATCTCGCTGGGTCGCTGTCATATTGAACGCCATTTCCGAGTTACTTGAAGGTCGAAGTCGGTCGAGCCATGTTTTCTTTACAATACAGCATTGGGCGGCCCCCACTCGACTTCTGGATTTGAAGATTATTCTGTGGCACGGCAACGGACCGCGAGTCCGCGACGATTCTGTGACGAATCTGGCGATCAAAGCGAAGGATCATCGGGCGAGCGAGGTTCGGTGACGAACCTGCGAAGGTGTTTCGTCGTCGCCCAGTGGAGAGGGCCGTTTCAGCGCTTGTTCGAGTATCCTGGCACAGATTATTTGCAAATCCAGCCGGCGAGCGGAGAGCGTACGCGTCAGTCCGGGATTGACGGTGGACAAGACTGGGGAGAGATTCCAGAATCGCATTTGCGAGCCGGCGCGGCTGATCTCTGGTTTGCCGAGGGGCTTCTTGGCGCTTCCCCCATCGTCCCACAGTCTCCCACAGGCTTTCATGATGCATCAGTGGGCCCCTCCTGCTTTCCCGCCGCCTAAGGCCACTCACGGCACGGCGTTTCGGCCAGGTGGACTCCATCACCACGCTTCAGAGTTATGACCAGCCTTTACTCGGCTATCATCGACATCCAACCACTGGCACCGGGCCCCTGACGCTCTCGTTTTTTTACAAGGCCGCCGTTTCATACATGCCCTTTTTCCCCCCTTCGATAGCCTCCGTCATGTCACTTCTTGGACAAGGAAGTACTGAGAATCAATCTGGGAAACAGGAGAAATATGTAGGGCGGAATGCATTGGCGATCATCAGTAATGGCAGGGGCGTTTGTTTCGCACTGACGGCAGATTGTTACATGATATTGTGATTGTCGAATGAAGGTCAACGCTCCGTCCTGCGGCACCCCAGCGATGCAAATCCAGACTTGCGACGCCCAGGAGTCTTGCCACTTGCGGATTGGCAGGTTTCTATCCTGGGCGCCGTCTCCTGTTATTTTTGACTTTTATATTATCATATAATTTTCATACAATTACGCATTGCAAGTTTCAACGCCACTCGTTCCAGCGTTACGGCGCTAAGAGGTCCATCTTACAGAACCCAGATTGATGACTTATCGAAGATTCCAATACTTTTATTCTCGCTGATCAGCCTCCTTTTTCTTTCTCGAGGTCCCATCTCGTGTTGTTTCCTTCAAGGAGTGTTCATCCTTCTCGATCTTTTTTCCCCAACGTTGTGCTCCTTCTTTTGGGCTGTAACGCACGCCTTTCGTCCATCCAGACTCTCGTTAGCATTCTCACCAGGACGATATTATTTCGGGCCGTATCTGATAAGAACAACAACAAAATGTCTTTGACCTACTCCGATAACCTGGCTCCTCAGCCGTCCACCGATATTTTTACCAGTGACACCAACATCGACAGGCGCAAGTGCCACCGCACTGTGCCCATGAAGGTGCTTGCTCTCGGTGTTGGCCGAACAGGAACAGCTTGTATGTCAATTCCAGGTGTTCGTCTGCACCAACCATGACTGACCCGATTTTATTGAATAGCCCTCCGCATTGCTCTTGAACGCTTGGGCTACCTCAAATGTTACCACATGATGTCTGCCAGTATGGAGAACCCTCCTGACTGCCTGATGTGGCATGACGCTCTCCTCGCCAAGTATGATGGTGTGGGTGAATTTGGCCGCAAGGAATGGGACCAGCTTCTTGGAGACTGCCAGGTAAGTACCCTCTGCGTTGGTGCTCCTGGATATTTGTACTAACTCATCACCAGGCTGTTTGCGACTGGCCCGCTTGTGCTTTCGCTAAGGAGCTTATTGAAGCCTACCCCAATGCAAAGGTCATTCTGACCACTCGTGAGGTGGACTCATGGCACGCATCCGTCATGAAGACTGTCCACTGGCGTGTGTCTGACCCCGAGCACAGCTTCGTTTCAAACTTCAGCTGGGCCGCCGGCATGTACTACCCCATGCTGAACAAGTTCTTTCAGACCTTTTTCCGCGGCGACTTCCCCAACAAGGGCAAGGAGGTCTACGAAGACCACGTCGCAGAGGTCCGCGCCCTCGTTCCTCCAGAGAGACTGCTCGAGTACAAGATTAGCGACGGCTGGGACCCGCTGTGCGAGTTCCTCGGCGAGGAAGTTCCAGACACTGCATTCCCCCGTGGAAACGACATGGCCGACTTCTTCAAGCGCTGCCGTGGCCGTAACCGACGCCAGATGGCCAACGCCGCTCTCCAGGCTGTTACTGTGGGTGGCACGATCATTGCTGCCGGATTCGCTGCTACCATGGCATTCAAGCGCTTCTCGCGGTAGATCGGTTCATTCTTTGAGCCTTTTCTTTTTTTTCAACTTCTTCACTATGGCCTACGCTGGGCGTATGGTCATGATCTTTTAGCCTTCATACCTCCAGTTCTGGGACTTGTTTCTTTTTTCTTATCTCTCTTTTTACGCCCAGAACTTGATAATATCTCGCGTTTGTCCGTCGTTA
This sequence comes from Aspergillus versicolor CBS 583.65, assembly GCF_001890125.1. NCBI lineage: Eukaryota > Fungi > Ascomycota > Eurotiomycetes > Eurotiales > Aspergillaceae > Aspergillus > Aspergillus versicolor. Next base: position 2,891,797 of record NW_024467524.1, on the reverse strand, counting down.
TATCTCACTTATACCAATTAGCGGCTTTTGGGGGTATACCATAATACTAGCAATATAGTCTACTGAGACAGGTGTGATATGACCCCCCGCCTGCCTACGATAGATATCACAAAAGGAAAGGAAAAAATACTATAGAATTTCTACATATTTCAAACAAATCACTTGGCCGTGAGATCCTCGTTACTGTAACTTCCTGTCTATTCCAACACCCTGACTTCTGAGAAACCCCGCCATACCAAGGCCGCACGGTGCCAACTGCCAATGGCATAGGCAATCAGCCAAGAAAGCACCCGAGCTCCAAAACCGACAGAGCGACCCTCCAAGTATGTTTTGGGGGAGCTGGGAATCCGGATTCCATATCTTGGCCAAAGCAGGAAGTAAACCTTGTCAGTGAGACATGGGTTGGGACAATCCACAAATGATCGATCGCACAGCAGCAGGAATGAGAGTTGGCCGAGCACCAACCCTTGCGCCTTACGAGGCTAGCGATCTGCTAACTCCAATTGCAGGATTCGGATTCACTTTCCTGTCGGTTCAGTTTCAGTTGCAGTTGCGGTTGGAAATTCCCTCGCGCACTCGGTTCGAGCGAGTCCTTTTTTTTAAACACTGTCGCTAGCTTGGCATAAGCATACCGGCGACCGCAATCTTGGTCGACCTATGTATAGACATGGACTGACAAAGTCTGGCAAGCATGAGCAAGTTACGGCGGAGATGCAGGCGACAGAGTTCCAACTTGTCCCTCTGAGATTAAATCACCGATAACATTGTACTTGGCCGGCCCACATCCATTCTGCTCGGAACCTCGATCTGAGCGCCCGCTGTGTGCCAATCTCGAGGTTGGTGTTTGAAGCAGGTCATTGTAGTCGTGACGTCTGGCGGCCAACGCCGGATGCAAATAAATGTAACCATCCTGTCGCCTGGTCCGTGTGGACTGAGGTGTTGACCGAATCCTTCTGCTCTGGGAGAACGAGTTCGGGCGTACTGCACTATTTTGCGGCTTATTTTTGTTCGATTCGGTTTTAGTACATTATGATTATTTCCGAGTTTTCCAGTAATTGTCCGTGGATAGGTCATTCTTATCTCCGATATATATCCAGCTATTCGCGGCCGCATGCACGATGACGAGGCCAGAACGATTGAGCTACACCCGCTGCAGGGAGACGCAAGTAGTCATGGAACGCCCATACTCAAAGGTGTTTTGCATGCTGCATGACTCTGTATACTTTAAAAACCCGGCTGCCTAGATAGGTCGCAGAAACCACTGCGAGGGACAGCATGCCAGCGACTCGAACATGTCGTGTCCATTGGCATGGATACATCGCTGTCTCCTTGTCGGTTGTTTACGAACGCGAATTACCAGCATAATTCCGAAGATCGAGTCCTGAGTCCAGAATAATTCATTTCATTATTTCACAACTAATATCCGTACCTCGTTGCATGTGGAGACGCCGGTTACTTCAGCCATTTCTTGGCATCGAATGTCTGGATCTCCCCTTCTCCACCCGCGCTTCCGCACTCGATCTCTATTATTATTCAATACGTGCATGCACACAGCTTACGTCTGACCAGGAACACCCACAGCGGCGCGCAATTGGAGCGGATACAAGTCGACGTATGTCTTTTTCCGTTACCGACTGGACCACGCGGCCGTCAACGTCTTCGGTTAGGCGGCCCCAGCTTCCTTGGCCATGCGTCCCCTCCCAGGAGGGCCCATGGTTAGTCGCCTTAGTCACTTTAGCGCCGACTCCACGTTCGGTAATTACGATACGGACATTTCGTTTATTTCAACCTCTTGGCTTGGCTCCATGTATCGCTTACCAGCCAACTTTCTATAGTAAGTATGACTTACGCATGCCGTCGCAAAGTCTTGTTTGGCAACTGACGCATGCCAGTTGCTTACTAGTAGTATCTGACACAGGGAGACTGCCCAAAACAAGACACCAACCTCGTGTCTCCTTGCCGGATTGAGACTACATTCGCTAGTGCAGCAGAAAGTTCCAAAAGCGCCAATCATCACTTTTGATGAAGCACCTCTGCCAGTTGAAGCAACCGGAGTTTCTAAACGGCGTGGGGCAGCACAGTGGGTTTCCAGTGGATGGGTGTGTACGGCGTATGAACTGTTTGGTCCATTATTATCCAGACGCTTGAGCCACGACTGCTGCTGTGCTTAACCGCTCGAACTGGAATCCCTGAAGCACCATGCTGGCGGCTCACAAATCCGTAACTGGAGTCACCTCCTATCCAATTCGCGATGATCGCGAGTCTGTCCTTCCCCTTAGAATAAAACTTTCAACCCTCGTCGATTCTCTGACGGTTTGCTGCTCGTCTTAATATCATCGCGTCGATCTTCCTACCTGGAGCTTGTGCTACTTGCGGTGTACTATCTGGGGTGCAATCCCTGTAAGAAGTACGGTATATACATTGAATACCTCCTCGAGCCCCTTATCTGGCAATACCTCGCTCGTTCTCACTCGGTTTGGTTTTTGGGCCACCCAGACCGGGTGATGTGAAGAACTCATGCCTTTCCTCCCGGCCATCACTTTGGGATCATCTGCCCCTTCCCTCTTCTCGATTACTTTTCTCTTGATAGCTGTATTGAGCGGATTACAGGCAGTATCCGCAGAATTCGACGCAGCTTTCAAATCGGTAGGCGAAGTCGCTTTGAAGTAACTGGCGATGGTTGCTAATCCCTACTACGTACAAGCGCCCCGACCTTTTCTCCCCGATTGTCACCTTCGAGCGCCGCATTCCGCAAAAACTTCATCCTGGGTACATTTTTATCGGGCCGTACGAGGCAACGAACTCAGGTCCTTATATTTACGATAATGATGGGGTATGTTTTGAAATGGAGGATGTATAGCTATACGAGTGGTTGACGCTAATGCCGTCGATCACAGAACTTAGTTTGGAGCGGTTGGGGCAATTCCGGCCCTGGGAATGCTCACGGCATGCACGTATGCGAATACAAGGGCAAAGACCACTTGTGCTTTTTCCAGGGGGTTCAACAGAATGGCTATTGCAGGGGTCATGGCGTTATCATGGACAGCCATTACCAAATCGTCAAGACCGTGGTCCCCGGCGGCGGCATGGCATCGAGCGACATGCATGAGTTCAAACTCGTTGACGGCGGCAAGCGGGCCTTGCTGACGGTTTACCAGCAGCGGCAATTTGATATGAGTATATGGAACATAAAAAAGGGCATGGGCTGGTTGATGGAAAGCGTATTTCAAGAGGTGGACGTCGAAACAGGCAGGGTTTTGTTCGAATGGAGATCGCTCGACCATGTCGACCCGTCTGTTAGCTATACACATCCTGGCTCTACGGATACTTCAGGCACCGGGCTGGAACCGCGCTCCCCGTGGGATTACTTCCATATCAACTCAATCGATAAGGACGAGGGGGGGAACTACCTCATTTCGTCGCGCCACACTTGCGCAATCTACAAGATCTCGGGCCGTGATGGATCTATCATCTGGCAGTTGCATGGCGCGACGCCATCGTTCAATAATACTAATTTCAGTTTCTCGCAGCAACATGATGCGCGGTGGATGAGTCAAAACAGAACCCATACCCAGCTCTCGCTGTATAACAACGGGTACAACGGGTACAACAGGACGCATTGGTACTCCTCAGGAATGATTGTTCTAATCGACCATATGAACAAGACAGCCACGCAGCTGCAAGACTACGGACCAGATAAACTCAGCATGATCAGCTCCAGCCAAGGCAACATGCAAGTGCTATCGAACGGAAACATTTTCATGGGCTGGGGAAACAATGCCTACCTTTCCGAGCACGACGAGGAGGGCAATCTGCTGCTATGGGCCAATATCGGAAAGGGCAATATCATGAACTATCGAGCCCAGAAGTTTCGCTGGGTGGGAAATCCCACCGACATCCCAGCTCTCTGGACATATTCCAAGGGCAGCTATAATTCCACCGCGACGACCTTTTACGCCAGCTGGAATGGCGCAACGCGTATCAAATACTGGCGATTCTACGGCACGAACAACTCCACTGGCAACTATACACTCCTCCACCGCGTCCGCAAGGACGGGTTCGAGACCTCGTACACGGCATCTGAATTCTACCGCTATAGTTATGCGGAAGCAGTGGATTCGCAGGGGAATGTTCTCGGTAGATCGCGCAAACAGTTTACCTTTACCCCGTCACCGGGCCTCCAGGAAAACTGCGAAGAAACCACCTGCGAGAATACATATTACTACGGCGATGGCGAGAAAGGCGCAGCGGCAACTGTCCCCGAGGTCGGGCTCAATACTGTTCCCTGGGTGGACCCCGACCATCCCGGAGCGCATCTCAACTGGGGGAATACAAGGCCTACAACAGCTCCCGAAGATAAAAACCCGGGCGCTTTGGAAGAAGCATACAGTAAGTCGCCCACTTTTACTTGGCGAAAAGAAGGAAAGAAAGAAGACTAACAGCTCAGACCGCGTAGGATGGTTCGCACCGACCATGGGTGTTCTCTTCACCGGGATCGGCATCTACATCGTGCTCAGGGTATATCGAAAACACCAGTTCTCCGACAGAGCGAGACGAAGCTCGTCGGAAGAAGAAGACTTGGACCTGGACGGGGCCCGCGAGGCGAAAGCTTCATTCCGAGTTTCGAGTTTGCCCTGGTGGAGCTGGCGCCGCTGGACGGCTGGTGAGCCAGCGCGGTACTTTCCTCTGTCAGAGAGACGTGGACGTGCGTGGGATAGATAGTCTGCGATGCGGACAGTTTGTAGTATAGATCTTCGTGTGTATATAGTACCTTTGATTACTTGTTGGGTAATCGCACCCACGAGGAAGCCAAACAACCTTCCAGAACCGCCTTTCCACTTTTCCCAGGAGTCTTGCGATCTTCAGGGTAGGGTCCCCAACCAGAGGAGATTGAATTAAGAAGGCCAGCTGGCGCTTGTGCATAATGCAGATCAGGGCGGCTGAAGGAAAGGTTGAAACTGGGTGTGCATGGGGATGATTGGGACAGATTGGAGAAGATGACAGCTCGAATATCGCGGTATTGCAAATACGGGGGGTATGGTACGGGTGGAGACCGCGTCGCAAGCTCCCGCACTCGATTATTTTAAAATTAACCCATACTGAAGAACATGTAACTAAATGTAACTAAGTGTAAACCAATGACGCGGGCACTTAGGCGTGCCGGCAGTCGAAGTACTCCGTAGCAGAGAAAAAAGAATATCCTGACAGCTGGTTTCTTTTTGATTAAGGAGAGTGCTGGGACGAGATTGAGAGAAGCGAACAGCAACAATAATAGAAAGACAATCGGCCTTCCATCGGGGCGACTGATCGAGTAGCGGCAGTGTTGATCCACCCTGCACCTGCACCTTCCTCATCTTCACTTCCAGCTCCTCGTCGCAGTCCTCTCTCCGCCACACCCGAAAGAGCTGCTGCCTTCCACTCGTTCTCGTCCTGCATTTCTTTGGTTCTTGCGCGCTCTATTTTAATTTTAACGTTTATTGCTGCTTGGCGGATAATTCTCCGTCTTCCACTCCCTCTCTTCGCCTCTGACGTCGCCTTGTGCGCTAGCTCCTCCAAACGCGCCAGTGCACCTCTCTTAGCCTTCTCAAACACCTGCCCCAATGACTGGGCCCAATCGGCAATCGTTGGCTGCTTTTGTTTCACCTGACGACGACAGCAGCGAGCCCTCTCCATCGAGTGCTAGTATCCAGGTTCCTAAAAACCGGAATGCCCGCCATTCCCGCAACATCTCTTGGGCTTCCGGTCACGATCAAGGCGGCGAACCATCCTCCGACTCTTCCTACCCTCAGCCACGCCGTCGCGGGGAATCTAACGTCTCTCTCGCTCACGTCTCAGAGGGTTCTTCCTCTGGCCCCCACGACGACGATAGTGCAATGGCCCTGAGGAATACCTCTTTCGAATGGAACGACTCCCACGGCAACTCTCGACATATGCGCACCCGCTCCCAAAGCCAGCAGCTGCCGAACTTCGACCTCAACCGGGTCGAGATGTCTCCCCCACGGCCGACTCCGGGCCCCGTGACATGGATGTCGCTGCCGCGCAAGAAGCAGCTGGCTCTGCTCGGTCTGTGTCGGGTGTTTGACTTTCTACAGATTGCGTCTCTGCAGGCGTACATGTTCTACCAGCTCAAATCCTTTGACGAGACCCTCTCCGATTCCGACGTTTCTACCCAAGCCGGTATCCTCCAGGGTGCGTTTACGGCCGCCCAATTTGCGACAGCCATTCCCTGGGGTCGTGTTGCTGATGCGGAGTGGGGAGGACGCAGGTTCGTCCTCCTTGTTGGGTTGGTTGGGACTGCGGTCTCTTGTTTGGGTGTTGCCTTTGCGACCTCGTTCGCGCAGGCTGTGTTCTGGCGGTCGTTCGGTGGTGCCATTAACGGGACAGTGGGTATTATCCGGACCATGATCGCGGAAAATGTGAGGGAAAAGAAATACCATTCTCGAGCATTCCTGATTCTTCCTATTGGGTTTAACGTGGCTGCTCTTTTTGGGCCTGGTAAGTTTACTGCCCCATGGCATGGCGCGTGGTTTGTTCGGTTAACTAATGGGCAATTGCAGTCATGGGCGGAATGTTCTCCGACCCGGTCAGAACCTATCCTACTCTGTTCGGTCCCAATTCTTCGTTTGGGGGTGAGAATGGGGTTCAATGGCTTATGACTTATCCTTACGCGTTGCCCATGTTGGCCAATGCGATTTTTCTCACTTTCTGTGCCGCTTGTGTCGCCGCTGGTCTTGAAGAGGTAGGTCTCCCTCTCCCTTGTTATATGAATGTCGGCAGCTAATTAGAAATCGCAGACCCTGGAGGCGTGCAAGGGAAAGCCTGGCCTCGGTACATATTCTCTGCGACTTGTTGCTCGTGTTATCAGAGCTGCAGTCCCGTCATCCTCGCCGCTGTATTCTAGACTACCTTTCGCCGATTACGAAGAGTCCGGGCCGCTGCTTGGAAGGGCCACCGAGTCGTACGAACTTGAAGAGAAGACGGCAAAGCCTGGACGTCATGCTCCTCGCATCTTGCCATTCCGACGGATCTGGACCAAGAACGTCTTCTGCACCCTATTAGCTCAAGCGTTCTTCGATTTCCAAATGGGGTACGTTAGAACAATTCACATCTGATCGAAAGCAGCGTGTCTAACCTAAGCAGTGCTTTCAACAACCTTTGGCTCCTTTTCCTCTCCACGCCTCGGTACGACTCGAACGATCCTGCTAGCCCCGTGCAGAGCCTGCCTTTCATTTTCACCGGTGGATTGGGCATGCTTCCGCAGAGTGTCGGCTTCGCAACCGCAATTCTCGGTGTAATCGGAATGATACTCCAATTCACCATCTATCCCTCCATCAACAGCCGCCTAGGAACGGCCAAGAGTTACCAATATTTCCTAACACTGTTCCCTGTCGCTTACGCCTTCGCGCCTTACATTGCTCTAGCCCCGTCGAGCACACCACCCCCGAACCAAGCCAATGGTGGCTGGGTTTGGTTCTCGATTATCGTCGTTCTCTTCCTCCAGGTCACGGCACGAACATTCACCCTCCCGACCTCAATTATCCTTCTCAACAATTGCTCCCCACACCCGTCCGTCCTAGGAACCATCCACGGCGTCGGCCAATCCGTCTCCTCTGCCTTCCGTACGATCGGGCCTATCTTCTCAGGTGCATGGTACGGTTATGGTCTGGAGATCGGCACCGTTGGGTTTGCGTGGTGGTTAATCGCTCTCGTTTCCGTGTTCGGCTGTTTCGCAGCTGTCTTCGTCTACGAGGGGTCAGGACATGAAATATTCCTTCCTGGTGAGGAGGAAGATATGTGATTGTTTTCATGTGACATGGTCACATAAACACTTCGAGTATATATATATATTTCCTTGTTTATTTTGGATCATCTATATATCTGTTTCTGATGATGATGGCATCCTGGGGCCACTTGTACTGTATATATGGTGGACAAGTGCATAGTTGGTGTCTTGCTTACCTTCTTTGCTTTGTTTCCATTTGTCTTATCTTGTTTTACTTTGCATCTGCTTTCTGTTTTATACCTCTACTCGCTTGGCTTGGTTATGTTACGGATGTACGAAAAGATTCTTGAAAAGGAAGAGGATGTGTATGTGAGTTAGATCTGGATACATAATACATATATAGACTGCCATGACATCGTCACATATTAACAAACCATAAACCAAGAGGCCGTAATCGTAATTGCTAGGGAAAAGCAATGAAAGGTGAAGTACGTGTGTAGTAGTAATCTACCGCTTCAACGCCGCGAACCGTCTCGACAACTCATCCACATCCGGAATCCCACTCTTGTCTCTCCGCTGCGCACTCGGACTAGGACTCGGGCTCGATACCCCAGGCCCACCCCCGCTCGACGAATCGCCATCTTTATCATCGGGAACCTTAACTCTCGGATTCGGATTATCAGATCTTGGTCCCGGCGGCGCAACACTCACGGGGCTCGACTGTGGATTGAATCCCCTCGGCGGCGTGGCGCGCGTTAACTCTGCAGTTTCAGATGCCCGGCGGACAACCTCGCCAACCCGTACCTGGTCGTCGAGATCTCCACCTTCGCCGCCATCTCCTGCGAAATCGCCAGCATCGACATCCGGAATATCCCCTTCAACTTGCGACTCCCCCTCCGTCTCGCCCCAGGGAACTTTATACGCTCGCGCAATCTCCTTCAGATAACTCTCCACCAATTCCGCGCTTGGCGGGCGCACCCGTAGCCCCTTCACTAGACGCTCTGGGACCTTCACGCCCGCAAGTTTATTCTCCGAGGCGAGATTCATAAAGTCTTTCCCGTACCGGTCTGCGAGGAGGGAGCGCAGGAGCGTAAGCTCGCGCACTTCGGTTGGGAAACGCGACCATGCATAGAGGATAGCCGTTGCGGCTTCGTCGAGCGCCGCATCGAGATAATATGCTTCGTCTCCAGTCGCATCTTCACCTAGCGACTGTGTCTGTGTATCTTTCCCTGTCGTCGTCGGTTGCGGCTGTTGAGATGTCTGTTTCGCGGCGCCAGCGCCAAAGATCCGAAAAATACCTCCCCCTCCTCCTCCCCCACCGCCACTCTTAGAGTCCCCAGCCGCACCCCCAGCAACCTTCCCCTGATTCTGCGCAACAGCCTCCTCCCTTACCCTTGCGCGCGCGCGGGCCCCACTCTCTCCAAACGCAAGGCCATCCAGCACGCCCGCGCGGGCAAGCAGCAGCTCGCAGTAAAGCTCCACCATCTCCATGACCTCGACGGCGATATCGGTAGCGATGACATTTTCGACGCGGATGCGCGCGGACGCGTCGCGCTGGTTCTCAAGGAGCTGGGCAAGTTCGCGGCGCTGGACGACGGAGGAGGCGGTGGATTTCTTTTGGAGGAGGCGCAGGCGTGGGATTAGGAGGTGTAGGGTTGAGGTTAGTTTTGCCTGGTGATTGTGGAGAGGGTTTTGGTTAGTGGTTTTGTTGGGTTGGTTGGTTGAGGGGGAGGGAGGTGTTGGAAGGGGTGTGGTGTGGTGCGGGGTTGATGGGATGGGGGAATTTGGGGTGGAATGGGTGGGAGGGGATCGTTCGTGGGGGAGAGTTGGTGTGTGTCAGGTTATTAAGGCTTACTGTTTGTGGCGAAGGCGGCATTTTTGGTGGTTTATAGAAGTTGATGAGGTGGTGAGGAGAGTAGGAAGGGAATTTGGGGTGTTGCTGTTAGGAATGGGGAGTCCTGGTAGGCAGATAAGATACCGCGGGGACGACTCCGCCTCAGGCATCATTCATCTATACGACGTCTAAGTAGCCCGAACCACGATGAATCACGTAAGCTATGCATGTGTGAATTATAATTATGAAGTATAGGTTGGTCGGCAATATTTATACTTTCTCGCTGCTATGAACAAAAGTAGAGTATGCTATGCATGGAACGGCCAGTCAGACTGGGCTGATGAAGCCCGTAGTAAATCATCATCCAATCAATGTACAAGAACGTTAATCATAAGAGGTATCCCAAGAAGTAAATCAATATCAAGGTATAAAAAAAAGAGGTATCCAAGAAGTGAAGTAGAAAAATTGAAGTGTCAAATAGGTATCAAGAAGAAGGGAAGGAAGAAAGAAGTTGTCAAAGCAGTAGATGATATATAGGCTATAAGCCTGATGCCGAATGGTGTATGATCACCGGCTAGAATGTAAACGCAGCCATGGCAACGACGGCAAGGAGGGCAATCATCGCGTTCTGGCTGTTCTTTTGAGCGCTCGACGTCGGGCTGGGGTTTTCTTCTTCAGCGGCGCTGGTCGAAGAGGCAGGGGCTGCGCGGGCGCCAGTCTCGACAAACACATGTGGGCTGTAGGTGTAGTCGGGCCAGCCGCTGCTGCTGGAGCCAGAGGGGGTCTGTTGCGTGGAGCTCGAGGAGATCAACTCTGTGGATGAAGTCGCTGCGTGGGTGGTAGAGCTGCTGCTGCTGCTGCTGGTGACGGTGCTGGTGGATGTAGGAGCCTCGGTGGTGGACGAAGAGGTCGTCGAGGAAGAGGTGCTGGTGGATGTCGAAGTCGGCTCGGCAGTGCTGGTGCTCTCTTCCTCGTCGTCATCGCTGCTGCCACCGCTACCACCGGAGCCGTCAAAGATGACAATCCTGGCCGTCTCGCCCTTGGGAACGGTAACAACACAGAAGCCGCCAGTACCCACATCATCGGTTGAAGAGCCCGACACCTCGTTCACGTCATTCACAGCCGGGTCGATCTTGCATGGGAGACCGTTGCAGTTGCCACCCTCACACTCGACTTCAATTCCGTAGTCAGGTCTCGTTTTGCGGAACAAGACGTTTGGCTCCATGTAGACCGGGTTCCACCCAATCTTGACGAACGTATTCCCAGTGCTATCGGTGTTTGCACCTGCAGTGTAGGCAGCCCAGTTACCCACAGGCTCGGACGAAGTACCCCAAACGCAACCAGTCTCGGGGCTCGTTCCAGGAGGGTTGATGTAGAAACTTGAAACGCAGTCAGTATCAGGCGGCAGAGAGCGGTTCAAAATGGACGACTTACTGGGCAGCAGTTTCACACCAGTAGCTGGGATCCGGCACAGCAAGAGTTGCCACGCTTTCAACCAGGGTGGGAATCAGCATAGCCTCATTACCGGGCAAGACGGTCTGACAGATCGAGACCTGACCGCCGGCCTTGTTATGGGCCTTCACAGCCCCAGTACCGTCCGAGCAGTAGGGCTTGTTAGGGAAGGGCTTCTCGATTTCGCCATCCTCATTGCAGTAGAGACCACCGTTCTATACACAGTCAACATGTGTGCCAGGTTACTCGGGAGTAATACAACTTACCATAGATAATGGAGAGGGATACGAGGTTGCTTCCGGGTCCCACTGCATCGACACCTGGCCGGGAGGACAAGCGTAGGGGCAATAGTTGCCCGGCTCGCAAGGCTGATCAGGGCTCATGGCCCAGCCACGGTTCATGGAGCCTGGGGTGACGGACACCAAGCCAGCATCACTGGGAAACTGGCACTTGCCGCCTCTCTTCTCGTGCACATCCTTCTTGTCATGATGGCGGTGGTGCAGGTGGCGGTGGTTGTGCGGCGAGGCCTCGGCGGCGACGGCACAAAGCAAAGCGGAAGCGTAAATGAATCTCATATTGAAGCGAATTGAGCCTGCAGTGCTTGCTATTCGGAGAAAAGGAGAGAAATGCGCGAGCGCCACGGGGTGGAAGCGAGTCCACCGAGAAAAAGGAATAAGAATTGAAGCAACCTCGTGGGAAGCAGAAAGGGGGAAGAAACGAAAGACTATGGTCAGGACCCTGATAAGTGATAACGAACGACTTGGGGTGGGAAAAGAGAGGAAGAGGAGGAAGAGCTGGGGACTAATACGAGGTTCAAACAAAGGCGAGACCCCGGCGGCGCCAGGGCTCGCAAGCGTGCACAGTCACATCCAGTTTCGGCCGTCTCGGTCTCAGAGTGTGAGAATCCTGGGACGACTGGAGGGACAGCAGGAAAAGGATCCACAGCCGGACCAGGGCACATTTCCTGTTTGGGCTTACTTCGAGGCTATTTACACCCGACTCAGGGGTACGGCCCAATCAGCAGCGGGCTCTTTCTCGTGATCCCCCGCGGTTCGTGGACGCCGCAAATTGGCTCCAGTTCAACCGGTCTCCCACCCGCCAATCAGCGTTGTTGCGCCCTCGTACTCCGTTTCTCGTCACTCGTGTGATCACAAAGAGCAAACACACACCTGAGGCAGAGCTGACAGGGAAGACCCCAATGGCAAGGGGCTGGCTACGGGAGCAGCTCATCATGTCTGTCAATGACTGTCATACATTGTGCTTCCAACTATGCGCTGTGAGAAGACCCTTATCACATGCTGCAACTGAACCCCGAGCACCATCCAAGTCCAATCAGTCTCGACCAGCAGATCGTCACTTCCGCTACCGCAATCCGATATTCAAACTCTGAAAAGGGGCCACATGGGTCAGCCTTACTCTTGCCTCGCTGAAATTTTATCAAAGACAGAACGCTATTGGTTGGTCTGCCCCAATAGTGGGCGTTAGGCTTGGAGTGCGGCGGAGCAGATCCGGCACTGCTCCGTGGTCCCTGAAGCAGACAAGCAGTTGAGTCTCGGTCTTCATCTTCACTGCCGAGGTCGATAAACCGAGCTTCCTGAGGCGGATTTCAGTCTGCAGACTGCTGCTCCAGCTCCCTCCATCCATTAAACCGAGTGCCGCCATCCCGCCATCCCCATGCGATGCAATAATGTTGCGCCAGCAATCTCCACTCCTCCATCTCGTCTAGCATCTCAAGCGCAGCCACCCGCTCCTTTTCCTCCTCAGCCACCCACCGCTCCCACAGGAAATCGATATCTGCTGCCGCCTGACCGCTGTCAAAGCCCTGCTCATGGAGGCGGTGCCGCTGCGCCTCCAACGACGCATACTTGTGGAGCGTTTGCAACTGGATCCCACGAGTCGCCAGGTTCGCGACCATCGTCCGCCCAAATGCGTCGTCAGGCCGGATAGGCTCGTATATGACCAAAGCCAGCGCTTCAGACATCTCATCCGAGGCGGGGAATAACGTCTGCGTGAAATATCGCACTACACCAGCAGCTTCGTCCGGCGCAAGATACACCAAACAGCACTCGGACAGTAGCAATGTAGGAAGCGTTGGGTTCACGAGCTCTTTCAGCCGATGGCTCCGATCTTGCGCGGGTGATGTGTTATTATTATTGCCCTCTCCCTCGCGTGCAAGCGCCCGTAGATCAACCGCATGGATATGGTAGGCAGGTGAATGCAACTCATCCCCTCCATCAGAGATATCGACTTCCTCCGGACGCCCTAGAGCTCGTTGTAGAAGCGGTGTCCCCCGGATAGCTTTGATTTTCGCGGCATTGTTAACCGCAAAGTCAATCTCATGGTAAACAAGATCCAGCGCCGGGCGCAGCGACAGAAGTCGGAAAACCCGCGTATCGGACCCAGCACCCAGCGAGATAATTTGTTTCTTCTTATTCTTCCATTCTGGGTCGGAATCTGCGGTAAGACCGAGGAATCGCGCGACAAGTTGGTCGATTGCTGTTGTGCGCACGTAGGTTCCTATTCAGCGCAAAAGATCGTGTCAGTGAAAACCAGCAATTTCATACGGAGGGGATAGTAGATAGGAGAATTACCTCTATTTATGATAGGTAGTCGTCTCGTCTCCTGTCCTGGGGGAGTCAATGCCCTGGCAAAGGGGTCCTCGAGGTATCCCAGTCCAACCGCACTCAGTCGGGAGACGCTGGCGTCACTGTCCGTCCCTTGCACCACGCGGTCTTTCTGGGCTGAACCGGATCGAGGGCCAGATCCAGGGCCTTCGTGTCCACCGCGACCGCGTAATCGACCGCGACCAGCGCCCCGGCGGAGGGTGTTGAGGTTGGGAATTTGAGAGGCAGACATGGCGGGGTCATGATGAAGCTTTGTTGTGGAGGGGAGCTCCGTCACTGCTGGTGGTCCTGAGGCGGGGTTTATGAACACGCACACAGTCCCTTGCGGCGTACGAACATGTGCCCGGCAATCTTAAAATAGCTGATTTTATGCTAAATCTACTGCGACTTAATGTGTGCATCATTGGATCTGCCGTTGTATTTTTAATCTATGCTACACTTACATAAGTACCAGCCGTATGGGCCCAGAAACCCAGAAACTTTTCCAGACCAAACCCTTCTATATAATATGAACCGTAATCTAGAAAGTAAATCACGCAAATGTAAACTGGTTCCGACACAGTGGGCAAGTGCTCTGGTTACTGCTCTTGAACCATCGGTACAGACACACCGAGTGGAAGGTATGTTTGCATGTTGCGCACCGTTTGTTCGGCGTCTGCATATCCGTCGAAATGACCGAGTAGCAAATGGCACACTCGCTCTGGCCCTTCAGTGCGCCCTGGACGTTCTTACGGAATGCTAGCAGCCCATCTTCCAGGTTGCCGTTGGCGAACATGATAACTCCCTGGATGGTAAGGAGCCAGCTCTTCCACTTCCGCTCGTCTACCAACACTCGGCTTCGGCCAACGACCAAGGCTGGGTGCAGCGGGTAAGCAGCGGGGAGGGCAATAGATATTGAAACAGGCGGTGATTCCTCGTCAACGGGAATACTCGCGATAATCTCGGCTGTTTTCGATGAAACCTTCACGTTCAGTGCGCGCTCCTCATCCGGGTCTTGTGTGGACATCCATTCGGTCACGCTTTCTAGAGAGTCGCTGATAACCAATGGCGAGATCTGGGGCCGTTGTCAGTTAAATACCTTCAATGGATGGCTCCATGATACTTACGAATTTTTCAGTCCAAGTTTCCACAGGCCCTTTGATGCGCTTCTTTGCGTCGATCCACCAGGCCTTGGTCAAGTTGGCGAGATGCCTCAAGCACAAGAAGTACAGGTGAATGAGCAACCACTGTATTTCCTTCTCGTAATCTTCCGACTGATCCAGTTCAAAGGCACGAATATCTAATTTCGACGCATCAACGAGCTTTCCGTGGCCCTTCTGGAGAAAGTCGAACATAAATTCTAGCAACGAGGGTAATACATCATGCTCCTTGATGTTAGAGGCGTACTGCTCTTGGAGGGCGAAAGACTGGAATATCCGTCAGCTAAGATGCTCTTCACTGGTTAAACAAAGCTGGAACCTACAGCGTTCGCAAAGTGATCAAAGACTAGCTTCCAGCTTAGGAGGTACGATCTTATATCAGCCCAAGTCTTGTCATCACCATACGACAATGATATTGAGCCCATTGTTGGCGCCCCCAGAAGCAGAGAAATTACTTCATAGGGGAGTTTGACTTCTGATTTCGATAGCGCCACATCAAGAGACACCTGCTCTTGTACACTTGGGATATATCGGTGAAGCAGGGTGAAAGCCGCATGCTGGAGAACAAGGCTATGGGCTGTCAATAGAGGATAGACCTTGCTAATATCCTCAATGTGTCCAGTTGGCATAGTCTTGATGATGCGACAGAGACGGTCAACAGTAAGGTCCCGTGGTAAGTGGAAGGTGGTTGAAGAGTCTAAATTTTGTCAGTACTACATTTATTGATAGGCATACTGAAGACTAACCAAATTTCCAAAGAGTTGATGTCAAAACGTTGAAGAGGGTTGACTTCCGGTCAGCCCACGCATCCTTCACATCATCGTTGCTCTCGTCATCCTCTACAATTGCCTCCAAACAACTGAAGAGTCGGAAGGATGAGTTCAGCACGGTTAATGCGCCATCTCCTCCGCCAATAGCCCGCCATGTCGAACTGAGAATATCCATGCATTCTTCCCAATGAGGGCCGTACATCTCCTTCACATTCGGAAGTGCCAAGGTTAGACTCTTGAAGATTTCTGTTTTGAGGCTAAGACTAATGTGTTCCGACTGGAGGCACTGTATCAAATGCTTGACAAAGAATATCAATCGTTGCGTCGGCATTGAAGCCATTGGGTTCATTTCTTCTTCATCAGATAGAAGTAGGTTGAGCAGGGATAGCTTTCGGAGACCTTTATCTTGTCAGTAAGGGTATTTTTGAAACAAAGGTAACTAGAGTTACTGACCATTCATCGTCTCACCCTCAACCTTTAACCCGGTAGAGTCCGCCACAAATTCATTACAAACTCGAGTGCCGGCTGGGTTGGTTAGTATGGAACGTCGCAAGACGACTACCCAACTGGCTGAGCGAATAGCATTGGCGGTTCGTATTTCTTTGCACAGTTGTCCAACCATCTCAGAAGAGTAGTGTATATCAGATGGGTCCATGCCATCCAGGATTTTCACAAAGGCTTCTCCAACTCGGTAAGCCGATGGCGAAGTATCATCTAGCTGCTCGACTCTCAATTTCCAAACCGAAGCAAGGGAAGATGCGATGGTTTCCTCCGTGGAACGAATATTCTGGGCTGACGAGGACCAGTTACTGATGATCTTCCGTGCGTCATTCACGATATCCCGGTATTCTTCTCGTAGCTCGTGAGTCAGTGGTCCTGCAATAAAGTTGTATCTTTCAATGTCGAGGTCGTCCTCAATTAGCTGCACCGCCAGAGGTAGGTTAGAAAACAAAACCTTGAAGCCGTCCATGTCGAGATGTTCAGTAAAATCAAACGACGATAGTAGCCGAACAGTAAAATGGGTTAGTCTAAATGCAGTTGAACAATGGCTTGAATCGCGCGCAACATTCTCATAGCGTTTAGAAAACGACTCTGACAACTCTCGGTTCACTAGATGTACAACCCCCGAAAGTGGATTCGTGATAGCCGTTGATGGGCGGGGTGGCAGTCCAAGAAAAGGGTCCAATGCCTCCTCCCACGTTTCCTGAGAGGGTAGAATGTCTCTAGCGAGCTGACTGACATTCTCAGATTGGGAACTGCGTAGCAATTCTTCGGCAATATCCAATAAGGATTCAATGCTTCTCAAATTAGTTTCAAGAAATGAAAAGGATAAGGAAGTAGATAACTTACGATAACGACTCCTCGTTGGCATAAGCCAAGTTTTCCTGCAGAATCTCAATCCCTGCCTTTGCGCTTGTTTCCCCAACGGCTGACCTTTTCATCTGCTCAATCAACGAAAGTGAAAGGCTAGATATCTCTTCTGATGGGGATTCCGTGAGGAAGAGCAGCTTTCCAGTCAGTTTCGAGCCTTGATTTCCAGTTTGGAACCTCCTAGCCGCGTTAGGAACAGTCGACACAATCTGTTTTAGCCCTTGCAGAGTGTCAAGAATCTCATCGTCCGTAGATAGGTTGTCCATAAGAGAAAGGAATATCGAGTCCTCTAACTCTCCTTGACTAGTTGGGTTTTGCAGGGTTGAAATAACGACAGACCAATGTAACTGGCTCCCTTTGCAAGCCAGTTCCATAGCCCGCATTATGAGCGGGCCGATGATCTCGTTGTCCACTTCGTTAAAGTCAAGGCTTGAAAGAAGTTTCTGAACAGAGCTAGTATTGGTCATAACATTTTCAAGTTGCGCAACTCGCTTGATAAGCTCTTCAAAGCTTGAGGAAAATCCAGGCCAAGTGCGACAAAGTAGTATGATCGAAATCAATCGGTCACCACTGGGAGAGAACAAAAGCTCAGGTGCGTCTTTCTGGATGAAGTCCAGAAGCTCGTGAGAATGCTGCGCGATTTGAGGAACTCTGCGTACGACCTCTTCGACGACTGCCGTTGCTCCATAAGGCTTGCCATTCCGAGATCGCAACACTTCCAGGCAGTCGTTCAATAGCCCCAAGTTTAACTTCTCAAGTGTATACAGCACTTTGGGTTCCAGTTCTTGGTCGGCAAGCCGCGATAGTAAAGCCGCTTCTAGAGAGAAAAGTCGTCCAGTCTGAGAACATACTGCGTCTTGTGAGGCCTTGAAATCCTTTGATTGCTCGGGCGAGGAAAGTCGGACAGACACAAGTAAGTCATTGGAAAGCTTCATCCACAACTTGTTGAATGCAATATCATAGCCGAATGAAAACAGGGCAGTAAGATATTCAGTGCAAATCGTTTCCGATGACTGCTTAGGTAGTGACCACCGAGCTGCTTCCGGCTCAGGCCTCACATACTGCATTATCAAAGGAGAAAGCTCATCCTGCAAAAGTTGTATTGTGTCATCGTCGGACAGACCATGGGCAAGCCACATTGCAGTTTCAACATAGATTTTCCAGCCAAGCGTCCTGTTCTGTTGTGGCTCCTCTCTTGAACTGAGCCCTTCGTGTATTGCCTCCATCAAAGCTGTTGCGCCCGACAGCCCGATAGTATCGTCGCCAGTAGAGTTAGGGTCAAGTTTCGCCAACGTTTCTAGCGGAACTAACTGCAACAATTGATAAATATTTGACCAAAATGCCCCCGGACTGCCCTGTGAACCCTTCCGTATATACTGGAGCAACCTCTTGGAAGAGGAAGTTTTTCCAGAATAATCATCTGTCCATATCTGGGGGCGCGCGGATGTTACATGCAGTAAAGCGTCCGACAAGTCGGAAGACGAGCCAAGTTGGGTGATATGAAGTGATTTTCCTATCAAGGCTGCGCTCGCCAGCTTCCAATCCAGTTCTTCTGGTTCCCCTGAGACGACTGTTCGAATAAGAACGTACATTGAGCGACGAACAAAGGGGTCGTCATGATAGCAGAATGTCCATAGTGTTTTGCTCCCTAGTATGGTCTCTATCTTGGGCAGATCGTTCTGGCGATCCTCTCTTGTGGTGTTCCCTAAAGTTACTATCAGCAATGTTGTTTTGGCAATATATACGTGATTGGATAACCATACCAAGTATCCGATTAAAAAGCAAAATGGCAGTTCCTACCACACGGGCATACTTGGCTTGCGCATCCTCGGGCTTGACTGTCCTTTCATCGCTCAGTGTCTGAGGAGTTTGCTGAAGAATGACATCATCAACAAAGTCGATAATCGAACTTTGAAAAACTTTCCAAATAGCGTTCCTCTTCTCATCAGTAGCAAACACACGAGTAATGGACTCTAGGGCAGACTGGTGAACAGGTTTATCATTGTCGTAGACTCCAGCTAGCCATGCCCCAACTACCCTAGGCAGAAAGCGGGCAACCCGCTTTCCCACGAGTGAAGCAATTGACCCTTGGACTGAATGTGCAGATTGCCTCACTCTGCGGTAGATGTCAATTGATGCCCGGGGGTATATTCTTATCTATTTAAAGTTAGGCTCTGTTCCTATCCTCGGGGAAACGTAAAACCTACCCAAGCCTCTAGAAACCCCTCTTCAAGAGTACCACCATTTGCCGCTACATTGGAGACGTAGTACTTGATATCATCAAGAGCTTTCGTTCTAGTCACATCGTCCTTCTTCGTGAAGTTCTTGAAGGCAATCGCTAGTTGGGGATCCGATATTTGTGACAGGTCCGGCGGCTCGGCCACATATGTGAGAGATGATAGCTCTTTCCCCTGGCCCGATACGGACGACGAGAAGCCCCCAAATCCACCAAAAGTGCTAGCAGCAGCACGGCTGCTCGACGCTTGAGATTTGAACTTTTTACTCATAGCAATAATGTGGGGTAGCGGGGTGAGATGTAACAGCGAGGTCAAAGAAGGCGGATGAGGTGCAAAAACGAAAAGAAAGGAGAAATAAAAAGTAAAGTGAAACTCAACCAAATGGTTCCTCTTGACTCACTGTCATCCCAGCCGTTGAATGTGTATATCGTTGGCGAACAAGCAAGTCACTGACGGCTCTGTCGGCGTCCTTATCGGGAGGGCACGTGACCTGGTGTCATCGGGCTGAAGAGCGTAGTCATCGACCCGCCCAGAAGGGAAAAGCGCAACGCGGTGTGAGCCTCCAGCCTAAAAGAGGCGCTCGTTCTGACGCAGAGCTGCGATTTCTCCAGCTTCAAGCTCGCCCCTCACAATGAAATTTTTCATTGAGTAAGTGCTGCTACTTTCGCGTAATGGACTACAGTATCTAATAGCTTCCGTCCGCCTATAGTGATCTGCCCGTCCTTTTCCCTTACCCTCGTATATATCCTGAGCAATATGCCTACATGTGCGACCTCAAGAAGACCCTCGATGCCGGGGGTCACTGTGTTCTCGAGATGCCTTCGGGTACTGGGAAGACAGTTACACTGCTATCCTTGATTGTCGCCTATCAGCAGCATAATCCAGAGCATAGGAAGCTCATCTACTGTTCCCGAACCATGTCTGAGATCGAGAAAGCATTAGCAGAGTTGAGAGAACTGATGAAGTTTCGCGCCGAGCAGCTGGGGTATACAGAAGATTTCCGTGCTCTAGGCCTCACCAGTCGAAAAAATCTGTGTTTGCACCCTTCCGTTAAACGAGAAAAGAGTGGTACAGTGGTTGACGCTCGGTGCCGGAGTTTGACTGCTGGGTTCGTCAAGGAAAAGAAAGAGAGAGGCGAGGACGTCGAGCTGTGTGTATATCATGAGGTATGCACAATGGAATATGCCGGCGCTGGAGATGGGTGGCTAACTTGGGCTAGAATCTGGACCTTCTTGAGCCACACAATCTCGTACCTCCCGGCGTTTTCACACTCGATGATCTGCTGAATTACGGAGAGCAACATAAGCAATGCCCCTATTTCTCTGCACGGCGCATGGTAAGTTCACATATACCGAGGCTTTGAGTATAGTTTCATCTTCTAACACCATGTCAGATGCCGTATTGTAACGTTATCATTTATTCCTACCACTACCTCTTAGACCCGAAGATCGCCGAAAGAGTCTCGAAGGAATTCTCGAAGGATTGCATTGTGGTATTTGACGAGGCGCACAATATCGACAACGTTTGTATTGAGTCGCTCAGCATTGATATATCCGAAGACTCCTTGCGAAAAGCCACCAGAGGAGCAAACAACTTGGAGCGCAAGATTCAGGATGTGAAGAGCTCCGACGCGGAGAAGCTCAATAGCGAATATATGAAGCTTGTTGAGGGATTACGGGAGGCTGAACAGGCTAGAGAAGAAGATCAATTCATTTCTAATCCCGTTCTCCCTGACGACTTGCTCAAGGAAGCCGTCCCAGGCAACATACGGCGGGCCGAACACTTTGTTGCTTTCCTCAAAAGATTTATCGAATACCTCAAAACCCGAATGAAGGTCACCCACACCATTTCAGAGACACCTTTATCCTTTTTAAATCATGTGAAGGAATTGACTTTTATTGAACGAAAGCCCTTGAGATTCTGCGCTGAACGCTTAACATCGCTCGTCCGGACACTGGAATTGATCAACATAGAGGATTATCAACCGCTCCAAGAGGTGGCTACATTTGCTACTCTAGTTTCTACTTACGATAAAGGCTTTCTCTTAATTTTGGAACCTTTTGAGTCCGAGGCTGCAACGGTGCCGAATCCCATCCTGCATTTCACTTGCCTGGACGCGGCCATCGCGATCAAACCTGTATTTGATCGATTCAGCTCAGTGGTTATCACTTCTGGTACCTTGTCACCGCTTGAAATGTACCCCAAAATGCTTGGGTTCACGACAGTCATGCAAGAATCATATAGTATGACTCTTGCTCGTCGATCTTTCCTTCCAATGATTGTGACTCGTGGGTCGGATCAAGCACAAATCTCCTCTTCATTCCAAATCCGAAATGACCCAGGTGTCGTACGAAACTATGGAAATATCGTTCTCGAGTTCTCCCGCATTACTCCAGATGGAGTCGTTGTGTTCTTCCCATCATACTTATATATGGAGTCAATCATTAGCATGTGGCAGGGAATGGGCATCCTCGATTCAATATGGAACTACAAGCTGATCCTTGTTGAAACTCCCGATGCCCAAGAGTCATCATTAGCTCTGGAAACTTACCGAACAGCATGTTGCAATGGCAGGGGTGCTTTACTGCTCTGTGTCGCGCGAGGCAAAGTTTCCGAGGGTATTGATTTCGACCACCACTACGGCCGGGCCGTGTTGTGTATCGGCGTTCCATTCCAATACACCGAGTCGCGAATTCTCAAAGCTCGACTTGAATTCCTCCGAGAAAACTACCGCATCCGAGAAAACGACTTCCTTTCTTTCGATGCCATGCGACATGCTGCCCAGTGTCTGGGCCGTGTCCTTCGAGGCAAAGACGACTACGGAGTCATGGTTCTTGCTGACCGGCGTTTCCAGAAGAAACGAACGCAACTTCCAAAATGGATCAGTCAGGCCCTGCTGGAGAGCGAAACGAACCTCAGCACGGATATGGCAGTGGCGACTGCGAAGAACTTCCTGCGAACCATGGCTCAACCATTCAAAGCCAGAGACCAAGAGGGAATTTCGACATGGAGCCTCGCAGACTTAGAGAGACACCGCCAGAAACAATCTCAGGAGGAGGAAAGAGTACGGCGAGAAGAGTTCGCCAATGGTTATGCGAACGGTGGTCGCAACGGAGCGGGAGATGAGTTCGACGAAGGAATTGATCAGGACCTGGTGATGTTGGATGCGTAGTGCATTCCTTGGGTCTGAAAACAGTTTATTTGCACACATCTCATCTTCTATATAATACTGCTATTTTTTGAAAACTAAAAAGGCCGGGAACGACTTGCATGATACCATAGGTGTCTGGTGTTGGTTTTAAATTGGGATTTCATTTCAGTACATTAACTAGATTTTCAAGCACAATTCAATTCTATCTATAATCTTCACCAGGTATAAATGCTAGTAAATTAAATAACAGGAAACTTTTTATTTCCGCTTAAACAAAACTCCAGAGTTCATGGGACACATCAGGAACAAAACTGCATATAGACAATAATGAGGAGCCCTGAGAAACATGTACAACGGCTAAGAAAATGAGCGCAACAAAACATAGAGTACAACAACTCACGTCTATGCCACGGGGGCAAGGACATCAAATGCGCCTGTGCCGATGGTTCCGGTCCGGCCGACAACAATCCTACTACTAGGGTTGTTTAGGTTATCCCAATCCCGCTCCAAGACCGCCTCCTTGAGGAATCCAACTGTAGTCTCGAAACTCATCTTAGCCAGAGGCGATGAGATATCCTTGACAAGCTGGTTGCGGTTGAAAGCGCGGAAACCACCAGAGTGTGTCATCACGTCACCGATCAAGTTCAAGTGGCGGTTATCGACGGAGATACTGTGACCCTTGAAAACGGCGTCCATTTCCCTAACGATGGATGCGCGAGCGGCTTCAACACCGTAGTGCGTAAGCATGTGGTCGATGGAGTTAGTGTACAAGGAATGGGGTGTGATAATGTCTTGGTAATCACGCATGGCAAGTAGGTTGACACCGTCAGTGACGACACAAGCAGGCTCACCCTTAGCCTCATCTGCTTCCACAAATGTACAGTTTCCAAGACCAGGGATGGATTGGATGACTGCGCTGCGGGCCGCTGACTCGACCAGAGGGAGGAGGAGGAGCTTGGGGGTAGAGATGTCGTACTGCAACTGGATAGTGCAGGATGAGCCCTTGTTCGGGTTGAACTTGAACTGTGCAACCTCAGCGAACTTGGACCTGACGTCTTCCTCACGCAATCTCGAGTCCTTTGTGTGGCCCTCGTCGTCCGAATCATCGTCAGAATCATCCATATCAACATCACGATCCTCTCCCACATTTTCTTCATCTTCATCGTCGCGTGTGTCCATTCGTCGCACCATTTTCTCTTCATCGTCCTCGGGACCCTCGTATGAAACCTGGTTCGACCTATTCTGGGTCCCCCTGGATCGTTTGGCGTCGTCTTCGTCGTCCTCGACATCATCATCTGGAGGTTGCTCCTCAGAGTCACCACCTCGGGGGGCTTCCTGAATCGTACCAACCGAAACACCAATCTCAGGCTGTGCAGCCGAGTTGCTCAATGTCTTCTCATCATGTCGTTTCTTCAGCTCAGATTTGGTGAGCTTCACTAGCTTGGGAATGAACTTGTTCTGCAAAGTCGACTGCACATCCCGGATAGTAATGGCATACTCTGCGGTGTATTCTTCCGCAGGGAACAACATTACTTCGATGTCATAAATCTTTGCCTTCGTGCTGCCAGTAGAAATTCTCTCCCTGACCTGCACTTTGTCGACGACTTCGGCAATACTGAGTTTGCTGATAGCCTTTGCAAACCTCTCGCCGTGCTCCCGAGGCAGTTCGTCATTGAGAACCAGTGTCATTGTTGGAGTCATTATTTGTTTACTAGCAGTCATCACGATTTCACGAAGTCGCGGAATACCCAGCGTCACGTTCTTCGCAGAGTGACCTGCTAAATGGAAGGTATTCAGGGTCATTTGAGTGGACGGTTCACCGATAGATTGACCGGCCACAATCCCGACAGCCTCGCCTGGGTCGACAATTGAGTTCATATATTTCATGTTCATCAAAGCGTCGAACTGCTTCTTGGTCAACTTAGTATCGATGCCCTTCTTCTTGTCCTTGATAAGTTTGCTCTTGTTGTCATCCTCAAACTGCAAGCAAATTTATTAGTCTTTGTGCAACAGTCAATCAAAGGGCAATAGTTATATACCTTCTTAAGTGCCTGGGCAAATGACTCTGATGTGCTGCCCAAATTACCTCCAGGAGGATAAAGAGCCAGAACAGGGTCCATAGAATCTAATCTTCCAGTTTTGCGCACCTTCTTCATGGCGTCTTTGTGCCAATTCACCACCGCTTCTTTCTCCAGCCTCGTGTGATGTTTTTCCAAGTTTACCTCATCCCTGAGAGATTGGTAGTTGGAGGCTAAAAAGTCAAAGTCTTGCAGATGTACCTGCTTTGTGATATCAAGACCGTCTTCTCCGTACAGAAATTGGATAATGGATCCATCCGAAGTCTCTCGTACTGAAGAATCATATTCAGCGCGCAAGCCTTCCATGCCCTTAATCAAGCAGCGCTGCAAATAACCAGATCTAGAGGTTTTGACGGCAGTATCAATCAGACCCTCACGACCGGCCATGGCGTGGAAATAATACTCTTGGGGTTTGATGCCAGTCAAAAATCGGCCATAGACGTAGCCACCAGCCATTGGGTTCGTATCAAACGCCCTAAAGGAGGGAAGAGTTTTACCACTGATCATGACGGGTACACGTCGACCTTCCAGAACCTGTTGGCCCAGGTTGCAAGAAATTAGATTTGCGTTAACCGCGGAACCTTTTGCTCCCGTTACGGTCATAGACTGCATTTGATTCCACGGGAAGGGCTTCGCCAGACCTCTTGGAAGACAAGCCTTGGTGATTTCAGTAGATAACTGCGCCGATCGAGCGTTGGATACGCTATCCAGGCCGCTCTGCTTGTCATCGTCTCGCAGAACCTCTTCTAGGCGTCGTTGTAGCTCGGCATCCTCGTTAGGCACCGTGGTTTGGTCCAGTGTCACGTATTTCAAAGCAACTTCGCGGCCCATATTAGGACCCTCGCTGAGTTTCTCTTTTCGCAGGCGATTTCCCTCGTCTGTGAGCCGAAGATCGTCGATTCCACAGGTAAAGGCGCGCATGTTCAAGAACCTTGTCAAAAGTCGTCCAAGTATACTGATCAACTTTCCAGCAACGGTGTGGCCGTAAATTTCGTGGATAGAGTCAATTAATCCACCTGCGGTAGGTCCGATTTGCTTTTTATCTAGAATTCCGCAAAGCATCTCACCATCTTTGAATATGACCTGATCTTCTTCGTTACCCTGGCCCCAACGATCTCCTGGAGTTGAGGACTTGCTTTTCAGGTTGAGTCCGGATCTGCCAGTCGGCATGATATTCTTGAGAATGGTTGTAATAACCTGCTTTCCGGTCCAGAGAGCTTTCGGCCGGATTACCGCTGGATCAACAACTTGGATCCTTTCCGAAACAGTATGGGAATTTTCGGGTCTCAAGCAGCTGTATAGCAGCTCATGGTAATCTTCCCTGTCGAAAAAGGCGTCTCGACAAGTGAACCATGTGCCCATCGAAATGTGATCCTGAATCAAACCTCTAAGAGGTTTACCTGAAGTCGCAACAAGATACTGGTGGTCCGCATCCGCAAGCATCATGGCTTCTGTCCTAGCAAGCTCGTTCTGAGGGAAGTGCATGTTCATCTCGTCACCATCAAAATCCGCATTGTAAGTATTACAGTTGGCATAGTGCATTCGAATTGTCTTCTCGTTAGGGAGTACACGAGCCTTGTGGCCCATAATAGAGGGCTTGTGCAATGTCGGTTGTCGATTCATCAGGACGATGTCCCCGGTAGTGAGGTGGCGGTAGACCTTCTTATTGCGCGAGCCCTTCATCCTCCAGTTTGACGGCGCCAGAAGTTGATTGGCTAGCGCTATCCGCTCGTCAAGGCTCTTAAACTTGAGATTAGTGACTTGACCTAACTCATTTTCGATGGCCATGGCGCCAGGGTACTTGTCGGGCCCATTGACAACCGCTTCCTTCAGCTCCCAGAAGTTGTGGTTGGTAACGGGCTCTGGGTAAGTCAATTTCTTCGCGAACACCATCGGTACACCAATCTCGTTGGTTTCAATGTTCGGGTCAGGTGAAATAACACTGCGAGCAGCAAAGTTCACACGCTTTCCCATCATATTTTTTCGGAACAAACCCTCCTTCTTTTCCAGGATCTGCTTGATACCATTTGCGGAATTTGCCGCTGCAGACCCTGTTTGGCCATTCCGGTCACGATCAATTAAGCCATTGACAGTGTCCTGGAGCTGAACGATGGCGTGTAGAAGATCTCGATAATCCCGAACACGAGTGACTGAATCGGCGCCCTGGCTCTGCCTTTCTTTGCTAATCTGATTGATAATGTCGCAGTTCTTCAAAATTTGTGTTAGCGGAGTGTTCTGCTGCGCTTCCATGATCGAACCTCCTTGCTGCTGCGCAGCCGGTCGATATTTGTTGGGCGGCACCACAATATTCTTGATAAAAAACATGTCCGCTGTGACTTTGGAATCCTTTTGTATCGTAGGCCGAGAGTTGTACACGAGGTTCAGGATCTCACTCTCTTTCTCAAAAAGCAGAGTTATCGCTGCGTGAACTTCGGATGATGGCATATATTGCTGAGTATCGCCAGCGCCCTGCTTTTTACCCTCCATCTGGGTTACCACCGCATTCCCGCGCGCAACTTCTTCTTCTGCACCATGAGCCTCCGAGGTAACACTGGCAGTGTCAGATACACCGTTCGCCGGCGCCTTTTTCTCTTTGACATTTAGCTTCTTCGCTTGCTGAAGAAGGATTAAAGAGTTTGGTATCTGTAGCCCCGCTTGTATCATGGCCTGTCGGGCCTTCTCCGTGAACGGCCGACGGAATATCTTGGATGCCCGATCTTTTCGATAGCCTGGCGAAATTCTTTTTTTTCCATGTCAGTCAATTGTATCATAAAGCAAGACCAAGAAACAATAACAACATACCCACTGCAGCTAGCACACTTTTTAGCAGCCACGACGTCCTTAAAGAATTCCTTGACCAAATCCCGTCTTTTCTCCATAGCTAAAGGGTTTTTCACTCCTGCCATTACACTCTTGAGCATTCCAGCTGCCTGTGCTTCTCGGATGCACCTCTTGACATATGAATTCCTCCGAGTGATCAAATCGTCTTCGTCTTCATCTTCTTCGGCATCGGACCCATCCGCATCCTTGGTCTTCCTAGAAGTTGGTGTTTTTGCCCCCATTGAATCAACAACTGCTACCGCATCGACTAATCCATATTGCAAAAGGCGCAACTTGCAAACGTAAAGGTTGACCTGGATACGAGACATTTGGAAGCGGTGGCAGAAAACACATTGCGCTCGGAGTAAACGATAGAGCTGGTCGAGATGCGTTACATTATACACATGTACCGGAAGTTCAATGTGCCCTGGGTGACCAGTGCAAGACCAGGTATTCAAATGACATGTCGTGCAGCTGTATATTGTTAGCTTTAATCTGGAGTTTCCTGCACAAAAGCAGCAGGAGAGGACAATGGAAGACGAAATACGCACGCATGGTCGAGCAAAGCACCCATCGCAGGATCATATAGACCACCAGGTACAGGATTGTTGAAGGAATCCAGAGTGGGAGTATTATGGATTCGCTTTACAGAGATCGCTTTGATGTCTTCGTCGGAATATACATCAAAGTTGATCCCCGCGATTGCGGAGGCCACCGGGCGTGCGAAAGTCGCCATTGTCCCTGTCGCAGCTCCTTGAGCACCAGAAAACGCCGGCGATGCGGATTCTTTTGAAAAATGCCGGCTGCTAGCGGAGGAACAAAAGGCGGGAGCGACGATCTTGAAGCCGCGAAGAAAAAAAATGGCCCAGCTTTTTTCTGCCGTTTGGAACCGCCTTCGCATCCACCTCTGCTACAACTTCCGGATGACGGCCATTCTTTCACCATTGACAATATCCTCTAGCTGCAACCCCGCAACTCCTCCGGTACCTCGCCCTTCTACACCATTCGCATTGCTATAGGCATATTCTCGTGTTCGGTGGGTGAGTCGAGAACCTTCATTTTCAAGCACCATGACGGACGTGTCAGGCAACGTGCTGAAGCGGCCTCATCCCGAGGATGAAGACAATAATGCGCAAAAGAGACCTCGTTCGAATCAAGGGTCGCCTCACCCAGGACAGGGTGCCCCGGCAGGTGGTAATGTCGACATCGCAAAGGTAGTAGCAGAGGCTAGGGCAAAGGCTCAAGCCGTTCGTGACAGACTCATGGCAGAAAAACGAGTATCTGCATCTCCCTCCCCGGCTCCGCCAGCGCCCTCGTCTTCCAGTCCAACCCCTGCACCCGCCGCTCCTGGTTCTGCTATGTCTAGGCTGGAGCAGATGAAGGCTCGGGTAGCAGCAGCAACAGGGCGATCCCAGGCGACCCCGCCGCAACGACCCAGCGCGCCCACACCTCCACCACCTCCTCCGGCCTTCGAAGAAGACGAAGATGATGGCTCATCTCGCGCTCGTGGCGGTCTTGATGTTGGTCTTCATCCCGCCCTTCTGTCGGATAACTTCGAATATCGTGGAGGCAAAGGGCGGCAATCAGGGCAAATGAGAAACCGTAAGACTGAGTCTCCAGCGGTCGGTGGGAGGCAGGATCGAGCTGGTCTTGATCTCTCCGGGCCCTCTCTTGAAGAAATCAAAAACAACCCTTATTACGATCCTAGTCTAGGGCCGAAGGCGGCGATTTCCAAACCCCGGCAGTCGCGCCAACTCTTATTCAACCAGAAGGGCAAATATATACAGCAGGCTGCGGCTCTTCGTCGACAGGCCCAGTTGGAGGCTATGAAAAAGCGCATTGCCGAACGAGCTAGACAAGCCGGTATTGATGAAGACTTGGACGTCGAAAAAGCATTCATGGTGCCGGCTCCACCGGCGATCGAATGGTGGGACGAAAATCTAGTGTCTGAGCCTGATTACTCGGCGATTGAAGACGAGAGTAGTCTCAAGATCGACACTGCCGACACTATAATTACCCCCTACGTTCAGCACCCGGTGCTCCTTGAGCCTCCGCAGGAGAAGCTCAAACCAGAACTGAAGCCAATGTATCTCACACAGAAAGAGCAGGCTAAACTACGCCGACAGAGGCGTATGGCGGACTTGAAAGAGCAGCAAGCGAAAATTCGCTTGGGCCTTGAACCAGCACCCCCACCAAAGGTTAAGAAATCGAACCTTATGCGCGTGCTAGGTGAGCAGGCAGTCAAGGATCCCACGGCCGTTGAGGCGCGGGTAAACCGAGAGATTGCAGAGCGGCGGGACAAGCACGAGGCCGCCAACGAAGAACGCAAACTCACGAAAGAACAACGCCATGAGAAGCTTGCCCGGCAACAGGAGCAAGATTCCGAAAAGGGTCTCTTCATGACAGTATATCGGATCGATAGTCTTGCAAACGGGCGCCACCGATTCAAAATCAGCAAGAATGCAGAGCAGAATGCTCTAACTGGCGTTTGCGTTATGCATCCCAAATTCAACCTAGTTATTGTCGAGGGGGGGGCTCATTCACTCAATAACTACAGAAAACTCATGGTCAATCGTATTGACTGGACCGAGAACGTAGGGCCAGGCGCTGTCCGTGAGGGAAACCGCGAGGCCCAAACGTCATGGCTCGCTGCTGAAGACGAAAAGGGTGAGCTGAAGGACCTGAGTTCCAACACATGTACTCTCATCTGGGAGGGTCAGGTCAAGGGTCGCGCTTTTCGAAAATGGTTAGGTGCTCGGGTCTGCGAAAGCGACTCCCAGGCAAAGGACGTGCTAGCCCGCGCAAAATTGGAGAGTTTCTGGGTCTTGGCAAAGAGCGCAAAGCAAAGCGAGTTTTAAACCGTGAGCTTACCGACAGAAGTGTCTACGCCGGAGCAATTTTGATGTATTAATAAACACAAGAATACCCCATGCAAAACCATGTATTATTGAAAATGGTATCTCAAATATGTATGTAGCATTAAAGCAAACGTAAAACTTTTCCGTAAGACCTATCCCAACCCTAGCGATGCAATATGCAAGTATAACCTCTAGAAACAAGTATTTACATAGTATTCAATTCGTCACGAGCGAGGCGGCCATTGATTTCCATTGCTCAACTGCCGTAGTAGATCCAGCTGTGCCTTGACCTGATCAAAATTCATGGCCTGGTTTTGGGCCTGCGGTTGTTGCCCTGTGGCAGGAGGCTGCTGCGGAGGCTGCTGCAGAGGCTGGGGCTGTTGATACTGTTGCTGCTGCTGTTGCTGCTGTAATGCAGCTAAGAATAGCGGGTTGATATGGGGAGTGGGCGACATTTGTTGATACGGGTTCGGTTGTTGATAGGCCTGTTGGTATGGCATTTGGAAATTGAAAGGTGTCGTTGGCATCGCACCTTGAGCATAAGGCTGCTGCGGCTGTTGGGGTTGTTGTGGAAGAGATGGGTAGGACGGATATTGTTGAGATGGGTTGAATGATGGATAGTTCTGGGGCTGTTGGTGTTGAGACTGGGGCTGAGCATCCTGTCTTTCTTGTTGATGGTATGGCTGACGATCGGGATGCGAGTGGTGCCCATGCTGATCCCTGGGCCCTCCTCTTCCACGCCCACGGCCACCACGGCCACGATCAGAACCTCTAGCGCGACCTCTGCCGCCTCCAGAGCCAGAATTCCTGCTCGAGAAACTATCGCTCTCAACAGGCGCTTCTTGTCGCATCATCTCGTGCAGGTTCTTAGGACGTGCAAGTGGGGTGTAACCATCTTCAGGAACGTTATCGTCGTAATTAAGCTCGCTTTGGCTCAACTTTGAGGGGCCAGGCCCGCCTCTTCCGGACCCTGAAGGGTTTCCATTCGCGTTGTTTTTAGCTCCCTTCTTCTCCTGGCGCTTTTGCTTCAGCTTGCGCCTATACTCGGCTTCTTGTTCGTCGTCAGAGAACTCGACTTCATCTTCGGCAACTTCTTCATCATGGAAGTTTGACGCATCGCTTCCCTTCAAACCCTTCAGTGGTTGGGTGAACACGAACGTAGAGTGCTCCACAACATAGTATACGGGAGTACCTCGAGATAGACCGCGCTCTTCAACGTCCGCTGTAGTGGGGAATCTAACGGCGTAGAGCGGGTTCTCGACTCGTCCTAGAGTCTCAGAGACCACACCGGCAACTCGGCGGTCTTCCAGGCAAAGGAGTGATCCAACCTCGAGGACCTGATATTCTCCGGTAATATTTGCTGTAATAAGAACAGTATTCTCAACGGCAGCCTCCACATTTCCTAGGAGCACGATCTTCGTTTCAGGAGTGATAGTAACGTCTGGAATTGGCAAAACCTCCTCGGGAACTTCATTTGCTGTCTTCAGGGTTGCGCCCGTTTTACCCCTTCCTTCGCCTTCGTCGTCATCGCCTAGCTCTCCTTGCATCAGAATTCGGGCTTGCTCCTCGGGGCTAAGGATGGGGTAATCCTCATCCTCGTCATCGCTATCCGAAGAATCTGTGTCGGAACTGTCAGAGGAGGATTCATATGGGGAGGAATCGATCTCCCATTCCGGATGGTCTTCCTCATCCTGCTGTTCAGCTTGCCCGGCTGCAGCTGCCTCGACCATTGTACTCTCGGCACCATCGTTCACATTGGCACTGCTCAAGGATCCATTATTCGTCCCAAATTCCCCTTGGGATTGTTTATCATCCAGCTCAACTTCCATTGCATCTGTGTCTGTCGCGCCTGATTTCTTTCCTTCTTCGCTTTTGATCTCATTTGTACCGGCGTCGCTCTGGCCTGTTTGACTTTCTTTGACGCTATCATTGACCAAGCTCAACCCGGGAATCAGTGGGTGTGGATTCGAGGCTACAGGTGTTTCGGTAGGCTGGGGTTCAATTTTATCTTCCTTTTTCTCTTCCGTCTTCACCGGGCTACCTGCGGCCAACGGAGTGTTGTAAAAATCGCTTCCATCATCTGCTGGCGTCAACGCAATTGGTGGCGTATCGATGGCGCAAGTTCGTTTAACTGGAGGTCCCTCGGGGGTAGCCCCGGGGTTGTTCTGGTTATTGGGTTCCGTCATATTAATGACAGGAGGTATTGAAGGGGGGAAATCTCGATAACCTGCCGGACTGCAGAGTGTGTGTGGTGTTCTTCGAGGATTCTTCGCGGGAATTTTTTTATGGAACTGCCACAATTGCCGTTGCGGTCGCCGGATAATCTCTTATCGATAAGGATAAGTTGTTCGTGGCCGTTTCATTTGCGGACTGTTGAGGACTCCTCATCCTCTGCCTTGGGTCTATATATATTTATCCAGAATGTCTCGGAAAGGAACTGAGGTTCCTTCTGTACCCCAGATGCAGGGAACTCCACGGACTAAACAACGGTATTCAATGCCACTGTCCTTCATCTAGCCCTACCATCTAACGCGACATTACAGTCCGCCTCCGCCGCCCTTCTACCTCCCTTTGAATATTACGCTCTGGGTATGTGTCGTGTCAAACGGTATCGCAGCTTTCCTTGCTCCGATACAAGATTGCGATGAGGTCTTCAATTTTTGGGAGCCCACGCACTACCTGGATCACGGGTATGGGCTCCAAACATGGGAATACTCACCCGTGTATTCAATCCGAAGCTGGCTGTACATCTCTATCCATGGGGTTGCGGGAAGAATTGGCTCTTTCTTGGTTGGCAGGAAGTCGTCCGAGTTTTACTTTGTTCGGATTTTCCTCGCCATGATATGTGCAGCCTGTCAAACCAGACTGTATTCTGCTATTTGCCGAACGTTGAGCCCAAGAATCGGGCTACTGTTCCTCATGATTGCCGCGTTTAGTCCCGGAATGTTCCATGCCTCAGCAGCATTTCTTCCGTCAAGCTTTACGATGTATGCGTCTATGCTAGGCCTCGCTGCCTTTTTGGACTGGAGAAAGAGCCAGAAGACGGCGCAGGGAATCATGTGGTTCGGTCTCGGTGCGATCGTGGGATGGCCTTTTGCCGGTGCTCTATTGCTCCCCCTTCTATTTGAAGAGGTCGTAATAGGATTTGTTTCAGGAGACATGCGAAAGGTGTTTTTCGAGGTTATGAACGGAGCTCTCAGGTGCCTAGCGATATTGGTATATCTCGGTTTTGTTGTCAGCTTTCGGTTTAGCACTAACAATTTCAGGTCGCCGAAATCGCTGTCGACTATACCTTTCTTCGCAAGCTTACCGTCGTGCCGTGGAACATTGTCGCATATAACGTATTCGGGGGTGAAGGTAGAGGGCCTGATATCTTTGGCACAGAGCCTTGGACGTTCTACGTCAGGAATCTGCTCTTAAACTTCAATGTTTGGTTCCTGTTCGCGATATCATCGGCTCCACTGCTACTCCTTCAGGCTGCATTTCGTTCCCAGACGACGAACAAGGAGACCCTCTTTCGAACTGTAACCCTTCTATCTCCTTTCTATATGTGGTTTGCGATATTCACCCTGCAGCCCCACAAGGAGGAAAGATTCATGTACCCGGCGTATCCTTTTCTTGCTCTCAATGCAGCAATTGCCTTTCATATGATACTTTCATATATTGGCTCAAGCAATCCGAAAGAGCTGATCGGACGAGTCCCCGCGAAGTTAAAGCTCGCAGTGGTGATGTCTATAATCTTGGGTGCTATAAACGGTGGGCTTCTCAGAACTTTTGGTATGATCACTGCATACAATGCGCCGTTGAAAGTTTTGCGGCCGCTGGAGCAGCCAGAAATAGCCCAGCCGGGTGACTTGGTTTGCTTTGGTAAAGAATGGTATCGCTTCCCTTCATCTTTCTTCCTCCCAGATGGAATGCGAGCCAAATTCATTCGAAGTGAATTTCGTGGCCTGCTTCCCGGTGAGTTCCAAGACGCCCGGGACTATTCTGCCGTACTTGATGGTACGTCACGGACACCAGAGGGTATGAATGACCGCAACGAGGAAGACGCAGGAAAATATGTAAGGATCCCAGGAATACCTTGCTTTAGACATGCTAATCATCTGGCAGACCGACATTTCCCAGTGCTCTTTCCTGGTCGACTCACATTTCCCCGGTCGCCAAGCCGCAGGACTTGAGCCCAACTATATACAGGACGAGGAGCGGTGGGAGGAAATTTCCTGCAGAAGCTTCCTTGATACGTCTGAGACGGGTCTCCTTGGCCGTCTTATCTGGATTCCTGATCTACCGATCATTCCAGATCGTTTCCGCAGAAAATGGGGGCAATACTGCCTGCTCCGACAGCGCACCGCGGATCCTGAAACTGAGTAAACTAAACAGTATCCGCGCGAAAACCATAAGCCAGCAAGCCAATATCTATGTAATGCCCTTACTGTGCACGTATCCGTACACTGGTTGCGATCCTCAGTGGCAGGACCAAGGACTGATGCGCGGCTTTACCTGATGCGGTAAAAAGATCCCCAGATCTCCGCGCAGAAGCAGTGGCCATGCGGACTGATAACCATGTCTCGTCACTCCCCCCTTCGTTGATCGAGAATCATTCGCGGGGAAATGACACTTTGCAGTCTCCCAATGATAGGCTCACTCTGGTCGCATCCGATTAACAGAAAGGGCAACCAGGCTGTCTAACCCAGGCACAAACGTATATCAAGTCGCTCGCTATAAGAATGGCTCTCCCAGCCCTCATCTATTGATAGAATGCCATCTTTCTTAACACTAATCTCTACTCAAATAACAATATGATACCTGAAACATTTCATTTCGCACAGCATCATATCAGGAACATCGTCGCCGCCTCAGCAGTAACCACGTTCTGCCTCTGGGTTTTCGCCACAGTTCTACGACGATGGAACATATCCAAATACTCAAGGTCTCTTTCAGGGCATAAGGGTCAAAGGCCGATGAGAGAGTACGGAGGTGAGGCTTCTTCGCACACCGTAAAAAGACGTAGCTAACCGTCGTCCCGTATGTAGAATGGACGCCATCAAGCTTCAAGCGACCCCCTGCAACTCCATTACCTGATTGGGATGTCCACAATACGAGGCCTATCCCCTACAGGCCGTTCAGATACGGGCCGTAAGTCACATCAAATTGTCCTGCAAGTATACTAAGCTAAGCCGTAACAGCAAATACTTCATCACGATGGGCCTGCGGAGCATGAAATGGGACGAGTGGATCGGTAAGCCAGCCCTATCTCCATCCCCTTCCCTTACCAAAACACCAGTTAACCTCGACTCAGAACTCGATAACCACTACCTACGGTACCACGCAGATAAGGCCCGCCGGATCCAAGAACGCGGGGATAAATGCTGCGCTACCGCACCTGAAGCATGGGATGCAGCAATAGAACTTCTCGAGGAACTGTACGCCACCACCCCGACTCTCTGCCTCTCCCTCTCCCTCTCTCTTCCCCTCCCATTATATACCTGACTAACACCACATCCTAACAAACAGCACCTCATACCTCCCTGAGCGCTACCCAACCATGTTCCAGAAGACCCCAACAGGCCTAACAAACCTCGTCACCTCCGAAACCTTCGACATCAAGCAACGGCCCCTCCCCGAAGACCCCATGGCCACGTGCGCACGCCTCGTCCAAGACGACCTCGCCATCATGATCGAAAAACCCGACGGCGAGTACTACCTACTCGCGGGTGCAATCCTCCTCGCCGGATTCTGGCGCCTCTCCGACAAATACGGCATGCGGCTATCCGAGATCCACACTTCCGGTGACGTCCCAGGGTACAGAGAGAAACTTGAAAAGGGGATGATGAACTTCTTCCGCCGATTGAAGCCCGAGGACCCTGTGTTGAGGAATAACTACTTCATCCAGGTCGACGACTCCCTGCCCTGGTCACATAGTATCGGGTCCGAGGATGCGCCGTCTGTCTCGTGGAATACAGCGCAGAAGGATAAGGCGATTGAGAACCACTATTTCCGGTCTGAGAGGCAGTCGCTCAGACGGTTGCCGAGGTCTGGTGGGGTGGTGTTTACCATTAGGACTTATTTTGAGCCGATTACGGCGGTTGTGCAGGAGCCCTATGTGCCCGGGCGCTTGGCGAGTGCAATTCGGAGTTGGGGCGATGATGTGTCCAGGTATAAGGGAAAGGAGAAGTATGGGGATGTGCTGCTAGAGTACCTGGATCGGAAGCATGAGGAGCAGGTCGCTGCAGGGTTAGATCTGGAACAGGAGGGGGAGGTGAGAAGTTATCCTTTCTAGCCTTGGATTGGGACCTCTTTTGTCTCCTTCCTTTATGCGCGATGTGGTCGTTTGACTAGGTTGCGATGTTATGTTAGATTTTTTCCATGGTGACATCCTTTCTTTGTATATATGATCTAGTTCCCATGTTTTCGTCTGTCTGTCTTTAGCGATGTTATGGCGCCCTTACAATATAGTATACCATGATGCAATAAATATCAAGTCCAAGTGCTCCAAACACCGATACACAATATACCCTCCTAATAAAGATGCTATGAAATGCAATCATGATAAAATACCAAACGCCAGAAGCCCCGATATATGCTGCTCCTCGTCGGCGCGCCTGTTCAGACAGATACAAGTCACGCCTGGACGTATCCCTTCTTCCTCACATAGGCCCACTCCCGCTCCTGACGCCACTCGCAATCATCCTGGAACTCGCAGATCCGACATTTCCAGGCCTCCATAACCTCAACACCGCGCGGGGTCCGTTGGCCACGCCACCAGTTCATTTGGTCGGATACGTACGACTCCAATGAGGTAGGGTCGAACAAGAAGGATCGACTTCCCAAGACTCGGGGCTGGAGATCAGCGGTTGCGGCAGACGAAATGTAGCGGGCTGTGAGAAGGGGCGAGAGGATCGTGGGGTAGGGCTCCAGCATGCGGGGTTGAAACTCTGATGGGATCGAAGGTGCAACTGGAGCGGATGAGAGTGCCGGAGGGAGGAAAGTAAAGCGAAGCTGGTCTTTCATCAGTTTCCAGAGACTGGTGAGGTTGCTGTTTGCGAGGAGAACACTGGTGGAATCCTGGCTTGCAGAGGGTGGGCAATCTTTTGGCTCTGCGTCGTCGGAGCTTTGGGATGAATGCCATTGGTGTCGTGTGAGTGCATCCTCGGGGGTGGGAACATAATCAGGGTCAAATTCTAGGGAGGAGAGGGCATCGAAGAACTGATCGTTCAGGGAGCCGACTTGGCTGATGAAGGCGTCGGTAAAGGTCTTCTTTGGATCAAGCTCGTACCGCGACGCAAGCATCTCGATGGTAACATCATCGCTCGTGATTAAACGATTGAGCATGTGGTAGTAAAGCTGAAGTTGAAGCATCGTCGGCCGGAACGATGAGCTCTTCACAGTCGGCGTCGAGCTGCTCCCTCGCGTCTTGACATCAGTCAAGTAAATCCGGGGCAGATGCTGGATCTCAGCAGAGGATTGACTGCTAATCGGATCCTCTGCCGCCTCGGGCTCTACCTCATGGTACGACATATCGGCTAGTCTCTTCCCCCCATGCGCAGGAGACAGCAAGTGATCCGTCAGCGACATCTGGTACTCAGGCAAGACCGCCCTCGATGCCTCTGTCTCCGCATAGTGAGCAGCGGCGGAAGCCTCAAGCTCCGGGTCAGGACACTCATAGGAAAGCTGGTCAATAACCCCATTAACAAGCTCCCCATCCACCAAACCCCAAACCTCCAGCTCTCTCGTAATTCCAAACTCCCTCAGCGTCCGCAATCCCTGTATAACGTTCCAAATCCGCAGCGCCAGCGCATCCTCCTTCGTCGTGATCTCCACGGGGACAGTCGTATAAATCTCGTCCTCCAACGTCTTGTGTATCGTACTCCCCTTCTTCATCGCCGGTGTCCTCCGCTTCCGCCCATGCTTCGTCAAAGTATACCAGTACTGCACCTCGCACCAGGCAGGCGAGACCAAATCCGTAACGGAAAAGGCCTTGTTCGGCGGCCTTCGAAAACGCTCCACAGGCGATAGCATATCGTCCACGGCTTTCTCCTTCCTATCACCAGTCCCATTCTCATCCACAGTACCATTCCTAATCGCTTCTTGCTCACGAGCTATATCCCTCTCCCGCTGCCTCGCCCGGCCCTCCGTAGAATCAGGATGCTCAACTAAACGCTTCGCAGTCAGACCGTCAGCGTTCCCACATCAACTTGAAATCAAACACAGGTGGGGGGGGAAACAGTATAAATAAATGGAGAATCGGTAAAACGTACCAGCCGTGGGCCCCCTGAAGATAGGGACCCAGCCTGCCTTATGCTCACGCGCATCCGAGAGCGCTCCTCCAGCTTTCTGAACCTGCCACAAAGGCCATTTCTTCTCCCTCCCCAGTACCCTCGGCACCCGACTACCGCCCGCTGCATCATCCTCGCCGCCTGCTCCTAGGTCTTCGATATCCGGGATCGGCGCCGGAGCCGGGATGAATCCGGGGACGGGAATTTGGTGTCCGTGTTGGTGTTGAGAAAGAGACCTAGGTATTGTTGTTTTTGTTGTTGAATCTGTCGCGGTCGCGGTCGCGTCGGCTTGCGCGAGGAGCTGGCTCAGCAGGTCTGTTTCATCGGCGCTGAAGTCGGATCCGTAATCGCTGCTGGAACTCAAGGCATCGTTGTTGTACTCGTCATCGGATATTGCTTGCGTGGGATCAGGGGTTTGTTGTTGTTGTTGTTGATGTTGCGGCGGGCATGACATGCCTGTGTGGGGAGTGTTAGGCGTGGGATTTTGCCGTGAGGGTGAGGTGAGGCGCGTGAAGTAGATGTTGCGGGGAGGCAAGGAGGGATGGTGGGCTACAACGTCATCTTTAGGTGGACTTAGTGAGCAGTTCCTGGGCGCCTTACATCGCTTTTCCAAGGTGTTAGAAAATAGACCGAGTCGGGAGGAGGGATGTTCTGGAGATTGAGTCTGGAGTTCAAGGTTCGTCGACGCGAGAAATCGCCATCACAGCCAGATCACGAGCTACGGACTATACAGAACAGAGTATTAATCCGTCTTCTCTCATTGGCTTGCCGGGCAAATATTTGAAGTCTCAGCATAATCCACAAGATAGCCAAAAATTACTCTATATGTTTATTCTTCTGTCATCTAATGCAGACCACGTATCTAGTCTAAAATCTAGCAAAATCCCCACGAAATCGGGTATACAACGAGTGAAGCCAACCCAAACCAAGAAATATGTACAATGAGCCTCACGCCTAATAACCAAGGCTAGGCCCTAATAGGGACTCTATTCCCATCATTAACCTGTGATGGCGACGAAGCCGGCTCCGTCAATGCACCCTCTACCTCCCTGGCAGCCTTCTGATTCAACCAGCTCAGATAGGTCTGCCACCCAACCGCAATACATCCCGAGAAAACGTTCCGGAACTGCGGCGGGACGTACATGAAGCTGAATGCCGTAACCATGGGCCAGAACTTAGCGCTGTTCACGATGCTCCGTGGCAGAGCGACATGGAGCCGCTCGAGTGTCTCTTCCCATGATGCACCAGATAACAGCGAGTGGACGCTGAAGAAGTAGGTGTTGAAGACGGGAGTAAAGACGACTTGTTGGACGACGACCTTGGTGAGGATAGAGAGGAATTTGGATGTGAAGTTGAAGTGGTTGTGCAGGAACATGAACCTGTACGATTCTGTATTAGTCTACCATCTCTGAGGTCGAGTCAGATTAGGTCGAGGCAAACATACCAGTTATATGACGGGATACTCGATCCAATACCCACGGTCAAATGGCGCATCGTCCTCCACGGGTCATATCCTCCCACCTCAACCGCACCACCATCTTTGCTCTGGGGACCAGACTCAGTGGTCTTACCCTGCGCCGCGCTCGACGTCTTCTCCGGAGGAAAGAAATACTGCGCGCTCAGGTCTCCAAATAGGTAGATCACAATCGAACTACAAATCTGGGTGGTATAGGGCTTCTTCTCCTGAAACCGGGAGTACGACCGGCCTAGCCTTCCCACAGGTCCTGCCTGGATTTTCTGGCGCAGCGATCGTGGCCCCGACTGCGCGGGCACCGCCGGGGGCACTTCTGGATGCGGGGTGGGAGCAGGACTTGGTTGTGACTTCGATGGTGAGGGGGAAGACTTCGGAGGCTCGCTTTTGGGTACGGGATCAGGCTTCGGAGGTGTGGTTGATTCATATCGTCTTGTCCGTAAGCGCGGGGGCGCGGAGGATCTGGAGGGTGCGAGGGTTGGGCGGCGGAGAAAAAAGGTGGGTGAAGGTCTCATTGCGAGGGCGAGGGCGCGCCGCGCTCGCAGCGCGGGGCTAATGAAGTGGTTTGTTGTTCTTGTGGTTCAAGAGATGTCTAGTTCATGATAAGAATAAATCTATAGTGGATCGGCAAAAAAGAGTGACTCGATGTCGATAAGGTGGTGCTGATAGAAAAGATGGCTCAGAAAGCGTCGGGCTGTCGAAACAAAAAGCAGCAAATGAATGGAACGTCGTAACAAAAGAAAGATCTATCGCTGAAAAATAAGAGAGGAGATGTTGAGATTGATAATCGTGATGGCGACAGAGGGAGAGGAAATCGGCAGCCGCAAACTCAATATGCCGAGGACCGGAGTTGGCTTCCAATCGGAGAGGATGTTCTTACCCGACTG
This sequence comes from Aspergillus versicolor CBS 583.65, assembly GCF_001890125.1. Classification (NCBI taxonomy): domain Eukaryota; kingdom Fungi; phylum Ascomycota; class Eurotiomycetes; order Eurotiales; family Aspergillaceae; genus Aspergillus; species Aspergillus versicolor. The sequence continues at coordinate 2,851,106 of NW_024467524.1, read as the reverse complement.
TTTACTCCAAGTCTGCGGAAACTCTTCAATATTCGCGCCACATTCTCTGATTATCTTGTTGTTGTTATTAGAATAATGCGATTAGTGCTATCAACTATCATGAAGTACCGTTAACTCCGCAGAAATCTTCTATTGGTCCCCAGACAGTCGAGGTGATTTCTCCGATCAATCATCCCAGATAGTGCACACATGGAATCCATACAAGCCCTAGGGAAATAAGCGGTGACAGCGTGGACAACATTCAGATTCTCTCATTCTAGAGACTGGCTACGCACTTTACGGAAGAAGCTCCAGCTATAACAAACAGTCATTATATCTCAATCATTATTAATACTATAAATTATTATCAAAAAGCCAGACACCATCTATAATGCAAACCGTAGAACCATGCAGGGTATATCCAAGGCCAAATCAAGACCACTTTTTTTCGCTCTTCCATCTCGCGTCTCACATCACATTCATAGAATGCAAAGTAACGTGGAAACCAGATACTAGAAATTATGTACCGTGATATAATATAAGTATAAGCGCAGACCGAGCACTATATTACGCCGACCCCGTCCGTCTATTTGAAGGACTCGCGAGTGTTGACACGGTCGATATCGTAAGGGTTGCCCTCATACAAGGACATGTGCGACATGTGAGATCTGACAGAGGCCTTGCTGTGGGTCGGCCTCATAGAAGGAAGTTCCTCGACATCAGAGTCTGCCTCGGAAACATCTCCCTCGTCCTCTCCGAGATCTGGTGCCGGCGCTTCAGTGCGGTCGAACTTCTCGGGCTCTTCTCCCTCGTCGGTCTTCTCGCCGGATTCGCTCTCGGGTACGGCCTGCTGCATCATCTTGCGCATGAAAGCGTCGGACTGGGCGGCGTACTTGCAGCGGAGACGGATCGGCTTGCCGTACTTGTAGAAGAGGAAGGGGAAGGGAACGCAAGCGAGGGCGAGGAAGGCCGGAATCGAGGAGGCCCAGTGGATACCGAGGTCTTGATACATGTAGGTGGTGAAGAGGGGGAAGACGGCACCGAAGATCGAACGCAGGACGGAGTTGGCGGCCAGGACAGAGGCAGCGAAGATGGTGTATGTGTCGATTAGGTAGCTCATGATGCTAAGGAACACCAGCACCATACCGAAACCGAAGGGGGCACCGGCAATGATGCAGACAATCCAGTGGATGGATGGGTAGTTGGTCCACGCGAACCAAAACAGTCCGATCGGAATTGTAACGGAGGCCACCATGCAGGGAGGCAGGCGTGCCTCGGGAGGAGCAAATCCGCCATGCTTATCCTGGGCGCGGATGTACCGTTTGTTATCCCAAATACTGTATGCAACGGCTAGAATCATGCCGACCATGATACCCAGGAAGGGAAGAGCGCCAATGCCCTGGCTCCAACCACGAACACCCTGGAAAACAATGGGGTAGGCGGCGAAAAGCATGTACAGGGTTCCGTAGACAATGGCCATGTACAGAGAGAGCAAGAACACAATAGGCTCGCGGAAAAGCAGAATCCACGGCCGGGACAAGGCCGTCTTGAAAGCCTCGCCAAGTGTAATCTTTCCCTGGTCAATGTCTGCCTTGCTTCGGTATACTTTGCCGGTGATCTTGGAGAGTCTTTCGGCGCGGCGACGAAGGAGAACGGGAGCGTATGTCTCAGGCATGAGGAGCGAACCGGCAATCCAAAGGGCACCCGAGAAAGCGCCCAGGAAGCCCATAACCCATCGCCAACCGGCATTCATTCCAAGGAAGCCACCGATAATAGGGCCGAGGACCGGGCCTAGAGCAAGCAACGTCAGCTTCAAATCGCTCAATCCACAAAACGCAGGGTAATATTATCGAGAGCCTTACCTAGGAACGGAGCAGCGGCAAACATACTCATGGCAACGCCACGCTGCTTAGCCGAAAACATATCGGCAATGACACCACCGGCATTGGTGAGAGGCGAAGAACCAAACGCACCGGCGAAAAACCGAAGGATAATGAGAGTCCATGAGTTTGTCGCGCCGGCGCATCCACAGTTGAAAGCTGTAAGAGCCATGTATGTAAAGAAGTATACGATCTGTCGGCCAAACATTTCACTCAGAGGCGCCCAAAGCAAAGGTCCAATTGCGAAACCCAGGACGAAAAGAGAGACACCCAGGGTCGCAACTTCACTGCCAATCCCGAACTCAGCTTCGATCTCTGCAATACCGCCCGTATACGCGGAAGAGACCAATGCGACTGCTAGAGTCGCAATAGCAGCGATACCCGTGAGGAACCACTTCATTGTCTTTGAGAATTCCATAGGATTCCGGGGATCGTTGGGGATCCAAACAACAGCATACGGATCGTCCTCTGTGCCGGATCCAGCATATTTGTGGTCGATGACTTCTTGTGTCACGACGCCCTGGTCAACAATCATGCGATAGAACGGGATTTTTCGAGTGGCAGGGCCCTCAATAGGCGAGGTCCCATTTGCGGTTGTTCCATGGTCTTTGGCCATGGTGCGAAATATGATAATCGCTCAAAGGCGAAACTGGAGTTGACTGTATGAAGCGAGAGAAAGAGCGCGCGGGTCTGAAGCTGCTGCGCGGGGTGGTTAGTGTTATAGCTCTGGGTGGAAAAGAGAACAGCGCCGAATGCGAACAAGTACTGACTCTCAGTATATTATATTATTATAAAGTATGCGCAAATGGCAGGATAAAGAAATTTAACAAGCACCACTTTCCACGAGGGTCCAGGGACGCCTTTCCACCTATATACACCCAGCAGAAAAAGTCTTCTGACTTCATAATTATGGAACCAGATTAATCTTGACTTCTGTAGCCTCGGATGGAAGACTCAGACGGAGCCGGGCACAGCGCAGTCTCTCGTTGGCTGGCAGCGGGCCAAGCAGCCAATGTCCAGCATTAAATCGGGCTATGCACAGTTTGCGCCCATTATTTCCGGCATCGATGGCAAAGTCGGGCTCATCCGAGCTGCCCACTGCGACCGTAAAACAAGGACCATGGGCGGAGCGCAGCGCTGATTCGCCGGCTGCTTCGATTTTTGCTGTGATGAATCTGTGGATCAGGCCGAGGGGCGGTCGAGAACGGACTGGCTGTCTTGAACTTGACACACCATGATGTGGACCGGGTGTCATGATCAGCATAACAAGACATTGTTCACTTCATAACTCAAAGCTTCGCCCATGTTATCGCCATTAAATCCGCATCGTGGGTTTTACCGTTTACTAAGCGGGTTCAAGCAGTATTTCTTCGGAATTTAGAATCAATCCCAGGTTCAGAGGTTGAAGGCTTCCGGTGTCGAGTTGCACTGCATTCGGCTCACACGGCATCTTGCGCTGCATTCGGAGTCGGCCAAATTCCTTGCACCGCGTGGCTTTCTGCGCTTATCCATCGGTCAGATAACAGATTAGTTATCAGATACCCCCGTGTTCTTAAATCCGTCCACGAGTCAGACTTTGATCCGACCGTGCATAACCGCGCACTGTGCAGGCCTTCAAGGGACGGGTCTCTTCATCTCGTATCTGCACCTCATCATAATGATATTCTCAACGGGATAAACCTCCGGGCGCCAGTTACAGGCAAAACTTCGGATATCGCCACCACGCACGATCCTCGAGCCCCAAGCCCAGCAGGCAGTACCCTTGGAACCTCCTAATTTTCATCGAAGCCTTCGTACAATTTTTATATCGATTTCGCCCCAATCGATCAAATTATGCCGAATCGTAACCACTAACCACGTTATGGCCATGGAGCCTCAACAAAAGGGGAGAAAAAACTTTACCAGGCGGCAACCCCGTCGACCCACTGCGCTGGCCCCAGTCTGCCGGAGGAACATCCAGATTCTAGAACTACGCCGTTAGCTACCAGATTTATTTGAGTCATAGCCACCCTGATATATAAAAATAACACTGAGACTTGGGATTTACCGAGGTATGTTGGCCTTTGGTGATTTTTTTTTGTTGTTTCCAATACAAGAACACGCAGCGTCGCAGCCTCTCCAGGGTTTCTAGAATCAACCAGCCTGGAAATTGCTTACTATCGGCTTTTGGCATCCCGCTCTCGTTGGCTCTGAATTTCGAAGCTACTGGGTTATTTATCAGCAATGACTGCTACCCAAAGGGTACCAACGTATCACTACTCTTGGTAGGAAGCACAATAAGTCTAGGGCTGCCACTTGGTCAATATTTCTATGAAGGTATCCACAAATCTCCTTTCTACGGCGTAGGCAGCATCCATCATGACTCCTGAATGTCATCTAGATGAGACCAGCTTCAACCCTCTCATCTCAGAAATACAATAGGCGGCTCCATCTAGGCATCTGCCTAATGTTCTCTCGGCCTCCACCTAGACATCGTATAACCCACCTCGATATATATACATGCGTAGACCAGGAAACGGAGTGATATCTATCATATTGCGGGAGAAAAATCACACTGGGATCAAGTGTTTCTGCTCCAGCGATAGCACAGAAGGTGGGCAAAATGGGTGATTATCTGCTCACCCTCAACACCAGCGTTCATGCTTTATTGAGTTCTTCATCGTCGGCATTAGCCAACCCTGCTGGGGTCACTAGCCGCTCCAATGCTCATTGTAATGCCAAAGGGTCGATTGCTGGGAGTGACCACTCTGACCCATCATCAGTACCAAATCAGAGCGTCACTGGATCTAATCAACTCGATAAACCTCGTCCGGCTCTCCTATCGCGTTCTTTATTATCGAGGCATACCGGTGCGTTCTTGTCTTGCTTCCCACACAGTGCCTTATTATGAGCAAAATGCTGGGGAACCCAAATATACGTCTTGCAACTCACTTGGAAACGCCAAAAACCCAAGGTGTTGCCTTGCTACCAATAGAATTAGCAACATTCAACGCGGTGCTGGTTCCCGCTCTCATCAGTAGGTATGTTATTGTGCTACCGCAGAGTTGGCCATATCCGATCTGGCGCAACTATTCGTCCGGCGGGGTAGACCATAACAGAGCAAAGAGACAACAGTAGATAGGGATGGTGTAATCCAATGGGGGTGAAAAGAGAGTTTTCATAACACGACGGACGACCTGGACTGGGTTGTTGGTAAACACTAAACAGCGAGTGCCTTGGTCCCGGGGCAGTCGTTTGCGTCATTGGTTGGTCGCCCCAGTTGGATCACAAAGTCGAAGATTAGGCTGTATCTGCAGGTCCCGCGGGTTCGACCGAGATATCAACGAAGTATATCACTTGAGTCTTCATTAAAATCCCCAGGCTGTCCATTTCATTTTAGAAGTCGTATGTTACTTAGCCTAAGCGTCCAGGGCGGTGATGAGGTCGAAATGCAAAGTAACTCGGTTTTGGTACCTTGAACGCTAGGTGGATAGGGGGACAAGAGTGACGGAAGAACATGGCGTTAGAAAAAGTCAAATACGAGGTGAATGGGTGTCCCTAATGCTTCCGGTAGGATATAGAAATACCAGCAGCACGATATAGATATTGTAACACAATATATCGATGATAATGGAGCATTTGTTGATGGACAAGAGGTCCAACCCGATTCTATATATTGAAGCCTGAACACCCAGTAGCGCTTCTCCATTCCCATCACCCCATCAACCAGCAGCTCCTATACACGCTATGCAGCCAGATCATGTTCACAATTTGATGCGAATACGTAACATTCAAATTTCTAGTCGAATCAAGACCTCTGTGATGCTCAAATTCACCATGAACGTACCTCACACCTGGTCTAACATCCGCTATCTTCCGGCAGCACAGGATCCAGAGCAACCCGACAACAAGAACGATAGACCCATTAAAACCACTATGAAAAGCACAAGTAATCCAACAAAATCATGCGTATGCGTATGCGTATCTGCCTGACGTCTACGAGGCCGATTACGTTCGGGTGATGAGTGTTAGGCTGTTTCAGGTAGGAATCGATTTCAGTGAAGGTACAGTCCACGGTCGCATTTCCTACTCCAGCTTACAGCACCTATGAAGTGAATCGTGAGACTACTTGATTCTACTGGCCTTGCGAAGAGGATGAGCAACTCAACATGATATAGTGCATATAATGATGGTATAATCTCTACGGTTCATCGCTTTCGACGATGACGATCCGACGAGCCTTGCATGCTGGGCGCGACTTGCGACCGGAGGCAACAACAACGCGACCGACGCGTCAAAATGCTACGCTGATTACGAGTGAATATGATGATCAGGACTAGACTTGATTGATCATAGATACTGAAATTCGTCTATGCCACCCGGTGGCACCGACAAGGATACCGTTCGAGGATTTGAAGTTCCTTAATGTACATAGTATTCGAATGCATCCATGATGAATCCGTCCAGCCGCTGGATGGGCAGCCTACTATTTATCGTAGCAAGAAAAACACGAAAACCCATTGCCGAACCCATTGATATTGGAAAAAAAGAAAACCCGTCATGTATCGCCAGTCATGAAAAAGAAAAGATGAACCCCATTATCGCCTTCCCATAAGAACCAACCACGAAACGAACTTAAGAACGCTCACCACGGAGGCGGCGGGCAAGCTGGATGTCCTTGGACTGGATGGTGACACGCTTGGCGTGGATGGCACACAGGTTGGTGTCCTCAAAGAGAGAGACGAGGTAGGCCTCAACGGACTCCTGAAGAGCACCGATGGCAGAGGACTGGAAGCGGAGGTCGGACTTGAAGTCCTGAGCAATTTCACGGACCAGACGCTGGAAGGGGAGCTTGCGGATCAGAAGCTCAGTGGACTTCTGGTAGCGACGGATCTCACGGAGAGCGACGGTACCTTCGTGGATGTTAGAAAAGGGCGACGATGATGATCATCAGGCATAACAACTTACCAGGCTTGTAGCGGTGAGGCTTCTTGACACCACCGGTAGAGGGGGCGGCCTTGCGGGCGGCCTTGGAAGCGAGCTGCTTACGGGGAGCCTTGCCACCAGTGGACTTACCTATTGAGGTAAAGTTAGCATCGTGTTATCCAGGAGGCGCGACAGTGACACGACCACGCCAACGAGAGGAAGTGCAGTGAGATGATGACTTACGGGCAGTCTGCTTGGTTCTAGCCATTGTAGATGATTAGATTTGATAGAAAATGTGGAGTTTAGGATGAAAAATCGACGATGTGGATGGAAAGTCGATGGCTGAAGATAGGTGCCGACCGAAAGGATAGATAGATGAAAGAAGGATGGAGGGGGCGGGTGGGGGAAGGTATTTGTAGTAACCGAGGGGCGGGTGGTGATCCTGTGGTTTGCCTGCGAAGTTGGGTGGCCTTAGCGCCGTTTCCTTTGATCAAAAAAAGCGTTCGGAATCCAGCACACCTTAGCCGTGATTTCGCGGGCCGGTTTTTGCTGGGAGAATCAAAAGGGTTGCGGGCCAGGGCGGTCAGCCTGGCAGTTCACGCTAAGCGAGACTTGGCCCGGTAGCCAATGAGCGCTCAGGATCATTGATCTGGAATGTCTCGCCATCACATTCTGATCCCAACCTCACTCGTAGACTGTCGTTCGATCAGATGAATTCCAATGGTTTCTGTAACACGTAGTAGCTCACTTGCAATTTGCGGAATGTTGATCCGTGTCCTGACGCGCTCTCGCGTTGAGATCAAGCTGTCCCTGCAAGATCAACCTGCGTCAGGGTCACGTTACCCGCATCTCAGCCCGTTGAGTGATCATCCGCTCTGATTGGTCGATCCTCTCGCCAGCGAGTGATTCCAGCTCTCTCCCCACGCGTCTCCCTTCTCGTATACAAATATCTCCCGTCCCATGGAAGCTCATCCACTCCTTCTATTCCCATCAATCTCTCTGTCCACTCGACATTAATTTATCTCCACAAAAACAACTTTAACCTTATCTCACACATCCATCAACATGTCTGGACGTAAGTAACAGCCATCCTTGCCCATCATGAGGCTATCTCGAAGATCCTCAACTGACGCGTTTTGTCTCTTCAGGCGGAAAGGGTGGCAAGGGTCTCGGAAAGGGTGGCGCCAAGCGTCACCGCAAGATCTTGCGTGACAACATCCAGGGTATCACCAAGCCTGCTATCCGTCGTCTTGCGCGCCGTGGTGGTGTCAAGCGTATCTCCGCCATGATCTACGAGGAGACCCGTGGTGTCCTCAAGACCTTCCTTGAGGGTGTCATCCGTGACGCTGTCACCTACACTGAGCACGCCAAGCGCAAGACTGTCACTTCTCTCGATGTCGTCTATGCTCTGAAGCGTCAAGGCCGTGAGTATCCTTTACCATCATTCCACTCAACTCGCTCTAACATAACTTGCTTTCAGGTACCCTCTACGGTTTCGGTGGTTAAGCGTGTTCTTTCTGCATTGTTTTCTTTTCCACCATCCTGCGCGGTCGGCGCGTCGGTTGCCCTTCCGCAGCAGTGACGCGACGGTTTGCTTTTTCGGGTTGGTTCACGGTATGACTGGGACGTTGGGGTGTTCTTTGATCTTTTATTACACAAGTGTCATGGGTCTCTGGGTTTGCTTTAACGTACTTTTTTTATTTATTCTCCTACGCGTCCACTACGGGTCAGATAGTGTGTTCGCCTTTGGTTCTCTGTATCATAACAGCCTTCATGCTCCCGGCTGTCGCCATGGGCTAAATAAAGATCGCGCGGCATGGTACGCGGTCATATGAATACAAACGATCAAAAAAATCAACCTATCTTCTGTAAACACTGCTAAGCTGTAACTCTTGGTGTTTTGTTTTTGACGCGTTCGCGTTTTTGGTTTTGTTTTGGTTGTGGTATCTTTCCGGGTGCTAGTGGGCTTGTTCCGCGTCTCTGTATTTTGGCCCCTTGGTGTTTACTCTATTGTATGTTGATGGTGGTTGGTACTATTCTATATCACTCGCGTGTCCTCTAATATCGTATTCTTATGTAGTGTTTTTGGTTCTACGATTTGTACGCTTCTGGTTACTGTTTATGTTATGTACGCTATATTTGTCTTAGGGATGGCCCTGGTGTAGTGTTTTGGGCTTAGATCCTTGGATTGTGCTCGCGAATTTCTATATAACTATGCTTGCTCTGCCACTGTGCTTATGTAGCTTGGTCTTCGTGTGCTTGTGTGTTCGATTGTAAAAATGTGGTGGTGAATAAGCTTGTTGCAGGATATCGTGTAGTACTGCTATGTGATACTAGTCGACGAAATATATATTGGAATGGAAAATAACCGAATCACGATATTCCACAACTACAAGCTCAAAAGCCAATTGTATGGTCAAAATTAACATGAGTTACAAATAATAAGTAAAAATAAAGTATCAATACTCAAATTTAGGCGTGATATCACAGCGTAGAAGCCATTATCCTTCCCATCGACCACGCGAGTCGAGCAAGCAAGCCGCGCCAAGACTGACCCAAAAGGAAAAACCCGAGCCGAGTTGCAACCCACGCCAAGACCTTCCCAACAGGGAAATAAACCGCAACGGTTCGCTCGGGGATTTATCGAGTCGAGTCGAGTCGCAACCCGAATGTTAGATCTACGAACCGGGAATGAATTGTCGTACCGGCCTTCCCACGACATTGGAAGATCATAGCAACCATAAAGCGACAAGACACTCTTATTTGCCCGACGAACCTTTCGCATCTCTTTCTCGACGGAGAGCTCGCCCGTTCCTGCACCAATATGTAGTAGGATGCCGCATGGGACAACACCGACCAACACGACGGAGGCCCGAGAAAACCCCCGAGCCACCTACTACGCGTCGAAAACCTGCCGATATGCCCGACGGTACGATGGACGCGTCCTACAAGCTCTGCCCCTCATATGGGTCAAAAGAGGAAATGAACGAGCATCGACATCAAGGAGAGTACGGTACACGGGCGCGACTGCCGATTCATGGCCGGGCGATAGCCACACTCGCCCCACAAAAGGTTGCAATGCCTACCGGGGACACAGTTCAACGTTGGTTGAAATTCCCAGGACATTGTTGAAAGTTCAGCGCCTAGGACAGTATCTACATAGGTAAAGGTAAGCATTGTTTGACAGGTTGAACTTCAACCAACGCCGAGGGTTTCTCTGCTCCGGGATTCTACTAATGTTATGAGAACATCAACCAACGCTGAGCTGTATGCCCCTGCCGACCAATATAGCTAAGACAACCGTGACAACAATGTGACGACGTGGGAAAGTGAGGGTATATTTAATCATGGACAAGCCAATTCACCGCCATCTATGACCCTGCCATTGCAGCAGTAGTGTCGGTATCACCGAGCCCCCGACGAGCAGAGCAATAATGATCCCATTACTCCCATAAAAGCCGACGCTCTCCAACATATCAGGGAACCTGAAAACGATCCGATTAGCGTACGGTAGCTGGTCAAATGAAGCGGTGCCATGCACTCACCAAAACGGCCCGATAAACCCCCAAGTTTGTCTTACAAAAGTAATAAAGACGCCGACCGCAGCTGGATCCCTCGAATAACAATCCACCGCATATGTGATGTCAACAGTCGTGACAATCTGATTTCCTGCAGCTGCAATCGCAGCCCCAACCAAGGGTGTAACATTCCAATTACTCGAGGCATTCTCAGTTTGGACGAGAAAGACCACGACCCCGCAGACAGCGAGACCAATACCGATATAACCAAGCCACAGCCTGTACTCGGGAGCCGGAGCCCGGCCCGCTCGCTTCTCGCGATGCCACATCCATTGGTCTGAGAGATGGCCACCTATGTGCTCGCCGAGGCCGGAGCCGATAATGATGGCTAGGTTCTGGAGGCCGACTTCCTGTGCGTTCAAGCCGAACTTCTCGGGGAAGACTTGTGGAATTTCAATGGATATTAAGATGCCCGCAAGAAGGAAGACCATCGAATAGGCGACGGCGGGGATTAAGACGCAAGGCCGTGCAGCCAGAGACAATGGACCGAGAAAGTCCCGAAGAGTCAGAGGAGTCGGATTAAGGCGACCGAACCCGAGAAGACGAGGCTTGCGCATCTTCCCGTCATCCCTAGTGGACGGAGTATAGAGCGTTTCACGGCCAAGGAAGAAGTAAAGGACAAGTTGGACACCATTGACCTGGACCATGTTAGAACCTGTCGCCCCCATACCCATAGCATGGACGATGGGAAGTCATACTATCGCGAGCGTCCAATAAATCCATCTATAACCCACCCTCATCACCGCGAAACCGAAAATAAATGGCGCCGACGGCACCCCGAGAGTTACCATCAAGGCCCAAACGCCTATGTATCGAGCACAGTCCCGGGAGAAGAACATCTCACGCACAACGCCACTTCCCATCGCCGCAGCGGGGCAGATAAAGAAAGCTGTTATTGCACGACATAGACCCATAGTCGCGTAGGAGGGACTCCTAGCACACCCGATATTCCCAACAAGGCTACAAACCAACGAGAGCAAGAAGATGGGACGCCGACCGTATCGATCTGCAAAGGGCTTCCAGAACAAAGGAGCGGCACCAAGAATAGCAATGACCAGAGAGGTGAGGTAGCTAGCCCGGTGCACGCTGACGTCCAGGTCTTCGGCGATCTCCACGAAGGCGCTCTGGATTGCTGATGCCGTGAATGTTGCCATCATTGCGTGGAAAGCCACCAGGGCCAGATTGGTGATTTTCTGTATATCAAAACGAGTGTTAGTACATGGGCATACTAACTAGGAAATTAGACACATACAGCCCATTTCGACCAGTTGTATGGGTCGGCGTCATCCATTGATGGGATGGGTCTTAGCTGCAATGTCCCATGCCGCTTAAGGAGATATTCTTGATGCTCTCTCGATAGACCTTCTTTGCCACCAGCGTTAGAGAGCTCGGCCGTGCTTCCAGCATTGTCTGCCTCGACGTGTTCAGCGTGTGGTTTATCCATTTTGAATATTGCGCAGGAACTTCACTAACTGACATCCGAATTACGGGACTGATCACCCTACCTTTATACACCGAGAGCCTGTGGAGATGTCAGTGACCCACAATGAAAGATCCCCCCAGGTTTTGCTGGAAACTGTCCCCGCACCGGGGTAAGCTTGAGCTACGAGCCCGGCCACAGGGCTGCCACTATTCAGGAGAGGGTTATACAGGTGGTTGATAGCCTTGAACCGCAACGGCAGCCCGTGAGCCGATTGGGCCGTTGCATGCGGGTAGCTGTCCGCCGATTCGCGAAGACCAACAGAATGTCCATTTAACCTCCACACTCCCTGTGGAGACCACTCCAGTGACAACTACTCGCACAGCGGGATGCTAGAGTATAGCTCGAGGAATGATGGATCCTGCTGGTCGAATTCGTCCCGGCTGAATGTGGTAAGGAAGTCGCTGGAGGGGCGTCCGATATTTTGTAGGATATAATCGCTATCCCAAAAGTCGAGGGAAACTGAGGGCACTATCCTGAGTTCGTCTCCTGAATGGTGGTCAGAGAACGGAAGTCACCATTGAAGACATGGGTGGCCAAGCACGCACCAAGTGTATCGAATATAGCCAAAAGTCGCTTAATGCAACAGCCCGCCTTCTGTGTGATCAAGCTGGATCTCCCAAGGGTCTCCATAACATTGAGCGTCTCGTCTATCTCCTGGCGAACCGCGATGGCGGAGCTGACATCAAGAACACCTGGTTCGTGCTTTGTAACAAGAAGAATTACAAAGTAATGTAGCGCGATGGTGAGCACTGAAGTGTGGTAAGCCCCAAGCCATTTGATGTAACCAAGCGAGATCAATCATACTCGAATAGTTGCAGGTGTACCAAGCAGCAAAGGTACTGGTGAACGTCGCGCGGGTGTTGCTGAGCACAGATATTACCCTTCGCAGTTCGCGCACAGCATGCCAGTCATCCTGGACAACAAAGGGCAACCTCTGTCTCAGACGGTCAAGCGCCCGGGGCTCATTAGTAGACTCCCTAGTCGAAAGGAGGAACTGTGAAATGAGAGGGAAATTAGCGAGCATACGCATCCGATAGTATTGAATTGTCAAGAGCACCCGTGCCGCAATGCGACCATCGGTCGTTCCTGGACACGTCGGTAATTCGGACCCTGATATAAGCCCTCCGACTGAGGTTAAATTATCAGACCACTCTTCGATACGCCAACTCAAATCCATCCAAGGAGAGATCAGAGTCTGGATCTTTGGCGGCTCCATCAGCTCTAAGTTACCGCCATACAACGATTCTATGGCCTGTTCAATAACAGAATGAGACGACCTGTGATACGGTGAGCGGCGTTTGCTACTGGAAGTGATCAAAGGAAGCGCCTTACGCGAGATGGATAATGTAAAGATCGCTGGTGGTCGGATTTGCTTTGGGGGCCACTTCGTTGTTGACTGCACTAATAGATTGCGGAATCATGAACGGCCGGCCTTGCGTCAAACCCATAACCCTGCACCCATTATTAGCCTGCTGGATAGCTCCACACGAGCTGAGTACTTCCCTATCGTTCATGACTACACCATCCCAGAGACGCAAGCGAAGATTACTTTCGCCTGGTCTACACGAGGCTGTGGGAATCTTAGAATGGAGCCCAACGTGGAAAGCAGCCTTCACACATAGCGCATGAGTTGTATAGCTGGATATCGAGCGCTGGTGATTCTGCTTGTATTCGACCACGAGGAGCAGTGCCTGGACTTCAGAACATATCAGCTTCCGATCAAACCCACATGCTGACGCCAAATATACCCAACTCATAGCTCGGACGCTCTATGGTTCTCGAGTCCAGTAGTGCCACAGATCTCCGGTAGAAATCCTCCTGCCGTGGATTACCCAACGATGCGGACGCATGTGCCCAGACAATGTTTAGTAGTGCAAGTAACACTCGGCGGAATTTTGGGGGACGCTGCTCTGTTGCTTTATGGTACTCCTCGAGCAAATCTGACTTGCTGATATATGGGAGTACCATATTGATGGTGCAGAAGAACCGGTCGAGAAGAAGCGTGGCTTCTTCCTTCGGGGGCAGCGTATACAGCTCATTCGGCGCCGGTGTCGCTCTCGCCCCTGAACTACACGCCGCCATAGTTGAAATATCACTATGATGCTGGACACAGTGGTAGCACGAGTCCAGGTTCTGTGCCACCTCGTTTGATGGTAGGTACATCATTGTTGTTTGGGCAAAGATTCTTGATACCAGACGAAACATCGCATAGTTGGAGCTAGGCCCTGAAGCGTTTGTCAGGCAAACATTTGCACATGGAAATATGTGGGCGACTTACCGAAAAAACCAACTTCACTATCTGATGTTTCTGTCAAGGCGTTCGTTGATAGTACGTCTACGGGTACGCCCTCGTCTACGGCCGTCTCCTGGTCACAAGGTTCTTGGTCTCTCTGGCTGCACCCGGGTGTGTCGTCAGTCAATGGCAATTGGGGGTCTGTAACCGCTTGAAGTTTCCCCTCGAGTGTCTCTATTCTTTTGAGCAAATCACCCCGGTTTCCAGCCCTGAAACGTTGTTAGGTGCAAGGGTGCTTACAGAGTGAGACCCAAAACGTACCGTGCCGTTTTTGTCACACGACTGCCACCCGGAGACGGTATGTAAGAGCAATCTAGATGTAGGTCCTGGCACCGAGAGCAATTTGGTCGTGACCCTTCACACTGCGAGGTGTCAATTCATGGTGTTTAGACCGACTCGGGCACTCACCTTGAGTTTCCGGCGCCGACACTCAGTACACGCAACTTCAGTTCTCCGCATTCTGCGTATATTGCTCATACTGTACTGCAGTGCTATGTCTCTCCATGTCTGGCCAGTTTACTCCGAATCCTTGTCTCTTCTCCACGATATTCCCCCATATCACGGGGTTTCCCCACACAGTGACTGTGAACTCTCTGGCCAATCGGGAGTGTCCTTCCCGATCTCCTCCCGATCAACACTCAACACAACACACACTCAATGTACATCGCCAATTTGTCATGCCCTTGAGGTATTGGACGTCATATGTGCGGGGCGATTTGTTTTCAACGGAAACGATGTCTAATCCCGCGTACCCGAGATGGCATCGAGATAAATACCTACCGTGTCCTGGCCCAACCACAATGGACACCGCTACTCAGCCAAAGAGCGAGCAAACATGTTGACAGTCCTGGTCGAGTTATTGAAAGGGAACCCACTGGCTGCTGGGGGTACTGCGATTACTGCGATTATACTGATATATGTCATATATCAGCGTTACCTCCACTCTTTGGCCAAATACCCGGGCCCGTTCCTCGCTAGCGTCACAGACCTATGGCAGGCTCATCAGTTCTTTACCCTCCAACAGCCGTACAACCTGACAAAGCTTCACGAAAAGTACGGGCCTGTTGTCAGATATGGACCCGACAAACTGAGTGTCACATATGAAAGCGCCATACCGATAATTTATCAGAAAAGCGCAAGATCTATGCCGAAAACCGAGTTCTATGATGCTTACGGAGCCGCTCACCCAAATGTATTCGGCATGCGCGATGAAATAGTAAGCAGTTAAGGCTTGGTTGGAGATTGGTTCAGCATCTAATAGTTTTCTCTAGTTGCACTCCACAAGACGACGTCATATGTCACATAGTTTCTCCTTGAGTTATATCAAAGAAATGGAGAAGTACATGGACCTTAACATCCACATCTTAAAGGACCGGATTCGGACTTACTGCTCCACGGGAGAAGTTTTCAACCTCAAGAAATTACTACATTACTATATGATTGATGTGATAGGCGAACTTGCCTTTAGCCAGTCCTTCGGGGTACAAGAAGCTGATGACGAGTTGCTTGTCCCTCCCGTGATCGAGCACAGCCTTTTAGCCGCCGTGACAGGCGCATGGCCTTGCATGACAAAGACGTTGAAGAAGTGGCTCCCTATTGTACCACATGATGGCCTTCGAAAGCTCTTTGCAGGCCGGAAGGCTTGTGCTGATCTTGCTTCGACATGCGTTCAGCGTCGATTGGCGGACCTTAAGGGCGATGAAACCTCTTCCAGCATGGAGGATAGAAAGGATATATTGACCAACCTGATTAAGGCCAAACACCCTGAGACAGGCGAGAGACTTACACGAATTGACCTGGAAACAGAGGCGTTTGGTTTTATGTACGTTTATTCCTTGGAATGGTTTTGTTGACAATGGACGCTCACAACGTCTCAGTATCGCGGGAACCCACACAACCAGCGCTACCTCAACCCTCTTATTTTACCACCTCCTCCACAGCCCCGAACTTATGAGGAAATGTATCGAAGAGATCGACTCTAACCTCCCAGTGCTCGAGCCCACCGAGTCCGCATACTCCGTCACCGCCGCCGAATCCTCCCTCCCATTTCTCCGGAACTGTGTGCGCGAGAATTTCCGTATCACACCAGTCTTCACAATGCCGCTAGCACGCCGCGTCATGGACCCAGCAGGGATAACCATCGAGGGCAACCATTTCCCCCAAGGGGTGCGTACCTGACTAAACGAAATTATTGTTGTTTTGCTGTACATTTTCAGTTAACCGAGTAACATCCTATAGACATCCCTCGCTGTCTGCAACCACGCCTTCCACCACAACCCCACCGTATGGGGCCCAGACCATAACATCTTCAATCCAACCCGATGGGACGACCCCAGCGTGAACGCCAAGGCACGCCTCTTGATGCATTTCGGCCTGGGTGGCCGACAGTGTATCGGGAAGACGGTAGCCACGACCAACATATACAAGCTGTTCAGCACGCTTCTCAAGGAATTCACGTTTGAGCTAGCGGATGAACAGGAGCGGGCGGATGTGGAAATGGGGATGTATAAGGGGACGATCCCCGACCTGGTCAGTGTTGGAATTAGTGACATGAAAGGACCATTGCTTGTTAGGGCTAGGATTCGTTGAGAGGGAGATTCTCCATCCAGTGCTCTGTTTGAGGCGGCCTTGTGATGATGCATAGATCGGGGCCACCGAGTACATTCAGCCCCCGAAATACGTAACTGGATATATGCAACGCATTTCTGTACTTGGAGACCACGTTCACTGTAGAAGAAACTTGGACGCGCGAATCGTGGACCAGTTCGCGGCTTGCTGTGACGACTTCAAGGTGCTGTGTATAAACCGACTTAGTTCTTCGCCCGTTTGTCCATCGAGGCACGAAATACGCCGTTGGCCACTTGCCTCCAATTCCACTTTTAGCGAGTGCAGGCTTAGCGAAGCGACTACATTTGAGTTGATAATCGCCTCGCAATGCGGCCAATCGAGCAGCGCATTAATCGCGCGCAGGCGGATTGAATAATCCGGACAATGGGACGCGATGAGATAGAGACCCGGAAGAACACCATAATCCAGAGTGATTGTTGGGCGTTCAGGGAATCGAGCTATGAACGCGTCGTAGAAAGACATCAGGTCTTCATAGTCCGGGACGAACTCGGCAGGAATTGAGCCGTTAAACAGACATGTCTTGATAGCTACGATCTGACCGCGGCATTGGATCGCGTAGAGTTCCAGCGCGCGTTGTTCTCTGTAGCTAAGCTTGTGGTAGAAGCGATCGTGAAATGATAGGACCTGCGGGCTGAGTTCGCACCATAGCGAGAGAATGCGCTGTTGCTGGCTGTGCAGATTGTCGTGGTCGGCTTGAATATCAGCATCGGAGAGAGGCCAACATTTGGCGAGAAACGGAATGCCGATGTTCATTAGTTGGTGGATATGTTGATGCACGTCGCGTAGACTATGCAGTGGGAAAGCCTCAGCGGAAGATACCTCCTCGTCGGGCTGTATATCCGCGAAGAGGAACGGCTTGCCGGGGCCAAAGTGAGAGAATTCGACGTCTAACCGCTGGTATGTTTCGATCAACGAACGCTCTAGGTGATGCTGCTCCCGCTCTAGTGCCTCCTTTAAAACCCCAAGGCCACCACGAAGATGCCGCAAGGCACTATCATACTGTCCCAAAAGCAAGTCAGAAATGACAAACAGCAGACAGCAGAGTAGCACGACCTCCCGCAGCTGGGGATCCCGCGACGCCTGGCGATCGTTCAGGATCGAAAATGCACGCGAGGCCTGCTCAATAGCAAACCGGTGCCGCGGCACAAGGAGGTTCTCACCAGACAGGCGCATCTGGTTCTGGAACGAGTCCTCATGGACGGCACCTAGCATACTGGCAGCGTGATAGGCGGCGCGGTCGACGTGGGTCATTTGCATCGAGACCCGACGCCAGAGCGGCGAGTCGAGGAAGGCCGCTAAGCTGGGGATGGAGCAGTGCACGAAGTACGAGAAGGACCGCATCTCGTCTGCAGTAGTGTGCCATCCTAGCCGGGATGTGGCTGGGGGGATGCTCGCCAGCGCGAACTTCTTTACTGGCAGGCGCGCGAGGTCATATCCGTCGCATTTGCGGCCGGTCGAAACGCAGTTGTTGCATGCACCGGGCGACTCGTCGCATTTCTTATGGCGGGCGCTGAGATTGTCAGTATTTTCTAAGTAAAGTATGGGGGCGATTCTCACCGGCAGGTTCGACAGCCCGTCAAGGATCGCGTGGTGAACTTTCTGCGACGTGCCAGCGAAGACATTAGAGGCAAACAGAGACAGGTGTTCAGTCAGAGACGATGATCACCGTAAGAAAACTTGGACTCAGCTTAGCAGCCTAGACTCATCTTGGTCTTCGCTTAGACTCAGTTGACTCTTTGGACTCAGCTTGGCTTCTTCAGCTCTGATCGGCAAAGGTACGGCGTCCAAAGGTCGGAACTGAACTCACATTTCATCAACTCTTATCCTTCTGGTGTATACTTCATTGTCTACACTTTCTAACTTCCACTGAGATGACTTGCTGCTTGAATTGGCCTGATTGGCCTGATTGTCGGTCAGGAATGTTGCCATGCCTTGCATATTATCGCAGGGATATGCCGATGTCGCAGTCGTGACCCGCTGCATGGAAAAAGCAAAGATGCAGCGACTGATTTAAAATCATCGATTCTCATTTCAGGCTTCTGCCACGGTGTCGCAAATAACGATGATCCAGAACAAGAGCGACGGTGTCACCGAAAGCTATGAAGCGAGGCCTGTGGAAGAAGAGAGAGAAGCCCGCCTCATAGTGCGGAAATTCGACGTACGGCTGCTAACCCTGTTCACAGTGATAAACCTGTTCAGCTTCATCGACCGAGTCAATATCGGGAATGCCCGCTTGCTGGGTTTGCAGGAGGACCTGGACTTGTCCGGCCTCCGCTTCAATATCGCGCTGACATGCCTGCTTGTCTCATACTGCGTTGTCGAACTACCATCCAACATCCTCTGCAAGCTTATCGGTGGCCATATATACGTGCCGATACTAGTCTTCTGCTTCGGCACCGTTACCCTGCTTACCTCGCTGGTGACCGATAGAGGGGGGTTGTATGCCTGTAGGTTTATCCTGGGCGTATTTGAGGGAGGGATATCCCCAGGAATCGTCTTTCTTCTGTCATTATTGTGAGATATCAAAAGGTCTACCTGCTTAAAGCCAGTCTAACACCTATAGTTATCGCCGCCATGAACTCGGATTCCGAACAAGCATCTACATCTCCGCGTCCTCTGCGAGCGGCGCATTTGGCGGCCTGCTTGCCATCGGTCTAGCCAAAATACCTGCCTGGGGACTGATCCACACGTGGAAAAACATCTTTTTCTTTGAGGTTAATATGTTATTCTGATCATATTTACACCCGGACTAACTCTGGTAGGGGCTGGTATCTGTTATCCTCGGGGTCATCGCATTCTGCACCATCCCAAGTGGCCCCGGAAGCGCGAGGTTCTTGACCCAGCCGCAAAGAAAGCTGGCTGTAGATAGGATCCAGATCGATGCAGCTGGGACGAGTGAGCATTCACGCACTAGACTGCGACATGTTATTCAAGGCCTAACGAATCCGCCTATCGTGGCCTGCGCAGTGGGGTTCTTTTTTGGGAAGTGTGTTGTGTCTTTTATACTCTTGGAAGAAAATTATATGAAGCCTCTAGCTTGCTAATCAGGGGTTTACAGTACATGCGCACAGTCGTTCTCCCTCTTTTCGCCATCTATCATCCAGGCAATGGGATACACAGGCGAGCTCGCGCAGCTTCTTTCCGTTGGACCATATGTAAGATACCAATACCATGAGAATGCTAAACAACCTCCTAACCATAACCAACCAGGTCGCAGCCTGCATTGTCTCCATAATAGTCGGCTATATCTCAGACCGCTACCACACCCGCGGCTGGCTCATCCTCCTCACAGCCCCAATCGGCATCACGGGGTTAGGCATGCTCCTCTTCCTCCCGGCATCCAACCCCGGCGCAAAATACGGCGCTCTATACCTCGCCGCTCCGGGAATCTACGCCTTCCTCCCGTTGTGGATTACCTGGGCTGTGAACAACGCGGCTACGCCAACTGTCAAGGCTGTTGCGGCGGGACTGGTCTTTGCTGTTGGTTCGTTGGGCGGCATTCTTGCGCCGTGGGTGTATTTGGCCAAGGACGCGCCGGAGTATCGGCAGGGTCATGCGATTCTCTTTGCGTTTTTGTTTGGGTCATGGGGGATTTGTGCGGTTTTGATAGGGTATATTAAAAGGGAGAATAGGGCGAGGGAGATGGGGAGGAGGGATTGGGTTCTTGATGGGCTATCGGAGGAGGAGAAAGTGGAGTTGAGTAGTCGGCATCCGGGGTTTAGGTATGCAGTTTAGATATAGAAAGAGATATATGGCCATTGCTCTATCCTATTGTTCTATATATCTTATTATGTGGATACAGATCCACTGTATGCAGACAATGTACCTGTTCAAGCATGGTCTAAAGGAGACGGACTATGACCAATGTCCATGGTGTAGACATAGATCGGCTTCTTGATAGTAGTCCTTTGCCCGCCAGGCTGCACAAACCGGTTTCCTCGGTTCAGCTGCGACGCACACATCCACAGCCTCTGCTGCGTGTCAATCCACATCGCATCAACCCACAGCAACCGCCCATCACGCACCAGCAGGCTCGTCGTCCCGTTCGGCGCCAACCGCCGAATCTCCTGCCTGTCCCCATCACTATAATAGATATTCCCCTCCGCATCAATAGCCGTACCCCCAGTGCTAGGCGTCAGCGAGAAAGGCTCCACATACCCCGGCAGCGCCGCCGCCGCCGTCTCGTTATGCAGCGCCTCGTTCAAATACTTGGTCTCAATCCGCCACATATACCCAATCCCGGGTTGGTAGTAAAACCACTTCCCATCCGGCGAGACCTCGAGGTGATCGGCATGGATATACTGCCACTCGCCCGTGCTCGCAGAGCGCAGGAACTGGCCCTCAGCAGATAGCGGCATCAGTGCGACAACAGACTTATGTCCGCGGAGCACCACGCGCGCAGCGCCCGTCTCAAGATCCAGCACAATGATCGAACCGATGCCGAATTCTGTTATATAGGCGTGTCTACCATTAAACCGGACGTCGTCCAGCAAGCCTTCCTTGGTTATGGCGTCGCCGAGGTAGTAGATGCGTTGGACTTCGTTCGTGGTGAGATTGATGGAGACGAGTTTGGAGCTGTCCACGACCCAGAGATTCCCGTCTGGGCCTATACGCTGCGCATTTGTGGAGACGAATTTCGTTTGTGAGTCGTGTGCGCTGTCGGTGCTTGCGTTCCAGGAGTTCCAGGCGGCGTTGGGATATGGGCGGAGCGTGGAGTTGGTGTTAGGGCTGCTGTCGATGACTTCAACGATTGATGCGCCTGTTGTGCCGTCGATGTGCACGAGGTTGAGGAATGTGCGGCCTTCTGGAGTGGTGCTCGCGCCTGTTGTGGGTGTGTCTAGGATGATGCTGGTTTTGAGGCGGTTGTCGTGGTCTGGGGTTACGTCGGCTTGAACGAGTAGGGTGAATAGGGCCAGGATGAGGCCGGGAAGGTGGAACTTTAACATTGGGATGGTTTGGACGTTTTATGGTTTTGGAGTTTGAGAGTTTGTTATTTTGAATGTTCAAGTCGGTGTACTGGGGTTTTTAACCTTCTCTGGCCCCGAAATCGGATATCTGATTCAGACTGCATATACCACGCATGCAGATTACAGAGTAGTCAGCCCGACAAGGATGAGACATACTTGGCCAGTCGGACGAGAAATCGTCAGCTCCTAGAACTGAGGATCGGGCTTCGAGGTGGATATTGCAGTGCTTGGTGTAGACCTGTATACTCGATCTGATAAGACCGAAATTGACAACCACAGCTTGTACGGAGTATGCAACTTTATTGATCCCGTCTCTCAGCCATAGTGCCCAGCTTTCTACGCTTATAAAAGTCCATAGGAAGCCCCGTCGGTCTGACTCGGTCGGCAAGGCTGTAGCTCCTTAGGATTTTGACCGCATATCAGTCGGTCCAGTGTCCGAACAATTGCTTGAAACGAGACGCCTGTTATTCAAGGGGTTGCATTCACAGGGGCATTGCTCGAAATGGCGGGAGAGTTGGCTCGAATGAACAATCCAAGTAAAGTCATAAACACGCCCTTGGCGGTTTTTGTCTTGTGACTTCCCAACTATGTACATTCTGTAGGAAAAGAATTCCGAGGCCAAGAATAATGGTTTGTGACAGCCATCTTGATTATGCTCGTCGATATAAGAATGTTGGTCTTTTCTCTCCTTCGACGTTAAAGTTGCCGATATAAGCATTGCCCTCTGTTGGTTCTGTTCATATTGTAGTTGATATAGCTAGGTTCTATCCCCAGTCGATTTCAACAACGCGACCAGGGATGAGCTGATTGAACCGAATCACAATGGATGCAACTTGCAAGGAATGTTATGGCATGAATTGCCAACGGCCAACTGGGAAGGGAGGGCCCAAGCGTCAGAATGTTCGTTCTATCCCCAGTCGATTCCAACAACGCGACCAGGGATGAGCTGATTGAACCGAATCACAATGGATGCAACTTGCAAGGAATGTTATGGCATGAATTGCCAACGGCCAACTGGGAAGGGAGGGCCCAAGCGTCAGAATGTTCAAGGGGCTCCTTCCTGGTATGTTGACGGCGCAGTCGCAGCTTCCTATACAAAATTGTCAGTCCTTAAATACTCATCGCTGGACCTGGTCCTCTTTCTCTCCTTCAGCAACTCCAGGAATACTCGCGGCCATGAAGCTCCCATCTTCTCTGGACATCCTTCTCGCCAGACAGGCGGTTGGTGGTATTGAGGTTGACTACAACTCACCACCCCCAGACCTGTCCACACTCCCTGAGAACTCGCTGTTCGACACCTGGAGACCCAAGATCCACGTTCTGCCTCCAAATGGCCAGATTGGGGATCCGTGTGCGCATTACAATGATCCGGCCACGGGCTTGTTTCATGTCGGATTCCTCCACAATGGAACCGGCATTTCCAGCGTCTACACCGATGACCTGGTAACCTATCGTGATATAAACCCTAACGGGGGCTACATTATCGTTGCTGGCGGCCCCAATGACCCCTTAGCCGTCTTCGATGGATCTGTCATCCCCAGTGGAATTGATGACCTGCCTACGCTCCTTTATACTTCCGTCACGTCCTTGCCAATCCATTGGACTCTTCCATATACCCTTGGAAGCGAGACTCAGTCACTGGCTGTGTCTGACGACGGTGGCCACCACTTCGACAAGCTCGACCGAGGCCCGGTCATTCCGCTTCCGCCAGACGGACTCGATGTTACGGCCTTCCGCGACCCATACGTATTCCAAAATCACGAGCTGGATGAAGTTGTCGGTAGTGACCCAGATACATGGTATGCCACCGTATCTGGGGGAGTCCATGATGTAGGACCCGGAATATTTCTCTACCGCAACCAAGACCCTTCATTTGAGAACTGGGAATATCTAGGCGAGTGGTGGCAAGAACCCGCCAACTCGACCTGGGGTGACGGCACCTGGGCCAAACGCTGGGGCTACAATTTCGAAACGGGCAACGTCTTCTCTCTTGATCGAGAAGGGTACAACGTTGACGGCCACACGTTCATTACTGTTGGCGTTGAGGGTGCATACGCGCCAATCCAGCCCTCGGTTACATCCATGCATGCCATGCTGTGGGCAGCGGGAAACGTTTCCTCAGAGAATGGCGAAAGCGCTACCTTCACGCCTTATATGGCCGGTGCTTTGGACTGGGGCATGGCCGCATACGCCGGTGCTGGAAAGGTTCTCCCCAGCACTTCTCAGGCTTCTGAGAAGAGTGGAGCGCCAGACCGCTTCATCTCGTGGGTTTGGCTCACAGGCGATGAATTTGGCGCTGCCGCTGGATTCCCTGGTGCCCAGCAGGGATGGCAGAATACTCTTCTGCTCCCGCGTGAACTGAGTATACATACAATCCCCAATGTGGTCGATAACGAACTCGTCCACGAGACTGCGTCCTGGCGCGTGGTGGAGCATGACGGCGAGAGAAAATCGGGTGGTGTCGAGCTGGAGACACTGGGAATCAATATTGCGAGGGAGACATACGATGCAATCGTCGCCTCTTCAACCTCGTTTGAGGAGCCTCCGCGAGACCTAAATGAAGCCGGCACTGTTCCATTTGAGCGCTCGCCCACTAGCAGGTTCTTTGCCCTTGAAGCCCAAATCTCCTTCCCCCAGTCAGCGCGAGACTCTGAAGTTCAGTCCGGATTTCAAATCCTTGCTTCTGAGTTCGAGTGGACGACAATCTATTATCAATTTTCGAACGAGTCGATTGTCATTGACCGTAACCAAACAAGTGCTGCATCTGAGACTACACCTGGTCTCGGTACTGTGACCGAGTCTGGCCGTATCCGGCTTTTCGATATCGCGGGTGATTGCGATCATGATGGACACGGAGGACACGATGGTGGCCACGAGGGTGACGGTGACCACAACGGCGGCAACCACAATGGCGATGGGGGTGACAAGGACCGTGCTCGCCCCCAGAAGCAAGATGGCTCCTGCGACAAAGACCACGATAAGATTGAGACATTGGATCTCACCATTGTCGTCGATAACTCGGTGCTTGAAGTTTACGCCAACTCACGATTTGTTGTGTCGACCTGGGTTCGGTAGGTGTTTGATTTTTTGTTGATGAGAATTCACGCTGACTTGTAACAGACCTTGGTATGCCAATTCAACGGAGATTCGCTTCTTCCACAACGGCGAGGGCGAGGTCAGCTTTGGCAACATTGCTGTGCATGATGGCCTGTATGATGCGTATCCGGACAGGGCCAACTGAATATTTTCACTGGTTGATGTATTAGCTTGAGAGGCACAAAGATAGTGATAATTAGTAGCTTTAATCTAACGAATGACCTACCGACTTTGCAGTTTGTCCTCCTTCCCGGCTGAGTGACAGTCTGAGTATGAACCAAAGGCAGTTAGTACCATAAACGAGACTGCCTGACAAACCCAGAGATAATTTATGAAATCCCGTTGCCCTCAGCTGTCTAATGGCCTCAATTGATATTGCGGGGTATGGAGATGATTATAAATGTCTTATGAACAAGTCAGCACGCACAAACGGCTTCAATCACTGCCCGAAGACCCGAGCGGGGCGGATGCCGGATGTTCTGTATCCAGCTTGCCTCATTATTAATCAACGATGTTTAACTACATACTTAACAACAACACACTTGTATCATGTCACTCATCAGTTGGAACTTTAAGGCTGCTAAAAAATGGCTTCCAGACAAAAGATCCTGCTCCTCGGAGCAACAGGCGGAACCGGCTCGTCTATACTGAACGGTTTACTAGAATCCAACCAGTTTGTACGTTTCCATGCAGGCCAAGTCTGACAAATTACTAATTTAAAATACAGGATGTAGAGGTCCTGGTACGACCCAGCTCCGCAGAGAAACCAGCAGTGAAAGAGATAGAATCCCGGGGCGTCGCATTGCGAGTCGTGGATATCACAGCCCCCGAGCAAGAACTGGCCTCTGGCCTTGCGGGAATCGATATCCTGATTAGCGCCATTGGGCCTCACGATCTCTTGCAGCAGAAGACGCTAGTGAGGGCTGCAAAGAGCGCCGGGGTGAAGCGATTTGTACCCTGTGCGTTCATCACTGTTGCGCCGCCAAAGGGGGCGATGTTGCTCCGTGATGAGGTACTTGAATGCCCTGCCATCTTAAGGAGGAAAAAAAAAAAAAAAGAATATTGATTAACAATAAATAGAAAGAAGAGATCTACAACGAAATCAAAAGACTGGAGGTACCATACACCGTCATCGACGTCGGCTTTTGGCACCAGATCTCTATCCCCCCGCTACCATCTGGCCGGATCGACTATGCTTTGATGATGGCGGAACCTGTTATCCACGGCGATGGTAACGCGCCTAATTTAATCACGGACCTGCGCGATATCGGCCGCTTTGTAGCCCGGATTGTGGACGATGATCGGACGCTCAATAAGTATGTTTATACTTGGAGTGACGTCCTAAGCGAGAATGAGATCTTTGATATTGTGGAGGAGGCTTCTGGGGAGAAGATTGAACGGAAATATGTACGCTCCTGCACCCTATAATTTCACTCCGTGTTTGCTTACAATGTCATGCAGGACACCGCGCAGGATATTGAGAAACGGCTAGAGGATGCTCTGGCAGCTCTTTCTCTTGATCCGACTGATCCAGCGAAGCGCCTCCCCGTCTATATTGTGCAGTATATATATAGCAAGTATGTCCGAGGGGATAACCAGCCCCGGTATGCAAAGTATTTGGGGTATCTGGACGCGAGAGAGCTCTACCCAGACCTGAAGCTGGTTTCTTTCCGGGAATATTTTGCAGAGGTTTTGGAGGGGAAGGGGAAGAGGCCTTATCACTAGTGAGCCTGGTGGTTTGTCTGGACGTTATTGAGGATTACTTAACAGTGAATATATACCCTCTATACAAATATAACAGTGCTTAGTCCAGCTTCTTATCAGGTATATACGAAACTAATTCGCAACAAAATAATTCACAGCCACAATCTCTCCCAGCCCCAACCTCTCCACCATCCCATCAACATCAAACCTGACTCTCTGCATCAAACCATGCTCCCTCCCCAAAAAATCCGGGGGAATGCTCGATCCAGTCTTCTGGCTATACAGCAAGAAAAGATACCGATGCGGCGCAGCCCCAGGCGGCGGACCAGCAGGGATCCAGGACATAATCGCTTCGTCGTCGCTCTTAAGATTAAGACTATTACTACTTCCCAGTGATTCTGACTGGTTATTCTCGACGACCTTGAAGCCAGACTGGACCCAGTGAGAAATGGGCGAGAGGGCGTTCCATGAGGCGAATGGTGCGTCTATGTCGATGGAGATGGCTGTGTAGGTTGCTCCTGCTGGGAGTTGGAGGGCCGCGGGTGTTGAGAGGGTTGGTGGTTTTTGGGTGTCTTATGATGGTTTAATTAGATAGGGGAATTACTATATATAAAAGGTGGACATAGTTGTTTTGTAGTTTACAGGTACGTACCCTTTTTGTCGATTTTCGTCCCTGGGGAGACTTGTTGCCCGTTGATGTTTAGGCCGAGGACATGGTGCGTGCCGTCTTTGAGTGCCTGGATGACGGACTCGTGTTTGGCGATGTTGGGCATTGGAGATGTGGTTTGATCTTTTCTTTTCTTCTTTTCTTGGATTCTACACCGTAGAATTCGAGTTTAGGGGGGAGCGAGAGTTGAAGTACCGGTGATGGTCGGGTGTAAGACTTATCTCCGTAGTGCCAGTTTAGGGCTGTAGATCGACAGAGGAGAACTACATTTTTTCAACTGGAAGTAGATATAGAGTCATTGAGTCATTGACCATTAAAATAAGCGAAAAGCGCAATCTCGCTGATTACTAGGAATTTATTGATGGATGCTATATCCATAGCAAGACAATATAGGGGTATGGACTATATATGCTGAAGCCTCAAAACACAGTTCTAAGATAGGAAAAGTATCAATGAAAGCAGTGAAGTGCTTATGCCCAGGCCCTAATGCAGGAGGTTTATCTGCTCTGTCGACCCGAGTATGCAATCCCCTCGGCTGGCGAGTAAATTAATTGGATTCAATGTAATTGCGATCTGAGTGTTATTGGGATCGAGAGCAAAGTTATTATTAAGATTTACTAATTGGTATTATAGTTTTTTTGGCCAAGTTTTGGGTTGTGAGACGTGAGTTGTATTGATATTGATGAAATCAGGATCTTATATTAATTACCAAGTATATTCTAGCTAAGCTTCAGATTAGGGCAAAGCACAATAACCAAGCAACCACCTACACCTATACAATTGGAAAGCGTGTCTCCGCACAGCCACAGTACTGCATACATCCAATAACTGACTGCGATCGTGATCGAAATCGTAATCCGAGATCAGAAATAAAGTGCATGAAGTAATGCTGCAGCAGAGTGGAACCGACTCCGCACTGGTTGGTCCCCCCTTGATCCACAGCATCCAGCAGCTAGCCTGCCTCCCTAACTAAAGGAGTTCAGCCACTCGCACGGCCCAATTTCGAGGCCCCGGTTTCAGACTTGCACTTAGCATTCCAAATGGAGCCGACTCTGGCGTTTGATCGCCGCGTTTATGGGTTGTTTCAACGGGGAACAGCCCGCTGAGGATCCAGGAGGAGCTTCGTTATGCTGTTTTGGGTAGTAGCTCTGCTGGCTTAGCTTTTAGTAACGATGTAGTAAGATGTAGTCAGCTTAAGTTCACATGAGCAGCTGTGGTCGTGGAGTAAGGTACTACGGTGTGAGTACGGTAATGGAAATAGGGTAATTGGTCAAGTTCAAGTTGTTGAATCTTTTGTACATAGTATACAGTATCCATTTTGATCGCCCTGCGAACCAAGCCAATGCAAAACTGTATCAACACCGAATAATCATGCAAGACATCATAACATCGTACAGTAACAATAATATAGTACAGCGTAAACTGAGGAATCGTCACACAGCATGCAATAATAGAGAACAGTTGTCCCACCCGTGTATAAAACATGAACGAATCTTTTAATGCAATCATTTTTCACCACCCATGCCACAAAACATAAATCTATGCCCAATTGGGATAAAAAAAAGCGAGAACCCAAAAACAAAAAAGGGACGGGGCTTGCCTGCTGAATCAATACACGAAAATAACAATAACAACAGTATAGTAGTAATAATTAAAAAGAAAGGTGTAGAACGGGGAAAAGATGTGCGTCATCGGACATCAACGATGAATGTGAAAGTAAAGGGCGCCCTTAATTTTGGGGAAGCGCAGACGTCAGTCGGCAGCGGTGGTGACGTCATATCTGCGCCGATGGACTGAGTCGCTCGGCCGAGGAAGTCCCGGTGTGGAAGTCTCCACGGCGATCCCGGTTTGTCAGCGACTCGTTTCCCCATTGAGCGGCGCCTATGACATCAGAGGCTGGCTCCATGTCATTTCGAGTCATTGGGTCCTCTCCAAAGCTCCTGGTCCCCATTCGTTGCTTCGAGGAGGATTGTTCTGCCACAAACCCAAGGGTCCAGCATTGCGGGTTCGTCGCATGCTTGCTCCCCCTTTTGGGGGAGGGATGCGCTTTACTCGCGCCCTCTGCGCTTCTGCTTGCCTGGCCAGTCAACTTCGGGGTGCACTACCCGCATGTGCCGTGTCAGGGCATCATTGCGCGAGAAAGTCTTTTCCTCGGTGCACAAATGACAGCGGACCTTTTGCTTGCGAGCATTGTGGATCGTGTCTTCGTGCCGCGTAAGATCGTAAGGTCGGGAGAATACTGAGTTGCAGGGCTTCCCTGTCGAAGGATTCGTCCGCTCACACTTGTGGGGACCAGCCTGTGAGTTGCGTGACGAGACATCGCCGCGAGGAACCATGTGATGCCCGCCCGGTGTGGTTTGACGGTGCGCCTCACGCTTGTGCTTCTGCAGCCTTGAGGGTGTCTCGAAACGCTGTGTGCAACCGTGGTATGTGCAAGTGTACGTGCCACCCTCCGCAGAAGTGTTTTGCGGTCGCTGGACTGTCCTGGACATAGAAGGCGAGGCCATGTCATTAGAGTAAACATCGCTTCCCGTAGACTCAAAGCGAGGCATTGACGCCGGGAAATCCGGGGTCTGGTGTAAGAAGCTCTGTTGCTGCTGTAGAGACTGCCTGCGACTCTGTTCGGGGTGGTTGAATGAGAACTGCTGGTTTGGCGCCTGGTTGAATTGCGCAGGGAACGAATCCACCGAGGGGAAACTCGGGGCTTGGAAGGTGTTGTCCTGTCGCAGCCCAAGGGTATCACCGAGATTGAAGTCGGGCTGGTAGGGCATGTGCAGACCATGGTCGTCACCCTCGTTGAAATCGTTCAACACTGCATCCTTGGGCGAGATCGTCTTTGGCTGCTTAGGTTGAGGCTGGGGCTGCATAGACATTCCATTTTGGCTTGTGGGCACGCTGGTTACTGCCTGCTGCTGTCGGAAAGCGTCATTCTCGTATTCTGCTGCCAGGGGAGAGTTCTGTCTGAATGGAGAGCGCTCTCGGTGGATTGAACCAACGGGTGATTGAGTTCGGGCAGAGTTTGCGGCCTGGAGACGGTTCGCGATCATGTTGGGGTAAGATGGGGCAAGTAAAGCGTGCTGCTGGCTGGAAGACTGGTTTGCAGCCTGTGGCGTGGTCACGGCAGCTGGGTTGAGCAGCTCGTCCTGGTAAATGTCGGTCATTGTGCGGTTGAGCTTGGGGATAAGGCCGCTGGCAGCGTTGTACTCTGGAGGGAGGTCAAAACGTAAGTAATCATCCAGCCACCGATCATCGGCGGGGAATTGGGTCTCACCATTGCCAGCAGCTTTGGAGCTGTCGTCAGTTTCCTCATAGTGGTTCTGAGGAGTGACAGGAGAGTTGTGGCTCACAGTTGAGACGGATGCCGTGTGAGAGTGGTCGCTTGGCTGGTGCTGGTGCTGTGGCTGGTTCTGTTGCTGTTCCGCCATGAAGGAGTAGCTACCATCTTGCGACAGATCGTTCTTCTGGAACTGAGGAGTCAGGAACGTCTGTTGTACAGGGGTGTGCACCGGCGTAGGCAGAGGCTTTGCGGAAGCGCTGTTGTAGTTGTTGCCGTTGAATGAGTTCCCTGGCGACCGCCCTAATGATGAGTTGGGTGTCTGCTGCTGTGAAGCGGTGTACTGGTGTGCCATGCGCGGGATAGCGTGGGCATGAGCTGGGGTAGACAGCTGCGCGTTGTTTTCCCACCCGTGGTTGTTGATGTACTGTTGCGCCAACATTTGAGAGTTGTCAAAGACGAATTGCTGCGGCTGGTATTGAGGCAGGTACGACTGCGGCTGCGGCGAACCGGAGTGCTGGATGTGAATCTCAGGGTTGTAGGATGGAGCAGGGGTCATTGACGGTGCTTCAAAGGAGGATGACGACCCGTCAAAGACGGCAGCGTAATTAGCAGAAGCTGCCGTTGTGGCGGGAAAGTGAGAGATGGAGGAGGCTGGTGACGAGGTAGTAGGAGACGATGGCACGGAGTTTGGTGGAGAGACAAAGGTCAGGTCCTGGCGATAGTGGAAAGGCGACTGTAGGCGCGGTTGCTCCTGGCTGAGAAACTGGAAGGGGATGTCTTGAGAGTACTCGGGAAGGTACTGGTCGTCTTGGATGAAGACGGAGTCGGGATAGTTGATGAAGGGAACGGAGGTTGGTTCTGTGTCACCTTTACGTACTGATGGGTGCATGAACATAATGTAATGTGGTGGACGTCAGGAGAGGATTTGCCACTCAAGTAGTCGAGAGCTGAGATGATAGATAATCGGTTGGCTCAGAAGGCCACCACCAAAGTTGGGGGGGGATGCTTTCCACGTATTGGGAGGCGACGTTCTATGGTTCGGGGGACAGGAAAACTGGAGAGTTCTGGAAGGGTCGGGCAGGTATGATGAAATCGAGTCGAGTGCGAGGAGGTTTGAGTTTAAATAAGTTCGAAAAAGTCGGATTCTTGGGTCTAATAGTGTTTTGGAAAGTTATTAGTCTTTTGAGTCAACCAGGTATGACGATGAACTCTGTCACAGTGAGGGTGCCGTGCGGCCGGCATGGGCAGCAGTGGGGATTGGGTGTCATGGCTGGATAAGGTTGACTCACCTAAGATTAGTGTATTGAAAGGGCTGAGAGAAGTGTGGCTTGAGTGTTGGATGTCTGAGTTTCTGGGGCAAAAAAGATGGACTGTCTGGAGGAAGAGAAGCCATAATTAATACCTCGAGTCGAATGGATTATGAGGTCACACTAGCAAGTGGAAGCTCCATGTTCTGTCTTGGTCGGGTCTGAGGCAGCGGACGGAGCGAATCCCAGCTAGCGGTATTATTGCGTACTGTGACGATTTAGCGTCTCCACCCCCATTGCCTATTCCTACTATTTTTAATTCATTTCTGGTTTGGGTTTTTTATTTGGATTATTTTTTATTTTTTCGATTTTTTTACGCTTCTATTTCTGATCAGCGACGATCATCGTGACAGTGTGTCGACGACTCGACTCCCTTCCCAGCCTTGTCCCTCGCCGATTGGGCTGCAGAGATTTTCAACCTTGAAGTGCTCGGTGCACAGTATTGCACCACATCAGTTATTGACCTGACAGAGCATGCCATTCCGTTTTCTTCCAGTAGCCGACTTACACCCGAGTCTTCCCTACAGGCCGAATAATCTTCACTAGGCCTATCCTCGGCACTAATCTAGGCTCTTCTATCTAGTTCTACATAAAAAATGCTGATGATTAAGAATTGTATGACTCAAAAAATAATAATATGCTGACCCCGGACTTTGCACCACAATCTCCCTGCCTTCAGGTAACAGCCGATACCCCGGAGCGGATTGGGCAGTTAATCGCAGACCCACCGAGTCTTCAATGGACTGACAACAAATGTGAGAGGGTGTGGAAGCATTAAGCGCTCAGCCACAGATCCAGCACCTGGAGACTCGGGCCCGACCCGGGACCGACCCCAGCGAGGTGATCTCAGCAATGACAAATGAAGACAGAGGCCTTGCAGGAGAATTCCATTCCCAAGCAGCGCTGGGAGCGGGTCGCTTCGAAGATCAGTGTTGAGTTGGCTCTCCACATTCCAGCACAGCGAGGCCGCTGAGTGGCCAGAGCGGCACTGGCGTCCCCGAGAGAACACGAATTTTACAACAGAAGCAGTTGAAAGGAACTGCTTGCTCAGCCACGATTTCCCGCTCGGGGACACCACCACAGGGCTGTGGCTTGTGTGAAGAAAAAAGAAAGCCACAGAAACAGTTCAAGCCACAGGGTCCAGCTCGGACTTCACCGCAGCCAATGGCAGAGCAGCAACCGCTGACGTTCTTCGCTCTGAGAGGCCCCTCGCTCCCTCACTGAACCGAGATCGCCGTCTAGCGCAAAGCCGGGTTGCCTTTCTGAAGCCGACCACGTTTCCCGCTCTCTTTCTGCATGCACTGCGCACAAAGCAGGGACCAGAGATTGGTCTTGGAAAAGTTGGAAAACTCTCGGCTGCGATTAACTTTATTTCCGTTGAGTCTTCGGTCTTCTCCTAACCCAACATTAACGGCACACTGGTTCCGAAACCCAACACACCACACTTTCTTACTGTCTGAGCCTCGTTTTTTCGGCCGACAGTTCGCTTATTTTCGTTTTCCATGGCCAAGGAAGCACGAAGACGTGGTTTCTTGCAAGAAACGCTGGTCAGCTGATAGCCATATCACGGGGATTGTAGTCAGACGGGCACATGACCACAAGTGACGGGAGAACAACATGATCGCAGTCAGACAATCCGCAAGTCCGACTTGTATTACTCCGTACCGCTACCGGAATTAACGATCTGTAGTACCTGCTAGTAGTTCCTCGCTTACGAACCGCAACACCTGACTTGTTCGGTTTCTGTCCATGTGGTTCGGTCTGAGCGTTGTTAGCCTGGTAGCTGACTAAGTGGATATCCAACTCGTTTCGCTCTCCTTACTGTACTGAGTAAAAATAATAAACATAATATAATGTATAATGAAAATGAGTTCGCCGCGCTGAATGGAAATCAAGCTGCCTGGGATTCCTCCCTCCTGTCGCATGGCAGGGCAGGGGGCAGGGAAGTTTGCCGATCGGATCTATAGATCGAATCAACGCTTAAACCCACGAGCCACAACGGCCCAGATGGAAGATCCAGCTGGACCGGACTGAACACTTCCTAGTCTCATACAAGGTCCAGTAGATTCGATCCACCGTAAGAAAATACGCACAAAATCCACCAATCTCAAGTAAACCAATGTCTCTCGCACTCCTTCCATCTTCCGTCCATCCAATAGCCACACTCTAAGCGAGTCAAGTCTCACAAACAAACCTCAACCGGCAATGCAATGGAACCCACCCTCCACATGGATACACCTCGTACAAAGCAAGTGGGCCCGAAACCCAATCAACCCCAGACTCAGCCCTTCCAAGTTCCCAGCAACCAGGTAATCGAATCGCCCGTGGACTTTCCCAGCCCTTTCCCCTATTCAATCAGAACCCGGCGATCTCATCTGCCGTCCCACATCCCGCGGACAAGACAGCTGAACCCGGTGGCGAGGGCCCTGTCTATCTGGCTGCCTGCTCCACGGATCTGCGGATTTGACACTGACACATGCAAATATGTGTGCTTGTGCTTGCGGACTGATGGATGGTGGATGCTGGCTGCTGAGTCGTTGGAATTTCTTACGGGGGTATGCTGTACAAGGCATTACCTTACCGATCTCATCTAACGTTGTACTACTTAGAGTTTTTTATGCTCCTTCAAAGTTCTCGACCACCCCTAGTCCGCTCTCGGTAGGCTCTACGATCATGGAGGGTATCTTCAGTTCAAAGGATGCTTATTGCTCGCGTGTTTTTCCTACCCAGGAAAAAAGAAAAAGAAAAAGAAAAAGAAAAATCAGACCCTAGAACCAGACAGGGATGCTGTAGTCTGAGATCATGCAGATTCAACTACGGGAAAAACGAAATTATGCAGAGCACGGCATAGATAGAATGGGGTTTACCCGCTCCCCGAAGACCCCGATAGATGCCATGTCTGAGGTGTCAGATTCGGGGCGGGTTGCATTGGGGCCTGTGGCTTTCATTGGGCCAGGCCGGGGGTTATTGTTGGGTTCCCGAGCGCGGGTAGCCGATTCTTCGGGATCTTGACACCCGGCTGGGCTGGGGCTGACCGCGCTGGGCTGGGGTTTGGTTTCTGATACTGTCTCACTTGGTGTACGGTGTAGTATTCGCTTGATGGATTATCCTCGGTGTCTCTTTGTTATTCTAACCGTGTATTCGACTAGCTCGGCTAAAGTGATAGATCGCGAGTACTACACGACCATGCCAATGCAACTGCACCTGCTTTGCTAGTGTAGACATCTCCCTCGAAAACCCTAATTCCGGGCCTCTGGCCAACGAGGAGGAAGATGAAAAATCTTTTCACATCGGGATTGATCCTGATAGGGCGCAGTAAAGTTTGCAGTGTCAGCACTTTAACCAGTGTGCATTCATCAACAGAAACATGGATGAAGCCACTAAGGCAGGGTGAAAATTTCAATCTCCATGTGCAAGGGCTCTGAACTGGATGTGAGGAGGGTGATTGGCAGAGCGGCACAGCCACAAAGCCACAACCTGCTTTTTCGGGTCATGGGGGTGGGCCTCGGTCGGGCTGGGGGTGGGGCTGGCAGGTTGTTGATGATGAAAGGATTATGGAATATGGCCTGTCAGACTTTACTTGCGAGACTCAGGTCAAGTGAATACGTCTTCATGCAGGAGAATATTCAGGAAGCAGATTTCTAATTCTGAAGATAGAAACCCGACAATCCGAGCAAAAGCCATGGTATCTCCGCGGTGAGGCTGTGCCAGAATAAAATACAGCGCGTACGGGCGTGACAAGCGTGGCCGGAGAGCCGAAAGCCGAGACCAGCCAATCAGGCGGCTTGGCATCGGGGACTCCGCAAGGGCCTCAGGCTAGTAATCGACCAAGTCCTCAGAATCCTGGAATCCTGGCACTTAGTACGAGTTAGCGCCGAAAATTCTGTTCTAGTGTGCTTCTCGAAGCCTTCTGTCTCTGGCCGCGTCTTCCGAAATGCTGCATGGCTGGCTTGGCTGCAGGGAAAGTTTCTTCTTCGTTGCTTCGAGAAGTTACGTGCGTGTTCTGGCGGAACACTCGGAGCAGCTGGACGAGTTGGCTGTGACAGTGGTTGTTTCCTGTGTTTCCTGTCGACTGCAGCTCTCAATATCTCCGGCTGACCCAATATTCTCATCTTGTCGTCCCACAACGTCAAGTGATCAGAATAACCATACTATTGATGTTGATGGTCCAACTGCTCCGTATTTGATATCGAGCCGACTCTGGATCGTCGGGCCGGCAGATCAAGCCCAGACCAGCACCGGAACACGGCGCTGTCTCCGTCGGTCGCATCCCCGCTGCGCCCAGCAGATACAGACTGTAGTACACTGTAGTCTATCGTGAGTCGTAATCCATCTCGTTGATTGCCTGGATATAGTTCGGCAAAACAACGTCTCCGGCCTGCGTATTCGTGGAATATCTCCGGCGGAATGCGCTGTCCAGCAATGTCTCAGTCTCACCCTGCGTGCCCGGCTGTGCCCTGCATCAAACAGAGACAGTATCACCATCAGAACCCAAACCTTTCGCCGGCTAAACCATTGCGCGTCCGGGTTGTGTGAATACCGAATCCCGGCTGGATGTCTCAGATGGATGCGACCGTTGAACTCGAACACGCAACTCCAGAAATAAAAATAGAACAATCAACCGACGCTCGACCATGTGTTCAACTGATTGACTCCAGTTCCAGTTTCTTCCACGTACCGTGTATCCTGAGTACCTAAAGTCCATTCCGTCCTTCCATCCTCCTGATCAGAAAATTTTTCATCTTATCAGCCCAGCCCAGACCTGCAGGCGAAAAATGCTAAGCGCAGCCGAGATAAGCCCGCACAGCCTTCCTCTCGCTGCCTTTCTCCCCTGCATCCGCGGTCTAGACCAGCACCAGGCGGTCTTTTTCTTGAATTCTGTTGCGACCGGCCGAGCAAGCCTGGTCTAGACCGGATACCTCGTCTGTTTTCTTTTTTGGAGGTTCATCTGACCCTTTCATTCATTCCTTCCCAGTGTTGCATTCATTCCTTCAAAGGGGTTTGTTTGTCTTGGTCGGCTGCTCGTCCTTGCAGTTGTTACCGGTAATAATCCCATTATCTGAACCAATAACTCCTTATCTCTCCCTATTATACTTGGCTGTTTGTATATTTTCATGAATTTAACCGAGCTATTCTTAGCTTTCATTGAATTGACTTTTTTGAATTTTTATACCCATGCTTTTTCTGAGTTGAGTTGAACTCACCATGGAGTGGACGAAGGTTTCTCCCGCAACGTGTAGTTTTGGTTCCCTGGGTCGCTTGTTGTTTACTGTTACTGTTTAC
Organism: Aspergillus versicolor CBS 583.65; assembly: GCF_001890125.1. Classification (NCBI taxonomy): domain Eukaryota; kingdom Fungi; phylum Ascomycota; class Eurotiomycetes; order Eurotiales; family Aspergillaceae; genus Aspergillus; species Aspergillus versicolor. The sequence goes on along the minus strand of NW_024467524.1, from coordinate 2,814,059 downwards.
TACGGAGACATTTTCCAAACTCTGGAGCAACCGGTGCATGCCAGTGTTTACGCGAACACATCCAAGTATAAGACTGGCGTGATAAAGAAAGTATAAGTGTCGGCGTCAAGGTAACCAATGAAGTATATTCTGCGATAAAATCCAACACGCTTTTTGTTGAAAAACCCGAAAACTACGTGTATAACATCCGCATCCACTGGTCTATCTATGCGTGTATCTCTCTATCTCTGCCCACCTACTTCTGGATTTAACTTGTTTATTCCGAATCGAGCACCGCGGCCTTAGTTCTCCATGTTAGTAACTGTTTAAATCAGAGGTGCCAGGGACACGTACCCTTGCGGTTTCGTATAGCGGAGAGATTCCGGTCCAGTATTTGAACTATATATCCAGTTAGACAACCTACATCTCGAAGTAAAAAGTAGGAGTATTGGGTAACTAACCTGGTACCATCCCTGTCCGACTAATACTTCCAGCCCTGGAATGGTGTTCCAACCCGAATCAGACGCAAGCCTCATCAGCGCGGTTACCCGCGGCTTGTAGGCCATCTCGAGGAGGACTCGCGGGACCTTCTCAACGGACTTTACTGCCTCGACGTCTGCCTCCTGCGCCTTCTCGAACATGTGACACAGGGTCTCACGCATCACGGGAGCGATGGGCTGATCCGCAGGGATTGTACCAATCGCGACATGCGGGATCGTTTCAAAGGTAGCCGGGCTGTCGACGATGCGGATGTTGTAGCTGCTCGGGAAGGTCGAGACCATGCTCTCGAGCTTGGAAGGTGTACGGCCGACGATGTAGATCGGGGCGTAGCCCATGTTGTGGAGGGCGTAGATGGCGGCGCGGGCGGTGCCGCCGCCACCAACGACAAGGGCGCTTTCTGGCTGCGAACCCTTGCGGCCGTAGACGCCCGCGTTGCGCAGCGAGAGGATCATCCCCTGCCAGTCGGTGTTGCGGCCAATCAGGCGTGCTGGCTTGCCCTTGTCTCCTGGGACGGGGATGATTGTGTTTACGGCGCCGATGATCTCGGCTTCTAAGGAGACTTCGTCGAGGAGAGGCATGATGTCGAGCTTGAGGGGGATTGTTACGGAGGCACCGCCAAAGTCTGGTGCGCGGATGAAGTCCTTGACATCTGCGGCGGTGTCGGTCTCGAGGCGGCTGTAGTCGTGAGGGAGGCCGACTTTGTTGAAGAGCGTGTTGTGGAGGGCAGGTGAGGGGGATCCAGAGACTGGCTTGCCAAAGATGGCGAACTTCTTAGACTTGATCTCGCCCATGAGGGACAGTCCCCTGCGGATTTCGGTTGCGGAGAGCTGGCCTGGAGCAGCCTTGAATGGTAGGCTAGGGTGAGACACGGGGGTCATGAATCCGTTCAGAATGCGGCTTAGCTGTCCCTGGTCGCCCATGTTGATTGCGATCAGGGGAACGTCGTGGGCTTCCGCAGCCCAGTTCTTGAACTTCCGGAGCGCCGTGTTGTCGTCGAGGCTCTGTGCAACGCCGACGAGTTTAATGACGTCGCCGTACTCGAGCGCCCGGTTGTAGAACTTGATCCATGACATGTTCGCCCATGAAAGCTCGCCCTTGGGGTCGTGATGCGACGCGATGATTTTAGATTGTCCCTTCATTTCCGTCACGGTGCGCAGCAGCTCGTCGGGGAACGCGATCTCAAGGTCAACGAATTCAACCCCGGATCTGAATGCAAGCTGGTAGAGCGCCTGAGCAGCGTCGTGAGCATCATCAGGGAAACGACCACCCTGTCCCTTGGTACGGACGGTGAAGATAATAGGTAGCGTGGTGCGACTGCGAAGGAACGATAGCTGTTCCAATACGTAGTCGACAGATGGGATGTCGCTGTCCGATGCGGGATCCTTCAGTAGATCAACCCGCAACTCGACGGCGTCGGACCCTACGCAGACATCTTCGAGAATGTCACCAGCCTCGCGGAGATCCGGTAGCGTCAAAGACACAAAGAATGTGTGCTCCTTCTGCTTGACAGCATCAAGGATGTTGATTTGCCCAGTCGCAACCTGCAAGAATCGGTTGAAGTCCTCTGACGCGCGAGCCAGTCCGCCTGGAGTAGCATCCCGGCTGTAGTACTGGATGTTGCTGCACTCCTGGAACCACGGCTTCCGTCGTAGCCACACGCCCATCATATCCTCGACATAAGCGGGGCGAGTCTTGTCGACCGATAGGAAGTCCATAATCTTTGAGATGTCGCGCATGAGGAGCAACACATTCCCCTTGTTCTTGTGGTAGTCAACGAGCAACTTCCGGGCTTCAGGCATCTCCACTACACCGCCACCGCAGGCGAAGACGTAGCCCTTTGGTCGCTCCTTCATGGTGCGCTTCAGAATATCCAGCTCCGCATCGCGGAAACCTTGCCAGCCCCGCGTCTTGATGATTTCAGGAATAGTAATGCCCTCGCTGGTCTCGAGCTCTGTATCTAGGTCGATGAATGGCCGGTCGAGCGCCTTGGAAACCCAGTTTCCGGCTGTAGACTTTCCAGCACCACGCATTCCAATAATGTAAATCGAAGCGCTGGCCTTGTCTGTACCGCTGAGAGCTAGGGATTCCTCTTCCAATTCCTTGCCCTCAAGCTTCACCTTGTACAATTGTCGGAGGCTATCCCACCAACCGGGCCATGTCTTTCCCACACATTCCTTTTCGAGGATCAAAGTTGGCTGGGGAGTGGCAAGAGACAAAACGCTGAAACTAAACGCAACTCGGTGATCATCATAGCAGAAGATACCCCCAGCTGGTTGGCGGAGAGTTGTGCGGTCAATACCGTCGATCTCGAGACCATCGTCGTGCTCGCGGCAGACAACTCCGAACTTGGCAAGCTCGTCCTTCATCGCCTTGATACGGTTGCATTCCTTCACGCGCTGGTTCGCAATACCGTAAATACGGGTGGTGTGGTTCGAGTCCTTCCCACGAGCGATAGCTGCAAGCACAGAAGCGCCAAGGAATGCATCTGTCATGGGTTCCATGTCCACGTTGGGAAGTGGCCGTAAGATGCCGTCCGAGGGTCCAGTCACGGTAGTGGAGGTTTCAGTTTGCTCGACAGTGCATCCCATGGGTCTCAAAACCTCGACGGCGAATCGGGCATCACCTTGAAGAGAGCTAGATCCAATGTTGGGAACGGTGCAAGTAGTGCCCGTGATTGCTGCAACGGCCAGGGGATAAGTGGCGGAGCTTGCATCACTCTCGATAACGTATTCTGTAGGGTTTGCATAACGGCCCTGGGGAATATGGTAGGTGTGCTCTTCAGTGGTGGACTTTTGCACATCGATGCCGAACGAACGCATCATCGCGGTCGTCATATCAATGTACGGCTGAGAGATAGGCTTCCCTCCAACCAGTTTCAACGTCACAGGTTCCTTGGCGTAGGGTGCACACATGAGCAACGAGGACACGTATTGGGATGATACTTTGGCAGCCAAATTGATATTTCCGCCTGCAAATCCACCAGACGCAGCGATCTTAAGAGGCAGACTGCCCTTGTTCTCCACGTAGTCAATGGAAGCGCCGTTGGCAGTTAATGCATCGACGAGATCTCCGATAGGACGTTGCTTCATGCGGTTGTTACCAGTGAGCACGCTGTGATCTACAGTGCTTGTGTTGGCAAGAGTGGCAACGGTTGTGAGGAATCTGGAAGCCGTGCCGGCATTTCCTAGGTACAACTGCGAGGGGTATGCTTGAAGGTTTCCACCTTTGCCGTTCACCACTAGCACCTCACCCTCGTCTTCCCAGGAAAAGGTGGCCGCGCCAAGTCTTTCCAAGGCATTCAGCATCACCTCTGTGTCGTCGGAGTGCAGCAAGTTCTTGATGCGAACAGTGCCGGAGCCGAGAGCTGCTAGTACTAAAGCTCGGTTGGAGATACTCTTGGATCCTGGGGGTGCACACACAACGTTTGAAGACTTCTCCACGCCAGGGTGTACCTCAATGCTTGGAGCAAGGACCACACGAATGTCCTCATTGGCCACGACACTGGCGCGAGGCTCGTATGTGGTTCCAATGGCGGAGAGAAGGACGATCTTCTTCTTAGGGCCATCATTCTTCTTGTCCAAAGCCATGTTGAACATTAGCTGGTCCACCGAGCAGTGCTTTCCGGCAGTGAGTTTTCGGATCCGAGCATCTTTCATCGAGGTAGGAAGTCCGTAGGCGGAAATGCACTTGACAATGCGGGCGACCGCAACGCTCTTCAATACCCCGAGGTGGCGAGCTAGTTCTGCCTCCTTCACCATGCCGATCGCGACACACTCTCCATGGAGAATCTGCGGTGTTAGGATGGCTTCAATGGCATGGCCGATAGAGTGGCCCCAGTTCAAAAGGTTCCGGAGACCACCCTCGCGCTCGTCTGCTGAGACGACATACGCCTTGTGCCGAGCAGAGGCCAAAATTCTGGCTTTGATAATATCTTCGATACCATCGAACCGGTGTTGTCCTGGCTTCAGCTCTCGGCGAACGGCCTTGAGAATCGTCTCCGCGTTCTCCTCGAGAGCCGTAAATTCTTCTTCGCTGGAGATGGCTGCAGTCTTGATGACCTCAGCCATGCCATTGATGAATTCCCTCACCGGCAGCGTCTCCAAGAATTCGAGGTCAATGTAGATTTTCGTCGGTTGCCAGATAGAACCAATCAAGTTCTTACCCAGAGGAGTGTCAATCGCAGTTTTCCCGCCAATTGAAGAATCGACCATAGCAAGGAGAGTAGTGGGGACCTGCACATAGCGAACACCGCGCATGTAGGTCGCAGCGACAAAGCCTGTCAGATCTCCGATGACTCCTCCACCTAGAGCGATAACCACAGTATCACGACCGCATGGTGGGTTCTGGCTCAGCATCCAATCCTCAATGTCGGCCTTCGTCTGCCGGGACTTGGAGACTTCACCCGGAGGGGCATTGTAGATGAGGAGGCGCGGAGAGGGGGAAACGGAGGCGGAGGCATCTTCGAAGGCCTTCTGGAAGCCAGGGGTATAAATGGATCCGATATTCGTATCAGTGATAAGAACGTAGGTGGTGGAGGGGCAGTCGCTGATCAAATCCTTGGCCACATAGTTTCGCCAAAGCCCGAAATCAGCGATGATGCTTTCGCGGCCCAAGATACTGATTTTCGTGGGCTCGGACATGGTCGAGGAGGGTATCGAAAATAAAGAAAAGAGACGAAAGGTGGTACGAGGGTAAAATGTCGGTGTCTCCTAGTTCATGCTGGTGGGATAGGTACTTGCGACGGAGCTTCCCAAGCAACCTTTCAATTGCCCAACTAGGACGACCGGTTAGAGATAGATGGCCGCCAACTAAATTCGCCAGAAGAATGAGTTAGAAACAATTCACAATTTGATGTTCGCGCGAGGCACTGCGGCCTCAAGGTGCGTCCGAAGTGCAATGAGCGGTGCGGCACCGGAGCATCTCAGAAAGTGGGGGGAGTATGACTTGGGGAGCTGTAACGTACCTATCAGAAAGACAAATTGGGAAGAAAAAGGAAGGTAGACCGTAGCAGGCCCAGAAGACGAATTGACTATGGAGCGTGGTAGAGATGAGTGTTCCTGAAAGCGCGGCGAAGAAAAAGAATGCTGAATTGACTCATACCAAAATTAATCAATCCCTGGGGAATTTTCTCCCCGCAGCTCCGATGTCGTCGTCTCGGCACGCCCACTAAACTCTATAACCTACTCTTCACGGTCTACTGCTTTACTAATGAACCCAGGGCCATTGGCATCTCTTGTTATTCTGATCGCAGTATTCTACATGGGATATCGAATTATCTTCCAGTTTTCCCCTCCAATACAACGCCGTCCTTCATCCCAATTTCCAACAGTAACTGGAAAAAGCAAAAATCAAAACCCAATAATTGACGCATCTGACTTTTTCTGACATGCATTTATTCATCTATGCGGTGAAGGAATATCATCCAATCTTAATATCGGCCGTATCCGCCTTGGTTTCTTGACGAATAGTTGTCTCGGCCTCCGCGGTAACCCCCGCGCGAGTACCCTCCACCTCGAGGCTCGTAGCCTGAGGGCCGTCCGTACTGATCAGCCGGTCCGTTATTGTATTGCCCTGGCGGGCCTCGACCATAGTAGTCGCCCTGGCCGTAGTTCGGCTGCTGATAATTGCGCTGCTGACCATGGCCCGGGTTGTAGGATCCATACGACTGCCCATACCCTCCGCGTGGAGGGGGTGGTGGCCCCCTAGAGAAGTTGCCGGAGGCGGATGGAGGAGCCCAGCCAGAGGGAATCGCAGCTGGGTTGCCCCCAGGCATGAACTTGGGGTCAAGGTGTGCCGCGAATGGATTCGGTCTGCTGTCGCCGCCTCTGTCACTCCCTCTGTCACCACCCCCTCTGTCGCCGCCGTAGTTCATACGACCTCCACGTCCACCACGGAACGGTGCGCCACCAAAAGAGCGTCCGGTATGCTGGGCTCTAGATTTGGTGGCCTGGATGTCCGCATTGTCCAAGGCCGGTGGCGCGAACTTCACTCCCCGGAGAAGCATGGACTTGTGGACATGCGTAGACTTGGGTATCTCGTAACTCACGCTATACAAATAGACATTGTTAGTCAATGACGATTATTGTGAAAAAAAAGGAGAAAAGTAAAAGAAAACTTACGTTAGTGAGCGGTCATCATCCAATGATGGCATGCCATACTCCTCTAAAGACGAGACAAGCGAGCTATGTGGAATGTATGACTCGTTTTTCTCGACTTTCCCCGCCAATCCCTCACTAGTCCGCATGTTGAGCTTGTACTTTGGAGCACCCTGCTTCTTGGAGTAGAAATTTCCGACTAAGTCTTGGTAGAGCGGGTGGCTCTCTGACAGCAACAGCACGTCTCGGCCCACCGTATTGCGAGACCTTTCATCATCCGTTAAAAGCGGGTATTTCTTTTCCATAGCAGCTAGAAGTCGCTTTTCATCGATGAAGGGTAATAAGACAACACCCTGCCAAGCAAACTTCTTGCCATTGAGATCAACGGGGAAATCTTCTGGATAGAAATCGATAATCTCGCTTTCGGGATGGCTCATTAATTCGTGGAACACCTTGGGGATAGCGTGATTGGACGAAGCAGGAAGAACGCCCATAAGCTGCTCATAGGGTCTGAATGGAATGCCCTTTTCAAATGACAGTTCAATGTCACCAATATCCACAAAGTCCGCAGCGAAAGGTGCATAATGGTAGGGATAATACCAGGTCCAAGACGGGCAACCCTGGAAATAATACAGCAAAACCCAGGCAAGACCTTCTGCATACGCTCTTGCGACCTTGTGGCGGAACTCCTTATTTTGAGGATCGACACCAAATTTCTGTTCATAGTAACGGTCGGCATAACCTTCTTCCCAAAGGCGGACTGTGTCGGGAGGCATCTCATCGTCCTTTGCAGGTACCGGCTTGGTTGGAGTCTCAGTACCAAGTTGTCCAACATCGGCCTCATCCGCCTTTCTTTTTCCTAGGACTGTTTCGGAAGCATCGCCTGCCTGTGCGTCGGTGGTGTCTGGCGTCGACTCCCCGTCCTCTGAGGGCTGATCATCCTGCCCTCCCATTAATTTGCTCTTTAAGACAGCCGCAGCACTTTTGTTGGCCACATTAGCCCGGTAGACCGCCCCACGATTCACAACCATGCTGTGAGTAAGTTCTCTGGTCTTTCGAGTCAGTTCACCTCTGGCGGGGGTGATCAACTCTAGCCCAGGGGGTGCCGGAGCCGCGCCTCCAGGTCCACGGGGCTTCGCACTGGTGGGTGACTCGACCGGGTCGTAAGAAGGTGAACTCCGCCTTCGCTTTCGAGCACGTTCTTCATTCCTTGCATTCTCCTCCTGCTTGCGCCGTTCCTGGTTTGCCTGTCTCCTTTCCTCCGCTTGTCTACGACGGCGGAAAATGGCGTCTTCTTGCTTAGCCAGACCTTGAAGGATAAGTTGTGCTTTCTTGAAATCCACGCGTCCATCCTGAGTCAAGTATCCACCCATCAACGGAATATTATCGCGCCAGATTGCAATCAAAGTATCGATACCATCCTCACGGATATCGAGTGATGGCAGGTGTGGAAGGAAATCGTTTCCTACGAAGAAACACATGAATACCCAGTCATCGAGTGCCCTCTCAAGATCAAACGGAAAGGGTTGGTGCGGGACAAATAGCTCGGCCGCAAGATATTCTCTAAGAACGGAAACATGAAGCCAAATGAATGGTTTAGGAGTCGCGACTTTTCCTTTCTCATCGAACTCCCCATTCTTTTCCTTGGCTTGGCCTCTGCATTCTTCGGCTTTATGACCTGGTTGGCCACACAGATGACATGTCCGAGGCTTGGAGTCTTGGAAGAACACGTCCTCTCGCAGAACCCTGAAGTGAGGCTCGTGGGTAGCTAGACCCAACATGATCAAATCTGCGTCCTGTGTGGCATCCAATATTAGTTTCATCCCGTTAAATCTTCAAAGTTTTGGACCTAGGGGCTTACCAGTCCATAAATAACATGGCGAGTGTTGGGATCATGCTCGGGCGAGGCACGTTGTGATCGGATGAATTCCATAATCTTATGCTCACCTTCACCCGGGACAGTCGCATCGGAAATGATAATTTTCATCTATTTCAGTTAGAAACCGGACACTTTACTTTACGGCTGGAGACTAACCTTTTCCCAGGCGGGGTCGGTGTTGAGCTTGTACGCAATCCAGTAGCGTAGTGATGCTGCAAGGATGTCCATGAATGGCGTTCCAGGTGTAATAACGTTGCTGTCCCAAGTCTTCTGGATGACCTGCTCTTCAAGCGTCTGCCCCTTATCTCCATTCTGCTTTGCGAGCATTTTCTGGAACTCCTGCTTCTTCTCGTCTTGTTCTCGTGCCTCTTGAGCGGATCGGAATCGACGTGCTCGCTGTTGGTTCATCTTTGCTCGGGGAGCGACTCCGTCTATAGGTGAAAGGTTGGATTAGCTGCAGGTCCAAAATAACATGCAATGTCAAGCTCACACTTACCAACGGCAATCATCAAAAGCTTTCTGGGTCGGACCATATTCACAACGCGATCCGTGTATCGGAAAATCTCGACCATCATTTCCTGCTCGTTTGCCGGCGGCGGCTTACCCTCCGGATGCGTACACGGATGGACGATACCATTCATGTCCAGATACAGGTTATCCATTTCTTCGCCATTTGGATTTGGACCTGTAGTGTCAACCGGAACTTGTTCTCCATGGACCTCGTAGGGAGTCTCCTCGATTACCGAGGAGATAATCTTCGGGTACTTCTTGGAAAGCCATCTGAAGAGAGCCGGAACACCCATGGTGACGAGGGGTCAGGAAAATATACGATGATGGAACAGAGCGCGAAGAAAGAATAATCAATTCTTTTCTGATTTAATAATATAAAGTAGAGAATTTAGCCACGTCCAGCGAGATGCTCCATCAGCGACTTAAATCCTAGACTCGAGTACTTGGGCTGGAACCGACGCCCAGATTGGAAAAAGTTGGAAAGAAAAATGACAGTAGCACCCAGGTGAAGAAGGCACTGCACTTAAAATAGCTCGTTCACACAAGGCAGGCCGTGGGTACGTGAAAGAGAGAAGGGGGACAATGAAGACTCTGCGAATGCGACAGTCGAGATTCCCCAGCGGAGTTGCGGCTGCTCGGCGCTTCTCTTGTCGCGGCTCCGACAGCTCTAGCGGCCACTTGGCGGTGGACTTGTTGACTTGGATGTAGCTGGCCCCAAAGAACAACCCACCATTCGCCGTTCAGTCGGTTCCCCCTCAGTGGTTCGATGCATACCAATTGATACGCGCCCAGCCGGTGGTGACCATGAAATATCGAGTGACCCGTTGCGATGTTTCGAATCCTCGAGTCGCAGGCGCCCGCCAAACAAACGGCGACGGACACAATCAACACCTTGATCGGTAGGTTGCAGAGTGCAACGCTACTGGAGGACCGAAGAGCTGCTATACAAGGACTGAGGAGTTTTGCGAAGATATACCCTGCATCGGTCGCGTCGGGTGCCCTCCGACCGTTGATTAGCAGCCTCCGAAATGACCGGGAGGATGTCGACACGCTCAAGGTCGTCCTGGAGACCTTGTTAATGCTATTCTCGCCAGATGCGAGCAGTGTTCGTGTGACTCGACCGTCGGATATATGATTGATGAACTGACACCTTTGTCTAGCCCGAGGCGTCTGATGAGATAGCTCTCTGGCTATCCGACGAGTTCACGCAGGTACGAACGATCCGCATGCAGTCACGACCCATTCGCTAACGAAACGAAAGCGACAAGACAATATTACAGCTTTACTAGATCTTTTAGATACCCGAGATTTCTATTCTCGCCTATATTCCTTACAGCTTATGTTCCAAATTTCGAGTGGACGACCCGAACGAACGCAAGAATGCATTTTGACCGCGCCGTTAGGTATCCCCAGGCTAGTTAGCGTTCTAGGGGATGCACGAGAGCCGGTGCGCAACGGTACGCATGGCAATTTCCTTTTCCCCCATAGGTTTTGTTATCCCGGGCTAGCAAGGCTTCCAGCTGACAACCGCTTTACGGTTCTACAGAAGCACTGCTCCTTCTCATTGCGTTGACGCCTGCCTCGGAAGAGCTTCAAAAACTCGTCGCTTTCGAAAATGCGTTTGAAACCCTCTGCTCGCTGATGGAGTCCGAAGGTGGATTGATACATGGATCCGGGATCATCGAAGATTGCCTCTCACTCCTCGCCAACTTGCTGAAGCTCAACATTCCCAACCAGTCGTACTTCCGTGAGACGGGTTGCATACAAAGGCTGGCCAAGCTGCTTGCCGATGTTAACCAAGAGCAGGATTCCGACGAGCCTACTCCTCCATGGATGCTTGCTCAGCGCGATAAGAACGTATGGGGCTTGTTGGTGATTATCCAGCTATTCTTGGTGAAAGGCGGCATCAACACTGCTGCGAATCAAATGGCGTTTTGGAACACTGGCGTAATGGAGCAGGTATTAAGTACAGCTTTTGGACAGAGATTTACCGTGAAAGTTACCGCCAAGGTAGGTGAACGCTGTTTTATATAGAAGCAGAGCCATGATGTTAACTTGATCAGGCTCTCGCGACATGTGCCGATTTGATCCGCGGAAATCAACCGCTACAGGAGAGATTCGGCGATGTTGAAGTGTTTTGGGGTGCAGGGCAGGCAAACGATGAGGTCAATGGCAACAAGGCCGCAAAACCACTTCCCAGAATCAATGTGATTGAAGCGTTACTCAAGCTCTCACTTGAACCCGCCCCTATCCAACTGCTTGATGCTCGCCTCTCTGCATGTGACTGCGTCAAGGCCTTTTTCACAAATCACTCGGGGATCCGCGTTCATGTACTACTGCGAGCGATAAATGGACATGCCAGCGGTCAAGACGAAATCCCCAATATACTGACTGTTCTGCTCACTCCACCGGAACTACGAGGAAATGCTGACCCATATCAAACTTGGATGGCTTCTATATTGATGTTCCATTTATTGTTTGAGAACACTGAAGCGAAGTCTGTGGCCATGGGAGTGACTGAAGGCGATGCTGAGAATGGAGAAGAGGTTATAACCTGCATTCAGACCATCACGGGTAACCTCATCACAGGAATACAGCGGGGCGATGACGAAAGAATATCTCTAGGGTATCTGATGCTACTCTGCGGCTGGCTGTTTGAAGACCCTGATGCCGTGAATGACTTCCTCGGAGAAGGTAGCAGTATCCAAACCCTATTGCAAGAGACCAAACACAGGGGTGTCACGAACGTGCATGTATCCGGTCTTTGCACTATTTTACTGGGAATAATCTACGAGTTCTCTTCAAAAGACTCTCCCATCCCCCGAAAGACCTTGCACAAGCTGTTACTGGAACAATTGGGAAGGGAGCAGTATATCGACAAAATAACACGACTTAGAGAATCCCCTCTGGTCCGCGATTTCGAGGTTCTACCCCAAACAATTGGGGCGAACTACGAGGGTGGACTTCCCGACATCTTCTTTGACCGGGTATTTATTGAATTTCTCAAAGACAACTTTAGCCGTTTGCTAAGAGCCATTGATCGTGAGCCTGGGCTTGAAATCTCCGTCATCACGAATGGTGTTGAACGTGGCGTCTCCCGAGAACTGGTCGACTCTCTCAAATCCGAAGTCGAAGAAAAAGATCAAGTCGTGCAAAAACTTGAGTCGGAACTTGTTTCTCTGAGGCATAAACTTGAACACGAACAAGCCGAGCACCGAAAGTCCAGGGACACTAGTGGGCTAGAATTTTCAAAATTACAACAGGGCCATGACTCGCTTCAGAAGCGCCTTGAGCAGGAATTGGCTGCCGCAGGCGAGCAACACAAACAAGCGAAGAATGAGTTGCTGAAACAGCATGGAGAGCAACTTCGAGCCATCGATGCGCAACTGCGAGAGACTTCTGCTGAGTACGAAAGGAAAAGCAGCAAGTTTAAAGAACGGCACGAGACTGAGGTGGCTGATCTCCAAAAGAAAATCCGGTCATTGGAGTCAGATCTCGCCCGAGTCAAAGAACAACACAGCGGTGAAACACGAGAGCTGACCACAACGATTGAAACTTTGAAGTCAGAGGCGGACCGATCCAAGGAACTGCATGCAACTGAAGTTGCTGGTCTCAATAAATCCATACAGGATGTGCAGTCAACTGCCGACAAGGCTGAGCAGTACAAGTCGGAAGTTGCTGAACTTGAGTCGAAGGTCGAGACTCTGAAGTCAGAGGTCGAAAGCACGAAGGAAAAGCATGCGACTGAAGTTTCCGGCCTAAGCACTACGGTCCAAGATCTACAATCAAAACTGGATACAGCTAAGCAGCAGCATGAGTCGGAAACCGCCAAACTCGAATCCGCCAACGAGACGATACGTTCGGAGCTCAATACAATGAAAGAACAGTCCACGCAAGATATCGAAGCCGTTAGGGAAGATTATACTTCCAAGTGCTCTGCACTAGAATCTAGGGCGCAACAAGCTGAAGGCGAGGTCGACAGGCTTGAGGCCGAGGCACGCAAAACTGCACAGGCGCTCGAGGAAGCACAAAAGGCCCTTGAGAAGGCGCAAGGTGAAGCCAAGGCGAAGGAAGAAGCGCGCCAGGCGGCACAGTCAGAGCTGGAGGATCTCCTCATCGTGTTTGGTGACATCGAAACAAAGAGAAACGAGGATAAGGTGAGTCAGAATCAAATGGCTATAGTTGGCAGATATACTAATCCTTTGCCACAGAAACGGTTGAAGGAACTGGGCCAGGAAGTATCTGAAGATGAGGACGACGAGGAGGAAGAGGACGAGTGAATGCACATGCCCCCCCAACTATACTATACCACTTTCTATATGGTCGAGACAATGTAACATAATTTCTCAAAAATATAGACTTGAAGCCACTCGTATAGATCATTTTGTCCGCAGTAAGTGGCCGGCCTGCGTGGGGCTTGGCAAAATCGGCAGGGCGCGGGGTGACTCACTTTTTCTTCAAAAAGCGCTTTCTACCCCGCGGCCACCGCTCGTGTGCTCTGACAACAACCACGCCGACCGCTACCACCATGTCCATTGACTTTCCCAAGGAGGAGGACATTGTCCTGCAGCGCTGGAGGGAGATCAATGCCTTCCAAAGGCAGGTCGAACTCTCAAAGGGCCGGAAACCTTACACCTTCTACGATGGGCCCCCCTTCGCTACCGGCCTCCCTCACTATGGCCATCTGTTGGCATCCACCATTAAAGATATTATCCCCCGATACTGGTCGATGAAGGGCCACTATGTCGAGCGGCGATTCGGTTGGGATACACACGGTGTGCCCATTGAGTACGAGATCGACAAGAAATGGGGTATGTCGGGTCTGGAGGCCGTTGAGAAGTTCGGAATCGAAAAATACAACGAAGAGTGCAGGGCCATTGTCATGAGGTTTGCGACTGAATGGCGCCAAACTATCGAAAGACTTGGACGCTGGATCGATTTTGATAACGACTACAAGGTTAGTCCTATCTATAAGCCCTCTGGTGGAATCGCGCGGAACTCGGAACCTGAAACTGACTTGATGCTCTTGCAATTCAGACCATGAACACCTCTTTTATGGAGTCCGTATGGTGGGTTTTTAAGCAGCTGTTCGATAAGGGACTCGTTTACAAGGGATTCCGTGTTATGCCTTACTCGACTGCCCTCAACACCCCGCTTAGCAACTTCGAGGCCCAGCAAAATTACAAGGACGTTCAAGACCCCGCCATCGTTGTTACATTTCCTCTTGTCGAGGACCCAGAGACCTGTCTTCTCGCGTGGACAACTACACCTTGGACGCTTCCTTCCAACGCGGCTTTAGCAGTCAATCCGGAATTCGAATATATCAAGATCTTCGATGAAGCCTCTGGCAAGCATTACATCCTGCTCGAATCTTTGCTTCGAACACTATACAAGGACCCCAAGAAGGCCAAGTTCAAGATCGTTGCGCGGTTCAAGGGGTCGGAGATGAAGGACTGGAAGTACCAGCCTCTCTTCGACTACTTTTACAAAACCTTCAAGGACCACGGATACCGTGTGCTGAACGCCGCCTACGTCACCGCGGATGATGGTACCGGTATTGTCCACCAGTCTCCTTCATATGGTGAGGACGATTACAGAGTTGCCGTGGAAGGAGGCGTGATCGACGAGACCCGCCCTCCACCTGACCCTGTAGACGAAATGGGCTGTTTCACGTCCCAAGTACCGGAATTCGAGGGGCAACATGTCAAGGACGCCGACAAGGCTATCATCAGGCACCTCAAGGCAAGCGGACGTCTTATTGTCGATAGTCAGATTACTCACAGCTACCCCTTTTGTTGGCGGTCTGATACCCCCCTGATCTACCGGGCTGTTCCTTCGTGGTTTGTTAAGATCCAGCCTATCATCCCACAAATGCTCCAGGGCATTGAAGAATCACACTGGGTCCCCAGTGCTGTCAAAGACAAGAGATTTGCTAGCTGGATCCAAAACGCTCGCGACTGGAACATTTCTCGTAATCGATTCTGGGGTACTCCACTACCTCTTTGGGCAAACGCAGACTTCAGCGAGATTGTCGCTGTTGGCAGCATCGAAGAGCTCAAAGAGCTGAGTGGATATGAAGGGGAGATTACCGACATTCATCGTGACAAAGTAGACAACATCACCATTCCGAGCAAGAAAGGAAATGGCGATCTTCGCCGCGTGAGTGAAGTGTTCGATTGCTGGTTCGAATCGGGTT
This sequence comes from Aspergillus versicolor CBS 583.65, assembly GCF_001890125.1. Taxonomy (NCBI): domain Eukaryota; kingdom Fungi; phylum Ascomycota; class Eurotiomycetes; order Eurotiales; family Aspergillaceae; genus Aspergillus; species Aspergillus versicolor. The sequence goes on along the minus strand of NW_024467524.1, from coordinate 2,798,899 downwards.
CCATGCCATACGCTTCTCAACACTATCCGTTTGAGAACAAGGATCAATTTGAGAAGAGTTTCCCTGGAGATTTTATTGCGGAAGGTCTGGACCAGACCCGTGGATGGTTCTACACTTTGACTGTCCTTGGTACACACCTCTTTGGCAAACTTCCCTTTAAGAACTGCGTTGTCAACGGTATTGTTCTTGCCGAAGATGGAAAGAAGATGTCGAAGCGGTTGAAGAACTACCCTGATCCTTCTCTGATCATGGAACGGTATGGTTCGGACGCCCTCCGCCTTTATCTCATCAACTCCCCGGTTGTTCGCGCAGAGCCGCTCCGGTTCAAGGAATCTGGTGTTAAAGAAATTGTTGCCAAGGTTCTTCTTCCTCTGTGGAACAGTTACAAGTTCTTCGAAGGTCAGGCAGCTCTTTTGAAGAAGACCGAAGGAATCGACTTCATGTGGGATCCCAAGGTGGAGGCTACCAACACCAATGTTATGGACCGCTGGATCTTGGCTAGTTGCCAAAGTCTTCTCAAGTTCGTCAATGAGGAGATGGCCGGATACCGCCTATACACAGTCGTTCCCCGCCTTCTAGGACTCATTGAAAACACGACAAACTGGTACATCAGATTCAACCGCAAGCGCCTGAAGGGTGAGAACGGCGTTGACGACACCTTGCACGCTCTGAACACTCTCTTCGAGGTTCTCTACACTCTAGTCCGCGGACTTGCCCCATTCACACCTTTCCTCACCGATAACATCTATGGTCGACTTCTCCCCCACATTCCTGAGTCTCTACACAGCGAGGATAGCAGGAGTGTTCACTTCCTTCACTTCCCCGAGGTCCGTGAAGAGCTGTTTGATGAGGTTGTGGAGAGAAGAGTGGGACGAATGCAGAAGGTCATTGAAATGGCCCGTATCTCCCGTGAACGACGGTCTCTTGGATTGAAGACTCCCTTGAAGACCCTAGTCGTGATCCACCAGGACCAGCAATACCTAGACGATGTGAAGTCCTTGGAGGGGTACATCCTTGAGGAGATCAATGTTCAGGAGCTCGTCCTTTCCACTGATGAGGAAAAATACAACGTCCAGTACAGTGTGACTGCCGACTGGCCAACTCTAGGCAAGAAGTTGAAGAAGGATGCACAGAAGGTCAAGAAGGCTTTGCCATCATTGAGCAGCGACGATGTCAAGAAGTTCGTTGCGGACAAGAAGATCCTTGTTGACGGTATTGAGCTTGTGGAGGGAGACCTTGTGGTGAAGCGAGGCCTTAAGCAGGACTCCTCGGCGGAAGACAAAGAGCCCAACGCCGATGACGATGTATTGACTATTCTAGATGCCAAGCTGTATCCTGAACTGGCACACCAGGGACTTGGTCGAGAAATCGTTAACCGACTCCAGCGCCTCCGTAAGAAGGCTGGGTTGGTCCCTACTGATGATGTCAAGATGGAATACCATGTTCTCACGGATCCGGATAATGTCGGCATTAAGGAGGCATTCTCGACACAGGCGCCAGTCATTGAGAAGGTGGTGCGCCGGCCGCTTGAGCAATATCAAACCGCTGACGGCAAGGCTCCTAGCGGAGACGAAGCGGGCATGATCATGCAAGAGGAACAGGAAGTGCAAAACGCCACTTTCTTGCTGCGGCTGCTGAAGCTGTAGACATCGGGGTATGCAGAAACGGTTTCTTAGACTCAGATATCAATTAGGGTAGAGATGTTGGTTTCAAAGTAGTGAAATTTCTAAAAACAATATATCCACGATTTCAGGTTAAACATCATAAAACATCATGATATAAAGTCCACTGTAGTAGACATCAGACAAAAGCTCCAAAGCACCATAATATACACATTTTCTAAGCAAATTAAGCACGTGGGCTTCCCATTCAGGCTTTCTTAGATGCTGCCTTTTTACACCTCCTGTCAGACATATTCTATACAAGGGACAGGGCATCTAAAACAACATACCAGAAAGCAATCTTTCAGCTTCATAAATTCCTTTGCGCACATGTCTTTATGTACCCCTTGGTAATCGGCAACGATGCACTTGCCATATGCCGCTGCCTGCAAACCACCCAGTCAGCCTCGCCATCAGAGCAACCGAAGAAGGCAAACATACCTCTACAGCGCACTTGGAAGTGGACTTTGCAAACTTCTCAATAGGCCGTGTCCGTGTCGATGTCATCTTTTTCCTCTTTTGCAAGACTTGATGCTTGAATATGTGCCACCAAAAGGCTGGATAGTGAAGCACCCGTAATTACATAATCGGGAAGGTACTGCACGTGACCTGTCGTGAATGTTTGGCTGCGCGACCAAGCAAAACATTGGTTGCAGTCTTGCAGTCGGCAAAACTAAGTCACAAATTGGCCCCGGCATTCTTCTGCTCAGGCTTGTGGTTTGTGAATTTACCGATGTTAGTCGGTGTCGCAAACTCCAGAACGACGAGCTTGTGTATTTTCTCGTCTAGAGCTCGCAATGGTTTATTTGGTTTCTCGTCTCCATGAGCCATATGCGAAAAACACGCGTTAGGTCGCGGATATTTCGATGCCTCCCGTTCCCGCTCAGCGAAGAGCTCTATCCCACGAAGATCCGGCCATTTCAGACGAAGGTGTGCGATTACCTTGCCTACCGTTACCACCTATTTTCTGCGGAATTTCAATGCTAACGGCCGTTTACCTGTTTATTAGATGTCGGCTTCCTCTTCCAAATCATCAGTCACGCGGAGCGCCATCCGGACGCAGATCGTCTTCCCTACAGAGTATTGTTCAAAGAGTACGATGCGGCAATTGAAGAGCATGGAACGGAAGCGGATCCAGGCTATGCCTGTATGCGCTTCCTGTTCAAGATGGGAAGCAAAGATGTCATAGGAGATACTCTGTTTGAGAAGTTTGAGAATCTGCTCCAGCAAATGGGCATTGTGATCGAATTTGGCAATGACGATAATGACACTGATGCTTATACGGACAATCTTTCCGTTGTCGATGTCCAGCCACGGACGACGGCTGAACCGGCCTCACAAGAGATCCGGACACCCCGGCCGCGGCGAGCCTCATTCAATTCGATGTACGATGTTGGAGATGACCCGACTACTCGGAGCTTTATCAACCGTCCAAGCTCGCGATCCTCGTTGTCGCGATTACAAACCGGCAAACCCGAGTTCCAGGCCCCATCCCAGCCGAACCACACTCCGAGGAGGGCCGAATCGCCAGACAGGACGCAACTGATTGCGCAATTCATGGACGTCGGCCGACGCCTTATTAGTAAAATGGATTCCCTACAGTCCGCAAAGGAAAGAACGAGGGAATTCTCGGATGCCGTTAATGAAGACCGTTCAAGAAGAATGGCAGAAGCTCCCCGAACCAAAAGATCCAAATCCCAAAGCGTACGCTCTGCTGGTTCAAGCTCAGACGAAGAAGATGAGGGTGAAGATGAGTCCCTAGTCTCCGAAGACGTTGATGGAGTCTTCGAGAAACCCAATGTACCACCCGAGTTGCTCTATCGGCCTTCACTTTCGGATCTGTTGAGGGATGCTTCGACGTTCAATATGTATCGCCAACGGTCTTTAAACAGACGTATCTTAACCCAGTGGATGAAACGAGCTGTGCAGGCACGGCAGGCTCACCAAAATATGGGAATGGTTGCTCTAAATCGGGATAGAGTTACTCTAATTCGGCAGGCTTTCGGAACATGGAACTCCATAATCCGGGAGAAAAGGCAAACAGCTCGTACAGAGAGGTTCTTTAACCACCTGGAGGAGCGCGCCGCCCGGGCTCGAGACGTGTATTTGATGACGAAAGCTTTCACCCACTGGGCAGCAGTTGCCTCTGATGAGCTAGAAAAGACCACTAAAGCTCGGCGGCATATTCTTGGTGTCAAGTATTTCAATGCATGGCGTGAAATAACCGCCGTCAACGTTCTCAAGGCCCAGCGATTTGCACTACAAAGGCCTATGCAGGTTTGGAAGCAAAAGACCGATCATATCAAAGGGCTAGAGACACAGGCTGTTATACATCATAATGCGAAACTAAAACATGGCTTCTACTGGCAGTGGTTCTGGGGTCTCTGCGAGAGACGCGCTCCCAGGTGGCACGAATTCTGCATCAAGAGACGCTCTTTGCTTTACTGGCTGCGGACTTTCCGAACAAATAGAGAACGCATACATGAGATTGATACGACGAATAAACGAGTATCCCTAAGATCTACGCTTCAAGCGTTGCGGGACAGGTCAAAAGCAATTGTTGGGGCTGAGCAGCAGGCCGTTACCATACAACGGCAGCAGCTCCTCCGGGGATCTTTCGACGAATGGAAGCTCCAGGCTCGTCTGGCACCAGCCGCTACCCATGTCGCAGAGATGGTTGACACTAACATCATGCGAACAGCGTTTGATCAATGGACGAATCGAATTGACATGCTAAATCAAGCAAGGGAGATGGATCGACAAAGAATTATACGAAACGCATGGGTCGCGTGGAATGATAATCTCCGTTGCCAGGCATTAACTGCGCGCATCGAGGAGCGCCTAAAAATTGAGACGATGTACAAATGGATTCTAGCGGAGCGATATCGACTTATGCAACGAATTCGCGAGCGACGGATCAAACGAGATGTCTTCTCAACGTTTGTGACAAATGTTCGTACAACGTATACGCAACTGCTCCATAACGCCGATATTTACGAAGACCGACGAAACGACGATCTACTCCGGTCGAAGTTTGATTCCTGGCGGAACCGACTGGCGCTTCAACACGAACGCGAAAATATGGCCTTTGAGTTTTATGCCCCGCGCCTTGTCCAGGAATCGCTTGTGGCCTGGCGCTCGAAACAGGAGCATGTCACAAAACTGGAAGAGTGGTCTCGAGATGCCAGATTCTATTTTGTATCGACTCGAACCCTGAAGCGCTGGCGGTCTGCAACGTTGGACTCCGCCAAACGTCGTCGCCAGGAAGCTTACGCGACGGTGCGGCGAAAAATGAAAATCAATCTTGCATCAAAGGCCTTGTCATCTTGGCTATCCAGGACGCGCGAGATTCTTGATATTGAGCAGCAAGCTTTACAACTTGATAGGGCGAACAATCTGGACATTGTATCGGAGTTACTGTCGCGGTGGCACGAAAAGACCACACAACGAATTCAAGAATGTGAAGACGCAGATGTCTTCTACGCCAAGCAGATTGGTTATGGCAAGCTGATACGATGGGCGGAAGGCGTGGTTACATCTCGCCAGCTGGAGGAACAAGCTGTTAATGTGTACCGACTACATGTACTTGGCCAAGCCAACACCCAGCTTCGCAAGCTCAGTCTCCGGGTTTTCCAAATACACAACAGCTCTGAAACGGCAGAGGCCTTCGGGGAACGGAACCTCAGAAAACACGCAAGAGGCTTCTTCCGCCGTTGGCTCGACCAAGCAAGATTCCACTTGGAGGCTCGAGATTCTCCAGGGCCACTAGTGAGCCCCACGAGAAACCCCAGTCGTGCTAGTGCTAGCGGTGCAGAACAGTCGATATTTGATCCTTGGCAGGTTGAGACGCCTTTTAAACTCAACGACTTTGTCCCTGAACTCGAGCGCCCATCGGCGACTCCATTAGCTACGCCTAACAACATGACTTCACCCTCCAAACGGGCAGCGAGGGCTCGCGTACTAGCGCGTGCTTCAACCACCCCAGCAACACCCCTGCATACGCCCTTCGCTAGTAGACTACTACGCGAGGGCGTTACTGTTCCAACTACGTCCAGTCGACGGGATCGCACTGGACGCAGTAGCGCTCTGGGGACTGTTCGGTTCGCTGATCAGGAACCGGAGTCGCCCACGAGCGGGAAAGGGTCGGCGAATCGTCGACCATAAACTCGATAAAATATAGTCGTGTGTTTTATGTATGCTCTTCATGCGGTTTGTGGCGGGCAAGGATGGCGATTATGATACCCTTTTGTCGGAACAAGCGCTATGTAAAAGATCTGTATTTATGATATTGGATGAACAAAATAGACTCATATTATTTTATATCAATTCTCTGTTTTGCTAGCCACTGGCCCTATATTTACTCATTGTATATGTCTCGATGCCTCAGTTTGGTGGTATACTCTACTGTCAGCTGGCAGGCCCGCAAGGTCACACGCGGAAAAGCGGAGGAGCTGCGGAATCGGCGTCATCATTCTGGCTCCCGAGACAACATTAAGTTAACTCTCCCACCAACCCTTGCCTGCACCACCGAATTCCCTCGTCCAAGCTCCACGGGCCTCTTACTCTATTTTATTTGTCTTAAATCCATTCACGCCCATACCTGGCAATGGTGTACTATCCGTCTTGAGCGCACCGAGCGTCTGATCTCCCCACGACCACCCCTATGCGAGCTGTACTACCGGGGAGACCCCCTGTGAAGCTCCAGTCTTTCGACACCGCGCTGTGGAATGGCCTTCGCGTTGTTGTAAGTTTGCACCATGAAGCAATTCTCGAAAGTCTATTGTCTGTTGTCGAGCTAACTCATTTGCGCGTCTTGTTAGGTGTACATCTCCGGCCAAGCACTGGTTATACTCGGAGGTCCTCACAAGCTCCTACAAACGATCTATGTCGATGACACACAGGCACTGGAGGCGGTCGCAATAAATGAAGCTTCAGGGAAGATTGCTGTTTGCGGAGGTCCCCATGTTTTCGTCTACCAGCCGTATGGGATTCTCGACGAAACGTTGAAGGTTTGTGGCTGCGCCTAAGGATGCTGGAGTTGAGCTGTGGAGCTTCTGAGAATGTTGAGTGGTACTAACGTCTTGGAACTTGATAGTGGTCGCTGTCCTCTACACTCCGCTACGAAAATGACGAAGAAACGATACAGACGATATCGTGGGGTTCCCACGAGGAGCTTCTTGTGGGAAACTCGTATTTGACACTCTGGTTTCTGAACGATACACCGCGGGCGGCATGGAGGCAAGAGTTGGCAAACCCTGTAAAATTCGCGCAGTTCTCGCCGGACTCGACCCTCATTGTTACAACGGGACTTTACGATCGCTTCGTCAAAGTATGGAGACGACTAGCGTTTGGGGCGGACGATGTGCGGTTTGATGTGTCGTACCTCCCGCATCCTCGCGTAGTGACGGGATTCCATTGGCGCCGGCCGCTACATGGAGAACAATCGATGGCGAACGTCTTTTACACGCTATGCGCCGACAATAGGATTAGAGTATGGGCGGCGGTTGATAAGCATGCTCCGGCGCCGCTACATTTCTGGACCCAGATCGATATGGGCGTCTCTGTACAACCACGACAGACGAATGGTACGGACATTTCTCGCCGTTACGGATTCATCATCGATAGTCGGGACTTCTGCAGTGCCACTGAGCGCGCAGTGGAGCGGGGCACAGGAAACAAAGGAAACCATGCATTGGAACACATTATAGAAGTGGCAAACAAGAGCCCAGAGATATGTGTCGTTATAGATGGCGAGGGCCACATGTCTGCCTGGGCATTGGAAGATGTCGGCTCAAAGACACAGTCCGAATTGAATGTGTTTAACATTCTGCATGTCGAAGGCTTGGATTTCTCGTTCTTGCGTGGACGCTCTGCGCAGGAAGATTACGCTCAAATATGTGCTTTTCAGAGCGCAGACCCGAAAGACACACTTTCGATTCTGATTCACCATTTTGATGGACGTATTGAATGGTTTGATTCGCAGGTTGACATTTTGTTTGACCCGGCCCCGGTCAAGAATCGGATAGCGCGCAAAGCATCCTGGACTGGACATATTGGGCCTGTCAAGAAAATAGTCCGCAACGCCTTTGGGGACACCCTCACCTCACGTACAGACGACAACAAAGCCCTGGTATGGAAGCAGAAACGGAGAGAAAGCGATTCGGGACTTACCCGTAGGAGTACGCTGTTTTCCGACGAGCATATCCACCGCAGTTGCGTAATCGAGAACGGAGATTTCATTGTTAATTTGCACCATAACGGGATATCTCTGTGGGACGTTCGCTCCTTTCATGCCGAGAAACTTGCATCTACGACATTTCAGCTCTCGAGTAAACCGCTCTGCGTCCTGGAGATGCTTACGCATGAGAAGAACGCCGGTGTTGTATACCTGGCGGCAATCGCCGCCGATATGACCGGAATTGCTTGGGAGGCTAGCCTTCCGATTAGGAAAGGACAGGACAAGTCCCAGTGTTACTTGAAGGAATTCTGCTCCTTTGATTTAGGACTGGAAGAGGACGTCGCATATTTTCTACCTGTAGATCCCGCCGGTCCCCGGACACAAATGTCTGGGTTTTTTGATCTCTTTTCTCCTGATATAGCGCTATCTTATACATCGACTGGCGTTGTCCGCACATGGACTGCGAAGGTCGATAAAGAGAATCGGCGCATAGAGTGGCTACTGACGTCCACTGTTGAGACGGGTATCACAAACCCAACACTTGCAAGTGGTAGCTCCATTAAGAAAGCTGCACTTGTAGACGAGGACCGAACACATTTAACTATTTGGGATACAAGCGGGGCTCAACTCGAGTTCGAGGAGCACTTCTCGCAGCAGGATATAATCCGCGACCTGGACTGGACGTCCACTCCAGATATGCAGTCCGTTCTCGCAGTGGGATTTCCACACAAGGTAATCCTACTCTCGCAATTGCGTTACGATTATCTCGATTCTGGCCCATCTTGGACGCAAATCCGCGAGATATGGATCCGTGATCTGACGCCTCACCCTATCGGAGACTCATGTTGGTTGAGTAACGGCCACCTTGCAATCGGGGCGGGCAATCAACTTTTTGTTTATGGGAACGAAATTGACGCTGCAGACCGTTTGGTGTCGCAGCTTCGTATACCTACTCGGGGCTCGTCGACTGTTGGTCTTTTCGAAGTCGTAAGCAGGCTGAATGGCTCACTTCCTGTATTCCACCCGCAATTCCTCGCCCAATGTATTCTCAGCGGCAAGACGAACTTGGTGCATTCGATATTGATGAAACTTCATCGGAAATTGAAGTTCTACACCGAGGGTGACGATATGGACGGTTTTCTGGAGATGCCGCTAGAGGACATTTACTGGGATACTGACGTAAGTTGAATTCTAATAAGTCTGTTTCTTGGGCTAACATGGAGAAGACACCACAAAAAGCGGTTTCTAAAGAACTGAACTCGTCATATGCGGACCTTTCCCTGGACGATGAGCCGTCAGTGATGGACGAGGATACCGCGGCCATTCTCAATGACAATCTTGCCAGAGTAGCTTTGCCGCAGCTTACCAGCCAGGAACAAGTCCGACTGGTTGATACGATTGAATGCGTTGCCACTGTTGAAAAGCACCGCCGTTCAATGGATGATAATGCTGCCCGCTATCTTTTGTTTTTCAGACAACATATGCTGCGCAGGACCCAGGGGATTGCAAATAAGGTCACAGTGTCCTGGCGAGAGATAGTTTGGGCCTTCCATAGTAGCAGCCAGGACATCCTCCTGGATCTTGCGTCTAAGCAGTTTGGTGGAAAGCTGTCCTGGAAGGCTGCTCGCGAAAGTGGAATGTTTATGTGGTTGTCGAATCCAGTGACAATTGTAAGGACGAAGCCCTTTTCGATGAGGCATTGGCTAATAGTTTGCAGCGAGAGCAATTGGAGGTAGTCGCCCGGAATGAGTACACCAAATCAGAAGACAGGAATCCAATCGATTGTTCTTTGTACTACTTGGCCCTCCGGAAGAAGAACATCCTTCAGGGTCTTTGGCGGATGGCTCATTGGAACCGTGAACAGTCTGCGACTCAAAAGTTGTTGGCAAACGATTTCCGGGAGCCCCGGTGGCAAACAGCTGCTCTGAAGAACGCATATGCTTTGCTTGGAAAGCGTAGGTTTGGTAAGTTCCCTATGGCCCAGTCACTTGATGATACCCTAGCTCACTCAAAACAGAATATGCCGCCACATTCTTCCTCCTCGCGGACCACTTGCGAGATGCTGTTCATGTCTGTTTGAACCAGGTTGGCGATCTTCAACTGGCGATTGCCATCACCCGTGCCTACGAAGGGGATGATGGGCCTGTTTTGAAAGAGATTCTGGAAACGAGAGTTTTGCCTGAAGCTGCAACTGATGGGAATCGGTGGATGGCTTCATGGGCTTTCTGGATGCTCGGCCGCCGCGATATGGCTGTGCGATCGCTGATTGTGAGCTGCACAAACTGATACCGCAAGAACCCAAGCTAACTGAATCCCAGTCTCCCGTCGAGTCACTTATCCCTTCAACACCGAGCTCGCCTGAGACTCCTGGCTCAGTCCCCATACAAGCCAAGTCCTACTTGTCCAACGATCCGGCACTGGTTGTCCTATACAAACAACTCCGGGAGATGACACTACAAACGCTTAAGGGTGCCTCTAAGGTATCCGCCAAAGACGAGTGGGACTTTGTTCTCCGCAATGCACGCCTGTATGATCGAATGGGCTGTGATCTCCTCGCCCTTGACCTTGTTCGCCACTGGGAGTTCCTGAAAGAGCCCCAGTCCACGCAACTGACGAAGGGCGGCGGTATCAATTTGGTCGATGGTGCTGTTGATTACCGTAAGATGCTTCGGCGGAGAAGCAGTCTTGTTGTTGCAGATATGCCGACCAAGAAGAGTCTGGGAATGGAGCCGACCACGCCGAAGAAGCCGCAACCGCCGCCGACGATGTTCCATGAGCCTGATGCGAACTCTTTGCTTGATAGTTTCGGGTTTTAGCGTGCGTATTCTGTGTTGATTTACGTATGTGTATATTCTAGGTGGCTGGAGCCTTTTATATTTATTATTTAGATGGGATTCATCTCGTGAACGACATTGCTATTCATAAGTGACATATCTGAATCTAAAGCAAACACCAGGAAAAGAAAGTATCAGGATCTTCCACGCCCAGAACGCCAACCCATAACCGAAAACACATTGTCACATCACATCATATAAACCTAAACCGACTCAAACCAATCTAACGACCCAAAAGCGACAGCCTCCTCTGCTGCCATCTCCCCGGCATAACACCATTGGGAGGATGCGAGACATGCCCCTTAACCGTCGCATTGGTCGGCACAGTTCCATTCCCAATCGCAGGTGCATGACTATATCCACTGCCACTGCCACTTCCATCGGAACAATCAATCCTCATATACACCTCCGAAAGAGGCATATATCCCGGACTCCGCTTGACACACTCGCTCTCGCCACCAGTCCCAGAACCCACAGCGAACTCGCGCCGGATGAGCACCGGCTCGTAGCACCCCGGCTTCTCGAAGAGGCGCACCGTGCACATCTCGATGTTGGGACGGCTCTCCTTGCGGCGCCAGAACCCTGCCACTGAGACTGAGCTTGGACTTGGGGTTGGGCTTGGTATTGTAGGTGTTGTGCTTGCGACTGCACTTGAAGTTGGGTGCATGCTTGCACTTGGATGAATACTTGGGCTTGAGCTCGAGGTTAGGCTCGAGTTTGCGCCGCCGTGGCCGCGCTGCCGCTCGTCGATCTCTAGAGCGAATGAGACGTGGTCTACCTCGTTGAGATAGCCGAGGGGGATGGGGACGGGGACGCCCTGGCAGACGCCCTGGCGGATGTTCATGCTGACGGTGAATCGCTCATCGAGGTCGAGGTCATTTGGGGTTTGGGAGTTGGATGGGCATGATGGGCCGAATTTTGTGGTGATGCGGTGTGTGCGGAGGGAGTGGGCTGTTGTTGCGAGGAGGGTAAGGAGGATGGAGAGCTGGAGGGTTGGGTTAGTGGGGGTGGAAGTAAGATGAGGAGAGCACATACTGTTGCCCAATACATTGTTTCGGGTTGTAAGTCGTATCTTGAGAAAGTGATAGGCAGGTGGTTCTTATTTGGTGGAGAAGTATAGGCTGGTATAGAGGGTTTGATATCGGCAGCGGCTAAGATGCACTGATCGTAGTGTAGAGATATTTCAATGTAGATTGATTGATTGATTGATTGATTGCTTGATGAATCTCCAAACACTCCGGTATCAACAGGCCATTAAATATCCTATTTTCCCCTACCAGCCAGCCGATTTTGCCACTCCGTGCCTCGCATCTCTAGATGTGTTTACATGGCTGGGTCTGGGAGGGCTGGGAAGAACGGACTCGACACGACAAGGCCTGAATGAAGCCACGCGATGAAACGCGATGATATCCCTATATCTCAAATGTCTCAGCCTCTGACAGAATTGTGGAATGTGGGAGTTGAGCCTTGCGTCTGCGTCTCCGCGACGGCGTGAAGTATGGAGACGCCGCTACGGACATTCCATTCAGCAGCTCTATCATGCCATGTGGAGGTCTTATTGGCTGCGTCGCGCATCTCACATTCCTGTCTTTTACTGGCGCGTGAGTTTATTTATTAGGAGCATAGCCCGCGTCTCGTGGTTTTGGTACTGGATTGGAATGATGTACTTGGTGAATTGGGAAGAATTGTCAGTCATTCGAGTCTCAGATTCAGAAGTCAGCTACTATACTGTAATTAAAGAGTTCTATTGCGTAGTAATTCTATCAGGCCACGACATTGATAGGTTGCCCTGATGTCCAAGCTTCAACCGCCTTTTTTAAATTCATCGCGTAGTTGACGGAGGTTCTCTGGGACAGCCAAGCAAGATGCGGTGTGGCAATAATGTTAAGATCCCCAGCATATTCCGCGAGTAAGGGCGTGGTTCCAGGACCTGCAGGCTCCTCTTTGAATACGTCTGTGGCTGCCCCCGAGATTCTGCGCTCGCGCAATGCCTGGACGAGGGCCTCTTCGTCCACAGTGCCACCTCGGGAAACGTTGATCACCAAGGCATGCGAGGACATGGATTCAAATTCCGGCGTCGAGATAAAATTCCGAGTTGAGTCGGTAAGCGGCACAGCGACGAAAAGTACCGTGCTTTGCTTGATGACCGAGTCAAACGGAACCCTTGAAGGGTCTGAGGTATCAGCACTTGATACCTTGCGATCGGATACCAGGACCTTCATTCCTAGATTACGTGCCATTGTGGCGATTCTTTTTCCTGAAAGTCGCGTTAGAGTCTTGCAGCTTGTATAGGAGGGGATTGGCCGGGCCCCTACCAACGCTTCCGTTTCCAATAATGCCAGCAACTTCGTCCTGGCAAGTCAAAGGCGGAGTCCCATCCTTATCAAGATAATCAAACATCAGCAATCCGTGCTTCTTCCAGTTCCCTGCTCTCGTTGACAGGTGCATGTCCAGATATCTTCGCCGCGTAGCAAAGTACAATCCTATTGCGTGCTCGGACACAGCCTCGATATTGGAATTGGGACAATTGCAGACAACGATTCCTCTTTTCCGGCATGCTTCAAGATCCACGCAGTCGTAGCCCGTAGCGACCATGGCGATGAGCTTGAGATGCGGGCTGTTCTCGGCTGAGAGTGTAGTGGCGTCAATTCGGACGGCAGATAGAACGAGAATAGATGCATCTCGAACGCGCTCTGCAACCTCGGCAGGGGTTGTCCAAGCGTGAACAGTCTGCGAGTAGGTGAATGGTGCGGGGAGGTTGAACTGGGGTACGGGGACCGCCGCTCCCTGCAGGAAGACGATGTGGTGATGCTGGGCTGATGGAAGGGCCATCTCGGTACTTGGATATTAATGAAAGAAGTCCCAGATAGTGAGCGGACTTTCAGATATTTATTGCTGGGTTTGTCGGCTCCCTTTAAGGCCTCGCAAGCACGGTGGGGCGACGCCCTGTGGGTGACATCTTGAACCCCAAATAAACAGATCCATTAGTGCAAACATGTCTTGATTGTACCTGGACTCAGTCTTAAGAGAATGGCTCTGAGAGTAATTTGTGGAACAGAGGTTATATCCATGATGCCATGTGAGAGAAACAGGTTGATTTTTGTGACTCACTGAGCAGGAGCTGTTCATATAATTGGCTATACTTAGGCCTCAGATCATCCTACTAGGACCCTTTAGAAGAGCCAGGCTACTGTGGCGTATGTAAGTAATACCACAGCACGCCATATACTGCTAAACTTTTTAATCTATTGAAAAGAAGAGGAGGTTCAGTGTTCCTTGTCAGCTTCTTTGTTGCCAAATACTATGACGACCGCCAGCAACCCCGCCCCCACCAGGGACTCAACCCTCACATATCGCGAAGTCACCGAGGACAACTGGCGAGCGGTAGCAAATCTCAGCCTCAAACCCGGCCAGACAGGCAATCTTGCCCCCAACGTGTGGTCTCTCTGCGAGGCAGCTTATTCTGAAGACGCATGGGTCCGAGCCATCTATGCCGACGAAACACTTGTCGGCATGTTGATGATGGCCATATGGGATCCTGACGAGGCCTACTATATCTGGCGATTCATGATCGACGGTCGGTACCAGGGCCTTGGATATGGTCGACGGGGCGTGGAATTCGCGATCGCGCACATCCGACAGCATAATCCGCGAGCAAAGACGCTGGGGGTGATGTCGACGCCACCAGAAGGGAAAGCAAGCGAGAACCCGCTCAAGGTCGTGAAGCCGGAGGATTCGCCTTTTGATTTTTATCGGAAACTTGGCTTTAGGCAGACTGAGCCGCCGGATGAAGATGGAGAGATCATGATGTCGATAGACTTGTAGTGGCCATCTTGAGATAGACCTTCCTCCAGCTACTTTTTACCTGGAAATCTTTCATCTGCTTAGTAGAAGTACCAAAGTCCAGATCATTGTAAGAACATCATACGGTGGAAGCAGCTGGTGTGGAGATGTGGGCCTGCTTATCGCTTATCGCCAGCTTAGTCATTGCGCCTGTGACGCCTCTCTTCCTCCAACTTTCCTCCAACATCAACTTCCCCTCCGACGTTTCTGACGGTGTTTGTCATTGTTATATGACTAGGGACCCGGCGTATTGTGCTGTTGCATGCTGTGATTTGAACAATAGCCGGCGCGGCCTCTGAGTTGATGAACTATCAATCCATTACGCCAGGCTCCTGGCCGGGTGATGGCGACGACAACTCCAGAATGGCACCAAATACGTCCTTGCTTAACAATGGCAATCGTCCAAGAGATAGCCTGGACAGCGATACATCACACCGACCCCACGAGATGCCTCCGCCTAGCTTCACTTTGAGGTCCCTGCTGGTTGGCCTCGTTATCGGCGCCCTGATCACCTTCTCGAATACCTACTTTGGGCTGCAGACGGGTTGGATCAGTACAATGGCCATGCCTTCAGCATTGATCGGGTTTTCGGTATTCAAAGTCTTTTCGAAATACCTCTCCTACCCGTTCACGCCCATCGAGAATGTCCTGATTCAGACCGTGGCCGGAGCTGTAGGGACGATGCCTCTTGGCTGCGGGTTTGTCGGAGTCATCCCCGCTTTGGAGTTTCTTATCAGGGACGGAGAAGATGGGCCGTCGAGTGATGGCGGTACTGGGGAGGGAGGCCCGTTGAGAATGAATTTCTGGAAATTGGTTCTATGGAGTCTGGGGGTCTGTTTGTTCGGTGTTGTCTTTGCCGTGCCCCTGAGGAAGGAAGTGATCGTCCGCGAAAAGCTGAAGTTCCCCAGCGGGACGGCGTCGGCTTTGATGCTAAGGGTTTTGCATGGTGGTGGGAATAGCGAGAAAGATGCACAAAGAAGCGTTGCTGGCTCGACGCGGGACCAACAAGACGAAGAGCACGCCCAACCCTTGCTGTCACGGGGCGTCGAAGAAAGAGGACCTATGCCGCAGCAGGTTGCTCAAGAATCTGAGGAAGTGAAAAGAGACTGGAGGTCAAAAATGCGTCTCCTAGTCGGCGCATTTGCGCTGTCTGGCGTTTATGTAAGTCCTCATGATCTTGATTATAAGAACAACATTGACCAAAGTAGACACTCTTCTCCTACTTCGTGCCCCAAGTCCGCGACATCCCGATTTTGGGCGTTACCCTTGCTAGTAATTGGCTGTGGACACTGAATCCATCTCCGGCATACGTCGGACAAGGAATTATTATGGGGCCCTCGACCTGTATGCACATGCTTTTCGGGGCTGCGTTGGGTTGGGGTATTTTGTCGCCGCTAGCGAAAGCTCGCGGGTGGGCACCGGGCCCGGTGGACAGTTGGGAAGATGGAAGCAAAGCGTGGATCGTCTGGGTATCTTTGGCCATCATGCTGGCGGACTCCATTGTCAGCCTGGGCTGGCTGGTAGTGAAACCTGCTGTTGGGGCTGCACCGAAGATCATGAACAGGTTTTTCAATACCCGAATTGGACATTGGGTTGCGTCGAAAAGCCCAACACCGATTCCAAGCCGCTATTCCTACCAGTACTCAGCCCTAAGTCCTATCTCAGAAGAATCGTCATCCCCGAGCAATGGTGCTCAATCTGGGCTCGATTCGAAAACCTCCGACGATGACGATGCACCTCCATCTCAACTTATTTCCATGCGAACGGTTCTCATTTTACTTCCGTTGACTCTGATACTGAATGTCATCTGTATGCACGTCGTCTTTGGCGATATCATATCACCCCTTCTCTCCAGCCTCGCCACACTTCTCGCCGTTCTCCTGTCAGTCATGGGCGTTCGCGCCCTAGGCGAGACAGATCTCAACCCAGTCTCCGGCATCAGCAAACTGACCCAACTACTTTTCTCTATCGCAACGCCATCGTCCCATTTCTCCCGACGCACGGCGCTCGTCACCAATCTCCTCGCGGGCGCTGTATCCGAATCCGGCGCGCTCCAAGCCGGCGACATGATGCAAGACCTAAAAACAGGCCACCTCCTCGGCGCAAGCCCTAAGGCCCAATTCTACGGCCAAATTATCGGTAGCCTTGTCGGTGCTGTCCTTTCTACTGCGGTCTACAAGATGTACGTCAACGTCTACGAGGTCCCAGGCCCGATGTTCCAAACACCCACAGCATACGTCTGGATATTCACTGCGCGCCTTGTTACAGGCCAGGGTCTTCCGCCAATGGCATGGGAGGCCTCCACAATTGCCGGTGCACTCTTTGTGGCTATAACCATCCTCCGGATCGTCGCTGTCTCCCCAGTTGCCAACGGCGGCCGACCCTACGGCACTCCAGCCCCTTGGCGATCTTGGATTCCTGGCGGTATTGCAGTCGCCGTTGGCATATTCAATGTGCCCTCGTTCACACTTGCTCGAGCCATTGGCGGTGTCATTGCCTGGTGGTGGTCTCGGGGACATGGCGCTTCAAATGGTGAACTCAAGCCAGAGACAGAGCCCTCGCAGACAGACGGGTTAACGCAACCAGCGGGGAGTGATGACAGGCGTTTTATTACTTCGGGTCGCCAACCTACATCCGATGCGGCTACGGACAGAACTGATGCTGCAGATGCCGCTGCGTCTAGCGTCGTCGTCTTGGCTTCTGGGTTGATCCTCGGGGAGGGGATCATGAGTATCGTCAACCTCCTCCTGGCTAGTGGGGATGTTCCTCATCTCTAAGAAATTGTCGGTAATGAAAATGCACGTGGGGTTTATAATCATAGTATATAAAAAGCGTTGGTTTGTTATACCTAACTAGATGGACTACAATCATTGACGACTAGAAATGATACTGATGGAGTCGATTTATTGTCTCATCTGCCTTGTCTAATTTATAATTGCAACCTTTAATGCATTTGATGGCGCTGGTCGGAGGGTGAGCTTATAGATCAGCGAGCCCGTGGACATTATTTTGCATCTCGCATCTGTTTTAATTCTGGCAGAGATGTCGAATTAACGGCAGTGAGAATATCAAAGCATTAGCTTGGGTACGTTGCAGTGGCCCTAACTGCTTTATATGGAGCACCCCGAGAGCTTCTGCCAAGAACACTTGTATAGCATCATCATGCATACGAGTCTCGAGTCTGGACTAAATACTAGTTAGTATAGCCAGGTTATATAAGCCTATTAATAACCGTATTCCCCTCAGAATCGAATCGTGTCAACCGTGTCAAACCTCGGTGTAAATCCCCGCATTACATTTAACCCCGCATGGATAGCATGACAATAACAGCACGGAGAGCCGAAGAAAACTTCTTTTTAATATACGGAATGCTTAACAGCAAGTAGCTAAACAATAATGTCCTCCACCAGTAATGGTAGCACCCGCAGCTACACCGTCTTGGAGGAGCCACTCGGCACGCCGTCGCATCTTAGGGTTGTGATGGTCGGTGGTGGAGCGAGTGGCCTGAATGTCGCCCGGCATATGAAGCTGCACATGGAGAACTACGAGCTTCAGATATATGAGAAGAACGAGGATGTTGGAGGGACGTGGTTTGAAAATAGGTATCGTACTCTACATATCCATCTCTTTATTAGATTTCTAATGCCGTTGCAGATACCCTGGCTGCGCTTGTGATATCCCATCGCATAACTACCAGTATACCTGGGAACCTAACCCGGATTGGTCGCATTTGTGAGTACATCTGCATAAATGTATTTGGATGTTTGTATCTTGACCTGTGATGTTATGCCAGCTATTCCGCCCATAGTGAGATTCTCCGCTACTTCAAAGGCGTTGCGTCCAAATACAGCCTGTATGACTATATCCGCCTGAACCACAAGGTATCGAGTGCCGTATGGGACGAGGACGCGAAAATATGGAGGGTAGAAGTGCAGAATGTGAAGACGAACGAGGTCAAGCAGGATTGGTGTCATGTCTTTCTCAATGGATGCGGTGTTTTGAAGTGCGCCACCCCAATCCATCTTGATTGAAAGAAGAGACTGACTGCAGTCACCACGGAAGCAAGTGGAAATGGCCTGACATCGCGGGCCTTCATTCATTCGCAGGAGATCTTATCCACAGCGCCGCCTGGCCCGAGGGCCACGATCTGACAGGCAAGACAGTCGCCGTGCTGGGATGCGGATCGTCTGGCGTGCAGATTGTGCCGACCATCCAGTCAAGTTCGTCGTGATAGCTTCAGTTTGACTTCGAAGGGATTGATTCTAACGGCAGTAAACCACTCTAGAGGTCAAGTCCTTGACCACATTCATCCGGACCCCAACTTGGATCACAGCTGGATTTGCACAGCGGCATGCCGGTCCAGGAGGTGCCAATTTTGCTTGTATGCAGAAGTTTTTTTTTGCAGTTTCCAGTTTGTTAAGATTATTGCAGTACTGACCTGATATCCAGTCAGCGACGAGCAGAAATCTCACTTCAGAGACCATCCAGATGAATATCTCAACTACAGGAAGCAAATCGAGGGCGAGCTCAACCAGCGATTCCGATTCGTATGTTTTCAATCTTCATCCTCCAATTTGTCAAGATCGAACAGGCTAAACAAAGCAAGGTAGATTATCGCAGATAGCCAGGAACAAGCAGAAGCCCGAGAATACTCCTCCAAGGAGATGACGACCAAGCTTTCCAACGACGAGCGCCTGGTCAAGGCCTTACTGCCCGATTTTGCTGTGGGCTGTCGCCGTCCAACTCCAGGCAATGGATACCTGGAGGCTCTGACCAAGGAGAATGTCCGGGTGGTTACGGACCACATCTCTCACATCGTGCCAGAGGGAATCGTCCTAACAACAGGCGAGATTATCAAGATCGATACCTTCATCTGCGCCACGGGATTCGACCTCTCATTCACACCGAGTTTCGAGCTCGTAGGCCGTCAGGGAAAGACGATGGCCGAGCAGTGGAAGACTAAACCAGCGGCATATTTATCTTTGGCTGTGCCAGGGTTCCCAAATTATTTCAGTGCGCTCGGCTCATTCACTTAATTCCTTTGCTTGTCATCAGGTACTGACTGATGCTCTTGGTAGTGTTCCTCGGCCCAAACGCCCCAGTCGGGCATGGCAGCATACTACCCATCATCGAGCACACGACCAAATACGTGATCAACTTCCTAAAGAAGATGCAAACGCAGGATATTTGCTCCGTTATGCCATCCCAGGCAGCGACAGAGGAGTACGATATCCATGTCGCGACATTCATGCAGCGGACCGCGTGGGCGACGCCATGTCGCAGCTGGTTCAAGAACGGCACTGTTGATGGGCCCATTACGGCCCTGCACCCTGGCAGCCGCATCCACTGGTTCCATATGCTGAGTGATATTCGGTTTGAGGACTGGGAGTTTGGGTATCGCTCCGCAAACCGGTTTCGGTACCTGGGGAATGGGTTTTCGACTAGGGAGGGGCCCGGGAGGGATACGACTGGGTATTTTGAGTGTCCGGAGGAGGGTTATAGGTGTTACTGAGGTGAGAGACTAGTTGGGCTAAGTATTGATAGCTAATAGTTTGACTTTAATACTACTACCAGATCCCACTACGGAGCATACAGGACGATAGGTTAGAAATAGATTGTATAACATACCAAGACGACTTAAGCTAGGTACAGAGATAGGTATTTAATCAAAATGATATAACATGCAACTGTAAACCGTAATTTGTTACGGAAAATTCTACAAATCTTGGACAGAAAGGGGTATATCCCGTTAACTGGGCATTTGCTCGGAATCCTTTCCTTCTTTTTCTTATCGAGGCGCAAGGAATTTCATCTCGCGGTTCGTTCAACCAAGAACGCGTCTTATGAAACGTCAACAACATCAGTGGTAGAAATCAGGTTGGAAAAGTTCAAAAGTAATTGATTGGTTTGATAAAAGAAGATAAAAAGGGATTGGGAGAATAAAATGTAGAAGAATTTGACGCTCGGACAAATGGTAGGTTAGGATAGTTGAGGATGCTCTATTATAGGCTATCCTGGTACCAATGTATTGCTTTCTGGTAACTGGTTGATCATGCGCATTTAAGCGTCGTTTGCAGGTGGTGCAGGGTTTGTCGGAATTGCCGGAAGTGCACTTGATGGTGGTGGTGCCGTAGGGCCGGATAGGGGACTTGAGCCGGGTCCGGGGGAAACTCGTTGAGGAGCACCGGTACTGTTGCTACGCTGGCGTTGGTTGGCAGCTGGCATATCCGGCCTCTGTAAGCCGGGAGGACCGTATGGTCCTGGGCTCATTGAACGGGGTGGCGGTTGTCGAGGTCCACCTGGAGATTGTGACCTTGGAACTGCCGGGAATTGGCCGGGTGACATCGGGCCTCTAGGCTGAGCATGCGGAGGAGGTCCGTAGCCACTGTGGGCAGGAGACATAGGACGCGAAGATGGAGAGGCGGGTCTGCCGCCATCTCCGGGGTAGAAGCGCGGGGATTGCGACGTGCGGCCCGGTGGTCCCATCATCGGAGAGCCTTGGGGTCCTGGAGGTCCACGGGGCCCGGGGCCAGGGCCGGCTCCGGGGGGAGGGGGTCTTGTTCGAGGCTTCACCGGACGAGCCGATAGGCAGGACCGAGGAACAACTCCTTGCTGCGAACGGTCCAGTCTCACGCAGAGAGCCCATCCGTCATCATATTCATGTAGAAGCCTGACAAGCTGACCACCGCGGAGCTCCAGTTCATCCTCCATTGAAGGTACGAAATCCAGCTGCACGCGGTGAACATTGGCTGGTGCTGCGGGAGAACCGGGACCAGGAGGCGGAACTGCACCCATGGGGCCTAGGGCAGGGTCGACAACATTGGAATTAGGAGCCGTGGGAGCAGGTATCGACGAGGCTTCCGAATCAGCGCTTCCTGGACGACTAGGGGCATCCTTGTCGGCATTGTGAGCAGCAGTGGCAGCGGCAGCACCAACGGCAACTCCACCCACAGCCGCAGCCGCAGCTGCAGATCCAGCAGGTGCAGCAGGTGCAGCAGGTGAAGCAGGTGAAGCTTCAGGGGACACTGGGACCTCTGGCTGGTTACCGGCAGTGGAAGGACGAGTCATAGCAGAAACAGGAGAGCCGCCGACCTCTGCATCTCTGCCGAAGGGGTTAACAGGGTCGCCGAAAGGATCACGACCGCTGACACTAGACTCGGGTGAATGGTTCTGGGGTGTTTGGGGTGGAGAGTTGCCAGTGAGGTTACGCTGAGAGGCACCAGCAGGCGCAAGGGCTGCAGCGGTGCCGATTGAAGATGTGGGCGTAAAACCACCTTGGATTGGAGTCAAGTCGGGAGCAAACTGGGTGATAGGGCGGACATTGAGTTGAGGAGCATTACCTCCAGTCATGGGCTGGTTGCTAGGCGGAGGTGCCTGGGGCTGTGGTGGGTTGTTATAGGCAGCATATTTCTCATTTGAGGCATCGTTTGCTTCGAGTCCTTCGCCTTGCTGTTGCTGCTTCTTCTTCTTCCAGATAAAGAAGAAGATCAAAGCAGCAATCGCTCCAACACCGAGAACCACACCAATCGCAATTCCTGCCTTGGCACCTCCAGTGAGACCGTCAGACCCAGAGTCAACAGTATTTGCACCAGAGCCCGTCTCACTGGACTGGTCAGCAATGAAGCTGGAAGTGGGAGCACTATCGGAATCAGTTGCGCTCGATGTGAGAGTCGCCAGAGTGGTGTGCGTGTTCGACGTTGTGTCAGCGTCAGCGTCATCCGTAGCGGTGGTTGTTGTGGTGCTGGTAGTCTTGACTTCGGTAGGTTTGGAATCTTCAGTAGTAGTTCGAGTCGGCTTGTCCTCTTCTGTTGTAGTCTTGTCCTCGTCCTTGTCATCATCGTCCTTGTCTTGTGTTTTTGTCTCCGTAGGCTTGTCCTCTTCTGTCTTGGTTTGAGTTGCTTGGACAGGCGCTCCCACCCCAACGTTGGTCCTGGTAGCCGGTTCATCATCCTGCCCCGAAGTGGAGTATCCACCTATTTCGCCTTCGAAGGTCGGGTCTGCCGTGACGTAGACAGTGATTCCATCGGGGTCTCGCTGTTCAAGTTCAGGATCGCGCTGCTCAAGGTGGGCTTTATGCCCATGGTGACCGTGTGCGTGAACCATTATGTTCGGTTTTCTTTTTTTTTTTTTTGTGCGGGGATATCACGTCCTCCGTCACACACTATCTATTCAGATAAGATGAGTTATTCAAACAAGAGACATATGCTCGGCGATCCGTGTAACGTGGGTTGAGTCTATTGCTTGGGGGATCTTGTACTCAGCAAGTCCGGCAAGGGGTGACTGGGGGAGAGTATTTCGGCGGGGATAAGGCCGGTAGATATCGCGGACGCCCTCTGGGCTGTATTCTGAAGCGATCGAACGCGTTCAATAGCGAAAAGGGCGCAAGCGCGTTTTAAAGAATGTGGGTGGAAAGAACGGAAAGTATGCGTATACTCGGCGATGGCTGGACGTCCACCGAAGGAGATAAAAGAATGACAGCGAGCTTCCAGGCTGCGATAATGCAAA
This sequence comes from Aspergillus versicolor CBS 583.65, assembly GCF_001890125.1. Taxonomy (NCBI): domain Eukaryota; kingdom Fungi; phylum Ascomycota; class Eurotiomycetes; order Eurotiales; family Aspergillaceae; genus Aspergillus; species Aspergillus versicolor. The sequence goes on along the minus strand of NW_024467524.1, from coordinate 2,775,878 downwards.
ACGAGAGAAAAGAAAGGAAGGGAGAAACGCAGAGGCCCCGCGAATCGGGAGGGAGAAGGAAAGGCAGTGGTGAGATGAAGTGAGGAGGACGGACTGTGATGACCGAGCGAGCGATTCTTGTGATGAGACTCGGACGCCCAGTGAGACCGGTATTTACCGTGGATTACCAGCCTTGAGGGACAAACGAAATGAGATCGAACCTAAAGGATCAAGCAGGCCAATCGTAGGGGCGCGTCCTCAGGAATGGCTGCAGCACGCTAGCCGTATGAGGAGAGGTTGCTGGGACGCCCCGCTCTCGCCAGGGCCGGGCTCATCGTGGTTGGCCGATTATTGATACGGTTCCTGGTTTGTGGAGGGTCGGTAATGTAAACAGGGACACGAGCAACTCTCAACGGACGAGTCAATGCTCTCTCTTTCATTTCTTGTTCACGAGCTGATCACAAATCACAGGCCCGCCACCAGTGCAATTTGCGCTATATTTGGATACAGAATCACAACCTTGAAAGATTGAATCAAGGACTCAGGCCCCGATTCATCCCACGCTTGTCCTCTAAATCTCTTGTCCGTCCCACAGCCCTGGAGAAATCATGGTTCTGTCCCTCCGGCCCTGTTCAGGGGTAATCTGCCACTGCCCACGGTTGACGAAAATGTCGACCCGTGGCTCAGACACCCAAGAAGAGGAGAAACACTCTGGTTGTATCTTGATTCGTCTGGAGTGTCGAAATTTTATGCCTAGTAATAAGACTGCTTCATAAGATGACGGTGGTGTTTAGTGCTCACTGCCCATTTCTCCGGTCTCCCCGAGCGTTTTGCGGTTTCCCTCGCTTGTTTGATTGTTTCCCTCGCCTGAGGAAGAGCACTGGGTCAATTGGGCCCTTATTATTATTTATTCATTACGGGGTATTATGGACCCTTCTCTCCGCCTCGGTCGCAATAATCTTGCAATTCTGGATTGTCTGCCAGTCAGCCTTGCGCAGTTTTCTTGATGAATGTTGTCACCCCATCCCCTTAGGGCCGACTTGAAACAGACCGTCAAATCTTGGCCCATTATTTCCTTCGGCTGCAACGGCCTCGCACTCAGCCACCACAGCTCCGCCCGAGGTTCGAACTGAAGGCTATTCGCTAATTGAAACAAATGTTGCCGTCATTGACACTGAACTATTTTAATGTCTCGTCCTGCTTCGAGCTGGTGAATACTGACCGAACACCTGCGGCAGTGGTATGCAGGCAGCAGCCTGAACGTTTGAAACTTTGTACAACAGAGGTTAAGTTCATTAACCTGGTCCCAGCATGTAATTGGTGATTCTGATTTGAACGGGTGGTTGTGCTGGATCTTTGATCCCGGGCGAGTGACGCATGTCTGCGGTGTACAGCCTCGGCCGTATGAAAGGAGACACCTAATCATGGTCATCCAGTTACGACTATCCAGTCAACATTCGTCAAGTCACATATTGTAGTGACCAAATCCGAATCCCTCCTCTGGTGGCCCAAACCAGGTAAAACTATCGAGCATATGCTGCCACAGATGAACGTCAAAATCATCCATCGATTGGGACTCGCCATTCATGGAAGCAACAATGTCAGGGGTGTATGCCTGGGGCCAACCAGGCTGATGGGTTGCATTTGGCCCCAGGAATTGCGAAGATTGAGATATAGAGTCACTATTGTCGCATACAGTATGCACGTCTGCTGACGCGGATCCCGGCCGTGCTTCGGTATTAGACTTTTCTAGCCATGCCAACAAGGTGGAGATCGCTCTAATGGAGCTTTTCCAGAAACCGTCTTCTTCGAGGGAGATATCCTTGAACTTTTGGATTATCGCGGCGCCTTTGTCCTGGATATGCTTCTTATTCACCCCAGTGACTTGTTGTTTATTGGGATGAAAAAGTAAACTCAGTTTGGACAGGACTAGTAAACTGAACCAAATGGTGCTGTAGGTAGCGGAAGAAAAGTGGAGGGTGGCTGATGCAGGGGCTTCTAGATATGTGTCGACAACATAATGTGCGGAATCTATGAGGGGCTGGAGTTGGTGCATCTCTCGTAGTTTGAAGACATACTTTTGCCTTCCCAACGCCTGGCCAAGTATCAGTGCTGGTGATCCTCCTAGCTCGATGCGCAACGGCCCTGTTGTATTGGCATTAGTACTGGCAAATCCCATGAGATATTGGCAGCTTACAGTCCTGGTCATGGAGTGATGACAGCAGACCTTGCATCTGCACTTGTTGCGACGTGATTCCAAGAATTTGTTCCCAGTTATCTGATGAGGGCCGGAGACCCCGCCGCTCCTCATCAAACAATAACTGGCTTTGGCGCACCAGTGACTGAACATCGATATAATCTTTGAGCGCCGTGTCCGTTGGATATTCCTGCCTCTCTGCCAGCGCATTGGCGCAGTCATTAATCCACTGCGAATGTCGCATGTATATTTGCCGGCGAAATAAAGACGATCTTGACAGAGTCAGTCAAAGCCATGGCAGGCTAGACCATGACTTAAATACATACTTAGAGCAGAGGTAGTAGCATCCCAACAAAGCACGCTGCTGGGCGGCAGTCTGAGAGGTTGATTCCTTCGTCCCATATGCATTGTCAGGTTCCTTCCCTTCAGCTGGGATCGTCTGCATCCTGAAACTCTCCTGCTTGTCGAGGCCAAGGTCCGCAGTCATCATTAATGTCATCTGGAGTAGCATATACATATGCGTGTGGTACGTCTTCCAATGGTACTGGTGCCATGCGCCATGCACGAGCAGACCCTGTAAGAGGTCCATATTCCGCTCTACACCCACCACGATGCGATTTGCGATTTCCTTCCGAACAACAAGCTCCAATTCCTCCTGTAGTTTGGGATTATGCTCGAGAGATGCAGTCAAAATACACAAAAGGAGAAATGGTGACTGCTCGCGAACCGTGGCTGCGTCTGCGTCGGAAGGGATGACTACAAAGGGGAAATATGGCACCTTCTGCGCCCGGTATTTTGATAGAAGCTCACCGGCTAGCTTGGGATCAATGAGTCCGTAGAACTTCGGACTCTTTGCTTTATCGCTTATGCTGGGACGCCGGGAGCTGACTCGCTCTGTTGTTGGGTTTCCGCGCAGCTCGGCAGGGAACACACACGATGGGTGGCCAAGTCGTGTACAGCGCTGGCAAGCGCTTGAGCCGGTAGGGACGCATTTGACTTTCAGACGAACACATCTAGCACAAGCATAACGTCTGGGCGGTTGTCGTCGATACATAGCTTTCTGGTCGAGGTGTGAAAGATAACGAGTGAGAGAAGCAAAGACGGAGACAAAGCCGGAATCGGAATCGGAGTCGGAGTCGGAGTTAACCCTGAAGTCCAATCAATCCCTTCTCTGGCCTGGAGATTGTCTACCAATACGTTGCGGGCAAATAAGAGATTTGGTCTTTAATTTTACGAATTTTTACTGCAGCCTTCATTTGTTGTGGGGGTTCCAGTATATAGCTGCTCGAGGAGCACCTAGAGTTCTTAGGGTTACATATCCGGTGCGGCCCGTTCGAACATCCTGTAAAGCGTAGATTCAGCAAAAAGCGGACTGCTTTTAAATGCGTTGAACCCAAAATTCATCTGAGGACTGACTAGTGGCCTCTCAAGCAAAAGGCAATTGCTATCTAAATTTTCAATGCTTGGTAGTGCTAATTGATGGGCGAGCTTTGTTATAAATATTGTAGAAACAGCGATAATAAAGGGATATCATTTCAGGTGCTCTCAAGTTGTGGCCCGGCCCATTACAATCATGTACAAGGTGTAAGTGGATAGTTAATAAAGTATCGATTTAATATGCTATTATGACATTTGCTAATATAATATAAACCAGAATACAAGTAGTGTGGTGTATAGGAAGGTGGAGTCCTCAGCAACTAGCTGCGACAGGGCTGTATCTAGATAGAGAGATACGGATGCAACAGGGCCTGCAATTCAAGAGTTAATTTCAAACGCCACGCTATGGGTAACCTGATATATAAAACTTACATCCGCGGCGGAAAGGCGTTGGCCACTTTCATAAGTGACCAATTTACTGACAAGGTCTCGTCCGTTGGAAGACGATCCTTGAAGGATCTGATCCCATCCCTTGGCTGGGTACTTGTAGAATTCGATTTTGCCCCAGTCTGGAAGTTTCTCAGTCTCCTAGGAAGCTGTCAGGATGCATCGGCAATAAATAGGAGAGTTTGTATGTTTTACTTACCGGCCAGGTTTGTTCATCTGGGGTGCCCAAGGTGGTGAAGATAGACTGAATAAGGGACAGATCACTTCCAACAGGGCCAGCATCGAACAATTGTTTGTGCCCAACAGCCACTGCCTCTGCAACAACACATCCGGCGGCCCAAAGGTCAAGAGCTATCCCGTACCCTTTAAACCCAAATAATATCTCCGGCGGTCGATAACATGTGGTACCCACATCAGTGATCTTCTTGTCTGCGGGCTCAGCTTCTATGCTTCCTTCTCGCCAGGCTATCCCAAAGTCCGCCAGATAGGCAGGGCCGCTGGGGGAACTAAGGAGAATGTTTGCCGGTTTAATATCTCGGTGTATAATTCCTAGTTTATGAATAGACGCCAGTGCGCTGAACATATCGCGCAGGATGGATCTAGTGTTTGCGGCTGTTAAAGCGCCTCGGCGAAGTAACGTCTCGAGATCATGTCGTTCGAGGGGGAACACGAGAATAAATCGGCCACCGTCGAGCTTGAATGTCTCCAAAAGAGGTATTATATGCTCGCCAACTGCCTCGCGCAAGAGCTGAGCCTCACGATGAGCATTATGTGGTGGCTCTAGTAGATGTGGCGTCGTGACTTTCAGCGCAACGAGGGCACCATCCTTTGATTTGGATTTATATATCGTCGAGTGAAGACCATCAAAATAATGAAGACATTTTTGATACTGGCCTATTGTCTGACCAGGCTCTTGGTCCGAGGCGGTCGTGTCATCATCTAGGTCGCCCTTAGATGGTTCAGATCCGGTGGCTTCTGCCGCATCAACCGCTTTTTGGCAGAATTGATCATATTCTTCCTACACACGCTTAGAGTCACACAGGAGAACAAAGCAGTTTAATGTTGACGGACCTTCGAGGTGGCTTGTTCATATGCCTCGCCCTCGAGTTTTCTTGCCTGTGTTTGTGCTTCGGCGAATGCAGCCGAAGATGAGGCTTGTTGGTAAGCAGTCGTCCTAGTCGCAGATGTCAGCCTGAAATACTGTCGCTTTTCCTTGAAGACTTACAGTGATTGGATGGTTCTGAGTCGATCTGTGAAGCCAAGACTCTTTTTCCAGTCCATGGCTGGGGTGAGAATATTATAGGAGCAGTACACAAGTGGGCGGGGAACGCTGCCTCGAGGTACCCGATTAGGTTAGCAAATATACCAATTGCTTTAGGATTAGCGTCGCTCAGGAAAGGAACTCGACATGGACCCCTGCTTAGTCATTTGTCCCCGTACTGAGTCGAACTGCATCGTCATCACCGTTGCTTCCGTCGACCTCCAACAGCGGATACATCAGCCTTGTCGGCCCACTTCTGCTATCTCGCTCGCCGCAATAGCTCTACACTCGCTTCCTCTACTGGCTCCCTATTATGTGCCTCGCCGGCGGCTGCTGATCCCCCTGTGTCCTGCGAGAAGCAATGGATCTCTCCCGACAGGAGTATCCAGCCTTGCTGGTATGACCAACCCCCCCAGTTTCCCGGGCCCCTCCGCGTCTCCCAACTCCAGTCCTGCCAATTGCTCTGGTCTTATAATATTTACTTACTCTTTTCTTTAGGGCTCTTTACAGCCCAGCCAGGCCGCGTCTGTACTCGCTGATCGCATTCGCGTTATCAACAAGGTCAATGCGGATATCGCAGATTGGCTGCAGGTAAGTCCCTTGGTGTCGTGTGTCACCAATTGAGATAACGTCGGTCTAACTTTCAATGTTTTACTGATAGGAACGTCGCCGCGTCGAAGAAGCCTATGCGCAAGGGCTACGGAAGCTCTCACATCGACCCCAAGTGGACAATGCAGCTGCCTTGGGGTAAGACTGACTATTCCTGCTTGTGTTCTCTTTCCCCGGAAACACCAGTTGCATACCATAAGAAATAGTGAGGCTGATTACGGTTGTTTAACCCCACAGTATTTTCCAAATACCATGGCAGCGCATCGTCAATTCAGTCGAAACCGTAGCTGTCTCGCACGAAACTTTCGCCCAAAAGATCGACGAGGATGTTGAGCGCCCATTGAGGGAATACAGTACTAAGAATAAGGAGCTCGCGTCGATGCCTGGAGTTCAAAGCGATCTTACAGCTTTAGCAAAGAACTTCGAAAACTCGCAGAAAAAAGTGGAAAAGGCTAAGGAAAAGGGCCCCAAAGGCGCCGACAGATTAGCCACTGCCGTAAGCGCCTCCCACGAGGTAAGCCAGCAATGGGAATCGAGGGCGCCATATGTTTTCGAGCAGCTCCAGGCAGCGGATGAAGGTCGACTCAACCACCTTCGAGATGTTTTAACTCAGCTTGAAACGCACGAATCTGATCAGGTTGAGCGCTGCCGACAGGCAGCAGAAAGTTGCTTGAACGTTCTACTCAATGTGGAAACCGCGGATGAAATCAAAACATTTGCTGCAAAAATAAATGGGGGGCGACCAGTTGCGCCAATTGCGCCACCTCGACAGCAACAAGCATCTCCTATTCCGGCAACGTCATCTACCCCGGAGCCGCCTCTTCCACCCCCACCCCGCATCCAGGACGATGCCGCTAGCCATCGCTCTACGGGCTCGGGTCGCGCCAAACCACCGCCACCGCCTGGTAAGTTCCTATAGATCATTTCCCATGTTTTTCTTCGTGCAAAGCGAACTATACTAACTACCACCTTAGTTCCTGAACCCCGACATGGCACAGCCTTTGGTGGACTTAGACGGCTAGGCACGGTCATGAATCGAAGGAAAAGTGTTGCTCTCCCGTCCGGCGGTCCTTCAGAGAAAAAATACCGCAGTCCATTCTCTTTCAAACGGGGAGAGAGCCGAGAAATGCAAATTCCCGAAGACCATCGACCTGAGCGACCAGACACCGCTGTCACCTCGCAAGGGAGCTACATTGAGGCTACACGTCTTCCAAGCGAGTCCAATGATAGGGAAGGTCGTGACGGTTTATCACCTAGCCCACCACCCCAATCTTCACCTGAAGCTGTCAATGGGTTTGGATCCCAGCAGATCTCCCCTCCAGCAGCTTTCACTGGAATGAGCGGAAATGAGGTAGGTTGCTCCAATGGCAGTTTTCAAAGTTTAAATGTCTAATTCCTTATCTTAGCCACGTGTGGACTCTGAGGGTTATTCTCAACGACCGCAGACTATTGATGAGATCACACAGGCTCAGCGAGAGGCATCTGGGTAAGTTCAGCTGAACTATAGATGCCGGAAAAAAAAATAAAAGACAGTGTTGTTAATGAATGTACAGACTAGAGGAACCTGGCCTGAACCTCACAATTAGAGAACAACCAATTCCTGAAGACGAAAACCAAGCCAAGCGAGCAATGGACGACATGGCTAATCAGCTGAGGCTGGTAAGTGTATTCGAGATTCGCTTGCTGTTTGGTCGTTAACCCTTATATAGCAAGCACAACACAGCGGGATAAGGCGAAACGCGGGGACCATACGTGGACGACGCGATGTTCGCAATACTGTCTTTGTCCCTAACACACCGCCACAAATGAATACTGTTCCTGGCCTGGGTGCAACTCAGGATGCCTCCGAGCCTACGTCTCCAGCATCTCCAGGAAAGCATGTGGCTTCGCTTAGCAACGCTACGGACGAGCATGCGATGTCAGACACAACTTCAATACGCTCATCACACACTCTACACAGCATTTCAGGCCCAGTTGCACACCCCGAACTACATGATCCTGGGTTGAATGCATCCATAATAGAGACAGTGAGCGCTTGGTTCTCGGAAGGCTCTGTGACCAAATCATTTGTTGTGGGCGAACTTGCTCTGGCGTTCAATACTTCCCCGGAAGCCTTATCGGAGAATATTCGAGTGCGTCTCAACAACTTCCAGGTTTTGGAGAAGGTGGCCGCAAACCCGAATTTCATCCATGAGGTAAAGGATCAGGAGCAGTCAGATGACAAGAGGGGCGAGTACGACATTGCGCTTGCCAACATCTCACGTCCGACCCCGACAGTTGCGTTCAAGTATCAAGTCCACATCAACCCAGAAGATACATCGGCCTTCTGTCCGGTCATTTTCAAACCCGCCTGGAACCTGGAAGAATTTCAAGCTAGTGTGATCATCTTCTATTCCCTGAATCCCGCGTTCGCATCCTCTGTGTCGCGACAATCTATCACGCTCACGAACTTGGTTCTTACCGTCAATTTGGACACCTCTCCACAGGAAGACCGAGAGGTTGCTCACGCTACCAACGCTGTCATGTATCCTAACACTGGGGCGGCCTTCCGCCGTAAGCAGTCTGCAGTGATTTGGAAAATCCCTGAATTTGAGGTAAACAGTGGATCCGATGGCAAGTTACTAGTTCGCTTTTCAACAACAAATAGCTGGCCGCAGAAAGGAAAGGTTGAGGCGAAGTTCGAAGTTCGCACGCCTGATGCCGGATCGCGCCTCGGGATCACTGCAGCTTCTAGGCCTGGAGGGCCCGACCCATTTGCCGACGAGGACATTACCCCAGTTTCATGGAACGATATTCCGACGACGCGGAAGCTGGCTGTCGGGAAGTACGTTTCTTCCTAGGCCATGACATCCAGGTCGAATCTTAGTTCTCTGTGCCGGTTTTCTTTAAGCGGATCAGACTCGACGGCCGGTTGATGAATTGTATCAAGAACACCGCAAATGATCATTAGCTCGTTTTTTGTCTACGTACCGGCACGATGGTTTCGTTGGTGATGTCGGCCTATGTACACATATTGCGATTTTCGCAGTACATATAAAACCAGTTCTTGTACGAACACTTTAAATGCCCCTGCACTGAGCCCTTTCTCTCGCTTGCTTTCTCTTCTGTTCTCACCGCATCACCTTCATATATTGTCTACTCTGATGCACTGCCCATTCATATTCATCTACGACCCATAGCATCTCCTTGATCTGTTTCTGTTGTCCTTCTTGGTTTTGTCTATAATATTTTTTGTGTTTTTCTGGCAGCATACAGTAAGTTTTGTGGATAATGAATGGTCTGTAAATAGCCTGTTGTGGTGCATTGCCCTTGGCATTATTGTCCTGTGCAGTATATCCCTGTACCCCATTATATTTAGTCCCAATGTTACCTCCCTAAAGTATGCCGTTCAACGAGAACAGTTGCTTCCGCTTGTTACTGATAGTAGTTTTGCGTTCATAGTGAAAGTATTTTATTGAGCATAAAGTACTTCGAATAAAACAGGCTTCATATGCCGGGATATCATTTCGAAAACCAAAGTAGATCATCAGTAGCCTAACCAGTACAGAATTACATATTGACAAAAGAGAAGTACAAGCATAGTATATAAATTGAGAGGGAACAAAAGAGATTAAATCCTCGCAGCCCTCGTCGTCTTATCGTAGAAATCCAATGTCATCGCAGCGAGGAAACAGGGTATATCCTTCCTCTCCTCGACCCAGAACTTAATTAAATGTTTAATCTCCATTGCGAAAAGACTGTTGGGTCCGCCAGAGATCTTCATAGTGCCGTTTTCTCCGTCAAAGATGATGGAGTTTTCCTCACCGTTGCCCATGCTTCCTGGCCCTCGGGCATCTGGGTCGGCATTGCTGTCGCCGTGTCTGTAGGCGGAGGAGAGGTGGAACATAGATGTAACACGGACTCGGCCATTCGGGAGAAAGTCTAGTTTGAATCCCAGTAAGGAGGCGACGGCCTCACGGAACTCGGAGGATTTAGCGGTCCAGATTTCTTTGAGGCGGCGCATGCGCTTTTCCTTGTCTGCGACTACGCGCTCCATGTCTTGGACCTCAATCTTCATGCTTTCCAGGGTGGTGATGGGGACGAATTTCACGTCCTGGTTACGACCGTGGAGTTGAGCGATAAGGTCCCGGTTTTCGTTCTTAAGGGTGGTGATGGTTGAGAGTTTGAGGTTCTCAGCCTGGGCAGTAGGGTTATCTCGGAGCTCAAGAACGCGAGTTCGTGATTTTGCTTTAAGAGATCTGAGTTGAGATTTGGTGGCATCGAATTCCTTTCGTAAGAGTGCCATGCCCTGCTCGGATTTGGAAAGAGACTCTTGCAACTTTCTATTCTTTCGAGTTAAAACAGAAACGCGCTCGGTTTCTGCATCACTTTCTGCAGGTGAAAGAGGACGTTTCATTCCCCTAGGCTGCGTACTGTCTTGCTGAGAAGTTTCACGCCTGGATAGCTCTTCGTGAGCGTTGGCTAGTTCCTGGCGATATTCGTCAATCATCTTCTCGAGATGGGCGATTTGTTCGGCCTTCTGTGCATCAAACTGGCCCTGCTCTGCGTTCATTGTTTCTTCCTCGGTGTCAAATGTTTTCAGCTGGGCGCGGAGATATTCCACCTCCTTCTGCGCAAGTGCTCGCTGTCGCTCAAGTCGGGCTTTGACACGGCTGTCCACCATGGATCCCCCGGTTGCTGTTCCAGCAGCACGAAGCTTCTCCACCTCTTGTTTTAAGTTGGATCGTTCAGTTTCCAGGCTTCTGATTAATTCATCTTTCTCTAGAAACTGTGCTTCCACGCTTCCGAGCTTGTCAATTGCACTAGCTTTTTCGAGCTGCTCCTTCAACAACGCCTTTACGACGGCCTCCGGTGAGTCATATTCCGGGGACTGATCGTTATCTTGTAACAGGCTAGACCATGACTGCCGCTCGTCTTCGAGTACTTGTTTCTGGATCTGAAGGGTCCCGAGTTCAGCCTCAACGCCTTTCATGAGCTGTAGCTGGTTCTCCAATGACTTCTTTTGCTCTTCAACCACTTCAACATTCCGTTGTACCTTTCGTAGGTGGCGCAGCTCTGCGCTTTGCTCTCTGTTTGTAGTTTCCAAATTTCTGATATGGTTGACTTGATCAGAAAGCTCCCTCTTCAATACAACTAGTGATTCTGCATCACTTCCATCTGCCTTCAGTCGAATATTCTCCGCTTCCAGATCGGCGATCTCTGCTTCGCGCTCACGAAGCCTATCTTGTGCTGTTTGTGCCTCGCCCTTTGTAGTTTCAAAGTCTCGATGTAGCTCCTCCAGTGTTTTCTGTAGTGATGACCGAATTGTTTCTAATTCATTGATTTGGTACTTTGACTGTCTTTCCTGGTCGAGTGACTGTTGTTGGTTGTCTGCGATTTCCTCCTTTAAAGACTGGTGCTGATCCTGAAGACTGCGAACCTTCCGTTCGAGGTCGACTTTCGCGTTGAGCCCATCTTCTTGTGCTTCTCTCAACTCTTTCGCGAGGGATTCGGCTTTGTGATTGGCGCGGCTGGTAGCAGATTCGGCGGTCTGAAGAGATATGTTAAAAACGGAAGTCAAGAATTGGCAAACCATCAAATTGACTCACTTGCGCTTTTCGGAAATCCGCGTCTGCTCTTGATTGGAGTTCTCGGAGCTCTTTTTCGTGGCGGAGAACCATCAATTCACGTTCCTGTTTTGAATTCTCCAACTCATATTTCAGAGTATTGACCTGCACTCGTAATTCGTCTCTCTCTGGGTCTATACAATCCTATCAACTCGGCCCAACGCGCCATTAACAAGATAATGTTTACGTACCAGGTTTCGTAGGACCAGAGGAACGGAAGGGCTGTCGCAAAACGCTCGGCGCCGGTGGTATAGACAAGGGCGATGTGTCTCTAATGGGTGATCCCATCGAAGGGTTTGGGCTTCCCTGCGAATTCATCTGAGAGAGGTTAGCCTCCCAACCGTAAAGACCGAGCCCTGCGGTTGATATAACATACAGCTGCGAATTGAGAGCCAGCGAGTTGCGCAGCAATCCGGCGACTCTGCTAATCATAAATATCCGCGGAACATTTGAGAGTGACGAAAATTTCCGAGCGATTTCAAAAAGCCGACAACAGTTTCAGGCGACAAACAACGAGGCATCGCATGAGTGAATGAGCAACTTCATTGTTTGGACAAAGACTCCGGTTTAGTACGCGTTGAGTCATCAATCCACCGCCCGCAAGAGCTTGCATTCCCAAACTAGACTAGCGCCAAAATTTTGAAATAATTTCGAATTTTGTTCTTCGGAGACCGGACGGTTCCTTTCCCCAACGACTACGTCCTCTTGCGCCAACTCCATTCACCTCTCCAGATTTACGATTCGGCTTATCGGGCGCCAAAAATAGTGACAATGGCAAAGGACAAGTCTGAGAAGAAGGACAAGCTCGAGAAGAAGGAGAAGAGATCGGAGAAGGACGGTGTTCACAAGAGCAAGAAGGACAAGAAGGAAAAGAAGGACAAGACTGCCCTTGCCGATGCAGTATTGAAGGAGATTGAATCGGAGTCTCCCTCCACGGCTCCCGCCAACGGCGTCGTTTCTACGGACGATGTTGAAGCTCGCCCCGTGGGTGCTCTCGTGCCTTTCGCAAGACCATTACTAGAAGAGAAGGCGGCCAAGAAGGCCCTCAAGAGTGTGAAAAAGGGTAAGCTTTCTACTCCTAATGCATTGCCTTACTTGATTCCCTGTCTCAAAAGTTTCGGTTGCTACGAATCTACCACAACCGCCAATCGTACCCTGAACTTGCAATGTGCTAAACTTTAGCTCTCATAGCTGCCGTCAACAAATGTCTCAAGCGAGGTGTCAAGGAAGTTGTCAAGGCCCTTAGAAAGTCGCCTATTCCCGCACCTAACGAAACCGTCTCTATTCCCAACGGAGTCGTGATCCTCGCCGCAGATATCTCACCAATGGACGTCATCTCACACATTCCCGTTCTCTGCGAGGACCATGGAATCCCATACATCTTCGTCACATCCCGAGCGGAACTCGGTAACGCTGCTGCGACGAAGCGCCCCACGAGTGTTACGATGGTTGTACCCAAGTCTGCGGCAAAGGGCAAGAAGAAGGATGCCGATGAGGACGATGAGGATTTCAGCAAGGTGTTCGAAGAGCTGGCTAAGCTCGCCCAGAAGGAGCTCACGCAGGTGAACCTATAAACGTCAGCTGGATGTCTGACTTGAACCACCTTTCCCATTTCTTCATTCCGCTATTCTTAATTATACGGCTTATTGATGCGTCTTGCCAATTTCCACAACTGTACAGTTCCGTTTTGTTTGACAAGACAGCGCATGTCTTTGGGGTCTGGCCTTTGGACGTGTTATCTGGGTTGATCATTTATGACTATTGCAAAATCCGGCGTTCTTAATTGGTGTACGAAAAGGCAGGAAGTTTAAAATGACACGGCATGATGCTGATTATGGATTCCTATCGTAGACTGACAATCGATTATGTGGATTGCCCCCATTGTTTATGGTCACGCTGTAGAGAAAGCAAAGCGGATCATACTTACCCACGACTAAAAACGTTCCAATTTTACACCAGGATATTACTAGGTAGGTACTATTCCTGGAACCGGAGAAGATCCAACTGTTTTGATTCATATCATTTCATCTAATTTACATAGCGTGGTTCGTCAAGAACAATTACTTATTCAGACATCAAATCAAGCACGCTGGTCGTTACTCAAAGGCTCATACCAAGTCCGATCACCGGTATGCTTCTGAGCCGGCGCAGCAGCACCAGCAACAGTCTCAGCCTCCCGACGCTGGAACTTCAGCTCGGCCAAGCGGCCTGGGTCCTGATCAGAACCAATCTCAGAGTTGAAGCTAGCGTTGTACTTGGGGTCGTCGGGGAATTCACTACCCTGGCCAGCAGCGGCAGATGAGTAGCCCTGCTGCTGCTTCGCAGCAGTCGCGCTTCGAGTCTGATATCCACTTCCGCTAGCGGGAGCCTGGGACCTAGACTGAGACTGGGACTCGCTGAGCTTCTCAGAAGCTGGGTATTCGTGCTTGTTGATTCCTAGTTCCTTCTTTGCGGCTGTTGGTCCGCCAACGTAGCCAGATCCGTGGGCGCCAGGGTAATCGGCCTGGCCGCCGAGGGCTTCGGGGTACTTCTGCTGGCCGTGATTTTCAGCACGGTCTCGCGCATCGGCTGCTGAGGGGAGTTTTGTGGCTGCGGATGTGTCGGTGGTGTTTGTTGTAGTGTTTTGGCTGGTTGCACCCAAGGGTGCGGCACCGCGGTTCTCGTTAAATGCGCCGCCACCGCTGACGGATTCGGCAGCGAGAGAGTCCTTAAGAACAGGTCCGGAAGGTTCGTTGATTGGGACGTCAGACCTGGGGTCATTGGTGACCTTGACGCCTCTCTGGCCAGAAGGGATAGGGTTTCCTTGGAGATCCATTGTGATATATGCGTGTTTTGCGTTTGCTCTCACGTGGAAAAAGGAGAAATATGAGGTATAATATTATGACTCGAGAGATTTGTTTAGAATTTGATACTAATTAGTAGATTAGGCTTGCGATGGGAGGGCTATATAGCACTGCTCGCTTGATCAGTACACCATTGTGATGTCATCCTGACGGGCGGACTAGGGCTATTCATGGTCAACGAACCCCAGGTACGTCAATGATGAATGACCCTGGTAGAGCCTTCGAGACCGCTCCAACTATAGGTAGTGACGCATTCTGGCCAGAAAATCGCCCAAATACCTGTGGGTATTGATTGATGCTGAATGGAAGGCCTTTGATGCAATGTTGGGGCGCTATGAGCATATTTGACGTCACATTGCAATACTCAACAAACCAAAGCCCGATTTACTAAGAGGCTTATTGAACAGGGGCATGGGATTAATTCCAGGTTAAAAATACTATAGATCATGTTGTTTGTCACTGTGGCAGTATATACTTCTTGCGGCGGGTGCCGACACATCTAAGTATACTTACCTGGCATTTGAGTGCAACCAGGGGAAATAGCACTAGTTTCACTGGATAACTATTACAAGTCTTCAATAATAAATTCAAACGAAGCTTGAATCATGTCTATTACAAAGACATCGTCAACCTTGACTCTCTCCAAGTGGGAAATATGAAACATTATGTAGTTGGCTATGCTTAGACTTAAACAGAGGGTACACATCACCACGAAATATGAGCTGGTTTACGATGGTTTACGAAAAAAGCGTAATGCGAGTATGGCTGAATCGTATCACATTGCAATGTTACATGTTTCAATTATATGGATTACCGGGCACGAGCATCCTTGGGGAAGTCCCCTCGCCCAACCTGGTCTGTTGGCTCTGTAAGTCGGTGTGTCTCTGATCCAACTTCACGGGCACTGCTTGATGCTGTGGCAGGACCTCGCAGGGCAGTATCCTGGTCTCCAGAGATCGGGCCCTCAACGCCTCCCGAACCGACGTTGACAGCGCGCTGATCGGCAGAGTTCCAATCACTAGCGGTTGGAGGCTGTTCTGGCAGAGGCAGATTGGACTTGGTGTTCTCAATCTTTGACTGCATCACCATCAGCGTGGATTCAAGGTGGCCAAGTACAGGTAAACTCATACCTTCACGTTGCTCTCGGACATATTGGTGGCAATGAGACGATTCGTTCGAATATGATATGGTATGTAAGGAGGATAAGTAATTTGGATTCGTTTCAGTAGAAGTCGTTACTGTACTTAAGATGAGGATTGGATATGAAGTCGTCGACTCAATCTTATATGGTGAGAACATGTCTGACATCCAATGACTTGAATCACGATGACGTTATGGTGGTCTAAAGAACCATGTCGCGGACAAGGCAGTGGTGGAACCTGGCACCCAACATACGTAAATCATTCGAAGAGAAGGGAATATTCTCTACCGTAAATCACTTTGATGTAATGGCTGCAAGCAGGCGCACTCCAGGGCGACGTTCCAGAAGCCTGTCAGAATACGTCATGCAGCGTAACTACACTAGTAGCTTCGGAACTTTATGGTTTATCACCATTATTGGTTAGGCCTCGTGTGAAGTTACCAAATCGGTGCTGTAGTCCTAGAATAGTTGCCTTGCACCTATCATCTCTATCATGGTTTATGTCTCAAGCTCATCGTAGCACAGCACTAGGGAGGTATACCGCGCGAATTGACTCGCGTATGGATGGCGTGAAGTATAGTGTTGCGAATGAATTGTTATGTCTTGATAGAGAATGAAACGAATGTAATCGCCTAAAAGCGATATGTTCTCTTCATTCCGATGAATAGCTTTCAAGTCTCGGGGACCAGAAGCAACCACTTAAGTGTAGACGGTTAAGCTTCCGCATCGCAAGAAGATACAATTCTACACCGCCTTCAAATCTGATGCGGCAGAATTTTAACTATTCCCCGCTGCACAATTTCTTGTTGTACCTGACTCAGACGGGTTTCTACTGTTACTTTGGCATTTTTTCTTACTGTGACGCTTTAAATCGCCCTATAATTTGCCATAATGCCTAGGGATCCACTGGTTGGTCTGGTTGGGAAGGTCTGTTTGTTCCCCGCCCTATCTTCCAGAAGCCATCCCCGCTAATCGAGCTGAGGGCTATAGCCATCCTCTGGAAAGTCGACAACATTGAATAGCTTGACGGATGCTTCCTCGAAAGTCGGTATGTTGCTATTACGCTTTGGATTTAATTATATTCCTCCATTAATTGGATTCCTATTCAATAGGAAACTTCCCGTGAGTACCGCTTGGCGATCGATTGCTCTTCCCTGCGCGGCGCATATGCGACAGCAGACATTCAGGCCTTTGCATCAAGCAGTTCTAATTCTCGGATGATAAGATTTACTACTATCGATCCGCAGCGCGCAATTGGCTATCTCCAAATCGACTGTGCCTGCCAGCGATTCGGCGTATCAGATAAATGCAAGCCAAACTATGGTGGCTGTTTTGAAGGGAAACGCTCCGTTCCGATTGAGCTTCTAGATGTTGCTGGTCTAGTCCCGGGGGCACACCAAGGACGCGGCTTGGGAAACAAGTTCTTGGATGATCTGCGTCAGGCAGACGCCTTGATCCACGTCGTGGATGTTAGTGGGACGACGGATGCAGAAGGTTCGGCTCCACGGAGCGCTAGCTCTGTATCGGTCGATTCGAAGTTGCTGATGAGTTGGTCTATTTAGGGAAGGCTACACGTGGTTATGATCCATCACAAGATATCGAATGGCTCAGGTCAGAAATCGTGCGGTGGGTGTTGGGAAATTTGATGCAAAAATGGTATGTGTCGCCTTAGCATTAAGCGCATGCAGGACTTAGTACTAATGTACTTAGGGGCTCTATTAAACGAAGACACGCATCGATAAGTGGGTGTCCAATGTTCTAGTAATATTCAGCCGGCTGACTTCGAAGCAGAGGCAACTGCCGTGGAGACGTTACAGAATCAATTCTCAGGGTACGGAAGCACGCCACAAACTGTTGCACGATGTCTGGACCGCTTAGAGTTGAAAGAACCACTTGAAGAGTGGTCAGATGAAACTGTGGAGAAGGTTGTACAAACCTTCATCGACGAGAAGTTTCCTACGGTGTTTGCTCTCAATAAAATTGATCACCCAGATGCGGATAAAGTGGGTTAATTCTTGGCCTATTCTCGTTATTTTGGATCAGCTCTAACCCAATTATCAAAAGAATATCAGCAAGATCGCGAAGATGCAGGATCCACGGAGCATTGTCCTCTGCTCTGCCATATCCGAGGTTTTTCTTCGAAGACTTGCCAAACAAAACTATATCAAATATCTAGAAGGAAGTGAATTCGTAGATACAAGAGATGACCTTATTGCGGATGGGGACCCGGATGGAGGAGACCTCAGGGAAATGGACGAGAAGTTGAAAACGTATGGTACCCGTTCCCCGTACCGAAGTCTCCACTAACGTGAAATCAGCCGAGTGGAAAACTTAAAGGACATGGTCCTCTATCGCTTTGGCTCAACTGGTGTCGTGCAATGTCTTTCACGGGCTGCTGAGATCCTTGGGCTTGTGCCGGTTTTCCCTGTGCGGAATCTACACACTTTCTCATCTGGAGCCGGTACTGCTGCATTCCGAGATTGCGTCCTGGTTAAAAAGTGAGTATCTTGGATTTTCCAAATCATTTCATTGCTGACTTCTGGACCAGAAATAGCACAGTGGGTGATGTTGCACGCAAAGTTATGGGTGATGTGCCTATAAATTATATAGAAGGCGTTGGAGGCGTCCGGGTGTCGGAGGATGATATCGTAGCAGTCGGGAAACACGATGTAAGTGCTTTGATTTCTCTGCTTTTAATCTAGTGACTAACCTTCGTTTCTCATCATAGGTACTCTCATTTAAACCTGGACGGTAGATATACGACTACTGTAATGATAATTGATTGATGCATCGATGCCTACTAGAGCTAGAAACACTATACCAAGGGACCATTTTCAAAAACGCCTCAATTCGACATTGTCATTTGAGCAGGTGCCAAATAGACTTTTCACCACATAAATTTGCTCAAGTACACAGGTATACACATGATTGAACGTTATGCGACTACGGACATTTGCTATTTGACCGCGGAGTTGGGCTCAATCACACCCCTTTCTGTAACAGCACAGTCAGAAGGTCGGTACATCAGTAACCGCACGGCATGGTACAAACTTACTCCTGCTCTCTCATCATTCATCCCAATAACAGGCTCGGGCGCCTTGGGATGATCCTTCTTGGCCTTCTTCGCATTCTTCCGCCCCCCGGTCTCTGTTGCTGCGCCAGACTGGCCACTATTCTCTGAGCCGAAATTCTGCTCTCTATCCTTCATTGCCCGACTAGCGCCTATTGTTTGCGGATCTGTCTTGTCATTTTCCTTTTTCACCCGATGAGTTGTGTGTTTTTCTCCTGAAGTGCCTTTCCAGTCCTTCGATACACTACTATTGGGGCGAGCCTGCACACCCGCAGTACGGAGGACAGGTAAAGGGCATATCGGCGAGAAGAGGGCCCGTGAGCCATAGGCATGGGTATTTGAAACTGAAGAAAGGATGCGAGCGTTGCGAGCTAAAGGCATATTGGTGAATAAACTAGGTAATATTGTTCCGGGGTTGGCTGTGAAAAACCAAGTAGATGTTACTTAAGTATGGCAATACTATCATGGCTTAATTTAAACTTCTTCACATCTGTTTTTAATTGAAATGTAGTTGGTCGGGTCAGCGTGACATCAACATGATGCGGTGCCTCCTGTCATTGTCCTGTAATGGACAGGATATATAGTATAGGGCTTAGGGCTGAGCTGTTATCGATAAGGAATCCTGGAGCTTGGATCCCGAGGCCCAGGTTGCAGGTGGCATCACCACAGCTCAAGCTTTCAGAGGAGCAATCTTTTATCGCCTACGCGGATGCAGAGTATATCAATTCTCAGTGGGATATATATGACATAATGAAGCGAGAGTCACTACCCATAGAAGCTCTAATACCCTTCGCGCGGCTCTATAACATCTCTCTTCGCGGGGTTACTTTCCGGAAGCTAAGAGCGGAAGATGGTACAGACAAGGGCGGCGCGATTATTGCAACAGAAGACAAACCCTTTGGGAGCAACGAATCATCACAAAATGACGTCCTTGTCAAAGTACCATCTGATATGATTCTTTCGCTCGAGATGGTTCAAGAGCGGTCAAAATATGATCAACATCTGCGTGAGGTGCTGGAAGCTGTTGGGGATTTCGGCAAGGTACGTCAGCTTTCTTCTCTGTATCTACACCTACTGGTCCAGAATTTATGGACAAAGCTTAGAGCTTGCGGCTGATATGTGTAGACGGCTAGAGGTGCTATATTGCTCTTCCTACTGATCCAAATTTCACATTCATCTCCAGACCTGGAGGAACATAGAATCGGTGCGTCTAGTGCCTGGTCGGAATACGTAAAATTTCTGCCTTCGTTCCTACCGCTGCCAACATTCTGGACGATGGAAGAACTGGAGTTGTTGCGAGGGACGTCCTTAAGGATGGCTTACGAAGCAAAGGTCCTCTCCTTGGAGAAAGAATTTGACCACCTTCGCGACAGCACAGAGAACATTGAATGGTGTCGAGACCTCTGGTGGGACAACGATACTGTCACAGCTGAAGACTGGAAATATCTCGATGCAGCATTTCGGTCACGTATGGTAGACCTGCCCGAATATGGACATGCAATGGTTCCATGCATTGATATGGCCAACCATGCAGCGGAATCTACAGTAAACGCGCTGTATGAAAAGGACGGTGATGGGAACGCTATACTCCAGCTACGCTCGGGGAAGGAATTGCGCCTGGATGAAGAGGTCACTATCTCGTAAGTTCTCGCTACACCGATCTAAACCGCTTGAAGAGATGCAGCTAATCATGGCGGGCATGAAGGTATGGCCAGGATAAAGCGGCATCGGAGATGGTTTTCTCATACGGTTTCCTGGACTCAGATAGAGATGAGGCGAAGCAAATATTCTTAGACTTGGATATTCCTGATGACGATCCCTTGAGAATGGCTAAAATGGCCTTTTGCAAAGAGTTGCCGGGGTTGCGCATCTTTTCGAAGCCCCTGGTTTCGGGGGAGGCCGAAACAGATTGGGAGAGTCCGATAGTGTGGTGGGCCTGTGTCAATGAAGAGGACGGACTTGATTTTGCTGTTTTGCAGAATAACGACGGTTCGAAAGAACTGACAATGACATGGAAGGCTCAGGAGGTGAGAACTCCTGATCATCTTCAGGATCTTCTAGCGGCAGACCCGGCATGGGATATCTTCCAACTTCGTGCAGTCGTACTCGTCCTCGAGCGGATAGAAACCCAGTTCTTCATGCTGCAGACAACAGAGCGGATGGTTTCAGATATACGACAGAGTGAGGACATGCTTTCTATTTTCCGGCCCGATGTGTTCAATACTGTCACCAAATTACGTGAATTGGAGGGGAAGTTATTGGTGTCAGCAATCAAGGATTTGGAGAAAAAGGTGTGTACTTCATCTGTATTTTACCCACTGGGTACTAACCCTGGCTATCCTCTAGAGAGATGCTTTGATGACGAGTGAATCGGTTAGCAAATATCTTGCTCAACAACAGCAACTTGTGGAAATTGAAGACGACTTTTCATAGTCTGGTTCGTCTCCACGTCATGAGGCTTCTGATATAAATTGCCGCCGACTTAATGCAAACATAGTTATGAATTTATGGACTCATAACAACTGAGTTAGTATTTCTTTCTTCCGGGACCCTAACGGCGTTAATATGCCTGAACGTCGGGGGCCCACGGATCAACTTATGACGTGGTGATCTTCGCATGCCAGTTATTCCTCGACTCTGTATCATTATTATAGGTTGGATGTCTCATGCAAACTCTCATCACAACTCACAAGGGTTCATTATTCTGATTAAGCCCTCCTGAAGGCTGGAACAAATTTGGAGCCGTCAGCGAGTCAGCGGCTTAGCACAGCACGTAGTGCAGCGGAGAAATCCGGGGAACCAGACCAACGGAACTCAGGGGATCTCGAATCCACAGCCTTGTCTGATCCAGAAGGCTGACACGGGTAACTCTCGGATTTCCCTCTGCTGTAGCTTGGGGAAGCAGATATTGTGGGGAATTCGATGACCATCCGGACCGCGAACTCGAACCCTTCCCAAGGTTGAAGAAGTGCAATTTTAAGACGATCGATCACTTGTCTATGGTTGGCGGGATAGACATCCACGACTCCATCTAGCCGCTCAATCCGGAGCCCAACACCCCACAACTGCAGTTTCTCGGCCAAGACTCGGGGATTTCATGGAAGGAGGTTACCAATTCGGGTATGACGAGGACCGCCCGGGCAGTATGGCTGCGATCAATACACAGCAATGACAACACCCTTTTCCATCCCTTGAATAACTATGGCTTGATTTTTTGTGGCGCCGTGCCTTGATCCTGCATAATTCCAGTCGGTCTCGATCGGATCACGCAAGCGAGATTGGATCCCCCCGCGCTTCTACTCCAGAGTCCTCCAGATGCGAACGACCGGGGGAGGCCAGTGGCAAGTCCAGCATTAGTATTCCCTGCTGCAATATAGACATAGGATGCGAAGAGCAGCATACGCCGTTATCTAACGATGGTTCAACCTTGATTAATGCTCATACCGGGGGAAAGGAAACTAACTACAACGGGAACCCCGGCACTCTATTTCAACCAACCTGCCCGGTATATTCCTGGTCATCTAACTGATTTTGGGGGAGAATACAGAGAGCCCGATGCCAGTGCCGCTTCATTCCGGTCTTCATACTATCTTCCTTTCCTGCGGTCTAAATGTCAGGAAATCAAAAGAAGCCAGTCGAGGAAGGTTCTTCGCTGCCCGAACTTAACCAACACATGGCGTAGTAGACTACGAGACGGGGGGGGATCAATCCTTGAAGAACATCTGCTTTGCTGCCGCAAGTCTGGGACGGCTGATCGGGGAAATACGTGGACAGTGAAATTCCTCGACTCTTCCAGCGCCGCTGTCGGCACTTCTTAGTTGGATGTCAGCCGCCATCTCACCCATGACCTGGAGTCGTGGGCGAACCTTTCCTGACACTCTTTTGGTTCTGTGCCATTTCCGGAGCATCTTGCCACTCCCAATTTCTCCACAGGCAGTCAACCAGGTCCCAGTCCTCTGGGTATGAGCGTGCAGTGAGTTCATATAGGGTAGTCATCAACTGACGATCGCACCACGAAATGGCGAGAGACTGTATTATGAACACACATAATCAGGCGCTAGTAATTAATAATGTAGTGAGAGTTTGAAAGTCGGCTAGGCACACCAATGCCCTGTAAAACATGTATTTTTATTGGTCCCGCAAGCCAATTTTTGGCTCCACATGGCAATCCCCCCGCCGTCACCCGCACTTCTTCGTCGTATTACAGTATTACTTGATACGGGGGGGCGATCCCTCCGTTCTTTAACGCCGTGAGCTTGCGACCCTCACTTGGCCTTCGTCTCCCCATGTTCTGCTTCTCTTCTTCTCTGCATCATCCTCTCACTCTCCACTCCCCCGCCGATATCGAACACCACTCACCCCTCTACTCTTGTATGCAATCTCGACCCTCGTATGCGCGTCTCCCTATTTTGTCACCCCTGACCGATACTCGCGTTGCTCGATTTTTCCGTCGATAGCTTGAAAGTCGGCTCATACACCAAATCAGTGTCATATTCACCCCGGGTCGGCGCCAGGCGCGCCCAACGCAGACACAATGCCAGGAATTCTTCCTATGAAAGTTATTAAAGTCGGCAATAACACACAAAGCCGTATCGCCCAAGCCTGTGATCGATGTCGAAGCAAAAAGATCCGTTGCGACGGTGTCCGCCCATGTTGTACTCAGTGCGCCAATGTCGGCTTCGAGTGCAAGACCAGCGATAAACTCAGCCGGCGAGCTTTTCCTCGCGGATACACCGAGTCGTTGGAAGAGCGGGTGCGAGCTTTAGAATCCGAAGTTAAGGATCTCAAGAATCTGTTGGATGAGAAGGACGAGAAGATTGATGTGCTCTCTCGGATACACTCTTTCACTTCGCCTTCGCAGCAGAAGGCTGCGTCCTCTGCGTCTCCGCCGTCTCAGCTGGCTAGATCAGCAGCCCCCGCCTCAAACGAGGACGCTGTTCATGTTCCAGAGCCAGTGCCGTCCAGTGTTTCCAATGAAGTTGAGAATTCTGGAGTGTCAAACACTCGTGGCTTCACTGGTATTTACACCTCCCACTTATACGCAGACACCATAGTCTGCCGACAAACTTGAAATATCAAAACTAACAGTGTATCCAGATGTTTTTACCTCCAAACTAGCAGGCCAAGGCCGGTTGGCACCTGAAACTTCCACGAAGGCTTTGACTGCGTCTCCAGCCCCCATTTCCAATTCCTGTTGCGACCAGGCTTTAAAAACGGCACCTCGTCTTGTATCAGATCAACTTATCAACATCTTCTTCCAAGAATGGGCTCCGCTTTATCCAGTCGTCCACCGACCTACCATTCTGAAGACATACGAGCAATACCTTTCCAACTCGGAGACTTTCCAGGGAAACAAGCATGAAGTTGCTCAGCTGAATTTGATATTTGCCGTTGCCGCGCTTTCCGCCAAAGTAAGTTTCATATTCTTCGGTTTACCAGACTCAATGCTAATCTCTGTAATAGTCGAGAACAAACCAAGATCCCATCCTATTCGAGGAGAATTGGTCGCCGATCCTTGAGTCACTATCTGGCGATATTTCCATTTCGACATTACAGTGCTATGTGCTTGCTCAAATGTATTGCTTAACAAAGGGCGACTACTCGAGTGTCTTGCGTTATCGTGGTCTTGCTGTTGGTCTTTGCCACCAGTTGAAACTCCAAAAAAGTCAGAAGCGCTTTTCGTCCAACGCTCTTATTGCTGAAACTAGGAAGAAAGTATTCTGGTGCCAATATGTCTTGGATCGGTACGAATTGATCTTCCATATTTGATCGAGACCGTCCCGCTAATTTATCATAGACTTTGCGCGACCTTAACCGGTCTACCTGTCCTTCTTCGCGAGGAACACGTCCAAACCGAGTATCCCGAAGATATTGACGATGAGAATGTAACGGAAGCCGGGTTTTTACCTACTTTGCCCGGCGAGTCAACACGTATCTCTAGCGCACTCGCCCTGTTCTCTGCATCTCGAGTCTTAAATAGCACGCTGGACTCTATTTACCCGTCGGATGGCGGCTATGAAATTCCTCTGTCAAAGATGCGCTCCACTTCTGAACAATTGGAGAAGTGGGTGAAGGGTCTTCCTGCCCATCTTCGTTTGGAGTTTTCGCAAGACAAGCCCAGCACCAACGTCATTAGCAGCCGATCACCATTGTTGGTAAGTGCATCATTTTTACAATACATGCAACGCCCACCTTTACTAATTTGTTGAAAGTCTCTGGTATATTATTTCATTCGCTCTCTCATCCACCGTCCTGCTGTCTGTTTCGGCGAGGATCATGTCCGCTCCCCGTCCGTCATTGCGCTTGCGGATTCCGGCAAGCACATCGTTCAGGTTCTCGACCTACTTGAGGAGCGGCGACTCAGCCTTTCTGTCAGCATTAACCGAAGAGAGCTCATCAGCGCTTCAGGGATCGGGCTTTTGTGGCAAAATATTGGCTTGAAGCGGGACAGCAAACTTGTTAAAGAAAGTCAGAAGGTGCTTACCACGGTCATCGATCAACTTGAGGCCGAGTCTTCTGTGGCTGCCGCCGAATTTAGTGCTTTGGCCACTATCTTGGTTTCACTAGACAATAAACGCTCATCAACCGCGCAGCCTCAGTCGATGAGCCCACCCATGCAGAAACCACTGAAATCCCCGAAGAAGCAGCTTGAGGCATGGAAGGCACGTTTGACGGGGAACCCAAGCCCGAATAACAACTCGCAGCAGAAGGCGGAGTCTGTATCACGCAGAAACACTGTCTCCGGTTCGAGTCCTGGTTTTGTCGAGCGTCAATTGCGATCCCCCAGCTGGGCAAGTCTCCCACCTGATAATGTTCAACAACACACTCCAATGGGCAAGGACTTCTATAATTCCGCCCTGGGTTATGACACCAATCAGCCCATGTCCTGCTCCGTCCCTACAGATGCACCAAATATGTCAATGTCGGATTGGGAATTTGTGGTGAGCGACATGGACCAGGGGTTCTCTAACATCTTTACTGGAATCTATGGTGGCAAGGATTGCGGAGAAGACCCTGGCCCATTCGCATCTCTGACTGCTGAATACATGCACAAGCAGGGCCAGACCATGCCACCCTTGTCAACATCCAGCGGTGAACTACAAGGACTGTCACCCGAAGCATGGTCTGCCACCAGCAGTAACGATATGCCTCATCCTCAAGAGCTCGCAACTCGGAGCGTATATTCTGACGAAAGCCTAGGTAGCAGAGATGATTCTTTGCTTCCAAGCCTGCCGTTCGCTATGGAAGAACGAAATGGTAGCATCCTGGATCCATTGCAGGGCGTCGTTATTCCTCCCGGTGATAATGAAATTGATGAGTTCGGCCTAGTCAACGGCTGGGATCGACGGCTGGCCGTCTAAATCTTTTATGTCTTGCTCTGCTTTGGTTCACGTCTTGTGTTTCTTCGGTATATATATGGATATATATGGAGTTCATTCCCGCGTTGGTTATTTTGTCAAGCGATGTTTTTTTTTTGGCTTTTTTTTGGCTTTTTTTTGGCTTTTTTTTTGGTTTTTCTTTTGTTTTAGTTTTTATTCCGGCTTATGATACCTGGGTGATAGGAGTCAATCAGTCGTCTGTCTATCGTTGCTAGGTTTGACACGTGAATATTCCACGCACAGCCCAACACTGTATTTATTGGTGTATAGTGAATATGTGAGCTAGTATATATAATTTATGACGACTGTACCTCATATACTTACCTATCTGAATCACTCTCTATAAATAACCACGAACACTAAGCCACTCACGCCATGCCATGCATAAACCCACAACTACCCCTCACACTGCCAACCATCGTAGAGGCATACTCGGTATGATGCTACACCGGGTACATCCGGGAGAACAGACACCATATCTCTCTCGAGCCGAATCCCTATCTGCACAATGTCGTCATCCCCCAGACTAGGATTCACATCAAGGTCGTACCTCGAGAGGTCTATTCTCGTAGCGATTCCCATAGGCAGAGAAGATCTTCGCACTGAGTACGGGGTCGAACGGTAGACTACGGGGTAAGGTACCGGGTTGATCCGAGATCCCCAGAATCGTGCGGGGTGTTAACGTTGTTGGCAGCTATTGACAGCTGTTGGCATCTGATTCTGTATCCATCCTTGGGACGAGTATCATTTTGGATCGTCCTTCGGGTAGGAGATATGGATGTCCGTGACAATTGGCAGTGGTGTCAGTGGCTGTTTGATCGTCAGGCCAGGAACTCGAGACCGAGGGTGTATTTTGACTATCGGGATCGATTAGACAGGGATTAGTTATCTAGTTTTAACTCTAGTGACTGAATGATGTCAGATCAATATTCGCGGGTGCCGTTCTGTTGCAAGTGAGCTCTATGGGTTGTTTGCGACAGAGGCTGAAAAGAGATGTATATTTTGATATCATGGATCTCGGCCCTTGAAATAAGGTATGCAGGACTGCAGTGCCAACGCTTAAACTGGAAATCGGCAAATGATATCAAATGATATTCACCAGCAATTCCAAGTCCAGGCACTCCGTGGTCCGGTGGAAGGGCCCGGATGTTCGCCGTTTGTCATATTGGGGAACCCGGAGGACGCTGCTCCGCCACAGAGTCGGATCTCTCTACGCCGTACGGGTCATTGTGGCCCCTCGTGACGGTGAAGAGTTTGGTGTATTCGTTGCTTTTTGTTAGTAATGCCGCAGAGAGTGGATGGGACTGGGAGCAAAACAAACGAATTGCATATCGTTCATGTTCTGGCTGCGGCTATTGACATTGGACAGCTATAGTAGAAGCCGGACGGCATGGTCATTGTCCGCCGGAACACTGCTCGATATTACTCTCGGGCTGTCGCGGGGAGACTTGGATTCGTTAATTTTAGTAGATTATAGTGTCGGGCTTTGACTATCATCTATAATATGTATCCCAGAGCTAGAGGATGGTTGAACAGCTGCTGCTCAACTATATCTGCCTTCTTCCGGCGGGGCAACTATGCCTCAGGCAGGAGGAGGGGTTGAGAGCTTCAACGGCCTCTCATCCACCATTCCGGCGTGTCATTGAGAGCAGAATCACAGTCGCAGCCTTACTCAGGCTGACAAAGTCCCAAGACCAGCTGGACCAGGAACATTTACCCATCGGGATCCCTAGTTGAGTAAGTGAGGCCTCTGCTGCTCTGTTGGTGCCCGGTGAACACCACAGTTACAGGCTTGACCCACCGCGACATCACCGTCCCCACCTGCCATTTTGATCCTCCCAAGTTCAACCCCTCCATCGCCATCCGCCTTTTCCTGTATGAATCCCCCCCATCTCCTCCTCCCTTCCCATTCTTTCTTTTCCCATCCCTTTCTTCTTTTTTCTCACCCTGCTCTTGCTTCATTGACACCCTATCCAGAGATCTAGACAAGGCAGGTTTGTTTGATTCTCGCAAAAAAGTACCGCTCTCCCTCATCTCAACATCTTAACAGAGCTCTCTAACCGCGTTCTTTCGCCCTCAACAGATAACCGCCATCATGGGTTACTCCGATCTAGACCAATTGGCCATCAACACCATCCGTCTTCTCGCGGTATGTCTTTTGTTGCTCTCCTTTCCCATTGCTTCTCATCTCGTTCACTGTCTGCCCCGCTCCTTGTCCCCTAATGCGCCTTCGATGTTTGCGGAGCTCGAGGTCGGGGAAATGAGACTCCGATTTGTCCAACAGCCGATAATCCCCATCCAGTGAGCTTCGCGCCAGCTCTGGAAGGACATTTGGGGCTACTATCTCATTTTTGTGGCCCGACCTGGAGCCAGAGAGGGATACGTTTTTACTGCTTCGTTAGTACAATTGTTGCGGTTTTTTACTAATAAGTTTCCAGGTTGATGCCACCGCTAAGGCGAACTCCGGTCACCCCGGTGCCCCTATGGGCATGGCCCCCGTGTCCCACGTCCTCTTCAACAAGTTCATGAAGTTCAACCCTAAGAACCCCGACTGGGCCAACCGTGATCGCTTTGTCCTCTCGTAAGAAGCCCGCATGTCCGAGCCAGCAAGATCTCTGCTAATCGATTTGCTGCAGTAACGGCCACGGCTGCATGCTTCAATATGCTCTCCTCCACCTTTTTGGATACGCTGTGTCCATGGATGACATCAAGGCTTTCCGCGTAAGCTTTATCTTGCCTATCACGGCTTAAATATTGGCTAATCCAAGCTGTTCTAGCAACTCGACAGCATCACCCCCGGTCACCCCGAGGCTCACGACACCCCCGGTATTGAGGTGACCACTGGTCCCCTCGGTCAGGGTTTCGCCAACGCTGTTGGTCTGGCCATTGCCCAGGCTCACAGCGGTGGTGTGTTCAACAAGCCCGGCTACAACCTCTTCGACAACTACACATATGTCTTCTTCGGTGATGGCTGTGCTATGGAGGGTATTGCCAGCGAGGCCGCCTCCACGGCCGGTCACTTGAAGCTCGGTAACCTGATTGGTATCTACGATGACAACCACATTTCCATTGGTGAGTTGGCAACTGCCCTGGTAATCGTTGACAAAGAGGTTCTTTTGCTAATTTGAGGTTTTTTTAGATGGTGACACCAAGTGCGCTTTCACTGAGGATGTCAGCAAGCGCTTCGAGGCCTACGGCTGGCACGTTGTTTGGGTCAAGGACGGTGACAACGACCTTGAGGGCATCGAGGCTGCCATCAAGGAGGCTCAGTCCGTCAAGGACAAGCCCACTATGATCCGCCTGACCACCACCATCGGTTTCGGCTCCAAGCTTCAGGGCACTGGCGGTGTGCACGGTAACCCCCTCAAGGCCGACGACATTGAGGGTGTTAAGCAGCGCTTCGGATTCGACCCTGCCCAGAGCTTTGTTGTTCCCCAGCAGGTCTATGACCTCTACCACAAGCACGCTGATGAGGGTGCTGCCAAGGAGCAGGAGTGGAACCAGCTCCTCCAAAAGTATGCCAGTGAATTCCCTCAGGAGCACGCTGACCTCACCCGCCGTCTCTCCGGCAAGCTCCCCGAGGGCTGGGAGAAGTCGCTTCCTGTCTACAAGCCTTCCGACCCCGCCATTGCCTCCCGTAAGCTCTCTGAGGCTGTTCTCGAGAAGATCTACTCGGTCATCCCCGAGCTTCTGTCTGGCTCTGCCGATCTGACTGGCTCCAACAACACCCGCTGGAAGGCTGCTGTTGACTTCCAGCCTCCTGAGTACGGCATTGGCGAGTGGTCTGGCCGTTACCTCCGCTACGGTGTCCGTGAGCACGCCATGGCTGCTATCATGAACGGTCTCGCTGCCTACGGTACCGTCATCCCTGCTGCTGGTACCTTCTTGAACTTTGTCTCCTATGCCGCCGGTGCCGTCCGTCTCTCTGCCCTCTCTCGCGTTCGTGTCATTCACGTCGCTACCCACGACTCCATCGGTCTGGGTGAGGACGGCCCTACCCACCAGCCTATTGAGACTCTGGCTCACTTCCGTGCTCTCCCCAACTGCATGGTCTGGCGCCCTGCAGATGGCAACGAGACCAGCGCTGCTTACTACTCTGCCCTGACTGCTAAGCACACCCCCTCCATCTTGGCTCTCACTCGCCAGAACCTGCCCCAGCTCGAGCACTCCAGCATTGAGGCTGCTCTTAAGGGTGCTTACCCTGTCCTTGAGGCTCCTAATGCCACCGTAACCATCATCTCCACTGGTTCCGAAGTCAGCATCTGTCTCGATGCTGCTACTTACCTCCAGAAGAACCACGGCGTTGTTGCTCGCGTTGTCTCCGTACCCTGCTTCGAGGTCTTCGATGCTCAGGACAAGGAGTACAAGCTCAAGGTTCTTCCCGACGGAATCCCCGTCCTCTCCGTCGAGGTTTGCTCTACTATGGGCTGGGAGCGCTACTCTCACGAGCAGTTCGGTCTGAACCGCTTCGGTGCCTCTGGACCTTACAAGGAGGTCTACGCTGTAAGTCCAACCTAATAGGGATAATGCCTTTCTGAATTTTTACATATACTGACTTTTTCTTCTCCTTAGAAATTCGAGTTCACTCCTGAGGGCATCAGCAAGCGTGCCCTTGCCACCATTGACTTCTACAAGGGTGTCCCCGTCCGGTCGCCCGTCAACCGTGCCTTCCAGCAGATTCTGTAGACGTCTTGTTTCTAGCGTCATGAATCACACTTTTCTTTTGTCGTTATTTCTTTTTCCGGCTACGAGTTTGCACATGGGTTATGGGATGGGAAAACGGCCATACGGAGAAACTCCGCGTGGTGACACCCTTGGTTTAATGTCCTACGAATTTCCTTTTGAGAAGAGTAAAAAGCCGCCATTGAAATTTATTCATGGTTGGGCAATTTCTGGTAGATTTAGAAGGATCTGCATAAAATGATTACTATTTCAATCCGTTCAAATTATTATGTTTTTGTAGCTATCTCGCTCAGTACAAAACATCTTGTCCACTCCAGTATTCAGAATAGATGTATATGTACGTCTGCATCAAATACAAGTAAGCCGTTGCACAAAATGTCGTGACATAGCTTCGAGAGGTTCCTTTGGCTATTATATTCATCATAGATCATTATCGACCCCATGCCCACAAAAATCTTCACATATGGATATAGAGATAAACATTCACAGGGAGAAAATTCAATTGGTATTCTTTTTAAACAAAACAGAAGAAAAGAAAAAAGGTTCTTATCTTCAGCTGAATCTAAGCGTCCAAAGCCTTGCGAGCGAAGTTGGGAAGCACGAAGCTGGCGCGGTGGATATCCTGGTTGTAGTAGCGGCACAGACGCTCCTCCTCCTCGCGGGACCAGGATCGGATGGGCTCCTTGAGGTTGCGAGAGCCGTCCTTGCAGCAGACCATGAAGCCGATCTGGCCGGAGGGGTAGGTGGGGATGGTGGTGTAGGCGTATTCGGCGGCGGGGAAGACCTCCTTGCAGGCCTTCTTGAGGTTTGCGATCAAAGGAAGGTGAAGCCATTGGTTCTCGGCTATAATGGAGAAAAAACGAACCCAAACCGATCCCGTAAGGCGGGTGGTTTGAGACGTGATTCGGTTAGCCTGGGTACCTTATACCAAAAGGACTATATAAAAGATAAAGGTATAGGAGAGTGAATAAAGAGGGTGGGCAGGGAGTAAATATGGGCTAGAAAGTGAGTATAACTCAAAAGAGACGAGAAATCAAGGAGTTATTGAAGAGGTAGAGAAGGCAGAGCAAAAAGAAAGGCGACGAACAACCTTGGGTGGTGATGACACCTCCATCACGCAGAGCGTCTCTGAGAAGCTCAAAGTAGGGCTTTTGGAAGAGGCTCTCAGCGGGACCCTCGGGGTCGGAGCTGTCGGTGATGATAACGTCGAACTCGTTCTGGCGCTGCTTCAGGAACTCGAATCCATCGCCAATGTGGACCCCAACGTTGGGGTGCTGAAAGCCGATGCTCATTCCGGGCAGGTACTTCTTGGAGACTCGGATGACAGCCTAAATAATGAGCTGCATGTAAGCGTGGTGACCAATTGCAAACATAAATGAGGGCCAGAGATCCGGCAAGTCGGTTTTCATTACCTCATCAATGTCACACAGGATAGCTTCCTCGACGGTCTCGTGCTTGACAACCTCACGGAGGACACCACCGTCACCACCTCCAATGACGAGGACCTTCTTAGGGTTGGGGTGGGCATTCATAGCAAGGTGGGTGATCATCTCCTGGTAGCTAGATGCGACACCATCAGTCTCTCCGTGTGGATATTGTTTGCGTGGGGAAGAGGTCATACGAGAACTCGTCACGCTCGGTGCATTGAATGACGTTGTCGAGGACAAGAACGGTACCATAGTCGCTGCTCTCGAAGACGAGGACATCCTGGTATTTGGACTTCTCGTGGTGGAGGATCTGGTTCACCTTGAGGTTCATGGCCTGGCCGGGCCACATCTCGGACTGCTCGGAGAACCAGCCATCTGTATCGAAGATGAGGTTAGCTCAAGGACGTAGATGTAATCAATATGCGATTGGTGATTATGCTGGACACTCGAGCAAGACATTGAGTGGGAATTGGACAATCCAAGATAGCCGGGGTCTTCGAGATTGACGGCGGGGTAGGGTTGGGTAGAGGTGGGAATCTACATACCCTTGATAGTGGGGTGAGTGATCTCGCTCATTGTGGTGGAGGTTAAAGGTCGGAGGGAGCGAAAGTGGGAGGAGAGAATTACAGGATGCCGCGAAGAAATAGAACGGGGAGACAGAAGGGAAGTTGAAGATGAAAAGGAAAAGCGAGAGAAGAGCGAGACTGGAAGAGTTGAGCGCATGCAGATTTCGAGTGGGGGGAACGAGAAAATGGATGTGTATTTTATCGAGCGTCACAGTTGGGTATTTAAGTTACAGAGTTTTCCCAGAGCAGCTTTGGGTTTCTACTGTCTACCCAATGAGACCATATCAATTCAGGCTTACCTTCTACGATTTGGAGGAAGAGGACATCAATTGGCAGTTAGCAATCAGCATCCTCTATTAGTAGCAGAATTGCCATTCCGTCAATACCAATCTCTCGTTTTCCTCGCCTTGCACTCATGGTTGAGCGTAAATACCAAATCCCGTTCTTATCCCGTCCGAAAAAGGAAGGACTCGCGCCGAGAATTCCTCTATATTTCCAGGCTTGAATCAGTCCTAGTTTTGAGTTATATTTGGGTACTCCATTGGACGGCTATTCTAAAGTTGGCAGAGGAATCGAACCACTACGAAACTCCAATTCAAAGTCGTCGCTCAATACACCTTCGCACAGTAGATTCAGACAAATGAAATTGCAATTCGTTCGATTGCTTCTAGTTACTGTACAGTGCAATCACAATCCCAACATCTTGCCCTGCATACCTCCTAAATAAACAACGGTATATCGCCATCAGCCATTCTTTTCAACCAAGGGACGCATTTACTCGTCACCACCCTCGAGGAGACGGCCGGGCTTGGAGTTCAGGTACTCGTTGCTACATCGTAGACGCGGAAGTTAGCCAATTGACTCTTATATTATAGCGTACACCAAAATAATATCCAGGGTGCGTGGAATCTCGAGGTAATGCGTACCGCTCAACAGCCCAGTTCATGGCAGCGTAGGCAGCAACGAAGGGGGGAATAACGTAGAGAGCCTGGTGTCTGAAACGGCGGAAGGTGTTGAAGATGGCGGCATGGCCAGCGCCGGCAAGGGGACGTTGACGGTTGGGAGAGACGGAGTAAGTTGTGATGCGCTGGGGGGTTGAGCAACCTAGAACAGTCTGAATCAGTATACACGCTTTCAATTGCTCTGGTCACTCAGATGTGATCCAAAAGTAAGTTGGGTCGACGGAAACGCTATAATAGGGCCATTGGCAGGAATTTCCTGCACTCATCCCTATAGCGAGGTGGTCGCATTCGTGGTGTAGGGGTCGATGATAGAAGAGACATACCCATGTCACCCCAGTTGCCCATGTAGCTATATCACACCACAGTCAGTACTTCCGTAATATAAATGCGCAATTTAGGAGCAACAAAGCCATCCGAGATAGTAATGAGTGTAGTATCTCAGTGGGACGATGTCGTGGTAATCACCCGAACACCCGGGGTATCCCTCGAGCAGGCACCGAAACAGATGAGGAAAAACTCACACGCCATTCTTAGGATCCAGATGACCACCCATTGTGAATGTATGAAGCGAAACGAAGGATTTCCGGAGACGCGACGTAGAGAAAAGGACGAGTTATGACGGCGAGGAGGAAGAATCGACGTTCGTTTCGGTCTCGGGCCAAAACGGCGGAAGTTGAGGGAGGTCGCGCTAGTCCATATTTGGACAGGCTCAAAAAGCCCGCCCGCAACATCATCAGAAAGCTCTCATCCAGCTCTTCAAGTCAAGCAACTCCACGCCGGCCCACCACAACTTATAATCATGGCGGCTAACGGTCTCTACAACATTCAGCGCCTGGCTGTCCCATTAGCGGTGGGGGCCATGGCCGTCAACGCTTCCCTGTACGATGTCAAGGGTGGAACTCGAGCCGTCATCTTCGACAGGTTGTCTGGTGTGCAGGAGAAGGTCGTCAACGAAGGCACGCATTTCTTGGTTCCCTGGCTGCAGAGAGCTATTATCTACGATGTTCGCACCAAGCCTCGCAACATCTCTACTACCACCGGAAGTAAGGATTTGCAGATGGTCAGCTTGACTCTGCGAGTCCTACATCGTCCGGAGGTCCCGAAGCTGCCAGCCATCTACCAGGTTCGTCCATACCCATCGCGACCGTCCTGTTTCTTGACTAACCCCTCTATTCCTTGTCTATTTTAGTCTTATGGTACCGACTACGATGAACGTGTCCTGCCTTCTATCGGAAACGAAGTCCTCAAAGCCATCGTCGCCCAGTTCGACGCAGCCGAACTCATCACCCAGCGTGAGGCTGTCTCAAACCGCATCCGTACAGACCTGTTGAAGCGAGCTTCGCAATTCAACATCGCCCTCGAGGATGTTTCCATCACCCACATGACCTTCGGAAAGGAGTTCACACGCGCCGTCGAACAGAAACAGATCGCACAGCAGGATGCCGAACGAGCCCGCTTCATCGTCGAGAAGGCCGAGCAGGAGCGCCAGGCTAACGTCATCCGCGCTGAGGGTGAAGCTGGTAGTGCCGACATTATCAGCAAGGCCGTCGCCAAGGCCGGAAATGGTCTGATCGAAATCCGTCGTATCGAAGCCAGCAGGGAGATTGCGAACACCCTCGCCAGCAATCCGAATGTCACATATTTGCCGGGAGGTGATAGCAAGGATGGTGGAAAGAGCACAAGCCTTCTCCTTGGGCTTAGGAGTTAAGGGGGTGCGCGAGTTTGAATAAAACCGATCTCATGTATTTTTTTTTATGCGACTAATTGTGATTTTTACCCTATCTTGGTTGGAACTGGGCGCACATGGCACCATGGTGAATTGTTGAAGCTGGCTGGTGTCCTTACCCTCTATGAACTGTAGCAATAGCATACCACCTTTCCTCTCTACAGCGAAATTTGCAAACTAATTCCCTGCTCGCTCTACAAGCCCCGAGTAGCCGGCAATTCCATGACTCGACATCCAAACTACAGAATGGGCTAATTTTGAGCCCACATTATCACTCGCTTCTGTTCACTACTAATAGCCGGAGCGTACGTACACCAGTGTATACACACTAAGCAATTGTCAGCATCCGCATCCCACGGGTAACCACTAAACGCTATAGGGGATCAAGGAAGAAGCCAAGGAATATGGATCCTCACGTCAGCCCACGGAGCTCGCGGTCTACAAGAGTATTATGTTAGGCAAGTACCCTCCTGCAGACTGGATATTAGGTAGACTTCCTCCTCTTCCGTCCATACCGAGTACAACCACCTCCATCCCGTCAACGACCAATCTAGTTCCTGGCATCCTTGATAGAGCTAATACAACCATGGCCCCATTCACAAAATTCTGGCTTTTCGCACTCAAGGACGGAGTAACCTCTACCTCGCAGCCCTTCACGCAGCTCCTCGCTGAAATTGTCGAGTTCTGCGCATCATATACGAACCCGGGTCCCGGATCGCCGCAAATGCATGCCTTCTACAAAGCATCCAACGCCCCATCCGACATCCTCCTAATAACGGGTTTTCCGTCACAGGAGCTCAATGACGAGGCCCACGAAGTATTTGTCGAGAAATTTTTCGCCCGCATGTTTGAGCTCGTTGAGCATCGCTCGATGAAACAGGTTGAGGTGGATGTGAAGGAGTTTCCGCTGGATCAGGAGAGGCTTGCGGTTGTTACTTCGGGGGAGAGAATTGCAGGGTTGAAGGGCAAGGGGGGATGGGACGTGTTGCAAAGGGCTGACGACAAGCCGACCGCGGAGGAGGTATGGGTACATGTTTTGCCTTGGGATGAGGAGGTTGAGAATAGCAGCGTGGGAGCTGGGGATATACTGTACTTGGAAAAGATTGTGGGCCGGTAGATATCACTTTCATAGTAAATAGACCCAGGCCTCGTTTTTTATCATATATATATGTATATACCATCACAGCCTCCGATAAACATGGACCTGGAACCTCATATCCTCCAACCCAGCACCCTCTCCAACATCATACCACAACCTAGCCGCATCCCTCCTCCACCATCTTGAATCCTGCGAGTAAACCCTTTCCCAGCTCCCCTTCGCAACCGAAAGCAGCGCATGATCAAGCAAGAACTTCATTGGATATTGCCGCTCCTGCGCTCCTGCGCTGCCTCCCTTACTGAGCTTCAGAGTCGAGTAACTGCCAGGGCTATCGACAACTAACAGGAGCGTTCCCGGCTGCAGGAGGTCAGTGATTTTGAGCAGGAATGCTGTTGCCTTGGGCATGGATGTAGAAAAGAGTTCGTTTAGCGTGAACATTAGGGTGACCATGTTGGTGCGGGTCGATGAAAATTGTTGAGTGGTGTGGAATAGCGAGGCTAACTCTGCGTCCGATAATGATAATACGTCGAGGCGTTTGAAGTCGACATTGAGTTTAGCGTCGGTAGTCGTATCCTGTTGTTGGACGTTTGCAAAAAGAGGGGACGGATATGACTTTGAGCTTGGAACCGAGGGTGATAGGATGGTGGAGGATAGGCGTCTCACGACGGCAGACCAGTCGGCGATGTCGACGGCTGTTATTGAGAGACTGGAAGACGAGGGAGAGGGTGTTTGTGATTGTTCAGGCTTTCCTGTGGACTCATCCCCTTGGTCGTCCTGCCCGTCACTTAGAGACACGGCTTCAAGTGCATCTGATAGTCCCTTCTGGGACCCAGGTATAGTACCCTCGTCCATCAAATCCCTCCACGCAGCTGAAAGCGCAACAAGCTCGGCACCTGCACCACCACCGATACAAACCACGTGCGTTGGTTGAAGCGCAGAGCCCTTACCAGAATTCCTAGCTTCTTTCTCCATCAATACCCTGAACATGGACTTAAACAACCCCGCGTAGCCCAACGCCCTCGCTGCACTCCATCTCAAGGCATAGGCCCTGAGCAACCCTTCATCAGCATCCGCAAAGGCAGAATCAAAGTCCCGATTATACAGGTGCCCCTTGATGGTCTGGATCAAGGCTTTAATATCTAGGGGCTCCTCTGTAGCTGGATCTTGGGATTCTGAGGATAAATTTGGCGATGAGAGCAAAGCAGACTTGAATACATTCAAGAGAAGCTGTTGAAGAGCTATCGGAATTGAATCAGATATGTCAATCTGATTTTCCGTTTGACTTTCAGCACCGGTGTCATTTTGCTGTCTCTGTGGTCGATTTTGGCCTTGAACTTGGCGGCGAGGAAGAGGTTTCTTCTCTGATCTCTTGCCATCGTCCTTGGCGTGTTTTCGGCTGCTGTTTGACTTTGGTGGTGCCATTTCTTGTGCTTGTTTATATATATTGTTGGATCTTGGCCATATATGTCATGAAAAGTTTGACTAGGCTATTTATTATCTGTCCGTCTCCGAGCAAGGTGTTGGATCTTCTCGGTTGATCCTTTATATATATATGGCGAAATATAACAGACAACTTATTGGAAATGATCCTCGTCTGTACAGATCAGGAGAGAAAAAGATAAAAAATAAAATGGACCGAGATCAAACCGATACCGTATAGATTAAATCATGCAGAAAACCCCAATGAATTATTTCAATGGTGGAGGGGCGATGGAAAAGAAGAAAGCAGCGAGTGCGTTGGGCGAGAATCGAACCAAAGCCGTCTGCACTGGTATATAAAGGGTAAAAAGGAATTGTCCTGGTGACGGGTGTGTGGGCCTAGCTCAGAATCCATTTCTTGCCTTTTACCAGAGATGGCCGTGGGCCACGCAAAATACCCTACTCTTTAATCTTTGGAATACTCCTATCGACATAGTCGTCGATTTTTTTTTTGTTCTTTTATTATGAAGTTGGAAGACAGTGTCATTCCTCCATTGCACTCGATTTTCCCAGGTCTTTTATACCCCTGTTTGCTTTGCTATTGAGGACAGAGGGCTGTGTGCATTGGGTTCAGTGAGTGCGGATAAACCGAGCCGGCGAGTGCGATGTGTTCAATATCTTCAGCTTCCACCATGCTTATCGACTACATTGACTTGGGTTCGTTGTAATTACGACTTATGCACTTCATTCAAGACATAGAATGTGGAGTTTATTGTCTTGTAAATGGCCCATGGCCAATCCTAACTTCAAGCTAACTAATTCACCTCCAAGCGGACCTAGGAAGACACCAGGTTCCGATGCAGTCACTGCCGATGAAAACCGGCTCAAGAAGTTTGCAAATGAGAGTAGAGAAAGACGATTAAACAAAAGGATTGTAGGAAGAGAAATGAGCTCAAAAGACAGAGAGAAACAACAATTGTAGCAGATGGTTTATCACATAGTGCAACCGGCCATAGTGAGAGACAAGAACAATAAAGAAGTATCATACCCTTACGCTTGAAATAACATACCAAGAAAAAGAGATTCGTCAGGTATCCCAACAACAGAAGGTGGACCGATTGGAAGAGAAAATAAGAAAGAAAAGAAGGGAGCGAGAGGGAAAGTAGAGAAGAGAAGGGAAACAAGTAACAGGGAGAAAGTAGTAGGGTTCGAGGTATGGCACCATCAGGGCCATGTCGAAAAGAAATCATAATCGGGATACTATGTACACAGGTGTCGATTGTTTTCCGAAACAGCATTTCATCGTGACCGCAGCTAATTTTGAACAGTTCGTTCATTCTGCTTTTCTTTGTCCTTCATTCTCCAGAAATGCATCAGGCGGCTGATTCGACGGCCTTTTTTCTTAGCCTTCTCAGGCTCGTCGCCTGGTGGCTTCTCCTCGTGACTCAGTTTACTCCTCTCGGCGTGCGGGCCGACGACAAGTTTAGAGAGACTCGCAAGGCTCGATCTCTTGGAGCTAGGTTGACTGGAGCGACGGTGAACGGCAGCAGAAAATGATGCTGCGCGGTCTGTCGACATGCGAGGGCGAGGGAAAAATGATGCAGAAAAACGATTGAACGTATTCGTCATCGTAGATGCGCTACTAGTCAGTGAAGGCACATCCTCCACAGACGCATGGGGAAATGGGTCGGTTGTCGACGATGTGGTGATTGAGCGCGGAGGCTCCGACGAGACAGTAAAGTCAGGCGATGGAAAGGATGAATTTGGCAGAGAGCAACCCCCATGAAGGGAGAAAGGAGGAATTGCGGAAAGTTCAGTGGGCGAGGTCACGGGCCGATGGTCGGCAGGTAAGAATCGAGGAGAAATCTCAGGACTGGGAGGGGCCCGTATCCTGCTTTGCCATTCCTCAGGCCGGAATGTTTCGATCGGGGTTTTCGGGCGCAGGGAAAATGGCGTCGATAACTTCTGGTTTTGGCCAGTGTAGAAACGTTGCTCGACGGGCTTGGAGAGTTCCTGGGAAGACGGAGATGCACCAGGAGTGGGTGTTGCATCATTTGCAGCAGCAGCTTTCTGGATCCCAAGACCGGTACTGTCTTCGCCAACAGACACATCCGTGGGTTGTCGGGTCAAAGTATCGGAGCTCCCCACGCTGTCTTCTGACTTGTTGTCCTTGGGTTCTGTACGAGTGGCTGGATCTTGTGGGGGTTCATCGTTGTCTTTACCGGATTCACTAGTGGCTGCAAGGAAAGCATCTTCTTCCTCTTCATAGAAGACGTCTGGATTCTCCAGGGATGAGGTGGTCGGGAATCGGTGGCCTCCAAGGAATGCGCGATCAAACGGAGGCATTTCTGGAGCACTTTCAGCTCGTCGATGGTACCGCATCTCTGGGCCAATAAACTCTCCCCTTCGCCCACCGCTGTACATTCGCTTGGTTGCTGCTGAAAAGCCACTTTCCGGAGCATTACTGGTACGCATATCGGGCGTATTAAACGGTCCCAAAGCTGCGTCCAAGTCAATCACAGGACTTGCAGTAGTATTGGGGGCGGTAGTTTGCTCGTAAAAGCTCCTTGGTTTCCATGCATCCTCCAAAGATGCCCATGACTCAATCTCGTCAGGATCGTGTTGGGTTTCTGGATGCGTGGGGTTGGTGGGTGTCCGAAGAACGACGATATTATCGTCGTCAAATTCCACATCCAAGCCGGAACCGAAATCTGAGTTTGTCCTAGTGAGCGCAGGAGGGCGTACAGGCTTCGACGACTTCTCCGTGTTGTCCTTCCCCGTGTCCTGATGCTTTCCTTTATTCCTAATCAAAAGAGAACCAGCCCAAGACCGAACCTTCTTTTGCCTCTTCTTGGCCTTGGTATTTCTTTTCGAAACGGAAGATGGAGAACCCGATAGCTCATCAACGTCGTCTCCATTGACATCGGAATCATCATCAGAAAACTGCCTAGGTCCATCCCCATCATCCTCAATGTGACTCTTCCTCAAGGCTGTAGTGAGGAAGCCAGAGGACATGCTCTTGTGAGAACGGGAATGCCCTGCCGCAGAGTTTGGTCGTTTTGTAGACGGCGAGCTATCTGTAATGCCGTTTCCAGTCAGTTCGAGCATCAAAGACGCGTCTGCGGTTCTTGGCCTAGGTCTGGACTTTTGGGGACCAGACGGAGAATCAGCTTTAGGAAAAGGCATCACAGTTTCGCTCTCCTCAGCAGAGACGGCAGGCTGTACCGCATCTTCGGTTTCGGGAACATCGGGCAGGACTTCGGTGGAAAGGAGCGGATTCGAAGGTCGTCGCTCAGTTGGCTTTGGAGAACTTGAGCACATCCCGTCTACCACTATTTGGGGCGAGGCTGGGGGAGTAAGTCGGGAAAGGGTTGTCGCTGAATGTGACATGGGTCGAGTCGGGTCATGAGAAGGCCTACGCTCTCGTATTAAATCTGCCGGAGTAGAGGGTGCGCTTTCGGTAGAAGGTTTCAGATCAAGAGCATTGGAAATAGCCGTTAGATCAACGCTTGAGATAGCCGCCGAGCGCCTGTGAGCGTGTCGACGGCGGTTCCCTCCACTGAAACCAGGTCCAGGCGGGGGTAACTTTGCCGGTGCCGTTGAAGCCTCCTCGCTCACCTGGCCAGCAGCGGAATCTCCAGGAGTAACCATCTGTTCACCACCAACAAACTCACTGTATTGCCGACGGTGTCCACTCATTCGATTCGAGGAAGGGGCTGGCGCCGGCGCCGGCGCCTGGTTCGATCCCATCGATCCCGGGTTGAACGAGAATGCGGGAAGGGCAGGTCGGTCGCTTCTCATGGTCACTGAATCTTGGTTGTGCGTGTCATCTGGTTCTCGTGCCGGAAAAACGAATGGTGGATTAGGGAGAGGTGTAGACATAGTTTGATTGCGCCGGTGTAGGTTAGGGGTTCGATCAGCCGAATCGAAGTAATGGGGTAGCGATGAGGCGGGCTGGGGTTGCAGAGGTAGAGAAATAGACGCCATTATTCAAGGTAGTTTCGTACCAAAACACCCAAACAGCGCCGACCTCGAGGTGCTGATTTCTAGATCAATCGGTATCTGCTGGCGGGTAGCGATCCCTGGTGGTTGGTAGTGATCCAAACGTAGGACCTCCAGACCAACGTGACTTCCCCTCCAGTGACTGGAAAGCCCAAGTTCGTCTGGAGGTCTTTAAATTCGCAGAAATAACATCGGTTTCCCTTGAACCAAGTACGGGTGCTCTAGGGTAAACACCGACCGCAACGACGGCAAAATTCTCTAGATCCGAGGGGAGAAGTGAAAAGCAGTAAAAAAAAAGGCGCCAGCTATCTCGATAATTCGAGTAAACCTATCGAGTCATACGGCGAATAGAGCGAGGGCGAGAGAGAATGTATTGAAATTTGACAAGCAGGGACGGTATTAAGGAGTGGACGGCCACGGAAACGGGCCACGACGGCGAAGAATATAGACTGGGCGGCGTCGTTGAAAACGGAGGCTAATAAAGAAAGCGACAAAAGCGAAGCACAATCGAAGTAAAGGAAGGGAGAGAAAGGGAGGGGAGGAAGAGGGGAGGATAGAGGATGGAGGATGAGGTTGAAGGAAGGAGAGGAAAGGCTCAATCGAGGTGTTGGAGACAGAAGAATGGAGGTGGTGGAGTGCCTGAGGCCGTGGACTCTGGTCGTTTCCCTAAGTTTACACTAAGTTTACAGCGCGGGAGCAACCATCGTATGGGCAACATGACTGATTGGCCCTCATTCTTACGCTCCAGTACAAGCGGTATCATCAGCTCTATTTCGATCGGCGCTCCGCCAGTCAGAGCCGCCGGGAAATGACGAGAAATGAACTATCCAGGATGCGCCTTGTACCGGCTTGTACGGCGCCTGGCTTGGCCTTGTTATCGCCATCGTTCATGTTTAAAGTCTGCTGCTAAGCACTAGTTTGTATTTGTTTACGGGGAAAGTGAATTGGACAGCTGAACTTCCTTCACCACCCCGAGGATATGGAGGGTATACTGGGCGATATTATTGAGCCACACTTCCCGCCTCTCTGGGCCTGGACCTGCTTGTGGTGTTTGGAAACAGTATGGAGTATGGACGTCATGACTATGGAGACTCGCCACCACATTGA
Source organism: Aspergillus versicolor CBS 583.65 (assembly GCF_001890125.1). NCBI lineage: Eukaryota > Fungi > Ascomycota > Eurotiomycetes > Eurotiales > Aspergillaceae > Aspergillus > Aspergillus versicolor. Next base: position 2,732,978 of record NW_024467524.1, on the reverse strand, counting down.
GGTTGGAGAGGATAATAATACAATGTGATATGGAGCGTGGACTTGAAGGACGTCGAATCCGTATTTGGATATTGAACAATGGGAGATTCAAGACATGGATGTTACCTGTCCAATGGGGGCGGTCTATCGAAATAACAGAACCGGACCTCGCAGGGATAGCAAGACTTGACGAGCGAGCCAAGCCAGACTGGTGTGAAGAATTGCATGACGGTTCGTCCACAGTGGCTCCGACGACGACCAATTTGAGATTGTGACTGCGGATGATTAGCTGTTTTGGCTCTCGGTTGACTTCCATTGTCTTTGAATCCGGAGAAAAACGCCAGGCATCAGCACACTGAGCGGGCGTACCTGAGACACAGGCCAATCACGCCGCCCGGCAGCGGAGTCGAAATCTCGCTTGGTCTGGTGGAGAAGGGCCAGCTCCACCTTTAATTTCTTAGCGCTGAGGTGAACTCTCAGAGTGGCAGTCTCTCTGATGACGCCCCGCTGGCAAAAGCAACAGCCAGCATGGCTTCATCTGCTTGATCGGCAGGAGTCAACTCCGTGATGGGCGCCCAAGCTGACGTTGATGCAGACGAAGAAAGGAGAGGGCTAAATCCGGAGCAGTAGAGATCAACCAATTCTCACGTTGAAACAGATATTAATAGTTGTAACTTGTGTCAAGGAGTGCCTGTGCCTGTGGGGTGACCGGGCGAGGGTGTATCATGGCTGACGATGGGGCCTCCCCTTGTTCTCAATCCTCAGGTGTGTATTCTTGACGGTACCTGTCCTCAATGAACTTCACTGTAGTAATCAGATTGAAGGCTTCGGACCCGGTCGGTGCGACCTGCCCACGTGGTTTTGACTTTGAGAAATCAATTGATGGAATTGGAGGAAATCTCAGCCACCTCCTCGCAGTCTTCGTGGAAGTCCGAGTTCAGTCTCTCACTCTCGAGTCTGACCCATCGCAAATGGAACCCTTTCCCGGTCAAGGTCCCGGCCAAGGCTCTGCACCTGGACGGGTGGAACTTATCTTCGGACTTTTCCTTTGGCGTTGTCATTCGCAACTGACAGTTGGCACCGGCTTGCAGTTTTGAAAGCGCCCGGGCCAAACTAAACTGACCCTGCGAGATCACGAATCGCCTTTCTACAAATCTATTGGCCACTTGATCATGCAGGCCATATCAGTGCGTTTCAACGTTATTATGCAGTGGCGATTGCGGCCGCAAGTGACTGCAATCCTCCGGATAAAACTCCATCCAATTGATTACCGGTAGCGGTTCGTGGTGGAGTGAATACCGCAGGATTCGACTCAGGCTTATCTCACGAACGACAGCATGTTGGCCAAAAAGCTTGGACTCGATAATGGCACCAACCAAACCCCTGGGGCTTGATTATTTGTCTCCTGGAGGCTGACCGCTGACAGGAGAGTGCTGAATCTCCCTTGCGGCCTTGCTCGCCCATGGGTTATGGAGATAGGCGCTGCATCCCATCCCTGCCAAGCTTAGTGTCACTTCCTTCCTGCAACCATCCGAGATACCGAAACGACCTTGGTCGGGCGATCCAGCTATTGCCTTTTTCGGATTGACTAAATTGCAACCTCAGAGCATCTGCGCTTTACTTCAGAATCCTCCAGGGTCTTGGCTGCGCGACTTGATCAGCTGCAGGGACAGCAAAGCCTTCCCTCTGTGCAATTGGTTGAATATCTTGTGGCACATCTTGCTGACCTGGCACCGTTACTGTGGTAATCATGTTTAAACGATTTCCTCGTGATGCAACGACGCAAGAGCCCGCTGTGCTCGGGCGAGGCCTGGTTTGAATTGCAAGTGCTCAGTTATCAACAGTTCAGCACCCATTCCTTGTCCTGCCCAACCCTAACCGTTCTCTGCCCTATTGAGAATCAGGCCGGCCTGAAAATTCTTTACATCCGTCATCGTCGTCAAACGCACGCTGCAAGGGGAGACTGAATCAGGCCCATATCGAACAAGATTTATTCATAATAAATCTTGCGCCATTCACCCCCTTCCCCCCCTCCTCAGCAGCCACCGCAAGTCAACTCCGTCCTCTGAACCCCCTACCCCTGCGCAAGAACGGCACATAGTCACAGTCTCCCTGCAGTGTAATACTAATAATAACCGTAAAACCCAGATCTTATTCAACGCCCTTGCTTCTCTCGCGCGGTCTGCGGAGAAAATATTTACTTACCGTACTTCGTACACTGTAATCCGAGAGGAACCCGCGAACCATGGTTCAGCTCCCAACGGGAATAATCAAGTTCCAGAAGACTCGATGAACGGGCTCAGATCGATCCCCACCAGGACGTCTCGAGTCAACCATTCGCGTTCCTTCTCTCCTTGAGATCATGGATCATGATGTCAGATCTCATCGAGCTAAGCAGTTTGTGGTTCGGCGCTACCGAGTACCACAGGCGTCAACATCTCAACCATGGTTTGGGAGGCATTTGTCTCACCATCGAAGTTCGTTGCCCGACTACCAGCTTACTTAGCTGAGTGAAACACTGGCTCGTTCCAATATGAATCCCGTTCGTTCGATGATATTGACAAGGGTATCTGTTGGAATGGTTCCTGAGGCGAGTCACTCGTTCTTTCAGGCCTCCCTTTGTATCGTATTAAGAGTGGTGGTAGAGTTTGATACCTCAGCAGATTCAGCTGAGACTTTGGTCAAGGTTGCACGTGTTGGAGACGTTAACTCAGATTAACCGTTGGCTTTCAGCTCGAATTTTCTGATACTCGGGCCTGTCATCTACGATATCCGCTGGGGTTTTCTAGGTTACATTGTTTATTCAGAAGTACTGATACGGAGTCCAGCTACCTACGTAGTATATGCTATATATGGCCTATAACATCAGAGCCCCTACCTTCACTCCAGGCTCCCTATAACTATGCACATAAAGTGGAGTCAATCCCTTCCCGTCAACAAATTCCGAGATGGTAATCGTACAATGGCTCAAAACGCAAGCAAGAAAACAAAACAGAAAAAGAAAACAGGAAATGGCGTACCTCGAGTCCTGAACTAATCTTAATTCTTCCGAAAGATGATAGAGCTCAGAGTCGAAACCTTCTAGCACAGTAAAGACGTATCACAAGTAATTGTGCAGTAGCACTGACAGTGTCCCATGGCTCACTGTTTAATTCTCAACAGCGCCAGGAGAAATAGCGATGATGACAGCCAGCGCTGATACAATCAAAGCGCCAGCTACAAAAGCTATAAGGGCGATACTGCCGCGACTGGCCGGGAACTTGCCTCTGATAATCCAGTACTGGCTCTCAAAGTAGCGATGGAAGCCGACTAAGAGAATAAGTATCGCGACCCCAAGGAAAGTTGTGCCTAATGGCTTTCCTAAACTGCGAAGCCGCTCAGAGGTGTCTGATATCCTTATGATTGCGTGACCATTGTAGTCAGGTGGTAGTAGTGAGGATACACTCTCGGATGTAATCTCTACACTGTTTTGGCTTTGTGTTGAACTATTACTCAGGCGAAAGAGTTGCGTCACTGCGATCCCAATGGACGCAAATGCTAGCGAAGTTCGCAACCACGCGAGGAATGTTCGTTCTACAAATAAGTTCATTGTTAACACGTCCAGGTGTCATGGGAATGGCCAGGGAAGGCAAGTCGAATGAACAGTCAAAAAAAAAAGGGCTCGACGCACCTAAAGCAAGATGATCGCGAGCAACGCTCCCTTTATTCTCCAGCTCTAAACTACCGTATCTGTCCGCAATCCGAGAGTACCAGGGCGCTTTGGCTTCATCGGAACCCGCCAGTCCAGAGTTTTGTCGGCTTTGAGCCCTGGAGCCCTGGCGTGTCGGGAATTTACCAGGCCCCGCATCGGAGCCTCTCAGGACATTCTCGGTAGAGTTATACCGTCGCCGTTGCGAGCTGTTGTGGCTGACTATCGGAGTTACTTCGTCGACAGGCTGTGGGGGTTCCTGGCGAGGCATGGTCGCCTGATGCGGTGAGTCAGAATATGTTGGTGCGTTGAAATGGGGATGGAGGGGTGAAGATCGCTGCGTGGGAGGGTAAGCACCGACCTCCCTTGTGTGTTGTGTATTGAGATCAGACTGGTCCATGATGGCGTGCTCGCGGGAGAGCAGGGGCTTCCACCGCTGATGCGCAGAGTTCTAGGAGAAAAGGTGGGTAGCGGATGAAGTACCCCAGCTTTCGTGGTGGAGATTTGACCGCGACAGTTGCTAAGCACTGTTGATTGCATTCATTCTCAAGGGAGATTGCGCCGAGTAGCAGAAATGAAACGAGAGGCGCCCAGCTTCAGGTTGAATATTTGAGACGAAGAATTGCTCCCTGGCTTTCAATGAACTCCTCGGCGGGCCCTTGAAGGTTCTCTTCCTTCAGCCAGCGACAATCACGCGCCACTGCACGACGCTTGTGACCAACTACTTCGGGCTTAGTTCCACTGCTGCCCGTGAGATCGACCCGTTTCTGCCAGACGGGCTGCTTTCTAGGAAGGCGGTCAATGTACCACGTCTCCTTTGAAGGCTTGTTCCTCAGGTGCCGCATCAGAGTGAGCAACAACCACGGGTGGATCAGAGAGATCAGTGTTGCATCCCTCCTTGAGCAGATGGCAGAATCTTACGCTGCGACCTTTCCCCAAGGCTGATGCGCATCTGTGGTAGCGGACAGCACAGGGAATCTCAAATGCGCCGTCCATAATGCATCTATGCCACCCGTGGAAATGTTTATTTATACCCTTCTTACATATGTAGAATGCCATTTCGACGAAGCCGCTGGGAATTTTCTACCTGAAGATTCAACCCGGATTGGTGCTGGGGTTTGAAGGCGGGGTAAGCACCATACAGGTATGCACGAGATACGGTGAAGGTGTCTAGGCAAACTTGCAAAATGGGATTACAGGGCAAGATAGCCGAGGACAAGAATGGGGCCACTGTGAACAATAGATCTCAACTCCTCTACTGTTAGCTGGGGCGAAATATCTCCACCGCTAAAGATTCCAGGCTGGGACCCCGCATACACTGAAACACCACTTACTCAACAAAGTTGCAGCTCTTGCAGCTTAGCTTGGCCATAGCGACCTCAGATGGTTTGAAGCGAGTCATCCAGGCAGCCCCCATGTGCTAGCAAAAAGAAGTGGTGACAATATTGCACTCTGGCGGCCCTGAAACTAGGATAGATTGTGGTTTCGAGATATATATCAACTATCCTAAGATTATTGGTCTCGCTTCTCCACGAGCGACTTGAATCCTTGAAGCAAATCGTTCTTTAAGTCTTCCCAGCTTTCCAATCCAACACTAACCCTCAACAACTTTCTATCCACCCGAGAATCCGACAATGCGCGCCACTCGATAAGGGATTCAACACCACCCAGGCTTGTCGCATGCTGAAACAAAGCCAATTTACTTGGTAAAACCCGAGCGAAATCTTCACTCTGCAAGACAATCGAGAAGACTGGGCCAAAGCCATTGGGCATCTGCTCCCGTAGCCAAGGCTCGTCCTGAAGACTGGCATGGTGAATCTTCTGCAGAACGGTCTGTACAAGATGTTCCTCACTGTTGGGCTTCGGTGTAGCCGCAGTCAGAGCCTTGCGTAGCCACCCAACCAACTTCCCCGAGCTCTCGCTGGCTCGCTGCACTCGGACATCGAGGGTTCGTAAGCTACGAAGAGCAAGCCAGCTCTCCATGTTACCCATGACATTCCCTAGGGCCAACCGGTCCTCTATAAGCTTCTTCTGCCAATCCTTTCTCTTCACCGCAAGCACCCCACATAACAGATCACTGTGGCCACCGAAGTACTTAGATCCCGAATGCATCACAATATCAGCACCCCACAGGAAGGGGTCCTGCAGCGACGGGGGCGCAAAGGTGCTATCGACAATGAGATATGCTCCTTTTGAATGGGCCTTCTCAGCAAATTCCTTGATGCTGAATGCAGTTCCCAGTGGATTCACTGGGGTTTCGAGAATGATCACGTCGCCTTCTCCTAGGCTTTCCGCAGAACAGTCGAGGGGAAGCTTTTCTAGACCTGATAGACGGGATATAACCGAGATGACCTCATGGGTGCCATGGTACCCCTCTCCTACAGAGACGTGTCGAGGGTTCAATAAGATAAGTGCAGCATGCAGCGCAGCTAGACCAGTGGTGTAGCTCACGGCATGACCCTTTAGCAGCGACGAAAGCACAGCTTCGAATCGTGTGGCATTGGGCGCGAATTCTCGGGAATAGACGTAGTTCTTTCCGTCAAACTCTTCCTGTAGCATTGTCAACACAGAGCTCTCAGTAGGACAGAAATTCGGCACGCACCACAGGATCCTCAGATGGAATCAGGTTCTCAGGTTCTCTGGGGAATCTGAAAGTTGTAGATAAGTGGATTGGGGGCGCAACATCCGTCACCAAATTTAAGTAGTCGTCGGCGTGCAGGGCGTTTGTTGAGGGGTGGTGAACATTTGAGGGTGCCATTTCGAGCACAAAGATGAAGAGTAAAGTTGCTTTAAGTTGGAATGGTTGAAGACTTTTGAGTTGAACTTTCCACGATGTACTTGATTTATACGCCTTATAGACGGAGCTTAGGCCGCTCAACCGTGGAACCCCCGTGGAATTTCTTCAGTCAGCCCCACTTCTCGCAACTTCCCAAAATGGAAATCGACATCAGTCGAGCGCCCATGCCAATTGGATATATATTGCATCCATTTATTCATTAAAGATTACATGTCGGGCATGTAGGTATAGTATAAAGCCGGACTACTGAACGACATGGCCGCACTAGTAGTGGGATCGTTAAAGCCAAACCACTGCATCATCAACATCTGCGTCGCATCAATGGAACCCGGATTAAATCCATCGTTCCAGACGGGTGCTTCCGTATAGGGTGCTTCCGTATAGGGTGGCAAAGTCTGTTGCTGCTCTGGGGGTGGTTGCAACTTGGCGGATATATAAGCGTACAATGCCCTTGTGGCACGATAGAGTTTCCCAAACAAGTCTTCTGGGGAGGTCTCCCCTATCTCAACCGCAGCTCCTCTTATTCTTTCCGAAATTGAATCAACTACAGTGAGCACGTCAACTGTATTACTAACTTCGTCACGGTGATCTGCGGGGAGTGAAAGTCTTATTAAAACGGCGGTACACCGCACCGACTGTGCCCAGAAATGGAAAGGAAACCCGGCCCAATGCAAGGAAGTAAACCTGGAAAAGTTATCAAAAAAGGATCGCGTAGCCTGTAGGGTGTGATAGTGGCAATCCCGTTCATCGAGGGTAGATGATATGTTGAATGAAGGGGTGTATTCGGCATCCGCACTGACTGGGTGGATGGTTTCGTATATGCTAAGAGAGGTATAATAGAGCTGCGACAGGAGTATTTCTGTATAGACCACCTGTTAGTGGGCTTAGTCAACACAGGACTGGGAATAATCCAGTCACGAGAACTTGCCATTAGACTTGAGATGCGATGGTATCAAAGCCGTGATTTCATGTATCTTCCTTTGCAGGGCCTCAAGATACCACCTATTCAGCAGAGGCTCAGTTGAGTTGCTGGGCGCCAAGTTCGCAATCGTCTGATAGCGTTCCAATTGCCGCTGGTCCTTTTCCTCGTTGACCTGTTGAGCAAGAGCCTGGAGGCGTACCTGCAAGCAAAACAGTTCGTCGGTCACGCACTCCTTGGCTTTGCCTAAAGTGTCGAGATACTCTTCCATCTGAGGTGTCCAGCGCATAGGTTCCATTCGACGATAATGAGACGCCGTCCTGAAACACATTGGTAAAAGCAAAAGGTTAGTGTTCTGCTAGATCATGATTGGAAGAGTAAAAACACACAAAGAACTCAAAAAGAAACATCCCAAGATAGCTCTCTTGTTCTTTAGTTTTTCTTGAGCTGTCTCCTCAGGACTTTTCGAACGGCCCGGGCCTAGGCCTGCGCTCATTACTTCGCTGGGGAAAAGATATGACCCAATGGGTCCCGATGTATTCACACGAAGGTCGTACGCTACCGCCATTGCTATCTGCGTGAGACGAGAAGGACTCGAGATGGTGACTTTATTGATAAAGGTATCATAACCCCAACAGAGATATGTCAATACGCAAAGTAGCAAATCCAAGTTTGTGTCAATGCCTCCCCATGTTTTTTGGGTAACAATATATTTCAGCTCGTTTCCACGTACCCGCTTCTCCTGGGCCGATAGTGAGGTGACAGCCATAATGGCTTGGAATAATAGCGGTTTCTCCTCACAGAGTTTCTGTGCACTCAAATCTGGAGGCAGATCCACGAACGCAAGAAACGGCAGCATCCGTTCTCGGAAGATAGAAAGGCGTGTTTGCTCTTGATCGGGAGATAACTTCCAATCACTTGAAGTGGTTGTCGTCCGGTTAGATATCGGCAGTTCCCTCGTTTCATACAGCAGATCTTCGCCCTTCTGTCTCTCTTCAAGAAATTCGCGCAAGGCAGAGGGCGAAGCAGAATTCTCAACGACTTCATGTAAGAGCGTATTGAGATCGTCAACCTTGGCCTTGAGGTTTGCGATTGTTGCAGCCGCATCAGAAGGCTTCTGAGTAGATCGCTTGCGAAGAGATTCCGCCGAGGAGCATTCCTTGTTGAGTCGAATACATCTTTCGCAGCCATCAGCGTTGTTTTGCCTAACACACTTGGACTTGTTCTTGAAGCAGGGTAAACACGCCTGCCCGTATTGACTGGTACTTCTTTTTTTCCCCACTTTAGAAGTGGAGCCTGATAGATAGGAATTTCGAGTAGACATAATAATCCCAGCAGGTGATTTATGGGGAGAAGTGGGTGGGGAAATCTGCCGGATATCGACAACCCATACAGCTCATGAGGATAAAGCCATTGGATGGAACCGGTCAAGAACTCAAGGGCCCATCGCCTCTAGAACGAACACATGAGTCACATGACCAGATAGCGCGCAGTTTTCAACATTGGAGGCCTTTGAATTACGGGCCATGGGAGTAGTTAATGGCGTTGAGTTTGGGCTACTAACCCACCACTAAGTCACTGACAGACGACATATTTTTTACCAGCAGAAATGGTATGCCGCGAGATCTACCTTGGTGTTTTCCGGACCCGAAACCCGATTCTGGTGCCCTTGCCTCCAGGGCGGGGCTCGGAGACTGGACCGATGACTGACTGAGAGGGCCCCATTCCATTTGGAGAAGTTCGGCGACGAGTCGGTTTTCTCTGCCAATGGCAAAGGAGCGATTAAAAGCATCCAAATCCCGCCTGTGGTATCCATGCTATATGACTCCCCGCATCGTTTTATAAGAGGACCAGACGCGAATACTTCCAACTTTGCTCATCTTAAAACTCAAACAAGCGTCTAGAAGTGAAGCTACATAAAACAGATCTGGGCTCAAAATGTACCTACGAGCAGTCCACGCAGAGGGGCAAATCGCCATCCTCCACCAACTCATCCGCGACAACCCACTGGGAATTTTCACAACCGCTATCAAATCGCCTTCATACCCACTTCTCCAAAGCAGCCATATCCCATTCATACTAGATGTTCCAGAGACAACGGATGGCAGCCTCTCGAATGGAATACTACGCGGTCATATGGCAAAGCAGAACCCGCAGGCAAAGGCGCTGATGGAGGCATTGGCGGCGCAACAAGAGCAAGGCAATCCAAGTCTTGAGCTCCCAGACGAGGTCCTGGTCCTCTTTAATGGCCCACATCACCACTATGTGACTCCAAAGTTTTATACTGAGACCAAGCCCGCAACTGGCAAGGTCGTTCCCACCTGGAACTATACCGCTGCGCAGGTATATGGAAAAATCCGAATCTACTGTGACTCCAAGTCTGAGGAGACGTCGAACTATTTACAGAAGCAAGTTGAGGAACTATCGAACCAGTCGGAAACTTCAATTATGGGATATACCTCACCGTGGAAAGTATCCGATGCGCCGGTTAACCACGTCGACCTTCTGAAGAAGAACATTATCGGCATTGAGATTACGATCGATCGCCTACAGGGGAAGTTTAAGATGAGCCAAGAAATGGGCCAGGGTGACCGGGAGGGCGTCATCAATGGGTTTGAGAAACTGGGCACTGAAACTGGGAAGGGGATTGCGGATATGGTGAAGCTGAGGGCAGAAATGAAGGATCAGAAAAAGTGAAGATTTAGATGTTGATCCCACTCTTTTGTGTCACTACAGCATGTTAGCGCATAGAGATGACAGCCATGATATCCCAATACATTGGTCATTCTTATGACAGACTACTCTGTATCCAGCTTCGTTAATTGTAACGGAAATTATGGGGTCTTGAAGCCTTTGAGGACCCTCTTACTATATAAAGACGCTAACCGCTTTGGGGTCCCACCGTTGGTCTCGCCTGATTTGACATCATCCCGATAGCATTCACAGCCAGCTTCTGTCAACTTACAACAAAAAACAACTCAACTTTCTCAACATGGCCGAAGATCAAAAAAGATCCGCGAAGCCGAAGATTGACCTCTCACAAAAGCTATCGGAGCTCCGGGCAGCGAGAACAAAGTCCCAATCTTCTAGAGATCCAACCCCCGTCACCCCTCCCCTCCCAAACCCGCCAGACCTATCCTCCCACGAATACTCTGTCCCCGTTCGTCGAATCCTTTCTAAAAATGACCACGAAACATTCATCTCCTCTCCCACCTACACCCTTGTCCTCGCCTTCATCTTCGGTCTTTCTGACTCCGTGCGGGGTCGCGCAGCACCAGATGCCGAAGCCAACCTCCCCGCCAACATTTCCAAAATTCTCTCAGTAATAGACAACATCGACAAGCTCGTCCAAAAGCACCCAGGTATCGATCAGGGCGGTTCTCGATTTGGGAACCCCGCCTTCCGCGACCTGTTTGACGACGTTGCCACTCAGAGCACAGCATGGCATCGAGACATTCTCGGAATACAAAACGAGCCCGCTATTAACGAGATATCTACATACCTGATTCATTCGCTGGGGTCGCGGGACAGACTGGACTATGGCTCGGGGCACGAACTGAATTTCATGATGTGGCTGCTCTGTCTGCGACAGCTAGGTCTGTTCTCAAAGCCGGACTTTGAGTCGATCGTGTTCCGTGTCTATGTTCGGTATATGTGCCTTATGCGTGATGTCCAGTCGACGTATTATCTCGAACCCGCCGGGTCCCACGGCGTCTGGGGATTAGATGATTACCACTTCTTGCCGTTTTTGTTTGGCGCAGCACAGCTTGTTGGACACCCATATGTCACACCGCTGGCGATTCATAATACCGCTATTCTTGATGAAGAGGGTGATCGATATCTGTATCTCGACCAGGTACGATGGGTGGATAGCGTCAAGACAGTAAAAGGTCTACGGTGGCATAGTCCTATGCTGGATGACATCTCGGGCGCGAAGAATTGGACTAAGATCGAGAGCGGCATGAAGAAAATGTTCATCAAGGAAGTCATGGGGAAACTTCCTATCATGCAGCACTTTTTGTTTGGCAGTTTGCTTCCTGCTGAATCTGGTATGGGCGAACTCCCAGCTGGAGAAGAGGAAAGCGAACATACGCACGAGCATGAAGACGGGCATGTCCACGACCACAGTCAGCATTCAGATTGGTTCGGCGACTGTTGTGGAATCAAGGTACCGAGTACTATAGCCGCTGGGGCTGAGATGCGAAAACGGATGGGTGGGAGCTCGAGCCTACGCCCGATTCCGTTTGACTAGCTGGCTTACTTCTAAGTACATTCATGTGGAATGTTGAAATGGAACTGCATATACAGATACCAGAATGCTAAATGAATGATATAGATTTAATTTTGATGTCCTTACTGCCTTTTGGTTTCCCCTGGCAATAGTTGGTTATGATTCCAACAATCCCATTAAACCACAAATATCAAATATGGACAAAAGACGCTCAGAACAGAAGCCAAAAACTCATTTCCACTCATCTATACTAACCTCCATCGCCCAAACATTAATATTATTTCGCAACCTATCCCTAAGGATCTCTCTCGCCTCCTCAAGCACCATCTTTATGTCCGTGGACTGCTTCATGCCAATTTCAAAAACGAACCCCCTCCCACACTGCTCATCATCCGGCTTCTCCGTATATATTGTCGCCTTGGCATTCTCCATTTCCGCAAGCGCAACTCTGTACTTGAAAATCAACGAGTCACACTTCTCCTCAAGAGGGATAACCACGTACCACGTGAACTCGTCCGAGTAAAAGCGTTTAGGCGGCTTCTTGTACGGCTTCGGGGTGTCCAGCTCCTCTAGTTGTTTCTGTGTGAGTCTGCGCCCGTTAGTCGCCGTGGGCTTGTACTCCAAATGTGAACACGCAGAGCACTGATAGCAGCGCAGACCTGTTTGGAGTTCTGCGTTGAAGGGGTGTCTTGCTGTTGGACAGTCTAAGCCTGTGCTGCAGAGTGTACAGGCTATGCACTCGTATCTTGCTTGTTGCCCTGGAATCCATGAAGATTCTGGGGCTTGACGGTAGCTCATGTCAATTATAGTGGCTGGGTTGATATCTTCTGTTTCGTCGTTTGAATCTTGGTCTGACATTATCTGGTCGACCTCAATTTGACCAGTTTGGTAAGTAGGCTCGGTTGACTCGATTGGATCCATGTCGTTACTTTAAACTAAAGACGGCTCGATGGATACAAAGATGGGGCACACTGGTGCTTATACCCCGGAGTGCTACTTATACTGTACGGTTGCTCAATGGCTTTGTTCTGGGTACGTGAATACCTGAGTGGGTGAACTTATGTGATTTGTCTTCAATAAAGTGGCTTTGTGTAGATTGGTAGGGGGATTGTGGAGCTGTGAAGAGAGTCTATGCACATTCAGGACCACCATTGACTGAAAAAATATATAGAAGTGAATACATCCATGGTAAATTTATTCTTCTTCATTAATTGGACTCGACTATGAATCTCTAACCGTGCTACAACCAGAATCCTACCTAATGCAGACATAGCCCAAAATTTTCGGGCCAAGTTACAAATATCTCATAAGCAAAAGTCTGTAATTTCCTATCTATAAGTAAATCAAGCCCACAATTGAGCCTTTAAAAGCTCAAGACAGAAGCCTCCTCAACCCAGCAAGTATAAGTCACGTGATGTCCATAAAAGCAGCACCGCCGCCACTCCCATTCCGTCAAATCACCTCCGTCTCCTAACTAAGACCATACAAGTCACCTTCAAGAACCAAATACCAGACTATCGCCCATTTACAATGGATGAATACTCAGCCGGCGGCGGCGGGAAGCTCAAACTCAAGGGCGCCAAAGTCAGCGACGGCCGGGTAAAGAAGAAGAAGAGCAGCAAGAAGGGCTCTTCCGCCGCTACCGCTGCTGGCGCGGGCGGTGCCGAGAAGGAGGGAGAGAAGAGCAGCGAAGCTGCAGCTGCAGCTGCTGGGGAGGAGGGATCCTCTACGACTACTGGTGCTTTACCGGGCGAAGAAGGGGAGGAGGGTGATGGATCCTCGACTCCGCAGTCGCAGTCGCAGTCGCATGCGCCTGCGAAGACGGAAGCCGAGAAGAGGCATGAGGAAATGAGGAAGAAGCGGGTATGTTGCACTGACTCTACTCTACTTCCCACCTCCCGTATTTCGTTTCGTTTCTTTTTAGATGTACTTTTGTTCAATGTTTTTAAATATTATTTCCGTATCGTGTTCCTTCTTTTGTTTCTAGTGTCAGGCCGTTCTCCAATCTTCAATTTCCCGGATATGGCGACACACATCCATGCTGATACACCGATAGGTACTAGAGCGACTGAAGCGCGAGGGCATCAAGACCCATAAGGAGCGGGTCGAGGAACTGAATAAGTACTTGAGCAGATTGAGCGAACACCACGATATGTATGTCTTTACTTCTATTTTCTCGAAGGGCATGATGCTTATTGTTCACTTACAGGCCCAAGATTGGACCCGGCTAAAGCACGATCAACTTTACTATTTACGTTTCAGCTTCAACTTGGAATTCGACTTCAGCTTAGCTGGCTCTGCCCTGAACCTGCTCATTTGGGGAATGGGAATGGTGCTCGGTCTCAGATTGAGCTTTGGCCTGCTAGGATGGTCCCGGCTACGTTGTGCACGCTTACTGGTTCCGAAAACACACCATCTTCGACGTCAACTTTGCTCCTAGAATATGGAAAGATGATAGGTTCAAAAGTATGCATATGTACCTATACCCGCTTGGCTATGTGACACGCCAATGGACACGATGATAGTCCAAAAATGGGACCAAGATTCTGCTCCAAGTGGATGGATGAATAATATCTTGCCATCAAGTAGCCATCAACTGAAAGGTCAATGACTATCGCAATCCCAAGACTATACAAGAAAGGAATCAAAAGAGGTCAACTCCACAGTAGTCTAACGCCACGCGTATGATGCGGAAAATAGGAAAATAGAGAAATGTATGCCCCAACCCAGAAGTGAAGATGCTCAACGACGACAAATAGAAAGCAGAACCAGAAAAGAAAAAAAAATCCACATCCAACGGGGAATGCTGTATATCCCTTGCCGCAGCCGCCGGCATATCCGAAATCGCTCAAAACGAGAATAGGATCGAAAACGGATCGCAGGTCGATAGACCGTGGAAAGTAGGAAGGTAGTGAGAGGTGACCCCCTATCTATACCCCCTTAATGACTTGAGTCCGCTCATTGTTGAGTTTGTCGGCATTCCGGGCATGGGATTCCTTCTTGCAGTCCTCAAGGCCGGTGCATGAGTGAGCTTCCAGCATCCGGTGCTTGGAGCAGAAGTGGCCATTGCAGAAACTGCAGTCGCCAACGATGCGTTGGGCAGCTTCCTTGCACTCCTTGAAATTGCAACGAGGCTTGCGCGGAGCCATGCTGGGTGGTTGTGGCGAGAGAGGTGGAGGAGAAAGGCTGCGGATAAGGAGGCGACGCCGAAGTCGGGACTCGGTGCGGAGATGACGCTGTCGGTTGTCGGAGCGGTTGGTGAAGGATTTAGTAGAGTTGTGTGAAATGAAACCGCTCAACGATGCCGGGAATGAGCGAGATAAGTAGATAAATGGGATTATAAGGTCGTCAGATGTGAGGATGTGAGGATGACGTGGTAAGAGTAGAAGGTCGGTCACAAGAGCGAGCTGGGAGAGGCGAGGGAGATAAGGAGGGCAGATAAGGACGGGGGCGCAGTGATGGGTGAAGAGGGAGGATGGCGGTATATATAAGGCGTGGGTGGACTAGGTTCTGGAACCGGGACGCAAACCAAGAAGCACAAATTGGAACAAAGAGTGGAAAAGGAAGCGAAGGGACGGCAGCGTGGCGGCGACAGCAGCGCAAAGTCAATTTATACGGAATCGCCTCATGGATGCCCGGCTGAGTCAAAGGCGATCGCCGCAGTCGGGTCACTGTTGCAGTTGACATTATTAGCCACTGGTCAAACAGCCTACTGCCTACGGAGTCACTAGTCGTGGTCAACCACGCCTGGTGGAGCACTGGAAGCTTCCAGGACTCGCCTGAACGCTTCATCTGGCGGTACTGAAATATTCGCTGCTTTATTAATCACTGACCCAGACTCTCGCATTCCGGATTCCGATTAGCAGTGCAAGTTGTAACAATGATGGCAACCTTGGAAGGCCGACTCTTCCACCTTACTAAGTTACGCCCCGAGTTCTTTCACTGACCGACAGAGTTGCGAGTGAGTGGTGGTGCCTTAGTATACCTCGAGTCGTGGTCCATACGTGTCTTATCCACGCACTTTATGGCGTCATGCTGCCACCACGACTTCTGACTGAATGATGTCGCAAGTGACGATATCACAAGAACCTAGAGCGCATACGGAGAAATTGGATGAGCCGGGTTGCGTGTTTGCGGTTGCCATCTGCACCGAATTCGCAGCCCAACCGCTGCAATGCACCAACCCTGCGGCTTCTTCTCTACTAGTCGCGCAATAGTATCCCCAGTAGTAATCCAATCCAGGTATTCAGGTCGCAGCCAAGCCAATGTCTGTGCAATGTGCACCTGGTCTCTCCCTCCCCGCAATAACTCAAAGCCTGGAGCCAGGCAATAACCCAGCTACCATATGAAAAAAAAAAAAAAGGATTACTGAGAGAAACAGGTGACTTGGGGCGCAGGAGGCCATCGAATCTTAATCTCCTGGCTGGGGGAGTCACATGAGAGCCTGTTGGCTCCTAGCTATGAAATTCACTCTCAAGCGCCATCAGCTGAGTGAATAAGAGACTCAAGGGTCATGGACTCACGGAGCGTCACATTGGCCTCCTCAGATACCTCAGCTGTACAGTACCTTTTTCCCATCGTGGTGCCGAGTACAAGGGGGGGCACCGGATGGGAGACGGAGGTCGCACACCACGTCCAACGCACAGCGTGCAGATCGGGCCATCTGTTGTCTGTGCTGGCTGCAGACTCTGACTAGTTGAGCCGGTTTCCGTTTCCCAGCAATAGCATTATTGAAGGTTGCGGCCTCGATTAGGGAGTTCTACACCGTATCGCTCCATGCCTCCAACTCCAATTCCGTCGACGAGATCGGCGAGCGGTCGATAAGTGCCGGATGTCCTTCGGAGTTCGTACTGCAATCAGGAACAGAAAGGGCAGACGAACCCTGGTAGAAATTAACTAGTCGAACTCCAACTCTCAGCGCCACTGGGAACATGCAGCATTTCTTATTTGGAGATAATGGATAATTCTTCAGAGGTTATCTACTTGGACATGGCACTAGACCTAACCGGGTAATCCCGATTTTTGGCATTGCTGCACCCTTTGCACCACTCACTCACGTCCACCTCGCAGAGTCGCAGTCCTCTGGCGATCGACTCCCTTCCTGCACCATCTCCACATCCCCGCCGAGATGCACGAAAGCCAGGTTCTGTTTAAACTCACAATGGCCAACCAAGATGTCGAGAAGGGCGACTCGTTCAACAGTGTTCTGTTTCCAAGGGCCAATGAGCGCTGCCGAGCCTGCGAGTTCCACGGTCTGAGAGATTATTCTCAGGGTGAATACTTCTAGATTCACGGACCCATCGCTTATACGTCTTACTATCTACGGCGACTCCTGAGCGGTTAACTGACTGACAACTCATGGGAGAGGTACGGTAACAGTCTTTGGTTGTTGTTGAGTGTGGGGAAACATTAACTGTACCACGACTCCCCCCTACCACTACCACCGAGACTCTTGAGCTCCCTGCACCACTCCTTGCAGCGGATGATTTCCTGCAACAAGCTTGGTTCCTCCCCCTGCTACGGCCCTTGGCACTTTGCAAGATGGCAAGATTCATGCCAATTCCCCTTAATTCGAGTTATGTCTTTGGCATGCGTAGGCAAGGAATGGTGGATAAAGTCACAAATATCGGATACTTGGAGTATGAAAATAGAATGTAGCATGTACTGAAAAGCTATAACACCGGACCTTGCACGATTGTTGTCGTTTCTTTTTCTGGAGATAGGGGATGCAACGCCACGGGTCTGAAAGTGAAACATGGTCTCGAAGTCGAGGCGAAGCGCCGCGTCTTTGAGGTCGACCAACTTTATCCCAACTACGCCTTCAATTGGACAGGATATCACAAGCAACAATGGATTGGCGCTTCGGCAACGAATTGGGATTAAAATAGCTACAGTCCATCTTGGGACGAGGTAACCAACCGCAATATTATTGGCAAGATTACTGGACAGTCGACACTGACCAACATGAGTTTCGAATTTTTTTCATTTCCCCCTAATCAGGTACCTAGGTAATTTCCGCGCCAAATATAGAATTAAACATAACAGGCACGCATTGACGTTAGAAAATAAAATGAAAACGCCTTTTCCGTCTCAGGAAACGCCAGGTCATAAGATAAAACAAAGTGAACATCAAAAGAGAAGCAAACGCGTTGCCTCTCATACTCCGAGCTCCTCCTTACCCGCGTCTGGGTCTAGGTAATTTTCCCTCTCTGCCGCTTCGTATTCGCCAACAAGATCCATCACCACAGCCCGGGCTTCGTCGAATTCGTCGAGACCATCTTGGAATGGAGCCTCTTTCTTATATTGTTCCAAGAAAGCGTTGCGTTTTCGTAGGCGGTCATATTGTTGGACGATTCGTTTGAACAATGTGGCTACCGATGTGTGGTTCGCAAGCATTAGACCACTGACTCGGTGTGTGTTCTGGATGTATGGCGATTTCTTCGTAAGAGCAACCTGGATGCTAGCGGGACCCCAGGGGATGAAAGACGCCAGGCGTCGCTCACGGATACGTAGTAGCGATTTATGCACATCTGTTGGGTCCGCTTCTCCCTGGATGATGTTAAGGATACTGATATAGCAGCTGGACTTGCTGGGGTTGATCGAAACCATTCGGTTCTTTGGCTGTAGAAGACGACGCATGACATCTAGGACTGTTGTTTTCCGGACTGTCTTGGCTTGGTCGATATTATCTCCTGTAAATGGCGTGTATGAGGTAAGTAGGAAGTGGCTGCGTGGCGTAGGGATGAGAGAGGCGATGATCCCGACAAGGTCATTGTGCATATAGCCTGGGTATCTGAGGGGGGTTGTGGAAGCGGACATAACAGTAGACACCTAAAATGTTAGCACGGGTCTTCAACGGCTGCATATGGACTGAACATACGAGTTGGTTGGTCTGTTGGAACGAGGGTTCTTGCACGTGCAATCTGTCGGCGACGATTCGTGAGAGTGCAGCGTTATCCAATACAACCTGAGAAGCAATTTAGCACACGCAGCAACCGAAGATAATATAGTCTTACAACAGAGTCGGCATTCTGCGTCAGTCGTCGCATGGCGAGGAGACTGTTATACGGGTTGACCACGACATCTGCAGCCTGTGTATCGGGGAAGACGGAGTATGTTTGGATTAATTTCTTTGGGAATCGGTCGTTCATGCGCTCTAGGATGAAGCTCCCCAGTCCAGAACCAGTTCCTCCTGCGATCGAGTGTAGAAACATGAAACCCTATCTCAATGTCAAATTAAATTTTCTGTGTCTCGGGTTGACGGATCTGGTGTAGTCCTGTCGCGGCGCCTTACCTCTAGAGAGTCACTCCCATCCGCTTCCCGATCAATCATGTCGAATACCTCCTCCTGGACGACCTCTCCAGCGGCATATCCAGCACCCCAGTTATTTCCAGCACCAATACCCTGTTGCCCGATAAAGAAGTTTTCCGGGTTGTAGATGTTCTTGTATGGGCCAGATTGAATGCCGTGCAAAACCTATCAAAAACGTTTCAGCTCGTTGTCCGCAAAGCTCCTCCACAGATGGGTATCCTACCCTTGGTTCTAAGTCTAGTAGGATTGCTCGGGGAATGTATCGCGTATCATCACTCTAGAAAACAACCCATTAGTGACTGCTGCGAAATGTTCCCGATTCAGGGACACTGCAGCCTACACACCTGGTAGAAGAAGACATCCTTGCGATCGCCGCCTTCTGTCGCAAACTCCTCCAGATTTCCATCTTGACTTATCCCATGCTCAAGGCATAGCTGTTGCCAGAATTGACTCCCGACTGCAGAAATATCCGTCAGTATGCTGCCCGGAAACGGCGTGAATGGGCTAGGTTGTCTGCTGGGGGAGAGGGGTCTCGATCGTGGGTTTCGTACCGTTGTTGCCGCACTGGCCGGCTTGGATTGTGATGATCTCTCTGTGAAGTTGTTAAAACGATTCGAAACAATCAAAAGTTGAATGGATTTCTAAAGCAGAAGCTGGAATGGCATACCTGGGCATCTTTTTTCCTGTTTAACCCGGAGAAGTCGAGGTGATAATCTACGCGTAGCGCGTCCCTTGGGGGAGTTTGATCGGAGTGGGGCCTTCAGACCGCAAGTGACGCAGGAGGTGAATACCGCCATTATCAACACTGAAGGATCAAACTACACGAATTTATTTACTTCAACACCAGGGTCAATAATTAATGTGTTTTCATGAATCGAGGCTCAATTATAGCTGATCTGATTTTCATAACAACTATGCAGCTGCTAGCGCTTCTCATTTGTTTCGCCCATAAAAAAAATATGCTCTCGTCAAGCCATCAATGTACTTCTTTTGATATTTCCACATTCCTTAGGTCGAGTCCGATAATCTCTCCAATATCATATCTCAAATACGTCTTAATATGAACTCGTAGATCGTTAAAGCATGACGTTAGAAACCAGCTTTGCACGCCGTCACAAGCATACCAGCACCAGAGACAACGCCGTCGACTATCTTCACACGGCTACCTTGCTTTCGACCGTATGCTTTGATGCAGCCTTCACGAACAGCTTCCTCCATACCGGCCATGCCTGCACATCCTAGGCAAATCGCACTTACAGGGCGTGGGTTTGCTTTGATCAGCCGTTCGGTGGCCTCGATAATCCTTCGTCGTACTTCTTCAGGTTGGGTGGTATGGAGCTCGACGGCCGTGAGCCCAGTTGTTTCCACACCAACAAACCGGTTAGAGGGGTTTTTATCACCGGAGTTGACGAGCATGTCCGAAACAGCATTGGTGAGTTCATTCTTCCAACTACTCCCAGTAGTGACGATACCAAATGTGTCCTTAGCTTGCGATTTTCCGAACCCTCCATCCCATGTAAGTTGAAAAGAGCTGACCAGGGAGAGCGAAGTCACGATGCTTCCTTCAAAGATGCCTGTCACGTACTTCCTTTTGATATTTGCGGTTGGCCCGAGCTCCAGCAAAGCTGCATCTTCTAACTTATCGATGGCCTCTCTGAGCATCCCAACCAGGGGGTGGGCTGAATAGCATGCGACGAGAAAAGCATCGTACTTTGCCACGAGCGGTTCCACAAATGGCCTGCAGTGAAGGGCCGATAAGACGGAGTCCTCACCCGAATTGATGCTAGGGATGCCGTGGATGACTCGACCATCGGGGAGTGTAACGGATTCGGACTGCGGAGCTGTGAAGTAGTGGAAGTGAACGTCGGTGTACCCGAGATTTTCCAGGATGGGGACCAGGGCACTTGTCATATGCGTAGAGGTGTTGGGGTTGATGACCAAGATTGAGAAACGTGGACCACTCACTGTCGCCATGGTTGATGTTGGATACGGACGCTCGTATTGCCTTCAGCCATGGACAGTTTGGTGGCGGGGTTGAGAAGCGAAGAGTAGTGATGGAGGAGCTTTGGAGTTGTGCTGGGGTTCGCGGCGTTCTCCGCTTCTCGAAGCAATTGGGCCCGCATTCTGCTAAGCACCAACTACTACTGGCGAGAGGCAATCCTTTGGTTGAATTCACTTGGTCTCATGCCTATAGGAGGCGTTATAATGGGCAGAAAGGCAATATATACTGAGTATAATCTATTGCCAACACGAGTTTAGGTGCCCAAATACGACGGGAATGACGCGAGCAGGTGTGGGGTCGTGATGCTTGATAATCAGGCTCTTCATCTTCAGCTCCCTGCCGAGTTCCGTGGATAAGTATTAATTGCTTCGCTTCAGCTGTATGTAACCAGTTGAAGGGTCCCGATAGATTTATTTGCGACTCGGCACTACCTAGGTAAGCTGTAACTGCTGGTTATGTCCCTTGCACCCCTTCTAACATAATGCACCTCTTACCCCGCAGCTATCTATATCGTATATCGTGACAGCAAAATGCCACTCATTGCTCAGAACCCAGTCCCAAGGACAATCCTTGGGCTGATGACATACGGTACGGACGAATCAGCAGGCGCTCGTATCACCTCGTTGGATGAGTTCAACAAGCACTTGGACTATATCCAGCAACAAGGCTTCAACGAAGTCGATACCGCACGTCTCTACATTGGCGGGGCACAGGAAGCTTTCACAGCGCAGGCAAAATGGAAGGAGCGAGGCTTAAAGCTGGCAACCAAGGTCTACCCGACAGCTCCTGGTCTCCATAAACCCGATGCTCTCCGCGAGAGATTCGAGACATCCCTTAAGGAGTTGGGGACAGACCAGGTTGATATCTTCTACCTGCACGCGCCGGACCGGTCTGTTCCATTTGACGAGACATTGGAAGCCGTTAACGAGCTCCATAAGGAGGGCAAGTTTGTGCAATTAGGGTTGAGTAATTTCACTGCATTTGAACTTGCAGAAGTTGTCACTCTTTGCAATGAGAGGGGCTGGGTACGACCGACCATTTTCCAGGCAATGTATAACGCAATCAGTGAGTTGGCCCTGACTTGTAGCCCTAGATCCTGGGGCAACCTGGAAGTTGATTGTACTGACCTCTGGCACTACAGCACGTTCAATTGAAACCGAGTTAATTCCTGCCTGCAAGCGCTACGGCATCGAAATAGTCATTTACAATCCCCTTGCTGGTGGAATTTTCTCTGGAAAATACAAGACGAAGGATATTCCCGCGGAGGGCCGATACAGCGACAAGTCCAAGAGTGGTGAAATGTATAGGAAACGGTATTTCCGGGATGCCACCTTCGATGCCTTGGCCGTCATCGAACCCGTAGTGCAGAAACACGGGCTTACACTGCCTGAGACTGCGCTGCGTTGGGTTCACCACCACTCCAAGCTCAACATCGACGATGGACGGGACGGAATCATCATTGGTGTGAGCAGCTTTGCCCAGCTAGAAAGCAATCTCAGAGACGTGCAAAAAGGCCCTCTTCCAGAGGAGGTCGTTGAGGCGCTAGATAATGCGTGGCTAGTCGCAAAACCGACAGCTCCAGATTATTGGCATCTGGACCTTAAGTACACATACAACACCCAGGAAGCGTTGTTCAAGCCAAAGTCCAAGGCTTAGGCGCCATGGGACATGCCAAACTTGGATGGGAGCACAAGCTTGTGCCAAATATATTTTTTATTCTAGCCCTTCCTTCGATATATTGAAAATTTATCAGCCTTGCCCAGAATTCTTACCTAATTTGAAAAAGAATAGAGCGTATCAGAATCTCCATCCAAAAATACATTGGAGATACAATCTGTGCAATGAGTTCATTCGTCGCCAGCTGTTCATACACAGCCACAAAAAATCAGGCAACTATGGCTTGGAACAAGCCGCAGTTTTGGGGCGCTTTTTTGTGATTGCTCTGCGAGGTGTCCTCTTGTCTATACAAGTGAATACGTAATAGCGACTAAAAGAATGTCTTGTCGAGCCGCAAGGGGCGAAGCGTCGCTGGAGGGCGTAACGCTCACACATCCCACGTCACGTGAAAGGGGGCTGATCCAGCGATTGACTAAGCCGAAACCGGCTTTGGCCATCCCGGAATTAGTAATAGATCGTCATCAGGCACCGTGGCAGTGGCAGCTGAGATTCAAGTGGCACCTGCAAGTCTCCAATCTCCATATTTCCGTTCCCCAGAACTTCTTGCTTCGTTGTCCACTCCTGCAACACTCCCGCAAGCTCTCCGACCGAGTTCAGCTGCAGTGCGACTACATCTGCGGATTCAATGGCGTTCTATGCTACCTAACATATCGACCATTTTCGGCTCTCTGTTAACCTGAGAGCCTTACTATACCCGGTGCATTCCGACTCCTCAATGTGATCTTGTTAAGATCAAAAAAAGAGTTCCTTACACCTTTCGCTCATTCATCTTCGCTCCCGCTTTAGAAAAAACCCCACGAAATTACACACACGGTGGCTTCAGGCAGCGAAAAGTCATTTGATGGCTACGAGGGGAGAGACTCAGAACAGGCTCCCGACTCGCGCCACTCAAACGATATGGAGATGTCCTTGGCTCGCACAAGCATGCATGGGCCCTTCGACGGCCGGTCCCGTCAACCGCTGCTAGGTGGTGAGCAGCAGGGACGAATGTCGGCCAGCAGTTTTAGGGGTGGTGATGCAGAAGGCAGGCCTATGCTTCACCATTCGAGACGGTCGACAATGCGAAGTAAAAGCCCGGAAGGCAATGCAGATGCTCTTGCGAAAAAGCAGACTCGACAAAAATATTTTATCGCGTCGGGGTTTTTACTGCTAAGTTTGGCGAGCTTCGTGGTTCAGACAGAGACAGCTGTGTACATTCAACATGATCTGGGGTGGGACAAACCGTATTGCATGCTGTAAGTGCTTGGAAAATTTATACTATCGCCAAATTAGTGATTGTGCTGATATTTCGACTGTTAGATACCTTACTCACGGTTCCTGGTCCCTGCTCTGGCCGGTGCAACTCCTGATACTTCGACTGCAGAAAAGAGGGCTTTCGTGGGAAGCTTTCTGGCGCCGCCATGTGCATCTGCTTTGGACCACGGGTCAAATGGTGGAATCCCAGGACCTGCACCTAACATCCCGCGAAACTCACCGGTCTCCAATCCCCTACCTCCTCAAGACAACAGCATTTGTGACAAGTGCACTTACAGTGGCCGGCGTTTCTTGGTATGTCGCCGTCAACCAGACTACTGCCAGCGATTTGACAGCGATTTACAACTGTTCTGCCTTCTTTGCCTACGCATTTTCGATCCCGCTTCTCAAAGAAAAGCTACGGCTAGATAAGGTGTTATCAGTGGGAGTGGCTATTGTAGGAGTACTTATTGTCGCATATGGAGACGGAGACGAAGGCGATGGAACAGGCAAAGATGAAGGAAGGCACGGTGCTACTAGACTTGTTGGAAATCTTATTATTGGTATCGGTAGCGTGCTTTATGGCCTGTACGAGGTGTTGTACAAGAGGTACGCTTGTCCTCCAGAGGGAACCAGTGCTGGCCGAAGCATGATCTTCGCCAACACTTACGGCAGCCTTATCGGGTTATTTACCGTACTTGTCCTTTGGATTCCACTGCCAATTCTCCACATTCTTGGGCTGGAGACATTCCGATGGCCGACCGGTGAGGCCGCGTGGATGCTGATAATTTCAGTTGCTGCCAATGCTAGTGAGTTTTCCCCATCTCGCACCCGAGTCCCTATACCCATCGCCGCCCGTGAAGGAAGAACCCTTCAACCCACCTCCCCCCCTCCACTATCATAGCGTAATGTCCCAGGCGCAATAAACCGAGTGCTGACCGTGCGCCCATTTTGCCCGTTTGCGATAGCTTTCTCCGGGTCCTTCCTAGTTTTGATTTCTCTTACTTCACCTGTTCTCTCATCCGTCGCGGCACTTCTCACGATTTTCCTCGTTGCAATCGTCGACTGGCTTCGAACAGGCCACCCGCTCGCCAAGTCTTCCATTGGCGGTGGTATCTTAATTATGGTAGCGTTCTTCCTCCTAAGTTGGAGTACCTATCGCGAGATGAACGAGGAACGAAAAAAGAACATCGAACAAGATGCTGTCTCATCCGACACCGATGAATAAACTAGCCCACGTGTGCGACAATTTTAGATTGGGCTGGCTGAATCTCTACAATCGTTGTATATACACATTTCTTTCTTATTTACATTGGCACGGCCATCATACATCTGGTTGGGTTTTTAATTTGTCTATACGCATACCGTATACTTCCGGGGACCATTTTCTATACGTGCATATCATGGAGTTTGGGATAGTGTCACGGATTGGTGTCTCGCGGGTATATGTACCATATATCTCTCCTCTTGATACAAAATTGAATAGCATTGATAATGAGGAACTGAAATCCATATCGCACTAGTAGCGAGCGTTGAGAGACATGTATGGAATATATTGTTCACCTCGAATCACTTCTCTATAATTGGTAGCTACACGGCAGCACTTGATATCAAGGTACAGCCGGAGAATTGCTCTGTGTATATCGACAGGAAAAGGGGGCGGAGGCGGGTTTGGTGAGATTTGGGTGAGCGTATGAATCGAGGGATGATGGAGGGAGTTTGTGCTCTCATTTTAGATACAAAAATAGGCGGCAATAAACATGATCAAATAGGAGCGCTTGAGAGGTACCGCGGTAATTGAAGTAACAGATAGCCTTGGGAAAACCCATCCTACCTTGGTCCGAGTTTGGCAAGAGCACGAGCACCTTGTTCTTGCCATTCTTGCTTGGAAACCCACATGTCTTCCTTGTCTGCGATCTGTTTTGAGGAGTTCGTAAGTACATGTGGTGGAGCTTGGGGTATTAATGGAGTGACGTACCAGGTTGGCGAGAACAGCACCTCCTAGGAAGACCATGTGTCTCCGTCGAGGTGGGTCTTCGATGCGAACCTTGAATTTCTGTTTGCGCCGGATTAGCGTGAGCTCAGTTAACGGAATGGAAGTATTGGCGTTAGACGTACGTTCAGCCTTTCCGGGTCACCCTTGAGAATCCGCGTCAACCACAATTGCTTCAATTCCTTCTCCAGTCGTGTTGGCAGACCGGGGTACATGCTGCTTCCTCCACTGAGCACGATAGCCTTGTATAAACTCGAGCGTACATCGACATCAGTTCCTTGGATCGTGTTGAAAAGCAACTCAGCAACACCGGGCTGGTCCACGTCCACCAGGTGTGGTTGGAAGAGACATTCGGGGGCTTCAAATCGTTCGCTGCCGACTCGGATAACACGACCATCAGGGAGGGTGTAAGACTCTACTAGTACAGTGGTATCTTCGGAGAGCTTTCTGTCGAGTTCTAGGTCGCAGGACACATAGGCAAGCTTTTCCTTGATCTGGCGCACCGTCTCGAAATCGGCGGTACGGTTCAGGGCGTATCCGCGGCGGAGCAGGAGAGCGATAAGGTTTCGAGTAACATCGCGACCTGCTACGTCCAGTCGGCGAATATGGTGATTTAGGACGGTGGATTCATAGACGGGGATGATATGGGTGACACCGTCACCGGAGTCTACGACAACTCCACTACTGAGACCTGAACAAAGTCAGCGGCAGGTCTATAAGCCATAATTGTCTCTGCGCTTACCCTGAGCGTATAGTGCAAGAACCGCCTGGATCGCGACATATACTCCTCCAAAGTTATACTGCTCCAACATGACCTCGGCCATCTGTTCGCGGTTCTTCAATGGGTTCATGGGCGGTTCGGTGAGTAGGATCTTGCGGCCGGTGGGATCGATCTTCATCTTATCGTAGAATGTGTAGTTCCATAGATGTTGCATGTCATCCCATCTCTTGACGATACCATTCTCCATCTATAATTATCACAATATGAATCAGCCCGAGACCGTTGGAAATCCGGGGAGCGGGGGGCGGGACTCGCGACCATGAGTGGGTATGGCGCATGAATGAACTGGGAATAGACATACGGGATAGGTAATCTGGAGCATTGATCTGGCAGCGGCGGCTTCATCTCCACACATGATATCCTTGACAACAATGTCGCCAGACTGTTCCTCCGTTCGCAAGATGGGCCGCCCCACTATCGAAGGGAACTGGTGCTCGGGGAAGTTCTGTTAGAGGAAGCATGGGAGTTAATATAAAGCTCTAAGTTATAGTAAAAAGTAAACTGGGAGTTCGGGGTGCGTACCTGTGCGGCATATCCGACCTTGAGGAAACCCGTTCCTCCGTCGAGCACTGGCGGGTTGTTAGTGACGCTACCTTGAAACAGGCATACATAGCAGCAATAACAGGGAACAAAGCTTACCAATGGGCATGTCCGCCATGATGAAAGTAGAAGAGTGCTAGCTCAAAAAAAGCTCAATCAATTCCTGTGTGAAAAACAAAAGAGAATCATGTATATGGGGTCCAGCCGTGGGGAGAGCTGGTGATTATGAGGGGAAGCGAGCAGGAGTAAGTTGGCGGTGCCCGTGGTTGCGTTGCTGACTGACGACGTTTTATGCCTTACCGCCTGAGGCACACAACCTCCAAGGGAGCCCGAATTCATTTATCTACAGCTCTTGTTCGAATAATCAAATACGTTAGATAATCTAATCCGCTTTTTAAGTCGACCTCGCTCGCTGTTATGAAGACCCTGTCCTGTATTTTTGGTTCTCGACCGAGACCGGAGACCGCCTTATCAATATCCATAACGAGTCGGAGACCATCTAAGTAGCGAGGATACTCCAACAACACCCGACCTCCCTCTCAATTGACAGAGAGCCAGCTGTAGCCAACAATTTAATTTGAATTGAACACAATGAATCGAGTTGGTTGGGTGAGTCTCGCCGAATTATTCTGGAACAAAAGCTCAAACAACCAATGCTAAGGCCCGATAAACAGTATGGCTTGGGCTCTATGGGCCTTGCAATGGCCACCAATCTCCAGAAGCATCTGGCAACCAAGAGTACTCTGAACAGTCTCCTCTACTCCAATCGAACCATGTCTCGTGGTGATCCCCTCAGAGCAATTGGCGCCACCCCCGAGACAAACTTCTCGAAGCTTGTCGCGCAGTGTGGTATCATTTTCACGATGGTAATTACCCTCCTCCTACCCAGATGCCCATTGCTGCCGGTTAGATATACTGACATCTAAAGATATCCAATGACGCTGTCCTGCAAAACCTCGTCTCGAGTGTCACTGAATCAAACCAGTCGCTAAAAGACAAGATCTTTGTCGACTGCTCAACCGTCCACCCCGAGACGGTGGGACTAACAGTCGCGAAACTGAAAGAGAAGCAAGCCGATTTCCTAGCCGCGCCAGTATTCGGCGGCAATCCAATTGCTGTCGATGGCAAGCTCGTATTTGCCATTGGCGGACCAAAACGTGCATCGGATCTTGTCAAGCCCCTGATCCAGGACGTCATGGGTCGCAAGGTGATCGATTGCGGGGAGGACGCGACAAAGTCTTCTATGTTGAAGATTGCTGGGTGAGTCTTCCCATGTACTGGGAGCTGAATTGGACCGCTAATGTCACTCCCCATTTCCCTTGAATAGTAATATTATAACTGTCAACCTAATGGAAGCCGTCGGCGAAGCCCAAGTCTTCGCTGAGCGCACAGGTCTTGGAACAGGTGCAATGGAGGAGCTAATCGGGGAAGCCTTCGGGCCTGTTGCTGGGGGTTATTCGAAGCGGTATTTATGCCTCCTAGTAAATCCTGCATATGAGAGATATGCCTATGTCTGACACTCCGCAGTTTAACAACCGGTGCGTACGCACCATCTCTTGACTCTCGTCCTGGATTCGGTGTCTCCTTAGCAATCAAGGATGCAAAGCATGCATTTACCGTTGCGAAGGAGAATAATGTCGAACTCCCGGCATTGCAGGTAGCTACTGACAACATGGTGGCTGCTCGGGAGTATGGTGGTGAATGTTTAGACAGTAGTTCCATGTATGGAGTCTTGCGACAGAAGGCGGGTATGGAGTTCTGGAATGAGAAGAGTCGAAAGGGTTAAGCAACTTTTAGATGAAGACGGAAAGTTTTGCATATATTCGATCTAATTAGGACATGTATGTGATAACTATGTGTAATGTTTACATATTATGTATAATTTTGAAGAACAAAAGCCAAGTCAGCAGGACCATAGAATGTGATATGAGTAAGAAACGTCCTCTAGAGCTGATTGTCGAAAGTAACTTTTATTAATTTGCTCCATTGATAGTATCCAGTACCATTTATAAGCCATGCGGGAGAAAAATACAGTGTTCGAACGCCGTTAACGGAATACCCGACCTATTTCCTTTGCTCAATATATGCAAATTCAACTAGTATAGTTGGAGTCTTGTTCAGAGAGTCGATCGAGGGATAATGGGGTAATAAAAACGAGCCAAAATTCTCCGTAAAGTGTAAATACAGGTAGAAACAAGAGCCAAATCATGGTACGGGCCTGATCTTTGTAGTTTCGACCAACTGTGGGAATTCCTCGGCAAATGCTGGGCCTAGAGTCCAGTTATTTATATCGGAGAAATGTCTCTCGAAAACGGGATTGATGATCAATTCGTCAGTGTCGCCAGCTGAGAGAAGACAGTCCGTGGCCTCATAAGGCCAATTGACGGAGAGTGAGTCCGTAAATGGGATAAACCAGTTCTCGAAGGGATACTCATGGTAAGACATAACAAGACGATCTCGCATCCGCGGCCAGGGAAGATAGTCAATCCATGCCGGATGTGGTGTGAGAAGTTGCGAGGGCCGTGGAGTTAGCCAGTCAGGCAAACGGTGGTAATTCTCGGCTGTCGGGTATATTTGCCACCGCATCAAGAGAAACATACCATAAAGCACGGCGAGCTGATCAGGAAGTGAGGATATATCTGGGAATGTGCGCAGGATGTCGGTGAACACTTTGGAGAGAGGATGAGAATAAACACTCCTCTCTGGATTAAGCAACGAGGAGACACTCGGATATGCTGGCCCAACCAGCTTCTGCTTCGGTACTCCTTTCGCAGCCTCCCGTTGTCGGTTATGAAGGAAGTCGAGTAGAATTGCGTCTAGAGTGCACGTCGGAGCAATGTTTCGAACAGGGGTCATATAAGCTGGCAGCGTTTGGTCTGTCATGGTACCAAGAGGCGGGAGGGTATTATAAGTCGATGGGATGCCTGCTTGTGACCTGCTAACCTCTGGTGGACGACGAAAACCTTCCATCTTGGGCACTTGCTGCGAGGGATCGAGCAAGAAATTGAAGCCCATTCTCTCATCGCCGCCAAAATCCAGTCCATGAATTAAGTTGTGCCGTTGATAATCGAATGCGAGTCGCAAAGACGGATTATTTCCCGTGGCACTATCGCGGCGCGAGCCTAATGTCGGTGCTGAGTGGGTAGACGATGGAGTGTCCACGCTTGCAACGGATTCCGTATATGCACGGTCAACTGTCGCGGACCTGTGAGGATTTGACGGCAAAACATGGTTATCCAAAGAAGGCGATGCCGGGTGTATAATAGGAGCTGTCGGCCTGGCTGTTGCAGGTGTTGACGCTGGAAGATCTAGTATGCGATGTTAGTAAACCTACACATATAGTCCCCAAGTATTTCTTGTAAGTAACGCCAGATGCCAAGGTAAAGTAAATCTCACTTAATGGGTCCTGCTTTCCGAGCAGTGGTTGAATGGTATCCACAATCGCCCTCAGTCCTTGCCGGAGCTCCTTATTCTCAGCCAAGATAGCTTCATTTTGCTTCAGTGCAGCCTGGAGATCCAGGAAGGGCTTTTGCGAGGAGAGCTCGCGAACCTGTTGTTCCAGACTATCAATATGTGTTTTCGTCCTTTCACGAATTGCCCGTTGAGCTTGGCGATCGTTGGCTCGCTTCTTCGCGAGCTGATCGGGGGTGAGGTTGGCGACGCCGCGTGCGGAAGCACTATTCAGCTTGCGTTTTCGGCCCGCAGCGGTCGTTGCAGGACTAGGGCTATTGTTGGATTTATTATCAGCGGGGTTGGATCCTAGCGCATGCGCATCGGCTGAAGTGGATGCCACATCAACAGGTGTTGGCGAGTCCTCCAGCTTCACGCTTTCTGAGTCATTTGGAGCTGTCGCATTTGCGATCGGAGGACGTTGGAGGGCGGGCAACGCGGAAGAGGACGAGACTTCGACCGCCGACGAGGACGCCACATCGGAAAGGGAGGGCAGGCGTGTGGCCATTGCCTACTCGCGGCAATTGTTGGGTCGTAATGGCCATTCAATTTCGAAGCACGAGGGTGGAGGTTCTTCTGGCAGGTGGACGCGGACAGTCCACGGGCGGGATCTCGTTGATCAGCGCAGGAGGATTTGAGGCATTTGGGAAACTTGGTATCGATTTCTTTCAGGTATGAATAAGCGAGAATCGATGGCCAGCAATCACTGGAAAGAAAGAGCTGAAAGAGTAGGAGGATAGCGTAAAGATGGGGGGAGTATGGGCTGATGAGAATGGAAGGATGACGAATTGACGATACGGTTAAGGTCGAGGTCGAGGGGGCCGTTTTCTAGTTCCTTTCCGGACTCGGGTGGCTCAAGCTCAGACCTGGCTACCTATGCGGTGCCCAATGCAACCGACTCGGGTCGCCCGATATTGGATCAGGATTGCATGCGTGGAGAGATATTGCCTCGAATTGAACATATCGGTGGCGGAAACTCTTGTCTTATGCCTTTCTTGCCAGAGCTGTGCTGCTCACTAGAATCCAGGACCGAACAACCCGCCTCGGAATCTTATTCCGGCGTCGAGAATACCGACTCCGTAATTTAACAAGATAACTAAAATTAGAGGACCCCCCAAATGTAGCAGATTGTTTTATGTTAGCCCAATAACTATGAGCCCAAAGATTGTGGGAATCAAAGCCTATACAATGGCCATTGCCATGGCGAAATCCGTGAAGCAATGCTGGTATTCCAAGTCATACCAAAGAAACCAAAACTAAAAACCGCAAGAAAGAAATGAGAATTGAACAATTGGACATGCGTCGCTATTTCATATACAAGGTGAATCGTCTCCATCGTATCCTTATGCTTGAGTTGTCGCGTGTGCTCCCTCTCGAAGGTCGAAGAGAGAGGGAATACACGGTCTAAAATTCTAATCACTGAATCATATGCCCCATCTTCGAAATCTGCTCCAGTATGGCGGTTAGTTTAATTTCAATTCGTGCATCGGGGTAAAAATTACGACTCGGCGTCAAACTTGCCTTCGTTTGTAAATAGCCTTCGACTTCAGAGCTCTTAATGCCCATCTTTCCTCCAGTCTGCCACGCCAGTGGAACCATTGGCACACGGTCCTTCACTATCACCTCGCGGCCTGGCCCTTCAATTGCTCTGACTTTGTCCGGGTTGTTTGTGAGTAGTCGGATTCCATGCGGATTCGAATCGACACCCAGACCTAGATCAGCGAGCATCGCTGTAGCCAGTCCGTAGCTCCGGGCATCGGCCGGATGACGCAGAAGAAGGTTCGCCTCGACTGTATCTGACCCCAAATCTTGCAAGTTGTAGGCTTTCAATTTCTCCCCTAGCCCAATCCCCCGGCCTTCTTGACGAAGGTAAATTATGACGCCCCCTGAAACATTGGAGGGTACAGACCGGGATTGCTGGGATGCAATCTCATTGAGGGTCTCCATTGGCAACGACATCAATCTAGCTGCCTCGTCAAGTTGTTCTCCGCAATCACAGCGAGCAGACCAAGCCGTTTCCCCGGTGTAGCACTCTGAATGAATGCGTACTAACGGAGCTTCACTCAATTGCTCGTGCATTAGATCTGCATCATGTACGGCACCAACGTCGGCCTCATCACCTGGTTCACCAGAGGTTCCTTCCTTGGCCGCATCATGCCAACTGCTCACGCGACCAGGATGCAGTTTACCCACATAAGCTCCACGAATCATCCGATCCATTTCCGTCTCGCCAGGTCTCACTTTGTCCAGACTTCGACTTCGAATAGTATTTCCAAATACAATGGCAAGATGTTCCTTGCTGTCTAGATCGTTATGATACAAATGTAAGAACATTTCAGCACCGGTTGTTGTCGGAATACGCGCGCGGACGATGCACTCGACATCGGGTAGGCGGGGAAGGAGCTTCGGGGGTCTGGCATGAGAGACTGTCTGCGGAATAGCTTCTTGAAGCAATCGTTCCTTGTTCAGTGTGCCACCAGGAGTAGCCGGTGGTGTGAAGGAAGGGGAAAGGAGGGAGGCAGGTACTGCAGGTGTCATGTCGCCAGGTGTGGTGCCGATAGTACCGGAGTCGTTCATCATATTGCGTTGTATAAAGTCATCTGAGTGACCGTCCAGAGACGACGCCTGCCCTGAAGTGAGAGATATTTGTTCAATCGGCTGTGTGGGAGCGGCAGCCTTTGCGCCGAACGTGGGCGAGGCGTGGGATGGTAAATTCGCCATCGCAATGTGAGGAAATGGGGTGATATACAATAGATTTCCAATCAAAATACCGATCAGTGGGATCTCAGGCTCAATTCTAAGGAACAAATTATGTCAGAAATTGAAGTATGAACACCAGAAAGAGAAAGCCTGCGCTATCAGCTTTCATTCACTGATCATGACGCTTCATTTACTGCCAGGCCGTCTTCGGACCGCATGTGGATTTCCAGTTGGAGCCTCGGGAGCAGCGGCGGATTTGGCGGGGGATGCGCTGAGTCATCGCTCGAGTCTCGATGACAACAGCTTAAGTAAATCCACAGTCAGCCAAGAAAAAGCATCTAGCATCTTCCATATTTGGGGGATACACACCGAGTTTTTTTCGAACCACGCCGGTGTGTAAGCCCCCCCATATTGCGGGAGTACAGAGCAAAGTACTAGTAAACAACTTATATTTCGCCATAATAGGAAATTGTATTAATCCATACGCTGCAAACGCCTGCCAGGCCAAACCAACTAAGCAGATCAAGTAAATATGCAAAAATAAAATGAACTTCGAAAGGATATCGTTTATAGAGCTTCCTAGGCGGCCCAGTCTGCGTCTTACTTCCCTGTTATATCGAGGACAAACCGTCGGTCCACCTCCATCTCCTTATCATCCTCTTCGCCTTCGAACTTGAGGCGATAAGTGTCCTTTTTAGAGCCCATGACCTCTGCACGGTAGAAGGTCGTTGTATCAGGGTATCGTGCAAGAACTTGCTTTCCTACAGAGAATGATGGTAAGGCCGACCCCATTCGAGGAATTGGGATTAAAGACACAGCCGTGGTCTTGTAGACAGCCCCTTGTTCACCGTTTTCGTTCGGCTCCGGGTCCTGGACATCGTATCTTGATGATACATGCATCGGTCAATCTTGCACAGAAAATAAGGACTGAAAGGCTCGACCAACCTTTTCTTGTTTCCCTCACCTGTAATCCCTTTAATAATGCACTGAATTCCCTCACCTTCCACACCCTGCTTATTCTTGTTGTGTTTGAAGACAACTTCGGCACCCACAGCTAGCTGTCCGTTGCGCTCTGCAGGTGTAGCTTTGGCGCTTTCGGATCCTTCTTCTATCTTGACCTGCACACTATCGCGGACTTGCGTGCTGGACACGCTGGTGCTGCGCTGGGTGCCGTTCTTGGAGCGACTACCTTTGTCAGAGACGCCTGACGGACCTGGTGAATCAGTAGCCGACCCGTCCACATCGTTCCGCTTCTTCCGTGACTTGGATAAAGAAGCAGCACGGCTCAGGGGAGCCTCTGCCTCCGACGCCTGCCGGAGCGCAGTGAGAAGACCCAAATTCTTGATCACGTCGCTTGGTTCATCTTGAAGAATAGCCCTCTCGTCTTCGCATAGCTTGAGCATTTGACGGTAAAGATCATCGAGTTGATTATGCTCACTGAGGGTGGGTTCTGCGAGTAGGTATTAGTTAACTGTCCGTAAACTCATTATAGAGGGCACTGTGAGTCTTGCGCGGAGCTACACAAAGAAGGGATACCACTTACTTCCACCTTCTCTGCCAAATTTCTCATTCAAAGCCCCTATCTGTTCTGCCAAGTCTTTCTGCTTATCATTCTTCTCCTTTGCCTTGCGTAGATCCTGGAGGATCCTATTCCACATATCAGTCTCCTCGTTCACGGCAAGGCCGTTGTCCCTGGGCACGGGAGGGCCCCGGGGACGATTCCGAGACATTTTCTTGGTATGAGGTTTGGGCACTGGAACGACCACCTTCGGCCAATGGCCTTGATTACGGTCCTCGGCAGCCGTTGAGGCCCCCCCTGGAGAGTGCTGCTTCTCAATCTCGAGAGCGGCCCATTCAAAGGCGGAAATGAGCTCTCGGTTGGTGGCACTCCGCGTACCACGAGCAGCGCCGTGCCTTAAGCTGTGTGGACGTACAACGAGTTTACCCCGGGAGGATTCAGGGTGCGGAGGGCCTTCGGTTTGCGCCTGACGGGAAACCGGACTCAGTGACGGAGGCTGTAACAGCGATTGTGACTGGGATGCTGGGCGGCGGCTCTTGGCTCGAGCGTCGTTCTGCCGGAGATTCGGGGCCGGGGCAGAGCTCGGGGCTCCGTCAGTGTCGCCGGAGGGCTTGCGGTGATTGGCAGATCCCATCGGAACTAGACAGATTGGTCACGGGACTATCACGGGCTTTGGAATGACGGATGCGGTCAGCCGAATCAGGCAAGTCTCATTGGTTTTCCTGAAGTTTAAGATCGAGGGGTCGGTAGAAAAGAAAGATCATACAAAAAACCAGGCCATAACTGTGTGTGAAAAGAAACAGAGAAGTTTTTGAGAAAGGAAAAGCCATTTTGAGCAGCAGCGACACAGCAGCCAGGAATTCACTCAATAGGTCACCATTAGATGACCCGCTATTGAGCTCACTCCAGTTCTCTGTGTTCAACTGAAAACTAGCTCTTGGTCTTCGCCGAAATGCAGGTACCGCTTCGACGCCTCCAATGCGGTTTGTGCTTCTCTAACGTCCCGGTGTCCCTCTCACTTCTTGACTAATTCATTGTGTTGAACAGGAGTAAATAGCTACGACTGGGGTAGGCACCTTCCCGATTGACTGGCGATATACTTTGTTCACATTAAACTAAACCTTCACAGGCAAGGTTGGTCTCGAGTCCGCGGCTGCTAAATATGCGGCCGCCACTGCAGCCTCTGATTTTTCTGTTGAATCAGAGAAGCCTTATGCTGAAGTGAGTCTTTCGAGAGTGCACTGAGTTCATTATAACTTGGTGGACACGAAACTGATCCAAGATAGCTATGGATGGGGACCCATCCGTCTCTTCCGTCGAAAGACCTCGAAACGCAGCGTACCCTGCTCGACCTAGTCCAGGATAATGTGGCTTTGATTTCACCCGAAGTTAGTGACCGATATGGCGGCAAGCTTCCCTTCCTCCTTAAGGTGCTGTCGATCCGAAAAGCTCTCAGCATCCAAGCCCATCCGAACAAGAAGCTTGCTGAAAAACTCCACGCGCGGGATCCCCGAAACTACCCAGGTAGGAAGATAGTTCTTGGTATTTCATCCCAGTTTATTGACATTCTTGCTCCGCCTGTAGATGACAACCACAAGCCGGAGATGACCATCGCAATCACACCCTTCGAAGGCCTCTGTGGCTTCCGGCCGCTAGCTGAGATTGCCCATTTCCTTAGAGCTGTTGCACCCCTCCGTGGTCTCGTCGGACAGACCGCAGCCGATTTTGAGAATGTGGTCAGGGGATTCGAGGACTCGGATGACCTAGAACAGACAAGGAAAAACAAAAGCGCCTTGCGAACGCTTTTTACTGCGTTAATGAACTCGCCTCCTGAGCAAATTGAAGCGGCCGCGCAAGAACTTGTCACATCTGCTCAGAATTCTCCAGAGACCTTTGCGTCTCTTGTCAATGCCCCGGACACAAATCCCACCAACCCTGTCGAATTGGCATCTGTTGTCGTCCGCCTGAACGAACAGTTCCCCAACGACATTGGTCTCTTTGTCTTCTTTTTCCTCAATTTCGTCCGTCTGAACCCTGGGGAGGCGATGTTCCTCAAGGCGGATGACATCCACGCCTATATCTCTGGAGACATCGTTGAGTGCATGGCTTCATCCGATAACGTTGTGCGGGCGGGCTTCACACCCAAGTTCAAGGATGTGGATACTCTCACCGACATGCTAACCTACTCATACGCACCCATTGAGGAACAGAAGCTGGGGCCCACGGATTACCCGTATGTCGTGCTGAATGCTCCGGCTTACTCGAGCGCCTCAGAATCTCTTCTTTATGACCCGCCGATCGAAGAGTTTAGCGTTGTCAAGACGGACCTCCGTCGCACACGTGCAAAGGCAACATTTGATTCATTGAACGGCCCGAGTATCTTAATATGCACCGGGGGCGAAGGTAAGATTACGGTAGGCCACAAGACGGAAGAAGTCAAGGAGGGATACGTGTTCTTCGTTGGCGCAAATGCAGAATGCATTATCGAGAACACCGGGACTGGACCTGACGAGGAGAATGTTTTTACTACATTCAAAGCTTTTTGTGATCTGACAGGGAAGGAGGGTATGGTCAATGGACACTAGAGGGGACTACAAATAAAAATCATGAATATAATCCAAAACAGATTTTGTTTACTCTTATGGGGCCTTCTGCGAAATGTTTATGTCGGTGCAAAGTGGTTGTCTTCTTGCATTGCCGGCTCCACCAACGCCGAACCACAGCCGAGGTACTCCTTGCTGAAGGAGCGAACCATAGCTCCACCAAGCCATAACCCCTCCTCGGACCTCGAGCCCCATCTAGCGTCATTTTTTGCGTTTAAAGAGTGCGGGGAAATCGGGGGATGTTTTTTGAGGCCATCTGCGGAGCTGACTCGAGTTGATTTCCTCTGTTCCTGGTCTGATCCAAGGCCCTGCATGGAAACTGTAGTTCCCGCGCCTTCAACTACCTTTCACAGAACTTCTCCCATTTTATATTTAAACCCATAACCCTACCTTTCAATGGCATCTGCTCTAACTGGGGAACCCCTCTCCCTGTGGGAAAAAGCCGATCGCTTTGCGGGCAACCTTTCAGTGCTTGGGGCTGTTCTATATAGCGTCATCACTGGCGCTTTCCGGGGTAAAAGCGGAACAAAACATTTTAATCAGCATGTTATGCATTCTGCAATTCGCAAGGCCGTCCGCAGGCTGTCGTCGCGGCAACTCCAGTTCGTTTATATTTTAGCTATTTCCGGGTTTGATGAATAGCTGATTGCTAATCAATACGTGCTTCAGATCCCAGAACGCCTCGGCCATTCAAGGATATGAGACTTACACGAAACAGCACAACATTACACCGGAAATCGTAGGCCTCAACCACGGTGCGTCAGGTCTTTGGATTGGCAATAAGAGCGCCAAAAATGTTGTCATATACTACCACGGTTAGTGGAGACTGCCCTCCCAACAAAAGTCTTAGCAGGCAACAAGTAGCCCCGAACTAAATAGTGAGTACAAAGGCGGCGGTTTTGTCCTGCCCCCAGCTCCAGGACACTTCACTTTCCTCAGCAGCTTGATCGAGGAGCTCAACAAGAACGGGCACGATGTCGCCATCTTCTTCCTCGCCTACACCCTTTCGCCGCCGGCTGAATACCCAACGCAGCTCCGCCAATCCGTCGAAGCCCTCCGGTACATTCTTACTGAAGGTGGCCGTGACCCGTCCAACGTGATTGTTGGCGGCGACTCCGCAGGTGGGAACCTGGCCCTTTCTGTTCTCTTGCACCTTACGCACCCTCATCCGGAAATTGATACCCTGCCACTGAAGGATGGAGCCGAACTTGCAGGTGTATTCGGCTTTGCGCCGTGGGTGAGTTTTGCTCTGGATGGGAAGTCTGTCACCGAAAATCAGTATAAGGATGTTATTCCTTCTGAAGGGTTGAAGACCTGGCAAACCGAGTATCTGGGGAAGAGAGCGGAATCGGATGCTTGGAGTGAGCCGGCAAAGGCACCGACTGAATGGTGGGCTGGCGTGAAAGCGAAGAGCGTGCTGATTCTCGTGGGAGGAGACGAGATTCTATTCTCTGCGATTGATGATTTTGCGAAAAGGTTCAAGGTATGTTGTAATGATCCTACCTATACCCTGCTGGAGAGGTTCTGCATTATACTAATGCTAACGGTACGGTTCAAGACTGTCGTTCCGCAAACTACCTATGTGGTTGGGTATGAGGATACACATGTATCCTCTGTTTACAGTGGTACTGGGATGGGAGGGCAGCAGGCTCGTGGGCTGAGAAATTGGCTGGGGGCCCGTCTATGAACCTTAGGGTAACAATACCAGGGTCAAATCATATTTTTTTGCTCGTGTTTGCTTATATATGAGCCTCACTCATTTAACCGCCAATTATAATACGCTATAGCAGTTGGTGTTCGCATAATATCATACTCTTAGTAATTTTGGAACTTGACCAAACAGAGAACCGGAAGGAAAAGAAATTGTTTGTGTAGCCTATATTGGGAGAGAATATAGAACCGGATAGCTCGCCGTCATATCAATTCATAAATTAAAGACACAAGACTAAACAGATTATCTATGAAGAGACCTTTGCAGAGTATTTAGCAGCAGCAGCGTCGAAAAATTCACTCTTTTCTTGAATATCGGCTAGTAGAGCGTGCGACGGCTCGGTCTCTCGAAGGCGCCTGTGCAAGATTTTCGTCAGTAAAATCACCCCATAAAATTCTCCGAGAGGGTAGGGATAGCATACTCTTCTAAGTCTTGCGAGGGCTTCCCGGCCAACACATTCAGTACAATCGAATTCGCAATCAGCCCAGTGTCGTTCGGGTATCTCTCGAGAGCGGCAGAAATCGCGGCTTCAGCCTCCGGTAGTCGGCCGAGGTGGATCTCTGCAACGGCCTGTCCCACGATCGAAAGCGGCGCTGAAGTGCTGTCGGCGGAGGCGAGTTCTTCGTAAACATAGAATGCGGACTGGTATTTCTCGCCGCCCTACAAATAGAGGCCGTCAGTAAAGTCTTGATCGTAGCATAGGATTGTCCTAAAAAACGCACAACTCTCATCCCAACCCACGACTCAGCAAGATTAACCAGTAGAGAGTCCTGCGCCCAGCGCTTCGCAGCCTGGACCTCTTTCAGTGCAAGGTCGGATCGGTTCTGCTGGAGATGAATCTGAACAATCAATGTCACACTGCCCAGAATAGCAAACAACGATTAGCTTATTCCCGAAAGACCCGGCCATTCAAAAGAAACACTCACGCCTCCAAGCTACCTTGATGCTTTGACAGCAAGTTCAACGCCTCCTCACTCTTCCCCGCGGCCTGCAACACCGTCCCACCAAGAGCTTGCACGGTAGCATTATCCGGGTAATTTTCCGCCAGATCCTGGGCTAGTTGCAGCGCAGCATCTGCGTTTCCAGATTGATATTGCGCGAGGGCCTTGACGGCGCCTAGATCGGGAGTTTGGTCGGCTTCGCCCTCGATGTCTGCGAGAACGTCGGCTGTGTTCCCCTGGGCGATTTGGGCGCGGAGCTGGAGAATGCGTGCTGGAAGGGCGTTTTCGGGCGAGAAAGAGGACGTGTCGAAGTCTATGACGGCTTGGTATTGGCCTTGGTGGAAGGCATTGTGAATGTTGATGAGTTCTGTGAGAGGGGCGGTTAGATTTGAAATAGTGGATAGATTGTTGTTAGGGACGGAATTAAGAGCACTGTTGCGTACCTCCTTCTGCTGAGAATGGATCCATTGTGAGTTTGAGAGAGGAGGTTATTGAGTGTTGTTTTCTCGATAAAGTGACGGAGCTCTTGTTCAGTTGCGGAGTGGAAAGTAGTCAAGTTGGCTTCCGTGGATAAAGGGGCAAGTGGGCCGAGGGGGAAACTCTCCCGAGCTGACCATGGACTCTGTATCTCATTGAGCTTCGAGGTTCCCTACGAGAAACATTTACGAGTAAGTGCCTAAATAGATGAATTGCAATCACAAATGTCTTGGTTCAAAGAAGCGCCCCAGACGCATCTTCTATCAGTCGATTTAAGTAATAGATAGCTGAGTGCCGTCCAGGACACGTATAAACTAATCAATAGCCCCCTAAAACGAAGATATCTTTCTCTCCAGGAGATCACGCTTTCTTCGATCAGGCCCCAGAAAATGACATATTGCCCACAATTTAAATCCGACAATGCAAATGCTTCCGTGTGAGCAAAATCCTAATGCTAGCCATCTCCCAGAGGAATGACACCCTGGCCGCATACAATGAGTCCGGCTCGTAATGCCAATGCTAAATAACAAAAGAAAAGGAATACAGTGACTCTCACATAGCGATGCAGTGCAAAAAAATAATACAGGTAAAGGTAGGAATATGGGTATCGCTCAGCAAAGATAAGGCAGTGGTAGTGCAACAAGTGAAAATGTCCATCAGAAATGCGCCCTTGGCTCGCGTTCTCAGCGCGCGAAGCAACAATGTACCCTGTTAAAAGCAGAATGTTTGACTCCCAAAGCGAAAGATGGAAGGAGGAGGCCAATAGATATAGCCACGCCTTTCCTTGAAAGCCCCCCTATGGTATTGAATTCGCCCAACTCCAGAATGACAAACTCCAGGACAGATAAAACAAGGAAAATGGGAAACGACAGGCGAAAATTAAACAAATGGTAAATGGAAATGTGGGATGACGACACATTGAGGCAGATGGTAGGATTTCGCGATATGATGATACAAGCGAGAGGAATGATATGAATTCGTTGAAACCGGGATGATTTGTGCCGACCAGAAGAATGAGCCTTTTATGATGCGGTTGATGTAGTGGAAATGGTTGGTGTCAAAGCTGGAGAGATCTCTTTGCCCTCTTGAGGAGTCTCAGTTCCCCTGTCTGACTGGTCATTCTTCTCCCTCTCGGTGGACGAGGTACGCTTGAAAACCGTTTGGCCAATCTGACGCAGGATGCCTAATCTCTCAGCTCTGAGTTCATCGGCATTAAGGCGACGAACAGGAATCGGCTCCTCTTTCGATATCTTGCAGAACAATGTTGAGAAAATATACTGGTCACCGCTCCCATCATACAATGGTAGATACCGGTAACCTTGAGAGAGGCTGGTCAATTTAGCAGTGAATGTAGCCAGTTGAACACTGCCATTGTTGCCAGTGCTTCGGCCATCCATTGAGCTCCAAACAGTCCACCGGACAAACACCAGGTCCGGATATTTGGTTTCCAGCGACAAGCGGAAACTTTCGTTGAAGTTCGGGCTATATCCGTTCCTTTGCTCAATGCGCGTGCGTCGACGATGAGGACAGCCAATGCCGGACATGCCGTTCCGGGCAGAGGCGTTCATGCCACCTTCGCCAAACACAAAGCTTTGACCACGGTCATCCGCACTGAACATCTCAATCTCAACATATGGGTTGATGTTTCCATCCACAGGCATGTTTCGGGGTCGGGGAAGCTGCTGGGCGGAAATCACATTGACCGAAAATCGAACGAGCTTTCGTTCGGTGATCCTTGTATCTTGCTCTGGCGAAATGACACGGAGGGATTTCGGTTTGAGCACGTAGCCAGTGCGATCGCTTCCCGCGGCAAACATAGCCTGGTTCATCTGCATACCAACATCATAAGTCTGCCAGTTCAGTGCAGCCATTTGGACACCACGTCGCCAGAATTTCAGAGGATCGAAATTGGATGATCGGAGGCGAAATCCGGAGGGATACACTCTTGTAAGGTATTTCAAGTTGTGTTTCTCGAAAAGAGCTTTGTTGTTCTGTTCTCGGCAGACACTTTCGAAAGAACGCTCCGCGAACGAATACACGTGGTTGTACGTTTGGCTCTCGGTGGAGTGGAAGCTATGCCACTTATAGCCGCGTGTGTAAATACCTAAGTCCGATAGCGGCTTGGTGATTTTGCTCTTTTGGCGCCTTTTCCTTTCTTTCCGCGCAGAGACAAGAGCCCCGTCACTGTCCTCCGTCGCACTGCTGAGGCTGGTAGTAGTAAGAGACCTACGCTCGGGAACCAAAAATGAGCCGGGACCAGGACCGTCGGAAACCACTGTTGGAGGACTTGACAGTGAGGGAAGAGACGGAATGAGAGAGTTATCCTGCATCGAAGGGCGTATAAAGGGGGAACTTGCGCTGCGTTTACGACCGTGCGAAATACCAGGGGTCGGCATGTCTTGCCGAGTAGTCTCTTGAGGCTCATCGCACGTCTTAACCTTTATGAGAATGCGATGTTTGAGCTCTTCTGGTGACGGAAGGATAACTGAGTTTGCAAGGAGAGGCTCCAAGATCAGCTGGTCTCCAAAAGTGTCCTTCATGATTTTCACCATGGCAAGCTGCTGCTCAGGATTGCAGTGCACTTCCAAAGATATTATGAGGGGAAATTCACTGGAAAAAAATGCGTAGCGATTGATAACGGTGATGCAGTCCGCAAATAGAACGCTAGTCGTCATGGTCCTCCCATGAGATACAATGGGCCGACCATCCGCACCGTCCCAACAATCAATTTCAATACAGCGACATCCCTGTGTAAGAGCACTAATGTATGCTTCGGTGCTGGAGGAACCAGCAACTTGCCGGCCCAGTAGGTATGTGTTGTGCGAGCTCGACACAAAATATTCGTTCAACGGCCGGTCGAATTTCGACTGCGGGGAACGAGAGGCATATACCCCGTTACGGGGAGACGCAAGAAATGATGAGAACGCATCGATACTCAAGAGGCGTGGCTGATCTTCGACGGATGCCTCGACGGCACCTTGGGTACGAGGCTTGGACTTGCGGACAAGTTTTTCAAAAACCGATATCCAGTAAGTACGATCGGAGTCCACGTCCTCTTTTTGCACATCGCGAAGGAAAGTCAAAAATTCCTCGGAGGTCAACCCGTCACGATGATCGACAGCATTGTTTTTGAAGACCTCCCGGACATCCCTTCGCTCTCTGAGGCGTGTGACGAAGTCTTTAAATTCAGAGAAGTTGATTTTCCCTTTATTACCAGTATCCGCCTTCAAAAAATGAGCGCGCAACATGTTTTGGGAGCAGTTGATGTGTAAACTTTGACAAACGCTTTCGACCGCTGCAAAATCCAGAGCCTCGGCGTCTCCCGGCTTCATTCCGCTCGGAAACAACCTCGTCATTTCGCGCTGCCAGTGGGCTTTTAGAACCGGTTCGTTCTGAGTCGAAGCAGCCAAACCGGCCATTAAACCTATTCTGTATCGCGAGATGTACTCCAAAGTCGTGGTCCAAAGCTCCAGGAGGCGGTCGTTCGGCGCAATAAGGTGAATCGTTTTGACTGGTCGACCCTTGGATCGCTCGGCATCAGCAATGACAATTGTAAACCATCGATTCTCCGCTTCTTGGGAAACCTGGTGTTCCTCTCGATAGTTGCGCGCATCGGCACCAACACGAATTTCCTTGACATCGTCGATATAGAATCGTTTGGCTGGGTTTGAGGGATCCCAATAGACCTTCCCAGCATCAAGGTTGAGCAGAAAGCGAACCTGCTTCCTCCTCTTCCTGGTTACCTTGGTCAGAATGGTCCCGCGCTGGATGGCCGAGTCAATCGTAGGCGCAACGACACCTGTATTGCGAGTAACAGCTGCGACATTGTCTTTTGGCAGGCTAGATGGTTCTGAGCCACACCAGGCGCCCAAAGAATCGAGAGCGTCGTTGCTGTCTTCCTCGTAACTAGATTCAAGGGCACTCTCACGCCCATTCTGAGTTCCAGTTTTACTGTCACTACGCCTGCGCATGATAACGGGCCCAGAGCTGCGGTCACGCTTGTCATTTTGGGTGGTTGAGGTTCGTCGAGTCAATTTGTTCGCTGCGCCTCTAGATATTCTGCGCATC
The DNA here is from genome assembly GCF_001890125.1 of Aspergillus versicolor CBS 583.65. Taxonomy (NCBI): domain Eukaryota; kingdom Fungi; phylum Ascomycota; class Eurotiomycetes; order Eurotiales; family Aspergillaceae; genus Aspergillus; species Aspergillus versicolor. The sequence goes on along the minus strand of NW_024467524.1, from coordinate 2,688,357 downwards.
AGGCCCGGGCCTTTGTTAGGGTTCGGAATAATGGTGTCTGCCGGAGACGAGGCACTGATGGTTGCAGGGACAGCCATGACGCTCTCCCCAAGCTCCAGGGACGGTGAAGATGTAGGGGGGAGTGGTATATTCCGACCCCGAAGCGAGTCGGCAGCAGATAGGAAGGGGGTGCCCGAAGGGCTGGAATCATTTGACGGGTTGGAGGAAGGTTGTAGAGAATTCGGAGTGGAAGAGTATGCGGAAGTGTATGTAGGTACTGGAACAGGAGGAGCGGGTGATGGAGAGGTTAAGCCGTGTTGTAGCTTGGGCCTGGGGCGTGAAGCCGCAAGTTTTAAACTTGCTGGCGTGTCGCCATGTACGGCCGAGGGTGATGAGGTAGTTGCATAAGTCATTGCGGCTACTGACTAGGGGAAATCCTTAGCTGCAAGCGTAAGATTCGGGCCCTGTCGTGGGTCGAGCTAGAATTTGGAGTCACCTGGACTCTTGTAAGAACGAATAAACAGTTAGGTTGGATCCGAGTGGCCGTGTTGGGGCAGGACGAGAGCTGATATGCAATACGGGCCGAAACAGTGAACGTATTTGGCTGGAATGATGCAAAAGCCACGTCCTTAGCGGTATTGCTCCGTTTTTGATATCTGCATCTTGGCCTGCCTTGAACGCAATGCGGAGAGCCCTGCCTGAGAGCACTCGCAAGAGAACGGGATCCAAGTTCCTGATAACAACCGACACGAGAGCCTGTATTTTGTGTAACAATGGCTCGAGCTGAACACCGTGTCGTTCGTTTTCTCTATCACTTCACTCAATGACAGGCCCCGGTTAGTTCTGCAGAACGGGATTTGGGCACGAAAGCTCTGCAGATCCTGGACTGGTCTTCTTTATTCGCTCCTTCACGTTCTCTTCGTTTGAGCCTGACTGTCGTTCACCCTTCTCGGCGGGGCTGATCCTTCTAAGACGCGGGGAAAGCTGCTACTCTGCAAGTATGGGAGACGTGCGGAGAGCGGCCAATTGCTGAGTGTGCTGACAAAGGAGTGAAGCAACCCACCGGGGGAAGAAATTAAAAAAAAAGAGGGATAGAAAAACAAGGAAATTAATATAAATGGAAAATAATATGCAAGTCAAATGGTTTCCGCCCTGCGCATGTGCTTGAATGTAGCAGAGCCCCTCCGCAACTATCTCCACGACAACAGCGATTGGAGTAGAAGATTGGACTCCAATGGTATGCGCAATGGAACGAGAATAGAAGCGGGACGACCAAGGATGGGCTCAGGCAATGGGGGGATAGGCAGTGCCGATGATGCAGGATTGCCTGCCAGCGCAGTGATGCAGGTGGTCTAAAGCGGAAGGCAGCGGGCAAGCTATCGGAGATTGGACCGGAGGAGAGATGTCGTGGGAGGCTGTAAGCGTCTAGTGCGCTTTCGACAATCTGTAGGGATTCCAATTTCGTGCAGTTACGTGAAGCCGAAGAGCTCAAACAGAAACCCCAGAGATAGAGAGGAAGAAAGGGAGGATCATGCGACGGAAGACGGACAGGGCCAGCGTTGTCCTTCGTTCGGATACTTCGATTCGCGTGAGTCAAAGAAAGTCGGGTCGGAGCATAGGGCGTCGGGGAGGTATTTTATAAATGAATTGCGAGGTCCTTCGGGCGACCTGCTCGCAGTCTCCCTGGATGATTCTTGGCCAATGTCGAGTCTGACTTGGGGAGGAAGGAAGAGTCAGAGAAAGATTTTGGAAGGCTTAATTATTTCGAGAAACCGATGGATGTTTCAGTCGATTGAAAGAAAGATAGGTGGAGCCCTTAGTGACGTATTGTGCGGTATTGCTGTTCTGAAACACAGTTCAATACGTGTATGAATACAATACTCTGGTCGGTACCGCTAGTACCGGCACTCCCTCGTTTCGAAAAAGCAAGGAGAATTAAGTAGGTCAATCGGCTGAAGTGAAGACTTTCTCGTTTCCGGATATACTCTTGCCGAGGTCTTATGTGATGGCGATATGATCTCTGACCTTTTGTCGTGGTGGTAGTTGACAAGCGTGGTGGTGGAGGGTGATTGTGGCAGTAGCGAATCCAATCACTTGAGCTTTGTTCTTTGGAATCTGGAAAGGGGACTGAAAGGGGGAAAGGGTTGGACGATTGCGATAGCAAGAGGGGAGCAAAAGGGAGGTTGGTGCTTCTGCTATATACCCCATACTTTTGATTATTAGGCTGAGAAAGGGATAAGGATTCGGGTCGGTATGTATGGAGTCTTCATTTTTCAACCATTTAATTATTGCGGTCTAGTTGAATACTAAACTGGGTCACCACAGGGCACGGTTGTGCAGTCATTCTTGCCAGTTTAAGATAGCTGGTAACAACACACTCTCATGCCAGAAATGGCGGCCCAAGCAAGACGACTAATCATATAACTTTGTGGGAGTGATCCTTTCTTCTTGCTCACCGTTTCCATTCCTCCTCCAACTGTGACTGGCTCAGGCGCCAATTCGAGTCTACCTAATTGTGACCTTGCCACTCACACCGAGGCAGCAAGCAGCCACTCTTGTGAGCTTGGAGGCCAGTCGAAATTAGGATGGTGCCCTTGGTCGCTCGTCACAAATTCACAATACGTAGATGCCTATTATTTGGACGGGGCCGTGTGTTTCCCTACCCGGCGACCGCTGGGGTGAAGTTCCAGATCTGCACTTTAGAATGTGTTTCAGGATGTGAAGAAGCATGTTCAACTGCCTATTTCACGATGATAATCGTCCCTTTCTGTTGACAAGAGCCCTCCCCCCGAGCTACTATTCGCAACATACTCCACAGATCGGGGTCAAGTTTCTCAAGGGACGAAAGGAAGATTCCCCACAGAAAATCTCTTGTTCATCATAATTCGGGGCTCGAAAGTCAAAACCTTCTCCTTTCAATCCTCCAACGATAAGAACCACTGTGTATCCTTTCGGAGCAGAACATCGAGTAAGAATATTCGGCCTGAAGAAAGAATCGAAAGTCGAGGAATGGAGGGTGCACATTACAACCAATTAGAGGCAACATTTCCCATGCCAAAGGAATTCATCCTGTTACAGAATTTATTTCCAACGCACCAGCATGACGGTTCTTCCGGGGTTAGTTTAGTTTAACGATGTGGATTTACGATGGGCCCTGGCTTACAGCTGGTTGGATTGTTCGATTCCTCTTCCCTTTTCCCCCTCCTTCTTATTGGAATGGCCGACATCATTATTTTCCCAGAGCAACCCAAACCTCTACCAGGTTGGTATAGATCGCCTTGGCATTGAGCCAAACGCCAGCATCGCGGCGCAAAACATTCTCAATTACATTGCAGGGCTGGAAGTGGCATGGATGACGCTCCAACCGATCGCCCTGGGTAATATGTCACCTGACATGCTGTGTTTTGCCAACTTGGTCGTTACAAGGTGCTTGATCCTCGATAGAGCCCGTTTACAAATCAAAAGCAGCGAGTCACTTGGCCCCCTCCTTCGCTTGCCCCAGCTATTGGCTACGTACTTTCCGAGAGCAGAAGGAACAAAGCCGCCAGGAGTAGTGAACAGCGCAAACGGGGAGTTCGGGGATCAAAAAGACGGCGGTTGCCGTTCTCCATATCCGGCCACATTCTTAGCGGGTCAATTGGCTGGGACGGAGAATAATACTCATCGAGGTCACTCTGGCGGGCAGAACAAAGCAAGAGAAAAAATCGTCCGTGGCCCTGATACTCCAATAATATCGTATTACAGTCACCGGCACTTCCGGGAGCTCTTCCCCCGGGTCTTAACTGGTCCGACTCTCACGTTCCTTACAAGCGACAACAGCTTGACAACACAAGGTGGAGAAGATTTCGAACGGGGCTGTCTCCAACCCGAGGCAGTCCTGTGGCAGTGAAGAGCAAGTGAGGCGGTGCGCAGAGGGGCCAAAGGGGCAGGGGAACGGAGTCACTGCACCTCAAGATCGCCGTGACAATGAAGCGGTAAGTAACCTGAAACCATGATCTCGGCACTAATTGGCAGATCACTGGGGGGATTTTCAGACACAATTTCTTATCTCCTCACACATGACAAAATAATCACATTCGCCCACAGGGCTCAAACTCCGTCAGACAATCCCAAGCACAGTCCCCGACAGCTGCAGGTCACCGATTCGTCTGGCGATCTACTCAGCTGAACGTCATAGGAGTCCTCCAACCGCCTCTGTTTACGATGTGCTCATTTGGAAGAGGAGCGGTCAAACAGCCAACGGGGTTGAAGCTCCACGGTCGAAATCACGATTTCTAATAGCGTCGGGGCTACAAACTGATAATGAGGGAAATGGGATTTTTTTTTTTTTTCAGGCTGCTTCCCACTTCTGCTTTGAATGTGGCTTACCTACTGAGCTCTCGTTACGCCAGTAAGCTTGGCGCTCCATGTTTCAGCCAGCAAAGTGGCACAACTATGAGAGCTGAGTTGAGGAGCCTGGTTTATGACAGCTGCGCGAGAAACGGACGCGGAGCAACGCCGAGCTCTTGCTACATTCAATTTGCTGCGGCTTCCTCCGGTAATAATCACCGAGTGGACGCGGAACAGCCCTAATAAAAAGCGCAGCCGAGAGATGTCAAAATGTCTATCCAATTCTACCTTGCGTTAACGGACTTGATCTTAATAGCTATGCATCCTGTGAGAGACGCCTATGGCAGGGATGGAAGGACCATATTTGAATAATCAAGATACGTATTTATCCCTGCTGCATTGCCGTGACATAGATGCTCCACTCTGCAAGCAATGGCTGCGCTGCAGGCTGGACAATATTGCGTATACCCCATGGCCTTTAGTAGTAGTACCTTGACGTGCCCAAGGCTCTCCCGCCATCCCAGAAAGATATCCCACGCGGCGTTGATGCACGCGGCTCCAGCAGTCCAGCTACAACGGAGTATGATCTTTGCTTGGTTTCGCGCCGGACCAGGTTTACCGGCTCTTTCGCATGATGGCCGCGCGGTCAATCAACGGTTGATTCTTCGTGGAGTTGACACTAATGATGCGGTCGTACTGGTAGAACAATTCTTCTCAGCAGCAAACTCGCAACGAGACCGATGTCGCGGCTGTGGCGGGATTCTAAATGTTATTATCGGACAATGCTGGTCGAGGCGATGCACGAATGCGACATGTCTGTGTTACATTTGCTTATGACGCAAGGGAAAGAAAGAATAGCAATACCCTATTGGACTCTGTCTAGTGAGCGATATGTCAGTTTGTCGTGGTGATAAGGCGAAGCAAGGCAGCCGGGTAGCGGGTGAGGTGAGGTGACAGCGGCGGGCCCGAGTGGTGTCTTTTACCTCTTTCGGCCATTTACTCTTCAGTTGATCGTTTCGTGAGCTGCGACATTACTTTTCCACCTCGGCAGAGATCAATAATGGAGCAACGCACGGGATCTCAAATAGTGGGAGTCTCACAGTGCAGGCGCTCTGAGCTGCGGGATTTACCCCTCATGGAATGGCGACGAGAGAGGGACAAGCGAAAACAGATACGAAGTAACGGCGACCGGCCAAACAGCTGTGCCAGAATTAGGTTGTGGCCGTCTCGCGTGCTTCATCAGCCTTCCCACCGCTTCTCTCATCCAAGACATCGGCTTTACTATTATTCGCAATTCCAAGGGTTGAACTTGAACTGGAAGTCTCTCCGTTGGAGTCATCGATCCCTCCTCTCGTCCATCGGGAATCGCCCAGTCAGAATGCAAATGCAGATTCCGAACCAGCGGCCATGGAGCTGACAACGCATCCTGATAATCCTTGCTACCAAATGAGCGAGCCAATCTGCTATTTTCTCCTGGGCACCATGCCTCAGTTCTCTGACACGCTCCAGATAATCTGTCGCCTGGCATGCATCTGCATCTCCATTCGACGGATTGTCAGAGCCCACGGTTCTGAGCCCGTGACTCTCACTGACCACATCAAGATCCACTTGTTCGCACCGGCAACCCCGGCGACTGCTGGGGCTGTCCGTCTGCTTCGCGAATACGACGATGCGTCATCGTAATATGGCACTTCAATATTAGGGCTGTTACTGTCGTCGACAACCATGGATACGGTTCTCGCTTGGACCATTCTGCCCAGCGGTGAGAGACTATCTGCGTCTTTAAGGGGGAACCCATGGACCTCCTCGGAAGCTGTAGCCTTGAGAGTTGAAAGGTATTTGGGTCTCTCAAGGAACTCTTGCACGCACCGCCAATCAGCCGCACATTTGCTTCTTGGAAACGCGGGCTAAGCATTCTCATTGGCTCTAATATCTGCCTCGTGGGGGGTATTCTCAAACGGGGACCCACTATTGACAGCTTCCAAACCTTTTCCAGCGCGGTTTCCTCTCGCTGGCGATCTTGCATCCGAGCACTCCTGGCTACGATCAAATCCTGTGCGCTCATCGTGGTGAACGAGCCCCGCCATGTCATCCCTGCTGGTCTTCATCGGATTCACAAGTTCCTCCCCTCAATTCAACACTGGGACACCCGAGTCTGATGCGACTCATCAATTTCTCTGGGGGCTTTGTTGTGACTGATTAGATTGTTCCTCGCCTGTGGAATTTTACCTTGGTAATACTTGGGGGTTTATACTTTCCCCTCTTTTCCATCTGCTAGGATGCCGGTGACTGAAGACAGCGCTTCAAGGGCAACCCACGATTTGCTTCAATCACGCACTAAGAATGACTCCATCCTTTCGCGTCCGTCTGTTCGCGGTGGATGCAAGCGAATATGGAATGCCTTACTTAATCAATTACCTGTAACTAACTTAGCGAGATGACATCATTGACTGGAAGTGGGAGCACGCAACACCGACCTCTGAGGGTTCCCCACCACCCGGAGGAGAAATGGAGTCCCCCCGTTGAAAAGGAGGGAAAAGGGATAAGGAGACCTCCCGCCCGATAAGTTTCCGCCATAGCGGTTAATAAATTACCACCGTGGCCGGTTGCATTAGTGTAATACCAAAGCTGATCACCCGAATCTGAATCACAGACCGGTTTGGTAATGACAATACCTCCCGTTGTTTCTTACAGCCTTGTCACACATTGTTGTCTGAGGCAGTTCAAGTTCCCAACTGGATGGAACGTTGCGCCTCTTGAACCAGGATCCCCGTCGTGATCGCAATATTATCCTTCCTCTTGGCTCTTCCTCAAGGCTGTGTCTCTGACCACCGTCAAAGCGTGCCCTTTTAGGAAAATTCTCCTCCCTTCGCTTGGCGTGCTCGTTCTCATTTCTCACTCCTGTCTGTCGCTCCCGGTCTGTGCCCGTCGCCCAGTTTCTGGGAAACACACCCCTTGCAAAGGCTTTGTTGTTTCTCGCAAGGCTAGGCTAAGTTATCAGCCCAGCGCTTTGGGGATCGAGCTCGTACAAGTGTAGGACCATCAGTCACCTCTGCTTCATACCGACGACACCATCCCATTTCCATGCACTTTCCCCTATAATGGCCTGCCTGGTTTGCGCCCTTTCTCCCAACAAAGGGAAGGTGACGGGTAGAGCATTAAATGTTGTAGCGTACTCCCCCTCCCGATTATTCAATGCTACAGTGTAGTGTGTAAGGGCAGTGCAGTGATTTGTTTGACATCGCAATACCTGCAGCCCAGTGTCTATCAGGAAGCGGACCAAAACGTGGCGTGGCTTGCTCTTTAGCATAGATATCAAAAGTTTACAGTTTGTGGCTTGCATGGATGAAAGTTGCTTTTTCTCGTCGCCGCGTGATCGCTCATCATTCCTGCATCGCGTGGGCGGAAAACCCGGAAAATCCATGCACTTCTTTTGTTCTTCTTCCTCCATTTCAGCTGCTTCCTTCTACTCTTTAAGATTTCCTAAACCGGCCAGGGAACACATACATCCTCAGTGCTAAGGTCTCCTTTCACCGTATTGGAGTTTCGACTCGACATTCCCCCATGCTGACCGCTTCCTACAATCCCTGTTGGCTATCGAGGCCACAAGCCTTTGTCCGCCGGTTCTGATTACACACTTGGGTTATTCGCCCGCTCCAACATGCGGTGCAAGTAATGGCCCTATGTGACGCTGAATCTCTCAGATGTGGAGATATTGTACACGGCCGACGCCTGGTGGAAGGCTTGCTTCTCAGCAAATGAACGGCCGTGCTGACAGCACTTTGGAGGACCTCTCCCACGTCTGGGGCTGCAATGCCATGGCCCGGCCCACTGCTGTGTTGTCGTGGCAGACCTTGGTGGCTCGCCGCTACGCCGCATTCCGAGTTACGATCGAGCTGAGATATGGTGTGTGGCATGACATTGAACTCTCATTCACTACTTGGGCTTGTTGCATGCGGCTGAGTGTCT